>NC_080656.1:2873333-4310000 GCF_027579445.1 Ammospiza nelsoni | reverse complement strand
TAACTAATCATGGTCAGGCTGTGTCGAGATGGAAGAGAGTCACAGGTTTTTCATTAGTTTTACCTTCTGTAAAATATCCTTTGTTAAACCTTCTGTAAATATCCTTTCTCTATTCTTTAGTATTAGTATAGTACTCTTTAATATATTATAATAACATCCAATAATGTAATTTAATAACATATAATAATATAATTTAATGACATATTATAATATAATAACATAAAATAATAAGTTAGCCTTCTAAGAACATAGAGTCAAGTTCTCAATTTCTCCTGCATCCTGGGGACCCAGAAAATCCCACAGCACATCCCAACCAAAGGGCTGAGAACGAGCCCAGGAGCTGGAAATTTGGATTAAAATGATCAAAACACATGGAAAGGCTGTGTTTGGTGACTGCCCAGCGACAGTGCCACTCACCCTGGGTCACACAGCGATGTCTGTGCCAGCTCAGCCAGCCCTGGGGCACCGCAGACCCTCCCAGCAGGGCAGGGCTGGCACTGCCCCTCTGCCCCCAGCCCCAGGGCGCTGGACAGGGACCCGGGGGGACACGGCACGGGGTGCCCGGTGCCACGGGGACAGAAGTGACCCACGGGGCAGATGTCATTGCCAGGCAGGGCGGGGCTGGAGGAGTCCACCTGGATGAGGAAAATGCAAAGGAAAGGGTTATCAGAGAAGAGAGGAGCCGGGCAGGGCACACAGGGGCTGAGTCCTGCAGATTTGAAAGGAAACAAAGACCACTGGCATTAAAAGGGTCCTGGCTCCTGAAGGGGGGGTTATCCTATCCCTGAAAATATTATCCTGTCCCTGAAAATATGAAAATATTAAAATGTTTTTACTTCAAAACACAGGGCCCAGGTGCATATCTTGGAGGAGATGTCAGAGCCCATGTTTCAGTGCAATGTAGCAATGAAAGCCTGGTCAGAATTTATCTGTGGGCAGCCAGGAATGCCAGCAGGCATCAGGAGCAGCATGTGCCTGCAGCTGAGGGAGCAGAAATGCTTGGAAAACATCCCATCAACAGCCAGGAGATGTGACAGGGTATTGTTGCACCTGAGTGGGCGCTGGCTGGTGAGAGAGATGGTGAATCTTGTTTCTTGAATTAGAAGGTTGAATTTATTAATATAAGATATAATACATTATAGTTATACTAGAAAGAATAAGGAGAGAGGTTTTGCAGAGCAGCTAGGCTAGCTAGGAAGAGATAGAAAAGAATTTACAACAAAGCTGTGGTTAAGGACTCAGTTCCCTGGCTTGCATTGGTGATTGGTTCTTAATTATAAATATAAAACATGAACTAATCATTAATTAAATAGGTGCTTTTGTTGCATTTTCTAGTAGCTGATAATAATTGTTTCCTTTGTCTTCGGAGGCCTCTGGCCTCCCGAAGACACAGAAATCTGAAAGAAAGGATTTCTGTGGAGAAATGTCTGCGACAACAGGGCAGTCCTGGTGTCACCAGAAATGAGGAGATGTGACAGGGCAGCTCTGGTGCCACCAGCAGCCAGGAGATGTCACAGGGCACTGCTGGTGCCCAGATCACTGTGTTTCTCTGCACTCACCCTGTGCTTGAAGGGGGCTGGGCTGGTGGCTCCCTTGGCACAGTGATAACCTGGGTAACAAAATCCAGAGGGCTGGGACAGCCCTGGGGCTGAGCAATACATCCCTGAAATAGAGAACAGAACAGCACAAGATGTCTTTTCAGTCACATGAAAAGAGAAATTTGCACATTTCCTGTGCCCAGTCCCTCTCACCTGCCGGGCAGGGCTCACAGTCAGACTCACTGGTGGCACCGGGCCTGGGGCCAAAGGTGCCCTTGGGACATGGATGCTCCGTGCTGAAGGTGGTCCCTGGCAGACAGAAGTGGCCAGCAGGGCACAGCTCAGGAGTTTGTGCTCCAGAACCTGGGATATGAGAGGAGAACCTTGCTCAGGAGGGATGGGGACAGGCAATGACACCGTCCATCAGCAGCACCGGCCTCCCTGCCCTGCCTGTCCAGCCAGACCCAGGACACGGGGAAAGCAGATCCCATGGGCAGGAGGATCCAGGGAAAGCAGACCCACCTTGAGCACAGTCTGTGTCGTTGCTGGGGGCAGAGGTGCAGTAAAAGCCCTCAGGGCACTCCAGGCACTGGGTCCCACTCCAGGAGGGGCTGTAGGAACCTGCAGGGCACGGCTGGGCTCTGCTGCTCCCCTCCTCACAGAAGTGCCCAGGCGGGCAGGGACCTCCACTGGCGGTTGGCTTGGAAGGAAAACACCACAAAAAGAGCCTAAAAATATCACTGAAGGGGTATCAGGGACAGGCAAAGGTGACACAGAGGCTCCATCATCAGGAGGCATGAAAAGGAACTTTAATCTACAGTTCTTATGGAAACACTTGTGGACTTAAGACTGTGGCATGCACACTCTCTGAAAAAATCCCTTTGCCCAGGATTTTTCTCATGGGAAGATGAGAAGCCTCAGAGAAAAAGGAAAACAATAATTATCTGATTGCTTCTCCTGCGTTTTGCTCCTTTGGAATGTGTTCGGAGGTTGTTTCATTGGTTTTTGCTGTGAGTTGTTTTGACTCTTTGGCCAATCAGGGCCAAGATGTGTAGTGACTCTGGAAAGTCATGAGTTTTAATTATTATCTTTTTAGCATTAAGTATCTTTTCTGTATTCTTTAGTATAGTTTAGTATAGCATTCTGTAATATAATATAGTATTATAAAGTAATAAATTAGCCTTCTGAGAACATGGAGTCAGATTCATCATTCCTCCCTGCCACGAGGGTCCTTGCAAATACAATACAAGACTTGATTGGCTTTTAGGAATTTTCTCTCACCTATTCGTGAACTATGAGTAGCAAACTCTAGAGAATCATATCTATAAACCAACGTTACAGAAAGAGAGATAATAATTGTTTTAACTAAGTTTCCCACAGCTTCTCAGGATTTTCCTAGGACAGCTATGTCTCTTTCTGTTCAAAGGATATGTGATTGCCACATAAAAACTCCTCGTGCGCAAAAAGATCTGTGAAGCTGAAGAGAAACAGAAATTCACAGTGAATTTCCTGTTCTCACCCTGGCTCCTGAAGGCTGCACAAAGCCAGGGCTGAGTCTTGTCATCATCTTTAAAAATTCCTGCTGAATTCTGCCTCAGAGGAGGGCTGGCAGATGCAGCATTCTAATCAAACCCATGAACTATTAACCTCTGGAATTTTAATGTGATGTGGCATTCCAGGCTGCTTCGCAGCATCAACATGCAACGCCAGAGCTGCTTTGGCTCAGATTTTGAATGTAAAGCTCAAGCCAGATGTGTTTTGTTATCTCTGCTCCCCTTTCACTATCAATCAACCAGATGCACCTGACAAAGGAGGAAATGTTGAAAGGGGGAGTTTAATCCAGGGCAGGAACCTCAGGTGACCTTGTGGCTCAAAAAACCCAGATAAAATAGATATTTTATCTATTTTACACTATTCCCAGCACACCTCAGCTTACCCTGGGAGGTCTGGGGGAAAGGCTTCCTCCAGTGCAGTAGAAGCCAGCTTCACACAACCCACTGGGGGACACAAGTCCAGTCCCATTGCAGAAATACCCTGAAATTAAATGCAAAGAATGATGTTGGTCATTCCAGACAGACAACAGCAAATTTGGGATGGGGAAATATTAGTAATGATATTCAAAATATTCAAAATATTCATACTGTTTGATTCAGCTACAGAGAACAAAGAGCCCCATTGCAGAAATACCCTGAAGTTTAATGAAGAGAATGATGTTGGTCATTTTAGACAGACCACAGCAAATTTGGGATGGGGAAATATTCATAACAATATTTAAAATATTCATCCTGTTTGATTCAGCTGCAGAGAACAAAGAGTACTTGTGTGGCATCATATTTTCTGGAAAAATCCCTTTGCCCAGGATTCTTCTCCTGGGAAGCTGAGAAGCCTCAGAGGAAAATGAAAACAATAATTATCTGATTTGCTTCTCCTGTGTTTTGCTGCTCTGGAATGTGGTTGGAGATTGTTTACCAACTGGTGATTACTTCATTGGTTTAATGTGAATTGTTTTGACTTATTTGCCAATCAGGGCCCTGAAAAGAGTCATGAGTTTTCATAATTATCTTTCTAGCCTTCTGTCTGTATCCTTTCTGTATTCTTTAGTATAGTATTTTTAATATAATATAGTATCATAAAATGATAAAGAATATTGATTCAGATTCATCATTCCTTCCTTTGTCTGGGAACCTCACAAATACAACACACTTATGTCACCTCTGAGTGTGAAAACATCCAGAGAAAGGATGGAAAGAAAAAGGAATCTCTCCATGTTTTCAGAAGGCTAATTTATTACTTTATGATACTATATTATATTAAAGAATACTATCCTAAACCATACTAAAGAATACAGAAAAGATACTTACAGAAGGCTATAAAAATAACAATGAAAACTCATGACTCTTTTCAGATCCCTGATTGGCCAAAAAGTCAAAACAATTCACATCAAACCAATGAAACAATCAGTTGTTGAATAAACAATCTCCAAACACATTCCAAAGCATCAAAACACAGCAGAAGAAAATGGCAGATTTAATATCCATCCTCTGTTCAGGAAAGCTCTACCTAACACTTCTCTGTGGGAGAGCATCACCTCAAGATTTCCTGCTCCAGAGCCCCAGGAGCTCCAGAAATGTTTGAAATTTCATTTCTCAGGATTTTCCAGTGCTTTACCTGCATCACAGGGGAGGCAGTCCTGGATCCCAGTGTTCCCAGCTGAGCTGCTGTAGTGGCCAGGAGGGCAGGGCAGCGGGGAGGCCGAGCCCAGAGGGCAGTAGGAGCCTTGGGGACACGAGTTCCCCACCAGAGCATCCCTGGGCGTGGCGCTGGCAGCTCCTCCAGAGCAGTAAAACCCGGCCAGGCAGGGCCCTGTCACCTGGGACTGCCCAGGGAGAGCACAGAAGTGCCCTGAGAGAGCGAACAGTGCCGTCAGCACAGGCAGGAAACAGGGATGGAATGGGAAAAATGGGGCTGGAATGGCGAAAATGGGGCTGGAATGGAGGGGAAACGGGGCTGGGATGGAGGGAAAATGGGGCTGGGATGGAGGGAAAACGGGGCTGGGATGGAGGGAAAACGGGGCTGGGATGGAGGGAAAATGGGGCTGGAATGGAGGGAAACAGGGATGGAATGGGAAAAATGGGGCTGGAATGGCAAAAACAGGGCTGGAATGGGGGAAAAAGGGTCTGGGATGGAGGGAAAACGGGGCTGGAATGGAGGGAAAAAGGGGCTGGAATGGAGGGAAAACGGGGCTGGAATGGAGGGAAAACAGGGCTGGAATGGAGGGAAAACGGGGCTGGAAGGGGGGAAAAAGGGGCTGGAATGGAGGGAAAACGGGGCTGGGATGGAGGGACATTGGATGAAAAGGGGTGAAAAACTGGGAAGAATGGGGAAAAACAGGGCTGGAATGGGGGAAAATGGGGCTGGAATGGGGGAAAACCTAGGAAAAAAACAGGGCTGGAATGGTCGAAAATGAGGCTGGAATGGGGGGGAAATGGGGCCGGAATGGAGGGAAAAAGGAGCTGGGATGGAGGGAAAACGGGGCTGGGATGGAGGGAAAACGGGGCTGGGATGGAGGGAAAAAGGGGCTGGGATGGAGGGACATTGGATAAAAAGGGGTGAAAAACTGGGAAGAATGGGGAAAAACAGGGCTGGAATGGGGGAAAATGGGGCTGGAATGGGGGGGAAAAACTGGAAAAATGGAGAAAAACAGGGCTGGAATGGGGGAAAGGGGGATAAAAAGGGGTGAAAACCTGGGAAAACTGGGGAAAAAAAACAGGGCTGGAATGGGAAAAATGGGGCTGGAATGGGGGAAATGAGATAAAAAGGGGTGAAAACTGGGAAAATGGGGCTGGGATCAGGAAAAATGGGATAAAAAGGGAATAGGAGGGGTGAAAACTGGGTGCAAAGGGGGAAAAGCGGGACTGGAATGGGGGTGGGGGGGGAACATAGCTGGAATGGGGGAAAATGGGATAAAAAGGGGTGAAAAACTGGGGGAAAAACCCCCAGGGGTGGAATGGGAGAAAACAGGATAAAAAGGGGCGAAAAAATGGGAAAATGGGGAAAAACAGGGCTGGAATCAGGGAAAATGGGGCTAGAATTTGGAAAAAAAATTGAGAGAAAGGGTCTGGGAGGGATGAAAAACTAGTAAAAATGGGGAATAAGAGGGCTGGAATGAGGGACCATGGGATGGGGATTGGGAAAAATGGGAGAGTAGAGGACTGAGAGGGGGGAAATGTGGGAACAACAGGTCAGAATGGGGGAAAATTTGAGAAAATGGGGCTAGAATAGGGGAAAACTGGGATGGGATCAGGAAAATGGGATAAAAGGGTCTGGGAGGGGTGAAAAGCTATGAAAATGGGAAAAACCAGGGCTGGAATTGGGGGAAATGGAATCAGATCAGGAAAATGGGAATAAAAGGGGACTGGGGGTGGGAGGAATGTGGGGAAAATGGGTCAGAATGGGGGAAAATTTGGGAAAATGGGGCTGGAATGGGGGAAATGGGATGAGATCAGGAAAATGGGATAAAAAGGGCCTGGAAGGGGTGAAAAACAGAGAAAAAAGGGGAAATGGGATGGGATTGGGAAAAATGGGATTAAAAGGGTCTGGTAAGGGTGAAAAACTGGGACAAATGGGGAAACATAGGGCTGGAATGGGGGGAAATAGGATGGGATCAGGAAAACGCAAATAAAATGGGCTGGGGGGGGCGGAAATGTGGGAAAAACGGGTCAGAAAAAATTGGGAAAATGGGGCTGGAATGGGGAAAAAGGGGACTGGGAAATCAGGGATACACAAAACTCTCCTGAAAACCAGCCCCTGTCAGCGTTTCCCCCCACGCTGCTTTGCACCAGGGGAGACATTTCATGGATCAGAACACCCTGTGACCATCAAGGGCGCTCTGTCCCTGCTGTCACCGCGCTGGGAGAGGCTCCTGTGGCTCACCTGGCTCGCAGGGGCTGCAGTGGGAGCTCAGGCTGCTGCCAGGCTGCGGGTTGTAGGTGCCTTTGGGACATGGGAACTGAGCTGCAGAGGCAGTGCCCGCAGGGCAGAAGTGGCCAGGGGGACACTCGTTCTCCAAAATGGAAGAGGAATTCTTAGGGCAGAAGAACCTGGGGAAAAGAGAGGATAAAAAAAAAAAAAAAATGAGGATTTTGACTCCTGTGCAGAAAAGCGACCTAAAAGTGCATTTCGCTGCACTCAGGGTTGATTCCTCAAATGCCAAATTGATGGCATAATTGCAAAAGCCGCAGAGACGTAATTTTCTTAACTTGAATCACAACACATCCAAGCTGTGATTCATCAACTTGTAAAAGTTAATCAAGTTCAAAGCCAGGCAGTAATTGGAGCTAAATGCCCCAAGGAAAAGCCAGGCTCAGCATCAGGTGATTTTCAAGATCCTCTTCCACTTCAGCAGGCTGGTGCCAGCCTGTTGCCAAGGGAAACAGCTTTCACTCCAGACATGGAATAAGCTGATGGTGCCAACAGTTTGTGTGCTCTGAACAGCCTAAATGCCCTTCTAGTGGGGCTGTGTGCGGGGTTGGGGCTTTTCCTAGTCCCAAAATCACTTTGTGGTGCTGTGAAACAGCTCAGCAGCCTCATAGCACTTTCTGAAGTGCTTTTCAGTGGTAAAATATCTCATTTTCTGTTGTTATCTTATTGTAGGGGTTCCATACTGTTGGAATTCAGTGCATCCCTCCGGGTGTCCAGAGGAACCCGGGGGGCTCAGAGACCCTGGCGCACAGCCCAGAGCACCTGGGGATTTGATTCTGACCCCTGGAGCAAGTTGCCAACTTTGTATGAGGACATGAAAGTCACACAGGTTTGAATGGTGTAATAACAAAATGATCACAGGGTGGAAACATAGATTTTAGGATTTTTGGTATGGGGACAAGATGGAGGAATCTGGGTGTGTCCACCCTTTCTCTTTCTTCTTCTTCTTCTTGTTCTCCATTTCCTGCAGTGATGTTGGCACTTTGGGATTGGTCTAGAGTAGAAGTGCACTGTCTAACACAGGTGATGGGTATTGGGAATTAAGTGTAAATATGTTATACGTAGTTTGTAGTATAAAAGGACAACACAGAGTGCCTGTGGCTGCCCTGCTGAGCAGATCTCGGCTGGGCAGAAAGAAAATTTTATAGATAAGAATTAATAAACAACCTCAAGACCGAAAAGTGAAGAGTCCAGACTCGTTCTTCAGTTGTGTGAGCCGAAGCAGAGACACCCTGCACATCTCGGGGCAGCAATGAACAACCAAAACCCGAGACCACACTGTTGTCTCCTTATCACAAAAGTTCCATACCTTCTTGGTGCTTCTCCTGAGTCAGCTCCTCATACTGTTGGTGCCATACTGTTGTCTCCTTATCACAAAAGTTTTACACCTTCCTGGTGTTTCTCACGGACAGCTCCTCAGAGCACTGACTCTGTCTTCTTCACAAACTGACTCCAGTTCCCTTCTCAACCACCCCACTCTTTCATAGCATCTTCTTCTCATTAGTTACTGTTAAAGTCAGGCCTGCTCCTAATCTTTGATAATTGGCCCAGTTGCATCTCCTCAGGGGTAAGATTACTTTCTACACTATCTTTATTTTCTATATGCTATGCCCCTACAATTTTGCCCACTCACGCTGCTCCAGCATGCCTGGATAAATAAAATTATTTCAGGATTCCTAAGCTCCCTGCGTCTCACCCTTCAGGACAGGGCAGGCAGCTGCTTTGGCTCAGTGAAGGGTTGTAGGATCCTGCTGGACAGGCAATGGGAACAGCTGTGCCCTGGGGACAGAAATACCCTGGAAAAGACAGAGCAGGTCAGAACCAGCAGAATTTTGAGAGTCAAAGCCAAACCAGGCGTTTCTGCGTGACTTTAACTCACCCTGGGGACACGGTTGGGGCTCCTCACCAGAGACACAGTAGTGACCCTGTGGGCAAGGCTGGCACTGCTGTCCCTGGGCATGGGGCAGGTGGGAGCCAGGCGGGCACGGGACGGGGCTGCTGCAGCCCTGGGGACAGAAGTGACCCAGGGGACACGGAGCTCCCGAGAGGCCATCGCGGGGTGTCGGGGTCTGGGCACCGCTGGAACAGTAGAACCTGCGGCAGGACACAACTCTGGGATACAGACAGGGAAAAAACCAGACAGGAGACCAACCCTGCTCGTGGCAGGGCATGGAGCTCACAGAATTTATAGAATGACCAGGTTGGAAGAGACCCTAAAGATCATCGAGTTTGTTGGGAGAATTCACCCACAAATACCAGAGGTTTATGTCCAAAACCGAGACAGAGGAGTCCTTTTTGGCTTTATTCCAATAAATAAATTTATTTAATTAATTTTAATTTTATTATTAATTTTAATTTTATTATTAATTTATTAAAAAATTTATTCCAATCAAGGGAGAGGCCATGGGGCATTCCCCTGGGGTCTCTCCAATTTTTGGAGAACGCAGTCTCCTTTTTATCCCCATTTCCCAGCCACATTTCCCTTCTCTCTTTCCCCATTTCTGAGGTACTTGAGAGGTTCAGACTTCCCAGAACACCTGATCCCAAAGATTCCCCTCTAATGTACAACCCTCCCTTTTAATTTTTAATTCTTATGGAATTTAGGGGTCTTTCCCCATTATCTGAGGTGCTTGAGAGGTTCAGACTTCCCAAAACACCTGATACCAGAGGTTTCCCTCTAATGTACAACCCTCCCTTTTAATTTTTAAATCTTACAGAATTTAGGGGTTTTTCTTCCCCATTGTTTCTTTCATCTTTCAATGTCTAATTTCATTTATCAGCAAACCTACATTTTATTTGTAAAAGGAGATCTCTTTTACCATTCATCAATCAGTGGAATCCTTCCCATCGTTTCTTTTCTCTCCCAGTGCTGGTTTTATCCCCCAGCAGACCCACAGCTTGTTTGGAAAGACAAATCCCTCATTCCTCTCAAGTCCAACCCAACCCAACACCTGACCCAGTGCCCCCCCAGGCTGTTCAGGACATGGAAATGGGGTTGTTTTGTTACTCACCCGGGGCTGCACTGCCCCGAGGGTGCCCTCTGCCCCGAGCCATTGCAGAAATGTCCCCCAGGACAGGGCTGGCACTCCTGCACGCTCCTCCTGCCCTCCTGGTCAGACCATGTGCCAGGAGGGCACTGCAGTGGCACTGGGGCACCTGGTGAGGTCACAGCAAGGTGAGGAAATTCCTCACAGGATTTTAGGAATGGAGGAAAGTGCCGCTCCAAAGCTCCCCTACCTTCAGGGCAGTAGTGGCCAGCAGGACAGGGCAGCCCTGACTCCCCATCCTGGGGGTTCCTCACTCGGGCACCGCTTCTGCACCAAAACCCCTCAGCACAATCTCCTGGGAAAACAGAATAATGGGGAAATAAAACCACATAAATACAAATTTCACATCAGATTTCAGCCATTTGCCACCTGGGAATCCCTGGAGCTGCTGCACCTCCAGGAAGTGACAGAGAAACCTTTCAATGCCTGGGCGCTGCCTCCACACTCCACTAAAAATCCCATATTCCAGTAAATATCCCATATTCCAATAATATCTCACTTTCCAATAATTATCCCATATTCCAATAAATATCCCACACTCCAATAATTATCCCATATTCCAATAAATACCTCACATTCCAATAAACATCCCACATTCCAATAAACATCCCACATTCCAATAATTATCTCACATTCCAATAAACATCCCACACTCCAATAAACATCTCACACTCCAAATAAATATCCCACATTCCAATAATTATCCAATATTCCGATAAACATCCCACATTCCAAAAATATCCCATATTCCAATAAATATCCCACACTCCAATAATTATCCCACACTCCAATAATTATCCCATATTCCAATAAATATCTCACATTCCAATAAATATCCCACATTCTAATAACTATCCAATATCCCACATTCCAATAATTATCCCATATTCTGATAAATATCCCACATTCCAATAAATATCCCACATTCCAATAAATATCCCACATTCCAATAATCACCCCATATTCCAATAAATATTCCACACTACAAAAAATATCTCACTCTCCAATAAGTATTTCAGCACACATTTCCCTTCAGAATCATATTCTACACATCTTAAAGAGGAGACTGAAATATTAAGAGTTCTGTCACAGTGTTTTGCTGAAATAGGGCCTTTCAGGATAAGGATCAATGAAAAATTATCAGATGTGGGAAAAAATATTGAAAAAAAAATGGCAAGATGCCATTGCTGGGTGTTTTGCTCTCTATTTCTCTGCTAAACCTAATCATGTGCATAACAATTACATGGGAGGATTAGTTCTTTGGGAACCAGGCTAAAAACCCAAACTAAGTCTTGCACAGAAAAACTTCACACTGAATTATTTTTAAAAGAAGTATCACACATAGAATTCTGGTTTTCACAGAATTGCTTAGAAAAATTAGGGTTTTTTTCCTTCCTCAAGAAGTCCTAGACAGGTAAAATGGAATATTTTACCTTAGAGGAGGTGAGAAACCCAACTCCACCCCCTGCACTAATTATCAGCCTGCACTGATGATCTCAGCAGAGCAGCAATTTACCTGTTGGGGCAGCCAGGCCAGGCCATTCACAGTATTTTCCTGCTGGGCATCTCTGGCACTCCTGCAGGGATTTCAGTTTCTGCCTGGCCCCGAAGGTCCCTGCAGGGCAGCTGTGCTGGGAGCTGCTGCTGGTCCCTGCTGGGCAGTAAAAGCCCCGTGGGCAGGGGAACAGGGTGACATCGATGAGTGGCCCTTGCTGGCTGTCACAGTAAAACCCTGCAGGACACAGGGAAAAGATGGATTTAGCTGCTCATCAGGGAGGAACAGCTTCTGCAGGCACACCGACATCTCACCGGCCTTAAAGAGCTACTGATGTGAGCCGCTGCTGCTGCACAAACACACTGCAACCCTTCAGAGGAAATTTAATTTTCTTAACAGGAAATTTAACACCCAGTGGTCCCCAAAAAGCAGGACAAGACTCACAGCTGCCACAGGAAAACACTTAATGACCCAGCATTGATTTCTCTGCTTCCCTGCAGTCACTGAAACACTTCAAGTAATGTTTTCCCTCTGAACATCAGAGTTTTTCCCTGTCAGTGTTCAAATTGCTCAGAATACACAGATGTTGTTGCTTCTGCTTTCACATCTGAGCTGCTTCAGCCTCTAATGGGCTTTTCAGAGAGACAGAAAATGCTCTCCTCCAGTACAGAGAAGAAACCATGCAGGCAGCAGATCTCTGATCATGGGAAGGCTCAAAAGAAAACAACAAGCTGTCATCCCCTGTCTGAGGGGAGCACAGAGCAACACTTGGATCCTGTAAAACAAACTCTGTAGGATTGACGAGGGTAGGATGGTGGGGACGGACGGAGACGAGAGATCTCTGCAGCCAGGGCTGGAATTTGGGGTTTATTGCAAAGGGCCTGGGTGCAGGGCCCTGCTGGGAGCTGCCAAACACAGCTCAGAGCAGGCTGAGAGGAGAGAGGGGGAGAGAGGATGAGAGGGAAAAAGAGTAAGAGAGGCAAGAGAGTAAAAGCATAAGAGAGTAAAAGGGGTAAGAGTGTAAAAGGCAAGAGCTAAGAGGTAAGAGAACGAGCTCCCGTTCCAATACAATAAATCTTCTGTATTGAATATTCTGATTCTCACTCACCAATCTAGTACAAGATACAAATCCTACAGCATTTACATACAGCCTATCAGAATCATTACATTACCATCCTGTGTTACATTTTAAACCCTAAAAACTCCTCTTTGGGCCCTTCTGCCAAGCTGGCAGGGTCTGCTCTGACCCTTGGGCCTGTCTGCAAGCAGAGGGTGTTGTTCCATCAAAAGGGGATCACCTTCAGCCAGCCACACCATTGTTTCCCAGTTGTTCAGTGACTGAGGGATCTCAAAGCTTGCTTTCATTTCCACCTCGCTTATAGCTTCCATATTCTCAAAATATTTTGCCAGACAATCATATTGATAAGGCTTTCCTGTTTCATCTTCCCCAACAAAACTCCTTTTTTTTCTGGATATGCAGCACCTCTGTCAGATCTCCCAGCAGGGAAATGCCTTTTCCACTCCAGTGACTCACAGCAAGACATTTATTTTGGATTTGTCACAGACCTTTGAGCACTTCCCCAGGGTCTGTGACACCTGCAGGACACTGTGCTCCCTCTCACCTTCTCTGCACTCCCCAGAGGGGGCACTGAGGCCGGGTTCCTCGCAGTAGAAGCCAGAGGGGCAGGGCTGGCACTCAGACAGGGCTCTCCTCCCTGGCAGGCTGGAGAAGGTGCCCGCCGGGCAGGGCTGGGGCGCTGCTGCTGCTGCAGCTGCAAAGGAACAAGAGAGAAATGGAAAATGAAAGAATGGGTGAGATGGCTGCACTCAGGGGTTGTATGAACACAAAACAGCAGCAGGGAAATCTTTTACACTCAGAGATCCAACAGTGCTGCATGGGGTGGTGTTACATTCATATTTTCTGGAAAAATGCCTTTGCTCAGGATTTTTCTCGAGGGAAGCTGAGAAGCCTCAGAGAAAAAGGAAAACAATAATTATCTGATTGCTTCTCCTGTGTTTTGCTGCTTTGGAAAGTGTTTGGATATTGTTTACCCACAGGTGATTGTTTCATTGGTTTTCTGTGAATTGTTTTGACTTATTGGCCAATCAGGGTTCTGGATAGAGTAATGAGTTTTCATCATTATATTTTTAACCTTCTGTAAGTATCCTTTCTGTATTCTTTAGTATAGTTTAGTTTAATATTCTTTTATATAATATACTATCATAAAATAATAAATTAACCTTCTAAGAACATAAAGTCAAATTCATCATTCCTTCCTGCCATGAGACGAGGCAAGGGCATGAGAACCCCACAAATACAACAAGGTGGGACAGAAATTATTGACTTTATTTTACACACAGGTGAAGCCAATTAAAGTTCAGATATTGAGACAGAGATGTCACCTCCCACTTTGGAAGGAAGGGGAAGAATTTAAGGGTTTTGGCACCATGGTCAGAGCCCAGCCAGTTTGGCTGTGAGTGTTTCAGGAGTTCTGTGCCATGGAACCCTCAGTGCTGGATACCCACTGCAGTAGGAGCCCGTGGGGCAGATGTTCCCGGTGACACCATCCGTGGGTTTGGGGCCAGCAGCTCCCCCTGCACAGTAAAAGCCAGCAGCACATTCCCCACTGGGCACAGGCAGCCCTACAAGACAGAGAGGATCATTGTGATTTCATGCTTTGCCTCAGAACCTAGGTCCCTCCCCTGCAGATTCCCTCCCAGGTGTGTCAGTCCCCTCTCCTCTCCCCACCCCGACCCCTCCCAGCACTGTCTGTCAGTCCTGGTGTTCCAGAAGTGATTGACAGATTCAAAGGATGCCCTCTACCCTTGGGGGGCATTGGGCCATCCAGGTGTCCTTTGTCCCTCCCCTCCTGTCCCTGCTTGGTGGCTCCCTACCCCTTCCTTCCCCTCTCCCCAGGGTTCAGAGGAACAGCAACCACGGGCTCAGGGAGTTCTGCTGGAGCTGGTGCTGCATTCAGAGGCCTGTGGGCCAGAATAAAGCTCTGCATCCAAACCCTCCATCAGAACCAACTCCTTTCCTTCACCATCACCTTAAAGCTTCTCCACAGAGGGAAACCTGAGGAGCAGCCCCTGTTATGGGGGAAGCTCCATCCCAGCACCACCAGAGCTCCTGAAGGCCTGGACTTGTCCCCACAGGCCCAACTGCAGCACCCAGCCAGCCAAAAGTGTCTGTGGGGTGAAACACCACACACCCAGCCAGCCCAAAGTGTCTGTGGGGTGAAACACCACACACCCAGCCGGCCCAAAGTGTCTGTGGGGTGAAACACCACACACCCAGCCGGCCCAAAGTGTCTGTGGGGTGAAACACCACACACCCAGCCAGCCCAAAGTGTCTGTGGGGTGAAACACCACACACCCACAGCCCAAAGTGTCTGTGGGGTGAAACACCACACACCCAGCCGGCCCAAAGTGTCTCTGGGGTGAAACACCACAGTGCTGCTGTTTGGTTCAGCACCAAGGGCCAGACCAGCTCAGGCTCATCCCATCCAGCTATATTGGTAATTATTCCAATAGAGGATGGTGGCACTCAGAGCACTGAGACTAAGGGGGAAAAGCAGGGAAAACAACTCCTCACAGCCTTCCTCTGGGTAACACCACAGGCATCGGGCAAGCATTGCTACATCCCATGGAATATCCCCTCAAAACTGCTTTTCCCCACAGATACCGACCTGAGGCATTGCAGAAGAGCCCAGGGGGACAAGGAAGAGGCTCTGGGCTGCCCTGGGGGCAGTAGAAGCCCACTGTGCACTTGCCCCCGGTGGCAGTGGCTGGGCACAGGCAGTTGGCACTGGTGTAGTTGTCCAGGTCAAAGGGCTGTGAGGTCCAGGCTGCCGAGATGCAAAACCAGCCTGGGAACAGGAAACGGGGCTGAGGACCTCTGCCAGTGACAGAACCCCAAAAAACATCACAAACAAACCAGCTGGGGTGGCTTTGGATGTGATGTGGGCACAGCACAGGGTGTGGGACAGATTCATCCCAACTCCACCAGTCCAGAATCTCCCATGCAGCAATAAATCCAATTTAATACCATAAATACCATATTAACAAAGAAATCTTGCAACATCAGGTTCAGCACTTTTGCTGTATGGTCACAGGGCTCAGCTCAGCTGCCTGAGCAGGGTCAGAGGGCAGAGACTGCTCCTGGTTACCAAGCACAGCCTGGGGACCAGCAGACGTGCTCAGGCCCATTGGATACCTACAGAGAACCCAGCAAACAGACTGGAAGGGTGTCATCCTGTTTTTTTAAGATTTTCTAAGCCTTCTGATGTTGACATTCTTGTAGTGAACTTTCTCACACACTTTCTGTAAATAACTAATTTTTTTGCATTCCTTTATGGAGGAGGAGAAATTGATGGACTGTTGGCTTGTCCAGTGTCATTGGAGAGGTGGCACTGTCGCCCTCAAATCCACTGTCACTCTTGGAAAACTATAAATGTTGGAGTCAGAAAATAAACTTCCCTTTTTTTCTTTCACCTTGAGAACAGCAGTGTGTGAGCTTGTGTTTTTTCATGTCCTATAGCAACAGAAGGGCTGTGCTGAAGACTCAGGAAAGTTTTACTTATAAAAAACAAAAAAACCAAAGGTTACAAGCTCAATCCTCACAGGCTGACCCCAGCAGCCCCACGCTCACCTGGGTCACACCTGCCTGAGGCTGCTGTCAGCCCCTCCTGCCCGCAGTAGTGCCCAGGTGGGCAGGGCAGGCAGCTGTCCAAGCTCTGGCTCATGGGGTCAGGGTTGTAGTAGCCCCTGGGACAGGGAAACTCCGTGGCAAACCTGGTGCCTGTGGGATAAAGAGAGCAGGAGTCATTCATGGAATATGAACATGATCCTGCATCTGAATTCGTCTGCATCATTTCATGTCCTCTGTGCCAGTTTATCCCATTGCTGATCCTCACGGCTCTTCATGGCCAAAACTGTGCTTGGGTGCTGTTTAATTTGTGAAGCTGTTAAGCAACAGCCGCATCTACAGCTTAAAATATTGTTTCGCTTTGTTTTTGTTTTTTTTTTTTTTTTTTTTTTTCTGTGAACAACCACTTACACATGTCCAAAAATACACTTAAACAAAAAATGACAGTCAAACATAAAAAAAATATTTTTGGGGTATTTTTCTGCAAAGAGCCAAGCTGATATTTTACATTTCAAAAAATACACTTAAGAAAAAGACACTGGAACATATAAAAAATATTTTTGGGGGTATTTTTCTGTGAAGAACAAGGCTGACACTTAAATATTTTATTGACAAAGATAATTTGTTGTCTATAAGGAGGATGTTTCAGCCTGGCCAAAGGACTGCTGGGTTCCCTGGGCCCATCTCACCTTTGGGGCAGTAAAATCCAGCTGGGCAGGGGTTTGTGCTGTAGCTGGTGGTGTTCTCTGGGCAGAAGTAGCCTGCAGCACAGGGGAAGCAGGCAGCTTGTCTGGAGAGGTTGTTGTAAGTCCCTGCACGGCAGGGCGAGGGAGAGCTGGTCCCTTCTGGGCAGAAATGGCTCACAGGGCAAGGGCCTCCTCTCTGCCACACACCTGGGACACAGACAGGAGAGCAGGGTTGGGAATCTCCTCTGGAAATGATTATTTAAGCCAATCAAATGGCAATTTGATTAGAGGCAGACTCCCATGACTGCCCCAGTGTTCAGTGCAGGCATTTCCTTTGGTAACACTGGCATGTAGGTGATGCTTTGTGAAGCCTGACCGTGAACAGAGGCTGGACAGGTTAAAGAATAAAGCGGGGATTTATTAAAAGGCCTCCATGGATGTACCTTGGGCAGCACAAGAGCCCAGTCAGGGCTGCACCAAAGATGAACCAAAATGGTCACAAAATGACCCCAAGATGAACCAAAATGGTCCCAAAATGAACCCAAGGTGAACCAAAATGGCCCCAAAATGCACGAGCGCTCCCGGGGTCTCTCCCTGGGATCAGTTCTGCTCCATTTGCACCTTGCAGTTCATTGTCCCATTCCAGCTTTAGCCCAGGCAGTCCCACCCTGCTTGTTTTTCTCTCCAGCCCACGGTGTTTGTGCTCCTGGGCTGAGATTTGGATCATTTGTCCTTGGTGCCCAGCTGGAGCAGGAATTGTTTTGTCTCCCTGCTCTGTGCACAGAGCTCAGCATGCCCTGATGTGAACCCAGACCCACACACTAAAGCAGCACAGAATGTGAAAAATAGAAAAGCTAAACCTGAGGCATCATTTGACACAAATCCCTCAAAGAAAATTTGCACAGGGATCTGGATGACAAACATGAGGCAGGACCAGGAATACTGGGAGAAAAGATGGAACAGTGAGAGAAGAGGTGGAAAACTGGGAAGAAAGTGAACACTGGGAGGAAAGGTGGCATTTTTAAGCTGCCTGTTGCCAGAGCCCCGGAACACCCAGTGCCACTCACCAGGTGGTGACGGTGAGGAAGCGCCAGGCTGGCAGAAGTACCCAGGTGAGCAGGGTCCTGAGGGGGCTGTGAGGCCAGGGGAGCCACAGAACTGGCCAGGTGGGCACTCAGTGCAGCTGGAATCCTGCTGGTTGTGGAGCCTGAGAGGGACAGAACAGAGCTTTAATTGGTGAGTGGTAAACTCAGCACAGGGGTCACAGCCCTGGCGAAGGGAGAGCAATCACAGACCTTTTCTGATCATTGCAAGGATGTGTCTAATGAGCCTCACTGAGCTGCACTTCATTGCTTAGAGGAGTGGTGGATAGACAAAAATGAAAATAAAATAAAAATTGGCATCAGCAGAGCCACAGAGCTTCACCTGTGTGAGTAAGTGCCCACAGGGCATGGCTGGGGGATGCTGGTGCCAGCTGGGCAGAAGTGTCCAGGAGGGCAGGGGCCGCCACTGCTCGTGTTTGTGGCTCCACTGGGGTTGGGGACACTTGCTCCTGCATGAGGAAGATAAAGCAAAAGTATCCTGAATTATTTGGGTTGTTTCTCATAGGTAAGTTTGCTCCCCAAGGCTAAAGAGCCATTTCCAGAGGTGAGAGGAGAGACGAGCTGGTGGCAGCTCAGGACAACAAAGGCAGAAATCCATGGTGGAATGGAATAAATAAAAGCAAGGATCATAAGGGCCAGAGAATCATTTCTATAGGTGAAAGAAGAGAGGAGCTGTTTGTAGCCCATGACAATAAAGCCAGAAATCAATAATGGAATGAAATAAATAACAGCAAGGACCATAAAGGCCACAGATCCCCACCTTTTCATTCTTTCTGCTCTCTGAATCCTAAATTCTGTACCTGCTGTGCAGAAGAATCCTGGCCAGCAGGGACCACTGGGAGAGGACAATCCCCATTCTCCACAGAACATTCCTGGAGGAACACAGAGGGAAAAGAGAATTGGCAAACTGGAAGAATAAAAAACCAAACAAAACAAAAACCAGGGAGAGCTGCTGTGCCGTCTGCACTTTTGGGAGGCAAAGGGAAAACTCTGAGAACTCAAATCCCTCAGCATCAGCACAACTGGGACAGAACCCCATCATAATTCAGATCATGCTCCCCTGGGAAGCCCTGAGTGTGAACCAAACCCTTCTGCTGTGTGGTATTTGTGGGGTCTCCAGGACGAAGGAGGAATTGAGAGATCTGACTCCATGTTAGTAGAAAGCTATCATATCATAATATTATATCATATCATATTATAATATATTACACTATATTATACTATATTATACTATACTATATTATTACTAAAACTATACTAAAGAATAGAGAAAGGATACAGGCAGAAGGCTTAACATGATAATAATGAAAAACTGGTGACTTTCTCTGGGGTCTAGACACAGCTGGACTGTGATTGGTCATTATGTAAAAACGATTTACAAGAAACCAATCAAAGAACCACCTGTTGGATAAACCATGTCCAACCACATTCCAAAGCAGCAAAACACAGGAGAAGCAAATCAGACAATTATTGTTTTCCTTTTTCTCTGAGGCTTCTCAGCTTCCCAGGAGAAGAATCCTGGGCAAGGGGATTTTTCAGAAAATGTGACAGTGACACTGCAGAGCCTTCAAAAACCTGTGGGGACACTTTCTCTGGGACCAGGATCCTCCTTTGACTGTGGATTTTGATGTTTTCATTTCCTGGAGGCCAAAACCCAGCAGAGGATGGGGAAGAGAGAACAGCAGAGAGATCACCACCCTCTCAGACAGGTGCCAAGAGGGCCTTCCCTCACCTGCAGGGCACTGCTGGCACCTCTCAGCATGGCTCAGGCCATAGGAAGGGCTGAAAGTGCCAGGAGGACAAGGATAAAAACTGATCCCAGTTTTCTGGGGGCAGTAGAAGCCGGGAGGGCAGCGGCGCCGGAGCCCCTTTGAGCAGTGAAACCCAGCAGGACAAGGAAGGCATTTGTCTTGACCTGTGAGGGAAAAATAGGAATTAAAAAGGAAGCATGGAATGAAATGGAAGGAAAATACCATGTGCAGAGCTTCCCTCTGCAGAGCTTCCCTCTGCCTGGCTGTGCACTTAAAGAAGCAGAAATCGAAATAAAGCTATTTTTTATGGTCTCCCTCTGTAACCGGCCTCAAATATGGATTTCTCCTAGGAGTATTTAACTCAGCAAACTCCACTCCACCAGCCCGAGTCACCTCCACGTGTCCCCATTAGGTGGCAGGAGGAGCAGAGGGAAAGCTGGAACTGCTGCCATCCCTCCTGCTCTGAGCGCCACTGCCACAAACCTAAAACCACATGGGCTGCTGCAGGGGAAACACATTCCTTGTGTGACACCGGGGGGAAAAAACCAACAAAACATCCCTGATCCACCCCTTCTCTGCCCCACTCCCTGAAATACTGAATATCTGAATATTCCCAGGGGCCAGCAGCTTTCAGGACCTTCCTGGATACCAACAAAAGCTACAAGCAGTGTTTCCATCTCCCCAGAGCACATTGGAGTTGCAAAGCTGCAGCGCCTGACCTGGGGCATTTCTGTAGTTCCTGACCTATTCCATTGCTGCAGCTCCTGACCTGCTGCATTTCTGTAGTTCCTGACCTGGAACTGTTCCATTTCTGTAGCTCCTGACCTGTGGCATTGCTGTATTCCCCACTGGGGCAGAGAGAAGGTGCTGCTGAGCCTGCGGGGCAGAAATGTCCTCGAGGACAGAGATCTCCAGTGACACCATCCTCTGGCTTTGCAGTCTTGGTCCTCCCCGTGCAGTAATAGCCTGAAAACAGAAAACACTGGAGCTCTTCTCCCAAATCAAAACCCATTTCTAAGAAGCTGCACCAAGGGAAATACAGGTTGGATAGCAGGAAAAGGTTTTTTACAGAAAGGGTGATAAAGTTCTGGAATGTTCTGCCCAGGGAGGTGGTGGTGTGTTTAACAAAGCCTGGATGTGGCACTGGGTGCCAGGGTTTAGTTGAGGTGCTGGGGCTGGGTTGGCCTCAATGATCTTTAGGGTCTCCTCCAACCTGGTGATTCTGTGAATTCTGTGAATTCTGTGAATTCTGTCTTTGTCTCACCTCGTGCACAAAGTCCCCCTGGAGCATCCTGGCCAGACACATTGCAGAAGAACCCAGGGGCACAGGGCAGGCACCAGGTGACATCCTGGGCTCCTCTCTGGCCATTCCAGGTGCCAGCAGGACACGGCATCTCTTTGGGGTTCCCAGTGCCAGCTGGGCAGTAATGTCCTCGTGGGCAAAGATCTCCAAAGGGCAGCCCCACCTGAAGGGAATTGAAATTAAATTTATTACGATTTGTGGGAGCTTTGGTGGAGCTACAAGGTGCTGAGCAATGTGAAATGTTCATCACTCACGGGTGAGGAGGTGCTGGAGCCTCGAGTGCAGTAATGGCCAGGCTGGCAGTGCCCCTCTGGCTCAGGCAGCCCAGCCCTGCTGCAGAACATCCCTGCAGGGCAGGGCTTGCAGGATCCTGCCCTCTCCACATCCGAGAAGCTTCCCTGCACAGAGACAGCCACTGCACGCCCTGCTGGCATGGTTTGACACTGGCACAATGCCAGTGCCCCCCATGTAAATAAATTCTGCCCAGTGTCTGCTGTGAGAGGTGACCAGAAACAGAGCAAAGCGTATAGACCAGAAATAGAGCAAGGCTCCCGCTTAGGAATAAAGGAAAAGAACTTTATTAACTTACAATATGAAAAAAGGAACACGCAGAACTCAGAATGAAAACCACCCAAAACCATTCCTCCTCCTTCCCCCCAGTTTCCACCCCCACAAAAAAATACAACCTTAGATTCTCAATCCAGTTACCACCCCTCAGATAATCAACTCTCAGTTCAGCACCACCCCTCAGATAATCAACCCTCAGTTCATCACCACCCCTCAGATAATCAACTCTCAGTTCATCACCACCCTTCAGGTAATCATCTCTCAGTTCATCATGACCCCTCAGATAATCAACTCTCAGTTCATGAAGAAGAGAGGAGACCCTCTTGTACCACAGGCTTCTCCTCTGTCCTGGGCACACCTGCCCATGGAGGGAACCCTCCTGGAATTCGCTGCTTGGGAAATAAATCCATGTTTGACTCTTACCATGGGGCATGGGACAGGCACGGAGCTGCCAGCCAGGCAGAAATGGCCTTTGGGACAGTCCTGGGGGGCAGCCAGGCCTGGCTCACTGCAGAAAGTCCCCTCAGGGCAATCCCTACAGAGAGACTGAGCACGGCCCTGAAAGAGAACACAGAGCCTGGCAGGGCTGGGGAATTGCTGTTACCTGTGGTGGGGTTCACAGGGCTCCCAGGGTGAGGGAAGAGAGGAGAATCTTGGCTCCATGGTTCAGAAGGCTGATTTATTATTTTATGATATATATCATATTAAAAGAAAATTATGTACTAGAAATATACTAAAAGAATAGAGAGAAATGGATTTCATCAGAAGGCAGAAAAGGAATAGGAAGGAAAGGAATGGAATGATAATAAAATCTTGTGACTGACCAGAGAGTCCGAGCCAGCTGGACTGTGATTGGCCATTAATTAGAAACAACCACATGAGATCAATCACAGATGCACCTGTTGCATTCCACAGCAGCAGATAACCATTGTTTACATTTTATTTCTCAGCTTCTCAGGAGAAAAAGATCCTAATGAAAGGATTTTTCATAAAATATGTCTGTGACACCCAGGGGTGGGATATTGCTGCTTACCCAGGGGTGGGATATTGCTGCTTACCATGAGGATAAATAAACTTTGTGTGTTCTACCAACTCCCAGGGAGTCCCTGCTGCCAAATAAACACTGGAGGGAATGACCTGCAGTCCAAAAGCAACAACTTTTGGGGTTATCTGCAGCACTAAGGAGTGGCAGGCACAGCCCTGATCAGCACAGAAGTGAGAGAAATGCAAAATTCACCCCTGCCAGGCCAAAGACTCAGCAGCCCTTCCAAATTTGTACTGTGCAAGAAAACTCAACAAAAATTGCCAAACGAGGTGCAGGCATCAGCCCTGGACTGGTGGGTCTGATGTCTTCACCCAAAGGCTTTTGGTTCTTCCTCTGCTGCAGGGTAAAAGCAAAGCAGGTGGTGATTGCCCAAATTAGCAGAAATCCCCCAAACCCCCTTTTTTTCAAGCTTCCAAACACCTCAGAAATTTCTACTCACACATTTTTACAGTTTCCAAGGGCTCTGCTGACCCCCCAGGCTGGAACCCTGAGTACTCACAGGCTGGAAGGTGCCGAGGGGACACGGCTCTGCTTTGAAAGCTCCTGCTAGGGAATAATGTCCCTCCATCACCACGTGCTGGAGGGCACTTTTGGCTCCTCCTGTGCAGAAGTAACCAGGTTCACAAGGTCCTGAGGGGGCTTGGTTGTTTATCCCAGCACAATATAAGCTAAATTAGGGAAAAAAAAAAAACCAAATTGGGTAGCAATAATGACCTTTTTTTGTTTTGTTTTGTTTTGTTTGGTTGGTTTTGGGTGGGTTTTTTTGTTGTGTTTTTTGTTTGTTTGTTTGTCTTGGGGGTTTTTTGGGGTTTTTTTTTGGTTTTTTTCCCACTGGATAACTCAATCCCAATACAAAAAAATAAGTCCCTGGAATTTGAGAGACCTGTTTGCTTCCAAAGCTGGACACTCACCCAGGTGGGCAATCCAAGCACTCCTGCAGGCTCCTCAGCCCACTGGTGTTGCTGAAGGTCCCTGCAGGGCAGGGGATGGGGAAGGCAGAGCCAGAGGGGCAGTAGGAGCCAGCAGGACACACAGCTCCTGTCACACCATCCGTGGGCCACTGAAAATGGGAAAAAGATCGTAAAAAAAAGGGGAGAAAATGAGGTTCAGTATTTAAGGCATTAAAGTGATGTAGATAAGAAAGAAAAAAAATAAAGACATGCTCTTGTGTAAAGAACAGAAAACACTGAGTGAAGGAAATTCAAAGAGAATAAATAGAGATGAAATTTTATACTGATTCACACCCATTGGACTTTTTACCTTTTAGTTAAGAGGGTATCAGTGTATAGAGGGGAAAAAGATGACATGGGCACCCTCCCTTTGAGGGTCCTCTTGCCATAAACTTGAGCATGAGCAGCACAAAATTGTGACTGTCCAAGTCACTGGGTTCAAAACAGGCACCACAGTGGGGAAAATAAAACAACACAAAAAAGAAGAAGAAGAGGAGCAAAACT
Source organism: Ammospiza nelsoni (assembly GCF_027579445.1). Taxonomy (NCBI): domain Eukaryota; kingdom Metazoa; phylum Chordata; class Aves; order Passeriformes; family Passerellidae; genus Ammospiza; species Ammospiza nelsoni. The sequence goes on along the minus strand of NC_080656.1, from coordinate 4,285,882 downwards.
CATCAGTGGCACTTACTGGAGTCAGAGCCCTGCCCTGGCAGTAAAATCCAGCCTGACAGGGCCCACTGGGGCCAGTCTGCCCTGGGGCAGCACAGAAGGAGCCCCGAGCACAGGGGCTGCACCCCGAGGGTCCGGACAGCCCCTGCCGGTCACCAAATGTCCCCTCGGGGCAGGGCTCGGGCTTGGAGCTGCCTTCAGCGCAGTAAAAACCCTACAAAACAAAGCCAGGTGTCCACAAGCAAGGATTTCCTATGGAATAAATCCCCCAGAGCAGCTTCTTCCATGAAAATCCATCCACAAACACCAGAGGTTTATGACCAAAACGGAGACAGAGCAGTCCTGGAACTTTACTCCAATAATGGGAGAGGCCATGGGGCATCCCCTGGGGTCTCTCCAATTTTTGGAGGATGCAGCCTCCTTTTTATCCCAATTTCCAGCCACATTTCCCTTCTTTCTTTCCCCATTTCTGAGGGACTTGAGAGATTCAGACTTCCCAGAACACCTGATCCCAAAGATTCCCCTCAAATGTATAACCCTGCCTTTTAATTTTTAATTCTTATGGACTTTAGGGGCTTTTCACTATTTCTGAGGTACTTGAGAGGTTCAGACTTCCCAGAACACCTGATCCCAAAGATTCCCCTCAAATGTATAACCCTCCCTTTTAATTTTTAATTCTTATGGAATTTAGGGTTTTCCCCCATTGTTTCTTTCATCTTTCAATATCTAATTTCATATCTTTTTTTCCATTCATCAATCAATGGAATCCTTCCCATTGTTTTTTTTTTTTTTTTAAGTCTCTCAGTGCTGGTTTTATCTCCCAGCTTGTTTGCAAAGCCAAATCCCTCATTCCCATCAAAACCAAGGAAATCCACTCACTGCTGGGCAGAGCTTGGGCTGTGTCATGGCAGGGGAGTCACAGAAGTGCCCGGCTGGGCTTGGCTTGCAAACCCCTTGTCCCCCTGTGCTGGAGTTGTCCCAGAAGCTGCCTGGCAGGCAGGGGAAGGAGAAGGGGAACCCAGTCCCTGCAGGGCACAGGTAACCAGCTGGGCAATCCCCTGTCTGGGAACAAAACACAGAACACACAACACACACTCAGGCTGCGCTGCTTCTGTCCAGTCTGTTCAGCTCCACCTGCAATTTGAACAACCTGCTGTTTCCTCACTGCGAGCAGATGGGAGGAAGGAAAGAAAGGGAATTGACCAGTAAAATTCTGACCATTGGGGATAATTACTGTATGCAAGGTGGGTTTAGGGTAGAATCTCGGCATCAAGACAAGCCCTGCAAGTTTTGCCTGTTGTGAGGAAGATGCTCTTCCACACTTGGAGAAAAGCTGTAACTGGGACAGAATTATCACCTTACTCTTCAATAAACCCATGGATTCATCCATGTGGAAGAGAATCCAATATTTGACAGGTTCATTCTTCCCTGGGACAAAACAATGCAATGAAAAATCCCCAAAACTCATTAGATGAGGTGCAGCAGCAATTCCTCACTGCTGTTTCCTCACTGCAAGCAGATGGGGAAGGGAAGGAGGGAAGAAAGGGAAATTCACACTCTTACCAGTCAAAATCTGACCATGTGGGATAATTACTGTAGGAAAATTTGGTTTAGGGTAAAATCTTGGCATTGAGGCAAGCCGGCAAGTTTTGCCTGTTGTGAGGAAGATGCTCTTCCACACTTGGAGAAAAGCTGTAACTGGGACAGAATTATCACCTTATCTTGAATAAACCAATGGATTCATCCATGTGGAAGAGAATCCAATATTTGACAGGTTCATTCTTCCCTGGGACAAAACAATGCAATGAAAAATCCCCAAAACTCATTAGATGAGGTGCAGCAGCAATTCCTCACTGCTCTTTCCTCACTGCAAGCAGATGGGGTAGGGAAGAAGGGAAGAAAGGGAATTTAAACTATTACCCAGAAAATTCTGACCATGTGGGATAATTACTGTAGGAAAAGTGGGTTTGGGGCAAAATCTTGGCATCAAGACAAGCCCTTCAAGTTTTGCCTGTTCTGCTCTTCCACACTTTCCACAGGGGAAAAGCTGTAACTGGGACAGAATTATCACCTTACTCTTCAATAAACCCATGGATTCATCCATGTGGAAGAGAATCCATCTGCATTTTTTTATTCCCTTTATTTTTTTTTAACAGCTATTAATATTTGACAAGTTCATTCTTCCCTGGGACATAACAATGCAATGAAAAACCCCAAAACTCATTAGATGAGGAGCAGCAGCAATTCCTCACCTTCGAACTCTCTTTCCCAGCCTGCGCTGACAGGCAGAAGGCAAAATACAGACAGAAAACATGCACCGAGCACAAAGTTGGCTCCATTAACAGATGCAGCCTGGGGTAAGAATTTTGGGGTAAAAATCTGGGCTGTACTTACAGGGTGAGGAATTCCTGAGGAATTCTCTGTCCCATCAGTGTAGCAGAACTTCCCTGCAGGGCAGGGGGAGCACCCAGCAGCGCTGCTGAGCCCCCTCTGCTCGCTGTAGGTGCCATTGGGGCACGGCTGGGCCTGGAAGAGGAACACAAAAAGGGATTTGACACCCCGAAGTGAGTCCTGCAGCCCACAAGGCCAAGGCAGAGCAGATAAATCTGTGAAAACAGCTCAGAATAATTATGTGCAGCTTCTCAGAGAGTGTTATACCAGTGATATTATTATTAGTTATTATTCTTATATAACTGACAGTTATTATTATGTTATTTTATAATAAGTATTATGTTGTTATATATTATTACATTCTATATTATTATATATGGAATATATATAATATATCCTGTTAATATATATAGAATATATTATATGCTATATAGATAGAGTATATAAAAATAATAAAGAATAGAGAATAATAAATATATATTAAAATTTATATATTATTTTTATAATATTTATATTATACTATATTGATGTTTATATAAATAATTATTATATACAAACTAATAATATATATAAACTATAAATAATATAAATATTATTTTATTGTGTATATAAAAACTAACATTTTATTAATAAAATAATAGTTAATATTATTTTAGCATGGTTTATTATATGATCGATTATATTTTTATATATTATTAGATTATATTAATTGATGTTATATCAGGTTTAATTATATTAAATATTATTACATTATGTTATGTGTTATGCTATGTTATGTGTTGTTGTGTTATGTTATATTAGCTAATATTATATTATTAAGAGTTTTATTATGTTATATATTATAATATATATAATTATTATATATTATAATATAAATCAATATTAGCTTTATATGTATAAAATTAACATATAATTATATAAAATTCTATAATTTATATATAATATATAAAATATATTATTTTATGTAATTATATATTATATAATATATAAAGATTATATAAACATATTATATTACATAAAGAAATATATAATATATGAAATTATTATATATAATTATAATAATTATTATATATTATAATATAAATTAATATTAGTTTTTCAGTATAAATTTTATATGGAGCAAATTCTGCTGAGGTCTGTGAACACACTGACAGGACAGAAATCAGTAACAGAACTTTATCAGGAAAGGTTTTCCCACAGCGGTGATCCCAGTCAGAGAGGACGGTGTCACTCACAGCATCTCCCTGGGGACAGAAGTGTCCCTGTGGGCAGGCGTTGGCGGTGGCATCTGGGACGTGTGCCTGTCCCTGCGGGCACAGGAGCCCGGCTGGGCACTCCATGGCCAGCATCACCTCCAGGCTGGTGTTCTCCCTGGCACAGGCGTGCCCGACCCTGCAGGGCAGGCAGGAGGCTGAGCCCGGCTCCTGGAGCAGAAAGGACCCTGAGTCCCTGCTGGGCACTGAACAATCCTCTGCATCCGTGTGAGCCAGCAGGGACGGTTATCAGTACAATTAATTAGATATTTGGGGCAGATAATTACCAATCTAACGTGTTTGTGGGAATAGTTGTGCCACCACCATCCCCTTGTGTAACTCCACCCTGCTGCTTTCCCTCCCCAAACCAGCTGAGAGTTTAATCCCAGCCCATCCAGCACCTCCTTCTGAGCAGGAAGGAGACAGAGCTGTCTGCTCCCTGCCGGGGCCAAATGTGCCACAAAAATGGCAATGCCAACGTCCCTGAGGTCTGTGGTGGTGTTAGCAGGGGTCTGAGGATGAGGGAAGAGATGAGGATCTGATCCATGTTTCAGGAGGCTTGATTTATTATTTGTGATATATGTTACATTAAAACTATATTACAAGAATAGAAGAAAGGATTTCATAAGAAAGCTGGCTAAGAATAGAAAAAGAAAGAATGATAACAAAGGTTTGTGGCTTGGGCTCTGACTGTGATTGGCCATTAATTAGAAACAACCCCATGAGACCAAGCACAGATGCACCTGTTGCATTCCACAGCAGCAGATAACCATTGTTTGCATTTTGTACCTGAGGCCTCCCAGCTTCTCAGGAGGAAAAATCCTAAGGAAAGGTGGCACAGACATCATAAAAGATATCTGTGACACCTCTCTGGGGGCCCTCCCAGCCTCAGCCTCCCCTGGGAGCTCCCTTTGTGCCAAAGCCAGCCCAGTGTGAAGGGAAGGCAGGACAGAAGGATGGCTACTCACAGAGAAGCTGCCAGCCCCACAGGCTCGGGGGGTGACCGTGCCCAGCTCGGGGCAGTGCTGGCCCCCAGGACAGGGGGTGCAGTCTGCAGCCAGCTCCGCTCCAGGGGCCGAGCGAAAGGATCCTCTGGGGAGAAAACAGCACAGAGACACTCAGATAGCGGCCAGGCAAGGAAAGGAAATACTGTGATGCCTTTTTGGGCTACCTAAAAATAGAGGCTAGGCAAAATTAAGGGAATAAAAAGCAGTTCCATTTATTGAAGGGCCTTCAGGTACATTTAGGACAGATAAAACACACCCAAAAATGGACAGTGGGTCACGGGTTTCACACTTTTATAAGTTTGGTCCTTTTGCATTTTGGGGGTGAATCTGCCAATTCCAGCTTCAGCTGATGAAGTCGTTGACCCCAAGTTTGCTGCCCCCAACTCCCTTTTGTTTCCATCTCTGGGCCTGAGGCAGTGAGGTGTCCTTGGTTGCCAGGCCTGGAGAGGAATTGTTGTGTCTGCCCCGAATGGGGAAGCAGCAGCTCCCACTGTGTGTGGAGTTTGGAGTTCTACACTAAAGAACTGCAGGGTTACAAATAGATGGAAAACATAATAATATACTATTATTAAATATAATTTCTTATTATTGGTAGTAGTATTAATATTAGCATTGGTATTAAATATAACATCATCTCTTTCAAGTAGATGGAAAATATAAAAGCTGAAATCCTGGAGAGGAATTGTGTCTGCCCAAAATGGGGAAGCAGCAGCTCCCACTGTGTGTGGAGTTTGGAGCTCTACACTAAAGAACTGCAGGGTTACAAATAGATGGAAAATATAAAAGCTCAAATCTTAAGGCATCAGCAGTGCACCTGTATCCTGAAATCTTGGTGCCCTGATTAGAGGCAATGTTCTCTTTCTGCAGCAAACCCCACCCAATTCTGACAAAACTTGCCTGGACCTCAGTAACACACGAGGCAAAGGGAACTTCTATCACTCCAAGAGCAGCAAAATAATAATTAAACCCAGAAGCGCCATGAAACGCCACAAACAAACAAACACGAAAACGCCACATTGTCCCTCGTGCTGCACTTACAGCGGGCACAGCACGGGTTTGGAGGTGCCAGGGGGGCAGAAGGCTCCGGCAGGGCAGGCAGAGCAATCCCCCAGCCCAGCCCTGCCCAGCCTGGCGCTGAAGGTGCCTGCAGGGCAGGGGAACTGCGTGCTGCTCCAGCTGCCTGCGCGAGAGAGAGAGCACAGATCCACCCCAAATATTAACACAGCCTCAAACACCAAAGGCAGGAAGGGGTTTTTTTGTGGCTATTAATTGTTTACTTGTAAATTCGTACCAAAAAAGCACTGCTCGAGGTGATAACAACAAAAAAAATCAGCATTTATGGTTGTCTGTTTCATTTGTCTGATAACAAAAAAAAAAAAAAAAATCAGCATTTCTGAATGTCATTTTCAATTGTGTGATAACAAAAACATTCAGCGTCTCTGTCTGTTTCATTTGTCTGATAACAAAAAAAAATTCAGCATTTTTTATTTTGTTTCATTTGTCTGATAACAAAAAAAATTCAGCATTTTTTATTTTCTGTTTCATTTGTCTGATATTAACACAAAATCGGTATTTTTGTCTGTCTCATTTGTCTGTTAACAAAAAAACTTAGTATTTCTGATTCTTTCATTTGTCTGATAACAAAAAATTTCAGCATTTCTCACTGTCATTTTCAGTTGTGTGATAACAAAAACATTCATAAGTTTTGATTTTCTGTTTCATTTGTCTGATATCAACAAAAAAAATCAGTATTTCTGATTGTCTGTTTCATTTGTCTGATAACAACAAAAAATTTCAGCATTTAGCAGCAATTGCAGAACTTTTGCAGAAAAATTCAAATATAGAATGGTTGGTTGCACCAGGTGCTTGATTGGGCATTTTAATTCTTTGCAAATAAATGGGGGAGGGAAAAAAATAATGGGACAAACAAGATCTGTTCAAAAAATACAAAATAGTGACTACACAGAAGGGAAAATCTTCCAAATTTTGCACCATGCTATCCATGGTGCAAAAAATACAATGATAAATCAAATGTTGGGCTTTATCAGAATTCACAAAGGCAAAAATTAATGAAATCTCCCAATAATGAATGATACCTCCCAAAAATTACCAAAGCCTCCCAAAAATGAATGAAATATCTCAAAAAATTAATTATACTTCCCAAAAATTACCGAAAATTCCCAAAACTGAATATCTCCCAAAAATTAATGATACCTCCCAAAACTGAATATCTCCCAAAAATTAATGATCTCTCCCAAAAATTAATGAAATCTCACAGAAATTAATGATACCTCCCCAAAATTACTGAAACCTCCCAAAAATGAATGAAATCTCACAGAAATTAATGATACCTCCCAAAAATTACTGGAACCTCCCAAAAATGAATGAAATCTCACAGAAATTAATGATACCTCCCCAAAATTACTGGAACCTCCCAAAAATGAATGAAATCTCCTGAAAATTAAGGTTATCTCCCAAAAATGAATGATACCTCCCAAAAATGAATGATACCTCCCAATAATGAATGATACCTCCCCAAAATTACTGAAACCTCCCAAAAATGAATGAAATCTCCTGAAAATTAAGGTTATCTCCCAAAAATGAATGATACCTCCCAAAAATGAATATCTCCCAATAGTGAATGATACCTCCCAAAAATGAATGATACCTCCCAAAAATGAATGATACCTCCCAAAAATTAATGATACCTCCCAAAAATTAATGATATCTCCCAAAAATTAATGAAATCTCACAGAAATTAATGATACCTCCCCAAAATTACTGGAACCTCCCAAAAATGAATGAAATCTCCTGAAAATTAAGGTTATCTCCCAAAAATGAATGATACCTCCCAAAAATGAATGATACCTCCCAATAATGAATGATACCTCCCAATAATGAATGATACCTCCCCAAAATTACTGAAACCTCCCAAAAATGAATGAAATCTCCTGAAAATTAAGGTTATCTCCCAAAAATGAATGATACCTCCCAAAAATGAATATCTCCCAATAGTGAATGATACCTCCCAAAAATGAATGATACCTCCCAAAAATTAATGATACCTCCCAAAAATTAATGATATCTCCCAAAAATTAATGAAATCTCACAGAAATTAATGATACCTGCCCAAAATTACTGAAACCTCCCCAAAATTACTGAAACCTCCCCAAAATGAATGATACCTCCCGAAAAATTACCGAAACCTCCCGAAAAATTACCGAAACCTCCCGAAAAACTACCGAAACCTCCGTACCTTGGGGGCAGTAGTGGCCTGAGCTGCATCTCCCGCTGGGTCCAGGGGCTCCCCCCAGGCAGAACCAGCCCGGGGGGCACGGGGAGCACTCCTGGGCCGAGGCCAGGCTGCTCCTGTTGCTCCACGTGCCCGGGGCACACCTGAGCAGTGCCAGGGGCCTGGTGCCAGCTGGGCAGTAGTGCCCAACTGGGCACGGGCTGGGAGGCTTCTGCTGCCCCCCAGTTCCTGTGGAAACAACAAGGGAAATGTAGGAGCAGGAAAGAGTGGTGTGGTGGCATCGCAGAGCCCAGTTCTCAGAGTTTTCAGCTCTTTGTGGGCAGCCCCGAGTTAAATTTTCCCCTCAATTTTGTGCCTTTTCTCTATTTTAGATAATAAATACAATTATAAATAATATACATATAAATATAAATAATATACATATAAATATAAGTACAAGTAAAGTATAAATATATATACCTATAAATAGGATTTTTTAAAATAATAAATCTTTAAATAAAGGTTTAGTAAACCCCTTGAAATTCTCGGAAGTGTGTCGCATTTGCGGGGTTCCCAGATGATGGGAGGAACGATGAATCTTACTCTATGTTCTCAGAAGGCTAATTTATTATTTTATGATCTATATTATATAAAAGAATACTAAACTATACTAAAGAATACAGAAAGGATACTTACGGAAGGTTAAAAAGATAATAATGAAAACTCGTGACTCCCTTTAGAGTCCCAACACAGCTTGGCTGTGATTGACCATTGAGTTAAAACAATTCACATGAAAACAATCAAACAATCATCTGTTGGATAAACAATGTCCAACCACATTACAAAGCAGCAAAACACAGGAGAAGCAAATCAGATAATTATTGTTTTCCTTTTTCTCTGAGGCTTCTCAGCTTCCCAGGAGAGGAATCCTGGGTAAAGGGATGTTTTTCCAGAAAATATGACAAAAGTGAGCATTGTTTTTGTCACAGCCACGTACCTCTGGCACAGACAAACCCTGCAGGGCAGGGCTCGCACTGGGATTTGTCAAAGAGGTCCAAGCGGTTGCCAACAGTTCCTGGAGGACAAGCATTGCTGGGGGCATGGGGGCTGGCAGAGCCCGTGGGGCACACGTACCTGAAACACAGCACAGCACCTGGGTGGGGTTTTTGGGGTCCTCCAACAAAGGGAGGAATGATGGATCTCACTCCACGTTCTTAGAAGGCTAATTTACTATTATATTATACATTATATTATATGATACTATATTATACTATGCGATACTATATTATGCTATGCTATACTATATTATGTTATGCTATACTATATTATATTATACTGTACTATATTATATTGTACTATATTATATTACACTATATTATATTATACTGTACTATATTATATTGTACTATATTATATTACACTACACTGTATTATACTGTACTATATTATATTGTACTATATTATATTACACTACACTGTATTATACTGTACTATATTATATTGTACTATATTATATTACACTATATTGTATTATACTGTACTATATGATATTGTACTATATTATATTACACTATACTGTATTATACTGTACTATATTATATTGTACTATATTATATTACACTATACTGTATTATACTGTACTATATTATATTGTACTATATTATATTACACTATACTGTATTATACTATATATTATACATCTCTTTGTGTAAATCCACCAGCAGGGCCTGAAGGAGGTTTTGGGGGCCACTAGCCAGGGGAAAACAGCTCTGAAGGCTTCCAAAATATTCCTGGTGCAAGGAGACAGCAACACCTCCGTGCTGTGTGAGCTGAGGGAATGGCGAGCAGGAAAAAGCAGCAAAAACCGCTGAAAGCAAAAGCTGTGGAAGTGAAATGCCTGCACAGACATGAAGTGGGCAGGGAATAATCCAGGCTTACCCTGCTGAGCACTCAGAGTCAGGCTGGGCCAGGCCAGGCTGGGTGCAAGCCCTCCCTGCAGGGCAGGCTCTGCAGTCTGCAGCCTCGTCCTGCCCTGGCAGAGGGTTGTGTGTCCCTGGCTGGCAGGGCACGGGGAAACTGGCTCCATCAGGGCAGAAATAACCAGCAGGGCACTTCACACACAAGCCAGCTCCTAGAGAGAGAGAGAATTGAGGTCAGAAAGGAATTATAACCTGCTGAGGTCGAAATATTTCACCTCCGCTTCCATCCTCAGCAGGGAAATGTGATGGAGGTTCATCCATGCTGGGAATAAAATTCCTGCAAAGCCAGGAGGTGGTGGTGTTGGATTAGCTGAATTTAGTCCTGGAAGCACTAAACTCTGCTCTGTGCTGCTCTGATAAGAACAGAGGTGTTAAAGCACACACAGAGCCCTCAGCCTGCACACAGCCTCTGGTGCTGGTGCAGGTACAGATAACAATCACCGTGCCTGGGGTTTGCAGGAAAACCAGGCTGATTCTAGTCTGAATTCAGGGGGTTTGCAGGCTGGAGATAAACTCAGTGCAAAGCTGCTGGGATGACAAGCAGCCTGAGCTGCAATCATCCCTAAAATCCCACGTGTTAAACAAAAGATGCTCGTGTTGCAACCTATAGCGAGATCAATACATAATAAAACAACGATCCCTGGCTGCTGTTAGCAGTGTTTAGAAAGTGCATTTCATTACAAAACCCTCCCAAATAAAGGAAACACAAATTCAGCCCAGGAGTGGCTGCTCTCCCCCTGAGCCAGGCCTTTCTAAAGCAAACAGCAATTCCAGGGAAGGGAAAATGCTGCCTGAGGATGGACAACTGCCAGGGTGGACACTGCTCCAAATCTGAGTTTGGAGTCATGCCCTGGTGTGTGTCTGTGCCTCTGCAAGCTGCAATAGAGACTTACAGCCCCCCAGAAATATCAGGATTCATTAAAATCCAGGTTCCCCATCTACAGATTGAAGGCACAGGGCCAGGCTGGGATTCCTCAGCGTGCAAAGTGAGTTTTGGGGTCATCATCCCCCTCTGACTTCCACGCTGTCATCCCTCAGAGAAATCTCATTGTTTCCTCCTCACATTTACACCACACAGGTGGGAGAACCTCAGCAGGATGAAATCTGAATTTCTCCAGACTGTAAAACTCCCCAGCACTGAGCACAGCTGAACCAACACACCTGAGGGGGCTGCAAACCCATGGAGCTGTGGAACCCACTCAAAACTCAGCCTCAAGCTGACAAAAGCTTCCTGATGAGGATCTGCACCCGCAGCAAATCCAGGACAGGGATTTTACAGAACCTCATGGGTATAGGAGTAGAAAATTCCCAATTCTTGCCTGAATTTCTGGAGATGATGGAGTTCAGAACAGATTGAACAGTGTGGCTGCCTGGATGCTTCATATGAGATCAGTGAGGGAGCAGATTTACAGCAGAGAATCCCAGCATGGTTTGGGCTGGAAAGGACCAAGTTGAGCCAGGGGAAATACAGGGTGGATATCAGGAAAATGTTTTTTACAGAAAGGTGATAAAGTTCTGGAATAGCTGCCCAGGGAGGTGGTGGAGTCCCCATCCCTGGGTGTGTTTAACAAAGCCTGGATGTGGCACTGGGTGCCAGGGTTTGGGTGAGGGGTTGGGGCTGGGTTGGACTCGATGATCTTTAGGGTCTCCTCTAACCTGGTCATTCGGTGAATTCTGGTCATTCTGTGATTCTGTGACCCTAAAGCCCAGTCCATCACACCCCTGCCACGGGCAGGGACATTTCCACCACCCCAGGCTGCTCCAGCCAGGCAATCCAAGCCTGTTATCTCTGATAATCTCAGCTGTTAGCTGTCGCAGACATCTTTTATGAAAGATCCTTTCCTTAGGATTTTTCCTCCTGAGAAGCTGAGAAGCCTCAGGAACAAAATGCAAACAATGGTTATCTGCTGCTGTGGAATGCAACAGGTGCATCTGGGATTGGTCTCATGGGGTTGTTTCTAATTAATGACCAATCACAGTCAGCTGGCTTGGACTCTCTGTCCCAGACATGAACCTTTGTTATCATTCTTTCCTATTCTATTCCTAGCCAGCCTTCTGATGAAATCCTTTCTTCTATTCTTTTAGTATAGTTTTAATGTAATATATATCATAAAACAATAAATCAGCTTTCTGAAACATGGAGTCACATCCTCGTCTCTTCCCCAATCCAAGAACCCCTGTGAACACGGTCACAGTTATCTCTTCTGCAGGACCAGGCTGGACCTGTTGCTGTGCAATAAATGTAAAATTAAACATTCAAAGTGGAAAACAAGCTTGTCACACTTGACACCCAGCAGTGCAGGGGGTGAGCACAGCAAGACCACCAGGGCAATATTTGGAATATCCTGAGGCTTCTCAGAGCTCATCCCTGTATCCTGTGGCATCAGGAATTATCCTGCCTTCCCAAGTGTTCCTTAGGAGAGATGACAACATCATTATTGTGACCGTGTTCACAGGGGTTTTTGGACTGGGGAAGAGACAAGGATCTGACTCCATGTTCAGAAGGCTGATTTATTATTTTATTATATATATTATATTAAAACTATACTAAAAGAATAAAAGAAAGGATTTCATCAGAAGGCTGGCTAAGAGTAGAAAAGAAATTATAACAAAGGTTTGTGTCTCAGACTCTCTGTCCAAGCCAGCTGACTGTGATTGGCCATTAATTAGAAACATCCAACATGAGACCAATCCCAGATGCACCTGTTGCATTCCACAGCAGCAGATAACCATTGTTTGCATTTTGTTCCTGAGGCCTGTCAGCTTCTCAGGAGGAAAAATCCTAAGGAAAGGATCTTTCATAAAAGATGTCTGCAACACATTATATAAAGCACAGCACAACAGCTTACATTATTAAACCCAAAGAGTTTTTAAACTCTAATTGACTCTGCAGCTCCTACAATGATTTTGTTTTCAGATGCCACCGGCCCTGTCTGTTGAATTTGGCTGTCGTGATGAGATGTGAGGTTTGCTCCTTGCTGCACCACGGAAATGCACTCCTGCTTTTAATTCCAGGAGTGGGTGGAAGGCAGCAATTTCCTGGACTTGCCTTTTGAGCAAAGAAAAATCCTTCAGCAGTCAAGACAGTTTAGCAGCTGAGTCATTTGCTGGAGAAGAAATGCTCAGATAGACAAAGAAATGCCTTGATCTGAGGGAGATTAATTATTTTCTTAGCACATGAGGGGAAGAACCAAAGAGATGCAAAGGGAGACCTGAGCACCTGAACTCCAGGTTTGTGTTCCTGGCTGGGGTTTGTGACCCTGGATAAAACATTCTGGGCTTGGGCCAATGTTTACTTTGGTGGATTGAGCTCATTCCCTGAATCTCCCTCTATTTTCCTATTTGTACAGTGTTTTTAGGGACAGAAAAGGATTTTTTTACCTTTGTGAGAGACACTGAAATGCTCAAACCTGGGCAGAGAGAGTCTCAGCCAGGTGTGGTTATAAATCCACATCTCCCTTTCCAATCCTAATCAAAGATTTGATACCAGAAAAGACGAACAAACCTCTATTATTCTGCCTTTGAAACCTAATTTCACCAGAACTAAACTAAAATCTCACTGCTTTCCCCACGTTTCCCAGTCATTAGGGTGACTCAGTGCTGTGTGTACAAAACAAAGTTCTACTGGCTTAGAAAACCAAAACCAAACAAAAATATTTAGAAGGAAGCAGCACAGCTGGAAATCTGGGGAAGCCTTGTGCTACTGCCTTGCAGCACTTAGAACATCACAAACATTTCTGACTCCTTCATCTGCTTGGCAATTTTAAATTTAAGGGCCGGGCCTCAGCAGCTTCTGAAGGCAGAAATTCCTGTGCTTTTTTGGATGTTATAATATAAATTTTCCCCTGATCTGTAACCTCATTTCCCCTGGATGCAAGAATGGGATGGGGACTGTTGTGAGTATTTAAATACAAATATAAAAACCTTTCCCAAAGGAAAAGGGGATGCTCAGCTTTCATTGTGTCCCTCCTCTGTTCCCACTCAGGAGAGAGCTTGGAAAGGAGTTTGAGTGAGGACTCTGTGCTGGAAAAGTTCCCTAAGCGTGTTAAAAAGTGCCTCCCGTGCAAAGCTGCTGTTATATAAATTTAAAAACAGAAAATTTCCGAGCTTTTCATCACAACTGACCTGCTGGGTGAGCTCAGCAGACCCAAAATTAAAATTTGAGCACACAGACCTGGCAAGCACGAGGAGCTGGCGTTGGGAACTCCCTCCTTGGGCTTGAAGCTCCCAGCTGGGCAGGGGGGGACCTCGAGGCCATCAGGGCAGAAGTGACCTGGAGAGAATTAAAAAAAAAAAAAAAAAATTCCAAACATTCTGGGCTGCTCTGCCTCCACCTGCTTAAAAATGCATCTTCCTGAGCTGGCAGAGGAAATTCAAACATCTAACACAAAGCAATGTTTTTAAATTCAAAACATACAGTGACATTTCTGGCTAAATTAGTTTTATTAGCATGGTTAGAGCTAATTGTTCTCTCTTTCTACTCCAATTCTCCTGCTGTCTCAGAGATCATGGAGATTAAAGATCAGCTGAGGCGTTCCTAATATTCTCCCAAGCACCACATTCCTCTCCCCAGTTCCATACATGATCTTTCACTTAAAATCCTGCTGCCAGTTGTACAGAGACCAAAAGCTGACATCCCCCTGGAATTGATTGCTCTTCCCAATTAAGGTTTCGCAGAAACTGATCATCAAATGATTTCCTAAACTCAGGATGGATATTTGAAGAGCAGGAAGAAAAAGAAAGTGGGATTAACTTTGCCACTGCTGAAATCCATTGCTGTGCGCTTCTCTCACACAGGCGACACTAAATACAGATTATGTGTCATTAAAATCAGTCAAAGCAGGGAAAAGAACATGGGAACCACAGGCTGCTGATGGAATCCCAACTCCTTATCACCTCAGGGCTTTGGGATTGCTCTGGGGGGCTTGGATTTAGGAACACTGAATTCCAGCATAGTCTGTGTTTGTACTGAACCCCAGGCACTGGAAATAACAGAATTCCTGCTTCTGTTCCCTCCCCTCTGTTTTATAGCTGGACTACTGAGATCCTGATCTCTTTAGCTCTCCCATTCACCCTTCTCCTGGACAGCACTGGAGGAGCACAGAAATTAATCATTTAATGGGAGGGTTCTAATTACATCAGAATTGAGTTACTGAGGTTGGTTTCTCTGCAGGAGGCACCTGGAGCTGCTGATGGAATCAAGCCAGGGCTTGGAGGAGAGGAGAAACCATGGAAGGGCCTTGGATTGAAACTGCTGACCCTTGCACAAGCTGCCAGCTGCACCCACTGCCCACCAGGCCTTGTCCCCGAGGGTTCAGGTGGGCTGGGAAATGGGATTGAAGGTGAGGGGGTGTCAGGAAATGGTTGGGGATGCTGCTGCCCCCTTTAGCCCCAGCTGCCCTTGCCAGGGGTATTGAAGGACAGGACAGGGTTAATGTGGAGGGCTTGGAGGGATAATTCACAGGAAACAAGCACAAAGAATAAGCTCATCTTGGGCTAGCAAATCCTCTCTGGGCTTATGCTCATTGTCTGGGATATGCCAGGAGTTTAATTCTCTTTTTATAGGAAACTGTGGTATTGATGCAGAACGACCCCAGCCAGGGAAAAACGTGCAATGACTCCATGATTCAGAAGGTTGAACAATTGCATTATGTTTATTATATTTATTATATTTATTATATTTATTATATTTATTATATTTATTATATTTATTATATTTATTATATTTATTATATTTATTATATTTACACTATATTAACTATACTAAAGAAGTACCCATGACCCTTACCAGTCAGTCACAACACAGCTTTGACCCAATTGGTCAATCAATCCAAAACAACCATCAGCAAAGTCCAATTCTAAGTCCAATAAACAATCTCCATAACACATTCCACATGTGCCAAACAACACGAGGAGCAAATAGAGACGAGAATTGTTTTCATTCCCTTCTCTGATATTTCTCACTGCTTTCCCCAGGAAAAATCCTGGGAGAGTGAGAGAGAATGATGTCTCTCTCTCTGTTTATAAAATGTGAATATCACACTGTGGCCCATGGCTATTCAGTGCTGGAAGGTTTCTCCCTCCCTCTCATTGAAGAGTCAGGATTTCCAAAGGCAATGATTTTATAACAAAACCTTCTCAGCCTATTCCCCTGCTGCCTCATTCTGCATCTCACTGACACCCTCAACAACACACAGCAATTTCCTAAACACGGCTTGTTTGGGTTTCTTTGAGAGAGCCAAGCAGAAAGGGAAATTAGGTAAGAAAATCAGTGTTCCCCTCTTTGGTTCCTAATGCCTACAGCTCTCACAGCAAATGGCACTTGTGCTAGCCAGTGAATCAAGGCCTGGAGTGGAGGCAGCTCTGACTGTACCTAAATCAATTTTACAGATGATCAGTTAAGAATCAGAGAGTGAGAGCTCTGCTTTCCATGTGAGAAGAGAACCCAGAGGCTTCCCTCATTGCTCAGCAACATTTGCACACTCTGGTTTCCATCCTGGGGCTGCCTCAGCTGCACCTCTCCCACAAACTCCCAAACCCGGCCATGATCCTTGGTGCCCTCTCGCTTTCATTTCTGCCCTTCACAAGCTCTTTGCAGCAGCAGCTGCTTTGTCTCACAAAATATTATTTTATTTTATTATTCAATACAATATTTTAAATTTGACAGAATTATTTTATAATTTTAATTATTAATAATTAATATTTTCTATTATTTTCAATTATTATTATGTAATTTTAACCTCCAGTTTTACCATAACACCAAGAGCCTCTCTCTGTTTCACTAAGTCAGAGAACTGTTACCAAAAATACAACTTCAGCCTCCTGAAATTCCGTGTTTTAATGAGCACAGAAGAGCCCTGTGAGATGCATTTACCTGCTGGGCAGGGCTGGCAGGGCCTGGTGTCCTCAGCTGGGAGGGAAGCAGGAGTGCAGGGGACACAGAGGGTGCGAGTGGGGTTGGGCTGCTGACCTGCCGCGCAGCGCTGAGGGGAAAAAACACAAATTCACAACAGAAAAAGGTCTAATTTGGACCCAAAAGCAGTGTCCCAGAGAGGCCTGAGTCAGAAAAAACCATTACTGCATTCTTTCTTCTCTGCCCTGCACTGCTTCAACTCTGTTTTCTGATGACAATTTCTAGATGCAAAAATGGGACCTCAGCCTCCAAGTCTGAGTGCTCATCTGAGAGTTTTCACAGTGGCAGAAAAGCTGAGCTCTAACACTGCCAGAATTTAGATGAAAATACTTATTTCTTTTAAAAGAGGGATATTTGTATCAGGAAAAGAGGGAGCTGGGCACTGCCCTGAGGCTGCCAGAGCTCCAGGAGGGGTTGGACACCACTCCAGGGATGCCCAGGGTGGGATTTGGGGTGTCTGTGAGGGCCAGGAGCTGGACTGATGATCCCTGTGGGCCCCAGAGCTCCAGGAGGGGTTGGACACTGCTCCAGGGATGCCCAGGGTGGGATTTGGGGTGTCTGTGCAGGGCCAAGGGTTGAACTGATGATCCTGATGGCTCTATTCCAGCTCAGGAACTTCTGCGACTCTGATCTGCGTGCCCAGGAGGGGCAGTTTGCCCTGCAGGAGGGGCAGTTTGCCCTGCAGGAGGGGCAGTTTGCCCTGCAGGAGGGGCAGTTTGCCCTGCTGTACCTGTGTGCTCTGTCCATCGGGGCACACCAGTCCCTCGGGGCAGTCCCCGCAGCCCAGCTGGCCCTCGGGTGAGTGCTGGCCAGGCCCACAGCTCCTCTGGGTGCCCGTGCCTGGGTCACACGAGTGGCCCTGGGGACACGGCCGGCAGCCAGCCCTGCTCTCCAGGCTCAGGTAGCCCTGGGGACAAACCTGCAGGGACACAGAAATGCTGATTTTTATCACAATGTCTTAGCAAGATGTACCTGGGGGTTTTTATTCTGTCCCCATCTGTCAGAGCTGGGGCAGCTCTCTGCTGTTCATGGGGCAGTTTTCTTTATCTCTCCCACAGCCAATCCTCCCTCCAGGAGATCTCTGCTGTTCATGGGCCATTAATTATTAATTATCTTCTGACAATGGGCCATTAATTATTAATTCTTGTCTGTCCATGGGCACTGAGTGTCCCTGCATGGCTGATCCAATCCCAGCATCCCATGGGGAGATGCTCCGCCCAGGGGAGGAGCCAAGCATTCCTCCCTGGATCCAATCTGAGCTTTGGGACACCCCAGCAGCCTTTGCCCCCTGCATTGCCAGAGGAGCAGCTTTGTGCTGCCCTGCATGGCCAGAGGGAGCCCAGGCCCATCTGCAGCAGCCCTGGAGCTGCAGAGGAAAACTCCCCCCTTGTGCAGGATCCCTGCTGCAGCAGAGCCACAGCTGGCACTGCAGGAGGGCTGAGCCCCCCTGGGATGGGGCTGGGACACCTCCCTGACACACAGGGGGCAGGACTGCTCTGACTCTGGCAGTGTTGTCTTGTATTACTTCATTTTTATTTTAATATTTTTATTATTTTCTTCTCTAATAAAGAACTGCTATTCCTACTCCCATATCTTTGCCTGAGAGCTGCTTAATTTCAACATTATAATAATTCAGAGGGAAGGATTTATATTTTCTGTTTCAAGGGAGGCTCCTGCCTTCTTGCAGACACCGGTCTGTTCAAACCAAGAATACAAATAATGCAAACCAGCATCTCCAGAGACCCCCAGTGCCCAAAAGGATCCTGGATCATTCTCAGCCTCTGTGCACTCCCACAGGAGCCTTTTCCATCTGCACCTTGCTGGGTACCTGCAAGGACAACCTGCTTTCTCTGAGCCCAAAATTGTAGGGATTTCTCAAAAAACTTCAGAGCAGGATGGAAAAATTTGAGGAGAACCCCGAGATTGGATGATTCAAAATTCATGGGTGTAGAGGCAAGAAGAACTTGACTTTCTTGCTCTGTCCAGCTCACCTGGCAGGCTGAGAGGTTTCCCTGGGCCGTCAGCTCATTGGCAGTTCCCAGTGGGCATCTCCTTGGAGCTGCTCGGCCTCCAGGGCAGCTGGATCCAAAATAATCAAGTTATACAAAATAAATTCTTTAATTCCTCTGGAATTCCATCCCAATCAGCCATTGTGTAAACACAGGAACATCCCCCTTCACGCACTGCTCAAAATAAAGGTGGGTTTTGGCCACAGAACCACAGATTTTAACCCAAATATAGTGGTTTTCCTGCTCAGCTGATTATTCACATCTTACCAAAATGACATTATGTGGGGGTATTTTTGTGCCTCACCTCCAACCCTGCATTCTAACCCTCAGAATATTCAGAATGTCAGATGCCCTGAGTGTTTAATTCTCTTTTTTCAGGGGACTTACTAGAAGCCTGCTGGGCACTCCAGGCAGTTGCCAGCTGTGTAATAATGGCCCTGCCTGCAGTCTATGAGGCAGTGGCTGTGGCAGTCCAGGCTGCAGCCAGCTGAGAGGGAAGAGACCCCTGAAAGAAAAAAGGAAAAAAAAAATCAAATAAAGAAAAAAATTCAAATAAATTTAAGGTGCAATTAACAAATATTCAAGACTCCAAGCTAAACAGCCACTTATTATTACACAATGATGCAATATCACTGCCTGTTATCACACTCAGCCTGAAGTGTTGAGGGCTAAAATTAATAAAAGTTTGAAATCTGCTCCCTTAAGATTTCTAAGTCAATTTTCTAAGCACAAAATCCTGGGGGAAACCCCAATTTTATACGGTTTATCAAACTAAACAAATCACTTCTGCAAAAGGCAGCAGGGAACCTTTTCCACACCTTTCTCAGCTTTAGGAAATGTTTTGTTTTGTTTGCCAGGAAGTTGCAACCCTCAGTCTCCAGACGGAAAGAGCCAAGGGATAAAGGAGGTGCTGTGTCCTTTGTAATTTCAGATTTTCATAATTTCAACCAAATACTGATTTTTCTTCTTTATTTCAGCTGTTCAGTCCACACAGTAAAGCCAAATTTACCCAACTCTCTTCAAGAAATCTCCTGACATTCTATGAGGGGAAGGTGATAAATTCTTCACAAAGAGGAAGACACCTGGAACCTGAATTAAAAACCGTGAACTATCTAATTTGAATATCTATCTAACTAATATTATTATTTAAATAATATAATTCAAATTATTATTATAAAATATTATTATTTGAATAATGACTAGCTAATTTGAATATCTCCCATTTTGTATTTCTTATGATCAGATTTAGACTCTGTCATGCCTCTGTCCCAGTGAATTACTTTGTATTTTAAACACGAGTTTCACCATGAGGATTTCAGAGGAAGCTCCTCTCAAGGAACCAAACCTGAGTGTGCAGGGTGGGGAGGAAAGTTCCAGGAATTTTCCCCCTTTGTTCATACTCAAATAAGCACCTTGGGATTGTTGTTATCACAGCAAACTGACATTTACATGTTTTTTTTCTCTATTTAGAAAATTGAATCTCCTTGGTGAAAGCTGAACTGTCTTCTCTCCTGAATGAATTCCTAAAGAGATTGTGCAGCCACACTTTAAGAGCAAAACGAGCTAAAAGCTGCCACCTTTAATGCTGTCTAGCTTTGAGAAGGAAACAGCATCAGCAGCAATTGAAAACAAAGACGAAAACCAAAAATACAAAAAAAAAAAAATGCACATAAAAACAAACAAACAACCCCCAAAAGATGAAAAAATAAAATTTAAAAAACCCAAAATATAAAAACAAAAAAGAAAAGCAAATCCAAAATGAAGTTTGGGTGTGCAAAAGTCACCACTCACCTCTGAGGAAGGTGCCCAGGCTGCAGAACAGAGCCAGCCAACTCAAAGCCTGAGCCATGGGAGACCGTGAGCAACTCCCAACAAGAAGAAAAGCTCAGAGATTCTGGTTCAGATGTTCCTTGAGTGCCTGGTGCTGCCTTTGCTGAGGCTCAGGGTAACCCAACCCTTCCCAGGTAATCACTTTCCAGCCCAACCTGAATGAAATGGAAACTGAGCTGCAGAAAGAGGAGCTGCACAAAGAGTTCACCCCTGGGGAGCTCCCTGCAGCCCTGCTGAGGCTGAAATGTGAGAAAACCCCTTTAAATGGGAGAGAATGAACACACCTGGAGCATCACAAGGAAAATTGGAAACACACTTGTCACCATCTCACAGGGCTGTGGAGCTGCCCAAAATCAGCCCCAGGAAAGGGCCCTGCAGGGTCACAAATGTCTTCTTTCCCTTCAACAGACAGGTGAGGGATTCCAGCTGAAATATTCTAGTTGAAATATTCCAGGTGAAATATTGCAGGTGAAGCATTCCAGTTAAAACATTTTAGGAAAAATATTCCAGGTGAAGCATTTCAGGTGAAGCATTTCAGGTGAAGCATTCCAGGGGAAACATTCCAGGTGAAATATTTCAGGTGAAGCATTCCAGGTGAAACATTTCCAGGTGGAACATTCCAAGGTGAAATATTCCAGGTGAAGCATTCCAGGTCAAATGTTCCAGGTGAAGTATTGCAGGTGAAATATTCAAAGTGAAATATTCCAGGTGAAACATTGCAGGTGAAACATTTCAGGTGAAGCATTCCAGGTGAAGCAGTCCAGAAATATTCCAGGTGAAGCATTCCAGGTGAAACATTGCAGGTGAAACATTTCAGGTGAAGCATTCCAGGTGAAACATTCCAGGTGAAGCATTCCAGGTGAAGCATTCCCTGTTTTCCAGCTGTTTGTTCTGCAGTTTGAGGTTTTTGCTGGAAGCTGAAGGCCTGGATGAGCTCCTATCAGAGCAGGATTCTCCCTTGGAGTGCTCACTATCCACTCATTTTTCCCTTTCCAAGGTAACTCCTCGATGGTGCTGGGCACTGGCGAGGAAGAAGCTCTTCCAAGTTTCATGGAATCCCAGAACGGTCTGGGTTGGAATGGAAATCAAAGATCAGTTCCCCTCTTGCCATGATCTCCCACTGTCCCAGGCTGCTCCTGTCCAGCCTGGCCTTGGACACTGCCAGGGATCCACAGCTTCTCTGGGAATTCCATGCCAGCCCCTCACCACAGTCACAGGGAGGGATTTATTCCCAATATCCCATCCCAACCTTCTCCCTTCCAGTCTGAAGACATTTCCCCTTGTCTGGTGACTTCTGGAAGGGACCTGAGGACAACTCAAAAGGGCAGCCCTGCCCCACACAGAAGGAAATTCCCTCCAGGGCTGCCTGAATTCACTTCCTGAACAAAGACCTTTAGGATTCGGACCAAAACATGAATTGTGCATTATCCTTGAATTGTCCAAGTCCCCTCATGCAGGTGATGGAGAACATTTCCAGGCAGGAGGGAGGAGAAGCCCTGACCATCACATCATGTCCACAGAGAGGCCTCACACCTCTCTTGCCACCGAACAAAGCATTTTTGCACTTCTAAAATCCTCAATTAAACTCCTCCAGTACAACTCAGATGTGTCTTTTCTTCCTATTGTACAACTATTCCTGAAAATCTCTGCAATTATCCAATATCACAGGCAAGAATTGCCAATTAAAACCTAATCAACACAGTGTAAAGGCAGGCACCGGGCCAAGTGCTTCTAATTTTCTTCTCATTTTCAACCTGCTTGTCCCTTGTACTTCAGAAAGTTCAGAAGAAATGGAAGATGCAACAGGAGGCAGAAGAGATAAGAGGAAGGCTTTGATTCACTTTGTCTGGTTTCCAGTTCCCCAATTAACTACAGAATACTCAGATTTATGCAGAGATAGCTCAGGGGTCAAACTCCCTCCTGTTGCACTGCAGAATTCTCAGATTTATACAGAGATAATTCACAGGTCAAATTCCCTCCTGTGCACGTACTGGAGCATGGGGAAGGGTCAGCTGTTTAATTGTGGCCTCATTTGAGGGATGAAATGCTGATTTGTCCTTCCTCTGATCAGCCACTGGAGCTGGATGTCACACCCTTGGCTGGGCTAGCACCGCTGAGAATTCCCAATTCCCAGCACAAAACCTCTCAAAGCAGGTCCTGATCTGCTCCACCCACACCCATTTGGAACCTCCCCACTTCCACTGCAGTCAGCAGCAAGGAAAACCTGCCCCGATTTCTTCTCACATACTGGAGAATGGAGAAGGGTCAGCTGTTAAATTGTGGTCTCATCTGAGGGGAAAAAATGCTGATTTGTCCTTCCTCTGATCAGCCACTGGAGCTGGATGTCACACCCTTGACTGGGATAGCCTTGACTGGGATAACCCTGAGAATTCCCAGCACAAAACTTCTCCTGATCTGCTCCATCCACACCCATTTGGAACCTCCCCACTTCCACTGCAGTCAGCAGCAAGGAAAACCTGCCCCGATTTCTTCTCACATACTGGAGAATGGAGAAGGGTCAGCTGTTTAATTGTGGTCTCATTTGAGGGATGAAATGCTGATTTGTCCTTCCTCTGATCAGCCACTGGAGCTGGATGTCACACCCTTGACTGGGATAACCCTGAAAATTCCCGGCACAAAACTTCTCCTGATCTGCTCCATCCACACCCATTTGGAACCTTTCCACCTCCACTGCAGTCAGCAGCAAGGAAAACCTGCCCCGATTTCTTCTCCTCAGGCACAGAATCCGAGCCCTGTGAGCCAGCAGCGACCTGGGACTCACTCCAGGATTTTGGGATTTGCTTCCACACAGAGCATCACTCATCCCAAACATCCCCAAACCCCTGCACTCCACACTGAGCTCTCTCTTCCTGTCTCTGGTTTCATCCTCTTCTGTCAGCAAACAAATGGACAGGGATGGAATTATAAATCAATCCACAGGCATGGCAGTGTGGCTCCGGCAAGGAAAATAAATGGGAATGTCTTCTTCTCCATGCAGGTGCTGGAGGATGACCAAGATTCAGAATATTCATCCCTCTGAGATACAAATAGCTCAGCTTCCAGCACTGACACACTCATCTCTCCTCTGGCTGCGTCCAGAAAGCTCTGACTTCTCCTGAACTCTTTGGTCAATCCTAAAGAAGCCACTCAGCACTGAAATATTTGGAGTCTTTCACCATTTTTCTTGATTTGCCCCCAAAAAAACTCATTCTGCTCAGCTCAGTGGCACCTCCCAGGTGTGGAATCAGCAGCACCACAAGGGCAGGAGCTCCTCAGAGCAGGAATTTTGAGTGTGAGCACACTGGAAGGGACAGGAATGACCTGGAACCTCGCAGGGAGCTCCAATCACTCATCCTGAAATTGGTTTCCATTTCCACTCAGGCAATTTTCTTCAGCCATCAAACCTGATAAAATGTCCCTTTCCTAAATGAAAAATATGCAAATTCCCCAAATTGCACCTCTCATTTCACCCACAGCGAGTGCGGAGGTGAAAAGGGGAAGTGGGGAAAGGACAGAGCTCAAAGCTGGGGGAAAAGCAGGAGCTGGAAATCATATTGGGAATTATTTACTTATTTGTACAGGTAGAAATTTCAGTAGCACCAACAGCTTACAGAGGTTTCAAAACAGAAGGAAAAAAATCTGTGATTTGGAATCAAAACTTACTGTACAGAAGCAGGAAGGAATTTCAACTGCAAGCCATCCCTTTGTTTGATAAAATTACAGGAATGGAAGTGATGGGTGAGGGTGGAGCCTCCTCTTCTCTGCTTCCTTCTCCCTTTTCCTCCTTTTTTCATTCTTTTTATCATACAGACACAATTCTGTGGATTAATACATTGAAATTCCCCTTTTAAGGTGGCAAAGTCAGGGCTAACTCTTTCCTGCAGGCATTTGTATAAAGGCACACCCCCTTCATAAAAAATAACTCTGCAAGATAATGGCATCTATAAAATACATTGATAATTCACTGTGGGGTTTTGGGAGGCTCCAGTGCTTCCCATATGTTCATCCCAGTGACCCGGAGAGAAAAAAATATGAGAAAATATCACAAAATAACAGCATTTACCTATAAAAATCCTTCCAGATTTACTGAGAGGTGCTGCAGTGACACAGAGGCCACTTTCCTGTTGGGCAGTCCTAGGGTAAGTTGGGGAAAAAGGACAAAAAATAGCAGATTTAACATGAAAAATTAAAAATCGGGGATATTTTTCGTTGGAAAACACCTGAGAGACCATTTGGTTCCAAACCCCTTGACCTGAGGATGGCGTGAGCAGGATGCCAGCACACACCCAAGATGTAACTGGAAGTTTTTCCCCTTCAGGAATAAAGTGCAGCAGTGTAAAATCACAGCACAGCTTTATTATTCATGTTAAACTCCATCCTTACTAAGCTTGCACAGTTAAATACTGAATTGGCAAAGGCAATAAAGGATGTAGAAGAAAAATTGAATGGTGTAATACAGAAAATCTGAGCTTCAGGAAAATTTAGATGAAGATGAAGCAGAGCTCTCCCAGCAGCACAGCACAGAAAGTTGATGGAAATGGGGAGTGAAAGGCAGCAGGAGGGGAGGCACAAAAACAAGGGGGGAACTGTAGATCCAGAGAATCCAACAGCAAAACATTCCTGGATTTCCACAGGGCTAAGACTTGACACAACGCTGACATAACCTATGTCAGATGTACTTACATTGAACTCGGCTCTGACAGCGAGCGGCGGAACACACAACAAATAAAATTTGCTGTGCCACAAAACCCTCCCAGCCCTGAAATGCAGCTGAGACAGAGTAATCACAGACAGACAGAGGCAGCACAGACAGACAGACAGAGTAACCACGGACAGACAGTGGGGCTGGGCAGAGCTGTGTGAGTGTCTTAAGTTGGAAATGCAAGATGTACCTGGGGGTTTTTATTCTGTCCCCATCTGTCAGAGCTGGGGCAGTTCTCTGCTGTTCATTGGGCAGTTTTCTTTATCTCTCCCACAGCCAATCCTCCCTCCAGGAGATCTCTGCTGTTCATGGGCCATTAATTATTAATTATCTTCTGTTCATGGGCCATTAATTACTAATTCTCTTCTGTCCATGGCCACTGAGTGTCCCTGCATGGCTGATCCAATCCCAGCATCCCATGGGGAGATGCTCCGCCCAGGGGAGGAGCCAAGCATTCCTCCCTGGATCCAATCTGAGCTTTGGGACACCCCAGCAGCCTCTGCCCCCTGCATTGCCAGAGGAGCAGCTTTGTGCTGCCCTGCATGGCCAGAGGGAGCCCAGGCCCATCTGCAGCAGCCCTGGAGCTGCAGAGGAAAACTCCCCCCTTGTGCAGGATCCCTGCTGCAGCAGAGCCACAGCTGGCACTGCAGGAGGGCTGAGCCCCCATGGGATGGGGCTGGGACACCCCCTGGCACACAGGGGGCAGGGACTGCTCTGACTCTGACACCGGTGTTTTGTATTACTGAATTTTTATTTTATTTTTATTTTTTCCCTAATAAAAACCTGTTGTTTCTATTCCCATATCTTTGTTTGACAGCTCCTTAATTTCAAAATTGTAATAATTAACAGGGAGGGGGTTTACATTCTCTGTTTCAAGGGAGGCTCCTGCCTTCCTCAGCAGACACCTGGCTGTTCAAACAGGCCAGTGAGCCCCAGGTGCTCCCAGCTCCAGTGACAGTCGCTGCTAAATGCTCTCATTAATCCCCCTCAGGCAGGCAGCACTCCCTGGGTTTCCCTCACACCTGTTGATGGATCAATTCTGTCTCCTGCCCCGCTGCAAATCGAACTTGGTTAGACACTGCAAGTGCTGGTCATGATACCAGAGCATTTATCCCACTTGTCCCTGAGTGGAAAATCCTCCTTTTATGAGATGGGCAGGACCAGACTGATCCTTCCTTGGTGCAGCCTCCCAGAACTTTGGATTTTCCTCTGCTAAAGCTGAAACACAGCCCAGGGCTGTCCCTGGGTGTTGTCACAGGGCAGGCAACACTTCCAAAATGTTATAAATCCCCCTTCAACATTTTATATAAATCCCCCTTCAAAATTTTATAAATCCCCCTTCAACAGGATGTGTTTCTGTGTTGCACCCTGAGAAGATTCAAGCAGCATTTATTAAACTGATCACATAATTGTGCTGTAATTAATGAAAAATACACCAAGACACTGCTGAAAGTCTCATATTTCTTCATATTGTCCTTCATGAGGAGGGCAGGAAAATTCAGTCCCTTCTGATCCCTGCTGCCCACAACCCTTCACACCCAGCTGTGCCAGCAGCAGTTTTAATTCTTGGTGTCTTCCAGCTTTTGAATCTGATTGACATCCCTTGATTTGCTGTCAAAAAGCACATCTGAAACCCCCCCAGCAGCTGATGCTGCCCTCAGCTCCCACTGCTGGAAGTGGTTCCATAAATACGGTTTGTGCATCACTGGAAAGTCAATAAGCAGGCAAAATTGCATCATTTGTGTTGGATCCACACAATTGATGTTGAATCCACCACTACAACAGGGGGATTGGATCATAAAATCTTCAAAAAACAGAAACAGGGCCAGTGCTTTGCTTCCAAATGAAGCTGGTGCTGAAATAGCTGGAGCAGGCAAGAGAAATGTGCAGAGGGTTTGCCAAAGGGAGCAAGGGAGGCATTTTTGGGCATAGAGAGTGATAAACTGGGATTTTTTGGGTATGGAGAGTGATAAACTGTTTTTTTGGGGGCATGGAGAATGATAATCAGGGTTTTTTTGGGCATGGAGAGTGATAAAAAGGAGGTTTTTTGGGCATGGAGTTAAACAGGGCTGGCTCCAGCTCTGCTGTTTGCCAGGACAGTCCAGGCTGCAATGGGAGCAGCAGCAAAGCCAAGATTCTGGAGATGCAACCCAGGAGTTCCTGCAGCTTCACATATGCAGAAAGAATGTGCATAAATAAAATAAAATATATAGAAATAAAATAAACATAGATAATAATAAAATATAAATGTAAATATAAATATAAATAATAAAAATAAATTGAATTAAAAATAAAAATAAAAATAAAAATAAAAATAATAAATAGAAATGTGCACAAATATCACAAATTTAAATAAATAAATAAAAATGAATACATAAATAGAAATGTGCAGAAATATCACAAGTTTAAAGGCTCCAGATCTGCTTTTGAGAGACCCTGCCCTGCATTTTATTGGCGACCCAAACTGCTGCCACAGCAGAAAAGCAGAGGTAGCTGCTGACTCCAACAAAATTGCACTTTAATTTCAAAGTGCCCCCCGCCACTGCCATTATTTATTTGCCTCATTTCTTAATTAATAAAATCACAGGAGTAGGTAACAAAACAAAGGCATCAGCATAACCACCAGAGATTTAAATATTGCTCTGAGTGTGGCAACTGCTCCTTCCAAAAAGCCTCTCCTTGCAGGGGACAGGGAAGTTTAAAGCCTCGTACATCCTCTCAAACCCAGGATCAATTCTGTCAGCCAGCAGCAGCAGAAGTAACTCTTTTTAAGCCCTGCCAAGACCTTGCAGAAGATTTTAGCAGGGAAATTGGTCTGTGGCAGAAGTCTCCAAGGCCAAGCTGGCAGCTGAAGAGGCAGAGTTTAGAAAGAAGAAAAGCCTGAGGTGAGTGCCAGCAACAGAATATGAAATGATTGAAAGGGGTTCTGGACAAGAGGAGAAAAAGGCTTTCAAAACATCAGGCTGGTAATTTATCAAAAGCTGCAAGTGTTAGATTGAGGGAGTTCACATAACCCATCAGAGGCACTTAATGATTGCTCCTCTCTTGCTCCCAAAGTCCTGACAAAGGAAATGTTTCCAGCGGAATGCTCAGATCCGGATGAAAGCACTGAGCGGCTCTGACAGGACAGGAGACATGAAACCAACGTGTCCATCCAGGAGGAAAAACTTCAGGCCAGCTGGATCCCATCAGGAATTCATCTGAAAGCTGAAAATATTAAGTATTCTCACAATGTCTAACTGCAACTAAAGGGCATTTAATGAAACTGAATTCCTGTCAGGATACACTGCCTTACAAGCCAATGTGATCCTGATTTCAGGGTTTTGTGGCTTGGACTTATTTTGCAGCCCTGAACAAAGTGCTGGGATGTTTATTTATCCCTGAAAGTTTTACAGAACCAGCCATGAACAAAAGCTCCTGGAATGTTTATTTATCCCTGAAACTTTTACAGAGCCAGCATTGTACAGGTACAGTTTGAATCAGAGGTGCCTTGCGTCCACTAGAATTGATATGAGCAGGAGGAAAAAAAAGTGTTAAATCCACATTCCTGATTTATCCTCCACAGCGTGCCCAAAAATCATTATTTCTCATTTCCAAGCTTAAACACTTGAACAGCCTCTTTATCTGCCTTTTACCTGCTCCAGGAGTGTCAGGATGCTTTAGCGATTATGAAAAAAAAGCTCTTGAAAAAAACCTAAAGTTTGGCCCAGTCGTGCTGACTCCATTCTTCCAAGCATCTTTCAGATCCCTTTTTCCACTGCAATACCTTCTGGAACTCACCCCCATTTCCAGGGGGAATTTTAGCACAGGCACCAGGGCTGCATCCAGGGAGCTGAAGAGATGAAACTTCTTCTCTCTCTGTAGAGAAATCTCTAAAGCTATTGTTAAAATCCCCTATTCCTTGGAACAAAGGCCATGCTCCATATAATGGGTTTTTTTCTGTGCTGGTGAGTCACTGTGGCTCAGCAAGCAGCACTAAAAAAGTTCATTTAAGCTTTGCCTGAAAGTTCATTTAAGTTTTTTTTTCCCCCTCAAAGATCCACTTTATGGGCTTAAAAAAAGGAAGGAATTTAAACAGGGGCCACATCTCTGAGTGGCAGCACTTCTAATGGAGAAAGTGGCTCTGGAAAATTCTGTCAAGCGAGACATGAAAGAAAAATCTGAGTTTTTAAACTCTGGTGCTTCTCACTCAACATTTCTTACTTTTTTTCCTTTTTTTTTTTTTTTTTTTTTTTTAACAGAAGGAAAAATCAAGAGCAGAGGGCAGGGCATGGCATTTCAGCAGATTCTCAGAGCTGTTATATTTATTTACAAACCCTCTCCTGTCACCCAGTGTATTCCCCACAGGAAAATCTTCGTGAGTCAGGGCACCAAATGTGTTTTACACCTTTACTGAGGAATATTTGATGGAAATTCATGAAGGAAAAGCTTTCTGGGAGGTTTTATTCTGTGCTAACCAAGGTACACACCCAACCCATCGTGCACCTGCAATATCCTGTGTGATTGGACAAGTTTCCTACTGGTTTGGCTGGATTTGGCTTAAACAGAGCAAAGCAACCTGGAATTGAGTGGTTTCTGCTCCACTGGATGCCCAGGTACCTCCCAGAAGTGGCAGTGCCTTCGGATGCAGCGCTAAAAGCTTTTCCAGACCCTCCTTTTAGTGCCTTGCCTAAGGCCAAAAAGAATTGGAAGCACAGCAGGGACCAGAGCCCCAGAAATCCCAAATTTAAGAGCCTCCTGCTCCACCTGAACAAAACATTTTCTGCAAGCATGCAGGTCAAGCTGCTGTTTCACCACAGAACCTGAAAATTCAAGCAGATATTTCCCCATTAACTCCTTCAGGAAAAGCTATTCCCATCCAGCCAGGAAGTTTGGAAGGATTGTTGGTTATTCTTGATAATAACTCTTGGTTATTGTTGTAACTTCTCTGGTTATCCTATCCAGTCAATTTGGATGGATTATTGGTTATTCTTGGTAATAACTCTTGTTTATTATTATTATAACTTCTCTGGTTATTCTCATCCAGCCAGTAAGTTTGGAAGGACTGTTGGTTATTCCCATCCAGCCAGTAAATTTTGAATGGATTATTGGTTATTCTTGGTAATATCTCTTGGTTATTATTATAACTTCTCTGGTTATTCTGTCCAGTAAATTTGGATGGATTATTGATTATTCCCATCCAGACAGTAAATTTGGATGGATTTATAAAGTTGGTTATTCCCATCCAGCCGGTAAATTTGGATGGATTGCTTGTTATTCCAATCCAGCCAGTAAATTTGGTTGGGTGTTGGTTATTCACATCCAATCAATAAATTTGGATGGATTTTTTGTTATTCCCATCCAGCAAACCTGGGAATAGCTCCAAAGTGCCCCCCCCCCCCCCCAGTGAACATGGAATCCACACAAATGCTGCATTTCAGATGCTTGTCCTCCTTCAGGTCAGTGCAAATTATAAAGAAAACCATCCAGCACCAAATTCAAACACTCTACAGGATAAGTGAACTTGGTTTTAAACATCCGGACTCTGGATTACACCTTGATCTGCAAGGGATTGATAAATTCTCCCATTCACCCACTCTGGATGCTCTCCCATTATCCCTCCTTCCCCACTCACTCAGGTTGCAGATGTCCCCTGTCCTGGTTTGAACAGCCAGATGTCTGCTGAAGAAGGCAGGAGCCTCCCCTGAAATGGAAAATGCAAACCCTCTCCCTCTGAATTATTTTAATTTTGAAATTAAGGGGCTCTCAGGCAAAGATACGGGAGCAGGAATAACAGTTCTTTACTAGGGAAGAAAAAAAATAAAAATAAATAAATAAAAAAGAGCAATAATAGAGAACAGCACTGCCAGAGTCAGAGCAGTCCCTGCCCCCTGTGTGTCAGGGGGTGTCCCAGCCCCATCCCATGGAGGCTCAGCCCTCCTGCAGTGCCAGCTGTGGCTCTGCTGCAGCAGGGATCCTGCACAAGGGGGGAGTTTTCCTCTGCAGCTCCAGGGCTGCTGCAGATGGGCCTGGGCTCCCTCTGGCCATGCAGGGCAGCACAAAGCTGCTCCTCTGGCAATGCAGGGGGCAAAGGCTGCTGGGGTGTCCCAAAGCTCAGATTGGATCCAGGGAGGAATGCTTGGCTCCTCCCCTGGGCGGGGCATCTCCCCATGGGATGCTGGGATTGGATCATCCATGCAGGGACACTCCCTGGCCATGGACAGGAAATAATTAATAAGTAATGGCCCATGAACAGAAGATAATTAATAATTAATGGCCCATGAACAGCAGAGATCTCCTGAAGGGAGGATTGGCTGTGGGAGAGATAAAGAAAACTGCCCCATGAACAGCAGAGAACTGCCCCAGCTCTGACAGATGGGAACAGAAAACACACCCCCATTTCCAACCCAAGACTTCTCCAAAAAAAATTCTGTTAAATAAATTTATTATCAGTAGCCAAGTGTCCTGTAGTTCTTCACTTGGGTCAGCCACCCCAAGCCAGGTCTTGTTTACAGGACAGATTTTTAGTCACACCTGGGGATAACTCTTTTATTCTTCTCCAAACCCAAGCCTTGGCTTGTGAAGCAGCCCAGGGAGGTTTTTTTTTTTTTTTAATCCTTGTTTAGCCTAGCATGAAATTGTTTTCCAGGTAGAGATTAATTCTGCAGCAGCTTCTCCCCTTGTTGGGTAATTTGCTGAGCTGCAGAGGCCCGTGCTGAACCAGGGCGTCCCCTTATCAGCAGTGTCACAACAGCTGTGTCACACGAGCCCTTTGGCACCTCCTGCCACTGCACATCCCCTGCCCCGAGGATTTGAGGCAGTGCTTTCACTTGTAAACAAAACAGACAGCTCCTCTCACAGAGGGATGGTTGGCAGCTCCCTGACTGCTCCAGACAAAAGGTTTTGTTGCAAAAAGCCTTTTTTGATTTCGCCGTTTGTCATTTCAGGTTTGCTGGACAGTGTGAACTGAGGAGCTGCTTCTCACTAATCTGCTTTCTTTCCAGTTTGAACTGTGTTTTTCCTTAGAAAAACAGAACCAGGCACCTTTTAGAACAATTAATCTCTTTAATCAGGTGAACTAAACGTGGGGATTTTTATAAAGTGAAGGATCTGTGTTTAATTTTGTACCACTCAGTGCTGGGGCTAAGATTAGTTCCCTTGTTCCACTGCAATTCCAATTTAGAAGTTCCCCCCACACTTGTTGTTTTTTGTCTCCACTCCTCATTTATCTTCATTTATCTTCATTCTGCTCCTTCCTCTTTACAGCTCTGCCATCCCTGCCTGTCCCCTTTTCCCTGATCCTTGCTCCTTTCAGCCATCATCACTTCACTCTCATTTTCCTCCTCAGCTGCCACAACTGGAAAAATTTAGGGAGGTTTTTTCTGACTGGAGAAGGACTTTACAGGAATCCAGTCTCCCTCCTAGGAGAGCACACAGCTGACTTTTAATTTGTTGATCATAATTCCTGCTGGACAAAGGCAGCAATGAATTTATTTCCTACACTTCAGGGTCACTTGGAGCTTTTCTTACACTTGGAAATTTTCTTTAACACTCTATTCTGGGCCAGGAATCCAATTTTACTTACTCTTCATCATGAGCAAGAATGGCATGACTGAGCACTTAAAGTCCTCCACATAAACGATATTTTTCATCAAAATAACCCCAAAAGTTACAGAAGTGACTTCTCCTCTCCACACATCCCTCGACCTCAACTTCTCTGGAAATCTGAGCCCTTGGAAGGTGTACAAGTCTACAATTCTGCACAGAGCTCTTAGAGGAAGAAATGTCAGTGTCTAATAGCTGAGCTCGCTTCAAATCATCCAACTTGCCTGGAAAGACTGTTTGACCAATTTCCAAGAATACCAATCACACGTTAGATTCTCTTACTGGAAGTTCAAGGAAGAAAAAAAAGATTGCTTGGTGAAATGTCACCAAGTGAAAAGCTTTTGGTAGGGGAAAAAACCCCCTGAAACTTGTTTTCTCTTGATATTTACCCTTTTTGTTTACATCTGAAAAAATGAATGTCAATTCTGCTTCAAGATGAACGCATTTTGTATTTGTGTTATTTGTACTCTGTTTTCTTTTAAAGCCGCAAAGATATTCACTGACAATTTTCTGTGCAAACAATGGTTTTCACTTCCATTGTTCTCCTGTCCCCATTGCAGCAGAAAAGAGACATAATTTCAGAGCCGGCTCTAAACAGAATTTGCATTCAGAGCATTTATTGCTTTAATTATTGTTTGCATATGAAATTTGGGACAGCAGCCCTGGTCAGGGACAGCTGCACTGAGCAGCTGCCTGGAGAGAGGGCCCAGGGGTTTTTCCTCAGCTCCTTCCACAGAAATTCCCACCCAGAACTGCTGAAATCAGGGCTGGGACTGACCCTGCTGCTCCCTGGGATGTGTCCATGGGGGATCCAACCCCAAATTTAACAGGGACGGGTGAGATTGTACAGATAAAAACCAAAGGCTCAGCTGGGCTGGGTGACACAGAGGTGCTTCTACAGCAGCAGCTGGAGAATTTTGCAATGTGTTTTTTTGGTCATTCTGCAGGAGCAGAGAAGATTTGCCTCCTCACCCCTTGGCTTCAGGTTCCATCCTCTTTAAGGAGATCAAAACTTGCCCACACTTAATGAAGCAGATGAGGCACCACCTTAGAGCCTTCCCATGGCTCAAACCTGCCCAAATAATCCAGCAGAGATTTCACAAAGCCAAAATGCTCTGCACCACCAGCAGCTCTGTGGATTTTGTGGTGGAAACCAAACCAAAGCTTGGCTTTGGCCCCAGATTTCCCCTGTGCGATCCTTGGATTCCAGCTGGCACTCACAGCACCACAGCCCCCGAGGGGCACTGCCAGCTGGAACAGGACAAACACCCCCAGCATGTGGGATCTCAGCACCTCAGGACTGATGTGCACAGTGACCGAGACCACCCTTGGGGGACTCGGAGGTCCTGGAATGTTGCCAGAAGTGTCTGGTGGCTGGACTTTGATCCTGCACGGGAGACGACACCTGTATGAGGATGGGAGGAATTCACTGGGTGAATGGTGAAGGGATAAGTTAATTAGAGTGTGAGACACAGGGTTTAGGATTTCTGTACAGGGGGGTCTAAAGAAGTAAGATGGAGGAATTGGGGCGTGTCCTCTTCTTCTTCTTCTTCTTTTTGGCCTCCATCTTCTGTGGTGATGGTGGCACTTTGGGATTGGTTCTTGCTAAAAGTGCACTGGTTAATAAGGGTAAAAGGCATTGGGGAAAATTGATAAATATTGTATACGTAATTTTGAATATAAAGATAAGTGACCGCCCCGGGGGCTCTCAGTGTGCTCATGGCTGGCTGCTGTGCAGACCTCTGTCGGGCCAAGAGAAAATCTTTTAGATAAACAATTAATAAACACCGAGACCGAGAAAAGATCTGAAGCGTCTTCTTGTCCTTTGAAGCACGGGCTGTCCAAGGCCACCCCGGGCCTTTCCAGGCCACCTAAACAGCCGAGAAACCGACACCAGCACCCACAGGTCTGCCACCAGCACCATCAGGTCACTGCGCCATCAGCTGATACTTGGAGGAAAAGATGCCAAAAGTGGCATTTAAGTGGCTTGAAATAAACAGAAAATCAGATTTTTGCAGTAATTCGCAGACACAGGTTATTTTCTCAGAAGCTGTATCAGCCCTGCCATTAGCAATGCCACAGACACGTGTGAAATGTGAAGTGCACGAAATGTTAGATGATTGAACAAGTGAGAATTGTTTCCCAGTGCCAGTTTGCAGAGCTGCCCTGCTCCTTGGGCAATCCCAGCGCTCAATTTCATATTCTGCCTCCCTTTGACGCTGCAATCATGGCAAGGTCAGGGCTGGAGACCCTTCAGGAAATTGAACTGCAGCTTAATTGTCAGCTCAGAGAGACAAAGGCAGAAAAACACCGGTTTGGGAGCTGGGGCTGGGAAATCTTGGCAGGGAAAGGACCTGGAGGGAAGGAGTTGTATTCATGAGAATCATTTTCCAAGCAGGGGGTTTCATTTCCTTCTCCATTCTGGGCTTTCATTTCCTGCTTCAATCTCTGCTTTTGAGCATCAAGGCATGTGCCACCAGCTCCAAAGTCATTTCAGCACCAAGTAACCTCAGAAGAGGGAAATTACAGCTCCAGCTCCCACCAAACTGGGAGCAGTGCAAGTTCAGGGGAAAGGTGCTTTATTTTCAGGATGGCACAGCAGGTGTGGGAACCCATCTGGCTTTAAGACAATGGGAACCAGTATTAATCATCAAAAGAACACAGGGGTTGGGCAAAGAACAGCAGCAAGGGAATTTCAAATTCTGCTTTTGGGGAGTGCTCTGCATTTTAGCTGATACAGAATGAGCCACATGAGGTTGTTGTATGGCAGTGAAGCTTAGGGAAATTTAACCTTGCAGTTCTTTGAGGGGAGAATTAAAGGTGATGAATTCTTGCCCTCCCTGGGTGTGAAGGCACAGGAAAAATCCCAGATCAACTCCAGCACTTCAACACCTGCGCACTTCAGTGCTGAGCTCACTCCAAAGATAATTCTGGAGGCTGAGGGAGACAGAATATCCCTAAAATGATATTCCCTCAGGCAGATCCAGAGCAAAGGAAATTTTCCATGGGCTCAACAATGTGATTTACAGGACAGGAAGGTGGGACAATGTCAGGCCAAGCTGGCTGGGGAGGGGGAATAACTCTGCGGAATTATTTAATCAGAATTTCCCTCCCAATCCCTTAAACTTCTCCATGTGACAGCAAATAGTCCAAATAGTCCAAACCCTCCCGCTGGGCTTTCAGCACCTTTATTTCAGAATAAATCCTTGCTCAGGATTGCTCTGGATCAGGCTCCAGACAGGAATGTCCAGACCCCTCAGAAGTCAAGGGAAAGAGTAAATAAATATCTGTCCCAAAGAAGGCTCTTTTCACTGGAAAAACCCCAGTGAGGTCATTTTCTGATGAATGAACGGTTTTGTACAGCAACACAGAAACATAAGAGAGAAAATACAAGCGCCTAGAGCAAAGTTGAAATTTAAACAGCTTCTGAAACCAACTAGAAATGAACCAGTAACCAGCCAAGAGAGACTAAAGGAGGTAGAGCACAATATAATCCCCAAAACAAAGCATTACAATAATCAGTTCCTACAGCAGCAAAGGCCTGAGCTAAGCACTCTGCTTTGATAGCATTTATTCAGGCCATTATTTCTGAGATATTGTGTCAGCAGAGGGAAAGCAAGCTGGGCTCTGGTATTTATCCACAAATACTTGCTCTGTGCAAATGAATATTTGTAAGTTGTTAGGTTGGGGTTTTCTTCCTAATAAATACCACGGTAGAGGCAGCTGCAGGACTAAAAATCTCAGCAAAATAATGAATCTCACACAAGAAATGGATGGAAGGGAAACAAAACCTGTGTTACAACTCCTGCCCCTGTCAAGCCTTTCCAAGTATTCAAGTATTCCAATATATATATCCAAGTATTATATCCAAGTATTTGGATATTTAATTTGGATATTATATATCCAAGTATTCCAATTTTTGGAATTAGGAATTCCTGCTCAGTTTCCACCCCTTAGAACAACTTCACACTCTCACTCCTGAACTCTTGACCTCAAGAAGATTTTCCCAGTATTTTCTGGCAGCAATGTGCGTTGCCTCAGCTGCCTGATTTTCCAAGAGAATGTGAAACATCCCTGAAAATTCCACATTTTTGGAAGTGAACACAGCAATATTTAGGTGAGCCATGGATTTATTTACAGCCACACAGAGGCACAGGGAGGAATCACACACAAACCAGGATTTAGGCATTGCCTGGAAAATATTTCCATTTTATTTTATTTTATTTCACACAGCAAGGAATTCTGCTTGCAACAAAACTTCTCACACAAGAAATGGATGGAAGGGAAACAAAACCTGTATTACAACTCCTGCCCCTGCCAAGCCTTTCCAAGCATTCAAGTATTCCAAAATATATATCCAAGTATTTGGATATTTAATTTGGATATTATATATCCAAGTATTCCAATTTTTGGAATTAGGAATTCCTGCTCATTTTCCACCCCTTAGAACAGCTTCACACTCTCACTCCTGAACTTTTGACCACAAAATTTTCGCAGAATTTTCTGACAGCAATGTGTATTGCCTCAGCTGCCTGACTTTCCAAGAGAGATTTTCCAATTTCCCCTGAAAATTCCACATTTTTGGAAGTGAACGCAGCAATATTTAGGTGAGCCATGGATTTATTTACAGCCACACAGGGAGAAACCACACACACACACACCAGGATTTAGACAGTGCCTGGAAAATCATTCCATTTCATTTTTCACAGCAAGGAATTCTGCTTGCAACAAAACTTAGAAAGCATCAAGCGGCTTCTCTTTCCCTCCTCACTGTCCAGCATTCCTGCTGAAAATTAACCCAAGTGAAAGCAATAAAAAATCAGAGTAAAGCAGCTCCTAAAGCAAGCGACACCAGACGAGCGTCAGTGGGTTTCTGGCACGGGTTTCTGTGTTTGTCACAGCTTTGCTGCAAGGGCAGCAGGGACGGAGCCTTGCCAGGGAGATGGCTCATCCAGAGATGTCACCTCAGCTGGGGACAAAGGACAAACAGCCCTCCCTGCTGCAGGTGAGCACCTGCAAGGTCAATAAAGCAGCAGAAAGGCTCCTCAGGGGAACTTCCATCACTTGGTTGTTCTGTGCCGGCTGAGTTGGTTCCCACTGGTTTTTTTGATGGCTCTTTTTTGGCGGGGTTCAACAATTCAGAGTTTCTGAGGCGTTCAAACGCTGTCACATTTTGATTTTTAAATGGGTTTTCCACCCTCACTCAAAAATCGAGTGAAAACTACCTGTGTCTGAGCTTTTTATTTGTTGTTTTTAAAGGATTATGAAGCGATTCCAGCTAACACTGAGCATTTCAGTGAAGTGTGAAATCATGACATCTCTTGTCGTAGACATCTTTTAGGAAAAATCCTTTCCTTAGGATTTCTCCTCCTGAGAAGCTGACAGGCCTCAGGAACAAAATGTAAACAATGGTTATCTGCTGCTGTGGAATGCAACAGGTGCATCTGGGATTGGTCTCATGGGGTTGTTTCTAATTAATGGCGAATCGAAGTGACCTGGTTCAGACAGAAAGTCCGAGCCACAAGCCTTTGTTATCATTTCTTCTTTTTCTATTCTTAGCCAGCCTTCTGATGAAATCCTTTCTTCTATTCTTTTAGTGTAGTTTTAATGTCATATATATCATAAAATAATAAATCAAGCCTTCTGAAACATGGAGTCAGATCCTCGTCTCTTCCCTCATCCCCTGTGAACACGGTCACAATCTCTCCCTGCTTCTCCAGCCCCATCCTTCCCCCTCACCCTTTGCCCAATCCCTGCTGATGGCTCTGCTTTTGTCACAACTTCAATTTAACAACCGCCAGCACAAAAAAAAAAAGCTGGGAGAAAAGGTTAATGCTTTAATTGGAGCTCATTTGGAAGAGTTCATCAGACAGGCAGCACTTTGTGCCTGATTTTCCATCCTACCCCACCTGCCACAGGCTGGGACATTGATTTCCCTGGGTCACCTCTGTATTTCCAGACACACGAAGGTGCTGCTGCTGCTGGCTCACAGGGGAGCTGTTAAAATGCTTTTTGTTCCCTTCTTTCTCCTCTGGCAAGGCAGTTCAGGGATGGATTGCATAGACCCAACACCTCCAGGCAAGGCACTGGGGCAAGAGCTTGGGGAAAAGGCTCTGAAAATGGAATGATTTCTGTTTTCTCTTCCATAGGAGCATTCCAGTGCGGCAGGAAGGGAGCACTCGAGAGTTTATCTGCTTTATGTTATGTGAGAAACAAGGCTCACTCTTTAAAAATGTAAACGTTTAATCAGTGATAAAAGGGACAGTACTTAAAACAATTTTCTTATATAAATTTTTCCTTGCATTGGTAAATGCATATTTATGAGGGTTATACATATTCAAACATTCCTGTGAGTTCCCATGTTCAGGGAATTATTTTTGCTTGGTTTTAACCTTTGACTTGTCTTCATGTTATCCTGTAGATGAAATCAATAAATTTAATTTCTTCTCAAGGTTCTGTTTTATTGTTTGACATTTCCTGATAACTGGAGAGTCAGTAGCAAATTTTTCTCTTTTCAGTATTATCATTTATGTAAGACATTCCACAATTCCACAAGTACATTAAATCACAATTATCTATTTCACAGAACTGAGTTATTCTTACCACTGTCACTTAGTTATAAAAGCATTAACTACTTCTGCAGCAGTTAATACACAGCACATAGCCTTTATTTCAATATCTTGCAAGAGCCTAAACTATAATACATTTATCACTCTAAAATACACAAGCTGGCCAGGCTATTGGCCACAAAAGCTGACAAATTATACTACATCAAAATATATCAATTATACTGTATCAAAAGCAGTTGGAAGTGATTACAAATTGTACTATATCAAAATAATTTGTGAAAGTCAATATATAATAGCAAAAGGCAACAACTACAGAGTTATTTACAGCGTGTTGCATCTCTCCACTGCAGAGCAGGAGTCCAGAGTGGTTTGTGATGGGTTGATGCTGGCCAAACTCCAGTGCACCCACAAAAATAATTTATTAATCATTAAATCATTTGTTAACCATTTTGTTAAGCAGAGGAGAGGGAAAGAAAACTCGTGGGGTGAGATAAGGATTAGGAGAAAACACTTTAAGGGCAAACGGGCTCAAAACTTTCAAAGGTATAAAGGAAAAAAGGAAAAAGGTCTAGAGAAAAAAAAGGCATAAAGAAAAAAGGTCTAAAGGAAAAAAGGTATAAAGAAAAAATTTATTAACAGAATTAAAAGAGGATAATGAGAACTAAAGTAAACCTTTAGAACACCTTAGCCCTTCCTTTCTTCCCACTGAGAGTGAAGTGAAACAAAATATGAGATTTTTATTCAGTTTGCCACTTCTTAAGTATTTCTTTAGCCCACTTAGAAAGGGAGGTGTCTTTTGCTGGTCCATGGGGTCTTCCATGGGATGCAGTTTTACACAAATTTGTGAGTTTTTCTAGGGGAGAATGGGATGGAGCAGAGTGTAGAGTCGAGCACATGGTCTTCCTCAGGGTGGAGTAAATCGTTGTCAGGGGTTTGGAGATCTCAGCCTCATTTCCAGGCCCAACATCCACCCATGGCAAGAATTCAGGATGGAGTCAGGCTGCCACCTCTGCCTCAGCCTCACACCAGGGGATTTTGGCCCCTCTGAAGTTGTGCCATGGTCTGAAGCTGATTATTATAATCACTGATTATAAATGCTGCCACTTTTCAGGGCAGCTTCATCTGTAATCTGAGTCCCTGATGGAAACCCCACACCAGGCTACAAATCCAGAAAAAAATTCAAGGAAATGCAACTATTTCAAAGCCCCCAAGTCTCCCATCTCTCTGTCACATTTCCCTGAGGTGTTTTTGCGCTCTTTGGGATGACGTTTCAATTTTTAATAGGAAAAAACCCAAACCCATTCAACTTTACATTAAAAACTACCTTCAGACCCGGCATAAACCAGAGGCCAGACCCCAAACGAGCTGGACTCTGAAGGGATCAGCTGACATTCAACATCTCTACTAAAATCAAGAGTAAAAAAGGACATTAGGCAAACAAACCATGCAGGAAACAGCACTTCTGGAGCTGAGACAGAAAGATTCAGCCTTGCCATAACCACTCAGTGTCAAAGGAGTCACAGGAGAAGCCAATTATCCCAGAAATGGTAGCAGGGGATCTCATCCCTGGTAAAAACAAGCAAGGAAATAATTTCCCACGACTGAAACGGATTTTCTTGGGGGAAACCAAAGGAACTGTTCGGAGTTGCAGTTGTGCAGTTCTGGCTGTGCAGCAGAGGAGGATCAGGTGTTCAGGCACAATCTGGAAACTGTTAATTACCCAGTTCTCTGAGCTGTAGAAAATGATCACTGTTGAAAAAAGCGAACAAACCAAAAAGCACTCAACTGCTTTTCCTGCCACTGGGCAAAAATGAGGGCGCGTGAAGAGAGAGCACCTGAGATTCCAGCGTTCAATTCATGAATCCATAGTAAAATTAGCATTTTACCTCTTCCATTTCAACTCTAAAAGCTTTTGTCCTGCAGGAATATCCGCTCCTCCATCCCCTCAGGAGGGCTCCAGGTCCATGCACATAAAGGAAAATTAGTGGGTGTCTTCTCCAAGGTGTTGGGAGCAGCATCAGAGCTCAACTCCTGCTGCATCATTTCTGCATCATTTTTAATACCTGGAATTGGGGGCAAAAAGGAAGATTCCACAGACTCTACATTTTATAGATCACCCTGAAGCTGTGGGGAAAGTTTTTGGGACATTTCTAAGGGTATTCCACATTTTTCCATTGGCATTTTCTGGTGTTTTCTTTCAAGAGGAGTCATTGTCCCACAAGGAGCTCAGTTAGAAATTAACCCTTTTGAACCTGAACTTTAATGCCACCCCAAAGCTGTTTGGCTTCCCTGAGCAGACGAAGAAATAAACAGAATATCCACTCTGAAGTGTTCGTATCAAAGCAGAAACAAACCAATATTGTGACATAATTTTGAAATGCAAAATGAGTGAGGTTTAGCCAATAACCTGCTGTGTTATTTCCCTTTTTTCTCATTGCAGTGGGAGGAAATGAGGGGCTGTGTCCGAGGGAAGTTGGACATGACTGGAAAAGGATGGGAAGGGGGAGCAGGTTCACATCTGAGCGATTCTGGTCCCTCCTGGGTTCCCTCCCATCTCCATCCCCACCCTCCCTGCTGTCACTGCCCCCAAGGGTGCTCTCAGCACCCTCATTCTTCAAGCCCACAATGAAAAGCGAGACAGCAGAAATTTCATCTCTTCACACTAACGACGGCATATCCCCACATTAATTTCCTCTTTAATCAATTATAGTACTCCTCACAAAAGCAAATATTTTCCCAGGGAAATGCATAAAGCCAGAAAGATGTCCCCAAACCGTTTGAGCTATGCATTTGGCATCTTCAGTTCTTCAGTAACTGCTTGGGAAGAACGGGAGTGATGTTTCAATCTTAATTGGAAAAGAGAAACAAAATGCATATTGTGTGGAGATTTAATAGCAGTTGTGAGGCATCACAGGCATCATGCATTTGCAGGGTGATATTCAAGCTGAAAAAAACGTCTTATTTCAGGGCAAATAGAAGTTCAGAGCAGTCCTGAAAATCTCCACTCCCCTCCTCACTCTGATTTTTGAGCACAGATCCCTCCTGTTGAATTTTCAAGACTTAAGACTAAGACTAAACCCTCACCTAACCACAGCACTCATGAGTTAAGGTAGGACCAATTTCAGACTTTTACCAGCTGGAAACAATTCTGAGCACGGCAGGGGCATTGCTGGACACCTCACAATGAGCATCTGCAGGACGTTGTTTGCAGTGATAAATTGGGATGTGCTGCCTCATGAATAATGCAGCTCCATCACAGAATGAAATAAATTCAAGTCCTTGGGCGTTCCAGCAAACACTTTTATGCCTTGGAGAGGGGGAAAGGGAAGAGATGGATGAAGGGGAGATTTGGAAACAGCTCCTGAGCTGCCACTGGTGGCTTTTTAGCCAACTCCTCAGCTGGGCTGATGAAGATCCCCAAAAATTCACTGCAGTAACGACTGACAGCAATTTTACGACTCATTTTGGAGCCATTCAGCTGAACTGTCCATCTCAGGAGTTTTAGCAGCTATTAAACTCAGTTCTCACGTATTTCCTGGGTACCTGATGACATCAGGAAAGATAACAGTTGCATATATGAAGGTTATAGAACATATCTTGTGTTTAAGGGATCTGAATTCCACCAGAGGAGATGTGGCTGTGAATAGTATAAATAACAGCTCTAAAAACAGCTTTACCAGGGTCAGTTTAAACATCCTCCAGACCTTTATTCAGTGTGATTTCTAAGTGGAAATCCTCTGTAAAATGTGCCCTCCACATGACCTCAAACAGGGAGATGGTTCAGTGAATGTTTTCTTACTCAGAGAATTCTGTCGAAGTGCTTTAGGTACCTGAAACACCTCTGAAATTCCAGCATGAAGAACACTTAGAGCACGTCCTGAAGCCATTTTCAGAAGGCAGAATGTGAATTACCTGCTTTCTTCTGAGCTAAAATCCCTGCAGAGGAGCCCGGGGCTGCGGGAGGCAAAGCACAATGGCTGTGCAATTAGAGAGGTTTCTAATGAAGAGTTCCTCGCCGTGGTTATTCCAGGCTTTGATCGTTCCTTTTTTTGCACACACAGGAAACAGGATCCATTTAAAGCATCTCACCCATCATGTTCATTACCCAGCACCAGGAAAA
Organism: Ammospiza nelsoni; assembly: GCF_027579445.1. Lineage (NCBI taxonomy): Eukaryota > Metazoa > Chordata > Aves > Passeriformes > Passerellidae > Ammospiza > Ammospiza nelsoni. The sequence continues at coordinate 4,242,296 of NC_080656.1, read as the reverse complement.
GCTGCAGTCCTCTGAGGGATGCCTGCTCTGCTTCCTCCCATTTCCCACTTCCCCCCACTGAGCACTTCTGCATTTCATTTTTATTTATGATACTTAATATTCAGCCCAGATGATAATTTCAGGAACTCTCCCTCAATTAATAACATGGAGATTTATGCAGTTCTCTCGTTTGCATACTTAATTTTCCCCACAGTTTGTCTGCTTTACTATAATTCCTCTGATGTTTACTTTGTCTTGATAATGTTGCAAGGTTAAAAAGGAACTATCACTTGAACATTCATTATTAATTTCTCCTAAGTATCTCCAATTAATTTCCTGAATAGATTGGTGCTTTGTGACATTTGTTATTGATTGTTTGGAAGCAAACTTCCAATTACCGATGGAATTTTCCTAGGTGGAAACTTGGAATATTCTTCTGCTAAGCACAGCAGGCTTAAAGAGGCAGAAGCTCTTTTAGAGTCACAGCTGTAGCACAAATGATGAAACAGCCCCAAAATCCTTTGTTTTTTCAGCTGTATTTCAACTGACAGGCACAAATATAAATTTAGACAGATTCCTTTTGGCAAAGACAAACAAATCCTACAGGTGTAGATTCATCAACGCAGTGGGATCTGAATTACAGCAATTCTGTGGCAGAAACCACAAAAAAAACAACAAAAAAAATCAGTAAACAAAAGACAGACACAAAACCTAAAGAACCAAAGTGATTTTTTGTCCAATAGCCTAAGTCAAGGGAGAAAAAACCCAAAAAATTGTCCAAGAATTGAAGATTTTTAATATCAGCATCAGCATCTTCCTTCTCTTCCTCACAGTCCTGAGCGCTGGCAGGCAAAAGGAAGACCAATGTGGATTATTTGTGTTTTTTTATTCACCCTCCTGTTTGAATGCTTGGTAAAGAATTAAGTTCTGAGCTCCAAAAGCAGCAAGAATCTAAATCCAGAACATAAAACACACCCAGCTCCTGCTCAGTTCACATCTAGGGCAAAACAAGCTCAAATCAGGTGTTTTTTAAAGTCCCAGAGGAAAATCATCCTGAAATAACTTCCATTAAATCCTGCCCCTCAGAGGAAGTCTCTGTCCACTCCATTTTTCCCACGGAAAATGGGAAATTAATATGGGAAATAAAGATCCCAACGCCCTTCAGAGCTCTCAATGCAGGCAACACAAAACCTCTTTGTAAAAAACATCATTATTGTGTTTGTGTCTGCCTCCTCTGCTTCATCATTGTTGGAAAACAAGGAATGAAATGAAATAAAGTTGTTTTTCCCAGTCGAGAGCTAAAACACCAAGGTTTTCCTCACCTCCCTTTGGTTTCCTGCCCCTTCTGCTGCTCAAACCACGTCAGGCAACATTTGCCTGCTGAAATCATCATTTACCCAGAGAGCTCTCTGTGATTGGCACTGCCAGGAAAGAAAGGAAATGCAAATGGGAAAAGGAGATGCGAGTGTGGGAACCTGCTCAATCCAACTGAAAAATAACTCATTTAGCAGGAATTGTTGGGAGAAATAAATGCTGTTGGAGGCAGGAGTCAAACAGTAAATAAGGCTCACCCAATTTCAATGTGGAGCTGCTTAAAAACGTTCCTCACTGTAACGTGCAGTTTAAGCACTTAGGAAAATTGCCAGGAGGTGTCAAAACAGCCAAAAGGAGCCTGAAAATAAAACTGCACGTAAATAAATCCCCCTCAGCCCTGCCAAACATCTCAGGTTCACTAACTACCACAAAGCTGTGCTTTATTGAGGGGAAAGATGTTTTCCAGCGATATCTGGCCAGGAGATGATGATTTTTCCTTTTCCATGCATAAACTGCCTTCTTCTGGACCCCTTAACCCAAAATTCCAGCCTCAATTTTGTGATATTTGATATTACCAAGTATCTTGGTACTTTTGCACTTAATTATCCTTCAGAAGATCAGAGAGGATAAAGACAGGTGTGTTTTGGGGTTTTTTAGTTCTTATTTGTCTAGATAGAAACACATATAACCCCTCAAATATTCTTATTTCTCATCACTTCATTGGAAAATAAGAACACTGCAGGCAACATCAAAAATTCACTGGGAAAGTCTCAGCCAGAGAACTGAACTAAAATCTGTTGGTTTCCCACTCCTCCTTCCCAATTATTCCCTCCTCTCCCTTTTCTTACTCCCCAGAGCAGGTGCACAAACCCACCCTGGATATTTCCCTCCAATATTCAGCACTAATTAATATTGCAATATTAATTAAATATTATTTAATTATGTTTATGTTATATCTAACGTAACATAACATAACATAACATAACATAACATAACATAACATAACATATTTGCATTATATGTGATATACATTATATTATATATATTTATATATTTTATATATATATATATATATTATATATATATACATATATATATATATATAAAATTTTTATATATTATATTGAAATTTAATTAATATATTTCACAGCCAGCCTTCTCTCCAAGGCACTGTTTCCATTGCAGGTGGGGTTGAAAAGGCAGCACTATCAACACTGAGCTGCCACATTGCATTTTCCTGCCCCATCACTGCCCAAGGTCTCCTGAGCTCAGCCTCGCCCCAGATCCCTGCCTTGAGTGAGGGACTTTAAAAGCTCTTGTTCTTCCAGAAAGTTCTGCTGGCCAGAGAGGACAATAATCTGCATTTCAAGAATCACTGTTATTTTAGATTTCCACTTGAAATGAGTTCTCAGTGCTGCTGCTGATCTGTAAACACAGGATGCAAGAGAACAAGCGCAAAGCAGCTGTCACAAAACTTCTGGGGGCTCAACAGCTGTGCTTGGCAAAGCCCCCCAAGGGCAGGAGAAGGATTGCTTTCATCTGTTCCTCCTGTGCCACCACTCTCTCCTCGTCCCACATTGTGCTAACGGCATCCAAAGCAGGAGTGGGATTAAATATTAAATATTAATTCACCCTCTGTGTGTCAGTTTGCTCCAGATAAAGCTGGGGAGTGTGGCCAGTGAACATCAAAGGCAGTTTCAGGAGTCCAGAGGAATGAGCTGCTGGCAGCACCCTCCCCTTGTCACTACAGGATTCTCTGCTTTGCAAACTTTGAAATTTGGAATATTTTCCGGTTTTTCAGAGGTGAAATCCCAGCATCTCAAGTTAGAAAAGTTAATGGGGCTTTCCCCAGGAGGTCAGGGTGGCCCTCAAGGGTCTGAGCACTGCCATGCAGAGCAGGGAAATCTGTTTTATCGCCCTTGGAAAATGCTCCTCGTGGTGCCTGTGCCTCCCCATCTCTGGCAATAAATCACAGAGTGAGCAGAGTTCTGTATCCCTGCAGGGAAGGGGAGGGAGCCTGCTCTGGAATGAGGATTTTGGGAACCCAGGGCACGGGGAATATTTCTCTGTCTGCTCTGAGGGGTTCTGACCCCCAGGGAAACGCTGCCTTTAACCTTCGCCCATGGAGAGAGCTTCCAAGGCTTTGAGATAGATTAGAATTTACCAAAATGTGAAATAGATAATAGAGAGTAGTGTAGGATGACACTTGGGTGAGACATTTAGGTTTTGGGATTTTTAGTATGGTGTGGATAGGAAACAAGATGGAGGAATTTGGGTATAGTCCCTGTCGTCGTTGTCATCATCATCTTCTTCTGCTTCTCCTTCTCCTTCTCCTTCTCCTTCTCCTCCTCCTTCTTATTCTTCTCCTTCTTATTCTTCTCCTTCTCCTCCTTCTCCTTCTCCTCCATCTCCATTTTCTGCACTGTTGGTGGCACAGGGGGATTGCACAAGGAAAGCAGAGTGCAGAGGTTTATGGACAGTCAGGGGATGAGTTATTGATAGATAAGTAGAAATAATGTATGTTTTAAGAGTTAATTAGATAAAATAACTTTAAAAGACCTAGAAACTGTACATTTTGGGGCCATTTGTGGTGCTTTCTTGCACACTGGGCCTGGTGTGGACAGCAGGCAAAATTTTGATAAGATAACAATAAACAAGAAGCTGAAGACTGAACGAGTCCCGTGTGTCTCCTTTTTCCTGGCACAGAACTGCTCCACGAGGGTTCCCCCCATTTGGGGAGCCCCCAGAAGGGCCCAGCATAGAACAAACATCAACAGAGGCTGGCAGAGCTCAGCACAGCTCTCCTGAACAGATGGAGCCCCTTCTTTTCCATCCCCCAGCCCAGGACAGAGCTCTGCACACACCTGCCACAACAGGGGAATTTTCATCAAAAAATCTGAATTTTCATCTTCAAAACAGCAGCAGAGACAGCGACTTTACTCCCAGAGCAGCCACACAGGAGCCTTTGCTTCAGAATTCCCTGTTCCTACTGCCAAGAAACTTCCAGCCCATAAGAAATGAGCCAAAATCTCCTAAAACCTCGCCCAAACACTGTCCTACCTGTTGCTGCCGTGCCTGTCTGTATTTCTGCTTTGTAGGTTTTACAAATTGTATGTGCAGCTCTGTTCCCAGAAATCCCATTTAATTAAACAGCTGCCAGGTATTTAAATCCAGTGGAAGTTCTGGTTTGCCAGGGAGTTCATTTGATAGGAAACTGCAATGATTGAAGTCAGAAATTCTGCTCAACTGCACTGAGAGAGTCTATCCCAAATTCTGGGCATTTTAGGTTGGCAGAAAATAGAACCCTCTGCAAAAAATTGTCCCTCTCCCAAAATTTAACAATGTTTTTACTCCACCACCTAGAATTTAAAGCTATTTCTTTATTAATATTCAGCCCAAAAAGCCTTAAAAGTAAACTGCATAGAAGCTTCACACATTGTAAACAAGTTTTACACCCCCAAAATACTGAGCACAAGCTACTCTGCATTTTATTTCACAAAGAAATCAACCAAAATACGACCTCTCCACACTGCTGAGAGCTGCTGCCATAAAAATCTTGGAATATATTCCAAACCCTCCTTCTTAATGAGCCTCCCAGCAGCAGCACAGGGATTGAACTGGGGAGAGCAGGGGGCAGGATTCACATCAGGAGCTGGAGCAGAGGGATAAATGGGATTTATCAGCTCCAAGGCAGGACCCAGCAGTCCTGCAGGGAGGTCTCAGGGTGGAATTTTCAGGATAGAATTTTCAGAATGGAATTTTCAGGATGGCAGTCAGGGTCTCAGGATGGAATTTTCAGGATGGCAGTCAGGGTCTCAGGATGAAATTTTCAGGATGGCAATCAGGTTTCAGGATGGAATTTTCAGAACAGCAAGCAGGTCTCAGGATGGAATTTCCAGGATGAAATTTTCAGAATGGAATTTTCAGGATGGCAGGCAGGTCTCAGGATGGAATTTCCAGGATGGAATTTTCAGAACAGCAAGCAGGTTTCAGAATGGAATTTCCAGGATGGAATTTTCAGAGTGGAATTTTCAGGATGGCAGTCAGGTTTCAGGATGGAATTTTCAGAACAGCAAGCAGGTCTCAGGATGGAATTTCCAGGATGGAATTTTCAGGATGGAATTTTCAGGATGGCAGGCAGGTCTCAGGATGGAATTTTCAGGATAACAGGCAGGTTCTAAGGAAGGAATTTCCAGGATGGAATTTCTAGGCTGGAATTTTCAGGATAACAGGCAGGTCTCAGGGTGGAATTTTCAGAATGGAATTTTCAGGATGGCAGTCAGGGTCTCAGGATGGAATTTTCAGGATGGCAGGCAGGTCTCAGGATGGAATTTCCAGGGTGGAATTTTCAGAGTGGAATTTTCAGGATGGCAGTCAGGTTTCAGGATGGAATTTTCAGAACAGCAAGCAGGTCTCAGGATGGAATTTCCAGGATGGAATTTTCAGGATGGAATTTCCAGGATGGAATTTCCAGGATGGCAAGCAAGTTCAGGATGGAATTTTCAGGATAACAGGCAGCACTCAGGATGGAAATTTCAGGATGGCAGGCAGGGTCAGGATGGAATTTCCAGGGTGGAATTTTCAGAATGGAATTTTCAGAATGGCATTCAGGTTTCAGGATGGAATTTTCAGAACAGCAAGCAGGTCTCAGGATGGAATTTCCAGGACGGGATTTTCAGGATGGCAGGCAGGTTTAGGAAGGAATTTTCCAGCATGGAATTTCCAGGATGGCAGGCAGGTTCAGGATGGCATTTCCAGGATGACAGGCATTCTCAGGATGGAATGTGAGCTCCTGGGGACTGCACTCGGGCCAGGAAGAGCTTTCACCACGCCCTGCATGGAGCTGTGTGCGCGTGTAACAGATGCAAATCAACAGTCTGATCCCAATCCAATTGAATTCCTGAAGCCTGGAGGACCAGCAAGGCTGGGCAGGGACTAGGAGAGCACATTCAAAAAGCAAATAAACTGCAGAGAAGTCAGGTGGCATCTGCTGTAACACCACAGGCATTCCCAGCTGAGCAGCTCATTGGAGGCACTGAATTTCCTGGTACCAACCCAGAGCCATTCCAGGGCTGGGGACAGCCTGACAAGCACATCCCACTGGGAATTCCACGGGGTTTGGTGGCTCTTCCAGCCAGGCTTTGTCTGCTTTGATTGCAGATTACAAGAGCTGCACCTCTCCTCCAGCATCAGCCCTGAACACCCACGTAAGGACACAGCGAGAAGTGAAATCAGAGCAAACACCCCCTCAAGTAAATATTTCATCCCTGCCCATGACTAATTAACAGCAATGGCTTTTGTTAACAGGGAAGCAGAAGTTACTTAAACCTGGAATTATTCTCAAATCAAAAATACATATTTGCTTTGAGATAGAGAGCAAACAACACTCCAGCAAGCTGTTTGCCATGTGGAAATGTGATTAACAGATCAGAATATTGCATCAGGCCAGGCTTTTCAGTGATTGCAAGATTTAATGTGTAACAAATTGTTCCACTTGCCTCCCTTATCCAGGAGCACTCACTGTACACATTCCACAGGTACCTCTCCCTCCAGTTGTGATAATTGAAATTTCCCCGGGGCATAGATGTGTAAAAAGGGAAAAAAAAAAAATCAGCACAAATAGGAGCTCTCATTGAAAAGTCAAATAAGAGAGGCTACAACAGCGTGAGCTGCACTCCTTTCACTGCACACAGCATTATTTGCTGACAGGTAATGGACACAATTTAAATCACTCTTCCCCTCGCCTCTTCAGATACAATCAGTTATCATTTCTGGAAGTAATGAATCTGCCAGGATGGAAAATCCCAGATGATCTTGATAGAATCAACTTCTTGACTTTCATTTAACCTGCTCTCATCTTTCAGGAGGCAGAACTTTTGCAAACTTCCATCAGAATAGACTCAGGCCAGTATAACGACAGGGAGCCTCGGCGCAGCAGAGCAGTGACAAGTTCTACCCTGGGCATCCTCCCACGGCCCCAAGGGAGGCATTTCAGTGTCTCAGAGAACCTTCTGCCATTTGGCATTCACTCAAATCACAAGCAAATTTCCACAAGAAGGTTTTACAGAGGTATTTTCCCTCCTTGGGAGGAAATTTTGTTTTCCTGGCCTCTTTTAGGAATTTTGGGCAGCATTTATGTATTCAAACCTCCCAAGCATTCCTTTCACTGAGCAGCATCTTAGAGGAACACTCTCTGGACAGGCATTAAATGTTGAAAAACTAGAAAAACTGTTCATTTTTAAACAAAAAAATGGATAGTTTGCAGAGACCAGAACAGGCACCTTAATCAGTGAATCAGCTTTTGATCCAATCCTTAAATATTTTGTCTTATGGACCCATGCTACAGTGTAAGCTATGACACACCAACCTACAGCACTGCATTTTAAACTCCTTGTTTACCTTTAGAGCGACTTTTATTTTTTTCTATCTCCCAAACTCCAAAACTCTAAACTTTCTTCTTAACTTAACGTGTCTGTGCTTTAAACTATAAATCCACATTCTCACTTCTAGCACCACTTCAGCTGGACAGGAGAAAATATTTTATAAATAAGGAACAATAAACAACCTTGAGACCAAGAACTGAAGAGCTCTGAGTCCTTCTTCAAACACCAGGCTGGGAAAAGAGACTTTCTAACACATCTGGGAGTCACTCTGAGCGGCGAGAGACCCTGAGACACCAGGACACCCCACAAAGTCCCCCAGCCACCAGAGCCCGTGGCATTTATGACCAGCTCTGCTCCTGGAAGGGCCCAGCAGCTTGTCAGCTGTAGGAGAGATGGGGGTAAGATGGTTGTGATGAAAACAGAGATGAGAGATCTCTGCAGCCAGGGCTGGAATTTGGGGTTTATTGCAAAGGGCCTGGGTGCAGGGCCCTGCTGGGAGCTGCCAAACACAGCTCAGAGCAGGGCTGAGAGAGGGAGGGGGAGAGAGGATGAGAGGGTGAGAGAGTAAAAGGGTAAGAGAGTAAGAGTGTAAGAGAGCGAGGTTTCCATTACAATACAATAAATCTTCTTCTCTACTGAATATTCTAATTCTCACTAACCAATCTAGTACAGATACAAATCCTACAGTATTTACATACAGCCTATAAGAATCATTACATTACCACACTGTGTTACATTTTAAACCCTAAAAACTCCTCTTTGGGCCCCTTCTGCCAAGCTGTAGGGTCTGCTCTGACCCTTGGGCCTGTCTGCAAGCAGAGGGTGTTGTTCCATCAAAAGGGGATCACCTTCAGCCAGCCACACCATTGTTTTCCAGTTGTTCAGTGACTGAGGTATCTCAAAGCTTGCTTTCATTTCCATCTCGCTTACAGTTTCCATATTCTCAAAATCTTTTGCCAGGCAATCATATTGATAAGGCTTTCCTGTTTCATCTTCCCTAACAGCCAGCCAGAGAGATCATTATCTCCAGAGATGCCAAGCAATCCCAATGAATCAATAGCCATTGTGACAGAGCCCTGCATGCTGAATTAAGCAGAGCTGACAAGTGGGTTGTAAGCACACCGTGTTTAACGATCAGATGAGATTTGGCTCCTAACAAGATTACTCCCTCCTTAGCAGGTGTCTGTGTGCTGCCAGAAGATAATCCTGCATAATCAACCATCACACACACATGTAAAGTCAAGAAGCAACGGCTCATTAATGAAAATTCTATAGACACAGCCAAGCAGCTGCAGCAAATGTGTTTGACCTCCCAAATTTAATCTGAACCTTCAGCAGTGCCAGGCCTCCAGCACCTCCTGCATTGTAGGACCCCTCTGTCTGTGTGATCCAGAGCCTGGAGGCAAAAACTAGCAGTTAAAGGATCACCCAGAAATACAGATTTGTGGTTTACAACCCCCCCCCCCCCCCCCCGTACAAACAATGGCAGAAAACTCATTTTTTCAAATGGACCAAAATTCAGCATTTTCCTGAGCTTCTGTGCCTCACACAACAAAAAACCAAAAGAAAACAAAACAAAAGCAACAAAAAAAAACACCAAACAAAAATAAAACCACAAAAAAAACCACACAAAACCAAACCAAAACAAAAAATAAAACAACAAAAAACCCCCATAAACCTGGCAGCCATCCCAAACCTTGCAGGAGAAACACACCCTTGCTAATGCACCTTAAATCCATCACACAGTGCTGACAGCTCTCTCGCTGATCACTGGAACATGGTTCCAGTGCTCTCAAGCACTCCCAGGGTGTTTGATATGACAGGGAAAAGAGACCAACCCCACTAAAACACTCTTTGTGCAGAACCATGTCCTCTGACCCTATTCCAGGTAATGTTCACCTATTCCAGGTAATGCTCACCTCACTTCCAGTATTTCCCACTAATTCCCACAATTCAGGGAGCTCCAAATCCTCCCAACTCAACAAAATAGTTGAGCACAGAATGGAGTTGGCCTGGGGGGAACAAAAATGCAGCAGGACATTGGAACATTTTCTCATTTTCTCCTCTGTTTTCCCACTGCTGCTGACTCAAGTCTAATTTAGTGTCAGCATTGCCTTCTCACTCATCTTTTCCCCTTTTTCTAAGTGTGTTTAATCTGCTGTAAAATTGTTTTCATGGCTGTGGTGAATGTTATTGTAACTGTTTTACAATGTGCATTATCTGCACTGTGTAAAGGATTTGCCTTCTGTATGCAAATCAATTCCTCGCTGCTGCCATTCCAGGTCTGTGCCCTCACAGGCAGCATCTCACATCCCCAAAGGGCACAAATGCTTCATTTCTTACAGAATTTGTTTAAAAAACCACTTGGAACCCAGTTCTACAGATCCAGACCCTGTTTATCGGACTGAGCCACAGCTTGGTCACTTTAATCAGCAATTATTTGGGCCAGGTTGGATTAATCTGACCCACAACTGCAGCTGCAAGAGCTGAGATCCAGGAAAGCCAAGCTGGAACAGGGATGGGCATCAATCACTGCTCTGACAGGGCAAAAAAGAATAAAGCTGCACAAAATTCACCCATTCTGTGCAGAGAAAGTCATCTTGGTTTGGGACAATCTGGTTATGTGCAACATCAGGACAGAGAATTGTTAATCCTCCCCAGGTTGGGGCACATTGCCAGATTTAAATGAGTCAGAGTCAGTACTTTTAATATTGACTCAGAAAACCAAGACAAGGTCAGACAAAATTTTCCTAAGATTCCTAAACAATAATACCAATAAATCAGGCTGGCTCCCAGTCCTGGACCTCGTGCATCAAAGCTGGTTCCACTTGTCTCAAATTTTGCTGGATTGTTCAAAGATGCAACACAACCTGTCAGGAGATAACTTCAGACTTCTCATAATTCTGTGTAGACAGCCAGGCTGTAAAAATGAGGGGAAAACTTTTAGAGTTGCCCTTTTTGATCAATATTTGTCAAACACCAAAAAATGCCTCCCCGATTTCAAAAGCTGAAGCCTGGCTCAGAACTTGAAACTGGAAACAGGAAAATCCTCCAAAAAATAAAGCCTGAGTGCTCACATTCCTGAGGGTTTCTCCTGGGTGGGGGGACAAGCAGCTCATCCCCAAGATCAGTTCTGAGGTGCCAGCTGGGCCTCCTGCCACCACATTGGGACATCAATGGCCTGGTCCCATCAGCTGCCCCTCCTGGGAAGGGTCTCAGCTTTGAAATCCTCATTTGCCCAGACATACAATCCATGGTGTCAGGAAAATTCACCCACAAACACCAGAGGTTGATGTCCAAAAAGGAGACAGAGCAGTCCTGGAACTTTATTCCAATCAAGGCAGAGGCCATGGGGCATCCCCTGGGGTCTCTCCAATTTTTGGAGGATGCAGCCTCCTTTTTATCCCAATTTCCAGCCACATTTCCCTTCTCTCTTTCCCCGTTTCTGAGGGACTTGAGAGGTTCAGACTTCCCAGAACACCTGATCCCAAAGATTTCCCTTTAGTGTATAACCCTGATATTTAATTTTTAATTCTTATGGAATTTAGGGGGTTTTCCCCATTGTTTCTTCCATCTTTCAATGTCTAATTTCATTTATCAGCAAACCTACAGTTTGTTTGTAAATGCATTTTTTTTTTTCCCATCCATCAGTCAGTGGAATCCTTCCCATTATTTCTTTCCTCTCTCAGTGCTGGTTTTATCTACCAGAGACAAATCTCTCATTCCTCCCAATGGCCAGCAGGAATTCCTCAAGGAGCAGAGTGTGCAGAGACAGGAATTCTCACCCTGACACACACAACAAGTGTCACAGCTTAAAAAGTGATTTTTGGGAAAGCCTGGGATGTGCTTTCCCTGCACAAAGGAGCCTTTTCCTGTGGATATTTTCATGGTCAGCTCCCTCATGCAGCACAGAAACTCAATCACCAAGCTGCCCTCAGCACCACCACACTTCCAACTTGCCAATTCACCACAGCAAGCGACCACAGCTGCTTGGAGCAGCCCATTCCTCACCCTGCCAGAATACCACTGATTAGCACAAATTTTACAGAAAAATAATTACTAAAATTATTTGATAATGTCTCTAAATTCCCATTTTTAAGCTTTCTTCATATCTTTTTAAACCTGTACAGTAGCCACATTAAATTTGTCAAAACAGATAAAATAAATCAGCCATCAGAAGTGAGAAAAAACAACCTGCTGGAATTGGTGTTTCCATGTCAGTTCCTAAGCTATGTAGTTCAGTTTTAAGAACATGGAGCCCTTTTGAGGATTTATCGAGTTACTGTTCTGTAAACTTATAGAGGAAAGGACAAACTTACATTGGAAATTATTCCTCTGAGGACCAACTCTAGCTGGTGCTTGTTCACTTACAGACTGGGTAATTTTTGTTGGCAATATTGCCAAGAGCCCGAGACTCTTGTAGATAGCAAAACGAGATGAGGAACCCAAGATTCACAAGTTCATTGGCAATACTGAAGAACAAATTCCTCCCCACAAACACCCTCAGAGCTGCAGCAAGGCACATTCACTCTTTCTTCTTCCAGCCCCATCAGCATTCAGCTCCCAGGTGTCAAAATTGCTGCTCCTCAGTGGCAAATCCGTGCTGATTATGAATAATTGGGGTGTTCCAGGTGAAATACACACAAAGGCTTAAATGCAGGCGGCCCTGATTAAAGCAAAAAATAAAAGTGGTGTTCGGTCATGATGGCGATGTTTGCTTGTCTTGGTGGCGGTGTGTGAATACACAAGCGTTTCCCAAAACACGAACAACCAGGAAAACCCATCCAGAAAAGCAGGAGGGATGCCTCCATCCCTTATTCTGGTTCCTTTATCTGTTATCAGGATCTCAAGCAATGCTGCCATGGCAACCAGAACGCCTCCAGCTCCGGGGACGGGCGGCACAAGGAGTCACTTGTCTCCACTTTGTTAGCCGGGTAATTGGTCCTGCTGAGCAGGGTCAGCTTTAAGAAAGATGACAGCAGGTAGAGCCTGTCTGCTCAGATAGCAGGGCCACCTTATCCTTGGAGCAGATCTCTGGGATTTATTAAACACTTAAGGGGTTAGTGAGCTGTGAAAATCCGATTCCCCGCCGCTGCAGTGTGCTGACGAGGAACTTCCTCCTGCGCTTCATCAAGTTTTCATTATCTTCCTGTGTTTTTGCAGGGAGGGAGGCTTCAGGGATTTGAGATGCTGCAATTTTCAGGCTGCATGAGCCTCTCAAATCAGTCACCCTCTCTGGCAGCAACCTTTTCAAGAAGGAGAGCAATCAGCTGCTCCTGAAGCTCTTCAGGAGACGCACAGCACAGATCAAGCCTTGCCTCAAGTTCTTGGCTCTTCATTGTGCCCACAAGCAAACAAGGCAGGTCTGAAGTGTTTCTGGTGTTCCTGAAATGTTTCTGGCATTTCTAATTCGAGTGTTTTCTCAGGCTGTGGTAGAGGAAACAACCCCAACCTTGTCCTCACTCTGATCCCGACTGAGGATCTCCAGACAAGGTCACAATCCAGCAGGAGCTGTTCCTCACCTTGCACGTCCTGCACGGGAGGCTGGAAAAGCCCCTGGCTCCAAAGCTGTCAGACTTTCACCTTGGCAGTTTCCAGGCACAGATATTTTGCAAACATTCATCCATTCTCTCTCCTCTCCAGCAGATCAAAGCTGAATCATTCCCTGATTATTTAAAGATCAATTTAAAGAGTATTTCCATGCAATCAGCTGAGGCACTGCTCTGGTGGAGCACCCAGGGCAGAGCAGCTGAGGGATCCATTGCAGGGCAATGCCAGAATTGGAGCTTTTAGGAAATTATCTGCCACTGACATATTTTATGAAAAATACCTTTGCTAGGATGTTTCTCCTGAGAAGCTGAGAGGCCTCAGAAATGAAATGTAAACAATATTTATCTGCTGCTGTGGAATGTGGTCTGGAGGTTGCTCACCAACAGCTGCATCTTTGATTGGTTCCACGTGGATTGTTTCTACTTGATGACCAATCATGGTCCAGCTGTGTTGGACTCTGATCTGTCACAAGATTTTATTCTGCATTCTTTTCCAGTTTTCTGATGAATTTCCTATTTTATTATGCATTCTTTTCTAGCCTTCTGATGAATTTCCTCCTTTCTTCTATTCTTTAGTATAGTTTTAGCATAGCAATTTTAATATAATATATAGTATAGCAGTAATAATATGTTATTGTTAATTAATATTAATATTAATTAAGCTAATATACTATAATATGCTATAATATGCTATGATATAATATAATGTAATATAATATGATATGATATGATATGATATGATATGATACAATATAATGTAATGTAATGTAATGTAATATAATATAATACAATATAATGTAATAATATAATATAATATAATATAATATAATATAATATAATATAATATAATATAATATAATATAATATAATATAATATAATATACAGCAATTTTAATATAATATTACATATATAATATTAATTAAGCAATAATATTAGAGTGTTATATAGAATAATATAATATATATATACTATAATCTATAGTATAGCAATTTTAATATAATATATATTACAAAGATAAACAAGGAGTTTAGAATGCAGTGCTGTAGTTTGTGGGGCATACCATGATTAGCTAAGAAAGCTTACACCGTAGCATGGGTCCATAAGATAAGATATTTAAGGATTGGATCAAAAACTGATTCACTGATTAAGGTGCCTCTTCTGGTCTCTGCAAATTATCATAAAATAATAAATCAGCCTTCTGAAACATGGAATCGAGATTCTCATCTCTTCCCTCATCCTGGGGACCCTCAAATACCACCACAATTATTAGCTCAGGGGGAGATTTTGGGAGATTTTTTTCCCTCTTAAACATGACAGACACTTTCAAAAGCCCCCATCTCACACGGCCTGCAGGGATGCAGCACATGAAGGTACAGAACAGCTCCTCCAAACACTGCAGAGCTTCCCCTGGTCCTCCCAAGCTTTCCTCCCAAAGCTTCACACAATCACAGCCGGAATTTTGCTGTCAGCTTCCCCTCACAGGGTTTTTTTTCATTAAGCAAGGGGAATGAACATCCCTTGGAGGAATTTGTGGAAGTTTGGAGGCAACAGGAAGATTTTCATGCTGCCAATAACCTTGACAAAGCACAAGCGACAGAGAGATGTGGTTAGCAGTTAAAAACAGCAATTTGCCATTCAAAAAGTGTTATTTTGCTGTAGTTCTTTATTTTAGCAGAGCTGGACTCCCTTTCATAAAGCACATGGGCTTCCCCTGTAATGGGACTGAATTATATCCCTCCTAACAATAATGTATCACACTGGAGATATGGCTTTACACAGGAAAACATTTTAAACAAAACCAGCAGCACAAATTAACCACTTTTCAACATTTCATATTAATATAATTTAATGCCTGGAGATTTCTGGCTTCCACAGCAACTTACTCTTCAGTTGACCTGCAGGGCTGACATCACAATAAAAATAATTAATATTAGCTGTCCTATAAATACCCACTCATTTCTACTACAGCGTGCATATTATGTATGACAACCGTGGCTTTTCCAAACTTTAAAATCCTGTTTTACAGGCCTCTGTTCCAGCATAATATCCTCATAAACCACAATAGCAGTGCAGCAGAGAGAGGACTAAATTAAAAATTAATGGGCCCTGCCAGAGCTGAGCTTTCTCAGAGCCAGGAAAAGGCAGAAGGAGAAAGTCCTCCCTCCATGTGAGAGTCCTGTAAAAAACCAACAAATCTGCCCTTCCCTGGCCTGGGTTTTACACCTCCTCCCATGGTTATTTACCCATGAAAAGGAGGAATATCTACTGCACAAGGAATTAAAGCACTGGATTAACACAGGCCTTGTTGGGAGCTCTGGGGATGCCTACAAATAAAACAGCCCAAAAGCTCTGAAAACATCTGGGATTTAGGATCTTTCACCCTCCCTCTCTCCCACTTTCCCTTCCCCAGAGAACTCATCATGAAACGAGAGGATGTTCTAGTGAGGAAGTGGAATCACCCTCAAACACGCTGAAAAAAAATGGAATAAGAAACACCAGGCTGCCCTTAGCCATTAAAATGAAGATGCCAGCTCAAAGAAACCTTGAGCAATGCTCAGTGCCTCCCTAAATTATTGCTGCAGTTCCCTTGGAAAGAAATGTCCTTTTCCCTTCTTCCCCTCCACTTCAGTGCACTCATAGCAAGCATCCATTTATTTTTATTTTACTGGATGTTGCACTTTATATAGAAAGCCTACAAATACAGCAGAGTTTATATCAGATTTCCTGTGAACTGCAAAAGTCTTTGCTGGTGCTTTTTTTTGTTGTTATGGTGCCCCATAAAGCCACACAACTCCAAACAGAGGAAAACCAACAGATTAAAAGCAGTTTATTGAATCAAAAGAGAAGAGGTTTGTTGAATATCAAGAGAAGTCAGCTCTCTGTCAATACTTTTGACATGGAATGACAAAATAAGGTTTCAGGTACTCAAACAAAGGCTTCACCCTTTTTAAGACAGCAGAGAAACTGTTCCATCAACCCACACCAAATTCCCCATCGAGTGCCTCATTTTTCAGCACCCCTTAAATGGAGCCATCATTCAGAAAGAGAATTATTCAACACATCCAGGAGTTCTGCAGGCACTGAGCACTTCCACTGGGCAGGAAATATCTCAGAGAGGAATCTGTGGCCACCCCCGCTGTGGGATCTCAGCACCTCAGGACGGAGGTGCAGAGAGGCCGAGACCACCCTTGGGGGGCTCGGGAGTCCTGGAATGTTGCCAGAGGTGTCTGGTGGCTGCACTTTGATCCTACACGGGAGACAACGCCTGTATGAGGATGGGAGGAATTCACTGGGTGAGTGGTGAAGGGATAAGTTAATTAGAGTGTGAGACACAGGGTTTAGGATTTCGGTACAGGGGGGTCTAAAGAAGTAAGATGGAGGAATTGGGGCGTGTCCTGTCCTTCTTCTTCTTCTTCTTGGCCTCCATCTTCTGTGGTGATGGTGGCACTTTGGGATTGGTTATTACTAGAAGTGCACCGGTTAATAAGGGTAGAAGGTATTAGAGAACAATTATAAATATTGTACACGTAACTTCGGGTATAAAGATAAGTGACCGCCCCGGGGGCTTGCAGAGTGTGCCCATGGCTGGCTGCTGTGCAGACCTCTGTCAAGCTGAAAGAAAATCTTTTAGATAAACAATTAATAAACACCGAGACCGAGACAAGATCAGAAGTCTCTCCTCGTCCTTTGAAGCGCCGGCTCTTCAAGGCCATCCCTGGGCCTTTCCAGGCCACCTAGACAGCACAGAAAACTTACACCCCTTTGAGCCCCAAGAGGTGCAGAAACCTCTGCCTTGCACTGCAAACCTGCCCAAATGCCATCACCAAGGCAACCACTGCCAGGAGGGATGTGCTGGTGCCCAGGGATGAGGCTCAGCAACGTGTGAGCATCATTACTCACAGGCTCCCACAGCTTGTGCCCTTTGGAGGAGCTGCTGGAGCCGGGGGTTTCCATGGGAACGTGTGGAACAGCTCAGGGGGAGCTCCCTCCCAGCTGTTTCACATCCCAGGGAGCACTAAAAGAAAACCAGATGTGGTTTTTCTCCTTTCTCAAGTGCAGCAGCTGGACAGAGAGAGAGAAAAAAAAAAAAAAAAAGCATTTTCACACTGCCAGGGGTTCATCCTGGGGGAAAGCAGCAGAGCTCTGCTCCTACAACAGCCTGGTTCTCTGTTGTGCTTGTGTTGCCCCCAGATGAAAGAAGGAATGATGAATCTGACTCCATCTTCTCAGAAGGCTAATTTATTATTTTATGGTACTATATTATATTAAAGAATAGTATACTAAACTATACAAAAAAAATACAGAAAGGATCCTTACAGAATGCTAAAAAAATAATAATGAAAACTTGTGACTCTTTCCAGAGTTCTGACAAAGCTTGGCCATAATTGGCTAAAGAGTGAAAACAACTCAATGAAACAATCACATGCGGGTAAACCATCTCCAAACACATTCCACGTGAGCAAAACACAGGAGAAGAAAATCAGATAATTATTGTTTTCATTTTTCTCTGAGGCTTCTCAGCTTCCCAGGAGAAGAATCCTGGACAAAGGAATTTTTCCAGAGAATGTGAATGCCACAGTTCTCTGCTTGTTTGTGGGCAGCTATTCCCTTTAAAAATGTTGTTGTTGTATCAGCTTGAGAAAAATGCAGTATTTCCTGCTGTATTTTGTGTCAAACACTGAATTTCTGAGAGTTACATTCCTCCCATCTGCCACAACACGCCTGACACAGTCGAGGCACCTCAATCAAAAGCCCTGCAAATTATCAGAGCCTGTGGAGGCACCAAATTCTGTATCACCAAACTAAGGCAAGGCTCAAACCTTTCAATATTATCAAAGCAGCTCTGGAGAGCTCTGAGCCCTTCCAGCAGCTGAGTTGCACAGAATGTTGTCCATAAGCTGATATAAAAGCGCTGAGCACTTGTCAGCCTGTCAGAGGCACTTGAGGCTGAGAATGGATCCTTTCCTGGCTAAAAGCTGGGAAATTTGAG
This sequence comes from Ammospiza nelsoni, assembly GCF_027579445.1. Classification (NCBI taxonomy): domain Eukaryota; kingdom Metazoa; phylum Chordata; class Aves; order Passeriformes; family Passerellidae; genus Ammospiza; species Ammospiza nelsoni. Next base: position 4,224,080 of record NC_080656.1, on the reverse strand, counting down.
TGTTTCCCAATCCTGGGAGCAAGTTTGGAGCACACAAGTCACATCATCTCCAGTAAATAGCTTTAAACCCCAGTGATTTACAGCATGGACTGGCACAGACATCACTGTGGGAGGAGTTTGTGTGTCATTTGAGAAGGGGAAAGCAGGGATTTGCCTTTCCACCAGGCCCTCAGCTCCTAAACCAAACCTTACAATTGGATACCTCCAGCCAGGACACATCTAAGGCATTATTTTATTTGTTTTCTCCCAGGATTTTCTTGAGAGAACCATATCTCTGTTCAGAGGATAGGTAATTACCACCAGGCTCTGACCGTGCTCACAGGGGGCTGAGGATGAGGGAAGAGACGAGGATCTGACTCCATGCTTCAGAAGGCTGATTTATTATTTTATGATATATATTACATTAAAACTATACTAAAAGAATAGAAGAAAAGGTTTCATCAGAAGGCTGGCTAAGAATAGAAGAGGAAGGAATGATAACAAAAGTTTGTTATTCAGCTCTCTGTCCGAGCCAGCTGACTGTGATTGGCCATTAATTAGAAACAACCACATGAGACCAATCCCAGATGCACCTGTTGCATTCCACAGCAGCAGATAACCATTGTTTGCATTTTGTTCCTGAGGCCTCCCAGCTTCTCAGGAGGAAAAATCCTAAGGAAAGGATTTTCCATAAAAGATGTCTATGACACCAGGCTGGGCAGGGATCATCCATTCCACCACAAACACACTGAAAATTGAATCATCCCAGCAAAAAAACGCCATGAAAAGGGGCTTCTCCCCGCCGTGCAAGGCAGGGACACCCACAGACCTTTGGCTGATTTTTCCCTGGGACAATCCCATGAATTTTAGGCCACCCACACCTCACAGTGGAAAAAACCCTTCAAGGTCCAAGGAGCACATCAGGCAACTCTGGTAAAAAACCCAAATGCTAACAAGGGAGCCAGGAGCCCTTGTTCTGTCTATTTATAGGAATTCCAGCCGAGCAGAAAGGATGGAGGGCTGGGCTGGCTCTGCTCCCTTCCAGGATGTGCTGTCCTGCTTATCGGACCATGAAATGCTGAGCAGAAGGAAAGGCAGGTTTGTGTGAATAATAATGAAGGTGGAGCATCTGCAGGGCTTTGTTCATGCCTGGAAACTCCTTGTGGCCACTTGACCGAGCTAACAAGGAGACTGACTGACAGTGTTTGTTCTTGGGAATGTTCTTGGAGAAGGGGTTTCAGTGTTTTCAGGTGTTTCACTCCCTAGCCCAGAAATTATCCATCAATTAATCCTTTCAAATCTAAAAGTAATATATTCAAGGCACCAAATAGAAGTTTTAGCTGTTCCAGCAGAGCAGAAAATGGACATTCCTTCAAAACCAGTGAAACCCTCACATTTTCCCCCTCTCTTTTCATGTTGAGGTCCTCCAGCAGTGTCCATGTGAAAATCACTGCACAAATCTGAAGTCACACAGAGAAAAGTTCCCCAGCCCTTCTGTGACATTCACACATAATTATTGCAGGCTCTGTTCATACAAAGCTGTCTATCCCTTCATGTTACTTCCAGAAAATTGTAATTCTCTTGTACCCTTAACCACAAATTAATTTCAATTACGGAAGGGCCATGTTAACACAGAGCAATGTAATTTCTGTCTGGTTTCATCTCATGCAAATCCTTGTAAGAATTTATCTGTCATGAGCTGAGGTCAGAAGAAGGGATGTGAACTATCACAGCACATTACAGTTCCATAAAACGAGACAAAAAAGGAGCTGGAAGACAAAGAAGCCAAGTAGCAAAACAGACATTGCAAATTATGGGCTGTTTGTAGAATGCAATTAAAGTGCAGCAGGGGGGCAGTGCTGAGGACTCCTGCTCAATTTTAAAGTGATTGCTTTATTCCAGTTAGAGAGATATTTCCTTTTGGCCTCTGCACCCAGCTCGGGCATAGGGGCAGTGCCAGCCTGGCATCAGAGCCAGCCCTGGGGTCCCACCCAGCTTCCCAACACCCCCCAGTGCTGCGGGCAGAGCTCCGGGGGCTGGCAGGCTGGCAATGGGCATGGCCAGGACGCAACAGCTCAGGTTTGTTCATCTGTGAGGCACCAGCACCTCCAGGATTAAATTTACACCGAGTTCACAGCAGTGGGAGCAGGCCCACTTCATCCAACATTCTTCCTCAACAATATAAATAAAATAATTCCTGCATGGCATTGCCTGGCCCATTTTATTCCCCTCAGAGTTACCAGCAGTGCTTGGCAGACCTGCCCCACTCCCACCTTCTCCCAAGGATGCTCTGAGGCTGCCCTCAGAGCATGGATGCCTTATGATTTTACTTTTTATATTTTTCAAATCCTGTATTGCATTAGTGCCTAGCTCTAAACTCCACATAAAGTATATATATCTAACTATTTTATATATGTATATATAACTATGTTTATATATGTGTGTATGTATATATATATATATGTATATACACACACATAAATATACATAGATATATATGTACTATATATAGTACAATATATATATTATATATATCTCTATATCTCTACATATCTATATAACTCTATAAAATATATATATATAAAACTCTCTATATAAAACTATATATAGCTATATATAACTATATATATATAAAAAACTATATAACTGAACAGATAGATAGATAGATAGATAGGTAGATAGATAGATAGATAGATAGATAGATAGATAGATAGATAGATAGATAGATATTTATTATGTGTGTATACATATATATAAAACTCTTCACATTTTGGTCAGACAAAACAATTCCCCAATTTCCTCAGGCCCCAAAAAGTATAAACAAAAGTGAATTGAGAGGGGAGAAAATTGGTGGTAAATTACTTCATTACCTGAAGCTGTAATTGAAGAATTAACCCCTGGTATGCAAATAGATCAAACTTATAATTGTGTGAAAAACTTATGAGCATCATTCAGCTTGAGTGTAGCCTCTGCAAGGTGCACTGCCCAAGATGTACCTCTTGAAGGCCTTTAATCAATACCCATTTTATTCCCTTAACCTTGTCCAGCCTCTGTTCCAGGCAGCCCCTCCAGTCCCTTCTGTCCCAGCGTGTTCCAGGCAGGAATTCCTGCAGCATTCCTGGCTCTCTGGATAAAAGCTGCAAAAACCTGCTCTGCAATCCTGTTAGCTCTTGACCTCTGATTTCAGCACCACTGACAGCTCATGCTACAGCAACAGCTCCTTTTTCAGTCTTTTTTTAAGGGCCAAAGGTTGATAAATCAGCCCAGAAACCTTCTTGTTTTAAATGACTCTTGGAGATAGCAAAACAAGATGAAGAGCCTGAGATTCACAAGTTCATTGGAAATACTAAAGCACATCCCCAATATTGGCAATATTGCCAAGAGCCTGAGATTCACATGTTCATTGGCAATATTAAAGAACAAATTCCTCCCCAAAAACACCCTCAAAGCTGCAGCAAGGCACATTCACTCTTTCTTCTTCCAGCCCCAACAGCATTCAGCTCCCAGGTATCAAAATTGCTGCTCCTCAGTGGCAAATCCACTCTGATAATGAAAAAGTGGGGTGTTCCAGGAGAAATACACACAAAGGCTTAAATGCAGGCGGCCCTGATTAAAGCACAAAATAAAAGTGGTGTTCAGTCATCCCCACACATCCACATAAACCTTGGGATCAGCCCCTTGCCAGGTCAGGTGGTAACTCCACTAATTCCCTGGATTGCTCCAGTTGAGACAAGGCACAGCTCAGGATTATGGACAATCGATTTGTTTTATAAACAGGATCAATATACTTCATAAGCAGGGTCAATATATTTTATAAACAGGGAGAATTGCAATTTTCCCCGGGTGGAAAACCCTCCTTATGCTCACCCAGTGCTTTCCCCTCAGACACAGCTGCAGCATCAGCTTTAGGACAGAGGAATTCTGATTTTCCAGCAGGATCCTGCCCAGGATCTCGCTGTGCTTCACGAATGTGATGGACCTGGCACCTCTGGGAGCACTCAGGGCTAATTTCAGCTAAGGAAGCCAATTGCTGCAGAGGCTGCAGCTAAGTCAGGGCTGATGCAAATCATTCCCTAAAGGATTTTGTTTCTCTCACTAGACAGGGAAAATTGGCATTTGTAAATAGCCACCCTCAGATTCCTGATTTAAATGAAGCCTGGGAGCACTGGGGAAAAACCACCTCTCACCCTCTGCACTTAATTCAGCATTTTAGGTGACAAGTGGTGATAAATTCACAGAGTCTCAATGGCAGAGTGGGGAATATCAGTCTGCTTCATTTTTTTTATGTCCCCATCAAGTAACAAGCAGCAAACTCCTCCATTTCAAGAGAAACTGATGGATCCATCCTCCCTCTCTGCCTCTTATTCTACAAGGGATCATTCCTCCCTTGAGGTGCTTTCACTGCCAGCCCAACTCTCTGAGTTTCTCCTTTTCTCAGGAAAAAACAGATGAGTTTATTCAGGCTGTGATTTCCTTCTGCAGCAGGAGGACACTCAGTGCATTTTCTGCTGTATTTGATGTCAAACACTGAATTTCTGTGAATTATATTCCTCCCATCTGCCACAGCACGCCTGACACAGTCGAGGCACCTCAATCAAAAGGCCTGCAAATTATCAGAGCCTGTGGAGACACCAAATTCTGTATCACCAAATTAAGGCAAGGCTCAAACTCCTCAATATTATCAAAGCAGTGCAAAAGAAATCAGACACTCAACAGATAAATGCGTACAAACCCAAATTGTGCCTATACAATATGAATTTATCAGGCAAAATTGCTCCTTCCCAGCTGACCACAGAATTTAGAAGTGTTGGAAACAGCCTGGATTTCCCACTGGAGGTAAATAACCAGGTTTCCCTTCAGGAGAGCTGGTTGTGGTCAGGATCTTTACAGGCAGAACAAACCCCCAGCTCCCTAAAGGACAGGTAAAGCCTCTTCCAAGTATCTACAAACAAAGAGACTTCCCCTTATTCTAAGTCAGAGGAGAAATAAAAGCCAACAATCACTTTAAACGCCATTTTCACACCCCTAGCTTCAGCTGGCTGGGATTTTCCCACCTGAAAAGCACTTTGCAACTCACACAATACCAACCTCTTAATTCTCATTCCTGGCAAGCCCAATCCCCCTCACTCTCATCTCAATGAGCCTCCCCGGAGCTCTTCTGCATTCTTATTATCCATCCCGGGGGTTGTGGTACTCCCAGCACCACAAATGCAGCCCAGAACTCAATTCCTATTCACAGATTAACAAAATTTTCTCTGTATTTACTCAAACCCTGTCAGTCAGTTTACATCTGGTTTAATTTTTCTATCAATAGCACAGCACTTATCTAATTGTGACCCTCAGTGCAATTTAATCAGTGTTTCTTGGTTGAAAATACAGATATTTTATTTCCTGCAATAGTCACTGAGCTCTTCAGCCACCACCCTACAGAAGAGCCAGCACTCTGCCTGCTTTCTCTGAGTAAGGACTAATTAATTAATTAATAAAAACCCCTCTCAACAAGCCAGCCACGAGGAGAGAAATCCTTGGAGAACCCATGAGGAGAGAAATCCTTGGAGAACCCATGAGGAGAGAAATCCTTGGAGAATCCACGAGGAGAGAAATCCTTGGAGAACCCATGAGGAGAGAAATCCTTGGAGAATCCATGAGGAGAGGAATCCTTGGAGAATCCACGAGGAGAGAAATCCTTGGAGATTTCACAAGGAGAGGAATCCTTGGAGAACCCATGAGGAGAGAAATCCTTGGAGAATCCACAAAGAGAGAAATCCTTGGAGAACCCATGAGGAGAGAAATCCTTGGAGAATCCACAAAGAGAGAAATCCTTGGAGAATCCACAAAGAGAGAAATCCTTGGAGATTTCACAAGGAGAGAAATCCTTGGAGAACCCATGAGGAGAGAAATCCTTGGAGAATCCATGAGGAGAGGAATCCTTGGAGAATCCACGAGGAGAGAAATCCTTGGAGATTTCACAAGGAGAGGAATCCTTGGAGAACCCATGAGGAGAGAAATCCTTGGAGAATCCACAAAGAGAGAAATCCTTGGAGAACCCATGAGGAGAGAAATCCTTGGAGAATCCATGAGGAGAGGAATCCTTGGAGAACCCATGAGGAGAGAAATCCTTGGAGAATCCATGAGGAGAGGAATCCTTGGATAATCCACGAGGAGAGAAATCCTTGGAGATTTCACAAGGAGAGGAATCCTTGGAGAACCCATGAGGAGAGAAATCCTAGTAGAATCCACAAAGAGAGAAATCCTTGGAGAATCCACAAAGAGAGAAATCCTTGGAGATTTCACAAGGAGAGAAATCCTTGGAGAACCCATGAGGAGAGAAATCCTTGGAGAACCCATGAGGAGAGAAATCCTTGGAGAATCCATGAGGAGAGGAATCCTTGGAGAATCCATGAGGAGGGAAATCCTTGGAGAATCCATGAGGAGAGAAATCCTTGGAGATTTCACAAGGAGAGGAATCCTTGGAGAATCCATGAGGAGAGAAAACCCCAACCCAGAAATTCTTGGGATGTGTTCCATCAGCATCAGGACTTCTCTTGGTGCTTCCTTCATCTGCATGTGAGCAGCAGCATCAAACTCTTGCAAATCCCTCATTCCTCTCATTTTAAATCAAGTTTTGAGCAGCTGCTGTCCCTAAAACCACTTGGAGCACGTTTTTCCAGCACTCATATCCTGGATTTTGCCCATTTCAGCAACCAGGCCCAGGTCTCAGGCAGGGTCAGCCACTGCCCAGCCTCAGCTCCCACAGCAGCCCCCAAACTGATTATCTTCCACACAAGAGACTAACTCACTTTAGCCTGATGAAATTTCATCTTGCTGAACTTTCACTTTTTCCTTTCTGGCTTTCTATATTAAATTTTACCTCCAGCAGCTCTACAGGTGAGGGAGTAGGAAAATTTTTTATTTTTTTCTCCTTGGTGGTTATGCTCTTTCTTTATTTATACCAAGTAAACTATTTTTTTCCCCTCAGCTCCACTGAAATAGATAAAAATCACCAACAAGAAACACATCCTGAATTTCACCTCAGGAAACACATCCTGAATTTTATCTGATAGAACTAAAAGTGCATTAAAGGATGCATTTTCTTGCCTGAACAATAAGAGCCCACACCACAAACCCAGGTATTTTTTAATTCCTCAGCACAACATTTTACCCCATCCAAACCCCCTCAAAACACCTTTAACATAAAAATAAACCTTAATACAAAAAATATACTCGATAAAAATGGTTCAAAACAGAAAATTAACATTTGAATTGAACATAGAGATTTTACTCTGGGTATAGATGTTGTTATTTGGAATTTTAAAGGGTAGTTGTGGGTGAAGAATGATGGGATTGTAAGCCATATTATTTCTGATGTCTTGAATTGGAAAGTCTGGGATGTTTTCACTTGGACTTGGCAAAAAAAGGGAGAAAAAAAAAAGAAGAAGAGAGGAAGAGGAATTTCTTCAATAATTTCAAAGATGTATCTGCAGGAAACACCAGTGGTGCTGCCCACGAGGCTGTGGCAGGAGAATGAAATCCCTCCCTGAGAGGTGACACTGGAATATTGGAGCAGGGCTGTGTGTGAGTAATTGTGAGCCCTGTGGGGGTTGAATTTGCCTCTTCAGCTGAAGACTTTGAAGGGCCAGGCCTGAGTTTGTGGTGGTTCCATAGATGTCGTTGATGCTGGCTCCAAAATTGCAGCTAAGTAGGGAAAAGCTTTGTCCCAAGCAAGGGGAGTTACAGTTTTTGATCAGTTGCCTTTATTTTCCCTTTGCTTCCACACAATCCTTGGCACTCCCACTGACCCACCACTCTCTCTTCTCTCTGCTACAATAATGAGAGCCTTTGAAAAAATTTTATTTTATCTTTTTGAAGTTCCATTCATTTCCACCAACTTTTCTTTTCAAAATTGCTCGGTGGTTATGTCCCTGTTTCTTCTGAGGCAGCTTTCATTTGGCTTGCTAAAAAAAAAGGGAAAGTCATGGCCCAGACTCCTGCATGGCTTTGTTCTTGCAATTACTCCTGTGCTCCATTAATTGGGAGGTTTTGTGTGCCTGGGCTCCTCCTGTGATGCTTTCTGTAGAGCATCCCTGGCAGCCCCAGGAAATGTCACCCACCCATTCCCCATCAGAGCTTTAATCTCTTCATTTTCAGCCTCAATTTCAATAATGGCAGCAGCTCCAGATGAGGTGAGGCCTCAGGAGAAGGTGAGATTTGACAGCTGGGAGCACAGGAGAGCTGTGCTGCCCTCAGGAGCTTTCACAGAGCAGGAAGCAGCTCTTTATGTCTGCTCAGTGTTCTGTCTGTCTGTGTGCCTGTGCCTTAAAATCCTCCAGAACAGACTGAGCTCCCTTTTCTTCATCACCAGGGCTGTAGTGTGACCGTGCTCACAGGGGTCTGAGGATGAGGGAAGAGACGAGGATCTGACTCCATGGTTCAGAAGGCTGATTTATTATTTTATGATATATATTACATTAAAACTATACTAAAATAATAGAAAAAAGGATTTCATCAGAAGGCTGGCTAAGAATAGAAAAAGAAGGAATGATAACAAAGGTTTGTGGCTCAGACTCTCTGTCCAAGCCAGCTGACTGTGATTGGCCATTAATTAGAAACAACCACATGAGACCAATCCCAGATGCACCTGTTGCATTCCACAGCAGCAGATAACCATTGTTTGCATTTTGTTCCTGAGGCCTCGCAGCTTCTCAGGAGGAGAAATCCTAAGGAAAGGATTTTCCATAAAAGATGTCTGTGACACTGTATGCCCTGTGTGTCTCCTCTGCCTTAGAATCCTCCAGAACAGACTGAGATCCCCCTTCCTTCATCACCAGGGTTGGATCTCTCCAATCTCATTACTCTGGGTGTTGCTCTGTCAGCAAATCTTCCTTGGAGTCTCCTTTTTGCTCCTCTCTTTCCTTTATCCACAAAAATTCTCTGTTTTCCTTCCATTTGAAACCCAGCATCTGAACTGCTGGTGGATGAAATAAAAGTGGTTTTTAATGGCATCATTCCTCACCCACAACTACCCCTTAAAACTCCAAATAACACCCTTTATAGCCAGGGTAAAACCACTATGCTCAATTCAAATGCTAATTTTCTGCTTTGAACCTTTTTTTGTTAGTGTACATTTTTTGTCTTAAGGTTGATTTTTATGTTAAAGGTTTTTACTTTTTGTTTGACTGATGATTTAATTCCATTAACACACAGCTCCAGTGGCAGAATTCCAGCCTAGTTTTAGTCAGCAGCAAACTTAGTCTTGGCTTAAAACTGCCAGCTCAGCTTCTTTTGTTAACTTTGAGGGTTTTTGGTTCTGTGGAAGCAGAGCCCAACCTTTTTTTATAATAAATGTTCTTTTCACCTGATAGCACAAACTTGGGTACCACTCATGTTTTCACCCATAAGCAGTGGGTTTTTTTTTTACTTGAAAAAAATAAAATAATATAATAAATAAAATAATTCCTGGAATAAAATTCCTCCCTCACTGTGACAGGAGCTGCCCCTTTCTCACACCCCTTCCCTGGAGCTGCTTCCAGGTGTGTGAATCCCAGGCTGGCTGTACATTATGGAGCATTTTCACAGTGCTGTTCAATTGATACTTCTAATTTAATTTCTCTTTCTGTGTGTTCCCTGCTGCTCCTCATCCCCAGGACGTGCTCACACAGACTCTGTTTGGTTACGTGTTTCTTATGAACAAGAACTTTCATCTCAAGACACGACTCAGGGGAAATCCTGCAGCACAAAGCCAGCCAGAGATGTGTAGGTATTTAAAAATCCCTGCCTTTCATCAATATCTGAGACTTTTCAGGCTGCTGAGAATAAATTTCCGACATTAAAATGATTCAGAGGGATCGGGATATTTGTAGGAGCTTTCTTTGCTCTCTTAAAACCAGCAGCATAATTCAGTTTGCTGTTTTGCTCTGCAAAGCTTAACGTGGCCATCAATCATTCATGAACTGCTGTGCATTTTGTGGAGCAGCTCAGAGGTAAGAGCTGGGGAGAGGGAAAAACAAAGCAAAGCAAATCAGCAGCTCCTGTAATCCCCTGTCAGATTAGGGGCTACCTGAGAAGATGTTTGTGTTGCTGCAAGTGCTGTTTGCCCAGATAAAGGCGGGCTTTGCTCCACAGAGAGCTCGCTGCGGTTTTTATGAAGCGAGTGCTACCCTGATTTTGGTGGGAATTATCTGCAGAATCTCTTGTACACATCCCTACACTTGGGTAGAAGTGAGGGAGCGCTGGCAGGCTCTGATTCAGCATCAATGGCAAAGCCTCAAATTGAATTTAGCCCTAAAATCAGTGAAAATTTCAAATCTTACACACAGGATGTTATACTGGAGCCCAGAGCACATATATGTTTATCCAGGGCTTTTCTTTTTAGGATTCTTCTTTATTTTTTATTACCCTCTGAAATGGGAATACAATGGTGGAGGGAAAGAGAATTTCACAACAACCCATAAAGATGGGGCTGATCCATGGGTACCATTTCAATTTTCAAATGCTTGGTCACAGAGCAGAGCTGTTTCAGGAAACACACAAAAAAAGTGGAGAGTGGCACGAATCAGGCACAGGAAAAGCAACAGGCTGGGATTTTTTTGGCCTTTAAGAAGCACACAAAAAATGTGTTGGATGGCAGAAATCAGGCACACAGAGAAAGGTGGAGAGTGGGAGGAATCAGGCACAGGAAAAGCAACAGGCTGGGATTTTTTTTGGCCTTTAAGAAGCACACAAAAAATGTTCTAGGTGGCAGAAATCAGGCACACACAGAAAGGTGGAGAATGGGTGAATCAGGCATAGGAAAAGCAAAAGGCTGGGATTTTTTGGAATTTAGGAAGTACACAAAAAATGTTCTAGGTGGCACAAATCAGGCACAGGGAAAGCTGGGATTTTTCTGCCTTTAGGAAACACCCAAAAATATTCTGGGGGGCACAAATTAGGCACAGGAAAAGAAAGAGGCTGGGATGGTTTTCTGCCCTTGGGAAGCACACAGACAGGTGGAGAGTGGCACAAATCAGGCACAGGAGAAGCAACAGGCTGGGATTTTTTGGCCTTTGGGAAACACAAAAAAAGTGGAGAGTGGCACAAATCAGGCACAGGAAAAGCAACAGGCTGGGATTTTTTGGCCTCTAAGAAGCACACAAAAAATGTTCTAGGTGGCAGAAATCAGGCACACAGAGAAAGGTGGAGAATGGGTGAATCAGGCATAGGAAAAGCAACAGGCTGGGATTTTTTGGCCTTTAAGAAGCACACAAAAAATGTGCTGGGTGGCAGAAATCAGGTACAGGAAAAACTGGGATTTTTCTGCCTTTAGGAAATACCCAAAAATATTCTAGGGGGCACAAATTAGGCACAAGAAAAGAAACAGGCTGGGATGGTTTTCTGCCCTTGGGAAGCACACAGACAGGTGGAGAGTGGCACAAATCAGGCACAGGAGAAGCAACAGGCTGGGATTTTTTGGCCTCTAAGAAGCACATAAAAAATGTTCTAGGTGGCAGAAATCAGGCACACACAGAAAGGTGGAGAATGGGTGAATCAGGCATAGGAAAAGCAACAGGCTGGGATTTTTTGGCCTTTAAGAAGTACACCAAAAAGAAGCCGGGTGGCATAAATCAGGCACAGGAAAAGCTGAGATTTTTTTCAGCCTTTAGGTAGCACACACAAAAGGTGGAGAGTGGGATGAATCCGGCCCAGGAAAAGCAACAGGCTGGGATTCTCTGCCTGTGGCTGAGCAGCTGTTGGATTTTCACAGCACTATTTGTTCAGGGATGAATTTTAACCTTGGCCTGCAGACCAAGTCACTCAACCTCGCTCTCTGAGCAGCCAGCCCTGCTGCAGGGGCTCTCTGGAAGATGCCAAACACCTTTTCGCAGGCCTGGGCTGGTGTTTGATTGCCCAGTGCGAGCTGGTGCATATGCTCTGTGCTGCGTGAGGCTGGCAGAGCAGAGCTGTTTGCCATAAACTCCTTCCCAGAGAGCTCCTTCAGAGCCCTCCTGGCTGTGCTGGGGGTACAAGAGACACTTGACAGCTGCTTGGAGGAGGAGAGGCTGAACTTTGGGATGAGGCTGTTATCTGACACACCACTGCTGCCAAATCCTGGCTCTGTGCCCTCTGAACGCTGCATTTACCTCAGAAGCCTTTTTGTCCCTGTGGAAGCGCCTCTTAATTAAATTTCAGTCACAGCACAGTGACCTCACAGCCTGTTTAGCTGTGGCTGGGGCTGTGTAGGCACTTTAACCTCTTCTCAGCTCCCTAAAGTGTTGGACAGTACTCTTTTCTTGACTCAGAGATGGGTAACTGAGAGGTGGTTTCAATACTTTTATTTTATTTTCAGGCTCATGAGAAGGGTGAGACAATACAGGTGTTATAATTCATGCCATCACAATCAGAAGCCAAGTATTTTCTAATTACTAGGAATTACTGGGTATATCCTAAATACACAATATTGTATTTTAATTACTCTAGAAACATTTCTTGGCCTATCAACTTTTGCCACACCATGCTGTAAATGTCTTAAAGCCAATAATTTAAAACTACCCCTCGTAGATCCCAATACAATGCATCTTTCATGGTTCTATTTCTCTAAAGTATCCAGTTTTATTTGCAAGGCCATCCTTTGAAACTATTTTCTAGCTCCATTTCTCTCTCAACAATATTCTCTGTCCCATTCCATGGCTTCATTCAGAGATGGGTAACTGAGAGGTGTTTTCAATACTTTTATTTTATTTTCAGTCTCATGAGAAGGGTGAGACAATACAGATGTTATAATTCACGCCATCACAATCAGAAGCCAAGTATTTCCTAATTACAATACACAATGTTATATTTTAATTACACTAGAAATTAAAATATAACATTGTGTATTGTATCAGCTTTTGCCACATCATGCTGTAAATGTCTTAAAGCCAAAAATTTAAAACTACCCCTCATGAGTCCCGCTGCTGTAAATTTCTTAAAGCCAATAATCTAAAATTACCCTTTATGGCTCCTGCCACAATGCATTTTTCATATTTCTATTTCTCTAAAGTATCCAGTCTTATTTGCAAGGCCATCCCTTGAATCTTTTTTCTAGCTCTATTTCTCTCTCAACGATATCTGTCCCATTCCATGGCATTCCTAAGTCAGCATTTCTTATCTCCAAGTTTGCATACAGATGTGTGAACCTTCTGTCAGGCTCTAAGAACTCTCTACAAATCAATTTCCCTCACAAAAGGGCTTTAATATCTTAAATTTCATTTAAATTCCAACTGTGAGAAACCACCTTGCTGAAAACTTGAGTTTTGCCCCTCCAGGAGCATTAGGGCCAGATCCCAAACTGTGCTGATGGATGTGAAGGAGCTCAGCAGAACTCTGGGTTGGGATAAAACATTTATAACATCCTGATGCACACGGAAGTTGGATGCTCAACAGCATGAACAGATTATTTTCTAAACTAATGGCCTGCTGCAATCTACTGTGTGATTACAGATGAGGTTTTAGTGGGTTGGGAAGGGAAAAGCAAGCTGGAGAGCTGTAAGATAAATTCATCCATGTAATCACTCACGCTCTAGACAAGAAATCATCTCCAAACTGAGCTCCACAACACATAGGAGTCTATTTTTAAGCCTGACCTGGCATCAAGAGCTGCTTTGGTGAATGAACAAATGCTGCTGGGCTGCCATCAGTGTTGTCTGGAAATTAGTGTAATTAGGGGGAAACAAATAATAAAAGGGCTGAGTGCAGCGAGCAGCTCCTTTATTGTCAGCAGCAGGGTGTGATGTGTGCTGCCCTAACAGCTCTGCGAGCTCCTCTGGCAGGAGCTGATTTGTGCTGCTGCCAGCAGCTCTCCCTGGTGTGGGGATGATTGTAATGGGGGCTTGCCACTGTCCTCCAGAGACACTTGTGCAGTGATGGGCCCAGCCCTGCTGCACTCAGCGAGCCTGTTATGAGCTGTGTAATTACTACTGTGCTGCCAGATATTAGAAATCTGATTTTAACTTGTCCACCGGATGAAATGCCCACGTTGTTATGCGTGTTTTGCTGTAGCCACATTTCTCTTCACAGAGAAAAGCGAGGCACAATTCTTCCCAAGAATATTTCTGGGTTTCACGTTCTCTGGACCTCAGAGAAAGGAAAAACAATTCTTATCTCATTTGCTGTGCCAAAGTAGAATGCAATGTGGAGATTGTTACCCACAGTGATGGTGTTTTGGTTCCTTGGTCTGTCAGGGCCCGGTGTGTAGCCCCACATTTCTCTGTATAGAGAAAAGCAAGGCACAATTAATTCTCCCCAAGAATATTTCTGGGTTTCACACTCTCTGAACCTCAGAAAAAGGAAAAACAATTCTTATCTCATTTGCTGTGCCAAAGTAGAATGCAATGGGGAGATTGTTACCCACAGTGATGGTGTTTTGGTTCCTTGGTCTGTCAGGGCCCGGTGTGTAGCCCCACATTTCTCTCCACAGAGAAAAGCAAGGCACAATTAATTCTCCCCAAGAATATTTCTGGGTTTCACACTCTCTGAACCTCAGAGAATGGAAAAACAATTCTTATCTCATTTGCTGTGCCTGTGTTTGTGCCAAAGTAGAATGCAACGTGGAGATTGTTTACCCACAGTGAATTGTGGTTTGAGTGTTTTCCACCTGTCTCAGCCACCAGTTACAACAAAGCTGCTTTTTTTCCTGTTTTCTGTGATCTGTAACCAGACCTAAGAACTGAGTATGAGAAAGGAGAGAAAAGCCCAGCCTAAAAGCCCAGCCTAAAAGCTGGGCTAATGCAGCTCTCCTGCAATTTCCTCTGTGCAGGGGCTGAACACCAAAGCCCTGGGTAATGGCTGTGATGAGGCGAAGGGGTCTTGGTCTCTAATTGAGAATTCCACAGTGAGACTTTGACATTCTGCCTTGAAAAGGCATTTGCCACGTGGATTCTTCAAAGCTGTTTTGAACCCAGGCTCTCCAGTTCCATTTCTGTTCAAAGCAGCCCCATCTTTAAAAACTCCTTATTGTACTTGTTGTGCTGCTAAATTGTCTCTTTTTTTTTCTCTCTCTCTTTTTTTTTTCCTGTTTCAGCTGTTTGTTAACCCTGTTTCCACTCAGTCCAGCATGCACTGCTTAGCTGGGGGATCTGCTTCAAGGTTTGAGGAGAAAAATATCTTTTTAACCCATAATTTTCATTGTTCTGAAGAGATTCTGATGTCTGCAGCTCTCTACTCCTTGTCCTTCCAGTGTACATCTTCCACCAGAGCTGTAAATGCAAACATTAAAACATGTAAAATGAGACTTATCTTGTTTATTTGATTATGTTAACAGGTCAAAAAACCAAAGTTACAATATTTAAATTCAAGTCAGGAGCGCTTATTTTTAAATGGCATCAATGACATCTTGCATGTGCTGAAGTCTGAGGAGAAATTGGATGGAAATAATGCTCAGGAAAATCAAATTGGTGGGCTGAGCTTTGTTTGTCACATGTCCAGATGCTAAAATAAGGGAGGTGTGTAATTCCTAATGAATTTGCTCTGTGATTAACAGCAGGTTATGATGTGCAGTTGTGGTTGATAGACGTGGTGAACATTGCTCTGCCACCTGCTAGGGACATGATAAAGGGAAACAAAATGCCGGGTGAAATCCTGGTGTCATTAAGCACCTGTCAAAACACAATTTTGGTGTGTTGGAGTTCCTACTGATGCCTTAGGATTTCAGCTTTTATATTTTCGCATATTTGTAACCCTGCAGTTCTTTAGTGCAGAACTCCAAACTCCACACACAGTGGGAGCTGCTGCTTCCCAATTTGGGGCAGACACAACAATTCCTCTCCAGGATTTCAGCTTTTCTATTTTCCATCTACTTGAAAGAGATGATATGATGTTCAATACTAATACTAATACTAATGCTGTTACTACTACCAACAAGAATAATAAATTATATTTAATAATATATATTATTATATTTTCCATCTATTTGTAACCCTGCAGTTCTTTAGTGTAGAACTCCAAACCCCACACACAGTGGGAGCTGCTGCTTCCCCATTCGGGGCAGACACAACAATTCCTCTCCAGGCCTGGCAATCAAGGACACCTCACTGCCTCAGGGCCCAGAGATGGAAACAAAAGGGAGTTGGGGGCAGCAAACTCGGGGTCAATGGCTTCATCAGCTGAAGCTGGAATTGGCAGATTCACCCCCAAAATGCAAATGGACCAAACTTATAAAAGTGTGAAACCTGTGACCTATTGTCCATTTTTGGGTGGGTTTTGTCTGCCCTAAATGTACCTGAAGGCCCTTCAATAAATAAATCTGCTTTTAATTCTATTTATTTTGTCTAGGTAACCCCCAAAAGGCATCACTGCTGCTCCTCACCTCACAAAAGCTAAGTCCTCTCTCCATTTTAAACCCTGACAACATCCAGGCTTGTGCAGCAGAACATGAACTTTCATATAAAAGAATTTATCCTCACTATCAAACTGCCCATCCTGGGGGCTCTGCTTGTAATTCCAGGGCAGGAATCACTCCCTGGATGCTCTGGGTACCCCATGGGAAGCTCTGCACCAATTTTTCTGCCAGTCCCTCAAAAATTTTGCTGAAAAACTAGAGCTTGGAGCTGCTCCTTCTCCTTGAACCAAGGAATTCCATTGTGCACCAGCACAATGTCCCCTTCCCAAAGGAGATTTTGTTGCTTTTGATTTTTTCCAATCCAGCCATGGAAAAGCTTTATCATGCTGGGTTTTTTAATTGCACAGCATAAATGTGTGGCTGTTCAATTTTAACTGCAGTGCTGATATTAAAGCAATAATTTGTTAAAAGTGTTTTGCTTCCATTTTCTGGCTCCTAAAATACACAAAGTTGTCTCCAGCAGGCAGCTGGAGGGGGTGGCTGGAGGGGCAGGATGGATGCTGTGATCCAGAGTTTTGTGATTTATTCTACTAAAAATACAGAAGCTATTTAATATATATTTACAAGTATTACATGTGGAAGGCATTTATATTTATATTTATATTTATATTTATATTTATATTTATATTTATATTTATATTTATATTTATATTTATATTTATATTTATATTTATATTTATAGATAAATAAAGGGAAAGGTGGAGAACAGAGGGAACAGGTTTAAAGAAGGCAGCTCTGATCTCTCTGGGTTTAATAATTTTGTTTGCTGCTTGTCCAACTCTGACTCTGAAAGCCTTTTGTACCTGACTGAGCCTGAAGGGGCATTTTCACCAAATTTGGCTCAAATCAATCATATTTACAGGTTATAAAGTCATAAGAAAATTCATGAAGTAAACTAAGCACTGACTCACAGGTTGTGACAACTGTGGAAATAGCTAGAAGCTGTCAAAAACAAAAATCTTACCAAAAATACTTTCTCTTACCTCATATTTATTCCTTGTTAGAAGAGATCATTCCCCTCCCCTGTCAGTCAAGACTGAGGGTGAACTATAAATGAAAAAAAACACCTTTTAGGTCTATTATTTTAACATTTATTTAGTGTTAATGGAATTTATTAGTGTAATTTTAATATTAAAATATCAACGCACTGCCTATAGCAGGAGATTCATTCCCAGTGCTGGATTTGACCTGGATTGTTGATTTTTTTCCCCAAATTACCCATGGGAAATCCCAAATCCACATCCAGCTCCTGGAATATCCCTCTGCTTTATGCCACTGTGTTATTCCAGGATATCTCTGATGGTCACTCCTTGGCCATAAACAGAAGCTACCTTTTTAGTTTTACTTTTCATTTTCATTTTTCATTTTTACTTTTTATTTTCACTTTGCTGCTAAAAATCAGCACAGAAGGAGCAGTAAAACACTCTCAGCTGTAAAATAAAGGATGGGGCCATCACAGCTGTTCCCAAAGAGTGGGGAGGAACTAAAGGTTCAGGGGATTGATGCTCCAGGAGCTGGGGGAAGGGGTTTTGTGTGACCCCTTGGCAGTATTTAGGTTGAGCTTGAGGGCCAAAAGGCACCTGGGAGGTTTTTTCTTGTGTTTTGTGGGTTTTTTTTTTTTTTTAAGCTGGTAAGTATCTAGTTTTACCCATGATTTTTAACCCAGCTCTCCAGTTTTCTTTTGATTAATTATGGTGGTGGGAAAATATGTAAGCTATAAAATGCTGGGATTATGCAGCATTTATCCAGTGGTTTTTAGCTCACTTTTGGTCCTCAAATGATAGTAAGTAGGTTTAATTTTAGTTTTCATTCAAATGATGAAACTGTTACTCAAAACTGAGGTTCCTTCTGATCAAAGTACGTTCATTGTTTGATTTCCCTTTAAGTTTTCAGAGGACAACATAAAACGCTTTCCCTTGGAATTTTTGTAATTTTCTTAGAGGAAATAAAAATGTAAAAGTAGAAACATGGAAGAAACGACCTGAGCATTGGGAATTCTGGTTCTTAAGCTATGTGTTCTGTTGTGACACAAAATAAGCTTGGGCTTCCACAATATTTTGGTGTTTAAGGGCCCATATTTTATATTAATGCCTTCAGATTTTAATGTTTCTAACAGCTCTTGTAAATACAATGCTGGAGGGCTGTTCTGAAGCTGGAAATATGATGTTCCAAAACATTTGGGCCTGGGTCTGCAACATAATTAATGGATTATGCTGTGAGGTGGTACTGATGAGCCCAGAGACTGAAACTGCCTTTTTCTGGCCCAACCCAATCAGAAAAAAAAAATTTTCACCGTGGGCAGTCCAAGTATATTGTTCTAATTAACAAGGAGCATTTGCTTGGGTGAGTTTGTTGTTATTTTGTGGGGTTGCAAGTCTGTTTTCCAGTTGCAAGTCTAAACTCAGTTTTTCCTTCAGGCTGAAGGAGTTGCCCTTGTAAAATGCTGCACCTGAATTAACAGCATTAACAGCAGCTACTCCTGGGTGCTGATTAACAAACTCTGCTAATTAACAAACCTGCCTGGTGACGGGTGGGAATTCTGCACTGAGAGCTGGGGTCTGGGTGTCTGAATCTCCAAACCTCTGGTACTTGAGGGAAAATCAATGCCAAAAAGTGATAAAATGCCATTTTTCCTGCCTGAAGGTGTCTGTGGGTAGACTGTGGTGTCCAAGCCACCAAACTTCTGATACTTGAGGAAATATCAATGATAAAAAGGGATGAAATGCCATTTTTCCTGCCTGAAGGTGTCTGTGGGAGTCAAACCACCAAACCTCTCGGATGTGAGGGAACATCAATCCTAAAAAGTGATTAAAATGCCATTTTTCTTGCCTGAAGATGTCTGTGGATAGACTGCGGTGTCTAAGCCACCAAACCTGTGGTACTTGAGGAAACATCCATGCTAAAAATGCCATTTTTTCCTGCAGGTGCAGTGGGGTGGCAGCATGGGCAGCAGCCTCAGCCAGCAGCTGTGCTGTGTGTTCTGTGAGAGGTGCTAAAAAGTGATTAAATGCCATTTTTCCTGCCTGAAGGTGTCTATGGGAGCTAAACCGCCAAACCTCGAGGGCATGAGGAAACATCAATGCTAAAAATGCCATTTTTCCTGCCTGAAGGTGTCTGTGGAAGCTAAGCCACCAAACCTGTGGTACTTGAGGAAACATCCATGCTAAAAATGCCATTTTTTCCTGCAGGTGCAGTGGGGTGGCAGCATGGGCAGCAGCCTCAGCCAGCAGCTGTGCTGTGTGTTCTGTGAGAGGTGCAGGGAGCAGCAGGCAGCAAACCCAGAGCCCAGCGAGACCAAGCCCATCCTGCAGAGCCCCAGGGACACACGGACGTTCCTGGACACACAGCCCCCCACCCCAGCCCTGAAGGTGCCCAAGCAGGGCTCCAAGGAGCTGCTCCAGGAGCAGCAGGCCTCAGCTGATGCTCTGGAGGAGAATGGAGATGCCTGCTGTGCTGCAGAAGGGTGGGTGGCTATTTACAAATCACAAATGGGACGGGGCTGCTGTGGAACTGCCTTGAGCTGTTTTGTTTTCCAGCATCAGTCTCATTGCATGGTTATGGCAATGGAAAGGTGCCACCAGCTCACATCCCAGGCAACAGACCAAGAACTTAATGTTACAACTTACTTTATAAGTTTTGTGACCAATCACACAAAGCAAAAGCACATTGACAGTATTTATATCTGTATAGTATATATTCTATATAGACAGCAGTTCTATCCAACCACTATAAGCACACGTACCTTTGGTTAAAACGCTTGCTTATTTTGAGTAAAATACCTGCTTGTGAGCCTTAAAACACAACACACAGAGCTCCATTATTAAGCTTCAAACTTCCTAATATCTTGCTAGACAAACTTTTCTGTAGCTTAGAGAGTTATTCTAGACAAGCATTAATACAGAGACCATTGTTCTATTTGTCCTTGCTTTTCTACTGTTTAAATAATTTTTCTGCTGACCAATCTCATGGCTGCTGCTTAGCTCTAATCAGAGTTCTGCTGTCTCTGAGGCCTTTTGCAGCTTTCCCAAAACCCTCTGATTTTGTAAATTCCCACAGGTGGGAGCCAGCCTGGAATCCCATGGACTTCTTTGTGGCCCCTGCTGATGAGGAGGATGAGGGAGAAGTTGAAGGTTTGAGTCAGCAGGATAAAGTGGATGAGGCAGAAGAGGAGATGAAGGCTGGTGCTGCTGTGGGAGCTCTGGGGGCTGAGGAGGAGCAGGCTGGCACTGAGGGAGCCCCCTGTGCTGGGCTAACCCTGCAGGAGGGGAATATCCTCAGCCTCATGGAGCTCTCCAGTGAAGCTGGATCTGGGCCAGAACCTCCTGCAGACACCCTGGGGGCTCTGGTGGGCATGGGCCTGTCCCTGTGTGCTGTGCAGGTGGCAGGGCCTGAGCCCATGCAGGGCACAGACAGGGCTGGAGCTGCTGGGCCAAGCCCTCAGGCTGCCCAGAGGGCTGAGCTCAGCTACCTGGTAGAGGCCATGTCCCTGCTGACCCTGCAGAGCCCCTCAGAGGTCATTGCAAAGGGGGTGGCTGAGCTCTACTGCTCCTCTGCTGAGTCCTGGCAGCCCCTGTGCCCGCAGTGGGGATCTCTGGAGGCACCAAGCCAGCCACTGGAGCTCCTGAAGGAGGACATGCAGGGCCCTGTGCCACCTGCCCAGGCCGTGAGGAGCTGTGCAGGGCAGGGTGAGATCTTGCAGCAGCCCCAGGATGATGGAGCCCTGTATGAGCTGGGGCAGGAGGGTGTGCAGGGCCCTGTGCCACCTGCCCAGGTCGTGGGGAGCTGTGCAAGGCTCACAGGGCTGGGTGAGATCTTGCAGCAGCCCCAGGATGATGGAGCCCTGTGTGAGCTGGGGCAGGAGGACGTGCAGGGCCCTGTGCCACCTGCCCAGGCTGTGGGGAGCTGTGCAGGCCTGGGTGAGATCTTGCAGCAGCCCCAGGATGATGGAGCCCTGTGTGAGCTGGGGCAGGAGGGGAGCAGGGGCTGCACCCCAGGAGCCAAGGTAGAGCTGCAGGATGGGATCATGCAGCCAGCAGTGCAGCTTCCAGAAGAACCAGCAGCTTTTGTTCCTGTACAGCAAGAAGCTGAGCTCCCTCTCGTGCGCCCCTCACTGCCTCGAGTGCTTGGGAGCAGTGGGGAAATGGAGGCTGAAAAAGTTGAAGTTTGAGGTGTTTGGTCCTCAGGGACAAGGATGAGGTTCCTGCCCTCAGGAAGGGGTTAACCCTTTAACTCTCCCACCTGTTGGACTCAGGATTTTGCAGAATGTGTCCCAGACTTCAGAAACTCTTGCCAGGCAGATCTGTGAGTTTTTACAGAGCTTTCCAGATGTTCTCCTGAGTTGTTGTTCAGTCACAGATCTGTTCCTTGCTTTTGCCAGGAGCTGTTTTTCAGATTGTGCCTTGCTGATTGACTCAAACCAGGACCTCACTGAGCTGATGCTGCTGTTACATCCCCCCAGTGAGGTTTGGTAATGGGTTGGTCTGAAGAGTCTGGGAACAGAATAGGAAACTGCTCCTCTAATTGTGTGCAGTCAGATGTTTTCTGTGAGGCCAACAGCCACTTCTGCTACCTCAGAATAATGAAATATTGAACTACCTCCCTGAATAATTCTCTTGTATTGATGCTTCCTGCTTTCTTGTGAACGTTGAACAAAATATTTTCACAGGAAGATGATTAAATCCTAATTGTGGCTTGTTCTTTGTATATCTTGTAGTAGTGGAAGTGTTTGTGTAACCCGAGTAATTTATGCAAAGTTAAAATGTAGTCTTGATCAGAATGCAGAAGTCAGTGTATGTAGCTGAAATCTACTGACTTTTAATGTTCCTCCCACTGTGCTACCAATAAAATACACTTTTAAAGATCATGGCAAAACCCCAAGCTCAGTGTGTTTTAATTGCTGGGAATAAATGAGGACAGAGAATATGGCAAAAACTGTGGAGTGCTTTTCTTTACACTTCAAAGGAGAAATAGGGACTGACTCCTTTTAAAGGAGCTTTTTGAGCAAGGTCTGACCACACCAATTGCCCTGAGGTGTATGTGGGGGGGGGGGGGGGGCAGGAAGGGTGGTGGATTGCAGATTTTTATTTTAGGCATTGAGGAATGGGATGCTGATGGGAGAAGTGCAAGACAAAATATCCTGCAGGTGCCTCTTTGATATCTTGCACAGAGCTGAAGGCTGAGGAGGAAGAGCTGAGTGTGACCAGAGATGTTTGGGATGAAATTTAACACTTTGGAAAAAGGATGGGCTTTTTAACACCTTGACTTCTGTCCTTCCACCTGCCCTTAGGCTGGCAAAGCCTCCTGTGTGTAAAATTTGCAAAACAGATAATCTTCCTTCACTTACTGGGGAAAAGGGGGTGCCTGGAACACTTCAAAAGTTTTCTCTGAGCCAATAAACTCCAATTATTATCAGTGTCTGCTGTGCGATTAAACCATGGACTGCTTGGACCTGAAAGGTGGGAAGGTGTTAAATAAACACACACCAAGCTGACTGAAAGCTCACCTGTTTGTACTCAATTGTTTTACTTTTTTTCTCCCAAAGTTACCAACTGCTGCTGTCCAGGAGGGATCTGGGTCTGTTCTCTGCCACTCTTTGTCCCAAATTCAGGCAGGGAAAAGGCTTGGATCAGTAACCCTGAGGGAAATCAGCCTCAATCACATTTGTGACCATGAGCTGGCTGTCTAATTCTGCTGAGCAGGATTCTGAGCAGGAGCTGTGCTACAGAAAATGTTCTTTAACCATTGAGAGTCCTGGGCCTGTGGCTCCTCAGATGGGACCCAGGCAGAGTTTCCAAGGTTGAGTTGGAAAAGGAAAGCTGCAGAGCTCCTGTTGTGGAGAACCTTTCCTGTTCCTTGAGGAGAAGATTTTCAGCCCTGTGGTTGATGCCTTTGAAGGCTGGCCTAGAACAGAGACCAGACAGAGCTAAAGAATAAAGTAGAGATTTATTAGGAGGCTTCAAGAGATCCACCTTGGACAGCACAAGAGCTTAGCCAGGGCTAGACCATAGATGAACTCAAAAATGGTCACAAAATGGACAAGCAGTCCTCCTGTTGTGATGCCAAGTCTGTGCTGAGCCAGGGTGATCATGCCTGGGTTTGATGCCACACCAAATTAACCACCAAGAGTCCTGGGCCTGGGGATGGGAGCCAGGCACAGTTTCCAAGGCCAAGCTGGAAAACCAAAGCTGCAGAGCTCAGTGGTGGAAAACCCTTCCTGATCCTTCAGGAGAAGACTTATCAGCCCTGTGGTGTCCTCCTCCTCTGTGATAAATAAGGGCAGCCCCATGGCAGATCATCTCTGGGTTTGATGCCACACAAAATTAATCACTGAGAGCCCTGGCCCTGTGGCTCCTGAGCCTGGGGACGTGGGCCAGACAGAGTTTCCAAGGTCAAGTTGGAAAAGCAAAGCTGCAGAGCTCAGTGGTGGAAAACCCTTCCTGTTCCTTCAGGAGAAGATTTTTCAGCCCTGTGGGTCCTCCTGTTGTGATGCCAGCTCTGTGCTGAACCAGGGTGACCATCCCTGGGTTTGATGCCACACCAAACACACCGAGAGGCTTTGCCATTTGGAAGGAACAGTTCTGTAAAGAGGAAACAGCTTGAACTCTGCAGTAAAAAGCCCAAACACAAAGAGTGATGCCCTGAGCTGCCTGCAGCCTGCTCCTTGTCAGCAATGATGCCAGGGAAAGGCTCTGTAATGGTGCTGGTGTGCAGCATTCCATCCTGCAGCACAATCCTGGCTGACAGCTGAGCCTGGCTCTTTGGAGGAGCTGTGATTATTTCCTTTTATTTGTCAAAAAAAGAAGTGTATGTTTTTTTTAGAACAGCCCCTTTAAATATATCAAAGTAGCAGAGATTGGGAAAGGCTTTTGGAAAAAAGACTAAGCCCGGTAAAGGAAGGAGATGTGATTGCTCTGACAGGAGGATTTTCCTCCCTCCATTTGTGTGTTATGTTGCCATTTCTTGTGGTATCTCACATGCAGGAGATTTTCTGGGTTGTTTCAAATGGGTCAAAGTTGGGCTTTTTAAACAAGAGTATTTCATATATTTGTTTCATATGTTTCCATATTTCATCATGATTCAAGGGTAAGAAGTTCTTTAAATCTGTACTTTGAATTCTACACTTTAAATCTCAGAACTATCCCAATGACCCCATGATGAGATGATGGCTGAGCATCTCTCCATTGCACAGAACACTGAAATAAAGCCCTGCAACATCTGCAGGATTTGCAATTCCACTTGCCAAGCTCCCAGTGCCTGACATTCCCCCACACAATGGGGATGCAATTCCCTTCCAGTTGTGCTGTTTTGCAGAGCATCAATGTCCCCAAAGCCACCAGAGCTCTCTGCCATGTTACACTCTGCATGTGTTGGCATCTGTGTTTGTCACATGTGAAAATCATGGATTAGTTCAGAGAAGTTTCCAAAAGTCAAAGAAATCCTGCTCTGCCTCTGAATTTCAGTTCCAATGAAGCCTAAAAAGAAGTATTAAAAAGGCTTTGAAAAGCTGTGAAAGCACACTAGACACAGTTTCCATATTTCACCATGATTCAAGGGTAAGAAGTTCTTTAAATCTGTATTTTAAATTCTACACTTTAAATCTCAGAACTATCCCAACGACCTGCAGTGCCTGACATTCCCCACACAATGGGGATGCAATTTCCTTCCAGTTGTGCTGTTTTGCAAAGCCTCAATGTCCCCAAAATCACCAGAGCTCTCAGCCACTGCTGTGTGACACTCTGCATGTGCAATCTGTGGAATTTTCCATCACTCAGGGTCACCAACTGTGCTGGTATTCACAGGGGTCCCAGGACGAGGGAAGAGATGAGAATCTTGACTCCATGTTTCAGAAGGCTGATTTATTATTTTATTATATATATTATATTAAAAGAAAGTTATATATTAAAACTGTACTAAAAGAATAGAAGAAAGGATTTCATCAGAAGGCTAGCAAGGAATAGAAAGGAGTGATAATAAAATCTTGTGACTGACCAGAGAGTCTGAGCCAGCCAGACTGTGATTGGCCATTAATTAGAAACAACCCCATGAGACCAATCCCAGATGCACCTGTTGCATTCCACAGCAGCAGATAACCATTGTTTACATTTTGTTCCTGAGGCCTGTCAGCTTCTCAGGAGGAAAATCCTGGCAAAGGGATTTTACAGAAAATATCATGGCTACACTGTCACCTGTGAAAATCATGGATTAGTTCAGAGAAGTTGCCAAAAGTCAAAGAAATCCTGCCTCTGAGTTTCAGTTCCAATGAAGCCTAAAAAAAGAAATATTAAAAAAAAAAAGGCTTTGAAAACCTGTGAAAGCATGTGGGATCTCAGCACCTCAGGACTGATGTGCAGAGTGACCGAGACCACCCTCGGGGGGCTCGGGAGTCCTGGAATGTTGCCAGAAGTGTCTGGTGGCTGCACTTTGATCCTACACAGGAGACGACACCTGTGTGAGGATGGGAGGATCTCACTGGGTGAATGGTGAAGGGATAAGTTAATTAGAGTGTGAGACACAGGGTTTAGGATTTCTGTACAGGGGGGTCTAAAGAAGTAAGATGGAGGAATTGGGGCGTGTCCTGTTCTTCTTCTTCTTCTTCTTCTTCTTGGCCTCCATCTTCTGTGGTGATGGTGGCACTTTGGGATTGGTTATTACTAAAAGTGCACTGGTTAATAAGGGTAAAAGGTATTGGGGAAAAATAATAAATATTGTGTACGTAACTTCGAGTATAAAGATAGGTGACCGCCCCGGGGGCTCTCAGTGTGCTCATGGCTGGCTGCTGTGCAGACCTCTGTCGGGCCAAGAGAAAATCTTTTAGGTAAACAATTAATAAACACCGAGACCGAGAAAAGATCTGAAGTCTCTTCTCGTCCTTTGAAGCGTCGGCTGTCCAAGGCCATCCCTGGGCCTTTCCAGGCCACCTAAACAGCCGAGAAACCGACAAAAGCACACCAGAGTCAGAGTAAGGCCCTCTCAGACATGGAACAGTGACACTGCAGTGCCACCAAGCCCCAGAGCCCTGCCTGTTATCGGGCACAGCAGATGCTGGAGCACATCAGGAGGCAGCAGGGCCACATTGCCCTGCTCTGCTCCCAGCTCTGGCTGCACACACGGATTTACCTCACCAGGAGCTCCTCCTTTGCTCTCTGCTCTCAGGGAGCCACTGGAGCTCGGCAAAGCTGAGGATGCTGAACCAGATCTGGCGTCCAAAACTGTAGATTTGAGAGGTTTTATGTAAATAAAAGAAGCCTGGAATGCATCCATTCTGATTTTTTTTTCATTCCACAGCACTGGTGCTGCTGGCAGTGGATATTTAGGCTCTGCCTTCACGCTCCTGGCTGGGATTAGTTTGTTTTTAATGGATATTTGCTTCTGTGTTTTGCCCCTGTGACCAATTCCATGTTCAAGCTCCGTCCCAGCCAGCAAACACGAGCAGGGCTGGGGAATGTCAGTGCCAGCAGAGGCTGATCAGCTGTGCCTGAAATGCTTCAAATCATCTGCAGCCACTGTAAAACTGCTAATTGCACCACTCAGCCAGCTGAAGACAGCACACAAGTGGGAAAGGGGGGTAATTTTTCACCCCTAACTGCTCAATATCAAATAAAATGGGAGATTACAACGCCAGTGTTGTCACTTGTGAGTTACACACAAACCCAGCCTGTTTTTCTGCCACTTGGCATCACCACTTCCAACCAGAGGTCAGTTTGTCTTGTCCATGGCTGCTCTGTGTAAATCTTGAGCTTTATTTCAAACATCCAATGGCAAAGTGAAGTCCATCACCATCACCTGCACACAGGAGCACAGCCACATCCTGTTCCCAAGGGTTTGGAAATTCCTGGGGAAACAAAAATAGAGTAAGGGAACTCCAGAACCTGCTGGAACTAAGTTGGGAGTCAGGAGGGGAAGGGATTGAGTGTGACCCCCCCCTCCTATTTAAGCCCAGGTGAAGTTTTGGCTCCCAGGTGAGGGATCTTCAGTGGGGTGTGGAGCTGTGCTGGTGAGCAGGGGCTGTGTGAGCTCTGTGGGTCTGGCGGCTCTTTTGCTGCTTGGTTTTTATGGGATGGGTTCCTTGCCTTGATTCATACACATTTTTACATTCTGGGCCTCTTTGAGCACAAGTGATTTTGTTGGGTTTAGCTCATTTCAATGTTTAAGGCAGACCTTGCTGCTCAGTTCTTGAATTAGCTTTGTGCCAGAAGATGTTATCTTACCTTTTACTTTGCTTGCGTCTCTTGCAGTCCTCTCCTAATGTTATTATTCAGGAATAAACCCTGCTCTGTCCTGTGAATTTCAAATTTATCTGTAATTTTTTCCTGCCTGCCTTGCTTCTCTTCCCTCCTGCTCCCTTCTATTACTGGAAGTCTAAACATTTCCTTGAGTGGAGTGGAGAGTGGTTCCTAAAACCTGCCACTGTTTTTCAGAGTGCTCTGCTTTGACAAATTGTCTCTTTTCCCCCTCTTTTCAAGCTGTTATTTCTTAAAAGGTCTCTGTGTCTCCCCTGGTGCAATTCCACCTGTTCTGGGTGGTAATTGGGTGATTAACTGACCCTAATGAGTGTGGGCTAATAAATATCCATTCCCACAGGTGTGAAGCCCCTTCCTCCTCTGGAACCAGAGCTCCCAGCTCCTCCTCAGTCCCTTGGATTTTCTGTGTCCCCTGCAGCCATGGGAGGTGTTTTTGGGAAGAACAGGAGGCCCTGTGTGTTCCCCAGGGTGGTTTTCAGGGCCAGGGCCAGGAGGGCTGCCCGGGTGTGCTGTGATGCAGCCACCTGGACCGGCGAGAGCCATTTCTGCTCCGCGCGCATCCGCACGCGGGTGAGACGGCCCGAGCCCCCCGCTGCCACAATGGTGCTGGAAACCTCTGGAAGCGAATTTGGAGAGGAGGAAGGAGACTCAGCCTCCCCTCCAAGGGCACAGGACAGCGAGGCCTCAGCCCCTGTGGCTGCCAGAGACACACAAGAGGCTGAGCTGTCCCAGCAGCCCGAAGGTGATCCTCACCCAGAGCTGCTGGAGCCCCAGGAACTCCCAGGAGAGGCACGAGGACCCCAAAATCCCCAGGAGAGCAGCGAGGCTGAGGCTGCTCAGTGTCCCCCTGGCAGCTCTCTGTCCCCTGAGCCCCGCTGTGGGGAGCAGGGGGTGACACCTCTCACTCGGACCACGGTGGAGGTTGATGTCCACGTGTCTGCTGAGCATGGCCAGGGTGAGGCTGGTGCAGGATCTGAGCTGCTGAGGGATGCAGGGCACGAGGCTGAGGGTGCTGGTGCTGCAGAGGACACCTGTGTTGGGAAGGTTCCTTGGGAAGTGCCCATGCAGAAGGGAGGTGACACCATGGCTGCTTCGTGTCCCCCGGAGGAGCCAGAAGCAGGAGAGGACATGGCAGATGGGCAGGGAGCTGCACAAGAGCAGGGGGGACAAGAAACTGAAGCCCCACCTGATCTCCAGCTGGATCCGGGTGAGACTGGGGCTCCTGAAGGTGTGGAAGGAGCTGTTGGTGGGGCAGGGCCGGATGAAGAGAAGGCAGAGGAGAGCCCAGCCTGCCTGCCAGAAACCCAGCAGCAGGAGGAGAAAATCCAAATTAGCAGTGAGGGAGAGCCACAGGAGCACTGAAGGAGCACGTGGGACCTGGAGCAGCAGCCACGGAGCACCTTCATCAGCCAGAGCTGAACCTGCTGCCTCCACCCTGCCAAATGGGGCTTGTGCCCCAAAGGACCCAGAATCAGCGTGGTGGTAGCAGAACCTCCTTTGAAAAATGGAAAATTAAGGTGCTAAACTGAAAATGTGTGTGCTCTGCAAGTGGCGCTGCCCTCCTGTCTCTGCTGGGGCTGTTCCACAGTACAGAAAGTGTATTTATGTATTTATTAATGAATTTATACCCTGCCTAGGGCTGTGCACTTCATGGGTATCTCCCTGTCTGTGTGTGGCTGCACAGGGTTAAGTGATGTCTAATTTATTAATTACACTTGTCCTCTCACCCCACTGGCTTGTCACCACTACTGGAAATGCATTGTGCGATGTCTGTTGCAGTTGGAATCAATAAATGTTAAATCATTTTAACACGGGCTGCTATGAAATGTTGGGTTAAGAATGCTCTGATAATTCATTTCTGATATTTGCATTGACTCCAATGCCAGAACTGATGTTTTTACCCTTTGTAAAGTGTTTGGTAAAATGCTGAATATTGATACCAGTGGCCTCAGAATGTAAGCTGCTCTTCCCCTGGCGATTTCCTTGCAAATCTTGGAACACCAATAGGCTTGTTGTGCTTAGACCCAATAAAATGAAAGATGAAAGGCTGAACTTCCAAATGTGACTCATTTACAGCATTTGCTTTGAGGAACTTGGCATTGTCTTTATGGTTTGTGCTGGCTGGGTGGAGGTCAAGGAGCTCAGACTGGATGCCTGTGGAAGGAGCTGTGAACAACAAAAAAAGCTGCTTGTGGTCATTTTGCTGCAAATAATCAATAAATTTCTGGCACCTGCATATCCAATGCTAATCTCTAATTACACGGTGCTCAACAGAAGGGAGTTTTCCCATCAAACCTGACTGGTGGCACAGCTCTCACTGAACTTAGGAATTATGTGGTGCTGCAGGGAATCAGGAAAACAATTTGGCCTCATTTCTTTCAAGCAAAAGGTTTTTACACCACATTATTCTGCTAGAACTCATGGGGATTCAAAAAAATATATAATAAGAGGGAAATAATTATTTGTATTAGCTGGAAAACTCCAATGTGAAGGAGAGCAAGATCCTCACTAAGGAAAGCATTTCCAGCCCTGGTGTTCTGTGTGGATCATCACTAACAGCACTCACAGGAGGCAAGAAATGATGGTTAAATGATGGAACTGGGGATGTTGAATTAAAGGCAAACCAGGAGATGAGGATGTGGAGTTAAAGGCAAACCAGGAGCTGGGGATGTTGGGTTAAAGAAGGCCAGGAGCTGGGAATGTTGAATTATAGGCAAACCAGGAGCTGGGGATGTTGACTTAAAGGCAAACTTGGAGATGAGGATGCTGAGAGCAACCCTTCTATTGAAGGCATGATTGATTTTACTGCCTTTAAGTGCTTAATCACATCAGGAGTTTGGTTCACCCTTAAAAAGCTTTCCTGTGGCTCCAAAGCCCAGGCTGCCACACTCCAAACCTCTCTGCTTAAGCCAGACTTGCTTAATTTTATTTTTTTTTTCCTTATGACCCAATCTGATTGAGAGCCTGCCCATGGAAATGCTTCATCTGCCCTTGAATAACTCAGAGGTTGCTCCTCATGATCCCAAAGGTTTGGGTTTGGCTGCCTCTGGCAAAGCTCTGCTGTTAGGCTGGAGATGATGTCCTTGTGTCATAGAATTTAGATTTAAAAATCAGTGAGTTGGCAGCTCCTCCTGGCCAGGAGAGCACAGAGGCCTGAGGAAATCATGGGGAAAGAAGCAGAGAGCCACAAAAACCTCTGTGCATCGCTCTGCCCCTCTCTCAGATGTTCACATCAACCACTGGCACTGTGTTCTGTGCTTGTGATTTATAAAAGCATCCCAGAGCTCATGGAATCCTGTTAAAATTACACAGCAGCTCCTTCCCCCTGTGACTGGAGGTGTGGGGCTAATCAAGAGTGACAATAAACACAGAATTACATGGCACTGTTGGTGCCACACTGAAAGGGGTGACAGGGGTCAATTTCCACCCCAAGAGGAATCATGCAGAATAATTCTGCAGGCTGGAGTCTCACAGACATCATCCCAAAACCTGCCAGGTGATCACCAAATTACAGGAACAAAAGTGGGGCTGTGCAGCTCTTCAATTCTGCTGGAATTTTGGTGTTTACATCTAATTAACAAAGCTGCAATCTGAATCAGGGACATTCTCTCATGCTCTGGAAAATAAGTGATTTTTTTCCTTCCTTTCTCAGAAAAGTCATGGAATAATGTCCCACATGCAACGCTGTAGGAATTTTGGGGGAGAAGTTTTTGCAGTGCCCTGACTTGTTACACCAATCTGAGTGTTTGCAACGTAAAAAGTTCCTTGGTAAACAAGGGGAAAATCAGCTAAAATTCCTCTTACAGTATCTCAGTTCTGCTGGTTTTTTGTCATCACATTCATCTGGGGCTTTCAGATGTGCCCCAAGTTCTCTAAACCTCAGGTTCTGTAAAGCTAAGCTTTACCCTCAGTTTTTCCTGGTTTGGTGTCCTTGTCTGACCTACCCAAAATTACACAAGAGGGAGGTTTGGCTTTGGCAATTTTAATGGTTTTAAAAGCCTTTTTCAGAGGAGGCTGCCTCATTTCTGATATTTGCGTTGACTCTAGTGACAGGACTGATGGTTTTGCCCTTTTCAGCTTGTGAAGTGTTTGGTAAAATGCTGAATATTGATACCAGTGGCCTCAGAATGAAAGCTGCTCCTCCCCTGATGATTTCCTTGCAGATCTTGGAACGCCAAGCGGGCTTGCTGTGCTTAGACCAGATAAAACAAAAGATGAAAGGCTGAACTTCCAAATGTGACTCATTTAGAACAAGGTCAGGAAGCACCTTAATGCTTTGAAACTTCTATTCCTGCCCTGAGAGCACAGAAAGCCCATCCTGGAGCAGCAGAACTCCTGCACTGTGGGGACACAGGGCACTGGGAATATTTCTGTGTCTGCTCTGGGGTGCCCTGTCCCCATGGGAGCTCTGACTTTGACCCTCAATCATGGAGAAAGCTTGCAAGACTTCAAGATAGACTGGAATGCACAAAAGTGGGAAATAGATTGTTGGTGGTCACCAATTGTTGGGGTGTTGTGGGTTCCCAGGACGAGGTGAGAGATGAGAATTGACTCCAAGTTCTCAGAAGGCTGATATTATATTATATTATATTATATTATATTATATTATATTATATTATATTATATTATATTATATTATATTACATTACATTACATTATATTACTAAAACTATACTAAAGAAAGAGAAAGGAGACCTCAGAAGGCCAGAAAAGAATGAATAATAATACCCAGTGACTGACCAGAATCCTGACATAGCTGGACTGTGATTGGTCATTAAATTAAAACAATTCACATGCTGGGTAAAGAATTCTCCAAATCACGTTCCAGAGGAGCAAAACAAGGAGAAGCTGAAGCTTCTCATCTTGCCAGGAGAAGAAATCCTGGCAAACGGATTTTTCATAAAATATCACAGTGACAATAGATTATAGAGAGTAGTGTAGCGTGACGCTTGGGTGAGAAATTTAGGTTTTGGGATTTTTAGTATGGTGTAGATGGGAACAAGATGTAGGTTTTGTCCCAAGCTCTTTCTTCTTGCTTCTTCTTCCTTCTTTGTCACATTTGTATTTTCAGAAAAATCCCTTCACCAGGATTTTTCTCCTGGGAAGCTGAGAAGCCTCAGAGAAAAAGGAAAACAATAATTATCTGATTTGCTTCTCCTGTGTTTTGCTGCTTTGGAATGTGTTTGGAGATTGTTTTATTGGTTTCATGGGGATTGTTTTGACTCTTTGGCCAATCACAGCCAAGCTGTGTTGGGACTCTGGAAAGAGTCACAAGTTTTCATTATTATCTTTTTAGCTTTCTGTCAGTGTCCTTTCTGTATTCTTTAGTACGGTTTAGTTTAGCATTCTTTAATACAGTATAATAAAATAATAAATTATTTCTGAGAACATGGAGTCAGATTCCTCATTCCTTCCCTCATCTGGGGGACCCAGCAAATGCAACACAACCCTGCTCCACCCAGCAGGGCACATCCCTGACTGCTCCACACTCTGTCACTGATGGGTGAAGGCAAATTCCACCTCTGACTGCTCTGTCCTTTCAGGCAAGTCCTGATGGGAGGATTTCTGAGGATGCAGTGGTGTGGCTCTAACCCAGTGCATTCTCAGGCTCCAGGCTGCCCTCTTAGGATGATGAGCAGCAAATTCCCTGCTAAAATCCACCATGGATCACTGCAAACGGGGCTGAAGCAGCATCACCCAGCCAGACAACTGCCTTGGACTGCAATCTCATTTTTTGGTGTTTGGGAAATCTTAGCTCCTGTCACTAAGGATCCTTGCTTTGAACTTTTATAATTAAATTTCCTGTCATTCAGCAGGAAACCTTAAAAAAAAAAGAATTGGTTACACTTGAGAAAGTAAAACCTCAGGGGTGTTTAGGAGCTGCTGGAGCTGTTAGGAACTCCAGAGTTTCTCTTCCTTTTGAAGCACCTTTATAAATAATCACCCTCCTCATCACAGTAAATCTGTTTCTTTACTGAACTCTTACACAACAAATAAAAAGTTCTGAGAACAGTTGGTCAAAAACCAAACACTTCCCTTATCCAGAGGTCAATTTCTTGTTCAATACAAAACAATTTTGCATTGCTTTGGTTGTTGGATGCCTGCCTGGCTTTCTGGAACACAAGAATTTATTTCCGTCCTTCCTCACACTCTGCTCTCTGCACAACATCCAAGGAGCCCAGATGAAAAATCCCAAAATCTCCAGTGATCTGACAATCAAACCCAACCACGACGTGAAAGTTAAAAAACTTCTGAAACAAAAACCACTCAAAACATCCTTCCAGAGAGAAAAAGAGAGAAAAGATGATCACAAACCTCCCCCAGCTCTGCCTCCTTTGCTGCCAAGTGCCTGCAGCACCTCCCAGGAGATGAAAAGCACCCAGAGCTGTTCCTGGGGATGTTCTGTGCCTGCAGCACCTCAGCTGCAAGGGAATTCCCTCGGTTCTATCCTGCAGCATCCCAGGGTGTTCTGGGTTTAAAAGGACCTTAAAAATCATCTCTCCACTACTCTAGGGTGCTCCAAGCCCTGTCCAACCTGGCCTTGGGCAATTCCAGGGATGGGGCAGCCACAGCTGCTCTGTGCCAGGGCCTCACCATCCTCACAGGGGAGGATTTCTTCCTAAATCCTCCCTCTAAACCATTCTCTGTCAGTTTGGAGCCATTCCCCTTTGTCCCCTTCTTGCCAGAAGTCTCTCCAACCTGTCGCTGTGCAGAGAGAGACATTTCCCACAGCATTTCCCTTCCATTTTGTGTAAATACCTAAATAGAGACCCCACAACATTTCCCTTCCATTTTGTGTAAATACCCAAAGACACACCCCAAAACATTTTCCTTGAGCTCTGTGTAAATACCTAAAGAGACCCCACAATATTTCCCTTCAGCTTTGTGTAAATACCTAAAGAGAGACCTCACAGCATTTCCTTTCAATTTTGTGGAAATACCTAAAGAGACCCCACATTTCACTTCCCTTTTGTCTAAATACCTAAAGAGAGACCCCACAACATTTCCTTTCACTTTTCTGTAAATACCTAAAGAGAGATCCCACATTTCCCTTCAATTTTTTTGTAAATACTTAAAGAGAGGCCACATAACATTTCCCTTTAATTTTGTGTAAATACCTAAAGAGACCCCACAATATTTCCCCTCAACTCTCTGTAAATACCTAAAGAGACCCCACAACATTTCCCTTCAGCTTTATGTAAATACCTAAATAGAGACCCCATAGCATTTCCCTTAAATTTTGTGTAAATACCCAAAGAGAGAGCACACAACATTTCCCCTCAATTTTGTGTAAATACCTAAAGAGACCCCACAGCATTTCCCTTCATCTCTCTATAAATATCCAAAGAGAGACCCACAACATTTCCCTTCAATTTTGTGTAAATAATTAAAGAGAGACCCCACAACATTTCTCTTCAACTCTGTGTAAACACCTAAAGGGAGACCCCACAACATTTCCCACAACATTTCCCTTCACTTTTGTGTAAATACTTTAGGGACAAAAAGGAAAATAATATTTAAATACACAGAACCCTCTGGTGTGAAACTTCATGTGATGTTCCACAAACACAGAGCAAGAACAGCTCCCAGTCCTTCAGGCAGCTGGAAGGGATCAGTAATTAATTAAATCATTAGGTTTGGGTGAAACCAATTCAGTGTTGCTGCCCTGCCCTATTTAAGGTCCAGGTGCTCCTTCCCAAGCTCTGCTGGGAACTTCTTGGAGAAATTTCCTTTGCAAGTGAGTGTGGGCACTGCATGGCACAAATTTGGGGGTTTTTGGGAAGGAATTACTTCATTTTTGTGGGTTTTGTTTGGTTTCTCTAGTGAGGGAGAGCTCTGCCTTTAGGGTTTCAGCAGAACTGTAATTATGTTGTCTTGTGTCTTTGGCTTTGAACTAAATTCTGCTGATGGGGCTAAAAATGAAATATTCACAGCATGAAATGGTCAAATGAGGAACAGGAAATAATTTCCCTGCATATGAAAATGAACTGGTATCTTCAGGTAATAAATATCTATATTTTTATAAGCCAACCTTCTTTGGAGACAGCACAGTAGAATCTCTCTTTTGTCATGTTTTGAGCTCATTTTGCAGCGATGACAAATAAATAGAAGTGTAACAGAAAATAAGTTATTATTTCCTTTTCCTCTCCTGGCCTTTTACTGCCCTACCAAAATGCCATGAAACATTTCCTGGCTACATTCATTTACACAAAATCCTTGCTGCTGATGCAGCAATTGCTTACAAACCATTCATTTATTTGTTACCTGTCCTCTTTGCAGCTTTGATATCAAAGAGCATCTCTCTTATTTTATTTTGGTTTTTCTCCCTCAGTAGGAGTGGATGGGTTCATTTTTCTTGCTTTTCCTTTCTTGCAACTCTGTAGTTTTAAGTGATTAAGTTCATGTAGTTTTATAAGTGAGTGCCTAACCACCATGGAATCACAAATTTTTACAGATGCTACCCATAAAAGCAGCTCAAACAGTGCAGCAAAACTGCTCTGGATCCATTAGCTCCACTTTAAAAACTGTAATTCCTAAATTATAGATCTGCTTTTCTGCTGTTCCTCTCACTCTGCTGGGCTGGCTGAGCTCTCTGCAGCCCCAGCTGCAATCAGATGTTGTGTGGCACTTGTGCCCC
Organism: Ammospiza nelsoni; assembly: GCF_027579445.1. NCBI lineage: Eukaryota > Metazoa > Chordata > Aves > Passeriformes > Passerellidae > Ammospiza > Ammospiza nelsoni. The sequence continues at coordinate 4,187,872 of NC_080656.1, read as the reverse complement.
ATTTTAAATATTTAAGGATAAAAATTGGCCCAGGATTTTGGAGTGGGACAGGCTGGGAGGGTGTGGGGAAATGGGTTGTAGTTGCTGCCATGCTTAGGAGCAGGATTTATCACCCTGAGCCAGGACTAAAGGTGCTGCAGATCAGTGGTTTAAGTCGAGTTTGCTGTAGGGCACTTTTATCCTGCTAAATGATGAGTTTTTAGCTTGTCTGCCTCTTTCCAGCAATGGCAGATGCCAAAGGGAATTATTAGGGCTGTGTGCAAGTCCCTCTGTCCCTTCCCCACCCAGCTTCCTCCTGTCTTTCCTTCAAAGTGCTGATCTGGTCCCTGGCAGTTGTAAAAGGGCCCTTTGCAACTTTAAATATTTGGGGATAAAAAATGGCCCAGGATTTGGAGTAGGACAGGCTGGGAGGGTGTGGAGCTGCAGTTGCTGCCCTGCTTAGGAGCAGAATTTTATCACTCTGAGCCCGGACTAAAGGTGCTGCAAATCAATGGTTTAAGTCGAGTTTGCTTTGTGGTTTCCCTACCAGTAACAAGGCACTTAAATCCTGCTAAATTATGAGTTTTTAGCTTGTCTGCTTCTTTCCAGCAATGGCAGATGCCAAAAGGAATTCCTGGGGCTCTGTGCAGGTCCCTCTGTCCCTTTCCCACCCAGCTTCCTCCTGCTCCTTCCCTCAAAGTGCTGCTCTGGTTCCTGACAGCTGTAAAAGTTCCTTTGCAAACATAACCTGAGGGAAATGTTTCTCTGCATTCAGAATGTGCTGCCCCTTTTTAATGTCTGAGTTTGAAGCTGTGCTTTCTGAAAAGTGAATTAATGACTGGGAAAATAATGACCCAAGGGCTGAAAGCCAAGTATTTCTCTCCTTTCAATAAGGAGATATTTTTATTTTTCTTTCCTTTCTGTTCTCCTCCATATTTTACCAGGCCTAAATGTGAACTTCTTTGTAGAATTAATAAGTGGTTTAGGAAACAAGAGAAGCTCTAAATAGTGTTTATTTTGGGAATATAAACTAATAACTGTGCAGTGTTGGCTGAGAGTCCTGAGGAGGGAGTGACTTCCTAAATGCTCTCAGTGACATCCAAAGGCTAAGAGTGACTTAAAAACAATAAAACCTGCAGCTCTGAAATGAAATGGGAATTTGATTTTATTGGGGCACTTTCTGCTCTGACACAGGGCCAAGAAATTAAATAAAATTTTGATTTTAGAGGGGCACTTTCTGCTCTTCATTTCCAAGGGGCATTTTCTGCTCTGGCACATTTCTAAGGAGTGGCTTCTGTTGGATTTCTCCGCTTGCAGGTGCAGTGTGAGGCTGGAATGAGGATCTGTGTGTACTCCTGAAGGCTCTGTTGGTGCCCAAGCCCCTTGCACTCCCTGGAGAAGGATTTTTGTGAGAAGGATTTTTGTGAGCAGCATTTTGCATTTGCTCTGTACCTCGGCCATGGGGAATGAGCTCAGTCACAGGAGGTACTGCAGGAGGTTCAGGAGGTTTGAGAGGCTGCCAGCTGAGGAGGAAACAGCTGTGCCTGATGTCTCCGATGTCCCTGATGTCCCCACGGCCCAGCCAGCCCAGGGTGAAGGGTTTGGGGGCAGTGGGAGCCCCCCTGAGAAGAAGGAACCCCAGGGTGCTGCTATGGGGCACGGAAGGAAAAGAGCAATGGCCTTGTGCTCCTCACATGAGGCCTATGGAATTCTGAGGGCCTCAGAGCTGCAGGAGGCTGGGGATGACCCCTCTGCCATAAACCCAGATGGAAAAACTCCTGCTCTGAGCCAAGGAAGAGCTGAAGCAGCTGAAGGGCACGCAGAGGTGACAACAGGGGACCTCCCTGTGCAGCCTGCAGCGGGGATGGGACAGCAGGACACCAAGCAGGGCACGGTGAGAGGCGGCTCAGGGACACACAGGAGAGCCAGCAGCAGGCAGTGCAGGGCCAGCCCTCTCTGCAGGTGGCTGAGGAACCTCAGGAGCCCAGCAGAGAAACCCAAAGCCAAGCCTGGAGCAGCCTCCAGCCAAGAGTGAGGCTCCTGTGGGCTGGTAAAGGATCAAGGGCCCAGTGTGATACCTGCAAAAAGGAAGACAAGACTGGTGAATATACATCTATGCAATAAGAGGAGGTTATTTTTGTTACCTTTGAGCTGCTTTTCTGCTGGATATTCCTGCCTTACACCTACATGGAGCACAGAAGCATTCCCTCATGAAGGGTGGAGCAGGGAAATGGACTGGCTCTGTTCCCTCAGCCAGCAGCTTGTGAGGATTGTCTGGGACTGCTCTGTAAAACTCCTTTTGAAACCCTCAAAGATGCAGCTTTGGATCTTCCTGGTGCTTCTATCATATTTGATTTCCTTTCTCCTGTTTGTAGCAACTCTGCTTAGTGGCCCAGAGAAGGATGAGCAGCATCAGTGGTATCACCTGAATTAATTGATTATAAAATGTACCTGCTTACAAATGCACAATGGTGGTGGTGGGTGCTGTGGGGGAGGCTTGGGGAACCAGGGGCTCCAGTTTTGCTGCTGGAAGTGTTTGCTTTGTGTGCTTTTGGATCTAGAAGTCAATAAAAGCCACTTTCACTGCCTCCAATGAAGCCTTGACTGCAGCTGGAGTGGGGTAAGGGAGGGAAGGAGGGGATGGGCTGGCCCTGCCTGCCCACAGATGTGGGGAGTGGGCACTGGGAGGGCTCCCTGTGCTGCTCTGGCTCTGCTGGGGCTGCTCCTGCACAAACTGGCTCAGGTAAAGTCTTTAATTTGGTTGCTGCCATGTGGGCCCTCCAGGTGTCTCAGTGCTGATCTAAGAATGCTGAGCCTTGTTCTGCTAAAGATTCCAGCTGGGGCCAAAAATCCTTCTGAGATTCTTCTCCAGAAATCCCTTTCTGGAGAGAGGACAGGCAGAAAGAGGAGCTGGCAGAGCCAAGGAGGGGCTGCAGGGCTGTGCTGGAGCTGCCCAGCTCATTGGGGGTGCCAGCCTGGCCTGGGGCAGCAGGGAGGGGGAGAAATGGGAAGATGATGAGCAGCAGCCTGAGCTCCTGAACGGCCTCCTGCCCTGCCTGAGGTACCTGAGCAGCTCCTGGAGCAACTCCTGAACCTTCCTGAGGTACCTGAGCAGTTCCTGCCCTGGCTGCTGCTCAGTCACTGCCCTGAGGCACTGATGGAGCTTTGGTCCCATTCCTGGCTGGACCACAGGTAGGAAACTCCTCATTCTTCTTCTTCTCCTTCAGCTCTTTCCTTCTCGGAAGCTCCAGTTTAATTTCCTCCCCCGATGTCCCCTTTTTAGTGATGCCTTAGGATTTTAGCTTTTTGATTTCCCATCTGTTTGTAACCCTGCAGTTCTTTAGTGCAGAACTCCAAACCCCACACACAGTGGGAGCTGCTGCTTCCCCATTTGGGGTAGACACAACAATTCCTCTCCAGGCCTGGCAATCAAGGACACCTCACTGCCTCAGGGCCCAGAGATGGAAACAAAAGGGAGTTGGGGGCAGCAAACTTGGGGTCAATGGCTTCATCAGCTGAAGCTGGAATTGGCAGATTCACCCCCAAAATGCAAATGGACCAAACTTATAGAAGTGTGAAACCCGTGACCCATTGTCCATTTTTGGGTGGGTTTTGTCCGCCCTAAATGTACCTGAAGCCCCTTCAATAAATAGATCTGCTTTTTATTCTCTTTTTTGTTCTAATTTTGTGTGTCCTCTGTTTTTAGGTAGCCCAAAAGGCGCAGTAGGTCCTGAGGTGACCAGGGACAGCCAAGTACCTTTATCTCATTGATCACTGCATCAATGTCCCTGCTAAAATCCCCTTAACGAGCTTAGAGCACACCTTGGAGCTCTTTTGAACAGAATTAGGACAAAAATATCGCTTCAGCACATCCCCTTCCACACCTCTACCTCCATCCAAAGCTGCTGGCTGCGCCAGCCAAGAAATAAATAAGCAGGGAAGCAGCTGCTCTCCACCTTGTGCTCACCAGCACCATCTGCTCTGCTGCCTCTGCCCGTGCAAAAAAAAGAATTCCTTGGGTGCTCATGACCTCTGAGGAGAACATTTGCCTCCTGCCATGCCCAGGTTCCTCAGATAAAAGTCCCAGGAAGTTTTTAAAAGCAGAAATGGAGCCCTAAAAGACTGGAATGTTAACTTTTACAGGCAGCAAAACTTATTTTTGCTGCTCCTAAAGTCAGTGAGGCGTGCAAGTGCCGCCCTTTATTCACTCAGTCTTTTTTATTTAAGGCAGGAAGGTCTTTGTTTCAAATATTGACTCTTTGAATGTATTTGTTTAGGTTTTAAGGTTGGTTTAGAGTTTGTGTGGGTTTTTTTGTTGTTGTTGTTTTTTGGGGTCTTTCTTGAGGTAAAGTTGTTCTGTGGGGTCTTTTTTGAGGCAAAGCTGTTCTGTTTTTTTTTTAATCCAGGTTTCATATCTTTGATGGAGAGGAGGCCCTTAAGAAGAGAGATCTGAATCATAAATTTAAATCTTGGAGAAATCAACCAGCTCAGGTTTCTTTTATTTACTCAGTCCCTTTTTATTAAAGGCAGGAAGGTGTTTGTTTGTTTCAAATATTGACTCTTTGAATGTATTTGTTTAGGTTTTATGGTTGATTTGGGTTTTGTTTGTTTGGGGTCTTTTTTTTTTTTTTTTTTTTTTTTTTTTTTTTTTTTTTTTTTTTAGTTTTTTGGGGTCTTTTTTGAGGCAGAGATGTTCTGTGTGTTTTTTTAACCAGATTCCATATCTTGATGGAGAGGAGGCCCTGAAAAAGAGAGCTCTGGAACTTGAGGAAATAATGCAGCTCAGGTTTCCTTTATTGACTCAGGTTTTTTATGGGGTTTTTTTTTGGTTTTTTTGTTTTGTTTTTTTAAGGCAGGAAGGTCTTTGTTTCAAATATTGACTCTTTAAATGTGTTTAGGTTTTATGGTTGGTTGGTTTGTTTGTGCTTTTTTTTTTTTTTTTGGGGTTGTTTTTTGAGGCAGAGATGTTCTGTGATTTTTGTTTTGTTTTTAATCCAGATTTCATATCTTGATGGAGATGAGGCAGTGAAGAAGAGAGCTCTGAATAATAAATTGGAATCTTGGGGAAATAAAGCAGCTCAGGTTTCCTTTATTGACTCAGTCCTTTTTATTTTTAAAGCAGGAAGGTCTTTGTTTGTTTGTTTCAAATACTGACTCTTTGATTTTATTTGTTTAGGTTTTATGATTGGTTTGTTTGTTTGGGTTGGTTTTGTTTTTGGAGTTTTTTTCCTGCAGAGATGTTCTGTGGGGTCTTTTTTGAGGCAGAGATTTTCTGTGTTTGTTGGGGTTTTTTTAAATCCAGATTTCATATCTTGATGGAGAGGAGGCCCTGAAGAAGAGAGCTCTGGAACTTGGGGAAAGAAAGCAGCTCAGGTTTCCTTTATTGACTCAGTCTCTTTTTTTTTTTTAAGTAGGAAGGTCTTTGTTTGTTTAAAATATTGATTTTTTGAATTTATTTGTTTAGGCTTTATGTTTGGTTTGGAGTTTGTTTGTTTGGGTTTTTGCTTTGTTTTGGAGTCTTTTTTGAGGCAGAGATCTTCTGTGATTTGTTGATTTTTTTTTTAAATTTTTTTTTTAAATCCAGATTTCATATCTTGATGGAGAGGAAGCCCTGAAGAAGAGAGCTCTGAATCACAAATTTGAAACTTGGGGAAAAAATCAGCTCAGGTTTCCTTTATTGACTTCTTTCTTTTCTTTTTAAGGCAGGAAGGTCTTTGTTTGTTTGTTTCAAATATTGTCTCTATAAATGTGTTTAGGTTTTATGGTTGGTTTGTTTGGTTGGGGTTTTTTTTGTTTGTTTTTGGGGTATTTTTTGAGGCAGGGATCTTCTGTGTTTTTGTTTTTTAAATCCAGATTTGATATCTTGATGGAGAGGAGGCCCTAAAGAAGAGAACTCTGAATCATAAGTTGGTTTTTTTGTTTTTTTTGTTTGTTTTTGGGGTATTTTTTGAGGCAGAGATCTTCTGTGTTTTTGTTTTTTAAATCCAGATTTGATGTCTTGATGGAGAGGAGGCCCTAAAGAAGAGAACTCTGAATCATAAGAAATTGGCATCTTGTGGAAATAAAGCAGCTCAGGTTTCCTGAGTGTGGAAAAGGGATGCTCTGAGGTGTTGAGACCATTTTTGAGGTGGATTCTCTGCTTTGTCCATCCATTACAGCTCATTAAAAATTCAGGATGAATCTGCTTTTCATGGTGCAGCTTCAAAATTCACCACACATCTGAGAAAAATTATCACAAAATGTGATTTTCTCCATTGTGAGGTAAAGAACTTGGTTTAAACTTGCTGTGAATTTGCTTAGATTTGCTTTTTTGTGGGTTTTGTTTGTTTGTTTTGAGGTTTTTTGTTTGTGTTTTTTGTTTTTTTTTTTTTATTTTGTTTTGCTGTTTGTTTTGGGGGCTTTGCTTGGGTTTTTTTTTGTGGTTTTGGGGTTTTTATTTTCTATTTGGTTGTTTTGTTTTGTTTTTTGCTGGGATTTTGGAGGGTTTTTTGTTTTTTTTTTTTTTTGGTGTTTGGGGTTTGTTTTTACCTAGAAGAGCTTGAAGTTAGAAAGCTTGTTACACAGAATTTAGGAATCTTGCTCATCTTTCCCTGTCTGCTGCTGGAAAATGTTGTTTATTTCCTTTCATTCCTCTATTGGGAAAGGAAATTTCCTGCAGTTGTTGGTTATTTTGTCAATTCCTCAGATAGAGGTATTTTAGTTTTAATTTCATTTATATTATTTTATATTTATAGTTATGTTTCTATTTACATTATTTTGTCGGTTTATTTTGCTTTTTTAAACATTTTATTTTGGCGTTTTTATTTTTATTTATCTATATTTTGTAGGTATTTTTATTTTAAGTGAACCCAGGCATTTGTTGCAGTGCTTCCTGCAGAAATCCACTTGGAGCACTGGGTTTATAAATAGGGGCACTCTGGTTTATAAAGGTTGGAAATCATTTTTGACAATGCAAAAAGGAGCAGCACTGGGGATGGAACCTCACAGCCAGAGCTCCACTGCAGGGGGAAAAGAACTTTAAATTCAGAATTAAATTTGAGGTTTGGTGACCTGGTTTGCAATCCCTTCTCTTGTACCTGTTTCAGGTGATGGAAAATCAGTTTTATTGCTTCTTTAAGGGGAAAATCCCAGCACATCAGCTCTGATCAATTAACTAAGGGCTAACCTGGGTCAAACGCTGGTCTGAGGTAAATGTTTCAGCCTCTTACTGCAGGGGAAATAATCTAACACAGATTTGTTCTGGGTGGTTTGACCCCTCCAGTGACCTGAAGAATAATGTGAATTTTCTTAGATTTGAACGTCTTGCATTCACTGGACAAGAAAAAGTCCATTTTATAGTCTTAGCTATAATTCACATGAAAATACACCCCAAACTACCGATTTTTCTTTTAATTTATTTTATTTCGATATTTTTAATCCAAAACAACAGCAGCTACAGAAGTTTTGTGGCACATTAACCCCAAACTGTTGGAAATTGAGGAGCTGCTCCTAGGAGGACTCACTCCTGTGAACAGGCACCACCCCTCACACTTTCATTAATAAATAAATAATAAATTTCCAGCAATCTCAGGAGCTGGCGCTCTTTTGTCCTGCCTAACAGCTGAAGCAAGATTTTAAACTCTTTTTTGTCAAATTCTTTTACCTGAATGCACGGAAATATTCCAACAGAGGAAAAACCCAGCACGGTGCCTTTCTTCTGTCGGAGCTTTTAGCCCCAGATCTTCATCTTGTCGCTTTGTGAACGCAATCCCTGAGGGAATTAAAAAAAAAGGTGGAAAAATAAAAAAAAAAACCAATTATTGATGCTTATTGCTTAACCCTGATTTAGAAATGCAGAAACTCAGCGTGGAGGTGGCAGTGAGAAGCCAATAGTTTTGAACATCTTACAGCTCTTGCACGGAGTTCTGCTGTGCAGCTGCAAAGCTTTGGGAGGTTTTTCTCTCCCCTTTCAATTAGGCAGCACATGGGAACACTTCAAGGAATGAGCTCCAGGCTTTTCCTGAATTCCTCGCATCCCCTTGGAGAGAGATACTGCGTTTGTGGGGTGCCCTGATGAGAGAAGGAATGATGAATCCGACTCTATGTTCTCAGAAGGCTAATTTATTATTTTATGATACTATATTATATTAAAGAATACTAAAGAATACAGAAAGGATACTTACAAAAGGCTAAAAAAAAGTAATGAAAACTCATGACTCTCTCCATGCTGAGTTTCTGCATTTCTAAATCAGTCCTGTGTTAAGCAGGAAGCATCAATAATTTTTTTTAGTTTATTTTTCCCGAGGTTTTTTTTTTTTCCTCTTGTAGCCCAACCTCACAGCAGAAGAAGCAGAGAGAAAAAATCAAACACAAAATGCAAGAGTGAAACTTCCTTTAGGGCTGCTGGTTTGCTGTGTGAGCCTCTCTAAGAGCATCCCAAAAGCATCAGGTTGAGTCTCTTAAATTACTCCTAAAAGGTACCTGAGTAATTTAAGATCTTTTGGAGGAAATTGCACTTATTCTGGGATTATTTTGCACTGACCTGGCTCTGCTCCCTCACACAGGAACCTCTCCAAGCCGGGACTTGGCAAACCAAGCCCAAATACCCACAATTAAGTTCTAACAAAGTCTCAGGGTTTCTGTGCACACCCACAGGAGCATTGCCAGGTGCTCAGCACTGTCACAGACACATTTTATGGAAAATCCTTTCCTTGGGATTTTTCCTCCTGAGAAGCTGAGAAGCCTCAGGAACAAAATGCAAACAATGGTTATCTGCTGCTGTGGAATGCAACAGGTGCATCTGGGATTGGTCTCATGTGGTTGTTTCTAATTAATGGCCAATCACAGTCAGCTGGCTTGGACATAGTCTGAGCCACAAAGCTTTGTTATCATTCTTTATTATTCTATTCTTAGCCAGCCTTCTGATGAAATCCTTTCTTCTATTCTTTTAGTATAGTTTTAATATAATATATTAAATATATTGGGATATACATATATATCATATATATTGTATATATATTATATATGTATATATATAAAATATATAATATGTAGTATATATAATATATATAATGTATATAATATATATCTTGTATCTATATTATCTATAATATATACTGTGATGGTGTTCACAGCGGTCTCAGGTTGAGGGAAGAGATGAGGATCTGACTCCATGTTTCAGAAGGCTTGATTTATTATTTTATCATATATATTACATTAAAACTACACTAAAATAATAGAAGAAAAAGTTCTCAGAAGGCTGGCTAAGCTAAGAATAAAAAGGAATGATAACAAAGGTTTGTGGCTCGGACACAGTCTGAGCCAGCTGACTGTGATTGGCCATTAATTGGAAACATCCAACATGAGACCAATCCCAGATGCACCTGTTGCATTCCACAGCAGCAGATAACCATTGTTTGCATTTTGTTCCTGAGGCCTGTCAGCTTCTCAGAGAGAAAAATCCGAAGGAAAGGATTTTTATTGGAAAGATGTCTGTGATAAAATATTATATATATTATATAATATATATTGTATAATATTTTAAATATTATATATATTATATCATAATAAGCCTTTTGAAACATAGAGTCAGATCCTCATCTCTTCCCTCATCCTAAGACCCCTGTGAACACCATCACACAGCACTTCCTTTCAAACCCTGCCACCCATTTAAATGAAGTTTCTGCCTCCTGAAAGGCTCATGGCCCAGATTTCAGCTGAAATTTCCCTCCCCTCCCCTGATCCCTCCTCTGATGGCATTTAATGTTCCCAGGCACCTCCCGAGCCCAGAATGCCACAGCTTCCCCTGAGAAACTAAAAATCTCTGACCGTATCAGTGCAAGTGAACAAACACATAAACAAAGGTCATAAACTGAATTTATATGACTTCTGATAAAACTCCTCCTGACAGCTTTGTGGGGGGATTTTTTAGCTGACAATTCTCTTTGCAGCACTGGGAGTGTTCCAGGCTTGCTGCCTGTTTACTGTGGTGGTGCACACCTCTGACAAATCCATCACTTTCTGCCATCAGAACAGAGTGCTGAGCAGCAATTAATGGCATCTCCTATAAATCCCACCCTTTTCTCCTCCTTTCTGCTGCTAAATATGCAAAAGATTATTGGAGAAATGCTCTGACAGCACCAGAGCAACGAGGGTGCCCATTACTTACCCCAATAAAAACTTTACCTCATTAAAAAGGAACCTGAAAATGAAATCACTGTTTTCTGTCGCCTCATACATAGGTTTAGTTTACTCTGCTCCCCACAGGAAAAGTTTCCTGTTTTCCTCACATTAATCAAGTGCTGAGTTTGAGCTGATCTTTGTGCAGGTGAAGGAAGGAACAAAACCCACCTCACGTTATTCTCACTGCCAGCCCTTCCCTGCTCTGCCTTTGTTTTCAAAATTAACTTTCGTGTTTTCTGGGAGCTGAGAAAGCCATTACAGACAAGACCAAACCAATTTTTCTTTCCAGCATGTGTGATTGTTTTCTACTTCCCTAAAAGGTTAATGTTTAAAATGAATAATGGGTGGTGGGGGAGAGGAGAAAAAAGGGGATTTTTCCAGCTCTCCTTTCCCTCAGCTCACACAGCACGGAGATGTTGCTGTCTCCTTGCACCAGGGATATTTTGGAAGCCTTCAGAGCTGTTTTACCTTGGGTGGTGGCCTCCAAAACCTCCTTCAGGCCCTGCTGGTGGATTACATAAAGGGAATCGTTTTTCCTCCTCTTTTCCTTCCCTGAACTCCTCCTGATGCTGAGAAGAATGAGGGATTTCTTTCCAAGCAAGCTGTGGGGCTGCTGGGAGATAAAACCAGCACTGGGAGAGAAAAGAAATAATGGGAAGGATCCCACTGATTGATGAATGGAAAAAGAGATTTGCTTTTACAGATAAACCGTAGGTTTGCTGATAAATGAAATTGGACATTGAAAGACAAAAGAAACAACAGGGAAAACCCCCAAAATTCAGTAAGAATTAAAAATAAAAAGGGAGGGTTGTACATTAGAGGGGAATCTTTGGGATCAGGTGTTCTGGGAAGTCTGAACCTCTCAAGTTCCTCAGAAATGGGCAAAGAGAGAAGGGAAATGTGGCTGGAAATTGGGATAAAAAGGAGGCTGCATCCTCTAAAACTGGAGAGACCCCAGGGGATGCCCCATGGCCTCTGCCTTGATTGGAATAAAGTTCCAGGACTGCTCTGTCTCCTTTTTGCACATCAACCTCTGGTGTTTGTGGATGGATTTTCTCAGCTTAGAGAGCCCCTGAGAGTGGAATGGTTGGCCCAGATTTCAGGAGAGCACCCTGAAATCACCCCTCAGGTGCAGGTGACAGGGAAGGGAAGGAGAATTGAGTTCTCCTGGCTCCCCAAAATCCCTCTGAGCTGGCACAGCCCCGAGCTCACAGTGGGGTCCCATTGTTAGGAAAATCCATCCACAAACACCAGAGGTTGATGTCCAAAAAGGAGACAGAGCAGTCCTGGAACTTTATTCCAATCAAGGCAGAGGCCATGGGGCATCCCCTGGGGTCTCTCCAATTTTTGGAGGATGCAGCCTCCTTTTTATCCCAATTTCCAGCCACATTTCCCTTCTCTCTTTCCCCATTTCTGAGGTACTTGAGAGGTTCAGACTTCCCAAAACACCTGATACCAAAGATTCCCCTCTAATGTATAACCCTGCCTTTAAATTTTTAATTCTTATGGAATTTAGAGGTCTTCCCCATTGTTTCTTTTATGTTATGGAATTTAGGGCTTTCCCCTATTGCTTCTTTTATCTCTCAGTGCTGGCTTTATCCACCAGCAGACCCCCAGCTTGTTTCTAAAGACAAATCTGTCATTGCTCTCAGCAGGGCAGCGAACATCCCAGCCCCGTGGAAATGCTGTGCTCCCATTTGGAAAAGCTGCTGGATTATCCTGGAATAAATCCACACTGTTAGCCCTTATTAAATTAAAACCTGCTGGCTTGGAGGAACAAAATTAGTAATGCTGCGAACTCTCCCGTGGGCTGGAAATGTAAAGGAGCTTGGCATTGCAGAGAGCTGCAGCAGAACAGAACTCTTTGCAGGAGGGAAGAAAGTAAGGAAATCTATGAAGTCATTGACTAGTTTAGTTCAAAAACACATGGCTCAAAATCGCAATATAATTATCCCAGTGCCCACAGTTCCTGTTGGAGATGTTATACTGCTGGGTCAATCTATAGATATTTTTTTTTTTTTTTTTTTTTTTTGAGCTGAGTTAACACATACATCATGTTTCAGGATGCTGCTGAATGCAGTGAATGTCATTTCACAGGGTGAGCAGCTAAACTTAGGCAGTCTGCTCGGGGTGACCGCTGAAGTTTGTGCCAGAAGTGAGAATTTGGGAGCCAGCAGAGCTCACAGATAGCTGTGATGTCATGTCACAGACATCTTTTATGAAAATCCTTTGCTTAGGATTTTTCCTCCTGAGAAGCTGGGAAGCCTCAGGAACAAAATGTAAACAATGGTTATCTGCTGCTGTGGAATGCAACAGGTGCATCTGGGATTGGTCTCATGTGGTTGTTTCTAATTAATGGCCAGTCACAGTCAGCTGGCTCAGACTCTCTATCCGAGCCACAAACCTTTGTTATTCATTTCTTTTTATTCTTAGCTTAGCCAGCCTTCTGAGGAGAACTTTTTCTTCTATTCTTTTAGTATAGTTTTAATGTAATATATATCATAAAATAATAAATCAAGCCTTCTGAAACATGGAGTCAGATCCTTGTCTCTTCCCTCATTCTCAGACCCCTGTGAACACGGTCACAATGTCCCTCTGGAGCAGCCTGGTTATCCAGCAGAGCTCACAGATTGCTCTGATGTCCTTCTGGACCAGCCTGTTTACCCACCAGGGCTCACAGGTAGCTGTGATGTCCTTCTGGACCAGCCTGGTTATCCACCAGAGCTCAGCAGTGCAGGCTGCTGGTGCCACAAAACCAAGCCCTGTCCTTGCACATTCCCACCTCATCCTTCTCCTTCCCTTTCCTCCCCTTGGAGCTCCAGCTCACAGGTAAAACCCCCCCCCAAAAAGGGCTGCAAACCCCAGATTTCTCAGTTTTGTTGCAAACTCAGCTTCCCCTGAGGCTGTGCCCAAACCCCATCACAGTTGTGCACAGCTCTGTGATCTCAGAGCTGAACTTTCTACACCTCTACCCTTCCCTCTGTGTGTGCAGAACTGTGCCCTCTCCTAAGGGAAGGAGGAATTCCAGGAATTTGTGGAAATTATCTGCCATGCTGGCTGCTAATTGTAAGGCAAACCTGTAAATAAAGGTATTCAGACTTCTGTAAATGCCCCTGTCAGAAACCTAAATTGGAAGAAAACCTTTTCTTTATAGAGAAATCACCCCTCAGGTGAGGGTGACCTGGGACAAAGTGTGGGGACCCAAAATTGGAGCTGGTGTCACAGGCAGAGCACAGCCAAGGGTGCATTAAGCTTTGATGGCTCTGCTCATGCATTATCCATGTGCCAGTCAGCAAAGCTGCCCTGGTGGTAATTTTCCAAGGGAATCAGCTAATAATGGAGCAGCACAAATCATTCCTGCCTCTTTTTTTTTTGCTGTTTCTCTTTTGCTTATTAGCACAAAAAAAAAATCCAAATTGTATTGTGGAGGCTCCACACAATGGCGGGGATTTGGGGGGCAGATTGATGGAGATGCACTTTTCCTTTAATTTTTTTAAACGCCTGGGACCTACAATCCTCAGGAAAACCCCACAAATGATGCATGAGGCAGAGTTTTACAGAGCCTGTGCTCCTTCACGGGCCACAGGTGTCCAGCACCACGCTGGCATCCAGCAGAAAACAGCCTCAGAAATGCCCTGGCAGCAGAGAAACCAGCTGGTATTTCTGTCCTTCTCTCCTTTGAAGCAGAACTCCAGCTGATTACATGGTTGGAATATGGAGGGGGAAAAAAATAAATAAAAGAAGAGATGGTGTGAGGTTTGTCCTGAATGGAGCATTGAGGCTGAGGAAAGCGGTGCTGCCCAGGGAAAGGCAGGAGGAGGGAGGAATGGGAAATCTCAGAGAAATTCCAGATTTTTATGCTATTGCGAGAAAAGTTTCAGACAAAGCATGAATTAGTTCTGCTCTGGCACAATCTGAGTGCTCCAGTGGTTCATGTGGCGCTGGAGAGCAGCAGGAGAGGAAAAGCACCTCAAAAACCTCATCCCAGCAGGGAAAAGGCATCACTGCCTCTGCCATTCCTGGAAAAACCCTACACCTCCAAAAACCTCCCAGGCTCTGAGGAAAATTGTTTCTGCAGCAAGCAAAGGAATGATTTATTACCCTCCCTAGCCAAAATCTGCAAATCTCAGAGATCAGGGACACCAACACACTCTGAGCCACAATCTGGAGCCGTGCTTTCATCTGAAATCAGGGATTTCTGAGGTTAGAAAAGCATGGCAAGCAATAAAATGGTCCCATAAGTAAACAGGTATTTCTGAGGTTGGAAAAGCATGGCAAGCAATAGAATGGTCCCATTTTATTTTTAGTGGGTGTAAATGTGCTGGGAGAGGACGACAGGAGTGACAGAAAAGTGCTGGCACACACTTCTTGTTCTCTTTCTGCCCAGTTACCGGCACAGCAGCACAGTGCTAAACTTCCTTTGAATATTACCATAAAAAGTAATAAAAACAGCAGAAAGAGCAAGGGGAACCTGGAGCTGGAGTGAGATTTATCCCAGATTATAACCCAGCAGGATTATGCTCCCCTTCCCACAGTGGAGGCTGGAACTGGAGCAGCCTGTGACTTGTGCCAGGCTCTGTTAAACCCCAAAAAATTTAAAAAACCTTTCAATACTCTTGCATTAAGAGAGTTGCACCCTGAATTGTGGTGATGTTGAATTTTCTGCATGTTTCTGAACCTCAGCCCTGATTTTGTGCAGTTTGTGGGATGAATTTCTGCTGAAATGATGAATTATTCTCACTGCAGAGTCTGGTTTGTTCACCATTCACAGTTTAGGCCTTGCAGACCTTCCCCTGAGGTTTGGTTATTCCACTTTCACAGCTTTCTGGGCTTTTTTTTTTAATTCTGAGCTGGTTTATTTGGAGAATCCCCTTGCACAGCAGGGCTGAGCAGCACAAAGGGGGGAGAAAAGTGCGGCAGTGTCCACAGGGGTCTGAGGATGAGGGAAGAGACGAGGATCTGACTCCATGTTTCAGAAGGCTTGATTTATTATTTTATGATATATATTATATTAAAACTATACTAAAAGAATAGAAGAAAAGGTTTCATCAGTAGGCTAGATAAGAATAGAAAAAGAAAGAATGATAACAAAGGTTTGTGGGTCGGATAGAGTCTGAGCCAGCTGGGCTGTGATTGGCCATTAATTAGAAACAACCACATGAGACCAATCCCAGATGCACCTGTTGCATTCCACAGCAGCAGATAACCATTGTTTGCATTTTGTTCCTGAGGCTTCCCAGCTTCTCAGGAGGAAAAATCCTAAGGAAAGGATTTTCCATAAAAGATCTCTGTGACACACGAGGATGTTGCTCCCCTGGGTGCCGTCTCAGACCCACCACGAGCTCTCCTTGAATTGAAATTCCACCAACAGTGTCAGAAACATAAAGAGCAAACCCTGGAATTGCCTGTGCTGTACAGACCCCTCCTGACAGCAGCTTATCAGCCTGCACAATGTGTTGTTATTCCAGTAAATGCTGTGTGCTGGTTTATTATTTAATGAAATGCAGCTCTAACAACCCATAAGATACAGAAGGGCTGCTCAGGCTTCTTGCAGGGACTGGATAATTCAATGTGCTGTGGTTAACTGGAAAAAAATGTGGGAAAGATAAGATTATTAGTGCAAGAAAAGCAAACTGGAGGGAACTTCATGACCACAGGGAACTTTTTTATGACTTTCTGACATTCAGGTCTCAATTATCAGAGCCATGGCTCAGATCATAAACAGAATTTATCTCTGGCAGAAGTAGGCTGCTTTATTACAGCCTTCAGAGCAGTGAATGTTTTGATAATGAAGTTAAAGGAAAAGCAGAAGTTCCCAATTTGAGAGGAGCCTTTGCTGCTCGTGACGCTGGCGCTGGGCTGGGTCAGAACTAAATCAATAATTCTGCCCTCAGGAGAGCTCTGCTCGTGAAAAATCCCCCAAATTCATGCTTAAGTGCCACTGACAAAGAATTATATTTTCTTTAGGGGGCCTCAATCTCTGGAGATGCAGAGTGTTTGTATGGAAGTTGTGAAAAGCACCAATCACTTGTTTTTGGACTTTTAAAAGTTTATTAGTAATAAAATGGCTATAAAAATAGTAATGTAATTAGAGTAATAAAAATTTGGACAATTTGAATTAGGACAATATGAGACATTAAAAACAAAGAGTTATGGACAGTCTGGGTACCTCTTTCTGGGCAAAATAAGCCTGAAAAAGGACCCACGTTAACAGAGGATTAACCCTTAAAAACAACAGCCTGTTGCATATTCATACACCTCATACATGATGCATAAATTCCATTCAAGCACAGGATTCTGTCTGGGAAGTGTCAGCTTCTTCCTCTGAATCCTGAGCAAGGCAGGAAGAAGTTAATTTCTTCTGATAACGGAGCAATAAATTCTCTTTCTCTGAAAGATTTGTTCATAAACCTCTGGTGTTTGTGGATGAGTTTTCCTGACACCTGCCTGCCCTTCCAAATCTTCCAAAAATCCAATTTGTGTTCTCCTGTTCCCATGGGGGACAGAAGTGTTATCCCAGCGAGGAGAGAGGGAAAAAACACCTGAACAAAGCTGGAGCAGCAGCTCCTTCCCAACACATGCTGTAAATCCCAGCCCAGAGGAAGCAGAGCAGGGAGCAGATATCCAGGACATGTTCCTGCAGCACTATCAGGAGTTAACACCCTGAACTATCAGCTTGCTGTGTTAGGTCTCTTTAATAGCTCAGATGCAACAACCTTTTGCTTTTCATGCCTGGCTGCTCCCAAAATAGTATTTTTTTTATTTTTTTTCCCCCTTCTGTATGTACAGAATTAGAACATCAAAGCTGGGACTGACAGCCCTCTGAAAATGTGACTGTGGTTATTCTTGGCTAGGTCTGGGGAGGAGAAGTGATCCCATTAGCCAGTTCTTGTGGTTAAACACAGAATGCACCAGGCAGAGCACGGAGATGTTGAGGGCTCCTCTTCCTGGCCACAGAAATATTCATTGGACCATCTCATTCCCTGCCCTGTGTGATCCTCAGGACTCCAACAGGGCCCTCCAAGGATGGGATTTCAGGACAAAGGGAGCCCTGGCCATTTATTTTGGGCATCTGGGAGGCACCCAGGGAGTTCTTTGCACAGCACAGCCTGTGAGATGCCCAGAAATAATTTTCCATGTTCTGGAAAAAGGAACATTCTGTGCAGAAGTGAACAGGAGGGACAGGAAGGGCTGTTTCAAGAGACATTGTGGAGGTTTCGGTGGGCATTGATGTCACGGAAATATTTTATGAAAAATCCCTTTGCCAGGATTTTTCTCCTGAGAAGCTGAGAAGCCTCAGAGGAAAAGAAAAACAATAATTATCTGCTGCTGTGGAATGCAACAGGTGCATCTTTGATTGGTCCATGTTGGTTATTTCTAATTAATGGCCAATCACAGTCAGCTGGCTTGGACTCTCTGAGAGTCACAAGATTTTATCATCATTCCATTCCTTTCTATTCCTTGATAGCCTTCTGATGAAATCCTTTCTTCTGTTCTTTTAGTATAGTTTTAATATATCATTTTTAATATAATATATATAATAAAATAATAAATCAGCCGTCTGAAACATGGAGTCAAGATTCTCATCTCTTCCCTCATCCTGGAATCCCTGTGAACGTCGCCACACATTGATCTGTTTTAAACAATAAAACGTATATATAATAATAATATATTATTATATATTATGGTGAATATAATCATAATTATTAATAATTAATAATTAATAATAATTAATAATTATTATATATTATTATATATAATATAATAAATTAATGGGGAAGACAAAGTGTTTGAAATTCCAGCAAGCAGCTGCAGATCCCAGTTTCAGGGAAGGGAATGACAATTTACCTGTGAAAGTGTCCCTGAGCACATGGAACAGAGCAAATATTGTCACTTCATTATCAATTCCATTATCTTAATTGCTGTAGAGTCAGGATAAAACTTTTTTTTTTCCCCTGAAGTTGTATTAAAATAAAGTTTTAGAACAGGCAGTAAAAGCTGGTGTAAATGGACTCTTCTGCCTCCAGCTCTATTGGAAATATGCAGATTTTTAACCCTGTTCCCCATGAAAACAACACTCAGGCTTTCACAGTGGTTTCACCTCTTAATCTGCATCTTCTACTCTCCAAATAAATCCGAGACAACTTGGTCAAACACGACAGAGAGGCAGGAGACAAACACAGCACAATCCCCAGGGAATTCCCTTAAAAAGGGAAATTTAAGCCAAGGCTTGCAGCAAGGCTCCCGACAGAAGGAGGATGACAGCTTTTCATTAGGAAATCAAAGCCACCAAAGCCCGGGGCTTTTCTGAGGACAAATTTCATCAGCTCTGTGATCTCTTGGGTGCTGAAGCCAATTAACCACGAGGATTAATCCAGAGCAACTCACGGCTCAACTCTCCTGGTGTTTTCTGCCTTAAAGGTCAAAGAAAGGGGCATGAAACCTGTCTAGGAACCTTGGCGGGGAAGTAAATAATTTTTAAAAATGAACTAAAAAGAGCAAAAGTTCTGCTGGAACACCATTCATCACCATCTAAGCACACTGTAATTATCCAACAATTACAGTACACAATGCATTTGTTTGAGCCTATTTGAAACCAGCACAATTTATGTAACTGGAAATGCACCAAGCAAGTAGGAATAATTACACCATAAATATGATGTAGTTAAATATCTGGAGTTTAGAAGCATTTCATTAAGAAAAATATCCAAGGCTGTTATGCTGTCATGAAATTAACCTTCTAGTCATAAGGATAAGTGGTATTTACGAATTTGAAAACAAAATGGGATGTAATTCCACTGCCATTACATCCAGGGAACTGGCAAATTATGACAGCCTCTATTGTAAAAGTGACTTTATACCCTGCTTTAGCCATTCACATCATCAAACCTCTGGGAGCTGACAAGAGAAGTATTGGCCCTCTTATTTCCACAGTTCTGCCATTTTTCAGTCAGCTCAAGTTTCCATTTCCCCTGGCATTCTCCCCTTGAGGTTTAAACTGAGACCTCAATAATCTGAGTTTAGTGTGGAGCCAGAATTTCTGGAGCTGAGTTTCCTTTGCATGTTCTGGGCACATGGATGGTGCAGAATAAACTTTGCCATGGGAAACTTTTCCATCTTGGCCACTGCATCAAGCACAGCCCAACAGTGAAACACCTCGAGCTGCCAGGTGAAAGAAATGCAGCTCCAAAACTCCCAGGATTTCACAGAAATTTAATTATATCTGCTACTTCAGCAAAATCCTTCAGGTGGTGCAGCTGGGGTGAACTCTGAGGTCTGGGAATCAACCCAAATTTAACCTATCTCCAATTACTTGCACTGATGAACAGAAATCACATAATTTCCTTCCATTTCTGATAGGAGGAGACTCCTCAGTCAGATTAAGACAGCCAGCATTCCACATGTGTGGCACACCCACCATTTCCACCTTTGGGAAACCTGGGCACGTTTAAATTTTATCAAATTTTAGCGTTTTTAAGACACAAAAGAATATTTAAATCCAACTCACTCTCCTACAGGTCTGTCTGTAGAGGATTAAAGTTTTTCTGAGATGCTGGAGATTTAACAAAGCAAATTTCCCCCAAATCCTCCTCGCCCTATTTTCTGCTCTGAGCTGGTCACAAATGAAGGCAGAGCCACCATGATGGCACCGGAGATAAGAAACTTGTCAAGGCACAAAAAAGTGAAAGGGGGAGAGTTGAGTTCAGGGGGAAGAAACAGAGAGGCAGGGCCTGATAATCACAAAAATAAATCAAAAAAATAAAAGGGGGAAAGTTGAGTTCAGGGGGAAGAAACAGAGAGGCAGGGCCTGATAATCACAAAAATAAATAAAAAAAATAAAAGGGGGAAAGTTGAGTTCAGGGGGAAGAAACAGAGAGGCAGGGCCTGATAATCACAACGTTGCTCTTTGGCTCGATACAAAGGTTGTAATTCAATTTCAGAGTTCTGCTCCAGTGCCTCTCTTAGGGCGTCAGCAGAGAATCCCTCAGCTGAGTTCAGGGATTGCATCAATCAGCAGACCCTGTTTTATATTTTATTGAGAGAAAAAGGCAGCTCCTCCACCAGTGTCTGCACCGTGCTTCCGTTTAATTACTTCCAATTTTAAGGTAGTGGGATGTGAAACGCTAATTGAAAATTTTGGGCGCTTCCGTCGCGAAGTCGGAGCAGAATTTGTGTGCCCATCTGGATAATGGGAAAGGGATTTTACTTTCTAGATCATTGATTTATCATCATTAAGGACCCAGATACAGCGTGCTGGAAGGCAGCCTCAGGAATGTGCTTTTTCCATTACGTTTACACGGCCTCAAATTGCCTCTGGCACTGTGAATGTTAAAATTGGCTGGGTTCAATTCAGTGAGATCTCCTTTCTCTGTCAGGCTTATTTAGCTCATCTAGCTTTTGCAAACAAAGTTTTTTTGGGGTTGGTTGTGGGGGTTTTTGGTTTTGGGGTTTTTTGTGGGGTGTTGAGGGAGTTTGTTTGAATTTGCTTTGTCTTTTGAGGTGGCGTGGGTATTTTTTTATTGGGTTTTTTGTTTTATTTGTGGTTTTTTATAATATTTTTCTTTAAATAATCATTATATTTAAATAAATAAAATTAAAAATAAATAGTTTTTGTAATAATCATTCTTTTTTTTACCATTCTTAAAAACTCAGCCCCAAACCCCATTTATTCTGAACAGTAGCAAAGCCCATCTGTACAAACACACCCCTCTTGCCAAGCAGAACCTCAGCAATCAGAAATGAGTCTGTTGTTTATTTATTATTATAGAAACAACAAATTTAGCAACTGGAATTCCTTACCCACCCAGGCTACTTCTGAAATGGGAATTAAGACCAAATTTTTCGCTTTTTTATCAGCTTTACCTCCCCTGCAGGAGTGCTATAAAGGAGGAGGGAGAGTGCCCTGAAGGATCAAACCTTTAGAAAAAACAGGAATAACATTAATGCTGATTTTGGAAGTTGTTGATTTTTTTTTGTGCAGATGGAGGAAACGATTAGGAAAAAGTTTTAAATTCTCATAGCAGCTTATTCCTAGATCTTATTTCCTCATTCATCCTCCCAAAGAAGACCTTGATGAGAGAAACTCCTTGGAGTTACCTCAGCAGATTCCAAACCTGCTGCAGCTACACCAACATCACCTTGAATTAATTACATTAAAGAATTAAACGGAATTAAAGAATGCCAGTTCCATTTTTGAGTCTTCAAGACATGGATATCACTGGAATATTGAGAGTATTTTAGAAAATATGAGATTTTATTCAGCTTTCAGTTCCAGGAGTGCCAGCTGAGGATGTTGTTTTGGTGTTGATTGATACACGAGAAAACAGGGACCAGCAGAGGAGGGAAAACAACCGGGGTAGGTTACAGCTGACACAAAAAATAGATGAATAATTCAGCAATTACACACACTATTGCCACAAAAGTACATCAGGAGCATGGTCTTCCAGTGAAGCATCTGCCCAGTCCCAGGACAGATGGGTAAAATGATGTCTTTTCATGTAGGAGTGCAAAAAGAGGCATCATGTTTAATTTTCCAGGGCCTTGAACCCACATCTGCCACACTTTCTGTGTGCTGCTCATCGCAACACATCGGTCAGTGAGAGTTTTTTTATATAAATATACATGGGGATATGTAACAATGCTGTTAGCAATAGCCAGAGAAATATATAAATATAAATATATTTATAAATATAGAAAAATAGTAAAGATAAATATATAAATATGTGTATTTATAATAAATATAGAAATAAATACATATAAATATATATTTATAAATAAATACAAGTAAATCAAGTGAGAGGCGTTTATTGCAACACATCAGTCAGTGAGAACTATTTTATATAAATATATGTGTATGTAAACACATATGTAAATATTATATATAATATAGACAAATGTATATATATTTATAGTGGTAATAATCCTAAAAATATATAAATAAATGTGTGTATAAATATGTATTTATAAATATAGAAATAAACCAAGTGAGAGGTGCTTATTGCAACACATCAGTCAGTGAGAACTATTTTATATAAATAGATATGTGTATATATAATAATAGTGTTAACAACAGAGAAATATGGAAATATATATAAATACTATATATATAAATAAATATATAAATATATATTTATATCTAAATATATATATATATATAAATAAATGGCAGCCTATCAAGTGGGAGGGGCTGGGGAAGCACTTGGAGCACTCCCAATAATTTATCTATTCAGCAGCTCCTCCAGGAACAGCAATCCATTCACCCTCTGCCCTTAAAGTACTTCATTATTTTTTTCTCTTTATTTTCTTTTCCTTCTCTTTGTTTTCCCTCACTGAACTCCTTTTACCCAATACGCAGCTTTTGATTGAAGTTTTTTCAGGGTTGCAATCTCAGGATAAAGAGCATAAAGACCTGCAGTCAAAACCTTCATTTTCACGAAAATGCAGCTCTCACCTGCTCTAATCTTTCTCCTGCTAAAAGATACTGAGTTTCCCCTTCCTTTTATATGAGAGGATTTGGAGAAAATAATTCTTCTGCTGGGCCACTGGGCATCTTTCCCCTGAAAAATTAATCTCAGGTAAAAAGAGCTGAGACTAAAAAGACTAAAAAGATTTCTTGTTAGTCTAAAGTAGAAATCTCTTGCACTAAGGATGCTTCCCTCAGGTGTGGCTGGGAAACTTTCACTTCAGCAGCACTCCAAAATCAGCTGGCAGCCCTTGCACAGGGCTAAAATTGAATTAAATTCCTTCCTGGAATAAATAATTAAAGTCCTTCCTGGGGCCATGGGCAGGGCTGCTGGGAGAGGATTCCTTGCAGGTCAAGGGCATCAGAAATTTCACTCTCAATAAGGAGGATTTGCCTTTCTGGGAGTCAGGAAATTCCCTGTCCACAGCAATGGATGTGTCCTGCTCTTCCAAAATGCTCCAAAAACAACCTGGGACCTCCCAAACTCCTGTTTGCCTGTGGCATTCACATTCTCTGAAAAAGCCCTTCTCCCAGGATTTTTCTCCTGGGAAGCTGAGAAGCCTCAGAGAAAAGGAAAACAAATCTTCTCTCATTTGCTTCTCCTGTGTTGTGCTCACATGGAATGTGGTTGGAGATCGTTTACCCACAGGTAATTGTTCCATTGGATACTGGTGTGTTTTGACTCTTTGGCTGTGGGATCTCAGCACCTCAGGACTGATGTGCAGAGTGACCGAGACCACCCTTGGGGGGCTCGGAGGTCCTGGAATGTTGCCAGAAGTGTCTGGTGGCTGGACTTTGATCCTACACAGGAGACGACACCTGTGTGAGGATGGGAGGATTTCACTGGGGTAAATAGTGAAGGGATAAGTTAATTAGAGTGTAAGACACAGGGTTTAGGATTTCTGTACAGGGGGGTCTAGAGAATTAAGATGGAGGAATTGGGGCGTGTCCTGTTCTCCTTCTTCTTCTTCTTGGCCTCCATCTTCTGTGGTGATGGTGGCACTTTGGGATTGGTTATTACTAAAAGTGCACTGGTTAATAAGGGTAGAAGGTATTGGGGAAAATTGATAAATATTGTATACGTAATTTTGAGTATAAAGATAGGTGACCGCCCCGGGGGCTCTCAGTGTGCTCATGGCTGGCTTGCTGTGCAGACCTCTGTTGAGATGAGAGAAAATCTTTTAGATAAACAACTAATAAACACTGAAGACCGAGAAAAAACCTGAAGCCTCTTCTCGTCCTTTGGAGCGTGGGCTGCCCAAGACCACCCCGGGCCTTTCCAGGCCATAAAACAGCTGAGAAACCAACATTTGGCCAATTACAGCCAAGCTGTGTCAGGACTCTGGAAAGAGTCACAAGTTTTCATTATTATCTTTTTGACCTTCTGTCTGTATCCTTTCTGTATTCTTTAGTATAGTATAGTTTAGTATTCTTTAATATAATATAGTATCATAAAATAATAAATTAGCCTTCTGATGTAGTCATGGAGTCAGATTCATCATTCCTTCCTTTGTCTAGGGGTAACGCAAATACAATATCAAATATGTTAAAAAATTACTTTATCCATTACAAAATCCTGATTTTCAGCCTGGTTTTAATGAGTTTGGGTGTCCATATGCTTGAGAACCTGCTGGAGCTCCTGCAGGGCCTGGCCCCAGCACTGTTGCACACTCCTGCACGGCTGGGATGTGTTTGGAGATTGTTTACCCAACACGTGATTGTTCCATTGGCTTCATGTCAATTGTTTTCACTCTTTGGCCAATCAGGGCCAAGCTGTGTCAGGACTCTGGAAAGACTCACAAGTTTTCATTATTATCTTTTTAGCACTCAGTAAGTATCCTTTCTGTACTCTTTAGTATAGTTTAGTATTTTTTAATATAATATAGTATCATAAAATAATACATTAGCCTTCTGAAAACATGGAGTCAGATTCATCATTCCTGCCTTGGTTGGGGCATTCCCAGCAAATAAAAAAGGCAGCAGATTCCAGGAGGAGAAGGACATGAGGAATTTGGCAGATAACACCGGTTCTGCAGGCTGAGAGTGCCATGAGGACACTGCCAGCCTGATCACCAAAAGGTGAGCCTGAAAAACCCTTCTCAACTCTTCCCCTTTCTCAAGTCAATTTAAAAAAAAAAATCAATAAAGTTTTGGTTAGAATTTTCTCTCTGGGCAGAACTAGCTCGTCTCTGTCCTGGGGAAGGCTGACACACTGATTTTACAAATTCTGGCCTGTTTTTTCCCATTATCTCCCCCAGGCAGCAGACAGAACCTGCCCTCTCCATCAGAGCCCCCCAGGTTTGATGAGGGTACTCAGAGCAGATAGCAGATTTTTCCTATTTTTTTTAGGAACAGGCATTTTGAGAAATGCATTTAGGACAACAACAGTTTGTTCCTGCTGAGTCTTTCTCCCATGCTCTCATCTCCTCCCAGTTACACCTGCAGGGACATCCTCACCTGCCCTCCAGCCACCACAAACCTGCAGGAATTGCCTTTTTTGATTTGATTTCCCCCAGCAGGAGCCCCGTGGAAGCTCAGATTGGCTTCCTGGAGAGAACACCAATCTATAAACACCAGGCTGGTGGAAATCAAATTTTCTCTTATGGTTCTTAAAACAGAGATTTTTTTTTTTTTTTTTTTTTTTTTTTGTTACTCCTGTAGCATTAGCTTCTGTTCAGGTTTATCCTCCCAGCTGGGCTTACAGCACTGAGATGTGATTGCTGAACACCTCCCAGTGAGCAGAGATCAGAATCCAGACATTCCCAGGCCTCCAAACCAATCTGTGCAAAGACAGGGACAAGATGCTCTCACATTTGCAGCTGAGCTATTAAATGCTGCTCCTTGCTGGCTGCAAGCCCCAGGCACACATGCCTGCACTTCCAGGGCTACAAGGGAGAACCCAAGCTCAAAAATGAGGCTGAAATGTCCTTATTTATTTTTATTCCCCAGCTATACTCAAGATTTCACAGGGACGTCCTGGTTATTCTGATATTCATTTGTAACTTCTGAAAATAACCATGTTTGCAAATCTCCCTGGAAAATGCTATAATGAAAAAGAAAAAAAAAAACAGGTTTGTTTTTTTTTTATGTATCATAAAATACATAGAAAATATAACCAGGTGGAAAACCAGCTCATGATCCACCTGCAAAGATCCCTCAAGAATCTCAGACTCTACACCCACCCCAAAAATAAAAAAAAATTTGTGCAAATGTTCACCTATGTATCTCAGCTTGCAATTAAATCACTGAGCTCAGACTTGCAAGAAATTCTGTTCCCAGTTCTGCTCATGACCTCAGGCAAGTCATTTAATTTTCCTGTGCCTTAAATGAAGGAGTAACAGCTGCTTTTAACAGGAGGGATTGTGAGGGGGAACAAAAGCCAAACTAAATCAGATGCTGCTTAGGCTGGGCTCAAATGTGCTGTTGGAAATGACAGTGGCACCACTGGATCCATCCCCAAATGCCTGAGGGGGAAAAAAATGCCACATTTAAATCAGTAAATGCTCACCAGAGCACTTGAACAGCACAGAAGTTCCTGCTTGCAGGAAGCCACTTCAATTTTAATTTTTTTTGTGTGTACAGATAGTGAATAAAGAGGGAAAAAAACCCAAAGAACGAGAGCAGGACAATCCTCTTAATAAACTTTCCAACTTGAGCTATAAAAATAGGAAATCCTCATAAGCATCATCCCCAAAAAATTCCAGGTTTTGCAGTCTTTGAGGCTGTGCCCTGAGCCCCGTTGTGATGTGGAATAATAAAGCAATCAGCCTCCCCACCAGGGGAGAGGCAGAGTTTTGTGATGATTGCTCCTCTCACCATCACATCCCCTCTGATATCTCCTTTTCTTCCACTACAAAATTAGCCTGGGCCCGAAGAGCTCGTTAACACGGGCTCCAAACTTCATCTGTAACGTGCTCACATCCCAAAATTGCACAGGAAACCTGGGGAAGGCTGCAGGGGGAGCATCTCAGGGCAGGGAAGCTCCAGGCATTAATGAGGGAGGCTTGATTAAAAACCAAACAGTCCCCACCCAGCCATGCCCTGGGAGGGGATTGTGGGCTGGGTAGGGAGGATTTTGGGTACAGAGGATTTTGGGTACAGAGGATTTTGGATACAGATGATTTTGGATACAGAGGATTTTGGGTACAGATGATTTCGGGTACAGAGGATTTCGGATACAGAGGATTTTGGGTACAGATGATTTTGGATACAGAGGATTTTGGATACAGAGGATTTTGGGTACAGAGGATTTTGGGTACAGAGGATTTTGGATACAGAGGATTTTGGGTACAGAGGATTTTGGGTACAGAGGATTTTGGATACAGAGGATTTTGGGTACAGATGATTTCGGGTACAGAGGATTTTGGATACAGAGGATTTTGGGTACAGATGATTTTGGGTACAGAGGATTTTGGGTACAGAGGATTTTGGGTACAGATGATTTCGGGTACAGAGGATTTTGGGTACAGAGGATTTTGGATACAGAGGATTTTGGATACAGAGGATTTCGGGTACAGAGGATTTCGGGTACAGAGGATTTTGGATACAGATGATTTTGGGTACAGGTGATTTGGGGTACAGATGATTTTGGGTACAGATGATTTTGGGTACAGAGGAATTTGGGTACAGGTGATTTCGGGTACAGATGATTTTGGATACAGGTGATTTTGGATCCAGAGGATTTAGGGTACAGGTGATTAAGGGTACAGATGATTTTAGATCCAGAAGATTTTGGGTACAGAGGATTTTGTATACAGATGATTTGGGTAGCGTTGATTTTGGGTAGGGATGATTTTGGGAACACATGATTTCGGGTACAGAGGATTTACTGAGTCCTTTAACACCACAAACATGGTTTTAACTCAAACCAATTTTAATAAATGAACAGTCCCCACCCAGCCATCCCCTGGGAAGAGGATGTGGGCTGGGTAGGGAGGATTTCGGGTACAGATGATTTTGGGCACAGATTATTTTGGGTACAGAAGATTTTGTGATTCTTTTAACATGACAAATATGGTTTTAATTCAAAGCAGTTTAAAAAAAAAAAATAGTCCCCACCCAGCCATCCCCTGGCAAGTGGTTGTGGGTTGGGTACAGATGATTTTGGGTAGTGATGATTTTGGATACAGATGATTTTGTGATTCCTTTAACACCCCAAACGTGTTTTTAACTCAAAGCCTGGTATTAAATGCCAGGGATGCAAAACCCACAGGCTCAAATAGAGTTTGAAAACTCCAGTTGGGATAATAATTCCCAATCCACAGTGAGAAACATCTGATTTTCATGCCCTGTATTGTCCCTAGGAGTGGGCAGGACATTCCCTGTTCCTTCCCAGTACAATTTGCATCCAGATTCTGGGGAAAAAAAAATCTTTTGTTTTTCCAGAGATGCTTTTAAAAAGGTGCCTGGGAAAACCTGGCTTTTGTAAAGGAGCAGGGTAACGGGTGGATAATACACAAACCCATTTGCTAAACACCACTTGAAAAATCACAGGCAGCATAATTGACTTTTACAGCTCGGATAATGTAGGTCACTGCATTAGTGCAACAAGAAAATGAATGTATGTTGGAGTGAAAGACAGAAGGGAAGTAATTACAAAATATAGATTAAATAACCATCAGATAACAGGCATAATAATAAGAACAACCAGGGTGAAGATAGAGGAGAAACAATTTGTTAAATGGATTGTAGCAGTGTTTTAAGGAGCTGCTGGGCTCACTTGCTTTTCTTTTTTCTCCTTCACTGCAAACTCAATAGAATAAAGTGTTTGTCCCCCTTTTGGAGCTGATATCCTGCTCCTCCACTATCAGCTTACAGCTCGGCCCAGAGGGCTCTTCAGTCTCAACCTGATTATTTTAGGACACAATTCTTAACCCTTGCAGGAACAGGAAGCTGTGAGGTCCCCAGGTAAGAGGGATCACAGTTCAGTCCTGCACAGCTCTGAATTCTGCCAAGGCCTTACTCAAAGCTTGGCATCCTCAGTGCTCTGCACTTTAGCCCAAAGAAGTTTAGAAGAAACACAACCAAAAGCCCTGCTCTCCCCCTAAACAAATGAACATCCACAAGACATTCAAAATGAAGTAAAAAAATTTGGAATGGGGGACTATACAAAGATTTTTTTATTATTATTTATATATATTATATATAGAGATACAGACATATAGATAGATATATAGCTATATAGAATAATATATAATATATAAAATTATATATAGTAATGTATAATATATATAATTACATATAATATCATATCATATTATATAATATATTTCTTATTATCTATAATATATTCTAGATAATACTATATAAAATTATCTATAATGTTATATATATAATACTATACCTAATTTTTAAATTATATATAATTTTAATTACTATTAGATATAATTGTATATATACAATTATATATAATTTTATATAGTTGTATATAACTTTTTAAAATTATGTCTCAATTTTATATTATAATTTTTATATTATAAATTATTTTATAATATTTATAATTAAAATATATTTTATTTATTTATATATATAATTCTATTATACATAATCTTATATATATAAATATATATAAATGTATATGTGTGTATATTTATGTGTGTGTATATATATGTATATATGTGTGTGTATATGTGTGTATATATATATATATATATATATATATATGTATGTATATATGTATATATATATTTGTATATGTATAATATTATATATTTTCTCCACTAAGAAGGGAAGATTTTCACCCCAGGGCCTGCTTTCCCTCTGCCAAGGCTTTGCTGCCTCGTGGCTGCCCTGTCCTCTGCTCGCTGCTCATTAATCAATGGCTCCTCTGAATGCCAATGAGTCCTGAAAGGAGCCAGGTGAAAGCAATGGCAATTTGCTCACAGCTTGATAATTACACATTCTTCAAAATAAATTAAAGGCAGAGCTAACAGCAGCACAGTGTTTTCAGGAGTCCTGCTTCCAGGGAGGAATTAATTGGGAAGGGCATTGATTGGAGGGGCTGCTGGGTTCCAGCTGGGAATTCATTCCCTCTTTGTTCCACAGCAGCTCCCAGAGCTCTCAGCAGACAGAATTCCTCAGCTCTGCTCAGACTGAGGGAGAAAAGGGAGCAGAAATGACCTTTATTCATCCCAAACCATCCTCCTTCACTGAATTTGGGAGGGAAAGGGACCACAGGCTTTGATGGATCTTTATTTTCTGGGTTACCCAAGGCAGCAAAGCTCTGGGATCAATTAAAGGAGCAGTTTTGCAAGAGAGACATTTCAAAAGAGCTCCTGCATGCCCAGACACACAAAGCAGGGCTGAGCAAGCACCATGAGCACAAATTCTCTGTGTTCTTTCCCTCTTCATGGAGAAATTCCACAAACAAGCAGAGGAGAGACTCCAGAATTACAAACTCTTGGATATTTGCTGTACAAAAAGATCTAAATTCCATCCAAACACTTTGGCAACTTCCCACTCAACCTGAGGGGTGGGAATGAGGGAATTTCAGAGATCCCTGGGAGAGAAAACACCACAAAGACCCCAATTTACAGGAAAATATATATATATTTTTTTATATTTATTGGTGCCAAGTGCCAGCAAGGTCAGGGAAGCAGTAGATGACATGAGGTGGTTGTTTTCATGCAATAAATTTGTGTTGTTGGTTGTTTTCTCATGCAATAAATTTCTGTTGTTGCTTTGTTCTGTTGGTTCTTCCCTTCTCTTCCTCAGCAGCCTGCACGTGCTGCAAAGGGCAGCCCTGCATAATGAATTGAGTTTGTGTAATGAAATATTTCAGGAGATGAGATTAGTTTTAATTTGTTGTTCTCACAAAGCCTCCCCCAATCTTCATGAAATTGCACCCAGCACAGCAGGAGTTTATCTAAGCCAGGGCCTCCCAGATAAATTCTGGCTTGCTCAGGCAATTATTGCAAATAAGTTAAAGATGGAATCCACAAGAGAATTACACCTACTTGGATCCTCTCCATAACAGTTGTTTCACTGCACAAAAAAAAAGAAGGTGGCAAGGAGGTAATTGCTGCTTTCTTCCTAAAATCCAGGCACTGGAGAGCTCAGGAAAAAACCCCAAGGAAATGCTCCTATTTAAACAGTTTGTTTAAACAGATCCATCTTCAGCAACCCCGAGGAGCAGGGGTTTAGAGTGAGCTTGTGCTGTGACATCTGAACCCAAAGATTAAACCCTGATCTGGTTCTTAGATTTACCCAAATTTGTTTATATGGAACCTGGTTTGCCCCATGAGGAAACTGTGAGCAGTTTCCATGGAGCCTGTGTGTGACTGCACCTGAGGATTCTGATTTATCCCCTTTGTATCTATCTTTAGATCCCATCTTTCCACACATCATCACAGTGTCTGAGCATTTGCAAAAAAACACCATAAAGATCACAGTCAGAGCAGGCACCCTTCCCTTTCTTCTCTGCCAGGAAAAAATGGATTATGCACTGTTCCGGCTGAAATTGCTTCTCTTGGCTAAGCTGGGAGACATTTGTATGAATTATTCCTGAGCCCAGGAATCAGAGCTCACTCCTGACACTTTGTGATCCATGTTCAGGGATGAGGGGCCTGCACCGGCAGGAGAGGAGCACTGCAGCCCATCCTCATTGCTGGGCCAAGACATCTTCATCTAAAACCTCAAACACAGCACGCCCAGCCATCAGCCAGAAGGAAAAACCACCTGGATTAACCCTTCCCAGAACATATTTATCTAAAACTTCAAACACAGCAAGCCCAGCCATCAGCCAGAAGGAAAAACCACCTGGATTAACCCTTCCCAGAACATATTTATCTAAAACTTCAAACACAGCAAGCCCAGCCATCAGCCAGGAGGAAAAGTCAAATTCTGAAGCACCACCTGCATTAACTCTACCAGGAATATATTCATATAAAGTTTAAAATAAAACAAACTCAGGCATCAGCCAGAAGGAAAATCCACATCCTCAAGCATCACCTGGATTAACCCTCCCCAGAACATCTTCATCTAAAACTTCAAATAAAATAAACCCAGCCATCAGCCAGAAGGAAAAGTCACATTCTGAAGCATCACCTGCATTAACTCTTCCTAGAACAGATTCATACAAAGTTTAAAATAAACTCAGACATCAGCCAGAAGGAAAAGCCACATCCTCAAGTATCACCTGGATTAACCCTTCCCAGAACATCTTTGTATAAAATTTCAAATAAAGTAAGCCAAGACATCAGCCAGAAGGAAAAACCACATTCTCAAGCACCACCTGCATTAACTCTTCATAAAATGTATTAATATAAAGTTTAAAATAAACTCAGACATCAGCCAGAAAAAAAAAAAAAAAAAGCCACATCCCCAAGCATCACCTGGATTAACCCTTCCTAGAACATCTTCATAGAAAATTCAAAATAAAACAAGCCCAGCCATCAGGCAAAAGCAGAATCCACATCCTGGAGCACCACCTGGATTAACCCTTCCTGAAAAGTTTTCTATATGAATAAAGTGTTTTACCACCAGAAGTGTCTCACCCAGTGCTCTCAGGCCAGACTGATTTTTTTTGGCCAGTTTTACACCTTTCCCTCAGCTGTGAGATCCTGCTGTGTGCTCCAGGGATAAGAGCTGCAGGGAATAATGCAGGAATAACCAAGGGGAGGTTCAGGGAGCGTTTGTAGCCCCTCAGTGACCCCTGCACTTCAGATAAAGCACATTTCTGAGCACCCACGCTGGGTATCAGCACACAGCTCACCCACAGCAGTGATTCACAGCCAGCCTGAGCCAGTCAGGAGAGAAACCCCTGCCAGAGGGGGATTAATGCTGTGGGAGCTGCAGCTCTGAGCTCCCTGCTGCACACACTGCCTCAATTCCTGATACCCCAGCCCCTGAAACCCTGACAGCACAATCCTTGAATTCCTGACAGAACCGTCCCGAAATCCCTGAATTCCTGACAGCCTGAACTCCTGACAGCCCAGCCCCTGAAATCCCTGACAGCACAATCCCTGAATTCCTGACAGAACCGTCCCGAAATCCCTGAATTCCTCACAGCCCAATCCCTGAATTCCTGCACAGCCCCGAATTCATGAATTCCTCACAACCCAATCCCTGAAGTCCTGACAGCACAGCTCTGAATTCCTGAATTCCTGAATTTCTGACAGCACTGCCCCTGAATTCCTGACAGATCCTGAAATCCTGAATTTTTGACAGCTCCTGAGTCCCTGAATTTCTGACAGCCCAGCCCCTGAATTCCTGAAAGCCCCTGAATCTCTGAATTCCTGGCAGCCCAGTCCCTGAATTCCTGACAGCACAGCCCCTGAATTCCTGAATTTCTGAATTCCAGCCCAGTCTCTGAATTCCTGAATTTCTGACAGCCCAGCCCCTGAATTCCTGACAGCCCAGTCTCTGACAGCCTGAATTCCTGACAGTACAATCCCTAAATTCCTGAATTCCTCACAGCCCAATCCCTGAATTCCTGCACAGCCCCTGAATTCCTGACAGCCCAGTGCCTTCATTCCTGAATTCCTGACAGTACAGCCTCTGAATTCCTGACAGGACAATCCCTGAATTCCTGCACAGCCCCTGAATTCCTGCATTCCTGACAGCCAGAGCCTGGTGGGCAGCAGGATGTAAATCCTCTCCAGGCCCTCAGTCCCCTGACAGAGTCATTAATTCCCAATCAATTCAGCGGCTCATCAATTCTGTGCTGGCAATAAAACCTCAGTGCAAAGGGACAGCTCCAGGGGATCACAGCCACCCCACACCTGGAATTTAGGGGGCATAAAACCCCAAAAAAAGCCCTTGAAGAGAGGAACTCCTCCAGCATAGTGTAGACTGCATTTCAGCAGTGAATAAATCAGCCTGCAGGACTTTCAGTCCCTTCCTATCTCATTTCCATTGTGACACTTTGGGTTTTGCTGTTGAAGCCATGAAAACTCTGGGAAATGTTTCAGAAAAGCCAGAAACCTCCCCAAAAATACAAACACCTAAGTAGCACTTGCCTATAACTTGAGGATATACTACCTTTTTATTTATGGGTCTGCAGCATGAGCCATATATCCAAAATATAGCTCCATTTTTGAAGCTGCTGAATCCTTTTCAAGGCAATTTGTAAGATTTACACTTGCTGTATTTAATAGGGCCATTAAATACCTGGACAGAGTGGACCTGGTGATTGGCAGGAATTTTCTACATCCCTCAGCCCTTTGGGTTCCCTGCAGTGGGCTGAAATTATTCCCAGAAAATGTGACTTGGGCTGATCTGGATCACCACCATGGGGATTTTGGAAATAGAAAAATGCAGAAATGCAGGCAGCATTCAAAAGCCTCCAAAATGCACCTGAGCATGGAGGTTTTAGGGATTATATGATGGAAGGAAAGCCTCCAAAACCTACCTGAGCATGGAGATTTTAAGGAGGATCTGATGGAAGGAAAGCTTCCAAAAAAACCTACTTGAGCATGGCGTGTTTAAGGATGATATATAATGGAAGGAAAGCCTCAAAACCCACCTGAGCATGGAGTTTTTAGGGATTATATGATGGAAGGAAAAACCCCAAAACCTACCTGAGCATGGAGTTTTTAAGGGTTATATTATGGAAGGAAAGCCTCCAAAGCCTACCTGAGCATGGAGATTTTAAGGATTAAATGATGGAAGGAAAGCTCCAAAACCTACCTGAGCATGGAGTGTTTAAGGGTTAAATGATGGGAAGAAAGCTCCAAAACCTACCTGAACATCTGGGGTTGAAGGACACTCAAAGAAAGAAAGCTTCTGAATTTCACCTGGCCCCACCCCAAGAAAACCTTGTAGAGTATGGAGCAACACCCATGGACAGTTTATCCATCTCTGTCTCAGTGAGAGAGGCTAAAATAAACCCAAAAAACCCACAAAAGTTCAAAAAAAACCCACCACCACCAAACCCCCAAAGAACAGCCATCCTGTGCCACTGCTCCTTTTGGAAATCATATTGGGTTTGTTTCTTTTAACATTTCCATGGGGTATTGCTACCAACAGCCTTCCAGCTAATTAGTATTATTGTGGAAAGCTCCAGAATGCAGTGGTTTAACCCCTCCCCAGAAAGGCCAGGCCCTGCTCCCAGAGGCGGTGCCCGAGGTGATAATTATCTGCAATTAGTGCTCCTAACGAAGACAGTGTTATTTACATTATTAATATCTGCCCCTGCTCAAGGATTCACACCCACTCACACATTTATATCAGTTTGTGAGGAATGGAAGCACCTGAGGGGGAAAGGACCTGGAATTTATGAAAAAATATAGGTGAAATAAATTTCTAGATAGATAAATATAAGAAATATAGAGAACTGGGGAACTTCTAGAGGCAAGGAAGGAGGAAAAGCCAATAAATCCTCAGCACAGGTGTCAGCCCAGTGCTCCAGCCACCAAAGGGATGGAAAGGACTTTTCCTTTGTGAAAAGCTGCTCTAGAATTCCCTTAAAACAATGGGAATACAGGAATGGAGCACAGCCACAGCAGAGGTGCCCACCCCTGGCACCACAGAGATGGGCAGAGCAGCAGCTCTGCCGAATTTTAATTTTAAGACGCCTCTCTGGGAAATTCCTTTACCCAGCAAAGTTGGGTGGGACTGGGGAGGCAGCAGCCAATTAAGGAACCATCAAACTTCTCCTCCAAACCTCCCCCCAGGACTCTCCCCCTTCCTGCCTCCAGCCAACGTGGTAATTGTGTCTAATTTCTAAATTTCCATGCCGCTGCTGCATGTGCCTCCCCTTAATGAGATGTAAATGTGTTGCCAGTTTGTGGATTTGTTTAATTGCAGGGTAGCTAAACTGTGATTGGCCAGGAGGTTCATTTTTAAATTTATTTATTTAGCACACATGCGAGGCATTTTAAAAATCCTTTTCTCCAGCTCAAAGAGGGAGGGGAACATATTCTATTTTCCTGTTCTGTTCAGGGTTCTGTCACAAAGAAACCATCTGGTTTTCCATGTGTTTGCTACTGAACTTAAAAGACTTCTGCCATATTCCAAGTGTTTGAAATAACTCTGAATGCCTCCTGTTTGATTCAGGTTCCTGAGCTGGACTCTGATGCTCAGGAATCTTTGGTTCTTAGTGGACAGACACAAGAAACACCTTCCAAGCATTTTTAAATGGCTTTTCAGCACAATGATACTCATTCACTGAGCTTTTTCTCACTCACCTCCCACAAAGGCTTTTAAAAGAAAAGGATGAAAGATTTGAGTACTAAACTGGGGAAGAACAGAGCCATCATTACCTAGTCTAACTCCAAATAAAATCCACTAAAGCTTGAAGGAAATACTGACTGATTTTAGTGCCTTTAACTCACTGCCACTTCCGAGTTTGCTCAAATATAGGAGAGCAGTAAGGAGTCTCCTAAATCTCAGCAGAACCTTGGAAGTGCAGATAAAAGCCAATTTTGCCCTGCAGTACCTTTGCTACCAAGGATGATGGCACAGAAGAGGCCTGGCTTGATTTGCAGGACTCAAGACATCTGGAAGGGAGAAAATCAAACAGAACCACGGGGCCATTTCCACAAGGGCACATTTCAAAAATTCAAAAGCATTAAAAGCAGAAAGTTCTGGTTTTGCAGAACCCAGAGATAAATCCTCCCCTTCTGCTGCTCCTCAACAACAATTAGTCTGGGAGAAAGTGCAGCTCTTTCAGTGCTAAGACCACTGTATAAATAATACATTCATTTTTAGAATTTCCTTAACGTTCTGGTTTCCATCAGTTTTATGGCACCTAACGCCGCTTTTAGCGCTTGCCTTGGTGTAATGACTCACCCAGATAATTCATGGAGGCTGGCACTCATAAATCTCCCCTCAGCATCTCCGTGAGGATCTAAAGCAGCAGCATTTACCTTGGCACAGGCAGATTCATCCGCAGGTTCCAGTCCCCAGGAAATCAAGGATGCCTTTCCCACCCTGATGCCTTGAAGGAATACTTGAGGGGAGTTCTTGCCCCCACAGGAATCCTGCAGGAACAGCAGAACTGGATTTACACTCAATGCGTGATGGTATTCACAGGGGTTTTCAGGTAAGGGAAGAGACGAGAATGTTGACTCCGTGTTCAGAAGGCTGATTTATTATTTTATGATATATATTACATTAAAACTATACTAAAAAGAATAGAAGGAAAAGTTTCATCTCAGAAGGCTAGCTAAGAATAGAAAGGAATGAATACTAAAGGTTTGTGTCTTGGACAGAGAGTCCAAATTAACTGGGCTGTGATTGGACATTAATTGTAAATATCCAACATGAGATCAATCCCAGATGCACCTGTTGCATTCCACAGCAGCAGACAACCATTGTTTGCATTTTGTTCCTGAAGCCTCTCAGTTTCTCAGGAAGAAAAATCCTAAGGAAAGGATTTTTAATGAAAAGATGTCTGCAACACACTCAATTCTTCTTTTTGTGTTGGAAGGCCCAAATTGAGAATCTGGACCATGAAGATCTCAGAAAAAGGTTCATTTCCTGCCAAATCCGTCAGGGAGACACCCCCAGAATCTGATTGCATCTCCATGGGAGGAGGGAATATCTGCCTGCACGAGTCACTTGTTTGCATCCCAGAAAACCAGAATGGAGGTTGATTCCAGCTCCAGCTGCCTGTTGCTCCACCACAAACGGAACCAGCGTGTCCCAGGGCCAAGGGCATCCCTCCTCACAGCCACTGCCAGTAACAGGCAATAACACAAGCAGCAGAGTAAAGGGAAGTGACAGCAGGGAAATAATTCAGCCTTTAAGTGACACGTTATCCTGTTAAAAGCCATTTACCTTCTGCTGCTCCCTGTGTCATTGCTCGTTTGGGTTTGGAAGTGACATCTCCCCAGGTGCCATAAACTTGCCAGTGGTGAGGGGATTTATGGAGGGAGCACCCTGGGGAGTCACAGCCCTGGTGGTTGTGGGCAGGGACAGCCCTTGGTGGGCTCTGATTGTCCCCTCAGCTCCCACCCATCCAACTCAGAGCATCCAGAAGGGATAACTCCATAATTGTCCCTTTTCCCTGCAGCACAGCCTGGCCCGATGATGCTGATGCCTTTTGATTTTAGCTTTTCTATTTTCCATCTATTTGTAACCCTGCAGTTCTTTAGTGCAGAACTCCAAACCCCACACACAGTGGGAGCTGCTGCTTCCCCATTTGGGGCAGACACAACAATTCCTCTCCAGGCCTGGCAATCAAGGACACCTCACTGCCTCAGGGCCCAGAGATGGAAACAAAAGGGAGTTGGGGGCAGCAAACTTGGGGTCAATGACTTCATCAGCTGAAGCTGGAATTGGCAGATTCACCCCCAAAATGAAATGGACCAAACTTATAAAAGTGTGAAACCCAGGACCCATTGTCCATTTTGGAACTTTGTCTGCTCTAAATGTACTTGAAGGCCCTTCAATAAATAGATCTGCTTTTTATTCTCTTAATTTTGTCTGGCCTCTGTTTTTAAGTAGTCCCAGCAAGGCATCAAAGCATCTCAGCGGCAAATATTGGAAGGTGTTCCATCCCATGGAAGTGTCCCATCCCATTGAATGTTCCATCCATGGAAGGAATTCCTGCCCATGGAAGGTGTTCTATCCTATGGAAGGAGCTCTGTCCCATGGAAGGAGTTCCATCCCGTGGAAGCTGTTCCATGCCATGGAAGCTGTTCCTGCCCACAGTAGAGGCTGCAATTCCATGGCCTTTAAGGTGTCTCCCAGCCCACAGCAGTGTGGGAGAGGGGCAAACAGCCCCTGATTGAATTCAGAGCAGCCCTTTGCTGGGATCCATCGGGATGACAGATGAATTTCCATTAGTTTAATGTGAATCACCACAGATAATGGCAAACAATACTTATGCTAATGAGGGAGCCGAGAGAAAGCTTTGCAAATGAGGTGCCATTTGCTGCCAGCCGGGGTGCAGCTGATTAGAAACAGCCTGATTGATGGCTCCATCCTCCCCCAGCCTTGGGTGGCACCTCCCTGGGCATCCCCATGGCATCCCAGAACTGCAGTCCTGCAGGGAGAGGTGCCCTGAGCCAGGAGAAGCAATTCAGGGGAAAAACATGAGGGATGTGGGGTGGAAATGGGAAAGGGAGTGTTGGTGAGGAAGCTGAGGGGAGAATGTTTGGGGTCTGCTGCTCATCCAGAGGGGCAGCTCCAAACTTTGCTCCCTGTGATGGGGACAGGGCCCAGGAATGGCTGGAGCTGTGCCAGGCTGGATTTCAGGGGAAGGTGCTTCCCCCAGAGGGTGCTGGCACTGCCCAGGGAATGGGCACTGCCCCAGAGCTCCAGGAGCTTTGGGACACCACTCCAGGGATGCCCAGGTGGGATTTGGGGTGTCTGTGCAGGGCCAGGGGTTGGACTGGATGATCCTGGTGGGTCCCAGAGCTGCACGAGTGTTTGGACACCACTCCAGGGATGCCCAGGTGGGATTTGGGGTGTCTGTGAGGGCCAGGGGCTGGACTGGATGATCCTGGTGGGTCCCTCCCAGCTCAAGTATCTGAAGTAAAATGTGGAGCAGGGTTGGTCTCTTGTGGGTTCTTTTCCACAAGAGAAGATCCTGTGGGCAAGGTGAGCTTCTGTGGCGAGGATTGTCCTGCTGTGCAGGGGTCAGGGTGTGGGGTTTGAGGAGGATCTGATGGAAGGAAAGCCTCCAAAATCTCCCTGAGCATGGAGTTCATGTAGGTGACCGTGTTCACAGGGGTTTTTGGATGAGGGAAGGCACGAGGATCTGACTCCATGTTTCAAAAGGCTTGATTTATTATTTTATGATATATATTACATTAAAACTATACTAAAATAATAGAAGAAAGGATTTCATCAGAAGGCTGGCTAAGAATA
This sequence comes from Ammospiza nelsoni, assembly GCF_027579445.1. Taxonomy (NCBI): domain Eukaryota; kingdom Metazoa; phylum Chordata; class Aves; order Passeriformes; family Passerellidae; genus Ammospiza; species Ammospiza nelsoni. The sequence continues at coordinate 4,148,511 of NC_080656.1, read as the reverse complement.
GAAAAAGAAAGAATGATAACAAAGGTTTGTGGCTCAGCTCTCTGTCCGAGCCAGCTGACTGTGATTGGCCATTAATTAGAAACAACCACATGAGACCAATCCCAGATGCACCTGTTGCATTCCACAGCAGCAGATAATCAATGTTTACATTTTGTTCCTGAGGCCTGTCAGCTTCTCAGGAGGAAAAATCCTAAGGAAAGGATTTTTCATAAAAGATGTCTGTGCACGTGTAGTTTTTAAGGATTATATGATGGAAGGAACGCCTCCAAACCTCCCTGAGCACGTGGGGTTGAAGGACACTCGAATAAGGAAAACCTCACAAATTCACCTAGATCCACCCCAAGAAAACCTTGTGGCAGCACTGCTTGGCATCCACTGGATTGTTTTTAATGTTTTGTGCTAGAATGGACCTGAGGGAGCCAGGGGAGAGGCACTGAGAGCAATTCCAGCAGCAAGGTGAGAGGGAACGGGCCCACAAAGCCACGGCAGGTGCGGCGCTGTGGGCAGGCAGAGCCCTGCGAGTGCCTCAGAGCCAGGAGATAAATCAGAGGACGTGGGCAAAGCTTTGTGGAACAGGAGGTGATCCAGAGGCGCCGTCAGAGCTGCACAGGGATTTATAACATTCCATTCTGCTGCACCAGAATCGTGCTGGATTGTCTGAGAGCAGCCCTGTGCTGGCAATGTGTCGACTCCTTAATTTTCACACCCACTAAGGAAGATTTAGAATACTTATGTTTTTAGGAAGGGGATAAAGAAGCAGGCTGATAATGGCATTCCTGGCTTGGCTGGCTGTACCCAGCACTGTGCTTTCATAATTTCTTGCAGTTATTACCTTTGGCTTTTAATATCTTATTATATAAATATTTGTCAAATGCAGAAGCACAGTGATTCAGAGCAATAAAAAGCAGCATCTCCTGCAGGCCTGGAGGCAGGGTGCCACATTACCTCAGGATTTCCTTGAATATTTGCATTAAATTCCTGGAATTTCTAAATAGCTCCAGACACAGGGTGCTACAGGAGCAGAATCTGTTCCTCTGCTGGTTGTTTTTCCAGCAGGGCAAAGTTCTGGGTAAATGAGCACTTGAGAAACGTCTGAATTAAGGAGAATTTCCCCACTGAGAGGTGCTGACCCACGCTTTTCAGTGATGTAGCTGCACATTTCTGAGGGCAGAGGGGAGGAGGGCTCAGCAGGGGAGGGAGATGCTGCTGGGAAGATTTGTTCTGTTTTGCACCTTTCCTTTCCCTTTCCCTTTCCCTTTCCCTTTCCCTTTCCCTTTCCCTTTCCCTTTCCCTTTCCCTTTCCCTTTCCTTTCCCTTCCCTTTTTGCTTTCCTTTCTTTCCCCTTCCTTTGTGGTTAAATCACCCTCCCAGCCGTGTTTTGGCAGGGGCAGCAGTTTTAGGGCAATGGAGCTTGTGAGAGTGGCTCAGACCAGAGGATGAGGATTTGCAGAGCCCCTTGTAAAATAAAAAATAATTAATTCTAAAATAAAAGTATTAATTCTAGGATGCCTTGGAGTGGCTGCCTAGAACAGAGGCTGGACAAGGTTAAGAGAATAAAGTGGGAATTTATGAAAGGCCTTTAACAGACACACCTTGGGCACTCAGAGCCTCCCAGAGGCTACACCCAGGATGGACAGCTGTCATGAGTTTTTCACACAATTTCATATCAGGGCTTGATTCTCCAATTACACCTTCAGCTAATGAAGTACTGCCCCAGTTTGCCCCTCCCCAATTCAATTTTGTTCGTACTTTTTGGGCCTGAGACAGTGAGGTGTCCTCGAGTCAGAGCCCTGGAGGGATTGTTCTGTGTGAATAAATGGAAGAGCAGTGGCTGACACTCTGTATGGAGTTTAGAGTTATACCCTAAATCAGTTCAGGATTTGAAAAATAGAAAAGCTGAAATCCCAAGGCATCACTTCCCTCAGGGCTCCCCCAGCATCCCAGGGCTGGCCCTTGGAGCTGAGCAGCTCTGAGGAGATCCCACACCCAGGAGCCACCTCCACAAACCCCTGCACAGAATCCAGGTTAGAAATGCTCCATTCCAGCACAGGAACCACTGACTGCACCCCAGCCTGGACCATCATGAGAACTTGTGTTATTTCACTCCCTGAATCCAAACCCTGAGCAGGAGCTGCTCCAGAGCCTCAGTGCCATGTTCCCTCCTGGCACATCCTCTCAGCAGCTGGACCCTTTTACCCTTTCATCCTCTGAGGAAAGGTTACACCAGTATGGAATTTGCATTAATCTGAACAGGCAGTGCCTGGGACTCTCCTGGGACCTTGCTCTCTGCTGAACCCATTTGTATTCATCCATCAAAAAGTATTAATTCTCCTTTTTGCATCGCTCTCTGCCTGGGTTTTATTTTTTTTTTTCCTTTTTCTTTTTTTCATTATCTTTTAAAGCACTGAAGAACCCCATCCCCTTCTGCTCAAGCCACAAGATGATAAAGTTGTTTTTCCCTGCAGCTCTTTTCAATGCATCATTTAGCAGCCCTCCTCTAACATGTTCTGAAAAGCCTCTCTTATCCCAGGTGGAGGGTGGGGAAGGAGGATCTGGTGGGACTGTGGAATTGAAATCCATCTAGGTTTAAATAGCTCAAGGTCAGTTCGGGATGGGAGCACAACAGCAGATTTCTGGAGACTTCATTCAATGAATTGTTGATTGGAAAAGCTCTTTGAGATCCCCGTGGAGCAGAATCTGGAAGGAAATGTGTTTTCCAAAAGGAGGACAGCAGGTTGGTTGTTAATGATTTCAATAAAGGAAGAGAAGGCACATTAGGAGGTTGGTCATGAGGGTAAAAAGGGGAGGCTGGTGTATTGCTCATTAGTGGTTTGCCAAAATTAACTCAACTTCTGTGTTTGCTTTCACGGCAAACCTTCCAGATAATTGCAATTACCCTGAGCAGGGGACAGGGGCCCTGCTCCAGGCACCCCAAGGGTCAGGACAGAGCCCAGGGCTGGCTCAGGGGCTGCACCAGGGCACAGCTGGGCCTGGCTTTGCTGTGCCCATTCCCTGGGAGGAAAGCAGGAATTTACCCTCCAAAGGTGTCCTGTGGGTTATTTCACAAGGATGGGCAGAAATCAGAGCAAAGAGCAGAGAACCTGACCCAGGAGGTGGTGAAATCACTGCCAGCTGTGCCATTGCTTTCTCTTTGGGTTGAGCCCAAACCTCTACAAATTCAGTTTCTCAGAGAGGCTTTTTTTACCTTTTTCCCTTTCTGTATTCTCCCATTTCCTTTGCTGTTCCTTTCCTCCTTCACAAGCTATTGATTCTCATCTTGTCTTTTATTTACTGCCAGCTCACTCATTATGTCAGGAATCCTATCCTGAAATGCCATTCTGTTTTCTGCATTCACAACCTTTAAATAAAGGACAGGTTTTGCAGCATCCTGCCTGCCAAGGTGCCTGCCAGCTGGCTGCCCACTATTGGGGTTTTTCCTGCAGGAGGAAAAGAGGGAATGGCTGGAATGTTCCTCCAGCATGGGGAAGTGCTCTGATTTCATCACACAGACATCCTGCCTGTTCAGAGAATGGTGACAGGGACAGTTTGGGCTGAAATCCCAGGGTTTATCAGGCAGGTTAGAGGATTTCAGGAGCCAACCCACAGTGAGATGATGCTGTGTGAAGGCTGGCCTAGAGCAGAGACTGGACAGAGCTAAAAAATAAAGTTGGGATTTATTAAAAGGCCTCAATGGATGCACCTTGGGCAGCATAAGAGCTCAGCCAGGGCTGCACCCAACATGAACCAAAATAGTCCCAAAATGAACCCAAGATGAATGAAAATGGTACCAAAATGAACCCAAGATGAACCCAAAATGGCCCCAAAATGAACCCAAGATGAACCAAAATGGCCCCAAAATGCACAAGCGCTCCCGGGGTCTCTCCCTGGGATCAGTTCTGCTCCATTTGCACCTTGCAGTTCATTGTCCCATTCCAGCTTTAGCCCAGGCAGTCCCACCCTGCTTGTTTTTCTCTCTGCAGCCCACGGTGTTTGTGCTCCTGGGCTGAGATTTGGATCATTTGTCCTTGGTGCCCAGCTGGAGCAGGAATTGTTTTGTCTCCCTGCTCTGTGCACAGAGCTCAGCAACGCTGAATGTGAAGCTCAGAACTGCTCACTAAAGCAGCACAGAATGTGAAAAATAGAAGAGCCAAAACCTGAGGCATCAGTGAAGGCAGGGAGAGGGAGTTACCTCTCCTCTCCAGGGGAGGAGCCAAGCATTCCTCCCTGGATCCAATCTGAGCTTTGGGACACCCCAGCAGCCTTTGCCCCCTGCATTGCCAGAGGAGCAGCTTTGTGCTGCCCTGCATGGCCAGAGGGAGCCCAGGCCCATCTGCAGCAGCCCTGGAGCTGCAGAGGAAAACTCCCCCCTTGTGCAGGATCCCTGCTGCAGCAGAGCCACAGCTGGCACTGCAGGAGGGCTGAGCCCCCCTGGGATGGGGCTGGGACACCCCCTGGCACACAGGGGGCAGGGACTGCTCTGACTCTGGCAGGGGTGTCTTGTATTACTGCATTTGTATTTTATTTGTATTTTTATTAATAAAGAACTGTTATTCCCACTCCTATATCTTTGCATGATAACTCCTTAATTTCAAAATTATAATAATTCAGACATTTGGGGTTTACATTTTTTTTTCAATTTTCCATTTCAGGTGAGGCTCCTGCCTTCCTTACAGACACCTGGCTGTTCAAACCAGCACAGAAGGGAGGGCTGGAAGCATCAAGGTGAATGGAAGGAGAGGAAAGGAGCAGGATGTGCTGACACTTTGATGGAGGCAGCTCAGCCTTTAACTCAGGGCTGGTCTCTCTGGGCTCCTCAGGCTCAGTTGCAGCTCCAGCCCATGCTGGGTTTGGCCCTGGAGCTGCAGCAGATGCTTTCTGAAGGCATTTAGCTGCTGCAATAAAACCCTGAGTGTCTGGGAGCTGCACTAACTCAGCCATGTGGGTTTTATTTCTGTGCTTTGGTCGCTGACCCCAGGATGGCACTGAAAAATGGGAGTGGATTGTGTTCAGGCAGGAAATGGAGGGTGGCTGTCAAAAAAATAAATAAAACAAAGTGGCTGAGCCCATTTTAATTAATGCTCAGGATGAAGTGGTTGGCTCACTCTCTGCTTCTCACTCCTATGCCATTGTTTGGTGGTGCAGACAAAGTTAATTCCTGGAAAGATCCTGTGTGATCAGCAGGACTGGCTGCCAGGAATTGTGCTGCTGCTCCCTCCAGCCAGGGCTCAGCTGTGGGGCGGCCAGAAATACAACAAGAATTGTGGAATTTGGATTACCTGGCTGCACAGGGAGAGGGGAGAGCATTGCAGAGCTCTTCCAGAGCTCAGGAGAGGCACTGATCAAAAAGTGAAGAAAAACTGAGGAATGGGGCAGGAGGGAATGACCAAAAGTGAGTCTTTGCTCAGATAGAGGTGGAAAAATCAGAGTAAAATGTTGGTTTTGGCTCAAACCTATTCAAACCAGACACCAACTTTTGATGGTGAAAGCTCACCCAAAAATGCTGAGTATTTTCTCCCTTTGCCCTGCAAATCAGCTCCAAAACTCAATAGCTTTTGGGTTTTGTTTTTGTTTTTTGGTTTTGGTTTTGGTTTTTGTGGTTTTCTTTGGTTTGGTTTGGTTTGGTTTTTTTTGTTGTTGTTGTTTTTTGGGTTTTAGGGGTTTTTTTGTTTTGTTTCTTGTTTGTTTGTTTGGGGGTTTCTTGGGTTTTTTTTGTTTGTTTTTTTGGTTTTATTTTGCGTTTTTTGTTTGTTTTTTTGTGGGTTTGTTTTGTTTTGTTTTGGATTTTTTGTTGTTGTTGTTCTCGTTTTTTGTTTTTTTGGTGGTTTTTTTTTTGTCTTTTGTGGGTTTTTTTGTTTGTTTGTTTTGGGTTGTTGTTGTTGGTGGTGGTGGTTTTTGGGGTTTTGTTTTTAGGTTTTTTTTTGTCTGCGGGAGAGGCACAGCCCAGGAACCTGCAGCTGGATGGGGACACGGAGCTGCCACTCCAGAACAGCTCTGCAGCTCCTTCCCAACCTCACAACAGGTCTTGCATTGATTTCCCTCCGAAAAATAAATCAAAAACATAATAAATGGAGCTGTGTGAATAACCAGCATTTACAGGCAGCAACGTGCTGAAAAGCAGAAAGCACACTTTGGGGGAAAGAAGCATTTTTTACCTTCCCAGAGGTGGAGGGAAAACAAAGGAGGAAATATTTGTTTCAGGTTGAATGAAACATTGATTTGTTTTGGAGGAGGCAGGGGAGAGGGTGATCCATTCTCTTACAATTTGGCATATTTAGAAAATAAAAGATCTGGCTGATGGAAAAGAGAAGGGATTAGTGTGGGAAAAAGAAAAACGTGGGGAATATGGTCCATTTTTTTCCTAATACGTTTTCTTTGCTTGAAAGAACTCAGAAATTTGTCGCATCTCCGTGTCCCTCTGCACATGTCTGTCAATAAAATCTTTTCCAGCACCACCTCCCTTGCCTATTAAGACCATTTTCTCCCAGGAGCAGCAGTTATTTAGTGCCAGAAGAGGTTATTTAGTTAATTTCTCTGTGCATACAAGGAGAGAGGCTCGGATATTTCAGAGCTCAGGCTCAGACCCAGCCAGAATCCGAAGACATCAACAATTTGTGTCCCCACCCGAGCATCCCTGGGGCTGCAGGAGCTGGCAATGGATCATTATTCATGCTGAGGGGGACTCTGTCCTCTTGTCATGCAGCTCCAGATACCACTTTTTTTTTTGTGCTTTCTGGATGCTGCTCTTGAAGGACAAGCAGCTTTTGAAGCAGACCAAGGTTAGATCCGATCACCTTTATTGTTATTTTTCCCTTGTTTTATTTTTTTCCTTGATTTTTTTTCCCTTGATTCTTTTCTCTTCCTTTATTTTTATTTTTTTTTTTCTTTTTCACAACAAATGGAGGAAATTGCTGGGTAATTCTTTCTCAGCTGCAGAGGGATAAGCAAAAGGCTCCCACGTGTCAGGAGGCAGAGATTGGCTGCGAGACACCATTGATTAGCTGAGACATTCGGAATTGTTTCCAGCAGCACTCAGAGAGCAGGGAAAAAAAACCAACCCCGGGTTTAAGTGAGGATCCTTGCAGGTAACAAAGCTCCAGGGAGCTGTGTCTGAGGTAAAGGAGCTGTTCAGTCCTGTGGTCAGTGAGTTTTGGAAATCAGCTGCTCCCAGTTCAGCAGCGTCGCTGTGCCTGGTTATTCCCGTGGATGGAAACGGGAACAAGGTGTGCTCACGTTTAGGGCAGAAAAAGTCCAATTTTTTGGGGTAAAAATGGTGGAGGAATCCTGGAATCCCAGCCTGGTTTGGGTTGGAAGGGGCCTTAAAGCTCATCTCATTCCATGATCCAAGCTGGTGTTCTAAACTGTGAACCCAACCCAAACCAGCTGGGGGAAAGGAAGGACTCAGGGCCAAGTTTGTAATTTGGAGAGCGAATCCACAACTGAGATGTGTAAGGAGGGTTTGGAGTGACTCTTTAACAAGGCCTGAGAGTCTGGGCCTCAGCCTGAAGCCCTTCAGACCTGCAGCCAAAATTAAAGTTGCCCCAGATGGAAAGGAGTCAGGAGGTGATGCTCAAATCCCCCAGAAGATGAGTTCTGCCAGCTGTGGTGCTTTCTGGGGGTTCATTTATCCTCTTCATTAACCCCCTCTATTAATTAACCCCTCCAGGTGTTAATTTATGCCAGGGGTTAATTATGAGTCTGCATCAACCTGTGACTACTGCAAGGACAGAATGGGGTTGAGAAAACTCTGAAAAGCCAAGAGTTGCTCTGGGCAGGTCCTGGAATTAAAAAGAAAAAAGTTTCCCCAGATGGAAAGGAGTCAGGAGGTGGTGCTTACATCTCCCATAATATGAGTTCTGCCAGCTGTGGTGCTTTCCAGGGGTTTATTTTTTTCTCTTTATTAACCCCCTCTATTAATTAACTCCTTCCAGAATTTAATTTATTCCAGAGGTCGATTATCAGTCTGTGTCACCGTGTGACTGCTGCAAGGACAGAATGGGGTCAGGAAGGCTCTGAAAAGCCAAGAGCTGCTCTGCTATTAAAAAAAAAAAAAGTCTCTGAGAATCAATCCTGGCATCTCCCATCTTTAAATAAACTCATTTTGTGTGGGTGAGCCTTTAGAAGGGTGAGAAGGGAGGAGAGAACACCTGGGCAGCAGCACAGGAACTCATCCAAGCCCTCTGTCCTGAGCAGCTTTAAAATCCAAATTCATCCAAGCCCTCTGGTCCTGAGCAGCTTTGATGTGCTCCTGGAACCAGCTGGGGCTCCGAAGGCAGGCATTGCTGCAGCCCTGCAAACTGCTGCTCCCTGCAGAAAATTGATAAAGAGGCCTCAGATTCCAGCCTGCATCTGACCTGAGCAGCTAAATAGGTTACACTGAGTTTTAAGGATCGCCCCAGTTTTCTCTCTAATAGGCAATTTTTCTGCTTAATTTGCAGAACAAGCAAAAAGCCATTATGTAAAATTTATCAGCAGCAATTGACTCTCATTAGAGATTGGGAGCAGCAGACTTTGTTCAAAGGGGGGAAGGAGCCTCCAAATTTTCCTTTACCAGCCTGAGCTTCCTGGTGTTTGTGCTGACCCCTGCCCTGAACAAATTCAGCCACCGAGCCACCAGAATGAGAGCAATGAGGGATTTGTCTTTGCTAACAAACTGTGGGGCTGCTGGGAGATAAAACCAGCACTATGAGGGAAAAGAAACAATGGGAAGGATGAATGGAAAAAGAGATTTGCTTTTACAAATAAACTGTAGGTTTGCTGATCAATGAAATTAGACATTGAAAGATGAAAGAAGCAATGGTGGAAAATCCCTAAATTCCATAGGAATTAAAAATTAAAAGGCAGGGTTGTACATTAGAGGGAAATCTTTGGGATCAGGTGTTCTTGGAAGTCTGAACCTCTCAAGTCCCTCAGAAATGGGGAAAGAGAGAAGGGAAATGTGGCTGGAAATTGGGATAAAAGGAGGCTGCAACCTCCAAAAATGGGAGAGACCCCAGGGGATGCCCCATGGCCTCTGCCTTGATTGGAATAAAGTTCCAGGACTGCTCTGTCTCCTTTTGCACATCAACCTCTGGTGTTTGTGGATGGATTTTCCTAACAAGAATTTCTCTGCTCTTCTCCCAGGAGCTGCTCCCAGCTGGGCTGGGGGTGCTGGAGCAGGCAGAGCTCTGGGCTGGGCTGCAGGAAGGGCCTGAAAATCACAGTGCTGTCATTATTGGAGTGCTGGAATGCTGAGTTCTGCCACGGAGAGAGCTCAGCTCCAGTGGGAATGTTGTGTTCAGGGTGCTGGAGAGCAGCTCTGTGCCGGGAGAACGAGCTGCATTGTGCCTGTGGGATGGAGGAGAGTTTGGATTTTAAACCTCATGGGATGGAGGCAAATTTGGACTTTAAAGGCCGCAGAATAAAGGCAAATTTGGATTTCAAACCCCATGGAACAGAGGCAAATTTGGACCTTAAAGCCCAATGGATAGACACAAATTTGGATTTTATACCCCATGGGGTGGAAGCAAATTTGGACTTTAAAGGTCACAGGATAGAGGCAAATTTAAATTTTAAAGCCCAATGAATAGTGGCAAATTTGGACTTTAAAGCCCATGGGATGGAGGCAAATTTGGATTTTAAAGCCCAATGGATAAAAGCAAATTTTGACTTTAAAGGCCATAGGATAGAGGCAAATTTCAATTTTAAAGCCCAGTGGATAGAGGCAAATTTGGATTTTAAAGCCCAGCGGACAGAGGCAAATTTTGACTTCAAAGGCCACAGGATAGAGGCAAATTTGGATTTTAAAGCCCAATGGATAGAGCAAATTTGGATTTTAAACCCCATGGGACAAAGGCAAATTTGGATTTTAAAGCCCAATGGATAAAAGCAAATTTTGACTTTAAAGCCCATGGGATAGAGGCAAATTTAAATTTTAAAGCCCAATGGATAGAGGCAAATTTGGGTCTTAAAACCCATGGGAGAGAGGCAAATTTGGACTTTAAAGGCCATGGGATAGAGCAAATTTGGATTTTAAAGCCCAACCCCATGGGATAGAGGCAAATTTGCATTTTAAAGCCCATGGGACAGAATGCAACATTTAAGGCCACAGGATGGAGGCAAATTTAGACTTTAAAGCCCCATGGATGCCCCAGCATGGCTCTGCACTCTCCTACTTGAGTTTAACCCCTTTAATCAGTGCTGCATTTACTGCTGCCCTCCATTCTCACCACAATTCTCTCCCAAATGTGGCCAAGAGCTGCTGGCCAGGGTTCCTGAGCCCGGAGCTGGGGAGCTGCTCCTGTTCCCTCCTGCTGCAGCAGCATCCTCTGGCTCCAGCTGGAAGCAGCTGTGCCTTGCCCTGTGTAGGGGGACAGGTAAACCATAATTTTCCTTCCTGGGAGAGACATTAGGGACGTGGAAATTACTGCTGAAAGGCTCAGATGGGGATTTCTCCTTCATTTTTCCCCCCACAATAAATGTTAATTATACATGAAGGTTGGCTGCAGCAGAAGGGATTATAATTAATTTATATTTGAACTATTATAGGTTTCACTGCAAAATGCATTTCATTGCAGCAAAGTGTGTTATGGGTGCTGTTTGCTGCCAGCAATTGACAGAAACTGGCCACAAAGCTTTGCTGCCATGAATTCAGCACCAAGGACATCAGCAGGTAGGGTAAACCGGGGGGAAAAAGTAAAATAATTCTATTTAACTTGTGAGCAGAGACCTTGTTGCAGAGCTCAGCCCAACCTGAGGAATGCAGAGAGGCCCGCATGAATTGGGAGGGGAAAATTGGGATCCAATTCTGCCTGGAAATGAGGATTTATCTGTCTCTTCTTCTGGATTGTGCCTATGGGATGGAGGAGAGTTTGGATTTTAAAGCCCATGGGATAGAGGAAAATTTGGACTTTAAAGTTCACAAGACAGAGGCAAATTTCAATTTTAAAGCCCAATGGATAGAGGCATGGATAGAGTCTCTGTTTTAAACGCCCAAAAAGTTAAAATCTGGAAGCAGAATTTTTTTGTTATTCTTGGTGCCCAGAGCAGAAGGAAGGCAGTGTGGCCATGGGGACAGGCAGACAGGATTTATTCCTGACCTGAGGGCAAATCCTGACTTTTCCGAGTCTCTCTCCTTCCCCATCACCACCTACACACTGTTCTGGGATGAGAGGTTCTCCAAGACAGGGGTTGTGTTTATCCAGGTAGGCTGGACACCCCCAGAAGTGTCAAACCAGACCTACCAGGCAGGATATTAAAAGCATAAATGCCAAGTTGATAACTTTCAATTGGCATTTCCTAAGTTCTACATGAACCTCTCAAACCTCCTTCCTTACCATTTTTTTGAGGTATCAAGATTTTCAATCTTTGTTCAGTGGTTTCTTTGCCATCCCTGACACCTGCCAGGCTCTGCTGATGCTCTCCATGTCCCCTCTGCCTGGGGAGAGAATGAAAAACCCTTTTAGTGCAGCCAGGTTTGGTCTGCAGGAAAGTGTGGGAACCCAGGACATCCCTCTGGCTGTCCAAGACCCTGCCAGGGGGCTCAGAGACCCTGGCACAGAGCCCAGAACACCTGTGGGTTTGATTATGACCCATGGAGCAAATTACCAACCTTAGATGAAGATCAGCAAGCCACAACAGTTTAGGTAGAATGATAGTGAAGTTATCGTGGGAGGGGGAAGAAGATTTTGGGGTTTTTAGAATGGGGGTTCAGGAGGCAAGATGGAGGGAACTGGGCATGTCCAACCTTTCTCCTTCTTCTTCTTGGCCTCCATCTTCTGCTGTGATGGTGGCACTTTGGGATTGGTTTAGAGTAGAAGCTCACTGTCTAACACAGGTGATGGGTATTGGGAAGTGATTGTAAAGATTGTACAGGTAGTTTTTAGTATAAAGACATAACACTGCCCCGGGGGCAGGCAGAGTGCCTGGAACTGCCCTGCTGGATGGACCTTGGCAGGGCAGGAGAAAGAATTTTATAGATAAGGAACAATAAACAACCTTGAGAATAAGAAATTAAGAGCTCTGACTCCTTCTTCAAGTGCTGGGCTGGGAAAAGAGACTTTCTAACATAACTGGGGATCATGGCAACCAGCAAAAGATCCTGAGAGAAAAGGGCAGCTCTCTCCTGCCAGAGATCCACAAACAGCTCCAGAGTTGCTGGGAACAGCTGGGAGGGAAGGTCAGAGCCAGGGCAGAGCCAGCCCCACTGGGCCCCCTCTCCTGCTCCACCAAGGGGTGCCGAGGCACCCTGAGCTGCAGCAAGGGCAGGAGAGCAACACAAATAATAATGGCAGTTTGCCCAAGGAAGGAGAAAATTTGGGGTTTGGATTTTGGGTTTTGCATTTTGGATTTTGGGTTTTGGATTTTGGGTTTTGGATTTGGGGTTTTGCATTTTGGGTTTTGCATTTCGGATTTTGCATTTCGGGTTTTGGGTTTTGTGTTTTGCATTTTGGATTTTGTGGTTTGGGTTTTGGGTTTGGTTTGAGGCTGTGTCTCCAAGCAGTGAAAACCTTCCACAGGAAGGATCCAGGTCACTGATTGTCCCTTTGTCGTTTATTTCCATGAGTGCCTTGGGATTCTTTGGGTTGTTAAAGCAGGATTCCCACTTTTTCCTGCCTCTTTTGGAGGCGCCACAGAAGAACTTTGCCTGGGGAGCACAGCACATCCTGGCCATCTCCCTGGGCCAGGCCCTCCATCCTTTGGGAAGCGCAGGGAACGAGGATTCCCTGTGGGTGCCATTGCTGTGCCCCTGTCCCAGCAGTGTGGGGGTGACCAACCCCAGCTCTGGAGCCTGGCAGGAGCCAGCAGCAGGCTCAGGAGGTGCCAGCTCCCCTCAGCTCAAGGGGCTCAGCTGACTGAGGGAGTTTGATTCAGCACTTCCTCCCAGGGCTATTAAAAGCTGTGCTGATGCTGCAGCTGGGGCTGTCTGTGGCACATCTGGATGCACTCGAGCTATCTTTGTGCTGCAGAGCTGGGGCACCAAAAACCAGCAGAGCTGCAGAGAACAGCCCCCAGAGCTGTCAGCAGGACCTGCCTGAGCCCCTGGAAAAGGAGCTGCCAGCTCAGGTGCTGTGCCCTCAGCTCCTGTCCCCTTCAGCCCACCTGGGTGAAGCCACCTGTGTCCCTGTCACCCCGAGGCAGTGCAGAAGTTCTCTCTCTGCTGCAGCATTCCCTGCTCAATCTGCATGTCCTTGCCTTCCTGGCTATTTCAAGACTGTGCTGAAGGCACTCACGGCCACTTGAGTGAACCCTGGTTTGCTTCCAAGAGCTTTCTTACACAATTCAAGCTGTAAAATTAACAGACTGTTTTATCACACAGGAGGAGCCATCCAAAGGGTGGGAGGAGCTTTAATCCCACCAGAACACAGCAGGGCAGTGAAATCCTAGGGATTGTGTTGTTTGAGGTGTTTGCTGAGAAGGAGAAGCCCTGAGCAGGCTGTCCCAGCTCTGCTGGACATCAGGTATGGGATGGGGTGATAGGACATGAAATAAAATGACAGAGATTCGCTGCTCTTTCCAAGGTAAAAAAGGACTTTTTATTTTCTGACTCCAACATTTATAGACTTCCAAAAGTGACAGTGGATTGGAGGGTGACAGTGCCACCTCTCCAATGACACTGCACAAACCAACAGTCCATCAAATTTCTCCTTCTCCAGAAAAGAATGCAAAACAATAAAGTGTGTAAAAAAGCTCGTTACAGGAATGTAAACATCAGAAGGCCTAAAAAACCTTTAAAAATCAAAGCAAGAGGAGTGTCCTGATTTGGGAGCAGCAATGAGGAGATCCCTTCCCCGGGGATGCTGTGGGCAATGGGGCTCTGGGGGCAGCTCTGCAGTGCTGGTAAATCCAGGAGCTGTCTCTCGGGGAGTGTGGTGACACTGCATTTATCAAAGCCTGGCACTGCTCCCTCCCTGCACACCCCACAGTGTGACTCAGCCGGGTGAAAATACCCCCAGAATCCACCTGTGCTGCGCTGCCTGAATCCCTGCCTGGTCCCAGAGTGGGAATGGGGAGGTGGGGGGTCAGAAATCCCTGCTGCGAGCCAGCAGTGAGAGCCCCACAGGAGCAGGCTGATGGGGGGAGGCATCTGCCCCCTTCCTCGCCTCTGAGTCAGCCTCTGAGATAAAAGACCTTTTCCAGAAAGCACTGGGGTGAAAATATTTCAGTTTGCTGCAGCTTTGCCGTTGCCAGCCTCACTAATTTCTGCTCTGATGTCACCAGCAGTGGCCCCATTACTGTTATTTATAGTGTTTGTGCCGTGGGCTTTGGTTGTGCTCAAGGCTCTGTCACTGAAGGAAGGCAAGAGCTGCTCCAACACTCCCAGGGATGCATCTCCCAGCCTGGAGTGTATTCCAGGTTCTTCCCAACACACCTGGGCTGGGAGCATCTCCCCCACGCTCCAGTCTGTGCTCCAGCAAGCTGAGCCTTCCCGAGGCTTATTTGGGTTATTTAGAAGTTGCTCTAACAAAAGCAGTAAGTCACAGAGCGAGCAAATCCGCTCAGGGCAAGGCAGCCTGCAAAGCCAGATGCAAATGCAGCCAACCAGAAACCAAAAATATATTAGTACTGAGAGAGCAGGCAATTATTCCCCCATCAGAAAGGCAGAATTTTCAGTGTGAGACTTCAGAGCTGCTTCAGGACAGGCAGGCTCTGGTTTTGGGTGGAAATGAGGAGAGCCAAGGTTGTCTCAAAGCCCAAGTTTTGTTTTTCATGGGCTGCAAATAATGGATGCATCCAAGGTTGTTTCAAAACCCAAATCTTGCTCTCTATGGGCTTCCATTAATGGATGCATCCAAGGTTGTTTCAAAGCCCAAGTCTTGCTCTTCATGGGCTGCAATTAAGAATATATTAGTACTGAGAGAGCAGGCAATTATTCCCCCATCAGAAAGGCAGAATTTTCAGTGTGTGAGACTCCAGAGCTGCTTCAGGACAGCCAGGCTCTGGTTTTGGGTGGAAATAAAGAGAGACAAGGTTGTTTCATAGCCCAAGCTTTGCTCTTCATGGGCTGCAATTAATGGATGCATTTAACAAGCACACGTGGCAAAATGTGAGAAGGACTTTGCTTCTGTGAACCTGAAGTGTTGAAAAATCATGAGTCAGGCTTTTCATCTGATCACATCGATACTAAAATTAACAACAAAATAAAAAAAAAGGTGGTGAAGAGGCAGCCATGGTTTCAGTGCTTTCCTGCAGAGCTTTAAGTCTCTGGGGGTTGTGCCTGCAAGCTCTGCTGCCTGAGAGCTGAACTTCCCAGGAGATCTAATGGCTCTAGGAATGAAGGCTCTTTAGAAAAAGCACCAAATATTGCCAGAGACAGTACATCTGTAAGCACTGGAAACTCTGCAGCCCAAAATCTGTCCCAGAGGAGCTATTTCAGCACTTGGGCTGATCTCCAGCCTGAAGTGTGCACTGGCAGTGAACAGGAGGGAGGATTGGGCAGGTAACGTGTCTGAGCACAGGCCCTGGGGTCTTTAGGGTATCCCACAAAACCTCATGGCCTGGAACCAGTCCCAGGCTGAAACATTCTTTACCGTGAACCTGTGCCCTGGTCCTTACACATTTCCCATTTTTCTGCAGTATTTTGGAAAAGAAGAAGCCCCTCAAAGTGTTGATGATCAGGAATAACCCTCCAGAAGCCCCTCGATGTGTTGATTATCAGGAATAACCCTCCAGAGGCCCCTCAAAGTGTTGATGATCAGTATTAACCCTCCCTCTCTTTGCCACCAATGCCTTCTGTGGGTTTAAAGGCAGCATTTCCTCCCAAAGCAAGAAAATCCCATTTTGAGTGACTGTTCACAACCTTAAAAGGTTAAAACCCAAACACAGAGTTTGTTGTGACATCTGATTCATTTTTAGTTCTTCAAAAGATCAGCACTGCAAAGCACAACCCTGGGCTGGATCTGAGAATCTCAGAGTGGGGTTTTGTTAAGTGCTGTGGACAGAGTGACCCCCTCAAGGCATTAATTAATCCCTGGGACACTGAACACAGCTCCCTGGGCTGGTTCTGCAGCTCTGTGTCTCAGGGCTGAGTCTTTGGGCCTCTGCTGTTCTCTCCCTGTGGCCCAGAGAGTCCCCCAGCTGAATAAAACATTTAATAATGCTGAAGTGCCTCTGAAGATGAGGTGCTTGATGAATGAGTTCTTACTGCTGTTTATTTTTCCCTTTTGAGATGTGTTTGGATGCCAAGTGCAATTTTAGTGCAGAGTGGTATCGATCACCCCCTGCATGTGTAACACAGTCAGTTGTTATTCATTTCCTCATTGTTTCTCTCCTCTGAGAGGATCCTTGTTGGGTACCTCGGGGGGCAGCTTAATAAAACTCTGCCTGTTTCTATTAAATACTGAGGGAAGCATTATCCTTGTACAGCTCCGCTCCCTTTGGCACAGAGCTCTGAGGCACTGCTCCAGCACTTCTCCTGATGGCAGCCTGGGCTTCTGCCGTGAAATATGCTCCTTTTCCTTTTATTTCTGCTGAGTTTTGTGACCTGGCATTGCTACCTGTCACCGAGGCTGCTTTTTCCCTGAGTAATGTCACAGCACTTATTTTTATGGCTGTGCTGGAAACAATGATCCCTCCTCGGAATGGGAGATAAGGCTGAGACAAAGACAGAGCTGCTGCCTTTGAAGTGACATGAGAGGCTCCAGATCCTCCTGTGATGAGGCCCCTCTGTGAGGACAGGGACTGATAACAGAGGGAGACACGTGGCAGCTCTGATAGGGGCAGTGACCTCCTCAGCACTGAGAACATTGCAGGGAAAGGCTGCAGAGTCAGAGCTGAACTCAGCATTTGAGCCTTGAAATACCTTGGTGGGTATGGACAAAAATGCCTTCCTAAATTGGGATTAACATGAGTGAGAAAATGAAGTGTTAGAGCAGCTTTGGCTGTGGCTGTGCCTCTCCCTTCCCCTGGATGATGCTTTAGTTTATTTTAGTTAATTTTATATTTTCCATCTATTTGTAACCCTGCAGTTCTTCAGTTCTTCTCCAAACTCCACACAGAGTGGGAGCTGCTGCTTCCCCATTTTGGGCAGACACAACAATTCCTCTCCAGGATTTTAGCTTTTCTATTTTCCATCTATTTGAAAGAGATTATATTATATTTAATACTAATACTAATGCTAATACTACTACTACTAACAAGAATAATAAATTATATTTAATAATAGTATATTATTATATTTTTCACATATTTGTAACCCTGCAGTTCTTTAGTGTAGAGCTCCAAACTCCACACACAGTGGGAGCTGCTGCTTCCCCATTCGGGGCAGACACAACAATTCCTCTCCAGGCCTGGCAATCAAGGACACCTCACTGCCTCAGGGCCCAGAGATGGAAACAAAAGGGAGTTGGGGGCAGCAAACTTGGGGTCAATGGCTTCATCAGCTGAAGCTGGAATTGGCAGATTCACCCCCAAAATGAAATGGACCAAACTTATAAAAGTGTGAAACCCATGACCAGTTCTTCATTTTTGGGTTTTGTCTGCCCTAAATGTACCTGAAAGCCCTTCAATAAATAGGAGAGTGGGCACAGGGGACACTGCTGAGTGCCCATAAAGCCCAGCTTGCACAGAGAGACTGTCACTGTCACATTTTATGGAAAAATCCCTTCCCCTGGATTTTTCCCTGGGAAGATGAGAAGCCTCAGAGAAAAATGAAAACAATAATTATTACATTTGCTTCTCCTGTGTTTTGCTGCTTTGGAATGTGGTTGGAGATTGTTTATCCAACATGTGAATTGTTTAACTTAATGACCAATCATGGTCAGGCTGTGTCAGACTCTGGAGAGAGTCACGAGTTTTCATTATTATCTTTTAGCCTTCTGTCTGTATCCTTTCTCTATTCTTTAGCATAGTTTTAGTATAGCATTCTTTAATATAATATAATATAAAATAATAAATTAGCCTTCTGAAAACATGGAGTCAGATTCATCAATTCCTCTCTTCATCCAGGAGACACTAAAAATACCACAAGAGACCATTAATATGGATTTTCAGAGTTTTTTACCCTCTTTCCTTTTGTTCCCAGAATTTCCTGGGTTCCTTTCTCCTGTAAGAGCAAAGTTGGCAGAGCCAGGACAGCCCTTCCCTGCTCACTGAACCTCAGGTCAGTGCCTGAATTCTGGGGGGAAAAACCACCAGGACAATTCCACCAGCCCTTCACCCACCTTAGGCCCCTTGGTTTGGCCTTGTTTTGTGACTTTGCCACCCTTTCCCCTCACAGACAGGGAGAAACATTCTCATGTAATATTAATCTCCCCTCCGTGGATTCAGGCTGCCTCTGACAGCGTATCAATAATTTAAACTTATTTTTTAAAAAAATAAATTTCAGGATTAAAGAGATTCATTTCTTGTTGATTTAAGTAATTCCTCCTGCTTTGGCAGCTCTGAGGCTGGGTGAAATAGAGCTTCTGAGTTTCTGTTTGCTCAGAGTTCACCCTGGCCAGGGGCAGGAGGGAAATTCTGTTTCCATTTCTAATTGCCAGCTTCATGTCTGAGTTTGGGTGCTAGCAGAGCAATCAGAACCCTTTTTGGTGGCACTCTTGGGTGGGGAATCCGTTGTACCTCTGATGGCATGGTTGGCATCTTTCTGCAGAATTTCAGCTTATAAAAGTATATTTGAAACAAATATTTTAAGTTTTGCTCTGTGATGCTGAAATAGCTCCATGAATTGCCCAGTCCCTCCCACACCTGGAGTGGCTCCAGTGATGGATTGAAGACTCTCAGGTGCTGCTGTCACCATTTAAACCATGGCCAAAGCTGCGCTGGTGTCCCCTGCACGTGAGGGTGACAGCTCACCTGCCCCTCAACCCCAAATCAGGGCTGCAGCTGACACTGAAGAATGTCTAGAAAAAGGAATAAAAAGAATAATCAAAGAGCTCTGCACATCAAAAAGCAAACAGGTCTATGAAATATACATGAAAACAGCTGAAGCCTCAATCCCAGCATTGTCTGTCTCCCACCCTATCACTAATTCTGTTGTGCAATCAGGGAGTGTGAACTCCTTAAGCAGGGTTTGAGGCTGGTGTTCCCTCTGCTGAGGCAGCCTGGGCAGTCCAGCTCATCCCTCCAACAGCAGGGAATGCTTCTGTGACATCCCACCAAGGCCCCTTTGCCTTAATTAACTGCTGAGACTCCCTCCTTAACGAAGGCTTTATGGCATGCACACCTAAAATCAAGCTTCTATAATTACGAATTAATCAGGGAAAATCCTCTGCAAGCTTTTCTTACTAAATATTCGCTGCTGGAAGGAATCAGAGGGCCCATTACTCTCCTGCCCGGCTGTTTCATGCTGCATGAGAGACTTTATCCATCAGCCCCAGAAAGCAATCTTCCCCTGGTGTCCAGCACAGCCCCCATCAATCACCAGCACCAGCGATGGTGCCAGAGCCCCATTAGGGCCTTCCCTGCTCTACAGAGAGCTGGGAATGCTCATTGCAGGGTGTCCCAGGGTGATGTTATCATGCTTGTATCCCCAGTCATTGTTCTGCTTATGCTGGATATCATGTTCTGTGCCTTCAAGACTGGCTCTGAAGAGTGAAAGTTTTGTTTTGTTTTGTTATCAGCCGGGACACAGAGACAGGGCAATACATAGTGCTGCTTTTGCTTTTTGCTTTGCTCTTGCTTTTTGCTTCTGCTCATTAGTTAGTTTAGCTAAGTAGTCCAAATTTTCCCTGGACTGTTTCTCCTTTGCCTTTTTAGAACCACTCAAACCCGCTCTGGGTTGGGACCTGGGAAACACCGAGAGTTTGCTTCTCGTGGTTGCAGCAGCTGTTCCCAGCTATTCTCATCAGAGCCTTCCCTGCTCCGCAGAGAGCTGGGAATGCTCATTGCAGGGTATCCTAGAGTGATGTTATCATGCCTGTGTCCCCATTTGTGTGTTCTGTTTATGCTGGATATCATGTTCTCTGCCTTCAAGACTAGCTCTGAAAAGTGAAGTTTTGTTTGGCTCCTTGCTCTCCCTGGCAAGGCACAGAGTGATCAGCCGCTTCTTCCCTGCCTTTGTGTCCCTGCTTGGGGTAGTGTTGTGTGAAATTGTTTTCTCTGCAGAGCCCGGGCTCCTGTAATTCCACTGGAATAATCCCTGGCTGTGTGCTGGGGCAGGGGAGCAGAGGCATCCGCACAAACACACAAACCCACACTGCCCTCGGTGTGGGGGGTTCAGCCAGCTCACAGAACACAAATTGCAAATCTCCCTTTTTTCCCCTCTGTGAAGGCTCAGGGAGCAGCCAGGCAGGGATGAGCAGGAACAGAGGGGCAGGGAAGCATCTCAGGGCACACCCAGGTGCATCCTGGCAGGCAAACCATGGGTGAGTGGGTGGTGCTTGCTGGAGAGGAGGGGTTGGGTTTTTCATGTTTGGTATTCACTCATCACACTCAGAATAGAAACCTTTATATCAATGTTGAGTCATGAACAACATAGACTCAAAAAAGAAAGCTAAAATGACTTTATTAAGAAATCCATTCATTTTATACCATAGGTCACTACAGGTACACTTGATTGGTCCTTTAATTAAACCACCATCCCCATTGGCTAATTAAGAAACCACCCTTGGGTAAGCAAATCTCCATAACACATTCCATGTGTTCACAACACCAGGTGCAGCAAGTGAAGACAAGAATGGTTTACAATTCTTCTCTCTGAGCTTCTCACTGTCCCCCTGTGTGTCAGGGGGTGTCCCAGCCCCATCCCATGGGGGCTCAGCCCTTTAGTTTATTTTATTTAGTTTATTTAGTGCCAGCTGTGGCTCTGCTGCAGCAGGGATCCTGCACAAGGGGGGAGTTTTCCTCTGCAGCTCCAGGGCTGCTGCAGATGGGCCTGGGCTCCCTCTGGCCATGCAGGGCAGCACAAAGCTGCTCCTCTGGCAATGCAGGGGGCAAAGGCTGCTGGGGTGTCCCAAAGCTCAGATTGGATCCAGGCAGGAATGCTTGGCTCCTCCCCTGGGCGGGGCATCTCCCCATGGGATGGTGGGATTGGATCAGCCATGCAGGGACACTCAGTGGCCATGGACAGAAGAGAATTAGTAATTAATGGCCCATGAACAGAAGATAATTAATAATTAATGGCCCATTAATTATTAACTGCAGATATTCCCTGGAGGGAGGACTGGGTGTGGGAAAGATGAAGAAAACTGCCCAATGAACAGCAGAGAACTGCACCATCCAATAGGAATAGAAAACACACCCATTTCCAACTTGAGACATCCCCTTATCAGTGCTGTGCCTCAAGTTATCAGCCAGCACCCAAACGTGAGGAAGATGCTTATCCCCTGCTCTGATAATTCAGCAATTTCCTGCGCTTTTTCTCCCATGTTTGCTTGTGTATCCAGGGGAAGATGTGGCTGATATCCCTGCTCCAGGGTGCCCAATTCCTGACCCGCCTGCGACCTGGGACGTGCTGAAGTTTAATGAAATCTGATGGAAATATTCTGTGCCTGCACCAGGCAGAGCAGATCTGAACCTGAAATCAATTTGGAGGCATCCCTTTGACACAGTTCTAAGACAGGAGGAACCCAGGAGCAGGCAGAGAGCAATTGCCATGTAATTATGGGGTCTGTCACTTAACACTTGTGTGTTGGGTGTCCTAAAGCCAGGTTTGCATCATGGATATGCTAATTTGTCATGCTGACAGACAACAGAATCCCAGCTCACACAGCTACGGTAGCTAATTGAACAGACAAACCAATCAACAGATGTGGCAGATGAGGAATTTTAATGGGAAGAATTAAATATATAGAGTGACCTTGCGGTGGTGCTTAGGATAATTTTATTTAATACTAGAGTCTGAGCAGGAAATCACTTCAAAAGCACATAAAGCATGACAAGTAATGATGATTTTGCCAAGGTTCCGTGGCAGCTTTTTTTTCCAGAGCATTTCATCAGCTCTCTAGATTCACTTCAAGAAAATGGGAATGTGGGAAAATTTAACCAAGGTACATGACCAGTGCTTGCCCTCTGCTGAGGTCACTTCAGGCACTGAAAATTAACTCTTCCTTTGTCCATCCCTCTTCTTGGTCTTGTCCTTGTTCATCAAATTGTGCTGGGCTTAAAACAAGACAAGAAAAATCTTTTGAACCGCCCTGAACTGTAATTTCTATTTTACTGCTTTGCTTCCAAAAGGTACAACTCCTGCTCAGGAATTAGCACCAGGATTTGCTTCTCAGCTTTATTTCTTTAAATGTGGTGAGCTGGGCAATCCATCCCCTGTCCTTCTCCTTCCCAGAGCCATCTGGGCACATCAGCTGTGATGGATCATTTCAATATTGCGCCTTCTGTCCCACAAATGGAGCTTTCCCTCCCCTTTTTTAGCTAAAAGCTGCTAATATTTGAGTTCCCATCCCAGTCAAGCAGGCCATCAGCCAGAAGGCTTCCAGGGCCATGTGACACTGCTCCTTGCTTGGCTGGCTCAGACAATAAATATTGTGGAGCCAGAGCGAGGGGGATTTACAGCGCGTGGCATCATCTGGCTCCTGGGCCGGGTTCATCCCTGGGTTACTGCTCTGCAATCCCCAGGAATTATCCCAAGCAGTGAATCTGCTCCAATGGCAGGCAAGAGTGGAGTTTCAGCTCTGTTTTAGCTCACTGCTGCCCAAAATACACCTAAAGTGGATGGGCACAGTGCTGGAGGTTTAAGCTGAGCTTGGGTGATCCAGAGGATGGGGGGAGTTGTGAGGCAGGGATTGGGTTTTAGCTCAGGTGATGTTGAGCTGCTAAATCTTCTTCAGGTAACAGAGCATGGGAACATTGCCAAGGCTGACAGGAAAATCATTTACAGAGGGAAACTCAGGAAAGGTCCCCAGCAAAGCTTGGAGAGTGGCAGGTTATTTTTTTTTTTGTTAAGAAATTGATGGCAAATTACTTTAAAAAGTTACTCTGCTTGCAAAACTCTTTGAAATTTAACCTTTTAAGCTCAGTCTGTTATTAGATATTTCAGAATGCTCTTAGAGCTGTCGGCCAGCCAATATTCCCAACCCTTATGGCACAGAATAGGAAATGGTCTTGGCAATGTTCCCATGCTCCCTCAACACTGAACCTCCTCTGGCTGTGGAATAGTGAACCTGGAAGGGGTTAAATGTTCAAATTTCTACTCAGCCAAGGCTTCAGGACAAATAGTTTGATGTGTGATCCACTCTCCTTTAGTTTCAGTTCCTTAAAACCTTGTGTGCTCATAAAAAAGCAGCGCAAGCACTGAAGGCCCTGAGTGTTTCTGTCCAGGATGAAAGGTCAGCTCCCAGTGGAGCCCCTGCAGGGAATTCACCCCTCAGCTTCCGTTTGGAAGAGCCCTCATTCCTATGGAAATTATGGAATTTATCAAGCTAGTTTTGCTTATTCAGAAAAAAAAGTGAAGCCTTGTGATGTTTGCTGTGCCTGAAAATTTGGGCATTTACCACCTTCTAGCAGCAAACACCTAAAAATGAAAAAGGGCCTGAAATCAGGACTGCAATTGCCACTGGAGGTGTGTGGAACAGGCAGTGAGCAGGAAATAACAGCTCTCAGATCTGTCTGAGCACCTCTGTGGCCTCTGAGCCTCTGAGCTCTTCCAAATCACCAATTTTGGCTGCACAACCCATCCAGGGTGGAAACAGCTCCATTATTTCAAATTTCTTCTTCCTGTGGAGAGTTAAACAGAGAGGAGGGCAGGGAGATAGGTGTGGAGAGCCCAAATAAATCAGCACCATTTACAAAAAGTGCTGAAAATTAAAAGAGAGGGAGGGAGAAGAGGCGAGTGCCAAACCGTAAAACGAAAAATGAGGAAGTGCCATGATAAAAATGATGCAGTGTCCAGGCAGCTCAGTGCTCAGCCTTGAAAACCTCACCAGGAAAACATTTCTCAGTGAAGATGAATTCCTTCAGTTAACCTTGTTCACAGCAGCATCTTTGCAAAATTATTCCTCTCTCGCTTCCCAGCTCTCCAGTGGGCTCCTAAATATCTTTGCATATGGATGGGGAGGTTGGATTGGCTTGGGCTGAGCTGAATTGGCAGAGAGATTCCCTAAATGTGGGAATATTGCGCAGCATAATTCTTTTTTGATAAGAATATAACGAGGGAGAAAATCCTCCCTGAAGCAAACAAAGGGCCCACGGTGTGCTGCCACCAGGCTGTTTTTCAGCTGGTGACCAGGCTGGAATCTCTGCACTGCAGCACAAGTGCCTGGAAAAATTATGAGGATTTTCAGCAAAACTCTGAAAGCCACAGGAGCAAAGTTTCTTGTGAGTTCCTGCTCCATTCCCATCTGCGAGGGGTCAGGAGATTGGAGCCCTTCCAGCTCCACACTGCAGTGGTGGAATTGTCCCTTCCCTCGCCCGCTTCTCCTTGGCCATTGAGATATTTAAAATATTTAAATTACTTTTCCTTGGCCATTGAGATATTTTAAATATTCAAATTGCTTTTCCTTGGCCATTGAGATATTTTAACTGTGAGGTTGATCTTCAGTTGGGAAGTGTTCTCCATGGCAGCTTTTGCACCCTAAAAGAGATTTCAGAGATTTCTTGATTTTCCTGGCACTGTTAGCATTCAGAAACACATAATCACAAAAATGATTATATGTAGGTGCTTTTATTGAAGAGCTCTGGGTGTCAGAGGTACAAACCCAAATCTGACTCTGCCATGGGTTCAGGATGAACATGTTTTTATATTCTATTGTTATATAACTTTCATGTTAATTATTAAACTTATATTGTTCTATTCAAAGTACAGACCTTGCAGGCCGCAGATCCTGACATTTCTCTGAACTCCCTCTAAAAGGGGATCAGGTCTACAAGAATTTGATGGTTCCTTGCCACAGGAAAACAAAAAAATGCAAGTAAAAATCTGCTCTGCCACCAGTCCAGGACAAAAATTGTCAAGCAAAGCCTGTGTGAAGTGACAAGAAGCATGAGAAATTCTCTCTGATCCTTCCAGGATCAGATTTTATGGCTGATGGACATGGTAATAGATTGCAGAACTGTATCAGAGCTCTGCATAAAATAAAATAAAATAAAATAAAATAAAATAAAATAAAATAAAATAAAATAAAATAAAATAAAATAAAATAAAATAAAATAAAATAAAATAAAATAAAATAAAATAAAATAAAATAAAATAAAATAAAATAAAATAAATAAGAAAGAAAAGCTAGATAGAGAAGCAGAAACACATGGTAATGAAAAAAGCAGCCTTGAGAAATGGAAAATAGAACTATTCTGGCTTTAATAATGTGTCAGCCTTTGTATGAACTGGCCCAGAGCCCAAAGAAATGGACTGTTGCTTCCATTTACAAGAAGACCAGGTCTGGCCTTCTGATGGCTCTATAAATAAATGCTCCATTATCTCTTACAAGTGGATTTGTAATATGTTATCTGACCCCAGGTTTATTCATTCACAAATTTGGTCATCTTTTACAGCAGAAGCAAGTCTCTCCCTTTCCTCCAGGAATTTCAAAGTCCTGCTCCCGTACTGGTGATTTCAGCTTGTTAAATGTTACTGAAAGGAAGCTGAGGCATGGAGAAAATGGAACAAATTTATCCAAATTCATGCCAGGAGGTGGGAGCAGAGCCAGGAATATGCTGGTAGTGAATAAACCAGGAATGATGAAAGGTCAGGATAAAAACCAGTATCCACTGCTTGGATGGAGATGTTTCCTCACAAGGTAAATGTTTCTTCTTTAACCCCTCACCAGAGCAGATTCTCTGTGTATGAAGAAAAGCCGATCAAATGCACATTCTGATGTTGCTTACGCTCTTCTTTGGTTACATTTTCCTTATTTTAACCTATATTTCCCCTGATTCCCTGCTCTATGTTGTCTCCCCCCCTAGAAGAAGGGGTGTAGCACCCACTGATAAGAATTTGTGGGGACCTTCATGGCAGGAAGGAATGATGAATCTGACTCCACGTTCTCAGAAGGCTAATTTATTATTTTATAATAAATATATATTTATATATTTATATATAATATATTATAATATAATATATTATATTATATATTATAATATATTATAATAAATAATGCCATACTAAACTATACTAAAGAATACAGAAAAGATACTTACACAATGCTAAAAAGATAACAGTAACAACTTGTGATTCTCTCCAGAGTCTCAACACAGCTTGGCCCTGATTGGGGGCCAAAACAACTCACACCAGAAATCCAATGGAACAATCACCTGTGGGTAAACAATCTCCAAACACATTCCAAAGGAGCAAAACACAGGAGAAGCAAATGAGATAATTGATGTTTTCCTTTTTCTCTGAGGCTTCTCAGCTTCCCAGGAGAAAAATCCTGGGCAAAGGGATTTTTCCAGAAAATGAGAATGCCACACACACTGATGTTGTCTCTCCCCCCAGCAGATGTGCAGCACCCACTGATAAGAATTTCCCTGGCAGCTCTGAGACACTGTTTGAATTTTACCCTTCCCAGATCTGTCCTGCAGTGAAGGACTCACTTGGTCCTTTTGGCTTTATTTTTCTTGCTGATCTTCATCTCATGAGGAAATATGTCACATAAAAGACTCACTGCTTGATGCAATTTGTGTTAGTTCATTAAGCACAAGATATGATTAATGTGAGCACTTCTTTAATCAGCCAAAGAAGCTGCTGCAGACACTTGAAAGCTCCATGCACTTTGAGCTCTTCTCTTCTCTTCTCTTCTCTTCTCTTCTCTTCTCTTCTCTTCTCTTCTCTTCTCTTCTCTTCTCTTCTCTTCTCTTCTCTTCTCTTCTCTTCTCTTCTCTTCTCTTCTCTTCTCTTCTCTTCTCTTCTCTTCTCTTCTCTTCTCTTCTCTTCTCTTCTCTTCTCTTCTCTTCTCTTCTCTTCTCTTCTCTTCTCTTCTCTTTCTCTTCTCTTCTCTTCTCTTCTCTTCTCTTCTCTTCTCTTCTCTTCTCTTCTCTTCTCTTCTCTTCTCTTCTCTTCTCTCTCTCTCCTCTCCTCTCCTCTCCTCTCCTCTCCTCTCCTCTCCTCTCCTCTCCTCTCCTCTCCTCTCCTCTCCTCTCCTCTCCTCTCCTCTCCTCTCCTCTCCTCTCCTCTCCTCTCCTCTCCTCTCCTCTCCTCTCCTCTCCTCTCCTCTCCTCTCCTCTCCTCTCCTCTCCTCTCCTCTCCTCTCCTCTCCTCTCCTCTCCTCTCCTCTCCTCTCCTCTCCTCTCCTCTCCTCTCCTCTCCTCTCCTCTCCTCTCCTCTCCTCTCCTCTCCTCTCCTCTCCTCTCCTCTCCTCTCCTCTCCTCTCCTCTCCTCTCCTCTCCTCTCCTCTCCTCTCCTCTCCTCTCTCAGTTTGACACAACAGTTGCTGTCTCCATCATTAGTTCCAGAGAGATATGAAGAAAAATGGTCTTTTCTTGCCTATTAATTACATTTCAGTACCTGTCTTGTTATTTAAACAAAGAGTGTCCATTTCCTCTCTGTTTTATTCTTATTTTCCTGGGCTTGAAGTGAGGGCAGTTGTTGCAACCCTAGTTTAAACTTTCTATACTAACAGGAACTAACCCCCAAAAAACCACAACATTTAACCTGAAACTCTAAAGAAAACTTCCAAAATTAAATAATAAAACCAAAATTATAAGTATATAGTTTAAATAGAAGTGTGTAATATCACATAGTAAAAACCTGAAGCTTAAAGTTTTAAAATATAGCAATATATATATATATATAAAACACGATAAATTTTTAAGACAAAAGGTAATCCTTCTTCTTCATAAATTTAAGTAATATTGTGTAATTAGATAAATTTGCAGACCATAAGTAGTAAGTTATTAAATTAAAAATAAAAATAATTTAAGTATAATTTCTTAATTAAACAGTTTATCCTTAAAAAGCATTGTAGAAAGAGAAATACAACTCCATTTTTAGTTTGTTAAAGTACTATACAATTCACAATGTGTGAGACTGTAATATAAATAAGAACTGATAAACATCCAAGTCCAAACAAAAATTTAATTTAAAACTCACACATTTAATCCCAACCCTAACAAAAAAAAAGTTTTAACTCGACAGGGTTGAGTTTAGAGGGATGAGTTTTAACTCATCCACCCCTGGCTGCAGTGGCTCTGGGAGGTTTTTGGCCTTTCTGTGCCCACTTTGGTGGCAAAAATAAAGAGTCCTGGCCCTGCTTAGGATTCACTGTGGCCACTCTGCCTCTCCCCTGCAGCCCTGCTCATTAGCAATACAGATAAGAGGCTATCAGCAGCTCAGTAGCCTTATCCTGGCGAGATAAAACCGATCTGTGTGCTCAGATCAGCAGCCTTGTCCTCCCTAAACTCACCTTGGGAAGCTCAGTAATTGCAGAAACACGGGGAGGAGGGAGGTGGGGATCCAGGGGATGCATCCCGCTGGTTTCACTCCCTGATTCCACCTTGTGATTCCACCCTCATTCCACCCTCTGATTCCATCCTGATTCCACCCCAATTCCACCCTCTGATTCCACCTTGATTCCACCTTTATTCCACCCCCTAATCCCACCCTGACTCCACCCTGATTCCACCTTGATTCTACCTCAATTCCACCCTGTTTCCATCCTGATTCTACCTCAATTCCACCTAGATTCCCCCCTGATTCCCCCCTGATTCCACCCTGATTCCACCCTTATCCCACCATGATTCCACCCCATGATTTCACCTTGATTCCATACTGATTCCACCATGATACCACTTTGATTCCACCCCGATTCCACCCTCTGATTCCACCCTGATTCCACTCCCTGATCCCACCCTGATTCCACCCTCTGATTCCACTCTGATTCCACCTTGATTCTACCTCAATTCCATTCTGTTTCCATCCTGATTCCACCTCAATTCCACCTAGATTCCCTCCTGATTCCCCCCTGATTCCACCCTTATCCCACCATGATTCCACCCCATGATATCACCTTGATTCCACTCCCTGATTCCACCCTGATCTACTCTGATTCCACCCTTATCCCACCCTGATTCCACCCTAATTCCACCCTTTGATTCCACCCTGATTCTACCCTGATTCCATCCCCTGATCCCACCTTGATTCCATCCTGATTCCACCTTGATTCCACCCTGATTCCATCCTGATTTTACTCTCTGATTCCCCCCTGATTCCACCCCAATTTCACCCTGATTCCACCCTCTGATTCCCCCCTGATGCCACCCTCTGACTCCACCTCAATTCCCCCCTGATTCCACCCTTATCCCACCCCCTGATTCCACTCTCCAGACCCCTGGGCTCTCTCTGCTCCTGGCCCATCTCCATTTACATCAGAAGGAAATGGAGTTTTACAGCAATTCCTTTGTTCAAATCAAAATCACCTCCCTGGCTGAGAGAGCCCCTGGTACGCACAGCCTGGCTGGAACAACGCTTTCCTTTCATATTGATTTCCTCTGTTTTCCATGTTTTGGCCTTTCTTTTGTGTTTGTTTGGGGTGTTTTTCTCGGAACAAAAGGAACATCCATGTGCTCTGACAGCCTTGATGCTGATAATTCTCCTTCGACCCTGCTCTGGTGCAAACAATGAAAGCAATAAAAGCAAAGCTGTTCAAAGTGGAGTTCAAAGATTTGGTTCAAGCAACCTGCCCCTACTCCTTGTACTTTCCAAGCACACCCAGGATAAAGGTTTTAATCTTAATTTCAGCTTGATTTTGGGGAGAAATCCAACACAATCCAACTCACCCCCTGATTTCCTTGGGGACCCTTTTTGTAGTGATTTGGTCATCCCTAAACCCAATGCCAAAACTTTGCTTTTGGTGGGAATTTGTACCAAAGCTTTTGAGAGTTTTCTCCTTTCAGCCGCTTCAGCACGTGAGCTGAGACTGCAGAGTTATAAATGGAAAAACAAAAAGGCATCCAGTTTGTAAAATCTATGAGTTAATATTGATTTTGGCCATCCCATGAATTGAAACAAGCCTCCTGTGCAGAAATCCTCCAAAGATGCCATGTTCTCCTCTCCTCTTGACACAACACTTTATCGATCCCCGTGTTTGTGCCACATGAATGATGGATTATCTCATATCAAACCTTGCAGTATTCATTTAATGCCTTTGAATAAAACATTTCTCACAGATTAACAGAGCAGTTTTAAGTGAACAACCATTTTCATCTGTTTTAAATTTTCATGGGTACTTTTCTGGAGAACAAGTACATTGTTAATAATTGAAGGGAATGAGACCTTGCTAATCTCTTTGTATTTTAATAAAGTCCTGTTGCACCCCATTCATTCATTTTTAAAATGCCAGCATTTATAAAAATTCGATACATTTGCTGCCCTCCCTTTGAAATGAATAATCCTGAGATTACATGAAAAGGGATTATTTATGTACCAGGGAACTGGAATTTCATTGTGTCCAGAGAGCTCTAAATGTGGTTGGTGATGGATTGCATGGATGAGGGGGAGCAGAGAGGCACTGGGAGAGCAAGGCTGGAAGGAGAGGAGGGTGGAGAAAGGAAAAGCAGGAATTTAGAGGAGAAAGAACAGGGAAGTGGTTTGATCACAGAGACAGATGGAGTGGGTAGGTAAATACATAGATTTTGTACATAGATGAGTGCAGAGAACTCTGTAATATTTATTTTCTTTTGTTCTCTGCTTCCATCCCTCCATCTGCCTTATTCCACGAGTGCCTCTTTCTCCCCTTCCTCTTTAGTCTCTGTCTCTCCCTGCCAATCCTTTCCCTGCCACAGACTCCAACTCACATCTCCCCTGCCCTTGCCCAGAGTTGCTCAAAGCTTGCTCTGACATGGTCCCATTTCTCTTTTTTTCAAGTACAATTGCTCCTTTACACACAGCCCCAGGATTACATTTCAAAGGAGAACAGAAAACCCAATATATACATGATTTCTTTTATCATTAGCAGGGCAGCAGCAGCGTCTAGAACTCTCGTCTCAAAAATATTTTGTTCCAGCGAGTTTTCATTAAATTCTGTGGTCAGATAGACAGTGTTTGCTGCAGGGATCTGTCCTGGAGGCTCCCAAACCTCTGCACATTAGTCATACATGGTCAGAGCAGCAAGAGAGGGAAGAGGCTGTGGCAGCAGTAGTGAAAAAAACCCAAATAAAAGCATTAGGTGCCCTCCTTGGAGGATGTTTGTGCACACAGAGACGTGGATTAGTTCTCTGTGTTCCCAACAGCTTTTGGGCTATTCCACTTTCAGTTCTGCATCTGCTAATTGTCTTTTTTTTCTCTTTGGAAAGCTCTGTATTGAGAGGGTAGAAACCAAACCCTCATAAACTGAGATCTCTGCCTCCCATAAGGATCCCTTTGCAAACGCTGCTTCTAAATTGCTTGTTGATATTTGACCATGAGTCACCTCTGCATAAGTCTTTGCCAGGTATTAAAATCATCGAAAAGATGCTGGAATGCTGAGATAAATGATGTGTTAGTGGGAGGAACAGAAATTGGACTGGGCAGCACAGCTTGTGTTTGGATAGGCAGCATTCTGTGTGAGCGATTTCAACCAACAAGTTGTGAAAACCTGTTGTGGGAAGGAGCTTAAAACAGCTCTGCACAAAATCTTCAGGGGAGAAAATCTCTTCTTCACATTTTTAATCAAGTTGCTGCTTAGCTGTTTACTGATGAGCTCATGACAGGGGATGGAGAGAGGCAAAGCTGGTGCCTGAGAGAGATTTTTAATGGAGCTGCTGCGATCGAGCTGAGCTGATTGGGTTTGATCTCAGCATTTAGGGCAGGAATTCTCACACTAAATGCTGCTGAGAAGGGGAGCAGCCATGGATTGAATGCCTCTCATCAGGTCCTTGGACAAGGGGTGGTCACAGAGGGTGGGATCTATTCTATTCTATTCTATTCTATTCTATTCTATTCTATTCTATTCTATTCTATTCTATTCTATTCTATTCTATTCTACTCTACTCTATTCCATGCCAGGGAAGAAGGGCACAAGAGAAATTCATTGTTCACACATGGTCTGTGCTCATCCACTTCAGTTGTAGTGGAAATTTGTTCCAAACACAGCCAGGCACTGGATGCTTGGGAAAATGCCTCCTATTTGGCATTTATTATTCCTGCTCCAGCCCCAATTATGGCTCAGGCCTCTGCAGCCAGTGAAGGATGTTCTCTCCCAGTGAGGCATCTGGCTGGGTCTCTCCTTGGAAGTGAAACAGGGGCCAGTTTCACCATCCCATTAAATGTTTCTTTAGGGCAATTTGCCTTTCTCCCAGCCCAGCCCTGGCTGCCCAAGGTGTCCCTGCCTTGGTGCACTCCACCTCTGCTGATGCCTGCCTTCCTTCCTTCCTTCCTTCCTTCCTTCCTTCCTTCCTTCCTTCCTTCCTTCCTTCCTTCCTTCCTTCCTTCCGACACTTCCTTCCGACACTTCCTTCCGACACTTCCTTCCGACACTTCCTTCCGACACTTCCTTCCGACACTTCCTTCCGACACTTCCTTCCTTCCTCCCCTTCCTTTTCCTTTCCCCTCTCCCTCTTTTCCTTTCCCTCTTTTCTTTTTTCACCCACAGATCCTCCAGGTGTGGTATTTCCACAATCAGCCTTGCACAGGCACACAAACTCCCTCAGAATATTTACATTTGTGTGGATTTTAGTGTACAATTTACTGCAGACAGGTGAAATTGTCCAGGCCACCCCTCTCTACTACCCACAGCCAGTGCAGAGATCACAAAAACCACATTTTTATTTTAACTTTACTTGAGGTGCTCTAAATTAATGAGCTGAACTTCACTCCAGGATCAGCCCAGCAGCTGTGGGAATGTTTGGAAATCGTGTTACACTGAAGGTCTGTTATTTTTTAATATCCCCCCAGTCCCCAGGTGTATTTTCAAATCTGATCTCTGGGTGAGAGCCGAGCCAGCTGTAACCCTGACAACAGTGACCCAGATGGCAATCAGCAAAATGGGCTAATTGAATAATGCTGAGTGCTCTGCACAACTCTGTTACACCCGCCAGCAACTCAATTTCTGCTCAAAATGCTGAGTGAATTTCACATTGACCACTGTGATCCCACACCTGGAGATGCTGGAAGGGACTTGCATGTGGACAGTGCAAGGGAAGTGCGGCACTGTGTGGCTGGGGGATCTTCCTGGGATTAGAGGAATTGGATTTATTTATCCCTATAAAACTCTTTGAGGCCCTTGATTAACTTAGAGATGTGGCTGTTCATTACCAGTGTCTCTCAGCAGAGTTAGAACACATGGCTGGGGATTTTTAGCGTGTTTTTTCCTTTGGTTGTGAGGCACCCTGAGGGACTGGTTTGTCCTTGCTGATGGTGTGAAACATCATTTCACATGGAGTGCACAGGCTGGAGGTGACTGCAGAGTCCCAGGCTGGTGTGGGTTGGAAGGGACCTTAAAACTTACCTGGGCAGGGGCAAATTCCACCATCCCAGGGTGCTCCAACCAGGCCTTGGACACTCCCAGGGATGGGGCAGCCACAGGTTCTCTGGGCACCCTGTGCCAGGGCCTCAACACCCTCACAGGGAACAATCTTTTATCCTAATACCCAATCCAAACCTGCTCTCGGCCAGGTTGAAACCATCCTCCCTTGTCCTGTAATGATGCCTTGTGAAGGCTGAGCTGGAGCAGAGGCTGGACAGAGCTAAAGAATAAAGCAGAGATTTATTAAAAGGCCTCCATGGATGCACCTTGGGCAGCACAAGAGCCCAGCCAGGGCTGCACCCAAGATGAACCAAAATGGCCCCAAAATGCACGAGCGCTCCCGGGGTCTCTCCCTGGGATCAGTTCTGCTCCATTTGCACCTTGCAGTTCATTGTCCCATTCCAGCTTTAGCCCAGGCAGTCCCACCCTGCTTGTTTTTCTCTCTGCAGCCCACGATGTTTGTGCTCCTGGGCTGAGATTTGGATCATTTGTCCTTGGTGCCCAGCTGGAGCAGGAATTGTTTTGTCTCCCTGCTCTGTGCACAGAGCTCAGCATCCCCTGATGTGAACCCAGACCCACACACTAAAGCAGCACAGAACATGAAAAACAGAAAAGCTAAACCTTAAGCATCATTAGCACCCATGTAAAAAGTCCCTGTCCATCTGTCCTGTCTGTTCCTTGTCAGAACTGGAGCAGCCCTGGGGACAGGAGGGCTGCCAGGATGGATCCCACAGGGCTGAGTTGAGCTGCACTCAAGGGCCACCATCCCTGACAGGACACGAGCAGGGGAGGTCTGAAGGAGCCAGCCCTTGGAGAAAACAGGAAAATGGTCTGGAGGGAGACAGGAATTCAAATGCTGCTAAAAAAGGGCTGAGGAGCTGTTCAGGCCTTCCCACCCATGGAGGCTGCGGTGAAGCACCCAGAGCTCTGTTCCCAGTGCTGGCTGAGAGCTCTGGGTGCTGGGCATGTGGGAGGCTCTGAGTCAGCCCCCACAAGGGCTTGGATTCCTGCAGGCTCTGACTCAGCCTGGCTGCAGCAAGAGGGGGAGGTTTGGAGCAGGAAAAAATCATCTATGAAGGGGAAGGGCCATGGACACTCTGTCATTAATCTCTGAGTGCTTCTTTGGCACCCCTACCAAGGGCATGAATAATGAGCTCTGTCCAGGGTTGTTGCTGTTCAGAGACCCCCTCAGCCACCTGTTTCAGGGAGAAATTAAATAATTCAGCTGCTCCTGCAGTCCTGGGCTGGCTCTCGCTCTCAGCAGGGCTGTGCCTGGGGCAGGATGGTTGTTTGGAGCTCCTCTTCCTCACTGTGCCCAGGACATCAGAGCTGGGACAAGTTTAGACACTGGAAAGGGACAGCTGGAGATGCTGGGGATGGGGAGTGATGAGGAGAGCTCTTGGATGAGCAGGGAGCCTGGAGCTGTGTGAGGAAATTGCCAAATGCAAGAGCAGGCTGGAGTTTGTCCATCAGTCCATCCCTGGTGATTCCAGCAGGCACACAGAGCTTCATCCCTGACTGAGAGCAGGGACCAAGGGAACCCCACAGCTCCAGAGCTTTGTCCTGCACACAATTCCAGCTGTGGTGGATGTTTGTGTGCTGCTGATCCACCAGGTGTGGCAGCTCTGGGTCTGATCATGGTACTGGTGATCATTGCCCCCAAACTGAGTCAAACTGCAGTGCCCAGCACGGAAAATGTTTTGAGATTCCACTCCAAGCTCCAGCAGTGGAAAGGGTTTTGGGGTGAAAAGTCAGGCTGGGGATGACACACCCAGGTGCAGGGGGTGGGTATGGGGTGAGGCTGAGGATGTGATTTTGGTCAGGCACTCTGGGTGACGCGTGACATTTCAGAGAGCTGCAAAAAGGCAGAAAGCAAACAAGGCTCATTAATCCCAACAAAGGGCAGCGTATTCAGCTGCCAGCTCCTGCTCTTTCCTTCAGCTCATTGTCTGAGGGCTTCTGCACCATAAACAGCTCCACAAATTGCACAACAAATAGAGCTCTCAAATATTAAATGGTTGAACAGTAGTTAACTGTTCAGAGCAAAGCTCTGTGACACAGACACTTCCACGTCCTCTCCTGTCTGATCTGGAGGTGCAGAGCTGTACCCAGGGCTGTGGCTAAGCTAAGCTTAAAGCTAAGCCCACCCCAGGCTGTGTTCAGGGTAAAACCTGCCAGGAGGAGGCAGGGAGCAGCTTGGGGAAGCAGCTGACATGGAAGAGCACAGGCAGGACTTGCAGAGGTGCCAAATCATCCCTGCAGGCTGTTTCAGTGCAGGCACTGGGCAGCAGAACCAGGCTCCCTCACACAAATCTGGATATGGATGATAATCCATCCAGGGGAGTCTCTCTTCCTCTCTCTTCTCATGGCCAGGCTCTTGGGCCACACAGAATATTAGAAGAAGAATATTCAGGCATGAATTTATTTTTAAAAGTGGAACAGTCTGTTCCTGTTTGTGGAAAGGTTCTTTTTTTGAATACCCTGAACAAAAAAAAAGATCTAAAATCACCTGTGGATCCTGGAGACAGCTCTCCCTCTTGGAAGAGCTTGGTTTCTTTCTTGCTGTGTAATTCAAGCTGGGCAGACAAGAATGTTGCTCAGCCAAGGATGATTTAATATTTAACAACCTGCTCTGAGTTGTTATCAAAGTGAAGAGCAACCTGAGAGTTTCTATTTAATATCCTGCCCTGTGTCTCGAGGTGGGGTTGTGATGCTGAGTGGAAATTTGGGTGCTCCACATCCCCAGGGTTGGAGTCCATGCTCGGCATGGTCAGAGGAGGTGGTGGGACAGCCTGGCACAGTGCACAGAGCAAACCAAGCCCAGCTGTTCTCATGTTGAGCTAATTCAGTGCAGATCTGGGAATTAAGTGTGAGCACAGAAGCCCTGATGCCTTCCCAAGAGCTCAGAAATTCCCTCTGGGTGTGCCAGAGAGAGAATTTGTGCCCAGCTCTGGTGATTTCTGATCTGCAGTGAGCTGAAACCTGCAGGACAAAGCACCAGGCCAGTCTCTCCTTGCAGGAGACCTGCAGAGCTTCAAATCTGGACACTTGAATATTGCTCACGCTGCCCTCCTTGATCTGAGCTGCTCTGCCCAGCTCTTCTCCTTGGGCCACGCTGAGTCAGAAATGACACAGATAAATGAGGGACACACTCCATACATTTTCAGAAGGTTAATAATAATTTTATTAGGAACCCATTCCTTTTTATACCTCGGTTCACTACAGGTGGACCTGATTGGTCATTTAATCAACACATTTCACATGATTGGCTAATTAAGACACCATCTTTATGAGGAACTTATTATAAACACCACCTGCAGATTGTTTTAATATTTGACTGTCATCGTTTCTCTCCAGCTCCCTAAGGCTTCCCAGACCAATTAATGGGAAAATTTACCTAGCTTTGTGACTGTCACATCCACACTCCTTGGACTTTATCAGAGCCATGTGAAGGCAGCTTTAATTTTCCAATCTTATCCCAGTTCCAGACACATATGGGGTAATGTTGGTGTCTTGGTTTGGAAAGACAGGCGTCTGCTAAGGAAGGCAGCAGCCTCCCCTGAAATGGAAAATGCAAATCCCCTCCCTCCAAATTGCTATAAATTTTAAATTAAGGGGCTCTCAGTCAACAAATATGGGAGCAGGAAATAACAGTTCTTTAATAGGGAAGAAAATAAAAGGATAAAATAAACAATGCAGTAAATTAAAACAACACTGCCAGAGTCAGAACCCAACCTGACACCCTGTGGGTCAGGGTGCTGGCAGCAGTCCCATGGGAATTGTGGCTCAGCCCTCCTGCAGTGTCAGGGCTGGTTCTGCTGGAGCAGGGATCCTGGAGAAAGGTGCAGTCTCTTCCTCTGAAGATCCAGTGGAAGAGGCAGCTGCTGTTCCTCTGGGGAATCCAGTGGAGAAGCCGTGCTGGTGTTCCAGAATCTCCAGATTATATCCAGGCAGGAATGCTTGGCTCCTCCCTCTGGGCTCACATCTCCCAATGGGACGCTGTAGTTCTTATCAGCCATGCAGGGACATTCAATGGCCTCTTATCAGCAGGTGTCTCCTGGAGGGAGGAGTGGTTGTGGAAGAGATAAGGGAAACTGCCCACTGAACAGAAGACAGCTGCCATACAGACGGCAAATAGAACAGAATTTGCTTGGCAATCCAGGACAGCTGGCTATCTCCTATTTTCCACCCAGGGTGTGGAGCAGACATTGTCCTAACTTGGTTATTCCTGCTGCACCCTTCAATTTTATGAGGCTGTTGCAAGATTCTTTCTATTTACTAGACATTTGGGGTTCTGGCTCACTGCAGGCAGTGGGCAGAAATAGTCACAGCTCCAAAACCAGGATGAAAAGAAGTTGACTGAAATGAGTGCTAAGAATAAGAAAAAAAAAATCTGATTTTTGGTGCTGGTAGGACATGCTTGTCCTGCCAGCATGGAGAAACTCCTGCTTTGGTCCAAGGATCAGCCTGAAAACCATCCCCAGTCCTCCTGGTGCTGCTTCAGGAGTTTGCTGCTACATGAGCCTGGAATTCATGTCCTGCTGATGTTTCACAGCTCTGCTGGCTCCAGCACCACCAGGACCTTCCCTGAGGCTGCAGAATCTCCATGGAGACCCCTGACACGCCTGTGCACCTTAGCCCTGGCATTAATCCTGCTGCAATGTACCACAAAGTCAGCTTTAGCTGGGAGGAGAGATCAAATAAATATGAAAACTGCTCCCAGAGGAGGTAAATATTCGCTAGACAAGCAGAAAGAAAAGCAATAATATACCGTGTAAGCTACTGCATTTTATTAGCTCAGCTCCCTTTTCTCCCCTTGTAAAGCAGTGTTGTGTTGTTATATTAATCTTTACTGTGAAGCAAATTAAAGCAGGGACAGTTGTCAGAGCATTATTAAGAGCATCTGTTTAATTAGGGCTGCCTCTGCATCCATTTGAGGGGGGGGAGTGGAACAGCCCTGCTCATCCTCTCCTGCCCCTGTGGTGAATCCAGGAGCCTTCATCACCTCTTCATCCCCTCCCCTTCCTCTGCTAAAACTCCCTGGGAAGGAAGAAAGAAGGAGCAGGCATCAAGGTATGGCTGTCCTGGGATTTTTTAGTGATCTCTGCCTTGAGAGTCTCCATCCCCACTTACTCCCCCTCAGAAAATAATTTGAAATTCTGTAAAGAGACCATGAACAACTATTAATTATCATTAGCAATTTGCCATTCCAGGCCGGGCTTTCATCTGGGAATCTCAGAGCAGTTTTACAAATGCTAATTAATTGAGACTACTTCATGAAGAAGTCTGTTAAACTCATTTTCCAGGGGTAAATCAAGGCTGAGAGATAGGCAGCCACTTGCTGGAGCCGAAGGTGGTGCTGCCAAGTGGAATCGAGACACAAATTGTGTGTTTCAAACACATTGTGTGTTTTCTTCCCAGACACAAATTGTGTGTTTCAACCACATCCAACACATTGTGTGTTTTCTTCCCAGATACAAATTGTGTGTTTCAATCACAATTCTGTTTCAACACACCAATTGTGTGTTTTCAGCCACATTCTCCCACTTTCCCATCATCCCCTGACACTTGCACAAGGTCACACCAGGAGATGACAAAAACAGCTTTGGCTTTACCCCTATCTTTGTGTTCATGAGATCAGGCTTGCTAACAATGATAAAACACAGGGATTAAAATTAAAACAGGGAAGAAAATTATTACAGGGATTAAAATTAAAACAGGGATTTAGCTGCAGTCACGTTGCCAGGGTTTGAAGGGAGCTACAGGGCTGCTCTGAACATCTTTTGTTCTCTCTGCTGGTCCCTGTCAGCACTTTTGTTCCGTTCAGAGCAGCCCTGACAATCTCTCCTCGCTTTCTCAGGTATCTCTGTGTTTCCCTGTCTGCCCAGATAGCAGTGCCTGATTGTCTTGTCGAGGCACCATTTCTCCTGTATTTATGTAGCCATTTACCCAGGCAGCCAGCAGTGAATTAATCATTGTGTCTCCGGGCTCTGCTGGGAGAGGCATTGGCTCACATTCCAGCCCAGGAGGGCAATACCCTGTTTGTCACCTGATTGTCAGAACCCAGGACATTCCTCTGGCTGCCCTAGGGGACTCGAGATCTGTGACCATGTTCACAGGGGTCTGAGGATGAGGGAAGAGACGAGGATCTGACTCCATGTTTCAGAAGGCTTGATTTATTATTATATTATATAATATAATTTATTATATAATATTATATATATATTATATATAAATTATATTAAAACTATACTAAAAGACTAGAAGAAAGGATTTCATCAAAAGGCTGGCTAAGAATAGGAAAAGAAAGAACGATGACAAAGGTTTGTGGCTCAAACTCTCTGTCCGAGCCAGCTGACTTTGATTGGTCATTAATTAGAAACAACCACATGAGACCAATCCCAGATGCACCTGTTGCATTCCACAGCAGCAGATAATCATTGTTTACATTTTGTTCCTGAGGCTTCTCAGCTTCTCAGGAGGAAAAATCCTAAGGAAAGGATTTTTCATAAAAGATGTCTGCAACAGAGACCGTGGCAGGGGACTCAGAGACCTTGGCAGAGAGCCCAAGACCCCTGAGCCTTTGATTTTAGCCCTTGGAAAAAAATACCAACTTTATATGAAGATGCAGAAGCCACAAGAGTTTGAGCAGAATGACAGTGAGTTTATCACTGGGTGAAAATGTAGAATTTTGGGGGTTTTAGAATGGGGGTTCAGGAGGCAAGATGGAGAAATCTGGGCATGTCCTGTCCTTCTCCTTCTTCTTCTTAGCTTCCATCTTCTGCTGTGATGGTGGCACTTTTGGATTGGTTTGGAGACAGACTGTCTAACATAGGTGATAGGTATTGGGAAATTATTGTAAATAATGTACATGTAGATTTTAGTATAAAGAGATAACACCAGTGTGCCTCAACCCAACCTGCCAGACAGATCTCAGCAGGTCAGAGAAAGAATCTTATAGGTAACAGAAAATAAACGACCTTGAGAATGAGAGCCAAGGAATCCTGTCTTCTTCTTCAGTCTGCGGCTGGGAAAAAGAGACTTTCCAACACCTCGGGGTCATCTCGACACCAGAGACCTCCTCACCTGCTAAAACCAAACTGCATTTGGGGCGGCAGAGGGGCTTTAATGAATGGAGGTCTGGGCCCAGCAAACAAAAGTTTGTATTTGAGGCTGGGCTCTGTGCAGTTTTCCACAACCCCAGCCTGGTTTGGGGTGGGAGGGACCCTAGAGATCAATTCCAGCCCCCTGTCCTGGGCAGGGACACCTTCCCCAAGGATGCTCAGAGCTCCATCCAGCCCAGCCTTTGGCAGTGCCAGGATGGGGCAGCCACACCCTGGGCATCCTGCAGATGAAATAAATAAATCCACAAGGACTGAGAGAAACAGAAGTGAATTCTCCCCAGCAGCCATTCCCCTTGGTGCCCTGCCTGTGCCATCATGTGCTTTTGAAAATCAGGAATTTCAATGGAGTCAAGGCTGGCTGTCCATTTAGCAGAGCCCATTTTCCCTGGGAGTACATTCCCTGAAAGGTCTGCCTGTTCAGGCACATAAATTATCCCCAGACTCAGGCTATCTGGTGAGTTAATCAGGTTTAGAGCTACGTCAGGTCACTCAGAAGTTCAAACTGCCCAAGCCTACCTGTGAATCCAAATTCCAGTGAGCAGTGGGAGATATTGTAGCAGAAGGTGTTTTACATACTAGAAATAGTAAAAAAAAAAAAAAACCAAAAAACCCAACATAAATCCTCAACTTACAAGTGCTTTGGAATATAAGGATTTCTGAGATAGTCTAAAAAATCTGGACTCTGAATATTTGAGGCTTTCCCATCATTATGAGAATTAAGCATATAATTAGGTATTATCTGAGAATTATCCATAAATGCTCATCACAACATGATATTTGCTAAGTAATAATTAGGCCATGAAAGGAGCTCAAATAATACCTTTGTCTAGAAAATTAAAAGCCCTGCCTTGGGTTTATCCAGCACCATGCTGAGGGGGTAATAGGGTTTAAAATTGCAGTAAATTGCAGTTAGACCAAATCTCAGCCCCTCAAGTGTGAGGAAGCTGCAGAGGGAGAGACAATCAGGGCTCCTTTCCTAAAAAAAGGCAGGAAAAGGCACCAGGTTTATTCACAGGAGCAGCACTTGGGCACTAAAACTCCTTCCACATTTTCCCTGGAGTTGAAATCCCCATTTTCCAAAGTCAGGCTCTCCTCAGAAATACAGGATTCTTCTCTTTTAATTTGGGTTGTGTGGAATGATTACCCAAGGATGGTTATGATTTCTGGGGGATAAAGTTAATTTTGCTTTGGTTTGCAATGTTTCAAACCTCCCCTGATGAGCACAGCAGAATCTTCTGTATTAATTTATCATCATTAGAGATTTTTGGGCTGACCCTAAGGAAGGCAAACATGCAAATTGCTTTGAATTCCTTATTTCCATTAAATTCAGTCCAGAATCACAGGGCACAAGAACATTTGGGACTTAAACACTGAGTGCCTCTCTAGCAGAAAAGTCAAATTTTGGCATCCTGTCTGAAACCCAGGCTGTACTAAAAGCTTCTTGTGGCTGGCACTTTATGGCATTTTCAGGAATAAAAACAGCATTTGACCTCTGGAAATGGAAAAGAACAAGAATGTGCTGCTGATGGGAGGCTTCCTTACTCCTCTCCCCACTTTTTATATTTCCATTTTATTTTCACTTTTATTTCCTCTGTGCAGCCAAAGCTTTGAATGGATATTTTGGTGTGTTTGGTGCAATAATATCTTTTTTATTTTTGCTGTCTGTTGGTTCTTTGCAGAGGGAGTGTAAAGGAGGAGCAGCAATACCAGAGGGAGCTACAGCCCCTGGCATGATCCACCCTGTGCAGCAGCTGGGATGTCCTGGAATGTTTTTCTGGGTAAAATAGAGCACTTCTGGTCACTGGGATTTGAATTGTGATTTTCCATGGATGAAAACCAAGTCTCATCTTGCCTCCTGTTTGAGCACTCTGCTTCCCAGGGGGGAAGAAAAGGACATTTTCCAGCAGAGATGTCCATGGAAATTCAGGCTTTGTGAGCTTTGAACGCTTTCATCAGTAGATCAGAGCTGATGAGGAGTGGTGGTGTGGCAGCTGAAAGCCTCTGCAGGAGGGGAGCAAATCCTCACTCCACACCTTGGACCACCAGGATGCCTCAAACCACCCACCCTGGGCTCTGCAGCTGAGAAATTGAGAAATTGCTCCCATTTGCAGCAAAAACAGTGGAGTGGGGTGGGAATTTCTGGCTGTGGAGACCCCTCTGTTCACACTGGGATTGATCCTCAGCAAACTCAGCTGGTGCCATTGCCCCACTGCTACCAGACAGTGCCAATCTGGATTTATTCAGGGTTGGGACCTGGTTTTCC
This sequence comes from Ammospiza nelsoni, assembly GCF_027579445.1. Classification (NCBI taxonomy): domain Eukaryota; kingdom Metazoa; phylum Chordata; class Aves; order Passeriformes; family Passerellidae; genus Ammospiza; species Ammospiza nelsoni. The sequence continues at coordinate 4,105,888 of NC_080656.1, read as the reverse complement.
CCAGCCTATAAAAGGTGACATTTGGGACTCTGGCATCTGGGATGCTGTGAAATTTCCATGCCATCAGGAAATAACACTGATGAGGGAAAAAGACAATTTGCCTGAAAGAAAAAACAGTGTTTGAGAGCATCAGTGGTGTTTAAATCTGAGCAGAAGGTATAATATAAAGACCTCAAACAAATGTAAAACATGTTTTTAATAAACTTGCCCTCTCAGCCTCTTTATTGTAGGTTTTAAATGCTAATGTGCAGAGAGGACAAAGGAGGTGACTTAAACCTGCCACTGCCTGGTGAACTGGGTTTTTTTATATCAGGAGTCCTCTGCCCAGAAGGGATTGTAAAGAAAATCACACTGTTGGGAAAGGATGAAAGTTTGACAAGAAAGTCTCACAGATATGTGTGTTTAGCAGAAAGGCTTTTGAATGTAGAATCTGAAGAAGGAATAGAGATGGAAGCAAGTTTTGATATAGAAGAAAAGAATTGCTGAGCCAGTCTTACTGGATAACCACGAGGCAAAGGGTGTGTTGGTTAGAAGGGGTTTTTATGACTTAGAGCAAAGGATAAACCCACCCCAAACAAAAAGATGTTTTTACCAAGCAGAAAGAGAGCACAGGCAAACAAGGCAGCCAAGTTACAAGTAGAAAAAAGGTCTCAGAATTTTCCACTGCAAGAAAACTGAAAAACAACTTCTAGCTTAAACTGTGATGTACTCCTGGTGAGCAGCTCACAGCTACAAGACCCTCTACTCAATGGGATTTCACCTGCAGCCTCCTCTCCAAACCATGGGCAGGATGAGGAGCTGAACAGCCCGAGCCTGTCTGGCTGCGTGGCTGAACAAGGACTGGGCTTCCTAAATACCCTCAGAACAAGACTTGTTTAAATCTGAGCAGAAAGTACATTATAAAGACCTCAAACAAATGTAAAACATGTTTTTAATAAAGTTGCCCTGTCAGCCTCTTTATTGTAGGTTTGAAAGGCTAATGTGCAGAGAGGACAAAGGAGGTGACCTAAACCTGCCACTGCCTGGTGAACTGGGGGTTTTTATACCAGGAGTCGTCTGCCCAGAAGGGATTGTAAGGAAAACGTGTTTGTGTGCTGTGATCCATGAAGGATCTGTGCTGTGCTTGTTCACTTCACAGAGGTAAACATCTCCGTGGTGAGGACATGGGATTTAAGGACAGTGCCGGGCTGCTGACATTGAAATTGGGTTAAAAGTCTTGTTCTGAGGGTATTTAGAAAGCCCAGTCCTTGTTCAGCCACACAGCCAGACAGGCTCCGGCTGTTCAGCTCCTCATCCTGCCCATGATTTGGAGAGGAGGCTGCAGGTGAAATCCCATTGAATACAGGGACTCCAGGGACTCTGTTCTTGGAGTTCTGCAGCCTTTGGTGAAGGTCAGGAGCACAAATGGACCTGGAAAAGCTGATGGCAGCTTGGAGTGCTGCCTTGGTATGCAAGGAGCCACCTTTGGTGGGGTTGCAGCTCTGTGCTGTGCCAGGAGCTGAGAGCTGCAGCTGCCAAGAGCCCTGGGCAGAAAAGCCTGGGAATGGGTCTCAAGCTGAGCTCTGGAGCTCTAAATCTGCCAGGCATGACTCGGGATGCTTTGACCTTGGTTCCTGATTTCCACTGGGACAAAACTACAAGAATCCTCCTCATCAGGTCCCACTGGTTGTAACCACAGTGGTCAGCGAATAAAGAATTACCTTCACACTTCACCCTTCACTCAGCTCAAGCCCTTTATTATTTTCCATTTCTTGGAACCTCCATGCTCACCTTATCACTGTTTTCTTCTTTTTAACTTCACAAAACCAGGCCGTGGCAGCGAGTTTTGGAGTCAGAGTCCCTGGAGGATTAACACCAATAATGGAGAGCACAATTCTGTGAGGACCAGGAGATTGCTAAACTCATTAATTTTATTCATAATAGGAAATTAATGTGCAGAAAGGCAATGCCAGCCTGGCAGTAATTGCTTCTTGGTTTTAAAACATTAAGTGGAGAAGTTAAAAGTCATTTCCAGCTGCTGCTTCCTTTCTCCTCTCCCTCACTCCCCCCTTCCTCCTCACACTCTTCCTGTCTCTTATTTGTGTTTCACAAGAATTGAGCTTATTTTTTCTCCCACTTCTGCTTCATTACGAGTCATTATATTTCATCATTACAAGACTTTGGTCATATTTCATTGCTTTCCCATTAAGTTTTCATCATTCTTTCTCCTGAAATTGCTGTGCAGGGCAGAGCCAGGCAGAGGATTCAGGCAGCTCAGCTCTGCTGGGGTAATGAGCAGCCACATCTCTGCCCACTGTGGATGGGCAGATGCAATTTGCTGTCCCTGATTCCTCTCCCTGGCTACACCAGCTCCTTCAGGCAGTGGGATGTTCCTTCATTCCATCCTGGGAAAACAGAAATGTTCCCTCATTCCACCCCGGGAAAACAGAAATGTTCCCTCATTCCACCCTGGGAAAACAGAAATGCCATTTCATGCCCTCTTTGGGGTTGAAATGGCTCCTTCTCTTGTAGGCTTCGGAATGTGGGAGGAGGAGAGGTTGGTGAATGAAATAATTGGAGTTCTGAGCAGCCTTTTTGGGTTGGTAACTGTCACAAGGCCAGGGCTGAGCCCAGCTCAAGGTCTTTGGAGTCTGGTTAGTTTAATTTAATGCAGAAATATTGTGTGGGTTGGTTTTCAACATTCCCCAGTCACCTGTCCCCAAATCAGAGCCACCAACTTCAGCTTAGCCTTGAGGGGAAAGGTGTGGGAAGATCAGAAAAAGGAAGGAAGAAAAAGAAAGATGAGAAGGAAGAGGAAGAAGGAAAGGAAAGGAAAGGAAAGGAAAGGAAAGGAAAGGAAAGGAAAGGAAAGGAAAGGAAAGGAAAGGAAAGGAAAGGAAAGGAAAGGAAAGGAAAGGAAAGGAAAGGAAAGGAAAGGAAAGGAAAGGAAAGGAAAGGAAAGGAAAGGAAAGGAAAGGAAAGGAAAGGAAAGGAAAGGAAAGGAAAGGAAAGGAAAGGAAAGGAAAGGAAAGGAAAGGAAAGGAAAGGAAAGGAAAGGAAAGGAAAGGAAAGGAAAGGAGAAAGGGGAAAGGAAAAAGGAGTAAACCGTTCAGTATTTTTTTAATTCCATTTTTATCACTGCACTACATTTTATCAGTGTGTAAGTGCAAGCAGATTGTGAAGTTCCTCACAGAACTGGGAGCTGGGGAGGTGAGTTTGTCCTGCCTTTCCTCCGGGTCTGAGGAGTCTCCAAGGAGTCTCAGTTTGGGCTAATTTTTAATTGTCTAGACCAGAACATTAAGTTTGAAAAAGTCCTGTGACCCAGTTCCAGATGCAGACCTCGTGACTCATCTCAACTGCACCCAAGTATATGAAAAATCCATTATCATCCTTTTTTCCCCTTTCCCTCTTCTCCTTTGTTATATCTGCAGTGTGTGTACAGCCTAATTTTAGTTCTGATAAAAGCAAATGACATTTTAATTTTTATAGCATGATTTATTGTCATTTGGCTTTAGTTTATGAAAAAATAATTGAAAAGAAAGAGAGATTTAACCCTGAGCAGTATTCCTGATATCCATGAGCCATAGCTGTGAGACTGCAGCTATTTCAGGGCATATTTTATTCACCCAAGCAGGACAGGGATATATCATCTTCTCTTACTGGTTCTGTGCAAAGGACTAATTATTTGCTTGCTGGCTGAAAAAAAGATCTGAAAAGAAAAATAATCTGATTATTACAGTGCACATTTTTTTTCCTACTGGTTTTCTGCAATTAAAATGAAATATCAGGGAACTGTGGCTGCTGTTTATTCCGCTCCTTTGCTCCAGAAATTTGTGCTGGTTTATGCCATGACCATTTTGTTGGAAAACTCAGGGAATGGCTGCAGCTGTGTCAGGGAAGGGTCAGGTTGGATATTAGGAAATAGGTTGGATATTCTTCCCCCAATGCCTGAAAAAATTCAGCTTTTATACACTTTTCCTATATTTGTAGCTTTGTAGGCTATTAATACATGGTTATACAGCTCCTGGTATTTTCCCTACCCTTTCTCTTGGTTTTTAGAGTAATAAGTTAAACTTCTAACACATTCCTGAAATACTGTTTGGTCTTGTTTTCAAGAAGAACATTTTGTTTTCCAACCAGAAGAGAGAGGATGAGAGGGTAAAAGAGTAAAAGGGTGAGAGAGTAAAAGGGTAAGAGAGCGAGGTTCCCATTACAATACAATAAATCTTCTGTGTTGAATATTCTAATTCTCACAAACCAATCTAGTACAAGATACAAATCCTACAGCATTTACATACAGCCCAGAAGAATCACTGCATTACCATCCTGTGTTACATTTTAAACCCTAAAATCTCCTCTTTGGGCCCCTTCTGCCAAGCTGTAGGGTCTGCTCTGACCCTTGGGCCTGTCTGCAAGCAGAGGGTGTTGTTCCATCAAAAGGGGATCACCTTCAGCCAGCCACACCATTGTTTTCCAGTTGTTCAGTAACTGAGGGATCTCAAAGCTTGCTTTCATTTCCATCTCGCTTATAGCTTCCATATTCTCAAAATCTTTTGCCAGACAATGATATTGATAAGGCTTTCCTGTTTCATCTTCCCCAACACCCTCCCAGCTCAGGATATTCCCTGATCCTTTCTCTCTGTCATCCTGGAGCGATCCGGCCCCATCCTGTGTGTCCCCAGCCCTCCTGCTCCCCCATGGTGGGAGGTGACACCGGCTGAGGTGACACTGGCAGGCTCAGGAGGCCCTGGGCAGCCAGAGGAGCAGCAGGAGCTCCTGGACCCGGCCCTAATTGGCCTTGGACCCGGCCCTAAGTGGCCCTTGAATGCTAATTGGGCTCCTCATTAGCACCTCCCCGCAGGGCACAGGAGCAGCAGCAGGAGGAGCAGTGTCCAAACCCCTTGGAAAGGTCCCAGCCCCACCTAAGTGCCTGGAAAGGGGAATCCTCCAGGGTCTGCTAAAACTGGTGACGGGTTTGGAACACAAACCCTATGAGGAACCCCTGAGGGAGCTGGGGGTGCTCAGCCTGGAGAAAAGGAGACTCAGGGGTGTCCCCATCACTCCCACAGCTCCTGAAAGGTGCCTGTGCTCAGCTGGGGCTGGGCTCTGTCTGCAGCAGCACTGACACAACCAGAGCACACAGCCTCGAGCTGTGCCAAGGGAAATACAGGCTGGATAGCAGAGAAAAGTGTGATAAAGTTCTGGAATGTTCTGCCCAGGGAGGTGGTGGAGTCCCCATCCCTGGGTGTGTTTAACAAAGCCTGGATGTGGCACTGGGTGCCAGGGTTTGGGTGAGGGGTTGGGGATGGGTTGGACTCCATGATCTTTAGGGTCTCCTCCAACCTGGTGATTCTGTGATTCTCTAAGTTCTGTGATTCTCTCAGTTCTGTGATTTCTTTGTGATTCCCTCTAATTCTTCACCTTTCACAGTAGCTCAGGCCACACTTGCATTTATATCAGATCCTTTCAAAATCCTCTAGACCTCTATTTAGTGAATCCCAGAGTAAATGATGCATTTAAAAAAGCAATTATTTACCTGTCCCCATCATAAACGTGCTGCTCTTTCCTCACTCCCTTCCCCCATTATATTTTATGCACTCACAGGTGCTCACACCCTCACGGTGAGCTGCTGCTGCCAGGTGGGTGAGGAGGGGTCTCTTTGGAGCCTGTTGTGTTCACTGAACACATGTTCCAGTGAAAAATGAATGTGCCCAGGGCTCCAGCTGCCTTTTGTCCTCCCAGCCAGTGCGTCTCTGTGCGCTTGGCCACTGGGGAATTTCATATTTCTGTAAACATTTCCATATTGAAAAACGCAATGCAAAAGGAGCCTGGCTCCTCTGCCAGCTGCAGGGGGAGCTCCGAGGGCCAGGGAGATGCTGGCTCTGCCTTTTCTCCACAATCCTGCAGGTTTAGCACAACTGAGACCCTGCTCTGTTAGTCAGAGGTCTAAAACCATCTATAATAAAAAAAAAAATCCCACTAGAATAATTCCCAAGCAAGCTCCTCTGCTTTTCTGTGCTTTAAACATCTTCCAGTGACTGCTGCCAGCAGCCCTTCCCTTTTCCCCTTTCCCTTTTCCCCTTTCCCTTTTCCCCTTTTCCTTCTCCCTTTCCCTTTTCCCCTTTCCTTTTCCCCTTTCCCTTTTCCTTTCCCCTTTTCCTTTCCCCTTTTCCCTTTCCCCTTTTCCTTCCCTTTCCTTTTCCATGGGACCTATCCCATGAGCAGATGTTTGCATTTCACACTCCCCTCTCTCCCTCCCTGCTTTGCAAGGAGGTTTTGTCACCATGGGAGTTCTCATGAACAACCCCTGCTGAGGCAGAAAAAGCAAAAAAACAAAGTTCTGCGAATGCCAAGGGAAGCTGGTGTTGAGGGCAGGATTCTGAGGGATTTCTCACTTGGACAGGATAGTTCTGAGCTTTTCCAATATTGTCTTCATCAGAAGGAGAAATTCCAGCACCCCTGGCCTGAGCTTTGCCACTTCTGCAGCCCCCAGTGCTGAAAGGCTGATGGTGAATCCATCCTGGTTATCTGTGGTCTTCCTCTAACTAAGCACCAAAAGGAAGAAGATTTTGGTGTCCTTTCTGTAATGTCCTCGTGGATCAGGAATTAAAGTCCTGCACATCATGCCCCAGCATGACACCTGCTATATTTAAATATCTATGTTTTTATATCTATATTAAATATCATATATATATATATATATATAAAATATTTATACCTATAATATATATATATATATATATTTAAATTAATTTATTTGTGCAGGGAGGGAGGGAAGGAAGTGAAATCCCAACCTGCAGCAGCAGGAGGCTGCTCAAGTGCAGCTCCAGCAACACAATCCCAGCAAGAGATAACATCACCCTGCTTTGCATATATTGGGGATGTGGTGATAAGGCAGGCATTCAGATAGCCCGGAATTCTCAGCGGGTTGGGGCAGGAAATGCAGCTAAAATGGAATCTGGAAATGGAGTTCACATTCCCAGCACAGCCCTGGGATGATGCAGAGCCATGGCCACGCTTCCTTGGCAGTCTGGGCATGTGTTTCCTGCAGAAAGACTCTCCCCCTTTGGAAATATTTTCTCTGATTGTGATTCCTCTCAGCAGTTTCTCGCTGACCTTTGAGTTTAGAAAGCCCTTAAGTACCGCGGAGAAGGAAAGCAAAATATTTGTAGTGATAAATTTCCACCCTCGCTGGCAACTCAGCGTTAGTCCTATTTTTTGTGGCATTTTTTGGGCTCTAATGGATTAAAAATGGACCTTGGTTCTGATATTTCTGACTCCCCTGTGCTTTGGAGAGCCTGACTGCAGGTCTGGCTTGAGTGGTGGAGGGAGAGATTGTCACAACAACTCCCAGTGAGGCAGATGCACCAAGGGACAGGGGACACACAGGGGACATCTAGGGACATCCAGGGACATCCAGGGACTCAGAACATCCTGGACAGCCCTGTGGTTTCCCACAGGAGGTGCTGAAATCCTGGGAATTCAAGGCCTGGCTTAACCAGCACAGAGCCCAGCAGGGACAAGGCTCACCTGGGAGTTTGCTGTGCTCTGCCCGATCCTTCCCCCTGATTTCAAACCATCCCCAGTCCCAGGCAGATGTGGAATATTTCCCTGCTGGACTGGCAGAGTGCTGCTCTGGGGTCTGCTGCTTGCCATGTGCTGCTGGCTGGCTTTCAGCGCCAGATGACATTTTCCCAGTGCATGCAGGGCTTGTCAGCAGCTCTGATGAAAGCTTTCTCCTTGAGCAGAAGGACATCCACCAGGAGAGGCACTGGCCACTGAGCCAGGATGCTTTGACGCCCTCCCTGTGATTGACAGAATGTTTCAGCTCACCTCCAGGCTGGCACTGGTGTCTCCCTTTTTCTGTGCAAAAATCCTGCAGGATCAGCTTTCCACCCCTCCCTTCCTGTGCCCCATCCCCAGCAGAAACAGCCCAGCCCAGGCTGAGCTTCCCACACAAACTGGGGAGCTTTGTGCTTTGATGCCTTTTTGGGTTACCTAAACGCATTCCAAAGCAGCAAAACACAGGAGAAACAAATCAGATAATTATTGTTTTCATTTTTCTCACAGGATTCTCAGCTTCCCAGGAGAAGAAATCCTGGCAAAGGGATTTTTTGGAAAACATCGTCCTTTCCTGCTGCCATCCCACCCTCCCAGCTTTGGAATTGTCCTGCTCAGCTCATGAGCTGCATGGTGGGACCTGGCCACAGCCACCTCCAGGCTGACACTGGTGTTTCCCTTTTCCTGTGCAAAAACCCTGCAGGATCAGCTCTTCCTCCCTCCCTTCCTGTGCCCCAGCAGAAACAGCCCAGCCCAGGCTGTGCTTCCCCACACAAACTGGGGAGCTCCTTGGTTTGATGCCTTTTTGGGTTACCTAAAAACAAAATTAAGAGAATAAAAAGAGGACCAAGAAGAGTGAAGCATATTTTCCCAGTGCATGCAGGGTTTGTAACCAGCTCTGATGGGAGATTTCTCCTGTGACCGTGTTCACAGGGGTCTGAGGATGAGGGAAGAGACGAGGATCTGACTCCGTGTTTCAGAAGGTTTGATTTATTATTTTATTATATATATTATATGAAAACTATACTAAAAGAATAGAAGAAAGGATTTCATCAGAAGACTTGCTGAGAATAGAAAAAGAAGGAATGATAACAAAGGTTTGTGGCTCAGACAGAGTCTGAGCCAGCTGACTGTGATTGGCCATTAATTAGAAACAACCACATGAGACCAATCCCAGATGCACCTGTTGCATTCCACAGCAGCAGATAACCATTGTTTACATTTTGTTCCTGAGGCTTCTCAGCTTCTCAGGAGGAAAAATCCTAAGGAAAGGATTTTCCATAAAAGATGTCTGTGACATTCTCCTTGAGCAGAAGGACATCCATGAGGAGAGGCACTGGCCACTGAGCTGGGATGCTTTGACACCATCCCTGTGATTGACAGAACATTCCAGGTCCTGCTCCACAGAGCACAGCAGGAACCAAGCCATGCCAAACATCTCCTCTCCTTGCATCCTCAGCTCTGTCTCAGCCAGCACTTGGCCCAAATATTCTCCCTTTGCTGTCACTCAGAGCGGTGCTGCTGGAGCCGTTCCTGCCTCTGCTTAGCTCCTCTCCTGGCTTCATTCTCTCTGCTCGTAAGCAAACAGACAAACCAGCACAAAAACAGCTCCCTGCCTTCTGCTGGGAGCACCTTGCATGGTGCTGAATTCATTTTGGGCAGAAATTTCCCTGTTTTATTGATGAACCACTTCTGATTCAATTCCCTGACTCCATCCATCCCTGCGTGCTGGGCAGCACAGGAGGAGAGGCACAGGGACACGTGCACTGTGATTATACATCATTTCTGTATGCATGCACACATCTCTAGATGCCTCTCAGTCTGTGCCAGGAGTGTTATATGACAATACAAATATTTTTTTTTAATACAGATTTGATGCTTTTCTGTGCAATGCCAATACATTTATTTCTCCCTTCGGGTGAATTCCTGCACCCAACCACCTCCCTTCCCTCCAGCCAGCCGATTGTTTTAAGCTCTGCCACTCCGTGTACCATGAAGGAGAGGTAAAAAGGCAGCCAGAGAATCGAGGGAGGCAGCTGGGAGATTATTAATGTTGAAAATATCAGCAAGCAGCAGCCCTTTGATCACCAGGCTGTGTTTACAAAGGGACCTTTCCTCGGCAGCACCCCGCCGAGCTCGTTGGCATTCAGGGCATGGCACAGCAGCTACTCCTGTCTCCTGCTCCTGCCTGCCCAGAGAGGCTGGGAAAGAATCAACAGGTAGGTAAATAAAGAGAGAAACCCGGGCTGTGGGGGTTATGGAGAGGCAGCCTGACAGGAGATAGGGAGGGAGAAGTTGGGTGAGACTGGCCCAGCTCCAGAGGGCCTGGAGAGTGCCTTGATGCCTTGGGAAGGCTGAGCTAGAACAGAAGGTGGACAGAGTTAAAGAATAAAGCAGAGATTTATTAAAAAGCCTCCATGGATGCACCTTGGGCAGCACAAGAGCCCAGCCAGGGCTGCACTCAAAATGAACCAAAATTGTCACAAAATGAACCCAAGGTGGACCCAAACTGGTCGCAAAATGAACCCAAGGTGAACCAAAATGGTCCCAAAAGGAACCCAAGATGAACCAAAATGGTCCCAAAACGAACCTAAGGTGAACCAAAATGGTCCCAAAATGAACCCAAGATGACCCAAAATGGCCCCAAAATGCACGAGTGCTCCCGGGGTCTCTCCCTGGGATCAGTTCTGCTCCATTTGCACCTTGCAGTTCATTGTCCCATTCCAGCTTTAGCCCTGCAGTCCCACCCTGCTTGTTTTTTCTCTCTGCAGCCCACGGTGTTTGTGCTCCTGGGCTGAGATTTGGATCATTTGTCCTTGGTGCCCAGCTGGAGCAGGAATTGTTTTGTCTCCCTGCTCTGTGCACAGAGCTCAGCATCCCCTGATGTGAACCCAGACCCACACACTAAAGCAGCAGAGAATATGAAAAATAGAAAATCCAAAACCTGAGGGAGCTGGGAAAGGACAGGGGACAGGTGGGAGAAGGAAGCACTGTCAGCTGGGCCTGGGGACCACTTTCAGCCCTGCTTCACTTTCCCCTTTCACCCCACCTACAGCCCCATCGACAGTGCCCATCACTGCTGAAGAAGATTTGTGCTCCCAGCTCATGGTTTGGCTGTGGTGATGCTGATCAAGGCCTCTGGGCTCTTCCAGAATAGAAATAACCAAGAGCACCAGCATGGTCTGGGCTGTGTCCTCATCTGAACCTTCTTCCAAACAATTGTCCTTGGGACAGAGTTTGAACCACAGAAACCCAAAGATTGTCCCAGTCCCATCACCTCCACACCCCCAGCCTGGCCTGAAGACATTGATACAACTTCCCAGTGGTTGCTTGGGTTTTTATTTTCTTTTTTTTTTTTATACTTTCTGCTCATGGAAAACCACTGTATGACTCTGATGGGATTTTTTTTTCCCTTTTCATACCAGGAACCAGTCACATCCAGGCAGTGGCTGCACTTCAGGTGAATCCTGGCCTAGTGGAAGCTGTTCCCTGGCCGAGCTTGCTGGTTGCAGATCATAGTGTAAATTATTATAATTACTAATTATGGCTGAGTAGCTGTCTGCAGCTCTGCCTCATTTAGTGCCATCCATGCTGGCTCTGGGCTTCATTCTCATCTGGGTCCTCTTATTTGGAATTATTCTTCCAAATAACTCCCCTTGGCACAGAGTTTGAACCTCTGAAAACCAAAGATTATCCCAGCCCCATCATCCCCAGCCTGCCTGCAGACATTAATAGAATTCTTGAGTGGTTCTTTGGGTTTCTTTTTTCTGTTTGAACCACTGTGTGTCTCTGATGGGGATTTTTTTTCCCTTTTTAAAGCAGGAACGAGCCACACCCAGCAAGGTGAGCCCTGGAGCAGGGCTGGCCCAGTGGATGCCATTCCCTGGCCCAGGCTGCTGGGTGTAAATAATAATAATAATTACTAATTATGACTGAGTAGCTGTCTGCAGCTCTGCCTCTCTGTCTGCCTCTCTTCGTGCCATCCGCACTGGCTCGGGGCTGCATCCTTATCTGGTCCTTATCTGAAACTTCTTCCAAATAATTCTCCTTGGGACAGAGTTTGAACCTCTGAAATCCAAAGACTCTAGCCTGGCCTGAAGACATTAATACAATTCTTGGGTGGTTCTTTGGGTTTCTTTTTTCTGTTTGAACCACTGGATGACTCTGATGGGATTTTTTTTTTCCCTTTTTAAACCAGGAACCAGCCACACCCAGCAAGGTGAGCCCTGGACAGGGCTGGCCCAGTTCCCTGGCCGAGCCTGCAGATGCAGATCACAGTGTAAATAATAATAATAATAATAATAATAATAATAATAATAATAATAATAATAATAATAATAATAATAATAATAATAATAATAATAATGATAATGATAACAACTGCTGGTTAGCTGTCTGCAGCTCTGCCATGCGGGCTGGCAGCAGTGGCAGGGCTGGCTCAGTGTTGCCCAAACAGCATTTGCAGCTTTTTTTCTGAGTGCAGCTTTTTTTCTGAGTGCAGCTGTGGGAATGAGCCCTGGGTAAAGGGACAGCCCTGGGCTGGCTCTGAGGGACAAAAATCCACAAAATAATAATTTTGATCCTCAAAACAAAAATTACAGCAACAGGAGGCAAGGAGAAGGAACAACTCAGCTGTCCCTGGAGCTGCTAATTCCACCTCTCTCCTGTGGCATCCTGGGGCTGTGGTTTTCTCTGTCCCTCTTTTATTTACATAAGGCATTTTTATGGCTTTAATTCCATTTTCCTTGGCCTTTCCCTCACACACAGAGGCAATTTCATAGGTTTGGTTTCTCCATCTCGTGCATGGAAACACCTGTGCACAGAAATGCACACACAAGCTGGTTTTATGGATTTTTATAACTTTATGGTGTGTCTGCCTTGTGGTTGAGAAGGCTCCTGTAGATTTAATTATATTTATTCTTTTATTGCATATATTAATCTAGTGTATAATACCTTTAAATAATATATATAACATATATAACATATATAACATATAACATATAACATATAATATATAATATATAACATATAACATATAACATATATAATATATAATATATAATATATAATATATAATATATAATATATAATATATAATATATTATATATTATATATTATATATTATATATTATATATTATATATTATATATTATATATTATATGTTATATGTTATATGTTATATATTATATGTTATATGTTATATGTTATATGTTATATATTATATATAATCTAATACACGTTATATTATGGATAATATATATTATACTTAATTACACTGAACATAAAACTTTATATCATATTATTATATTATATTATATTATATTATATTATATTATATTATATTATATTATATTATATTATATTATATTATATTATATTATATTATATTATATTATATTTTATGTAAATAGTCTCTCCCATACACATTCAGGCTTCTTTTCTTCAGTTCTGTCGCTCAGAAGCAGGTGCAGCTCCTTTTGAAAAGTGAAAATGCTGGGATTTTCCTACTTTTACATTACTAAAATCAAATTAAAATATCTTTTGCTTGTCTCTAGTCCAAGGGGATGGAAATACTTTAAGTGAAATTACTGGACTCAGCAGAGATAAATGGATTGATATCATGGTAAATGTAATATTTGTGATATACAAGAGATCACCTAAATACTCTTAGCTTCAAAGAAAGGTTCTGTTCTCTCTTGTAGTTTATTCCTGGAAGAAATAAAATGTCAAAGCAACAGAAGGATTTGTGGTTATATCATTTGTTTTCCTGCTTTTCCAAAAAGTAATGGAAGCTGAAAATGTGAGTAAACACACAAAAAAGCTCTTTACTGTATATCAGATGATGTTTTGCTTTGCAGCAACTTTGTTCTCTTCAGGTTTTCAATTTTAGTTAGACCCAAACAAACAAAGCAGTGAGGAAACAAATTTAAAAAGTATTCAAATGAAATTGGGGTAGGAAAGGAAGCATTTTCCTCATAAGATTTTGACAAATAGAATAATAACTTTTTTTTTAACCAGCTTGCCCATAGAATCTTCATCCTTCCTCCATTTATTTTTTACCTCTAGTACTCACCTGCTGTAGAATGAATGAAAAATTTTTGAAGTTAAACCTCACAAACAATTTTAGGGCATTGTTCATATCACATCACCCCTCATGCCAGCAGTAAAGGAGCTTTTAGTGGGAGCTGCTTCCTTTGGGAAGGATGAGAACTGCAGTGGAGAGGCTGGACAGGAATTAACTACCATCTCCTCAGGGGCAAATGTTGCTCCAGCAGAATTTTTAGCATCTCAGCCTGGGAGAGGACAGGGAGCTGAATAAATGGCAACGCCCTGACGTCATTTGAAATGTTCTCAGGGCTCTCTCTGGTCACACTGTTTATACAGTTTAAGGTTTGAAATGCAGCAGTTGCTGTTATCCCAAGATAAGACACAAAGAAATGCTGTCTGTAGCCAGCGAGGGTTATTTCTGTAAATCAAATTATTTCATGCTGCTAGGTTTCCAAATGGACTCTAATTAAATTAAACAGCTTTTTTAACAGTTTTTTTTCTTTATCACCGCAGGCAGATCGAGATTGTGTTGCAATTATGGGGGAAGATCTGTATTTATAGCGTGGAAAGGATTTGTGCAGCAGCCACTGTTGTCTCTGTGTGCCTGACAGGACATTTCCATTCTGCACTAATGTTGTGTAACCTTCGGGTGAGAGGAGCAGGCACAAAATATTTACCAGCACTGGCAAGACAAAGCTACAAGTCTTTCTTCTTTTGTGCTTAAAATATCAGAGCAGATGCTAAACCCCTCTCTTGTTAATCTGTTGGAGGTTGAAAGCTGAATTCGCACTCGCTGACACCAGTGCAAGGGAGAAATATCAGATATCCTGGGTGGCAGGAGAGAAATACACAAGAAATCCAATATTTGCTGAGGAATTCCACTTCTGCCTTGGCTTTCATTTGCTATCTCCCAGGTTGTGTCTGAGCAGCTGATAATCCTTCATGTCCCTGTCCCCAGAACATCCCTGTGAAAAATTGCCAGCCCAGCCACCAGGGAGATTGGCAAGGGGAGTTCATATCTTTTCCAATCTCAGCCCTTCATCAATCCACAGCTGGCAAAGGTTACACTGCAAAATTGGTTCCCCCCCAGCAGCAAGACAAAGCTTTTGGAGGCATTTCAGTATTGATGAGAGGAGCTGGGAGTGTGCCTTGGTTTCAACAGAAAGGTGCCTGCTGAGGAAGGCAGGAGCCTCACCTGAAATGGAAAATACAAACCCTCTCCCTCTGAATTATTATAATTTTGAAATTAAGGGGCTCTCGGGCAAAGATATGGATGTAGGAATAGCAGTTCTTTATTAGGGAAGAAAATAATAATTAAAAAAAATAAAATAAAAATGCAGTCATACAAAACACTACTGCCAGAGTCAGAGCAGTCCCTGCCCCCTGTGTGTCAGGGAGGTGTCCCAGCCCCATCCCACGGGGGCTCAGCCCTCCTGCAGTGCCAGCTGTGGCTCTGCTGCAGCAGGGATCCTGCACAAGGGGGGAGTTTTCCTCTGCAGCTCCAGGGCTGCTGCAGATGGGCCTGGGCTCCCTCTGGCCATGCAGGGCAGCACAAAGCTGCTCCTCTGGCAATGCAGGGGGCAGAGGCTGCTGGGGTGTCCCAAAGCTCAGATTGGATCCAGGTAGGAATGCTTGGCTCCTCCCCTGGGCGGAGCATCTCCCCATGGGATGCTGGGATTGGATCAGCCATGCAGGGACACTCAGTGGCCATGGACAGAAGAGAATTAATAATTAATGGCCCATGAACAGATGATAATTAATAATTAATGGCCCATGAACAGCAGAGATCTCCTGGAGGGAGAATGGGCTGTGGGAGAGATAAAGAAAACTGCCCAATGAACAGCAAATAATGCCCCACAGATAAGAATTGAACACACACTCCTATTTCCAACCTCAGAGTGTCTCTGGCCTTGGCCAGGGAGCTGTGAAAGCCCAGCTGGGTTTGTCAGAGCTGCTGGAACAGCTGGGCTCAGCTCTGCCTCTGGCAGAGGCTCCCTCACGTCGCTCCTTGGGTCTGCTCTGCTCCTCCAGGTGTGCAAATCCCAGCCTGGCTGATGAAGGACCCTGTTAGTGCTCCAGATGTGCTGGGATGTTCAGTGCAGCAGCTCCTGATGCTGTGAATTCCAGCAGACACCACTCAGACATTCCCCTGCTGTCCCTGCGCTTGGCACCTCCTCATTACCATAATCAATGCAATTTACACCCAAAATAATCAATGAGCAGCTATCAGGAGCGTTGGGAGCTGTGTATCCAATCTTCTGCTCCAATTCTCACTTTTTTCCTTGACTGCAGCTTGCATTGCTATAAAAATATCTACAAATTGAGCATAATAAGATTAAAAATAGAAAAGAGATTCAAAGTTCAGGGTGCAGCCTCATTTAACGTTCCCAACAGAAATTAAAAAAAAAACCCAAAAACAAAACAAAAGAAAAAACAACATTTAAGTAACCTTAACACATCAAATTAAATACTACTTACTTATTCAAATCCAAAGAAAAATATTCTCAACCTACTCAATCAATCTACCAATAAACATTTAACCAATACCACAAAGTATCTCTCCAAATCTTTCCCAATTCATTACCAATCCCACTAAAAAATAAAATATCTAAACCAAATTTCTCCCTAAAACACCCTCTAAAATTCCAAAATGAACAGCTATAATAATAATAAACAGCTCAGTTGGAGTGAGCTTCTGCGTTGTTATTACAAAAATATCTTTAATACATTTTCAAATATGTAAAAAAAAAAAGCCTAGAAGGAGAACTCAGATTCCTCTTGGCTTCCTGGTGATGAGAATTAAGATGAAGGAGCTGTGGAAACTGGCCAGCAGATCAGTTGTAACAAATGATAATGTTAAAATGTGCCCTTTTATCACTTTGTTGGTTTTCCTTTCTCAACCAGAGGGAGGTTTTTGCCCTTTGCCAAGGCTCCAAGCACCCCTGCAAGCCTTCCTCCTGTTAGAAATGAATACTCTAATTTAATAATCAAGGAAATTTATTAAATAATCAAAGTATAAATTTGGAAAAAGCCACAAGCAATTTGACTCGGAGACACGTGATCAGAGTTGGGGAAACCCAGGATTTGGCCTCTATGGCACCAAGGTCCCCATGGGTCTCCAAATGTCATTTCTAAGGGGTTTGTTTTATCTTGGTTTTGTTTTTTGGGCTCTGGAAGGGGCACTTCTTTAGCATATTTTAGCATATTATCATAGTTTTTCTTTCTTGCTGCCACATTTCTCAGAACTGATTAATTATTTCTGAAATCCTGTACGGTGAAAATCTTCTGGCATAAACTTCTGGTGTCAAATATTATCTTATTGATGATGCCTATCAAATAAGATAAACTTCTAGGATAAACTCTGCCTATTGAATATTATCAAATTGATGATGCCTCCTGCTGGGGTCGTGCCAGATCAAAAAATCCCTTGAAATATCCATCTCTGGAGACAGTGTCCTCCTGGTGTTTGAATCTCCATCCTTATCACTTAACCTGTTACTGCTTGTTGCCCAACATTGGCTTTAGAACACAGAATGCTGTGGTTTTTAATTTCCTTTAGCACGAATTATTTTATAACATATATTACACTCCTCTGACTGCATTCAGGGAGCATTTTGCAGAAAATCAGAGGCAGATGCTGGGGGTGGTTTGGGCAGCTAAACCAGGGCTCCCCTTTTTGCTGAGATTTGCTGTGATTTTCTGTGATTTGTTGTGATTTGCTGCTCTAAACAAACCCAGGAGGGGAGGCTGTGCTTGGCCAGCACAGTTCATTTCCCTGACACCGAGGGACCGTGGGGCAGCAGGGACATCAGGAGCAGGCTCAGTGCCCAGAAATTTGTCTCTGTGTCATCTGTGGCTGCTGCCTCGGGGGGAACAGATTCCTTTAAAGAAGGAAACCACCTGAGTTTAGAATCATGCTCTTCCTGGCGCTGCACGGCTGATCCTCATGTCTGGGGGAGTGTTGCCACATTTCTCTTCACGGAGAAAAGCAAAGCACAACTTCCCAAGGATTTTCAGGGATTCGCATTCCCTGAACCTCAAAAAAACAATTCTTACCTCGTTTACTGTTCCTATGTTTTGGAATAAGTGGAATGCATTGTGGAAGTTTGTTTACCTGAAGGGAATTGGTAGTTGAGTTCTGGTGTGAGCGCCCTAAAATTGTTTGTGAGGTTTAACATGAAAGACTTTTCATTCCTTTACAGCAGGTGAGCACTACAGGCAAAAAATAAATGTAGGAAGGATGAAGATTCTAGGGACAAGCTGGTTAAAAAAAAAAGTGGTTATTACTCTTTTTGTCAAAATCTTAAGGGGAAAATGCTTCCTTCCCTTCCCCAATTTCCTTTGAGTAGTTTTTGATTGACTGACCAATTGAATCCAGGTGTGTGTTGGGACTGTCAGCTGAGATTCTGTGAAGTTGAGTGGAGTGCTTGTGCAGATTCAGTGTAATATAATATAGTATAATAAAGTAATTAATTAGCCTTCTGATAAGATGGGGTCAGATGCATCCTTTTCTCCCCCTTGTCCTGCTTTTCCAATAGGGGAGCCCTGGTTTAGCTGCCCAAACTCACAGCAACTTAAATTCCACACTGGGAGCAGGATCTGTGTCCTTGGCAGCTGCTGTGGAGTTGTGGTTTGAATAAAAAGAATAAAAATATAAGAAAAATATAAGAATAGGATAATAAGATAAATATTGATAAGATTAAAAGAATTAAAAAATAAAACCAGGATTTTATCCTTCTCTCCCAGGCTGTGCCCAGCACAAGGGATTTGTGGGCAGGGCTGGGGGAGAAGGCCTTCGCACAGGGTCTCCTTTTCCCAAGGAAATTTCCAGATGATTTTGTAGGAGTTTTCCAACCAAAATCCCAGCCATATTCAAGGAAATATTTTCAGCCAGAGAGGTCTGGGACATCTCTCAAACACTGCCTAGATAAGCAGTAAATTAAAAACCAATTAAGACAGAGGGAGAGGATGCCAGGTGTGGCCCAGGTTCTGTTTAAACTCGCTGCTCTCCCTGTCACACTTGGTGGCACTGCCAGCTGTCACCGCAGGCTGTCTGTGCCCAGGGCCTCGAGGTGACAGCACTGGAGCATGTCTGAAGCAAGTGGGCACCTTCTGGAAAAGCATCTCAGCTGCCTGGTGCCATCCATCACAGAGGCAGCTCCTCTTCAGCACTCCAAACCCAGCAGCTCTCCTGGCTCAGCACTCCCTAAGCCAGGCAAGTCTCCAGCACTGTGAGCCCAGTCTCAGGATTCTTATTCATCATCTTGATCACTGAGAAGCCACTCCCAGGTTCATGGGTTTGTTCTGAGTACCCAGTAAATGACAGCACCATTCCCAAAAAATCCCAAATATCCCAGGTAACCCAGATAAAGCTGGTCTCTGCTGCAGAATTTTCCATCCTGTAACACAGCATGACTTACCATGTCCAACCCCATTGGAATCAGCAGGAAATCTGACAGGGATTCCATCTCTCATGGCCTGAGTGTCACCTGGAGCAGGTGATGACACTCAGGGCTCACCTGCATTCAGAAAGGCTGAATTTATTTATGTATGGGTTCATTTCTTTGGGGTTTTGCTAATGAACAGAGATTCCTGACTCCTCTGCAATGAATCCATGGGCAAACACGCTGCAGATTTTGCTAAGCAGAGTTTACCAAGCTTTTGGAATAAAAAAACTCCTGAAGATATCCAAGAGCCTGCTGCTATGCCTCGTATGATCTGTTTTTCAGGACTGAATTATAATTCCAAACACGGCGCTACTTATTCCACTCTGTGGAGTCTAATTAACTGTCAGGAATGCATTGTTGAGGGGATGATGGATTATACCAAGGAAAACATTAATGAAGCTCATTCCAGGCAGCACATGAAGACCGGAGCTGATGTCACTGGCTGCATGGGAAGTCCCTTCCTTTGGTTTCCAAAGCCTGGAGCAGGGTCTGAGTGCCAACCCCACCCAATTAAGAGCTCATTAGCTGCACCCTTTTCTCTCACTGTCGCGATCAAGGTGATTTTTGCCTTTGTGAGTAGCAGAGACTGGAAGTGAGCACTGACTGGGAGAGTTCCTCACTCCAGGCTGTCAGAGCTGAGAGCAGAGCCAGGCTGAGGGAATAACTCTGCTTGGCCATCCCCACATCCTGCAGAGTCAGGATCTGCCTCTTGCTGTGGAGCTGGGAGCAGCTAAAAGCTCTGAAGGACCAGCAGAGCATCCATCCTCTGGCATTTTCAGGGTCCCCTGTGACAGGAAGGAAATGTTGAAAAGGAAATGTTGAATCTGACTCCATGTTCTTAGAAGGCTAATTCTATATTATATTACATATTACATTACATTACATTATATTATATTACATTACATTATATTATGCTATACTAAAATTACACTAAAGAATACAGAAAGGAATATTATATTATATTATATTATATTATATTATATTATATTATATTATATTATATTATATTATATTATATTATATTATATTATATTATATTATATTATATTATATTATATTATATTATACAACTATACTAAAGAATACAGAAAGGATACTTACAGAAGGCTTAACAGGATACTAATTAAGGATACTAATTAAAAACTCCTGACTCTCCAGAGCCTCAACACAGCTTGGCCCTGGTTGGTCATTAAGTCAAAACAATTCACATGAAACCAATCAAACAACGACCAGTTGGTAAACAATGTCCAAACCACATTCCAAAGCATCAAAACACAGGAGAAGCAAATCAGATAATTGTTGTTTTCATTTTCCTCTGAGGCTTCTCAGCTTCCCAGGAGAAGAAATCATGGCAAAGGGATTTTTCAGAAAATATCACAGTGACAATCCCATCCTTTCCTGCTGCCATCACACCCTCCCAGCTCAGGTGACATCCAGCTCTGGAATTGTCCTGCTCAGCTCATGAGCTGCATGGTGGGACCTGGCCACAGCCACCTCCAGGCTGACACTGGTGTTTCCCTTTTTCTGTGCAAAAACCCTGCAGGATCAGCTCTTCCTCCCTCCCTTCCTGTGCCCCAGCAGAAACAGCCCAGCCCAGGCTGTGCTTCCCCACACAAACTGGGGAGCTTTGTGCTTTGATGCCTTTTTGGGTTGCCTAAAAACAAAATTAAGAGATTAAAAAGCAGATCTATTTATTGAAGGGCCTTCAGGTACATTTAGGGCAGAAAAAACCCACCGAAAAATGGACAATGGGTCCTGGGTTTCACACTTTTATGAGTTTGGTCCATTTGCATTTTGGGGGTGAATCTGCCAATTCCAGCTTCAGCTGATGAAGTCATTGACCCCAAGTTTGCTGCCCCCAACTCCCTTTTGTTTCCATCTCTGGGCCCTGAGGCAGTGAGGTGTCCTTGATTGCCAGGCCTGGAGAGGAATTGTTGTGTCTGCCCCGAATGGGGAAGCAGCAGCTCCCACTGTGTGTGGGGTTTGGAGTTCTTCACTAAAGAACTGCAGAGTTACAAATAGATGGAAAATAGAAAAGCTGAAATCCTAAGGCACCAGTTTGGACATCCAGTGTCCCCAGCCTGGTCCCCTGGGCAGAGCTGCAGGATCAGGGAGATCCATTCAGCACTGGCCAGGGCTGGGTCTCCGCTGAGGGCAGCCAGAGCTTCTCCAGCCTCTCTCCAGCCCCTGTGTGCCCCTCAGAGGTGGCAGCAGCCAAGGTGACAGCGTGTGATTAAGTGGGATTGGATCCCCATGTGAACCCAGCAGACAGGGGTGAACATAAAAGCGTGGCAGAATTTTTCTCATCCTGAGCAGATGGCACCACAATCAGTCCTCTCTCCTTTTTTTCCTTTTTTTTTTTTTTTTTTTTTTAACCTTTTAAATAATGAAGCAGCAACCTGGCTGAAATGGCCCCATCTGGATCATGCAATCCTAATCTTCCGCCGAGGTTAAGTGCAGGTTATGTCAGCAGGGGCTGAGGTGACAGTGTGGGCAATGGCACAAAAGTCCACCTGTAAGTGACTTCACTTCCACCCCTGGGAAAGCTGGGATTGGGAATGGCCCCTTCTGGGAAAGCTGGGATTGGGAATGGCTCCTTCTGGTAAAACTGGGATTGAGAATGTCCCATTCTGGGAAAGCTGGGATTGGGAATTGCCCCTTCTGGGAAAACTGGGATTGAGAATGGCTCCTTCTGGTAAAAATGGGATTGAGAATGTCCCATTCTGGGAAAGCTGGGATTGGGAATTGCCCCTTCTGGGAAAACTGGGATTGGGAATGGCTCCTTCTGGTAAAACTGAGATTGGGAATGCCCCATTCAGACTGCAGACCTTTTACCAGAATCCTAAATTAGTGGGTATTCCACTGCTGCCTTTTCCTCCCATTTCTCTCTCTCCACCATTTCCCCAGTTCTCACCCCACTCTTTTAAACCCAACAGGTTGGAAGAACAAAGCGAGCCTCACTCTAAATTCAGCTGAAATCCCCAGCCTGGAGCTGCCCTGAGGCTCCTGAGGGTTCAGATCAGTGTGGATGTTGTGGTCTGTCCTCTCTTTCTACTCCAGTTCCTAACCCAACTATTTCATTTTGTGTAGTGGGATTAAATCCAAGGCTTGACTTGAATTTCCTCCTTCCAAAATGTGCAGGAAAATTCTGTCAGAGGCTGTGAGCAGCAGGATAGGAAAGGGTTTAAGGGTGACGCAGAAAAGTCTGGAAAAAAAATGAGCGGGATTAAATAAAGCACTGAGAGTTTGACACAATCAGGAATTATATCCTATTAGACTACAGGATAATCCCAAGAGAGGTGGCAGAATGCAGCAGGCAGTTTAAACCAAATTGCTTATACCAGCTTGTGAATACTGAGAGATAAAAGGCAGCAGATAAATTAATTAAAAATCCATAGCTCAGACAGGCCTTGCTTTGCCTCTCACTGTCCCTGGAATTCATGAGGAGAGAGAGAGCAGCACAAAGCCAATGGCACAAGGGCAGGGCTGAGCCTGCCATCTGATTATGTCAGTTAATTTAAGGCAAAGACACTGCAACACAAAAAAAAAAAAAAACAGCAAACAAAAGTCACATCCCAACGAGCCATTTGTCACTTTTTTTATGACTGCATTTAAAAGGCAATCTCTGAAACAAAGTTCACCCTGCTTATATCTCATCACCAGGACCTGGTGCCTGCTGCAATGAAAGCAATTAATTGAGGTCCTTTACATCACTTTCTCTCATGCATCATTGAGTTAATTATTTAATGACATATAAATCCTGACGGTTCAGAAGGTCTGGGGCTCGCTGCAGCTTCATTGCAAAGCTGTCTTTCATCTCCCTCTTCTCACACGAGAGCAACTCCCCTTCCCTGTGAAGAAGGAGCTCTCTCTCTTTGAGATATTGTTGTGGCAGCCATCAAAAGGTGTGATATGAAATGTTTATTCACACGCAGATAGCAGCTATTAAATGAAACGAGACATATGTGGTTGCCTGTTTGTTTGGTGCTCCCCTGCTAAACCCTCAAGACACTTCCCTGTCACTCTCTCTCCTTGGATTGGCTGTGGAAGGGGATATGTCTGTTTGATCTGGTGCTTTCTCTTCCATTAGATAGTGCTTGTCAGCAAGGAAACACCGCAAATTAATTAATTTGTTAAAAAGACTGAGCGTTTCCTTAACAATGCCTCGCGTTTGTTTGGAGCCTTTCATGTAAGGCTCTTGGAAAGCTCTGCAGAACTGAATTAATTAGTGGTGAGGTGGCATTTTCTGCCATGCCAGCGTAAGCTTGGAACTTTTGTGGGCTACAGTTTTAAATTAAATTAAAAACGTTTAAAGTTTGTGCTTTAAATTGTGTGTTTGGGCCCAGGTCTGGGTGGCTCCATCCCTGAGTGCATCCCTGAGTGCAGGGACACTCTGCCCCTCTCACACCCTGGGGCACAGCACCTTTCCAGCTCAGGGGGATTCCTCATGAGAGGAACAGTGGATTTGTCTTTCCAGGCAAGCTGTGGGGCTGCTGGGAGATAAAACCAGCACTGGGAGAGAAAAGAAACCATGGGAAGGATCCCACTGATTGATGAATGGAAAAAGAGATTTGCTGTTACAAATATACTTTAGGTTTGCTGATAAATGAAATTGGACATTGAAAGATGAAAGAAACAATGGGGAAGAAAACCTCCTAAATTCCATAAGAATTAAAAATTAAAAGGCAGGGTTATACATTAGAGGGAAATCTTTGGGATCAGGTGTTCTGGGAAGTCTGCACCTCTCAAGTACCTCAGAAATGGGGAAAGAGAGAAGGGAAATGTGGCTGGAAATTGGGATAAAAAGGAGGCTGCATCCTCCAAAAATTGGAGAGACCCCAGGGGATGCCCCATGGCCTCTGCCTTGATTGGAATAAAGTTCCAGGACTGCTCTGTCTCCTTTTTGGACATCAATCTCTGGTGTTTGTGGATTTATTTTCCTTTACACTCATCTTGCAGAATCTTTCCAGAGGCTCTTTCTGATCCATTTTTCTGTTTTTTTCACCGCCTATAAATGTCTTCTCCTAGTGTCCAGTCAGCCCCAGGGAGGAGATGGCTCCTGCTATCATCCCTCCCTGCTCAGCTGAGGTGACACTGAAGAGTGGGAAGAGTTGCAATTTATTTCAAAATAAAAAAAAATGCCCCGTGCTCAGAAGTGCCCCATCCCCTCTGCACCCTGGGTCTGAGCATTGCTGTGGCAGCCCTTTCCCTTCTGTCCTGCCTAGGAGAGGTTTTTGTGAGATTTTGGGTTGTGATTCAGCCTGGTTTGTGTTTGTGAGCGAGCTCTGCCCACAGGCTGGAGTTAGGGCTGCCTTTGCTCCCTGCAGCAGGAGATGCTCTGAGCTGGGAGCAGCGTTTGGAACAGCTGGGGGTGGATGTTTGCCTCTGTTCTACCGTGCTTTGCTGAGTCTGGGAGCAAGATCTGCACACAAACCGAGCCCACGGACTGAGATTAGTCTTGACTTTGCTTCCAGTGGCAGGGAGATGCTCAAAGCAGTGTCTCATATCCCGCTGCCAAAAAACAAAATAAAGATGGAAAAACACACATAGCCAGTATGAGTTTCCTCCCCAGATAATTTTCTTTCAGCTGATGAAATGGATATTGAAAGATGAAAGAAACAATGGGGGAAACCCCTGAATTCCATAAGATTAAAAATTGAAAGGCAGGGTTATAGATTAGACTGGAGTCTTTGCTATCAAGTGTTTTGGGAAGTCTGAACCATGATTTCTCCTTCTTATTTGTAGCCATTTTGTGAATGGCTTTGAATGCCTGAGCTTCACAATAAAGAAATGGCTGTGTTTCTCAAACCCTTCCTTATCAGGCTAAAAAACAATCATTCTTCATTGTAAACCCAGCTTTAGAACGTGTGAATTGTCTCGCGTCCCTTACAATCAGCTGAAAACCTGGCACGGCTGCATCCTGTGTGGCTGGGGGAATTCAAACACATTTGCAAACATCCCTTGTGTGCAGAGGGAACAATGGGCTGGGCACAGCTGCCTGGAGAGTGCTCAGCACCAGCTGCAGCCTGGGCCTGCTCCTCTGGGTAAAAACGTTTAGTTTTACCCACTCTGAAAGCTCCTCTGGCAGGGTGGGATTTTGGTGGGATTTGGTGAGATTCTCCAGGCAAATCAAACCCTTCTCCTTCTTCCACTGAAAACTCCAGCAAATCTCTCATGGTCTGTACCAGAAGCATCAGCCTTTAACCCTCGCTCAGCAAACTGCCACACCAGGACTGATTTGGCAACACAACATTTTCCAGGGCATGTTTTTTTGACAAAACCATATTCCCAAGGACCCCTGCTAATAAAGAGATCAAAGGAAAAGCTTAGATGGTCCGAAGGCAGCTGCAGACATAGGTGTCCAAATGAATGTGAACAGAAATCAGCAAGGAGAGCGAGGATTACTCTGAAAATAATTTGTTTGATACAAGAGCTGTGCAGTTTGAGTAATTATTCCTACAGCACTTTCTGGGGAATCCTCTCTTGCTTTCTGCTCCCTTGTTCCAGTCTCACCTAACAGGTTCTCTGTCCCACATTGCAAGGCAAGATGTGTTCTGTTACCATCTGTATGGCAGCTGTCTTTTGTCAAGTGGGCAGGTTTTCCTTATCTCTCTCTGAATGACCACAATCACTCCTCCCTCAGGAGGGGACATCTGCTGATAACAGCTATTGAATGTCCCTGCATGGCTGATAAGAACTACAGCATCCCATTGGGAGATGTGAGCCCAGAGGGAGGAGCCAAGCATTCCTGCCTGGATATAATCTGGAGATTCTGGAACACCAGCCAAGCATTCCTGCCTGGATATAATCCGGAGATTCTGGAACACCAGCCAAGCATTCCTGCCTGGATATAATCTGGAGATTCTGGAACACCAGCCAAGCATTCCTGCCTGGATATAATCTGGAGATTCTGGAACACCAGCACGGCTTCTCCACTGGATTCCCCAGAGGAACAGCAGCTGCCTCTGCCCCTGGATCTTCAGGGGAGGCAGAGACTGCACCTTTCTCCAGGATCCCTGCTCCAGCAGAACCAGCCCTGACACTGCAGGAGGGCTGAGCCACAATTCCAATGGGACTGCTGCCAACAGCCTGACCCACAGGGTGTCAGGTTGGGTTCTGACTCTGGCAGTTTTCTAGTTTACTGCATTGTTTATTTTATCCTTTTATTTTCTTCCCTGTTAAAGAACTGTTATTTCCTGCTCCCATATTTTTTGCTTGAGAGCCCCTTAATTTCAAAATTATAAAATTTGGAGGGAGGGGGTTTACTTTTTTTCCATTTTAGGGGAGGCTCCTGCCTTCCTTAGCAGACGCCTGTCTTTCCAAACCAAGACACCAACATAACCCCATATGTGTCTGGAACTGGGATAAGATTGGAAAATTCAAGTGCCTTCGCATTTTCTCCATTTTAGGGGAGACTCCCACCTTCCTTAGCAGGCACCTGTCTCTCCAAACCAAGACATTCTCCTCCTTGTCTTTCCTAAGGGAAGGGGCTGTAATTGAGAGAGAGAGGAGGATGAATTAAACAGATCCACTTCGAGAGTGAATTGTAGCTTTTCAGGTTGCTCAAACTCAGGCAGACAAGCTGCCCTTGAGATAAAGCTTTTGCATCTGTGGGAGAGAAACAACTGGCCAGGAGAACCATTTGCAATCCATTTCAGCAACACTTTCTAAATTAAGTGCTTTAAAGATTCCATTTAGATTCTGTCAGGCAGTTTCTGGGTGTTAATTAAATACTGACTGATTATGGAAAACTTATTTATGGGAATCCTAGACCTGCTGATGCCTCTAGGAGCATTTTATAACACATCCTACTTAGAAATAATTTTTTTTGCATTGATTTTTCTACACCCTTTTTTTTTTTTCACTTATTTTGAAGAATGCTATCAGGAAAAGAAGGATTTCTTTCTTAAAAGTTTTCCTGCCATAACTTCTTAATTCTATGGTTCTTACTGGATGAGTAGGAGACTGCAGGTGATAAATCATAGACTCCAGTTAGAAATATTTAGACTGTGGAAATGCAGCCAATGGAATTAAAAATGAGACATAGAAACCTTTTATTCTCTTAATTTGTGAGCACCCATTTTGCTATGAACAACCCTTTTCTGATGGTGTCAGCAGCAGCTTAACCATGACAACCACCATGAAAAGCTGACGGAGTTACGGATTCAAAGTATTCACAAAAACAGGAAAATCTTCTTGTAAATGCAACAGGTGGGTGTGGAACTGTGGCAGCTTGTCTTGAGGAACAGAACTGCTGGGATTGTCACTGGGGTTGTCACTGAGGTTGTCATTGTTACTGGGGTTGTCACTGGGATTGTCACTGCCAGTGGGATTGTCATTGGGATTGTATCTGGGATTGTCACTGGGACTGTCACTGGGATTGTCACTGTCACTAGGATTGTCACTGAGGTTTTTACTGGGATTGTCATTGTCACTGGGGTTGTCACTGGTGTTGTTACTCACTGGGATTGTCACTGTCACTGGGGTTGTCTCTGTCACTGTCAGGAAGCAGCTGAGGGAACTGGCAGTGCCTGGGGAGCTGCTGCATCACATTGTGGGGACAGGAGCATCTCTGTGACCTCCAGAGCTGCATTGGTGACGCAGCTTCCATGCTGCACCCAATTCAGCCCTGAGGAGCCTGGCTAATTAATGCTGAGTAATACACCTTGAAAGGGCCCCCAGATGTGATTCATGCAGGGGAAACCCAGCAGAGCAACAACATTTTGCTTGAAACTATTAAAACTGAGCTTAGCAACACACCCCAAAGGGCAGGAATGACAAACAGAGGTGACCAGAGCAAACAATCCTTCCAGGCTGGCACTGGCCCCAGAGAGCCAGATGGGCATCCTGGCTTTGCAAAAAGCACCAGGGGCTGTCAGCCCCAGGTTTAATCCTGAATCCAGGGAAGTGTTCAGGGATCTGTTCCCTGATCCCAGCCCCTGCAGAAGGGCTGGGCCCAGCTGAGCAATGCCTGATTCACACCCACAGCCTGATCCATCATCATTGCCTTTGATTTAATGCACAGTAACCCTGCCTCTAACCTAAATTAATTGCATGGTTGTACATATGAGTCATTTAATTGTAATTGTTATTAACTTAATTTCTACAATTACAGTGGGTAAACAACAGGGCTTCATTTTCCAAGGGATGTGGCTCACGTTTGGAGCACGTTTTCTTCCCTGCCTCACTCATCTCTCATGGCAGCTCTCTAGAAAACATCATGTACATCCTCCCAAGCAGGGAATTTGAAAATATTCTTATGGTAATAAGAACTTCTCCTTCAGCTCTGGAAGCTCCTGGGTATGACGTGGTGACTGAGTGACA
The DNA here is from genome assembly GCF_027579445.1 of Ammospiza nelsoni. Taxonomy (NCBI): domain Eukaryota; kingdom Metazoa; phylum Chordata; class Aves; order Passeriformes; family Passerellidae; genus Ammospiza; species Ammospiza nelsoni. Next base: position 4,077,528 of record NC_080656.1, on the reverse strand, counting down.
CCAACCTGTCCTACAAAGGGACAACTGCATCAATAGCTGAGTGCCAAGAGCTTGCAGCTCTTGTCTTCCTTCAGTGGCTGCACCCCACACAATGGTTTGTAAACCAGATTTACAGATTTTCCAGACACTAACCTTTTTAAATTTGATTTTTAGATAAATATTTTGTAGATCTGGCCCTGTACTTGTAGTGCCTGGCTGAGGTCTGTGACTGCTCGCAGAAGTCTGAAGATTAAAGATACAAGGATCTGACTCCATGTTTCAGAAGGCTTGATTTATTATTTTATGATATATATTATATTAAAACTATACTAAAAGAATAGAAGATTTAATCAGAAGGCTGGCTAAGAATAGAAAAAGAAGGAATGATAACAAAGGTTTGTGGCTTGGCTCTCTGTCTGAGCCAGCTGACTGTGATTGGCCATTAATTAGAAACAACCACATGAGACCAATCCCAGATGCACCTGTTACATTCCACAGCAGCAGATAACCATTGTTTGCATTTTGTTCCTGAGGCCTCCGAGCTTCTCAGGAGGAAAAATCCTAAGGAAAGGATTTTTCATAAAACATGTCTGTGACAGATGTCTCCTGCTGATGGGATGAGCCGTGCCTCTCCAGCTCCAGAGATCACAGATCTAAAAGAGCAGAATTCACCAATAACTTTAATTCCTCTCCTCTCCCTTCAAGCTACAACCCCTTTAATTACAGGCCTGTAACATTTTTCAGTCGTTCTCACTTCCCAGCAAATAGTTTGGCTAATAGTGGTTGTATTGATGGGCCCATCCAGAGCAGAGAAAGAACCAAAGCTCCTGGATTTAAAATGAATGGAGTGTTTACCTGTACATCATTTTAATGGATGGTGAAATTCATTCTCATGATAGACCCATAAATGTCACTTTCTGTCTGCCACAGCAAAATACTCGTGTAACAAATGGCATGCTGCATTAATACCCAACAAGAGGATGTTCAAAGCAGCTTGACTTGCATTACACACGCTAATAAAGGCTCAACCTGGGATTTTTATTCATTCTGTTGGCTCAGGGAGCAGCAGAAACACATGGGTGGAGGTACAGCAAGAGGGAAGATGAATGATATGAAATTAAATATAAACTAGTCTGGCTCCCAGAAATGAGATCCTTTGTTGAGCTTGGGTTTATTCCAGGTGCTCCGGTAGAAACTATTTTTATTTGTTTGGTGTTTTTTTGGGTTTTTTTTTGTTTTGTTTTGTTTTGTTTTGTTTTTTTTACCACAATCCTCTGTGAGTTTGCTCAGCTTTGAGAAAACCTGGAGGCTGATAGCAGCTTCTTCCATCCCTCAGTGGAAATGCAATCACACCCCTGAAATCCCAGTGTTCAGGGAGCTCAAAGCCCTCCAGGTGTGCACAGAAGAGCAATCAGGTCCCTTTATTACATCCTGCTCTGCCCCACCCTCCCAGGACAGCAGCAGGTTTGGGACACTGTGGGCAAAGAGGAATCAGCAAAACATCCCCAGCCTTTTGTTTCCTGTTGTTTTCTCTCCAGGAAAACCTTTTCTCAGGTTCTCTTTCCTGCACTCCCCTGGGTTGGGAAGCACAAACATTGTCCTCTCCTGAGCCCAGGGATGGAGCAAGCACCAGGGAACAATGCCAGCTCTGTGCCTGTCCCTCTGCCTTTGACCTCACAAATCCATCCTGCGGGATTTCAGAGCAGGGAAACCATAAGAAATTTTAGAATTAAAATTTATTTAGCAAAAAGTCAAACCCTCTGTAGTCCTATAGAAATCAAGAAGTTTCTTCACCTCTAAGTCACCCTCTAGGCTTTAACAGAGAATAATGTCTCATATCATCCCTTGAGAATAATGTCTCATCTCTCATCCTTTTTACCAAGGCTGGTAAAAATAGGTACAAAATGTAGAGAAAAGGAGGATTTCTCTCTTTTTCTTGAGTTCCTCATAAGCAGCTCTTACATTGGTGTTTGGGATGTTCTTATCCCCCCATGATGGGTGTTTCATGAGGCACAAACAGTCCCACCACCACTTTGGGGCTGAGGAAGACTCAGGTCCTGTGAGAGCTTTCCTGGATCAGCCTTTATCCCTCCAGAAAGGCACTGATTGAAGCTCCCACCCAAAGAGCACTCCCTGTGTGCCCTCCCACATTCCCTGGTGATAAATTTGGCATGGGGGTGGATGAGAAACCCCTAATTGTGGCTGCTCAAACAAAGGTCAGGACTTTGTGTTCCTCAGCAGAGGATTAGAGCCTGGGGGAAGTTTAGCAGGACCTAAATTGAATCATTTAATTAACAGAAAACTCCCCCCTCCCATCCACTGCCAATTTTCTGTTACACCTTTGGTTTAATCTTTATTCCCTTTGGTTCAGTTCCAGCTCCCCTGTCCCTAAACTCTCAGAGTGGAGCCCTCCTGCTTTTCAAAAAAATGCTGCAGCTCAGTTTCCAAGCCTTGCTGAGCTCTGTCAGATCATTTAAATATTTAACTGAGCCTGGATGGACTATTTGTTAATTAGAGCTTCTGTGTTAGAGAAATGTTCCCTAATTTGCATCTCCCAATATAAATATCCCCTGGATACCAGCACTTAAAGCTGCAAACCCCTCCACAGGAAGAAGCTGTCAGGGACAAAGCAGAATGGGATTCCCCTGCTTCCCAATTCCCAGGATCCATGGCCACAGATTAGATTGGAAACATCCCAAAAGGAGGGCTTGGATGGAGCTGAGTGTTTGGGTTAGCTCAGGTCTCCAGCACAAGGAGCATCCCAGATCTCCTGGGCTCTGTCTTAGGTTGGAAATGAAAGATGTGGCTGGGGGGTGTATATTTTATTCCCATTTTTTACAGGTGGGGCAGTTCTCTGCTGTTCATGGGACAGTTTTTTTAATCTCTCCCACACCCAAGACTCCCTCCAGGAGATCTCTGCTGTTAATGGGCCATTAATTATTAATTATCTCCTGTCCATGGCCACTGAGTGTCCCTGCATGGCTGATCCAATCCCAGCATCCCATGGGGAGATGCCCCGCCCAGGGGAGGAGCCAAGCATTCCTCCCTGGATCCAATCTGAGCTTTGGGACACCCCAGCAGCCTCTGCCCCCTGCATTGCCAGAGGAGCAGCTTTGTGCTGCCCTGCATGGCCAGAGGGAGCCCAGGCCCATCTGCAGCAGCCCTGGAGCTGCAGAGGAAATCTCCCCCCTTGTGCAGGATCCCTGCTGCAGCAGAGCCACAGCTGGCACTGCAGGAGGGCTGAGCCCCCATGGGATGGGGCTGGGACACCACCCTGGCACACAGGGGACAGGGACTGCTCTGACTCTGGCAGTAGTGTTTTGTATTACTGAATTTTTATTTTTAAAATTATTTTTATTTTTATTTTCATTTTTATTTTTATTTTTTCCCTTATAGAGAACTGTTATTCCTGCTCCCATATCTTTGCTTGAGACCCCCTTAATTTCAAAATTATAATAATTCACAGAGAGAGGGTTTGCATTTTCCATTTCAAGGGAAGATCCTGCCTTTCTTAGCAGACACCTGGCTTTTTAAACCAAGACACAAGCCCTGCTGGAGATGGGATCTGAGGTGTTCACCTGCTCCTGATTTCTCTCACTGAGCTGTTGTAGGAACACGTTTGAGGCATTGCTCCTCTCTGATGGCCTCTCCAGCTTTCTGTGTGAGGAGAGTGGTAATTCCACTGGTGATACTTCAAGAAATATCTCTGGCTCTGTGTATTTAAGGGCTTTGAATCGTGAAGAGAAAGGGGAAGTGTAATCTTCTTACATTATCATTAAAGGCATCAGCTAATCCTGCTGCAAAAGGTGTGATTTGCTGATGGAAAGGGGAACCTTGCTGCTGCCTGGGAATGCAACTTGCCAGCTAATGAACACTTCTCCCCCAGCTCCTCAAAAGCTTTATCTGTGCCTGATAAACTCCACATCCCCGCCTGGTTAATGCACAGTCCCCACCTGGCAAATGCTGTGGCCCTTTCTATAAATATTTGCTTTTCCACCGCTGAGCAAAAACAACAAACTGGTGCTGGGATGTGCAAGTGCTGCAGATCAGGCAGGAGGTGGCACAGTCAGGTGGGCAATCATCAAACCATCCAGGGGCACACTCGGGTTTTTCATTTTGCTGCTGACTTGATCTGCTGCCTCAGGCAAAGCACTTCCCTGCGTTCTGCTTCTAGTTCCACCCACCGGGAAGATAAATATCAGCATATCCAGCTTTGTCTCTCTGCTTTGGAAAACAAAGGAGGTGAGATCTGGGAAGAAGCATTCCTGCATTTAGCTGTGTGGCAGTGATCTCTGCTTCTTTTCCAGGCAGGATAATGAAAAGTTTAACTGTTCCTTCCTCAATTTGCACTCTTGTGCCAACACCACAGAGGGGAAGAGGGATGTGAGCAAGGTCTGGAAACCTCTGGGCACGGGGATTTATGGAGGGCAGAGGTGCCAGTTTGCTGACAGAACATCTTTTCTCCTCCCTTGATAAGTTTTTTACCACTGCAGGTGCAAATTGGTCAGATTTACCTTGCTCCTGTGTGCTCCATCTGCAGCCACACAGCAAATTGGTTCTGCTGATAACTTCCCCTCCCCACACATCAACCATTGTCTCCAACACTCAGTGCCTTCCAAAAAGTGCTCCATGCCTTGGAGAGGCTTTGGACAAGGAAAAATCCAAGCCAGAATGTTGAGGGATGGCTGAAATGGTGTTAATGGAAAGGAGTTTTGGGTTTGGTGCAGGGTGTTGGAGTCCAAGTCAAAAATCCTTGAGCTGAGTGGGCTGGGGACAACAATTGGATTTGGCTCCAGGGAATGGAGGTTTCACAGGTAGGAGGTTTGTGCAAGCAAGATGAACCCAAAGAGGGAGTTTTGCATGAGGATGGAGGAGTTGAAGATCTAATATATGAATAAGGAATAATCTACGACTAAGAAATAATGTATTAGAACCCCCAGGCTGGCAGGGAGCAGCAGTGTGTGACAGAAGCAAGGATTGTCCTGGGCAAGTGGCTTTACCATCCCAAAACCAGAGATAACCCCAGGCTGTGCCCCTGCTGTCAGCAGCAGGAGCTCTGCAGCCAGATGGCAGAGAGGGGAACTCTCTTATTTCTACATTTATTTCATGCCAGGGCTGCCCAGTGCATCTCAGTGACTGCAGCACTATTGGAAAACAAACACAATTATTTTGGATTTCCCATTTCTTATCTCTAGTTTTTTTAATTTTTTTTTTTTTTTTTTGTCCCTAATGACTTGCTTTTAGTTAATGAAACCTCGGGAAGAGAAAAGGGAAAAGGGAAAAGGGAAAAGGGAAAAGGGAAAAGGGAAAAGGGAAAAGGGAAAAGGGAAAAGGGAAAAGGGAAAAGGGAAGGGAAGGGAAGGGAAAGCTGTGATTTCCAGGTAAATGTGTGTGTGTGTGCCAGGCACTGTCAGCACAACAGCCTGCTCAAATTTGGGCAGGGACCTGAGTGCAGGAGGCTGATTGAAGGAGCAGGACATGAAATTCCCCTTATAAAATTCCCCTTGCTTGGCTTCTTCTGTGGGATCTGGAATTCAAATTCAGGCTTTAGTTGTTGATTTAAGACCTGGAAGTGCCTGTTGCCATCACTGATTTGGGTGGACACGCCAGGAATTGACTCCAGAGAGGAAATGAAACTTTCTGAGCTTGGACTCCACACCTCCATCTCCTGTTGGGATAGACAGAGAGGATTTGTAGAATCCTGGTTGAAAAATGGGCAACAGTTGTGATTAAAAAGAAAAACCCTTTGTCAGCTTTCTTAAAAGCTATTTTATTATTATTTTATCTGAAAAGCTATTTTATTCCCCATGTGAGGAGAAAAGGGGGGAAGAATGCCTTTGATTAGCTCCTGTGCCTTGGAAACATTTTAATATCCCTTTAAGTACAAGCTCCAGCATATTTCTGGCTGATATGAATTGCTCTTATATTAAAAATGTAGCAGTGGTGTTTTATGAAGGGGAAACATTTTTAATGCCAAAGTAGGGCTATTTTAAAATGAGTTGCTTTTATGAAATGGATGAGGTGGTTTTATTTAAAAAAAGACCATTTAGGAGGAAAAACTGTGGCTGTATTTCTGTCTTACAGTGTAAGACAAAGCTGCATTTTTTACACTACCTCTTTTTTGAAAAGAAGGGGCTAGATTTGAATTTTTTGGGGTTTCCATGGAGTCTGTTTAGGCTTTGCCTGCAGACAAAAATACGGTTTTGCATGAAGGGTGTGGTATTAGAAATGATCAAAGGTGTTTCTTTGGCTCAAATACAAAGTGACCTTGTGGAAAACTGCTTTGGAGTAAAATCTGCATTTATAATCATAAATAATAATAATTAAACATATAAAAATAATAATTTATAATTACAAACAATAATATAATAATAAAACATAAATAAAATGCAGGTATAATTATAAAGAACATACAAATAATTATAAAAATAATTGTAATAATATTATTAAATATATAATTATAAATAATACTATTCTAAATTCTAAATAATAAGTTGTATTTATAATTATTGCTATATTATTTATAAATATACATTATTTTTATTTAAATTTTATTATGTTATTTGAATATATAAATAATTAATAATTATATTTTTAATTATTGCTATTTATAATTATAAATGCAGATTTCACTCCAAAGCAGTTTTCCACAAGGTCACTTTGTATTTGAGCCAAAGAAACACCTTTGATCATTTCTAATACCACACCCTTCATGCAAATCTGCATTTTTGAGCTGCAGCAGCTTCCCCAGCAGAGCTCACACCAAATTCAGGACAACGTGGGACATTGAGCCTGCACAACCAAAGGGGTGCAGGGCCCTGAGCCAGCCCAGCACCAAAACCTTCACCCCCCAAGCCACTGATCCATTATATTTACATTTATACAGCGGCACTGCTCTGGCTGTGCTTGGGGCTGTTCCATTGCATTTGTGCCCCTGAGAGGCAGGGCTGGAGCTGTTCTGGCTAAAATGAAAATCTCCTGTCACCTGGGGCACCCACACTGCTCTGAGCTTGCTGAACTGCTCCATGAGCCTGGATTCCCACCTTTGTTTCTTCATTAAAAGCTCTGATTCTGGATTCTCACCTCTGTTTCTTCATTAAAAGCTCTGGTTCTAGTCCATAATTTTGGCTTCTCCCCTTTGTTTCCTCATTCAAACCTCTGGTTCTAGTCCTTAATTTTGGTTTCCCCCTCTGTTTCCTCATTCAAACCTCTGGTTCTAGTCCTTAATTTTGGTTTCCCCCTCTCTTTCCTCATTAAAAACTCTGGTTCTAGTCCATAATCCTGGATTCTCCCCTTTGTTTCCTCATTAATTGCTCTGATCATGGGTTTTCACCTCTGTTTCTTCATTAAAAGCTCTTGTTCTGGTCCATAATTCTGGCTTCTCACCTTTGTCGCCTCATTAAAACCTCTGGTTCTAGTCCATAATCCTGCCCCTTTGTTTCCTCATTAAAAGCTCTGGTTCTGGTCCATAATTCTGTTTTTTTCACCTTTGTTTCCTCATTAAAAGCTCTGGTGCTGGTTCATAATTCTGTTTTTTTCACCTTTGTTTCCTCATTAAAAGCTCTGTTTCTGGTCCATAATTCTGGTTTTTTCACCTTTGTTTCCTCATTAAAAGCTCTTTAAAAGTTCCTGGAATTTCGTTATTTTCACGCCATGGTTCATTTCTCAGCTTGCTGCTTTCTCTACCCCACCCCTCATCTCTCACTTCTTTGTGCTTGTGGGCAGAGGGAAAAATCTTGGGAATGCACCTTCCAAAGATCAAAAAGAAGTTAAAAGCCAGGAAAACACTTTTTTTGTGCTTATTTGCAGGAAGTTGAGAGTGGCCACGAATGTTGTGAAGAAGAGTGAGGCTGATCTGTGCTCACACAGATTTCTGATTTTGCAAACAGACTGTGGGTGTCACAGGACCAAAGGCAGATTTAAACACTTTTCAGAGGTGAAATTCCTCCTTTCCTAAATTACTGTCTTGGCTCATTCCAGGGTGTGGTGTGTGTGTTGCAGAGAGGCTGCCAGGGTGCTGGTAAAGCTTTGGCAGTCCTGACTGACCTCGGGTGCTGCTTCCACAGCTCTGCCATCCATCCCAGGAAATTTCTGTTCTTGGTTTGAACAGACAGGTGTCTGCTAAGGAAGGCAGGAACCTCCCTTGAAATGAAAAATGCAAACCCCCTCTCTGTGAATTATTATAATTTTGAAATTAAGAGGCTCTCAGGCAAAGATATGGGAGCAGGAACAACAGTTCTTTACTAGGGAAACCAAAAATACAAATGTAATAGACTGCCAGAGTCAGAGCAGTCCCTGCCCCCTGTGTGCCAGGGGGTGTCCCAGCCCCATCCCATGGGGGCTCAGCCCTCCTGCAGTGCCAGCTGTGGCTCTGCTGCAGCAGGGATCCTGCACAAGGGGGGAGTTTTCCTCTGCAGCTCCAGGGCTGCTGCAGATGGGCCTGGGCTCCCTCTGGCCATGCAGGGCAGCACAAAGCTGCTCCTCTGGCAATGCAGGGGGCAAAGGCTGCTGGGGTGTCCCAAAGCTCAGATTGGATCCAGGGAGGAATGCTTGGCTCCTCCCCTGGGCGGGGCATCTCCCCATGGGATGCTGGGATTGGATCAGCCATGCAGGGACACTCCCTGGCCATGGACAGAAGATAATTAATAATTAACAGTCCATGAACAGAAGATAATTAAAAGCCCATGAACAGCAGATATCTCGTGGAGGGAGGATTGGCTGTGGGAGAGATAAAGAAAACTGCCCCATGAACAGCAGAGAACTGCCCCAGCTCTGACAGATGGGGATAGAACACACACCTCCATGTACATCTTGGAGCCTAAGACATTTTTGTTCTTGAGGGAGAAATCATGGCTCCTGTCACCCAACAACACATTCCATGTAGGAATCATCTCCCTGACCTCTGGGTTGGGAATCAAGAGCTCACACAGCCCCACAGGTCAACAGGTTGCACACCTGAGTGTGCTTCAGGTTAAGTTTCTGCAATTGCTGAAAGGCAAAGGGGAGAAAAACTCAGCGGTGTTTGTTTTGTCTTTAATCATTCCTGTACAAAGGCAGCTCTCTGCCTCCCTGGGGTCTGCCTGGGTGGTTTTGCATATCTGAGAGATGCAGTGTTGGCTTCCCCTTCCTCTCCATTATTTATCTCTTCCTTTGTGTCGGGGCCAGCTTAAGTTGTGAGCAGTTCTCTGGGCTGTGGTGATAATTATATTTATTCCTCTGAGATTGTTTTCCTGGGTTTTCAAACAAGACAGGGGCCTTTGAGATCCCACTCTCTGTGGCTCTCTGATAGCTTTTGAACCATTTGTGAATTTCCAGCAAATTTCTCCAGCATGTGTCAGTCTCAAAGAAAACTGGATGAGGATGTTATTTTTGTTATCCCAAGGGACTGCTAGAATCCTATATTTCTATAAGTTTCATAAACACAGGGGGGAGAGAAATGGTGTTAATTCTATACTTCCATAGGTTTGTAAATGGAGGTGGGAGAGAAAAGGGTGTCAGTCTCATTGCTGGGGGCTGAGGGTAAGGTCACCCTAACAAGAAACCAGAATCCGTGTGGGAGACCTCACAAATGTCCCAGGAACAGGAAAAGCAGCTTTGTGCCTAAACTTCCATCCATTTCCATGGGAAATTCAGAGTTTTGTGGTCACCACCCACAGAGAGACCTGAGTGTTAAGACATAAATTTAGAATTTATTTTCTCATGCTGCTCCTTCTGCTGCTTCAGCCATCTGACTGACATCTATCTCAGCATTTCATATCTCAGAAAGGAGCATGTGAGGGCTGCAAGCAGAATGAGGTATCTGTGTTTGGGGTGGAGAAGGAGTCAGGAAAATTCATCCACAAACACCAGAGGTTGATGTCCAAAAAGGAGACAGAGCAGTCCTGGAACTTTATTCCAATCAAGGCAGAGGCCATGGGGCATCCCCTGGGGTCTCTCCCATTTTTGGAGGATGCAGCCTCCTTTTTATCCCAATTTCCAGCCACATTTCCCTTCTCTCTTTCCCCATTTCTGAGGTACTTGAGAGGTTCAGACTTCCCAGAACACCTGATCCCAAAGATTTCCCTCTAATGTACAACCCTGCCTTTTAATTTTTAATTCTTATGGAATTTAGGAGGTTTTCTTCCCATTGTTTCTTTCATCTTTCAATGTCCAGTTTCATTTATCAGCAAACCTAAAGTTTATTTGTAACAGCAAATCTCTTTTTCCATTCATCAATCAGTGGGATCCTTCCCATGGTTTCTTTTCTCTCCCAGTGCTGGTTTTATCTCCCAGCAGCCCCACAGCTTGCTTGGAAAGACAAATCCCTCATTCCTCTCAAAGGTGACGTGTGAGACACACACACCCTTCGTGTCTGGCATTTTGGGGAGTGCAGAACGCCCTGATCCCATCCCTTCCTGCAGACAGAGATGCTTTTTGGGTGCATGACTCAAGTGAACTCAATGATTTTGTCTCCCTGCCATCCTTGGGGCTGGCACAGATGACCTCATGTCTGGGAGAGCACAGGGCACCCCGTCCTCTGCTTCCTGCATGGACAAATGCACTCCCTGCGTGTTCTGAAACCTGATTTTCAGTGCTGCTCCCTACTGAGCATCCACTCAACAAAAAAAGTGTGCAAAGCCTTCTATGTGCAGTTTTCAAGGGAATTCCTGTGTGAGAAAAAAGGTATAGAAAAATTACATTTAAACACTTAATTCATTTTTAAAAGAACTATCCTTTCCTTTCCTTTCCTTTCCTTTCCTTTCCTTTCCTTTCCTTTCCTTTCCTTTCCTTTCCTTTCCTTTCCTTTCCTTTCCTTTCCTTTCCTTTCCTTTCCTTTCCTTTTCCTTTCCTTTCCTTTCCTTTCCTTTCCTTTCCTTTCCTTTCCTTTCCTTTCCTTTCCTTTCCTTTCCTTTCCTTTCCTTTCCTTTCCTTTCCTTTCCTTTCCTTTCCTTTCCTTTCCTTTCCTTTCCTTTCCTTTCCTTTCCTTTCCTTTCCTTTCCTTTCCTTTCCTTTCCTTTCCTTTCCTTTCCTTTCCTTTCCTTTCCTTTCCTTTCCTTTCCTTTCCTTTCCTTTCCTTTCCTTTCCTTTCCTTTCCTTTCCTTTTCCTTTCCTTTCCTTTCCTTTCCTTTCCTTTCCTTTCCTTTCCTTTCCTTTCCTTTCCTTTCCTTTCCTTTCCTTTCCTTTCCTTTCCTTGCCTTGCCTTGCCTTGCCTTGCCTTGCCTTGCCTTGCCTTGCCTTGCCTTGCCTTGCCTTGCCTTGCCTCTTGCCTTTCCTTGCCTTTGCCTTGCCTTGCCTTTGCCTTGCCTTTGCCTTGCCTTGCCTTGCTCTTCCCCTTCCCCTTCCCCCTTCCCCTTCCCCTTCCCCTCTCCCCTTCCCCTTCCCCTTCCCCTTCCCCTTCCCCTTTTTTTCCTTTCCCTTTCTTTCCTTTTCTTTTTTTCCTTTTTCTTTTCTTTTCCTTTTCCTTTTCCTTTTCCTTTTCCTTTTCCTTTTCCTTTTCCTTTTCCTTTTCCTTTTCCTTTTCCTTTTCCTTTTCCTTTTCCTTTTCCTTTTTCCTTTTCCTTTTCCTTTTCCTTTTCCTTTCTCCTTCTCCTTCTCCTTCTCCTTCCTCCTTCTCCTTTTCCTTTCTTCCCCTTAGTGATTTCTCTCTGATGTGAGCTGGGAAGGGACCTGCAGCCTTCCAGCCTTGTGACACCAGCGCAGCCATTGCTCCTCTCTGTCAAAAGCTCTAATTCCTCATTTAGGAGGCAATTCTAGTGCAAATTAGTGCGCCTTGCAGATAGAATTAGAGTCTGTGTGATGGTTTGGAAAATACAATCAATTTACTCCAATTGTTTGTACATGTCAGATCTCTCTCCAGTAATGAAGAATTTACTCCCTCCGTGCATGAATACAAACAATGAGCCATGCACATGGGGGTGAGGGGCTCCTCCTCAGGGAGGCTGTTCCCAGGGCAGGGAGGCTGGGAACAGCTTGGAAATATCCTCCTGGAAATATCCCCGACCTGGAAATATCCCTGACCTGGAAATGTCCTCCCTCCCTGTTCCCAAAAATCCTGAAATTCCACCAAAATCCACCTAAAAATTCCACCCAGGAATCCCCAAAATCCCCAAATCCACACAAATTCCACCCAAAATTCCACCCAAGAATCCCCAAAATCCCCAAATCCGCACAAATTCCACCCAAGAACCCAAAAATTCCCAGAAATCCCCCCCAACCCACCCAAAATTCCATCCAGACATTCCAAAACTCACAAATCCACTGAAAAATTCCCCCCAGAATTCCACCAAGGAATTCAAAAAAATCCTGAAATTCCACCCAAATTCCACCCAGAAATCCCCCAAAATCCTGAAATCCCATTCAAATTCCACTCAATATATCACCTAGTAATCCCAAAAATCCTGAAATCCCACCCAAATCCCACCAAAAATTCCACCCAGAATTCCACCCAGGAATCCCAAAAATCCTGAAATCCACCCAAAATTCCCAAAAAAATTCCACCCAGGAATCCTCAAATCCACCCAAAATTCCACCCAGCAATCCCAAAAATCCTGAAATCCCACCCCAAATTCCACCCAAAATTCCACCCAAGAACTCCAAAATTCCCAAAAAATCCCCCCCAAAATCCAACCAGAATTCCATTCAGGCATCGCAAAAAATCCAAAATCCCACCCAGAATTCCACCTGAGATCCCAAAAATCCCCCCCAGAATCCCATCCAGGAAACCCAAAAATCCCCAAATTCCACTGAAATTCCCAGATTCTCCAGGTGGGAGGATGCTGTGGCTGTAAATTCCTGGGGCATGCAGATGTTCCAGCATATGTATCCCATCTCTGGGGCCAGCCTTAATGCTGGGGGAAACGCACGAGATGCTAAAACCTGCATTATCTGGGATTTAGGATGTTTGCTTGGCAGAACAAGGGATTAGAGAACAGAAAGCTGAAATGACCATCTGTCTGCAGAAAAGGGATCCTGTGAATTCAAATTTCCGTGGTCGTTTTCCCTAATCTGCTTGGCTTCATTTGATAGCTTTTATCAGAGCTGATGTCCTGTGCCCCAAACAGGGACAGAGTTCATTTCTCACACATGAGAGTTCTACTTGTCTTTCTAAAAGAGCTCTAGAAACTGTCACTCTTGAGTTTCCCATTGTTTGCAGCCCATAATTTTAGTGTTGGGGAAGATGAAAGAGGAAAGCCTTATAAATATGATTGCCTGGCAAAAGATTTGGTGTCAGAACCCAGGAAATTCCTCTGGCTGCCCTGGAAGGCTCAAACCCCTGCCCAGGGGGCTCAGAGACCCTGGCACAGAGCCCAAGACACACCTTGACCCATGGAAAAACAATTACCAACTTTTATATGAAAAATTACAAGTCAAAATAGTTTAAGTAGAATAATAGTTAGTTTGTCACAGGGGGAAAAATAGATTTTTGGGGTTTTTAGAATGGGGGTTAAGGGGGCAAGATGGAGGGATCTGGGCGTGTCCTGTCCTTCTCCTTCTTCTTCTTGGCCTCCATCTTCTGCTGTGATGGTGGCACTTTTGGATTGGTTTAGTGTAGAAGCTCACTGTCTAATATAGGTGATAGATGTTGGAAAGTTATTGTAAACATTGTACAGGTAGTTTTTAGTGTAAAAAGATAACACAGCCCAGGCAAGGCAGAGTGCTTCTGTCTGTCCTGCTGAATGGACCTTGGCTGGACAGGAGAAAGAATGTTATAGATAAAGAACAATAAACAACCTTGAGACCAAGAACTGAAGAGCTCCGACTCTTTCAACCACCAGGCTGGGAAAAGAGACTTTCTGACACATCTCAGGGCCACTCTGAGCAGCAAAGATTCCGAGAATTTTGAGAATATAGAAACCATAAGCGAGATTGAAATGAAAGCAAGCTTTGAGATCCCTCAGTTACTGAACAACTGGGAAACAATGGTGTGGCTGGCTGAAGGTGATCCCCTTTTGATGGAACAACACCCTCTGCTTGCAGACAGGCCCAAGGGTCAGAGCAGACCCTACAGCTTGGCAGAAGGGCCCAAAGAGGAGATTTTAGTGTTTAAAATGTAACACAGTATGGTAATGTAATGATTCTTATAGGCTGTATGGAAATGCTGTAGGATTTGTATCTTGTGCTAGATTGGTCAGTGAGAATCAGAATATTGTTATAGATAGTTAATGAGATTATTGGCTCTCACAATCAATTATTAAATAATAATTATATTAATTATTTTACCATTTACTAGGAACTAATATTTAAATTCCATTTTACGTGTTCATTTATCTTGACTTTTTTTTATCAAAAAAAGAGAAAAACTCCTACATTTATCACTCCTATATTTTTAAGGTTTCCAGCACGTTCTATCCCCAAAGAATGAGAGCTGGGTTTGTCATTCTCCTCCATCTAGAACTGAAATGTTTTTTCCTCTGGGCTGGGATGACTCACGCTGTTGGACCCTCTCACTGCACAAGGGTTTAGTCACCAATTCCAGCTGTTTATTCACCAATTTTTGCCACGTGCTTGTGAATCTGTTGGTAAATGATGTTCCCCCATAGAAGCCCTGCTCCTGGAAATGTGAGAACCTTGAAATTTTGGGTTTAAAAAAGCTTCAAGGCCTTGTGGCTGTCAAGGAGAAATCTGGAAGTGTGTTAAAAATGCTGCCTGTGGATTCACAACCCAGAGAGCTTAAAGCCCTGAGTTTATTAATTTTAAATCTCATTATCTTTAAGAGCAAATTATATTTTCCTTAAAATAGCAGAGGCATATCACCTGCAAAGAGGCAGCAGATCCTTGGTTCTGTGGTCGAGCTGAGCACTGGGAGATGCAGAACCTCAGAGCCTGAAGAAAATAAAGTTCTTTGCTTTGTTTTTACACCTTGTCCTGCTCCCATTGTTTAGGATTTAGTTCTGAAGGCCGCGAGCCTTGCTGGGAAACCTTGTGTTGAAGATTGCCATGCAAGATGCTTTCAATTACCATCTGTATGGCAGATTACCTTTGTCAAGAGGGCAGTTTGCCTTATCTCTCTCTTTGAGTGACCACAATCACACCTCCTGGGGAGGGGACACCTGCTGATAACAGCTATTGAATGTCACTGCATGGCTGATAAGAACTACAGCATCCCACTGGGAGATGTGAGCCCAGGGGGAGGAGCCAAGCATTGCTACCCAGATATAATCCAGAGGTTTTGAGACACCAGCACGGCTTCTCCACGGGATCCCCAGAGGAACAGCAGCTGCCTCTCCTTCCACTGGATCCTCAGAGGAAGAACATCCTTCTCTACAGGATCCCTGCTCCAGCAGAACCACCCCTGACACTGCAGGAGGGCTGAGCCACAATTCCCATGGGACTGCCACCAACACCGTGACCCGCAGGGTGTCAGGCTGGGTTCTGACTCTGGCAGTGCTCTTCTAGTGTACTGCATTGTTAATATTATCCTTTTTTTTTCTTTTCCCTATTAAATAACTGTTATTCCTGCTCCTGTATTTTTGCCTGAGAGCCCCTTAATTTAAAATTTATAGCAATTCAGAGGGGTGGGGAGGGTTTACATTCTGCATTTCAGGGGAGGCTCTTGCCTTCCTTAGCAGACTCCTGTCTTTCCAAACCAAGGCACCTTGATTTGGGGTATCTTCAGCAGGACAAAGAGGTTGCTGGGCACTAATCAGCTCTGCTGGAATGGTCTGTGGCTGTGCTGGCATTAGCATGTGCTCCCCAGGGGCCCCCAGGTGCCTTTGGAGTGAAACACCAAATAAATTGGGGTCCTCACCCCTGTGCAGGCTGCCTTGAAGCACAGAAATTTGGGATTTATTTCATTTTTTCTGTGCTCTGCCTTTGCAGCTTTCTTTCTGTTTTAGCATTTCCTTGTTTACAGCGAGGTGAGCGGTATTTACAGCGCCGGGGAATTTGTCAGGAGCTGCATTCTGCTCCTCATTCTGCTCCTCATCTGCTCCGTGCCCATCTCACAATCTCACAGAGCAATTAGCAGGCGGAGCATGTGAATAACAAACGGCGCTGGAGGGGCTGCTCAGCCCAGCAGGGCTGCTCCTGGCAGAGCTGGGGGCTGGCAGTGCCAGCAGTGCTGGCCAGGGACACCAAATTGAGCTGGGGGCAGGGACGGGGAGCCAAAGCTTGGGGACACTGCTGTGGGGTCACTGGGACACTGATTTGGGGTCCTTGGACACTGCTTTGAGGTCCTGGGGACACTGATTTGGGGCAGGTATCAGCTGCAGGGCAGGGACAGGGAGCCACAGGTCTGGGGACACTGCTGTGGGGTCACTGGGGACACTGCTCTGGGGCCCTAGGAGACCCTGCTTTGGGGCGCTTGGGGACACTTCTTTGCAGCAGGTAGGGCAAGGACAGAGAGCCACAGGTCTGGGGACACTGCTTTGGGGTCCTTGGGGACACAGTTTTGGAACCCTTGGGGATGCTGATTTGAGGCAGGTATCAGCTGTAGGGCAAGGACAGAGAGCCACAGCTCTGGAGCCACTGGGGACACTGCTTTGGGGTCCTGGGGACACTGATTTGGGGACACTGCTCTGGAGTCATTTGGGACACTGCTTTGGGACAGGTATCAGCTGTAGGGAGCGGACAGGGAGCCATAGGTCTGGGGACACTGCTGTGGGACCCTTGGGACACAGCTCTGGGGTCCTGGGGACACTTTTTTGGGAGAAGGAGCAGCAATTAGGGACAGGTATCAGCTGTAGGAAAGGACAGGGATCCACAGCTTTGGGGTCCTTGGTAATGCTGCTTTGGGACAGTGATTGGCAATTAGGGACAGGTATCAGCTGTAGGAAAGGACAGAGATCCACAGCTTTGGGGTCATCAGGGACCCAGCTTTGGGACAGGGAGTGGCAGTTAGGGATAGGTATCAACTGTAGGGAGTGAACAGAGATCTGCAGCTTTGGGGTCCTTGGGGACATTTTTTGGGTCCTTGGGGACATCTTTTTGGGGTCCTTGGGGACCCTGCTTTGGGGCAGGTATCAGCTGTAGGGAGGGGACAGGAATCCAGAGCTCTGGGGCCCCTGGAGACACTGCTTTGTGGCCCTTGGGGACACTGCTGTGGGGTCCTGGGGGACATTTTTTTGGGGTCCTTGGGGACATTGATTTGGGGCAGGTATCAGTTGTACGGTGGGGACAGGCATCCGCAGCTCTGGGGTCTTTGGGGCACTGCTTTGGGGACACTGCTTTGGGACTCTTGGGGACACTGGTTTGGGACAGGGAGTGGAAATTAGGGACAGGTATCAGCTGTAGGGAGGGGACAGAGATCCACAGCTCTGGGGTCCTTGGGGACACAGTTTTGGAGCCCTTGGGGACACTACTGTGGGGTCCTTGGGGACACTGCTTTGGGGCAGGTATCAGCTTTAGAGAGGAGACAGAGATACACAGCTCTGGGACCCTTGGGGACACTGATTTGGGACAGGGAGTGGAAATTAGAGACAGGTATCAGCTGTAGGGTGAGGACAGAGATGCACAGCTTTGGGACACTGCTGTGGGACAGGGAGCGGCAATTAGGGACAGGTATCACTTATTTGGTCTTTTTCAGTGGAAGCTGTGCATCCAACTCTTAGATGTGTCCTGAGCTGTTTTAGTCTTAGAATCAAAGAAATAAAATTTTTGTGCTCAATTCTGCTGCTTGAGATGCAGCCTGGGCTCAGCTGGAGTGTGTGGCTGGGGTTTAGCCAGGGGAGAGCTGAAAGAAGTGGGATAGCAGAGTAGCATTTCATAGACACTTTAAAAATCATCTGCAAATATAAGTTAGTATTTCTTTGTTTGCATGGGATGTTTCCCTGCCCTCGGTGCTGCACTGAGTTTGGATGCTGGAATCAGTCAGGGAAGGGTGAACAGAGGGATTTGAGGCTGCTTCAAGTGCAAATGTCTGTGCAAACTCAAACTGGAGCTGCTGCTGACTTTTTCATTATTCGTTTATTGGGTCCCTTTCTCTGAGGGTGAAATTGGTACCTCCAAAACTGAGCCTGGCCTCCAAAACTCATCCTGGCCTCCAAAACTCAGCCTGGCCTTTATCCCTGCTCTAAATGAGGAGAGGGAGAGGGAGAGGGAGAGGGAGAGGGAGAGGGAGAGGGAGAGGGAGAGGGAGAGGGAGAGGGAGAGGGAGAGGCTCCATCCTCTATCCCAGGCTTTCGGACACTTCCCAGTCTTTCCCTTCCCTCCCAGGATTGCTGTGCTGCCCTTCAAGGCAGCACTTTGCCTGAAAAGCAGGCCCACATCACCCAGCCTGGCCTCCAGCTGGCTTCCCATGCAATAATAATGACAGCATTTAGGAAGTGAAACCCTGAGTGTCGCCCGAGGGCAGGCAGGGAGAGTGGAGAGGGTTTGTTCAGAGCTGGGAAGCAGCACAGGATGGAGCTGAGTGCAGGAGACAGCCCTGAGCCTGATGGTTCCTGACAGGCTCTGGCTGCTCCCTCCATCACCCAGGGAACCCATCCCACCTGAGGCCAGGCTGTGGAGGTGAGGGATGGGCATGGAACAGCCCTGTGTGTGTGTGTGTGTGTGTGTGTGGATGCAGAGCCTGCTCTCAGGAGGGATTCCAGGAGTGGCTGTGGGCACAAAGCCCCCTGTGGTTGATCCAGGTGTGCTTCTGGTTGATCCAGTTGTGGTTCTGGTTGATCCAGGTGTGTTTCTGCTTGATCCAGATGTGTTTATTGTTGACCCAATTGTGGTTCTGGTTGATCCAGGTGTGGTTCTGGGTGGTCCAATTGTGTTTCTGGTTGATCCAGGTATGGTTCTGGCTGATCCAGATGTGGTTCTGGTTGATCCAGTTGTGGTTCTAGTTGATCCAGGTGTGTTTATGGTTGACCCAATTGTGGTTCTGGTTGATCCAGGTGTGGTTCTGGTTGATCCAGTTGTGGTTCTGGGTGGTCCAATTGTGTTTCTGGTTGATCCAGGTGTGTTTATGGTTGACCCAATTGTGGTTCTGGTTGATCTAGGTGTGGTTCTGGTTGATCCAGTTGTGGTTCTGGGTGGTCCAATTGTGTTTCTGGTTGATCCAGGTATGGTTCTGGCTGATCCAGATGTGGTTCTGGTTGATCCAGGTGTGGTTCTGGTTGTTTCATGTGTGTTCCTGAATTCTGGAAGTGGTTTTCTGGGTGGGAATGATGCTGTGTTTCACACAGATAAGAAATTGTGTTTTCTGGGCTGTTCCTTGCACTTGCTCCTTTCATGGCAAGGGAAAAACATTTTTCCTGTCCTGCCTGTTTGTTCCCCAGTGTGTACCAGAACTGATCAGGGCCATTTTTAATTTCCCTGAACAGAATGAGCTGCTGGGCTGTCACAGGCACAGAGCCTGCTGTCCTGGTGCTCAGCTCAGAGCCTGAAGGGAGCACCAGGACCAGCCAGGCCTGAGTGAGCCCTGCTGATCTGATTCTCTGAGCAGCTGCATTTCCTGGAGCAGAGAGGGGAGGAGAAACTGGGCCAGCATCCAGCACCACCTCAGACTGGGCATTTGCAGGTTTGTTTAGTTCTGGGCACACTTTGGGCCAGTTTGAGACTGTCCCTGTGGCCAGGCACGAGCTCAGCCCCGTTGGTGCCTGTTCTGTGTCAGAGGCTCTGCTGCAGCTGTGCCAGAGGGCTCTGAGACCAGAAACAAAGTGATTGTTTAGGATTTGTCATTTTTATAATTGTGTGGTGCTTTTCAATGCTGGGCTGAGCTGCTGCTGGCTGGGAGTGCCCCAGCCCTCACACCCCTGTGAGCTCAGGGCTGTGTCCCTGCAGGACAGAGCACCCTGGTGTCCCTGTGCCCATGTCTGAGTGCTGGGCACCTTCCTGCCCGTGCCTGTGCTGATGCCTTAGGATTTAACTTTTATATTTTCCATCTATTTGAAAGAGATTATATTATATTTAATACAAATACTAATGCTAATACTACTACTAGTAGTAACAATACTAATAAATTATATTTAATAATAGTATATTATTCTATTTTCCATCTATTTGTAACCCTGCAGTTCTTTAGTGTAGAACTCCAAACTCCACACACAGTGGGAGCTGCTGCTTCCCCATTCAGGGCAGACACAACAATTCCTCTCCAGGATTTTAGCTTTTCTATTTTCCATCTTCTTGAAAGAGATTATATTATATTTAATACTAATACTAATGTTACTACTAGTACCAATAATAATAAATTATATTTAATAATAGTATATTATTATATTTTCCATCTATTTGTAACCCTGCAGTTCTTCAGTGCAGAACTCCAAACCCCACACACAGTGGGAGCTGCTGCTTCCCCATTCTGGGCAGACACAACAATTCCTCTCCAGGCCTGGCAATCAAGGACACCTCACTGCCTCAGGGCCCAGAGATGGAAACAAAAGGGAGTTGGGGGCAGCAAACTTGGGGTCAATGGCTTCATCAGCTGAAGCTGGAATTGGCAGATTCACCCCCAAAATGCAAATGGACCAAACTTATAGAAGTGTGAAACCCGTGACCCACTGTCCATTTTTGGGTGGGTTTTGTCTGCCCTAAATGTACCTGAAGGCCCTTCAATAAATAGAACTGCTTTTTATTCCCTTAATTTTTTCTGGCCTCTGTTTTTAGGCAGCCCAAAAGGCATCAGTGCCATCAGTGAAGATGGGGTGAGGTTGCTGTCCCTGCTCCAGGCTTTGGGGGTTTCCTCCTGCAAGAACTTGGGCAGTTCCTCCCTGGAGTGGGCTCTGCTCTCAGAGGGAACATGACATTATCCCACTTTTGGCTGGAGGTTTGTCCCTCTCTTTCTAGAAAGGAATGAGTATTTGGGAGACCAGAGAAGAATGATGAAAGGATTGTCAAGAATTAGAAATTCAGCCAATTATGAAATGGTTTTGGTTGGAAGGCCATGGGCAGGGACAGCTTCCACTGTTCCATGTTTCTCAAAGCCCTGTCCAGCCTGGCCTGGAACACTTCCAGGGATGGGGCAGCCACAACAGCTTAACAAATGTTCCATTTCTGTTTATGAAAAGGCTCTTTGGTGAGCTGGTGGCCATTTAAACAGCTCCCTAATGTAGTGCAGTCTCTCAGAAAGGCCAGCAGTGGGTTTGCAGCACCTGAGATGGATGAGATGGCTCCTCTGCTTTCACCAGGAGCAATTTATTTACAGGCTGAGGCTGTCAGCCCTGCATGAGCGCTGCCAAAGCTGCCAGGATGAGCTTTTGCTGGGTTTATATTTCCAGCTCCAGCCAAAGCAGCCCTGCCTGGGCCATGGCTTTGTTCTGAGGAGGGTGAGATGGTCAAAGGCAGCTCCTGCTCCCTCTTGCCAGCTCGTGGTGCCTCTGTGCCTGGCATGGTGCTGTTTGGGATGGCTTGAAGCAGAAATGAGAACTGCAAAGGTGGTGTTGGAACCCAGGACATTGCTCTGGCTGCCCTGGAGGACTCCAGACCTGGCAAGGGGCTCTGAGACCTTGGCATGGAGTCAAAGACCCCTGTGCTTTTGATTTTAGCCCATGGAAACAATGCCCAACTTTGTGTGAGCCACAAGAGTCTGAGTAGAATGGCAGTGAATTTATCACAGGGTGAAAATGTAGAATTTTGGTGTTTTAGAATGGGGGTTCAGGAGGGAGGATGGAGGAATCTGGGTGGGAATTCCTCTGACTGCCCTGCAGGACTGCAGACCCTGGCAGGGGGCTCAGAGACCTTGGCACAGAGTTAGAAACACCTGTGCCTTTGATTTTAGCCCTTGGAAACAATTATCAACTTTGTGTGAGGAGTAACAAGACACAAAAGTTTGAGTAGAATGATAGAGAATTCATCACAGGGTGAAAATGTAGAATTTTGGGGTTTTTAGAATGGGGGTTCAGGAGGGAGGATGGAGGGATTTGGGTGGAAATTCCTCTGACTGCCCTGCAGGACTCCAGGCCCTGGCAGGGGCTCAGAGACCTTGGCACAGAGCCCAGGATGTCTGTGCCTTTGATTTTAGCCCATGGAAAAAACAATTACCAACTTTGTATGAAGATGTACAAGCCACAAGGGTTTGGATAGAATGATAGAGAATTTATCACAGGGGGAAAAAGTAGAATTTTGGGGTTTTTAGAATGGGGGTTCAGGAGGCAAGATGGAGGAATCTGGGCATGTTCTGTCCCTCCACCTGTTTCTTCTTGTCCTCCATCTTCTGCTGTGATGGTGGCGCTTCTGGATTGGTTTAGAGCAGAGACAGACTGTCTGACATAGGTGATAGGTATTGGGAAATTATTGTAAATAAGGTACAGGTTGTTTTTAATATAAAAAGCCAACACCACCCCAAAGGCAGGGACTGTACCACAACCTGACCTACTGGACAGATCTCAGCAGGTCCAAAAGGGAATATAATAGATAACAGAAAATAAAGAACCTTGAGAACCACAGCTGAGGAATCCTGGTTTCTTCTTTGAGCAAGTGGCTGGGAAAAAAGAGACATTTTAATACCTCAGGAGCCATTCCAACAGCTCAGAACCTGAGTGGTGTTGTTGTACCTCCATGGAGAATCAAAGCCTGATTTTTCTCTTTAGCTGGGAATTAGCAGGGGGAGTGACTCACTCTGCCAATGCTGCCTGCACGATTATCCTGGCCACGGCAGCTTGGGCTCCTCACTCACCCTGCTCCGGTTGCTCTTTGCCAAATTTAAGATTTGTGATTTGGTTGCTTTTGCTAAACTGCTGAGGGGATCAACAAGAGAGGTGGGAGTAACTGTTGGGAAAAATCAGGGATTTCATGGCATTGCCAGAATTCCAGAGCTCAGCCTGGCCTGGCTTGTGGCCTCCTGTGACCGTGTTCACAGGGGTCTGAGGATGAGGAGAGAGATGAGGATCTGACTCAATGTTTAGAAGGCTTGATTTATTATTTTATGATATATATTACATTAAAACTATACTAAAATAATAGAAGAAAGGATTTCATCAGAAGGCTGGCTAAGAATAGAAAAAGAAGGAATGATAACAAAGGTTTGTGGCTCAGACTCTCTGTCCAAGCCAGCTGACTGTGATTGGCCATTAATTAGAAACAACCACATGAGACCAATCCCAGATGCACCTGTTGCATTCCACAGCAGCAGATAACCATTGTTTGCATTTTGTTCCTGAGGCCTCACAGCTTCTCAGGAGGAAAAATCCTAAAGAAAGGATTTTCCATAAGAGATGTCTGTGACGCCTCCTTTTTTCACCAGGAGAGATCAAACTCCATGAGCTTTGGATCTGCTGTCTGTGGCAGATTAATGTTTCTGTTCCTCTGGAGCCCAGGGCTCAGAAATAATGACCTGGTGAGAGGCACATCCAAACAGTCCATAGAAAGGTCACGATAACAATTACAGGAGTGCAATAAAAGCAATTAAGTATTCACAGCAGCTGATTCCTTGCTAAGGGTGGAGAGATCCCATTTTGGAGAGGAGCAGAGGTCAGGCAGCAGGAAGGTGAGGAGCATATTTGATGTGGCAGGGAGCGAATTCCCCGATTTGAGCAGGGTGAGTGTCCCTCTGATCCGTGCTCAGGGCTGGGCAGGAGCAGGGATCAGCACGGATTATGGAGAATCCTTCTTTTACACCTGCTCTGAGGGCTGGGAGGTGAAAACCTGCAGGAATTTGAGGTGAAAATCCACAGGAATTTGTGATATGGAGAGGCGGAGATGTTCACCAAAACCCAGTGGTGGTAGAAGACCTTGGGGAGAGGGAGCAGCAGCAGGATGGGGGAGGCTCCTCAGCAAGGAGGGGAAGGTGCTCACCCTCTGTGGCTTCAGCAGCTCATCTCTGGGCAGAAGGGAGCAGAATGGAAGCATTCTGGGGTGAATGGAGCGCTCCTGAGCAGAAAAGAGCAGGATGGGAGCATTCCTGGGCAGAAAGGAGAAGATTCCTGGGCTGAATGGAGTGGAGTTGGAGCATTCCTGTTAGAAAGGAGCACAATGGGAACATTCTGGGCTGAAAGGAGTGGGATGAGAGCATTCTGAGCAGGGCTGGAGCATTCCTGAGCAGAAAGGATTAGGATGGGAGCATTCTGGGATGAAAGGAGCAGGATGGGAGCATTTTGGGCAGAAAGGAGCAGAGTGGGAGCATTCTGGGGTGAAAAGAGCAGGATGGGAGTATTTTGGGCTGAATGGAGCATTCCTAGGCAGAAAGGAGGAGAATGGGAGCCTTCTGAGGTGAATGGAGCAGGATGGGAACATTCTGGGCTGAATGGAACAGGGTTGGAGCATTCCTGAGCAGAAAGAAGAAGGATGGGAGCATTTTGGGCAGAAAGGAGAATGATGGGAGCATTCCTGAGCAGAAAGGAGCAGAGTGGGAGCATTCTGGGATGAGTAGAGCAGGATGGGAGCATTCCTCACCTGAATGGATCAGGATGGGAACATTCCTGGCTGAAAGGAGCAGAATGGGAGCATTCCTGGGCTGGATGGAGCATTCCTGGGCTGAAAGGGGAAGGATGGGAGCATTCCAGGACAGAATGGATCAGGATGGGAGCATTCTGGGCTGAATGGAGCATTCCTGGACAGAATGGATCAGGATGGGGGCATTCCTAGGCTGAATAGATTGGGGTGGGAGCATTTTGGGCTGAATGGAGCAGGGTTGGAGCATTCCTGAGCAGAAAGGAGCAGAGTGGGAGCATTCTGGGATGAAAGGGGCAGGATGGGAGCGTTCCTGGGCTGAATGGAGCATTTCTGGGCTGGATGGAGAAGGATTGGAGCATTCCTGGGCTGAATGGAGCAGGATGGGAGCATTCTTGGGCTGATGAATGGATTTAGGATGGGAGCATTCCTGGGATGAATGGAGCATTCCTGAACCACAAAGAGCAGGATGGCAGCATTCCTGGGTAGTAAAAAGCAGGATGGGAGCATTCCTGGACTGGATGGAGTGTTCCTGGGCAGAAAGGAGCAGGATGGAGCATTACTGGGCAGAAAGGAGCAGGATGGAGCATTCCTGGGCAGAAAGGAGCAGGATGGAGCATTCCTGGGCGGAAAGAAGCTGGATGGAGCATTCCTCACTCCACAGGCTCTCTCTGCAGCCTGTTCCTTCAGCTCTGCCAAAGGGTTTGTAGCTGCATCCTCTGCTGGGCAAAGGCAGCGTTCTGCTGCCAAGGTGATGGTGTAACTGAGACTGAAGGCCTGTGTGTGTGCAAAACCCTGCAGGGTTCGAAATGGGAGCAGGAGCAGCCGTCCTCAATCTGCTCTTTTTGTGCTGCTGGATGAATCTCAGGGGGAAATTCAGAAAGAAAACACATTTCCTGTGCCAAAGGTAAATGTTGGGGCATTTCTGGGGGCAGCGTGCAGGGCAGGATTGATTCCTCAGTGCTGGGTGCGTGGGTTTGGGCACAAACCATCACCTCCAGCACTGCCAGGGCTCAGGAAGCAGCTGGGATTTGTGTACCTGGTGTTTGGATCTGCAGCAGAGCTGGGAAAAGGACCCCAGTGCTGGGATCTCAATATTCTGCTGGAAAAAGGATCCCAGTGCCTGGGTGTGACCATGTTCACAGGGGTGTTTGGACTGGGGAAGAGACGAGGATCTGACTCCATGTTTCAGAAGGCTGATTTATTATTTTATTATATATACTACATTAAAACTATACTAAAAGAATAGAAGAAAAGGTTTCATCAGAAGGCTGGCTAAGAATAGAATAGGAAAGAATGATAACAAAGGTTTGTGGCCTGGACTCTCTGTCCAAGCCAGCTGACTGTGATTGGCCATTAATTAGAAACAACCACATGAGACCAATCCCAGATGCACCTGTTGCATCCCACAGCAGCAGATAACCATTGTTTGCATTTTGTTCCTCAGAACTCTCAGCTTCTCAGGAGGAAAAATCCTAAGGAAAGGATTTTTGATAAAAAATGTCTGCAACACCTGGGTTGTCAATCTTCTGCTGGGAAAGCACCCCAGTGCCTGGGATCTCAATCTTCTGCTAATAACAGCACTCCAGGGGAATGGAGCCTTTCCTCAGTGCTCTGGTGGTGCTGCCCAGGGCTGGCAGGCACAGCTTGGAGGGGAGAGAGGCAAGGAGAGCTGTCAGTGCTGCCTGGGGCTGGCCAATCTCCTGGTGCTGCTGCTCTGAGATGTTCTGGGATGATGTGGGAGCTGCTCTGAGGTGTGGGAGCTGCTCTGGGATGATCTGGGATGCTCTGGGATATGGGAGCTGCTCTGGGATGGTGTAGAATGATGTGGGAGCTGCTCTGGGATGCTCTGGGATCCTATGGGATGTGGAAGCTGCTCTGGGATGCGGGAGCTGCTCTAGGATGCTTTGGGATGATGTAGGAACTGCTCTGGGGTGCTTTGGGATGTGGGAGCTGCCCTGGGACGCTCTGGGAGATGCTCTTGGATGCTCTGGGATGCTGTGGGAGCTGCTCTGGGATGTGGGAGCTGCTCTAGGATGCTCTGGGATGTGGAGCTGGAGGGATGGAGTCACTCCCTGCTGTTAACCCCTGCCTGCCCTGTTTGCCCCTCTCCCTGCAGCTCCCCTCTCCGTGTTGGGATGTTTGTTTAGCAGCAGTTTCACCTTTGTCTCTGAGCCTGGAGCAGGGCTGGGCACAGGCAGTGTAATTAAAGTTTGTTCAGACAAAGCTCGGTGACGAGATGCAGCGTTGCTGAATCCACAAGGGGCACAATTAACTGATAAGAGTAAACTAATTGTTATTCATATTAAATTAGGGCACAGGTGATTTGGAAAATCTATAGACACTCCCATATGCTTTGCAGTTTTGCATTGCAGATTATGGTTTTATAAGGCCCTTCTGGGATTCGGATTAGAGAGGCAAAGTGTGGAGCTGTGTCTAAACTGAACACACTCCTTCCTGATTAACTACATGATAAAAACATAAATGTGACCATCAGAGGATTTGTCACTGTTTGCATACTAATTTTTCTTTTCCAGGCATGAACACAACAGGGTTTTTTTTTTTTAATATATCCCAGTGATTTTGTTTAGTGGCAGCTTGGTAAAGCCAGACAGGGTGACGTGATTGCTGTGTTGTCACATGAGAGTTTAGAGCTGGAGGTTGAGAGGAATGAGGGATTTGTCTCTCCAAACAAGGTGTGGGGCTGCTGGTAGATAAAACCAGCACTGGGAGAGAAAAGAAACAATGGGAAGGATTCCACTGATTGATGAATGGAAAAATATATTTGCTTTTACAAATAAACTGTAGGTTTGCTGATCAATGAAATTAGATATTGAAATATGAAAGAAACAATGGGGAAAAACCCTAAATTCCATAAGAATTAAAAATTAAGAGGAGGGTTATACATTAGAGGGGGATCTTTGGGACCAGGTGTTCTGGGAAGTCTGAACCTCTCAAGTACCTCAGAAATGGGGAAACTCTCTAAATTCCATAAGAATTTAAAGGCAGGGTTATACATTAGAGGGAATCTTTGGTTTCAGATGTTCAGGCAAGTCTGAACTGCTCAAGTGCCTCAACCAAGGGGGAAAGAGAGAAGGGAAATGTGGCTGGGAAATTGGGATAAAAAGGAGGCTGCATCCTCCAAAAATGGGAGAGACCCCAGGGGATGCCCCATGGCCTCTGCCTTGATTGGAATAAAGTTCCAGGACTGCTCTGTCTCCTTTTTGGACATCAACCTCTGGTGTTTGTGGGTGAATTTTCCTAACAAGGTTAACAGCAAGGAATGGGGAAATGACAGGGACATGACTGTGCCATGCCCCCACAGTCTGGATATTTGCAGGGCTGTGCTCACCCTGCCAGGATGAGGTGAGGCTGCAAAGAGGTTCAGTCTCTCCACACAGCCTGGGAAAGCCAGGCTGGAGCTTTTGGAGCAGTTCTGTATCAGGCTCTGTTGGTTTAAAACATCTCTGAAATGAATATTTATAAATGGGACACGAAAAAAGAATCTAAATTGCTTGTGTGATCTTGGGACGTGAGATATTATGATTATTTATGCGCCTCTATGTCTCGCTTTATCAGTTCATTGTGTTGCAATCCCAGAGTGTCACAAGCTGCTCTTGAAGAAGGTTCTCTCTCAGTTAGAGCCAAAACTGCCTGGAGAAGCAGTGGTGGGAAATGTGGGGACAGCAGGGCAGGAAATGGGGCAGAGGATGAGCCAAGAGCCCAGATGGAGTGTTAAGGAGAGAGAGATGCAGGCTTGGACTGGCTGCTGACCCCTAAAAACAAAGAATCTGTGACTTTTGTCATCCTGAAATCCCCAGTTAGAGTTGTCTCAGCTCACCTGCTGTTGGGGAAGATGAAACAGGAAAGCCTTATCAATATGATTGTCTGGCAAAAGATTTTGAGAATATGGAAACTGTAAGTTAGATGGAAATGAAAGCAAGCTTTGAGATACCTCAGTTACTGAACAACTGGAAAACAATGGTGTGGCTGGCTGAAGGTGATCCCCTTTTGATGGAACAACACCCTCTGCCTGCAGACAGGCCCAAGGGTCAGAGTAGACCCTACAGCTTGGCAGAAGGGGCCCAAAGAGGAGATTTTAGGGTTTAAAATATAACACAGGATGGTAATGTAATGATTCTTATAGGCTGTATGGAAATGCTGTAGGATTTGTATCTTGTACTAGATTGGTTAGTGAGAATCAGAATATTCAACACAGAAGATTTATTGTATTGGAACGGGAACCTTGCTCTCTTACCCTTTTACTCTCTCACCCTCTCGTCCTCTCTCCCCCTCTCTTCTCTCAGCCCTGCTCTGAGCTGTGTTTGGCAGCTCCCAGCAGGGCCCTGCACCCAGGCCCTTTGCAATAAACCACAAGTTCCCAGCCCTGGCTTCAGAGATCTCTCATCTCCATCCATCCTGACCCTTCTACCCCCGACGCTCCTACACCTCTTGACCTGGCTTGATTTTTTTCTGTAAAGAGCTTTGTTATTTTGCCTTTTATTAAAACTTTTCTGTTTCCAGCACTACCACAGAAGCCATCCTTCTGATTTTATGCTTTCTAAAGTAGCTGAGCTACCTTGGGTGTGACACAGATCTCCAAGAGCTTATGAGACCTGGCTGGAAGAGACCATAAATCCCTCTGTCCATGGGGAGCTGCAGGCACAGCTCCCATCCCTGGGCTCTGAGCTGGTGCAGGC
Organism: Ammospiza nelsoni; assembly: GCF_027579445.1. Taxonomy (NCBI): domain Eukaryota; kingdom Metazoa; phylum Chordata; class Aves; order Passeriformes; family Passerellidae; genus Ammospiza; species Ammospiza nelsoni. Next base: position 4,048,615 of record NC_080656.1, on the reverse strand, counting down.
TCAGTGTCTCAGCAGGAGAGAACAGGGTGCTTCTGTTAGGCTGAGGTGCCTTCACTGGAGCAAATCCCGGTGGAAAAATGCCAAGCTGGGGCTGGATTGCAGGGGAGAGCACCACCTGCTGATCCAGCACCACGGATCCTCCGCTCTCCTGTGCCTCTGACCTGCTCCTGAACCTGCTGTGCAGCATCCTGAGAGCTGCACCCACAGATCAGGGATCAGAAACATCCTGCATCCACTGCCAGAGCCCCAGAGGGGTGGGCAGCTCCTCCCTGCTGCTGGGGAAGAAAGTGTCTTCCTGTCCCTGAGCCTGCTTGGTCAGTAATAGGGTTAGGGTTACAAGGACAGCCAGCACAGCAGGTGCTTGTTGGAGGGTGTTTTTGCCTAGTGTGCAAATGAAAACCAAAGCAGGAGCAAGGATCTGTCACAGAGAGTGGGAGGGAAGAAGGGAGCACCATAAACAGTGGGCTGTGGTTTGGTGGGATGGAGGGTGAACACAATTTTTCAGTTTGGTTTCTGGCTAGGAGCAGCTTCAAACACTGTGGGAAGAAGGGGAGTGGTGTTAAGTTGGCAAAGTGGCCAGAATTTGGCGTTTTGTTCCTCTCACAACCTCTGGGTTGTCATGCAGGTGAGAGGGACCATCAAGTGACACAAACACACACAGAGGCATTGCTCCATCACTCTGAATGAAAATTACAGCATGACATACCCAGAGCTGCTCCTGGTGATCAGAGCAGCAGAACAACCGTGCAAAGACACTGCCCTGACATTTGTTACAGAGACACTGCCCTGGCATTTCCCAGGGCTGTGCCTTTGAACCAAGAGCAGGGCTGGCTGTAAGGAGCCCAGGGCTGGCTGTAAGGAGCCCAGGGCTGGGTCTAAGGACTTCAGAGTTGGGTTTCAGCATCTGGCCCATGCCACTGCTCTCCCTGTTTCTGCAGGCAGTGCTGTCTCCAGTCCTGCACCACAAGGTGATTATAGCCTGGGAAAACTCCCTGAGGGGAGGAAGAGGAGGCAGAAATAATGCTGCTGGGGTGTGAAGCTGTGGCTTGAGCAGCAGCAGAGGCTGACAGCTCTGTGGTCAGGAATCTCAGGGTTCTCTCCAGCTGCTCCCCGCCTGTGTGTGCCCTGCTGAAGCACACTGTCCTGGATTGCCAAGCAAATTTTGTTCTCTTTGCCATCTGGATGGCAGCTGTATTCTGTCAAATGGGCAGTTTTCCTTGTCTCTTCCACAACCACTTCTCCCTCCAGGGGCCATCTGCTGATAACAGCTATTGAATGTCCCTGCATGGCTGATAAGAACTACAGCACCCCACTGGGAGATGTGAGCCCAGAGGGAGGAGCCAAGCATTCCTACCTGGATGTAATCTGGAGATTCTGGAACACCAGCCAAGCATTCCTGCCTGGATATAATCTGGAGATTCTGGAACACCAGCCAAGCATTCCTGCCTGGATATAATCTGGAGATTCTGGAACACCAGCCAAGCATTCCTGCCTGGATATAATCTGGAGATTCTGGAACACCAGCCAAGCATTCCTACCTGGATATAATCTGGAGATTCTGGAACACCAGCCAAGCATTCCTGCCTGGATATAATCTGGAGATTCTGGAACACCAGCACGGCTTCTCCACTGGATTCCCCAGAGGAACAGCAGCTGCCTCTGCCCCTGGATCTTCAGAGGCAGAGACTGCACCTTTCTCCAGGATCCCTGCTCCAGCAGAAGCACCGCTGACACTGCAGGAGTGCTGAGCCACAATTCCCATGGGACTGCTGCCAACAGCCTGACCCACAGGGTGTCAGGTTGGGTTCTGACTCTGGCAGTGTTGGTTTAGTTACTGCATTGTTTATTTTATCCTTTTATTTATTCCCTAATAAAGAACTGTTATTCTTTCTCCCATATTTGTTGACTGAGAGCCCCCCCTTGATTTCAAATTTATGAAATTTGAAGGGAGGGGGGTTTACATTTTTTCTGTTTCATTTTCTCCTGCCTTCCTCAGCAGACACCTGTCTTTCCAACCCAAGACACATACCCTGCTATTTACTGAGGACTGCCCTGGTGCTGTCCCTTTGCCCCTCACAGCCCTGGCTGATGAGCTGGTTGTTCACTGGGGAGAGGCACCACTCCTGTCCATGCCTGGCCCCGAGCACAGACACTCCCAGCACTGCCAGATGGCAAACACAGGGAGAGGAGAGCAGGGAGCTGCAGCTCTGCCTCCTCACAGGAAAAAAGCCTGGAGGGAGCGAGCCTGCCCCGGCCCTGCTGCTGCCTGGCTGTGGAGTTGGGAAGGGCAGGACAGAGCAGGGTCAAGGACTGAGCCCTGAGCCCCAGCGTGGCTGGGACAGCGCAGGGTGTGGGGCTGGGAGCATCTCCTTTAGGTTTGCACGTGCCTGCAGCCCTGTGGAAACAAACCTTACATAAACCTAGCCGGAAGCACAGCATTAATATTTAAAAAAATGACATTTAAGGCATTGGATGTGCACTGTGCTCTCCAGCAGCGTCTCTGTGTCTGCGTGTGCGCGCTCACGCTCCGGGCTTTGTTTTCCTTTTATAGTGGATTGTTGTGTGTATGTGTTTTACTCGGGGTGTTCTGTGCTATAATAAGAAGGGGGGGGGAGCAGGGAAATGCTGCTCTGTTTATACACACTGCTGTCAACAGCGATGCTGCCTCTTCCAGACTCGCATCATCCCTGGAGCTCCTGGATCCAGGCAAAGATTCCCCCCTTGATCCCAAGATCCTGCAGGACTGCCTGAGCCTCTCCTCCCATTCCCTCTCCTGGAATTGGCCCAGGGGAGTGGCACAGCTCCATGCAGGGTGCAGACAAGTGGATATGTGAAGGTTCAAAGGGACAACCTTGGCAAATGTCAGGGCAGTGTTTTTGCATGGTTGTTCTGCTGCTCTGATCACCAAGAGCAGCTCTGGGTGCATCACGCTGGGATTTTTGTCCACAGGGATGAAGCAATGCCTCTCTTTGCCCCTCCTGAGCTTCCCTGATACTTTTCCCAATGCTTTCCACCTTTGTGAGTCTTCTGAGGCACTGGTGCACGGCTCAGCCTGAAATGTTACTGCTCACCCATCATTTTATAAATCTCAGGTGCAGCACATCTCCTACCCCTCCCCCCTGAATTTTGATGTGTTTAGGCTTTGTGGCAGGAGCATTTTTATGCCTCTTCTCATTTTTATTTTTTTTCCCTGAAATATTCAGTGAATTTGCCCTTTTCTCATTCTGATATGGGCCTCAAGGGACAGATCCCTCCTATCCATCTCCAACATGCCATAACAGCCTGGGACAAGCTGGAAAAGCACTGGGTCTGAATCCACCCTTTTGATATAAATGGACATTATGCATATTTAATAGACATGGAGCTCAGTGAAACCCTTAGTACTAGCTGAGCTGGCACAAAATTCCCAGGCAAGGAGTCTTTGGAGCTGATCTCTCCCTAGGTACCTTGCAGAAAATGAGACCAAGGACAAAAAAAGGCCACGTTTCCCTTTGATTGCAGGAGCTGCTGTGTTTTGCAGAGGGGGTGGCTGAGCAGGAGCTGCCTGGCTGTGCATGAAGGACTCTGGGCTGGCAGTTCTTGTTCATCCTGTTCTTCCACAGAGAAGGTGCAGCTTGCAGGGAGAGGCTGCTCAAAGCTCCTTCCTTCCAGCATCACCTTGATCTGGAGGCAACATCTCCCTGCTTTGTCCAGCACAAGCTCATTTCCACCTGAGGCAGGGGTGGAAATATATATATTAGATATAAAATATATATTATTATATATTATATATTATATATTTATATTATATATTATATATCATAATATATCTTATATCTTATATCTTATATATTATATTTTATATTTTATATATTATATGTTATATGTTATATGTTATATTATATATATTATATTATATATATTATATATATATTCCTCACTTCAGGAATAAGGAATGTGGGAATCCCGGTCCCTCTGAGAGTGCAGCTGGCCTTTGTCAGTGAGCCTGATCATTTGTGGGTGATGTTTGGGTTTCCAAACTTCTCAGCAGAAATCTCTGCATCCCCTGGAGATGCACAAGTGAAAGCTGGAGTCTGAATGCTGTAGGTTCAAAACCAAAAGGTCCAGTGAAAATTGTGGGAATTCCTGGTGAAAACCCCTGAGGTTGCCCCACTCTGTGGATCCCAGATTGCTGTGTACTCCAGCTTTCCCCAGTCACCAGAATGATGGGGTTTATTTTTTTTTTTTACTTTGTTCTTCCTTTTTTGGTAAAGCATAAGTAAATCTGTCTATACCTACAGGTTTCCATGGCACTGTAACCTTACAGAGAGGGAGCAGCAGGGGAGGATCTGTGCATCTGTGCACGTCCACTGTGGAACAGGGAGAGATAAATGGGGGTGCTTGGAGGGGATTGATGTGGTTGGAAGCAGCTCAGGACAGGGAAAAGGTGCCTCACCCCCAAGCTCAGCAGTGACTTTTGGCTCAGGTTAAACTGCCCGGCTGCCATTTGGAGACACACTCGCTGTGGGGTTCAGCCAGCTGGGAGAGATCTGCTTCTGAGCTACCAAAGGGCAGGATCAGGGGATCAGACCTTTGCTCTCCCTGTGCCCTCAAGCCCTGCCTCCTCCAAGTGATCCCCAAGGAGGAAGGGAGCATCCCCGTGTTCTGTGCATGGACAGAGGTCACACACAGGTCCTGCACATGTCACAGCTCGAGGGCAGCCCTAGACACATCCAGAGCCTCCTTCCCATGGGAAAATGCTCCTGCTGCCCTTTGTCCAGCGCCAGGACCCTTGGACAGCCCCCAGGAGGGACATGGGGGTGCTCAGTGTTTGGGTGGGGATGGCTGAGCAGGGCTGTGGGAAGGCTGGTGCTGCAGGGAAGGGAAGCAGAATGAGGTGCAAGGAGGACTGCCCACTGCTCCCAGAGCCTGACTGGGCTCAGCTAGGAGCCACCAGCACGGGCACGGGCAGAGAGGAGCTGAGGGGGCTGCTCTGAAGAGCTGGAAGTGGAGCCGAGCTCTGCCTGTCACCCTGAGGGCTGGAGGGGAGCTTTGCCTTGCATCCAACACATGGCCACCTTCTGAACTTCCTCTGAGCAATGCTGAGCCCCCTCACCAGCCAGAGCCTCTCCATCCCCATGCCATCCCATCGCATCCCATCCCATGGATCCCACCCCATATCCCATCCCATCCCCATCGCATTATGCCATCCCATCCAATTCTATGGATCTCATCCCATCCCATGGATCCCATCCCATCCCATCCCATTATCCCATCCACCCTATTATCCCATCTCATTCCATGGATCCCATTCCATCTCATCCCATCCCATGGATCCCATCCCATCCCATCCCGATTATCCCATCCCATGGATCCCATCCCATGCATCACCCATTATCCCACCCCATCCCCTCTCTCCCCGGCCCCGCAGCCCTGGCTGTGCTCAGGGTGAGCAGAGCAGATCCGATTCCTCCCGGGGCCCTTCCCCGGCAGTCGCTGTCGCTGTCGCAGGTTGCGGTGCCCCTGCCGGAGCGGCATCAGTTGGTACCGACCATTCCCCGAGCATCCCCTCCTCTGGCAGCCACAGCCTGCCGGCGCTGCTCTGGACACAAAGCAGCCACGCTCTGCCTCCTTCCTCCCGCATCCCGCTGGCCTCCTCCTCCTCCTCCTCCTCCTCCTCCTCCTCCTCCTCCTCCTCCTCCCTGTTTGCTCGCTCTCTTTCTCCCCCGAACGCCAGGCTGCAGAAGGCAGACCTGCGAGCCGGAGCACAGCGAGGAGCTCCCCGAGGCTGCTCCTGGCCGAGGGAAACGCGGGCAGGGATGCGATGAAGCAGCGCCGTGCTCGCTGCCTGGATTAAGAAAGAAAACATTAAAAAAAAAAAAAAAAAAAAAAAAACCTAAACAAAGCGAGAAAAGCACCACAAAGCCGGACGCAACAAACGAGGCGGAAAGGGGGGAGAGAAGGAGGCGGAGGTTGCTGGATGGGCGAGGAGCCGCTTTGAATCGTGCCTCTGTTCGCAGGGATTAGAGCATGAATGGGAGCAGCTTCCCGGCCGCGATGGAGACAGAAGGCGGCTCCGGCTGTGCTCACAAGGTAACTCTGGCTGCCTCCTCCGGCTGCATGGCTGAGCCGAGCAGGACACGCATCCTTTCTGCCCGGGCTGTGTGTGTGGATGCAGCGGGCAGGGCACGGGAGGGAGCCGGAGATGCTCGGAGCGGTTTTCCCTCCCCTCCCAGCGCAGTGAGAGGGCGCAGAGCGGGTCCGGGGGGCTGCGGTGCTGGAGATTCACTTTGCCCCCGCTTTGCCCGAGGACACCGAGCTGCTTTCCCCGGGGATCGCTCCAGGAGCTCCCAGCATCGCCCTCCCGACCCTGCGTGCCCCGGCGTCCCTGGGGCTCTCGGTGTCTCTGCATCCTCCCGAGCATCCGTGCACAATGAGGGGAGGGAGGTGAGGCCACCCGGAGTTGCTGCTCCCCTCCCTTGGTCATCCTCTGCCTTTTCTTCGCACCGAGAAGGGATGAGATGCGGGAGGAGGGGGAACTGGAATCGCTTTCATTCGTGCCAGCAGTGCCGGGAGCCAACTTTGAGGCTGCCTAAAGGGAAAAGCTTCCCGAGTGCTGTGGTTTATTGGGGGGAGAGGAGATGGCTGGGCAAGGCTCAGAGGAGGGATGTCTGTGTTGTGGCGTGGAGTGGGAGGGGATGGGAACCAGTGGTTGTGAGGGAGAAAGTCAGGGCTGATCAATGAAGCTGCCCACAGATGATGCTTTCCTCTCCCTGCTGGGCCTCTCTGTGACTCAGTTCCTGGGTCTCTGACCGTGAAACTCCGAATTTCTCTCAGTCAGGGCAGGCAGCACAACTTCAGACAGGGCTGGGAGGTGCCTTTAGCCAGATGTTGGGGAAAGCCCCGAGGAGAGCCCGATGCTTGCAGCTGTGGAGCCCCTCCCCAGTTATCCCCAGCGATCCGAGCCCTTTCCTGGCCATCCCTCACTACCTCGGGCAGGATCCTGCTGCTGCCACATCCATTTGCAACCATTCCCCTCCTCCCCGTGCCTCCAGGGGCTGCTTGATGGCTCCTGGCACGGCGCTAGGAAGCGTTTGCTTTGACTGCTGAAATAACGACGTGTCCCAGAAGTCCCCACTGGTGCGAGCACATCCTGAGCCCCAGAGTGCCACCAGTCCCTGTCAGAGCCTGGCTGTGCAGGAACAGTAATGCAGGAACATTCAGGGAGTTTGTGGCCCAATGTGAGGCACTGACAGAGACTCTGGAGTCTCTTGCACTGCTCTGCACACACTTGGGTTTTTGGTGTCCCTGAGCATCCACCTGAGTGAGTGGATTCACCAGGATTTGGCTGGAAGGTCACAAGGGCTGGGGTTTCTTGGCTTACCTGGCAGAGATGGGGCTGAAAGGGTGTGGAGAGGAAAATGGAGGCACTGGGGAAAATATCTTCTTTCTGTGTGAAACCCCAAACTCTGGTGTCTGTGCCAGCCTTGAGGGATGCAGATGATGTTCTGGTGAAGGAATTCAAGAATTAGGAACAGTCTTTCTCACAGCAGGGTTAATTCTGTGGTAGAGCTTTGGAAATGGCCAAAGCCAGCAGAACAGTGGCTGTTGCTATAATGGGAAGGCAGCTGATCAATAAGTTTATTTTCCTGTTTGAATATTTATGGGTGTGGGGAAGGCAGAGGAAGAAACATGCAGTCAGTGATGTCGGCTCTGGTGGGTACGTTCCCATTCCAAAAGGATTTGAATTCCAATTCCTTGATTACAAATCCCTTCCTGCACCTCTCCACGGGCATTCCTGGAGGGATCCCTGCAGTGCCCTGACAGCTTCAGGGTGCAGAACAGGGGACACAAACCTCATGTTTGGCTTCTCTGGGACAGAAAAGCCAGAGGATCTCCGTGAGGGTCTCCATGAGGGTCCCTCTCAGTGTAAAAGTCCCCAGGAGGAGAGGGGCAGAGCTTTCCCACCTGGCTTCCCAAAGTTTCCTGACCCGCCAGAAACTCAGAGTTTCCCATCCCATATCCCATCCCCATCCCCATCCCATGGATCCCATCCCATATCCCATATCCCATATCCCATATCCCGTATCCCATATCCCATCCCATACCCCATATCCCATATCCTATCCCCATCCCATGGATCCCATGCCATATCCCATATCCCGTATCCCATATCCCGTATCCCATATCTCGTATCCCATATCCCATCCCATATCCCATATCCTGTATTCCATCCCATATCCCATATCCCATCTCATCCCATCTCATCCCAGAGAAGGAATGAGTGAACAAAGTGCCCCACGCCTTGCAGGGTCTGTCACCCTGTCTGTGCCACAGCGGGCACAGGGCATTGCCACCAGAGCCCAGCCAAGCTCAGGGATGCTGGATTTCCTCTCCCCTGCCTGTTTGTGGTGCATCTTCCTGGGCTTTCTCTGCAGCTGTGCACCTCTGGAGGCCAGGAGGGCTCTGGGTGCCCCCAGAGTGCAGGGCTGGGGGGGTTTCAGCATCCTCAGCCCTGCTGCATCCTCCTGGCAGCCCTCGGGGAGAGCTGGCCTAAGCTCACCAAGAATCCTTCCAGGACTGAAGTGTGAGCACAAGCTCTCCCTTTGGCCAAGGCTGGCTGTTCCCAAAATGCTGCTTTGTGAGCTCAAAACAGGGCATCATCCGCCCCTTCAATCTCTTCCAGCCTCTCCTGTTGCCACAGCACCTTGGGAAATGACAAGACCTGTCTTGAAAAGGGACACCAGGGCAAACGTTGCATTTCATTTTTCAGTGGGTTTTGCAGGCTTGCCTTTTGAGATGATTTTGCTCTGTCTTGCCCTTGTTCTATTTCTACTGGCTCAAAAAAAGTTGTGCAAAAAAAGCAATTTTTAGTTTTTCCAACAAAACCCAGTGGGCATATCTGAATCCAGAGAAGGACAGGATGGGGTCCTTTCTTGCATTTCTGTGCATTTTCTGTGGCAGGGATGAGCAGTGCCAGAGGCTGCCTGGATTCCAGGGCTGCTTTTCAGCAAGAGGCCTGACCTCTGGGGATGCAGCAAGCCTTGGTCAGCACCTTCCTCTTTGGCCCTCAGTGATTCCCTCACCCTGCAGGCCTTCATTTCCTGGCTCAAAAAGTTCAGTGGGCTGCACTGTAAGTTGTGTTTAGCTGGAGGAGAATTTAGTGGGGCTTTGATGTCTTGTGTCCTGCTGTGGTCGCCACAAAATGATGCCTTGGGAAGGCTGAGCTAGAGCAGAGGTTGGACAGAGCTAAAGAATAGAGCAGGGATTTATTAAAAGGATCTCCTCAATGGATGCACCTTGGGCAGCACAAGAGCCCAGCCAGGGCTGCATCCAAGGTGAACCAAGATGGTCACAAAATGAACCCAAGATGACCCAAAATGGCCCCAAAATGCACGAGCGCTCCCGGGGTCTCTCCCTGGGATCAGTTCTGCTCCATTTGCACCTTGCAGTTCATTGTCCCATTCCAGCTTTAGCCCAGGCAGTCCCACCCTGCTTGTTTTTCTCTCTGCAGCCCACGGTGTTTGTGCTCCTGGGCTGAGATTTGGATCATTTGTCCTTGGTGCCCAGCTGGAGCAGGAATTGTTGTGTCTACTTGTTCTGTGCACAGAGCTCAGCATCCCCTGATGTGAGCCCAGACCCACACACTAAAGCACAGAATGTGAAAAATAGAAAAGCATCAGCTTCAACCCACCCCAAGGCAAAGCTTTTCCTGGGATCCATGTCCTTGGAAGGTGCCTCTGTGGCTCCTTTTTCTCTGGGATGTGTTTTCTGCTCATGTTCTGCCTGTGGAGATCCTGAATCAGCACCTGCCCATGCTTTGCTGCTGTGGTGGCAGGAGGAGTGACCCATGGCAGGAGGGCTGAAGGGTGAGGATGGACTCTCCCTTTTCCTCCTGTATTCCTTGACTTTTTGTGTTTGGGTTGGCCATCAGGGCAGGATTCACCTCCAGGAGCTGAGGAGGGATTTGCTGAGCAGAGACCATGGGATGGGGTCCATAATTTATCTCCATCTCTTGCTGGAGACCCAAGGAGCAGCCCCAAGTGCTGGCAGTGCCACAGGGTGTGGGTCGCTGTGGAATACATCTGCTCCAGCTGTGCTGGGAACTCCTCATCCCCAGGGAATGACAGAGGGGGCAAAGAATTCCCAGTGCTGGGGAGCACATCCTGCTCTCTCAGTGCTCTGTCACAGAAATTCAACCACTTCAGCCCTCCTCCTACCCTTATCCCTCTCCCTCTGTGGGTTTTTTGGTTATACCAAGTGTCACTTCCCAAAAGACTTTGTTCACAGACTCAGGAAATTATTATTATACACCTTAAAGCACAATTCCACTCCCTTTTTTTCCATCCTGGAAGTTAATTCCTTCCCCCTGCACAGTTCTGGGCAGGAATACACCTTAGAGCACACTTCCACAGCCATTTTTGCATCCTGGAAGTGAGTTCCTTCATTCTGCACAGTTCTGGGCAATAAAACACCTTGGAGCACACTTCCACAACTGTTTTTTACCATCCTGAAAGAGTTCCTTCCCCCTGCATAGTTCTGGGCAGGAATACACCTTAGAGCACATTTCCACAGCCATTTTTGCATCCTGCAAGAGTTCTTTCCCCCTGCACGGTTCTGGGGAGTAAAACACTTTGGAGAACACTTCCACACCCATTTTTCTATCCTGGAAGTGAGTTCCTTCATTCTGCACTGTTCTAGGCAGTAATACGCCTTAAAGCACAATTCCAGACCCTTTTTATTTCCATCTTGCAAGTGAGCTCCTTCTCTCTGCACAGTTCTGAATAGTAGAATACCTTAGAGCACACTTCCACAGCCATTTTGCCACCCTGGAAGTGAGTTCCTTCCCCCTGCTCAGTTCTGGGCTGGAATAAACCTTGGACCACATCTCCACAACCATTTTTTTCCATGCTGGAAATGTGTTCTTTCCTTCTGTGAAGTTCTGAGCAGTAAAACACCTTAGAGCACATTTCCACACCCATTTCTCCATCCTGGAAGTGAGTTCTTTCATTCTGCACAGTTCTAAGCAGTAGAACACCTTAAAGCACACTTCCACACCCATTTTTTTTTTCCATCCTGCAAGTGAGCTCCTTCCCTCTGTTCTGAGCAGTAAAACACCTTGGAGCACAGTTCCACACCCATTTTTCCATGCTGGAAATGAGTTCCTTCCTCCTGCACAGCCCTGTGCATTTGTCCTCCCCCTGTTCCTGCCCTGTCTGGGTATCACAGAGCCCTGAAGCCATTTCCCAGCTGCTGTGGTGCCTCTGAAATCCCTCCAGCTCTGCTCTCCCTGTGAGCCACAGCCAGCACAACACGATCTGCCTGGCTGTGGCAGCAGAATAAATAGGAAATGCTCGAGATCCCCCTCCTGCCTGCATCTGAGCTGTTCCCCTAAAGCCAGGACAGGAGCTAAGCTTCTGTCTAGGGATTTTTGTGCTGTTCTTGAAAAGCAGTGCAGAGGGAATCGAAAGCTGAGGCTCAGAGGGAGAAGCTTGCTCACCTCCAAAAAATGGGGAACCCTTTGCTTCAGTGTTCTGAAGATTGGGGTGTCACTTCAGGTAGGTTCAGCTGTAAAGAAAAATAGGAATTTCCAGGGTGAAGCTCATCTGATCTAAAGGAATTCGCCTAAAATACAGCAAGCTGTTGTTTGCAAAGAGAATAAAGACAGGCAGCTCTGCTGAGAGGACCTCCTTGCTCCTGTGGCCCTGCAGGGAGCAGGAGAATGAGGAACACTTCACCCTCTGACAGGAGACAGAGCCATGGGATTGGTCTCAGTTTCCTTGCTGGACATCATTCCTAAATGCCCTGCAGGTTCCTCTGCAGATGAAAGGCAAAAAAAAACCCCCAAAAAAAAAAAAAAAAAAAAAAAACAAAAACCCACCAAAAAAAACCCCAACCTCCCCCCCGCAAAGAAACCCCAAACAAACAAAAATCCCCAAAAAACAAAAAACCAAAGCACCAAAAAAACCCAACAAAACAAAACAAAAAACAAAAAGGCTACTCCAGGAGAAACACCCCGAGTCTGCCTCACCTTCCATTGATCTGGAAAGAGCCCAGAGCAGAAGGAGGGATGCTGAGGCTCTGTTCTGCATTTCATGAATGGATGAATGTAGAGACACAAGAGGGGATTTGGAGGGGATTTGGAAGCCTGCTCCAGGATTTGTCTGGCACACAGAGCATTTATAATACTTCCAGCATTATCATAACATAATGCCAGCGTGATTTGGGGCCCGCTCGGGCTCTCAGTGAATAAAGAGCAGCGCTCCTGTCACCATTGGGGGACAGGGATCTCACTTGGGATGAGTTGGGGTTTGCATGGTCCAGATTCTTGTCCTGGTGGCCCCAAGCAGGAGCTGGGATGCTCTGGTGTGCTGCTGTGAGGGACTGGGGCTGCTGGAGGGTGTCAGTGTGGCAGTGGGTGAGTCTGGTGTTTGTTGGTGGTGGAGAGAGATGGGGAGACTGACTTAGTGATCAGAATCTGATTTTATTGTGGGATACAAACACTGATATACTATTTCAGGGAGACTAGTGATGTGTACTACAATGATTAGGTTAAAATCACACAAACTTATGCATATAACAACATCTCTTGCTTGCAGGGTTTAATGGGATTTCATTTTTCTAGTAAATCTGTTCGATTGAGTCTTCTTGCAATCCAGGTCTAATTTTGAAAGTTCCCTTTGCTTTTGCCAAGGCATCCTGTTATCAAATCTGTGATGTTAACCAGGTCCAAAGTCATCATCTGTTTTGTGTCCCCCAACATTCCAACACCCAGATGAAGGAAGGAATGATGAATCTGACTCCGTGTTCTCAGAAAGCTAATTCATTATTTTATGATACTATATTATATAAAAGAACACTAAACCAAACTATACTAAAGAATAGAGAAAGGATACAGACTGAAGGCTAGAAAGAATAATAAGAAGAACTCGTGACTCTTTTATAGATAAGATACAATAAACAACCTTGAGACTGAGAAATGAAGAGCTCTGACTCTTTCTTCAAGTGCCAGGCTGGGAAAAGAGACTTTTGGACTTTTCTTGGGGTCACTCTGAGCAGTGAGAGACCCTGACATTTGGCAGGAGCTGAGGGACACTGAGGGACATCAGGCAGGGGTGAGAGGGAGGCTGGCAGGGCTGCTCCTCCTGTCCCTCACAGAATAACCAGAAATCCCCCAAAAATGAGGGATCCAAACCAGAGCAGATCCCCTCTCCTCTCCCTGAGCAACCAGCAGAAGGGATTTTGTCAGGTTGGGTGCACTATGAGCAGTGAGAGTACCTGCAGACATTTGGGGAGGGGGCAGGAGCTGAGGGACCCTGAGGGACATTGGACAGTGGTGAGGGCAAGGCTGGCAGGGCTGCTCCTCCTGTCCCTCACAGAATAACCATAAATCCCCCGAAAATGAGGGATCCAAGCCCTCTCCTGTGCCTGAGCTCAGGCTGGGAAGGGAGCAGCCAGCAGAAGGGATTTTGTCAGGCTGGGTGCAGTACCTGGAGACTGGTTTGGCTCATGAATAACTTGATATTTCTCCTGAATTATAGATGCATGTATGGCTGCTGAGGCAGGGCTGGGAGGGGGCTGGGTGCCTGAGGGAGGGAGGGAGGGATGGGGCTGAGCTGGGCTGAGCTGGGGGCTGGAAAAGGGGCAGAGGGGATGTTTGGGTGTGAATGGGTGTGACTGAGGCAGAGAGGGGGCTTGGCTGGTGTTTTTGTGTCCTCTGCAGTCAGCAGGAGTATATAAGTGTATATTTACATAAAAATATATTGTATAGTGTATATATACTGTATATATGTACATATATTATATTCTATAATTACATTATATATGCATTACATTATATTGCATTATGTATACATTCAATATTAAAAAATCTATATTTTTATATATAGATTATGTTTAAAATGTAAATAGAGAGTATATAATATTTTCTACTATATACAATGCATATGTACACTTAATACATATATATACATACATATGTACATATAATACATATATAATATGTATTATATATGACAATGTATCAATAATATACATCAATAATTATATATTAATAATATATTAATAATACATTCATAGTATGTATTATTATATGTATTATATATGTAGTACATTATATATGTATGATATATTACATTATATATTATATTATATTATATTATATTATATTATATTATATTATATTATATTATATTATATTATATTATATTATATTATATTACATTATATTACATTACATTATATTATATTACATTGCATTGCATTACATTGCATTGCATAGCATTGCATTGCATTGCATTACACTATATTATTACGTTATATATGTATTATATATTATTAGTGCAATACAGCACTGCCCAGCTTGGGCTCTGCAGCTAGGGAAGGTGAATATTAGTAATTTGCACAATTTAAAGAATTCTAATTTATTATTTAAGTTTTTTATTTTTAAAATGTTTGCAAATATTTGCCATTTCTCTGCCTCCAAGAGGGGCTTCCCTGGCTGTGTCCATGGCAGGAGAGCAGTGTTTAAATCACAGGTGCTGTGAATAAATCCCAGCACAGTTTATGCTGTGGGTCGGGGCATTCCTGACCTGGGCAGGTTTGGGACAGTGCAGAGAGAGCTGTGGGGGTTTTGGCGGGTTATGGGTGTGTTCAGAGCAGCAGCATGCTGTGAGAGGCAGCCTCTCCCTTCCTTGAGAGACAGCCCTCACCTGACTTTCTAGTGGCACACTCTGCTTCTAATTTGGGAGAGAGGGAAGGAGAATCTGGCACAAGGCTGCCACCTCTGAGAGGCTGCCAGGCACTTTGTGGCGCTGCCTGCCTGCTCCCTGCAGCCTGGCATGCAGGAATATTCCCTCCCTCCTGCCGTGCCCTGTGGCCGTGTTCACAGGGGTTCCAGCATGAGGGAAGAGACGAGGACCTGACTCCACGTTTCAGAAGGCTTGATTTATTATTTTATGATATATATTACATTAAAACTATACTAAAAGAACAGAAGAAAAGGTTTCATCAGAAGGCTAGCTAAGAATAGACTGGAAAGAATGATAAAAAAGGCTTGTGGCTCAGACTCTCTGTCCAAGCCAGCTGACTGTGATTGGCCATTAATTAGAAACAACCACATGAGACCAATCCCAGATGCACCTGTTGCATTCCACAGCAGCAGACAATCATTGTTTACATTTTGTTCCTGAGGCCTGTCAGCTTCTCAGGAGGAAAAATCCTAAGGAAAGGATTTTTCACGAAAAGATGTCTGCGACAATGCCTGGCTCCCAAGGAGGATGCAGAGCTCAGGAGAGGCTGCTCTGGGTACTGTGGGCTGCTGGGGACAGCCCAGGTTTTATTCAGATGGGCTCTGATCCACTTGGATGGACAGCAGCTGGTTAAGGAGATTGGAGCCACACAAGTCACTGCTGATGAATAATTCTGCCTGTGTCTTTCCTATAATAGTGTCACATTCAGCAGGCATGACTCGGACATATTCATCTTCCCAGAGCGTGCAGCTCCTGGAGTGACCTCCTGTGAGGCTTTGGAAGTGTTGTCCTCTGTTTGTCACATCAAGGAGCATCACTCCTGACATGATTTTTAGCAGAGACAAAAAATTACTGCTGAAATGGGGAGTATTGGAAAGATGGGTTGGAAGCTGTGTGGAAAAGGACAACTCTGAGAGCTCAGCTCACTCCTGGGTGGCCCAGTTTGAAGCCTCATCTCCCTTGGAGTCAGTTATTCTAAGTTATTAGTTCCTTTAACTCTGAAATTCTCCCAAGTGCAAGCAGCCAGAGCTCAGAGAGGAGCACAGGGAAGGGGCCTGGCAGGCACAGCTGTGAATAAACCCACTGTGAGATGAATCCTCAGCAGCAAGGGGGACCTGCCTGGATCCTGCAGGTGGAGATTGTGTCTCTGCCCCTAGCCTGGCAGGCTGACCTCAGGAAAGAGGAAAAATGGCAATAAAAGGTGCCTGTCTATAAATAAAGCCCAATTTCTGCCCTTTGTGGAGGCTGTGGCATTGAGAGGATGCAGGAATTGCTGTCAGGTACTGGGCTCAGGGAAATGCTGCACACCATAAATCTGTTTGGGGGATTTTGGGGGTTTTGGACTGGCAGGACACGTGTGGGAGGGAAGCAGGGGGACCTGAACTCTGTCCTTTGGCTTTGGGAAATGTGACAGCTGGGATTGGTGGCAATCCCCTGAAACTGTCACCCCACACATGCACCTCCTTCCTTCCACCCATTTGCCTTCTGAAAATGCTGCCAGCACTGTTTCTGTCCTGTTTGTCTCATTCCAGAAGGCTCCAAAGGCAAGAGGCTCAGAGTTAATAAATAACTCACCTGAGAGCCCGGGTTATCCCAGGGCAGAGCAGGGCGGGATCTGGGTTATCTCTGTACTG
Organism: Ammospiza nelsoni; assembly: GCF_027579445.1. NCBI lineage: Eukaryota > Metazoa > Chordata > Aves > Passeriformes > Passerellidae > Ammospiza > Ammospiza nelsoni. The sequence continues at coordinate 4,032,252 of NC_080656.1, read as the reverse complement.
GGTTATCCCAGTGCTGGGAGCCCTGCAGGGCTGGGAGCCAGGCTGGGCACAGAGCCTGTGGGGTGGGGAACAATCCCAAAGTGGGATGGGATCAGCCTGTGGGGTGGGATAGAATCCACATTTGGGATGGGATTAGCCTGTGGAGTGGGGAACAATCCCAAAGTGGGATGGGATCAGCCTGTGGGGTGGGGTAAAATCCACATTTGGGATGGGATCAGCCTGTGGGGTGAGGAACAATCCCAAAGTGGGATGGGATCAGCCTGTGGGGTGAGGAACAATCCCAAAGTGGGATGGGATCAGCCTGTGGAGTGGGGTAAAATCCACATTTGGGATGGGATCAGCCTGTGGGGTGGGATAGAATCCACATTTGGGATGGGATCCCCACGTGCCCCCTCTGCTGCTCCTGCTGTGGGACACTTTCACCTTGTAAATCTTGGGGTGCTTCCCAAAGCTGAGCTGCGCTGGGGGGATGTGGGAAAAGGGGGTCAGGGAGTGCAGGGAACCCTGTTCCAGAGGCAGGATGGGAATCCGTGCCTTCACTCTGTGCTGAGAACCAGCACACTCAGAGAGGCTGAGACAGAAAATTCTCTTTTTTGTCATCATGACAACAATTGGGAGGACCAGGAGTGCCCAGATCTCCTCTCTGATGTGCCACATCCCCATTTCCATAGCCTGCATTTCCCTGGAAGTTCCAATCCCTGGAGCTGCAGTGGCCCCATGCAGCTCTGCCACCTCCCTCTCTGTCTCAACCATCATTTCTGCTCTGGCTCATCATCAACTGAGTCAATGAGTTTAGTAACTGATGTTTTTAAAGATTAGTCATCTATAGGAATGACATTTGAAAGACTGACAGCTCCAATCAAATCACAAGGGCTGCTCTTGTGCTTGAAGTTGTTTAATTAAAATAAAAAAAAGGTAAAATCAACCTGACTAATTACGTGTGGTACAGCTGAGGGAAGCACAGACGTGGTCCTGGGAAGGAAGGAGCTGCCAGGAAGGTGGGGTGTGGGTTGGGCAGCCCTGAAGGGAGAGAGCTGGAGCTCTGTGGATGTTCCCTCAGCCCTGCTCCCTCCTTGGGCAGGGCCTGCTCTCTGCCAGGCAGGGCTGGTGACAGTGGTAATAATAATAATAATAATGACAACGCTGTGATTTGCCTGGTTGATTTGAGATGTGCCATAATTACTGCGTGATTACAATATTCTTAGAGCAGGGCTTACAAACCCCCCCAGCTCCTCAGAGCTCCCCAAGGGCTCATCTGGCACCTCACCTTGCAAGCAAAGCCTGCAGGGGAGTCTGGGTGTTACTGGGATATTTTATGAAAAATCCCTTTGCCAGGATTGCTTCTCCTGGCAAGATGAGAAGCTTCAGCTTCTCCATGTCCTGCTCCTCTGGAATGTGATTTAGAGAATTATTTACTTAGCATGTGAATTGTTTTAATTAATGGCCAATCACAGCCAGCTGTGTCAGACTCTGGTCAGTCATGGGTTTTTATTATTCATTCTTGTTTAGCCTTCTGAGGTCTCCTTTCTCTTTCTTTAGTATAGTTTTAGCGTATCATTTTCATATTATATGATATATGATATGATATATGATATGATATGATATGATATATGATATGATATGATATAATATGTAATGCAATACAATATGATACAATACAATATCATATCATATCATATCATATCATATCATATCATATCATATCATGTCATAATAAATCAGCCTTCTGAGAACTTAGATTCTCATCTCTCACCTCATCCAGAGGACCCCACAACACCCCAACATCTGGGTGTCTCTGAGACAGCTCAGTCTGTGCCAGGTGAGGGCTGTGTGCCCTCAGCCAGCTGTAGATCAGAGTTTTCTGCTGCTGAGACTCTCTGGGGGAGTATTTGGTGGCAGGATGGTGCTTGGCCAAGCAGGACAGGCTTTTCCAAGGGCTGAGGATGCTCCTGGGAAGGGCAGGGGCTGGGGAGTGATGCTGGCACTTGGGGATGCTTTTCTCCCTGTGACACCCTCGTGCTCACTGAGTTATGATGTGTGCAATGCTCAGCTTCATCCTGTCTCCAGCTTCTGCTTTGATGCCTTTTGGGGCTTCCTAAAACAGAGGCCAGGCAAAATTAAAGGAATAAAAAGCAGTTCTATTTATTGAAGGGCCTTCAGGTACATTTAGGGCAGACAAAACCCACCCAAAAATGGACAATGGGTCACGGGTTTCACACTTTTATAAGTTTGGTCCATTTGCATTTTGGGGGTGAATCTGCCAATTCCAGCTTCAGCTGATGAAGTCATTGACCCCAAGTTTGCTGCCCCCAACTCCCTTTTGTTTCCATCTCTGGGCCTGAGGCAGTGAGGTGTCCTTGGTTGCCAGGCCTGGAGAGGAATTGTTGTGTCTGCCCAGAATGGGGAAGCAGCAGCTCCCACTGTGTGTGGGGTTTGGAGTTCTACACTAAAGAACTGCAGGGTTACAAATAGATGGAAAATATAAAAGCTAAAATCCCAAGGCACCAGTTTGGCTCCTCCATTTCTCATTCAGAAGATCTGGATGGGCTTGGACCTTGAGTGATTCTAAATTGAGGAGAAATGACATTTTCCAGGCCATAGGATTGGTGAGAGCTGGGCTCTGCCAGCATTGGTGCCTCTGCCATGGCTCTGCTCAGCCCCTGAGCTCCCTGAGATCCCTGGCCAGAATTGGGCAGCTATTTCCATCTCACCTCCAGAGCAGGCTGAGGTGAGCTGAGCCAAAATAACTCAGCCACAGGGAAGGCAGAGTCAGCACCAGGCTGGGGCTGGAAGCCGGACAAGGCTGAACATTCATCCTGTGCCTTTCCCTCTGAGAGCCAAATCCCATTTCCTCAGGCAGAGCTGGAGCAGCTCTGGGTTTATTGGATTGGCACAGGGTGGGTTGTGCTGGTGAGAGAGAAGGAATCATTCCCTGCCAAACACCTCTGACATGGAATGGGCCAGGGTATCCTGGGGATGCCTTGAGACGGCTGAGCTAGGACAGAGGGCGGGCAGAGTTAAAGAATAAAGCAGGGATTTATTTTTAATGGATTCACTTTGGGCAGCACAAGAGCCCAGCCAGGGCTGCACCCAAGACGAACCAAAATGGTCACAAAATGAACCCAAGATGAACCAAAATGGTCCCAAAATGAACCCAAGGTGAACGAAAATGGCCCCAAAATGACCCCAAGATGAACCAAAATGGCCCCAAAATGCACGAGCGCTCCCGGGGTCTCTCCCTGGGATCAGTTCTGCTCCATTTGCACCTTGCAGTTCATTGTCCCATTCCAGCTTTAGCCCAGGCACTCCCACCCTGCTTGTTTTTCTCTCTGCAGCCCACGGGGTTTGTGCTCCTGGGCTGAGATTTGGATCATTTGTCCTTGGTGCCCAGCTGGAGCAGGAATTGTTTTGTCTCCCTGCTCTGTGCACACAGCTCAGCATCCCCTGATGTGAACCCAGACCCACACACTAAAGCAGCACAGAATATGAAAAATAGAAAAGCTAAAACCTGAGGCATCACTGACATGTCAAAGGATCCCAAACAGGCAGAAGTTCATATTCCCTGGTGAGCAAAAGGTGATAAGAGCACGCTGTGTGCTCCTATGAGCAGGCCCAGCAAGCTCAGAATTTGGGCAGGGAGCAAAAATCCACACAGGAGACCATTTAAAAATGTCCTTCCAAGCTGGGTGTGAGGTTTGTGGCTGCACTAATGCACTGCAGGACTGCAAGCACCAATTGATTGTGCTGCAAGCTGCTGAATTATAGTTAGGCATCTGCTTAATCATGCCAAATTCCCCTCCCCTCACTTCCCTTTCCACGCTATGGCATCAGAGAATCAATGTTAATTCCTCAGTCCCATTACTGACTCCTCTTTGGGCACCCACACTGAGCAGGGATCAGGATTTGAGCCTCATCCCTTTAAAAGAGCCATCTAACAGGGACGGGAGCTGGGAATTTTCTCTCTAAGCTGATGGAGTGGCTGATTTCTTGTCCAGCTGCTGAGCTGGGAGCTCTGAGTGCCACGCTGAGCTCTGTTGGAGTTTCCTCAAAGGCCACGGGAGTGAAAACCCACTGGGAATATTCCTGTTGGTGCCTTTGTGGGATACCTAAAACCAGAGGCCAGGCAAAATTAAGAGAATAAAAAGCAGTTCTATTTATTAAAGGGCCTTCAGGTACATTTAGGGCAGACAAAATCCACCCAAAAATGGAAAATGGGTTATGGATTTCACACTTTTTAAAGTTTGGTCCATTTGCATTTTTGGGGGTGAATCTGCCAATTCCAGCTTCAGCTGATGAAGTCATTGACCCCAAGTTTGCTGCCCCCAACTCCCTTTTGTTTCCATCTCTGGGCCCTGAGGCAGTGAGGTGTCCTTGATTGCCAGGCCTGGAGAGGAATTGTTGTGTCTGCCCCAAATGGGGAAGCAGCAGCTCCCACTGTGTGTGGAGTTTGGAGTTCTACACTAAAGAACTGCAGGGTTACAAATAGATGGAAAATATAATAATATATTATTGCAGAATAGAATAGAATAGAATTATTATTGTTGCTATAGTATTATTATTATTATTGTTATTATTATTATTTAGATTATTATTATTATTATTTAGATTAAAAATATAAAAGCAAAAATCCTAAGGTATCAGTGTGACTGGCACTGCTCTGCCATGAATCTCTTCCTGCAGTGCTGGGATGAGCTCTGGTGTTGTTGGGACAGGAGGGGACAAGGACTCTGGCTCGGGGAGCAGCAGTGACACTGGGAACCTTGGCAGCTCTGCAGTGGAAAGGTAGTTTTGAATAAATCAGGAATTTAAACATGAGTTTACCCAGATGTCACAATGGGACATTAAATGAATGACACACACAAGCTGAGATGTCCAAGGTAAAAACAGAGCAGTTTATTTCTGAACTGCAATATTTATAAACTTTCAAAAGTTTATAAATAAAAATTTCATCCTCCATGGATTGGAGGATGAAATTGTCACCTCTCCAACCACACTGGTCAAACCAACAGCCCATCAATTCTCCAAAAAGAAATGCAAAACAATCATTATTTACATGAAAAGTGTGTGAGAAACTCCATTACAAAAATGTAAACATCAGAAGGCTTGGAAGAACTTTAGAAGAACAGGGTAACACCCAGAGAGTGTTCAGCTGAAATTCCCAGTGTGGCTGCTCTGGGGGCTTCTGACCATCACAGCTGCTCCTTGCAGCTCTTGCAACTTTTTTTTTTTTTTTTTGCAGCTCTTGCAGCTCCTTGCAGTTCGTGCAGCTCCTGCAGCTCTGCTCCTCTGCCCCAGCCCTGAGCTGCACCTGTGGGGAGGAGCAGGGAGGTGATGCCAGCTGGGAATTCACAGCACTGGAATTCCAGAGTGCCTCATTCTGCCCCCAGGCAAGGAACTCTCCTGTCTGCCTGTCTGGAGCATCTCCCAGCCTGGACATTGCTCAAAGTCCTGCAGCTCCTGCACAGCAGTTTCTGCTTCACCTCTGTCTTCAGGGACTGGTGTAGCAGCTGCTGCTGTTACTAAAAGTGATGGATAATTTGGATGTCTTCATGGTTTTTTTTGAAAAAACCCACCTTTAAGATATTTGATGTTAGCTATTGAAAAGAGAATAATCATGTTTTTAGGAACTAAATCCCTTTTTAAGTTCCCTTTTTAGAGAAGTCAGTGGTGGCTTTCTGCAGTGGGAGAGGGAACTTGCTCACAGCTCTGCGAGCTTCTTTCTCCCCTTTTCTTTCATACATTAGAATCAGGTTATTAATAACTCCTTTTTAAATAGAGCAGGATTTATTTTCTTCCAGGGGTTGGGAAGAGCTCTTTAATTAAAAGTGAGTGCTGATGGCTGTGGGGCTGCTGAGCTGCTGCCAGGTGATACCAAAGGTGTGTCCCACCCAGGAGAGCAGTCTCACCTCCAGGTCTGCAATTGAGAATTTTGGGATTTGGGACATAAATTGAGCCTTGGTGGCTTGCTGGGCACAGCTCTTCCTGTTTGAGGGTTGGATTTGTGAATTTGCCAGCGTGTCCCACCAGGGCTACCCATAGAATCCTGCACCAATAATTCACAGAGGATATAAAAGTTTCGTTTGGTTTGTTAGGGTTCCTTGGGTACAGGGGGAAAGGAAAGGAGAGGAAAGGAAAGGAGAGGAAAGGAAAGGAAAGGAAAGGAAAGGAAAGGAAAGGAAAGGAAAGGAAAGGAAAGGAAAGGAAAGGAAAGGAAAGGAAAGGAAAGGAAAGGAAAGGAAAGGAAAGGAAAGGAAAGGAAAGGAAAGGAAAGGAAAGGAAAGGAAAGGAAAGGAACATTTGGCTTGATGATTCAGCCTTGCGCATCCTGGGAAAATGCAGTTTGCTGGCCTGCAGGTTGGAAAGATGAGCTTTTTCCTCTGGAAAAGTGCGGTTTGGTCATTGTGACCTGCCACCTGCTCCCATGAGGTGTCACGTGGCAGCTCCTGCCTCCAAACCCCTCGGACAAAGCATATGCAAAGCCTATTATGGAGCTGTGGAATTGAGCCTGATCTCGTGGAAATTGGGTCATCCTTTGTTAGTGTCACTTTTTCAGATCCATGGGAGTCAGCAGTGCACACGCACTCGGTGCAATGCAGAGCACAGAGGTGGAAATGGAGAGCCTAGGACTGTGTCTGATGGAGAGCCTGTGCTGTGTCACCAGTGAGGAGAATTGGATGAGAAACCCTTAAATGAGAGAATTGTTGGAGCATTTCCACCAGCAACCTTAACAAAAATCCACCAACTTTTCCCAAAGCAAAGCAACTCCCAGCTGCCTTTCTATTTTGGGAGTGGGCTGTAAGTCAAACAGCTTTTTATCTCGGGAGAGATTCTTCTTAAAAACCATGTGAGAAGTGCAGCCCTTCATCAGGGAGGACTGGGGGCAGCAGAGGCCTCCTCATCCCACACCTGAGTCAAGGCACAGCTTTCCTGGTGTTGCCAATGTTGGCAGAGCAGAGCATCCTCTGTCTGACAGATGAGGAATGCCATGGTTGACTCACAATTAAAAGGAAAATATTGTGAATATGTTAGGAGCAGTTTTATAGGTTTATAGTTATATATAACTAGACTATATATATAATAACTATTATATACTATAGTTATAATAGTTATATATAGTAGTTATAATAAATATAGTTATATATAATAATATATATAAAATATATATTTATATAGCTATAAAATATTTATTTATTATGTTTATTATATTTATAATATATTTCATTATATTTATTATATATAAATATATATTATATATAATAAATATATATAATATGGATAATAGTTATATATAACTATTATATATTATATATAATTATATGTAACCGTTATACATATATCATATATTATATATAGTTATATATAACTATTATATATATAATATATATAATATAGTTACATATAACTATTATATATATGTAATTATTATAACTATATATTATAACTATTATGTATAACTATTATATATTATATATTAGTATATTATATTATAACTATAATTATAACTATATATATTATAACTATTGTATATAAAAACTATATAGGTCATATTTATAACTATAACTAGCTATATTTATATAGGTTTATAGTTATGTTTTACCCCCCTTGTGGTGTTATTATGGGGTGCCCTGGGTTTGGGACATTTAGGAATGTGGGATTGTTACCACGGCAATTCCTGACCTCCAATCAAGATTTAAGGCAGTGATCTCCACCCCTGGACAACAAAGAAGGAGTGGATGGACAGAACTTTGGGAGAGCTAAAGGGTTAAAAAGCAAAATCTCCATTGTGTGGGTGAGCACATGGTGAGGAAAATCCTCTGCTCCCAGCACTGTAATATTTTCTCTATTCAGTCTTCTGTTGGATTTTTGATAAGGTTTGAATAAACCTTTCCAATTTTTGGAAGTGAGCAGCATTTCTCACATCTGGAAGCAGAAAAGGTCCCTAAATGTGGTGCCATTCCCTGGTGAGGCTGTGCCAGCACCCAGGACCCACAGCAGCCTCACCACTGCTGGTGCCAAGGGTGTGCGACACTTTTTTTTTGCTCCTGCTTTGCTTGGCACAAGAAGGCTGCAAAGTTCAGGTTCAGCCCTTTCCAAAATCATTTAATAAAAAGATTCCTGCTTTTTCCAGCCTTGGAAAAGATCCCTTTGCAGCAGCAAGGACAGAAGTGCAGTGCCTGTAATAAAGGAGAAATCTGGACAGCACTTGGGCACTGTGGTGATGGCTGCAATGTGAGAGCCTGTCCAGGAAAACAAACACATTTAGGACAATAAATCCAATATTTTTAGACTTTCCCAGGCGGTGCACCTTGCTGTTGGAAGCAGTGGAGCCTTGGGACTGTGTCACAGCATAAAAGCAGTGCCACCGCACTCCTGTCCTGATTCTCCCACGGAGGGGGGATTAATCTGGAGAAGAGAAAGTTTCTGATGCTTGTTAAAATTTGGCTGAAGCTCTGAAACTCAAGGGGTTTTATGTTTTCCAAACTGGTGGGTGGTTCATTCTAATTCTGGATATGCAGTTTATTCACATACACAACTAATCCTTTTTTGAATCCTGTTAAGTTCTTGTTCTTCTCAGTATCCTGTGGCAATAAGTTCCAGCAGCTAATTGTGCTTGTGTTGAGCTCCCTTGATCCACTTTACTCATGCTTGCTTTAAAATTTAAGTGTTGTTCTGAGGAGCTTGGTTAATTTATTTTATTTTTTTTTCCTGGGAGATAATCTGTGTTCTTGATCCCATTTGTGGGTCAGGCTGGAAGGGAAGGGTGGGTTGGGTTTTGCCTCAGCTGTTGCAAGGCCAGGGGAATTTTGTGCCTCAGTTTCTGTGGCAGTTTGGAAAACACAAGAAATGGCTCTGTAGGCCAAGGCAAGGGGTTTGTAGGGGAAGCTGGAGAAAATACTGAGTGAAAAAACAGCCCCCAGAGGCTGAGCTTCCTTACCAGGCTTCTCCAGCACCTCTGGGTTTCTGAAATCTAAAAAAAAAATAAATATACCAACCTAAAAAAACCTAACCAAAAAAAAAAAAAAAAAAAAAACAAAACATAAAAAGAAGAATTAATTATTTCTGTATTCTGGCCATAGGAATTATTTCAATTTTTAAAAGAAGGAAACAAATGCTGGGTGAAGAAATGATGCAAACCCTCACCTTCCATTGCATCATTTGCTCCAAAATTTGGATTTTCAGGGATGAATCCAGGTCTCCTCTAGCTGGAATGATTCTCTTGGACACCTGAAACATTTCTGGCCATTCTCCTTCCCTTTGCTGACTTGCAGTCTGAGGTTTGTGCTGCACAGATCAGCTCAGGGATGGCCATTCCCCCTCAGAGCTGACCTGAAAATCCTCTGTCCTTTTGTCCCCTGGATTGGGAGAATCTGAGCTTGAAAACACCACTCCTGATTAAACCCTCCAAGAAGCAGCAATTCTGTGAGCTCATTACTCAGTTCTGGCTATGTTCTGCTTAATAACTAAACACTAATTAGCTGCACAGTTTTGCTACTATACTTATAATAGCCCCCATTAAAGTTATGGGGTTTTTAGGCAGTAATGGCTTACAGAGTAATTAACGAGCAAGAGGCTTTTATTGCTACCTTTATTTTTAGCCTGTGCTTTACAAGCCTGTTCTGCCAAATACCAAAAATCTTAAACAGAGGCTTGGAATGCCCATCCCCTGCCAGGCAGTGTGATAAAGAGCAGGGATGAGTGTGGAGCACCCGGAGCTCCAGAATCCTGAAATTCCAGACTGGTTTGGGTCAAAAGGAAGTTAAATCTCATCCAGTCCCACCCCTGCCATGGGCAGGGACACTCCCACTGCCCCAGGTTGGTCCCAACCCCATCCAGCCTTGTCCTGACCCAGCCTTGTGCCCAGGGTGTGCTGTGCTGTGACCACCCCGTGCCTCAGTTTCCCCCTCTGGGAAGGGGGCAGGACATCCCGGGGGTTGATTTCTGTGCCAGGCACCTGCCTGAGCTGGGGTGGGAATTCAGAAGGGTTTTTGGGTTGAGGTGGGCAGAGCAGAGGGACCAACCCTGTCTTGTGCCACTCCAACATCATTTCCCAGCAGGGATCAGACCCAGCTGCTGTTTCAAAAGTAGAAGGAACCCTGATTTCAGATTTTGGGAGGAAAAAGCTTTTGGTGACAATCTCCTGAAGTGTGAGTGTTTATTTTCTTTGCAAAGCTTTTGTTGCAGGTTTTGGCAGCATCTGTTTGTTATTTCCTGGCTTGTTTGAAGCACAACAAAACAACGTTTGCTACGTTTGTTTGGGGATTTTTTTGGGGTGTATTTTTTTTTTTTTTTTCACATCTAGACAATGTTTTTACTCCAGTAAGATGTATAGGTACAAATTCAAATCAAGCCTTTCTTTAGTTTAACATTTTCTAAATCACTTCTCTTCAGTGTGGGCAAACCAAGGATTAATGACACTGGGGCTGATCAGCCCCAGAGGAGGAATGAAGGTAAAACTGCCTATAAAGGTTGCAGATCAAATCACTCGTTCCTATGGCAAGTGTCAGAGCTGATGCCAATTAACTTGATTTAAAAAAAGAACCTTCAGTGTTTAATAATCCAGCATGTTACTAACACGTGGCTCCAGGATTTATTAAAGCTTTTTTATTAGATCAGTGCCCTTTCCACGTTGTCATTCCTCGACACCATTGCCCTCTGCCGGAGGATGGGGATCTCTTTCATCTTGTGGCACTCAATTCTTCCCAAAACCGTGCAAAATCCTTTGTTTTAGGAGTATTTAAACCCTAAAATCACTTGCATTTGAGCCAGTGATTTGTGGCTTGCACATCACTTTTCAAAAGTGGAAAAAAAACCAAAAGGCAGGATACTTTCTGTAGTGGAAAATAGAGTTTGATTGTTTTAATTTATGTTTAAATTTGTTCCTTCTCCTTCATTTCCCTGGGGAAGAGGAGACAGGGGAAGTTTAAAAGTGACAATCTGAATTAAGCAGGTTTTGTTTCAAACAGGTTCAGTGAGAAAAGGAGAGTGCTGTTGTGATGAGGAAGGGGTGGAGTAAATGCCCTGAACAGGAACATCATTTTCCCAGACCAATTTTTGTCTTGTACCACAAACAGTCACAAAAATCCTCGCCTGGCTTTGGCAGCAAGGGAATTTTAGGATTCAGGACAAGCCCTCTGTCCTGGGCTGTGATCACCAGCAGTGTAAAATCACAGGCTGCCATGTAATTCCTGGCTGGTGTTGTTCGCAGGAGAAAATGGATTTCACCTTTGGCACATGCTGAGAGGGGAGCATGGCTTTGTGACACTGAGAGCTGGTGTCACCTCTCACCAAAGCCCTTGGTGGCATCAGGGTGTGGAGATGGAAGCTTGGAATGCTCTGGATGGAGATTTCACAGCGCTCACTGTGACCGTGTTCACAGGGGTCTGAGGATGAGGGAAGAGACGAGGATCTGACTCCATGTTTCAGAAGGCTTGATTTATTATTTTATGATATATATTATATTAAAACTACACTAAAAGAATAGAAGAAAGGATTTCATCAGAAGGCTGGCTAAGAATAGAAAAAGAAAGAATGATAACAAAGGTTTGTGCCTCGGGCTCTCTGTCCAAGCCAGCTGACTGTGATTAGCCATTAATTAGAAACAACCACATGAGACCAATCCCAGATGCACCTGTTGCATTCCACAGCAGCAGATAACCATTGTTTGCATTTTGTTCCTGAGGCCTCCGAGCTTCTCAGGAGGAAAAATCCTAAGGAAAGGCTTTTTCATAAAAGATGTCTGTGACAGCTTCCAGCTGCCCCAAAGGAATTCTCACCACGTCCTTCAGGCAGGATCATCAATAACAGCAAATCCCTTCAGGAGCCAGCAGGGAGGGAAGGCTGCAGAGCAGAGCTGTGGTGCTCCCTGGGCAGCTCAGGGTGCAAAACATGGCCAGAACTGGGGTCACCCTCTGGTTCCATGTCCCTGCAGCCACCCCTCACATCTGGGACCCTCCCTGGGCTCGTGTCCCTTTGGGGACATTGATTGCAGCCACTGCATCCCAGTGGCACCTGCAGCCCAGGAGTGGCACAGAGGGAGCTCAGCCAGCTCTGGGGGACAGGGAACGGAGCACTGGGACATTCCCTGGGCCTGGCAGCTCTCCCTGCTGGCCCTGGGCAGCTGGAGCTCCACAGAGACAGCTCAGTGACCAGGGAGCTGCTGAATGCTCCGTGCAAATGGAAATGATCAGAGCAAAGCACAAACCACTGGAGCTGCTCATTGTCCCCACTGCTCAGGGGCTAGAGGCAGAGCAGCACCCCAGCACAAAGGGGCCCGTTTGCCATCGTGGCAAGCTCAGCCTGTCCCATGGGATGAGGTTGGATTGAGCCTGGATGGGCAGAGGCAGGGGAAAGGATGGGCAGGAGGCAGGGGAAAGGCAGATTGAAGTAAGGGCACAGTGCCTGGAGGAAGCTGCCCATGACAAACAGGGCATTTGGTGATGCCAGCCCACTGTGGCAGCTTGCCAGGGGCTGTCCATGGGCTCTGAGTGGATTTTTTAGCTGTTATTTCTTCCCACCCCATCTCCAGCAGCAGAATCCTTTCCTGGGTGCATTTCTGGGGAAGGCACTTCCCTGGGTAAGGTGTTCAGCCTTTCCAGCTGCCCCTTAGGCCCTGCAGGGGTGCTCAAGGGACCTGTTCCAGCTTCATCAGGGGATTCCAAGGGTGCCACTGCTCCTTGTCCTCTGTTCAGGCACAGTCAGCAGTGCAGGCACAGCAGGGATGATGCTCTATCCTCAGGGCACTGTGCTCTGGCAGATCGAGGCCAGCAGGAATTCTCTGGCTCCAAGAGCTGGACAGGGATGCAGCAGAAAGCTGATGCTTGCTGGAATAATTCCTCCTCTTCCTCCCTGGTTTATTTTGTCTGAATGAGACTGCTTTCACCAATTCTGAAAACAAATGAGAAAGCTCTGACTGGGGAACTGGCTGTTTGCTAGAGTTGGCTGGGAATTTTCCTACGAGTTTGGGTATTATATGCATGGAAAAGAAATTATTCACTGAAACTTCAGTTGAGGGACATTTACATGACAGTTTTAAGGACAAAGCCCTGTTTTCCCTGGTAAATTAATACCTTTGTGGTTGAAGTGCTAATTTGGAAGAACCAGGTTCTGTCCAGCCACTTGAATATTGCAAGGTTCATTTAGAAGAAAAACCTGGCAGTTCTTGGAGCTGTTTCATTCCAAGTGGGCACAGTACTGGGGGCTGGCTGTACAGCCCAGTGGCCAAGGAAAACTCAGATCAATCCAATTTGGGCTAATCAGGGCTCTGAACCTGGATTTCTCCATGTCTTCCCCCAAGAAAAAAAACAGCTCTGGGAAAATATTTGCACAAGCAGTGTGGCACCTGTCACAGAAACATTTTATGAAAAATCCTTTCTTTAGGATTTTTCCTCCTGAGAAGCTGAAAGGCCTCAGGAACAAAATGTAAACAATGGTTATCTGCTGCTGTGGAATGCAACAGGTGCATCTGGGATTGGTCTCATGTGGTTGTTTCTAATTAATGGCCAATCACAGTCAGCTGGCTCGGACTCTCTGTCCGAGACAGAAGCTTTTGTTATTCATTCTTTTCTATTCCTAGCTAGCCTTCTGATTAAATCCTTTCTTCTATTCTTTTAGTATAGTTTTATGTAATATATATCATAAAATAATAAATGAAGCATTCTGAAACATGGAGTCAGATCCTCCTCTGTTCCCCAATCTGAAAACCCCTGTGGACACGGTCACAGCACCAGACTCAAGTGGAATTAAGGAGGGGATGTGATAACTCCCAGATCACAGAGCAGAGCTTTTCCCAGAGCATCCTGCTCCCTCTGCAGCATCCCTGGGCTCTGCCTGCCTGCACTGCAGCCCTTTTAGCAGCCTCTAATGCGCGGCCCCACCTGGGAGCAGCAGCACTAAACTGCTACCCGTGTTTGCAAACTGCCCTGGTGCGTGGCAGCCCTGCTAAGTGCTGTGCTTGGGGCTGAAATACAGCCTGCTTAAATCTTGTATGTGCTTGTCTTGCATCAAACTAAGCCGTTGTGGCACTTTAATAGACTCCAGGCACAGCACCTCGGAGAGGGAGCCAACCTGAGCTCTGCTGGAAGCCTCAGCTGAGAGTGGAGCTGCCTGCAGGATGGGAGTGTTGATGGGAATGATGCCTTTGTCCTTTACCTAAAACAGGCAAAATTAAGGGAATAAAAAGTGGTTATGTTTATTGAAGGGTCTTAGGTACAAAACAGAGGCCAGGCAAAATTAAGAGAATAAAAAGCAGTTCTATTTATTGAAGGTCCTACAGGTACATTTAGAGCAGACAAAACTCACCCTAAAATCCACAATGGGTCATGGTTTTCACACTTTTATAAGTTTGGTCCATTTGGTTAAAAAGTAGTTATATTTATTGAAGGACCTTCCAAGCTGAGGAGCCAGGAAGAAGTTAGTTTCTTCTCCTAATGAGGCAATGAATTCTTTTTCTCTGAAAGATTTAGGTGTCCTGTTACTGCTATCTGGTGCAAGTGCCTCATTCCTTTCTTTAAAAAATATCCCTCATACATAATTCCTATTTTACCTACGAAAGTTACCTTTTAACTTCAAAACTGTTAAAATATTAGTACAGCACTACTAATCAATACAACAAAATACACATAGCAAATATCTGCATGGAGCAGATGACAATATGAGACAACAGAAACAGAGTTATTTTACCTACAAAAGTTAAACTTTATTTTTAACTACTTTAACTACAAAAGTTTTTAACTATTTTAACTACAAAAGTTACCTTTTAACTACAAAACTATTAAAATGTGAATACAGCACTACTAATCAATACAACAAAATACACATAGTAAATATCTGCATAGAGCCATACAACATGCATTTTTCACAATGCCTGGTAAATATCTGCACAGAGCCATACAACATGCATTTTTCACAGTGCCCACTGGCCTTTGCTGTGTGTTGCAGGTTTCCTCCCACCTGAGTCCCTGAGGTTCCTGCTGGCAGCTCCAGCAGTGCCCTGCAGAGGTTCCCTCCTGCTCCTGGCTCCGAGGCCCCTCCAAACCTGCTTCTGCAATGGGTGGGTTGTAAGCACTGGTAAGACCCACGAGCCGTGTCACCTTGCTGCTCTCTGCCTCTCTCGCGTTCTTCTCTCTGTCCTTGCTCCTTCCTGCCCATTTATTTCTGTTCTCCATGTGCTCTGCTGTTCTGTCTCTGGGGTTTTCACTGTCAGGTAATGAGGAGCTGTGGGCCCAGTCAGTCTTGGAGATGCCGAAGAGACGAGACATCCTGGCTATCGTGCTGATAGTTCTGCCCTGGACACTGCTAATCACCGTGTGGCACCAGAGCACCATTGCTCCTCTGCTTGCAGTGCACAAGGGTGAGAGAAACCAAACCAGCCCATGCCGAGCCCGTGCATCCCCCCTTCGTCCTCATCTCCTCTCTCATTTCATTCCTCCATGGCAGCCATGCTCATCTCAGCTCCCAGACCATGCCCATGCAGGAGCCTCCCCACCTCTGCTCTAGGGGTTCTTCAGAGGCATCAAACTCCCCACCTCTGCTCTAGGGGTTCTTCAGAGGCATCAAACTCCTCCACCTCTGCTCTAGGGATTCTTCAGAGGCATCAAACTCCCCACCTCTGCTCTAGGGATTCTTCAGAGGCATCAAACTCCCCACCTCTGCTCTAGGGGTTCTTCAGAGGCATCAAACTCCCCCACCTCTGCTCTAGGGGTTCTTCAGAGGCATCAAACTCTGTGCTTGCTGCACTTGGAGAGCTCTTTATGGCCTCAGCCCAGAGTGCTGCTTCTCTTTGTTCCCTGAGAGGATTCCCTCCCTCCCTGCTGGCCTCTGCAGTGCTCTGCACACAAAGTTATTCCAGCGGGAAAGCTGCAAAAGAGACAGCAGAGGAAACAAAGCTGCCACTCGAGGCAGCTGCTCCGGGAGACCTGAGGCTGAGAGCACTTTAAGGAAAGCAGAAAAGCAGTGCTCTTGCACTTGAAGGAGAAGGCAAGAGCCAGATCTCACCTGCCTGGGGGAGCTGAAGTGCTCTGAGAAGTTGACTCCACACTCCTGTCACACACTGCAGTAAACACAGCCCTGGCCCGAATCGGGGGCTGCAGGAAGTGCTGGGGGAACCCTTCTGGCCAGAAGCATCCCAGCTTGGTCCTGTTCTTGGCACAGCAGCAATATCTAAGGGCTGTGTGGGCTCTTGGGGGCTTGAAGAAGCCATGCTGCCTTCTGCCACCTTCCTTCTTGGCTCTGCCCTTCTGCTGTGGGCAGGCTGGTCTGGGGGAAGAAGACCAGCTCATTTTCAGGACCCTTTCATCCTCTCTGAGGGATTCTCTCCCCTTTCAGTGTTTGTCTCCATCCTCCATAGCTGCTTATCCCTTTGCTGGACACTCTGATGAGCAGTTTGAGCTGCAGGTAGTTCAGTCTGTCCTGAGCAGTTTTCCCTTTCTCCTGACAGCCACCTCTGAGGCTTTGGGCAGGGAAAAATGCCTCTGATCCCTTCTGGAAGGTGGACAGTGTTTCAGAGGGTGAGGAATCTCCTGGGCTCTAAAAAAGGACTTTAAAAATGACTAAAAACACGCTACCTGTCTGTACAGCAGTTTGATCAGTGCCCTAAAAGCTGTTTTCTGTGAATGGCCTCTGCAGTTACAGCATGGAGACTGCTCCAATGGCTCGGTCAAGAACTCACCAATGACCTTGATGAGACACTTCTCTGCTTCTCAGAGCCCCCAGTAAAGAGTGAGTGGTGGTAGAGACCAATCTGAAATCTCTCAAGGGGAATCATTTTGCTCTTGTGAAGCATTTCAGAGATGCTCTGCTCACAGATGCTGAGAGAGATGTGCACCTGGAGATGCCCACACAGCAGCACTTCCCCGTGCCAGGGCTCACAGCTGAGGATCTGACCTGCAGGGCTTTGCAAACTGTCTCGGGCACCATCCTGGCTAATTACATTTGTGTCTGTGTCCAATGCATTTCGCAGATTTATTTCTGAATTGATTCCAGCTCTCAGAGAGCTCTGCTGTGATGCTGAGGTGCTTTGCAGCACGTAGGGCCTGCCTGACAGCAACGTGTACCCTGTTCCTTCCCCAAATATCCACCCCCCTCTGTCAATACCATGGAGTAAAAAGCTTTCATTTGGTTCAGGCATCAAAGCTTTGCTGCTGGAAGAATAACATGCTATGAAAAAGCCATGGGTAATCCCCTGCTGGGGCAGATCTAATGGGCCTCTGTTCCTGTTCTTTCTCATCTCAAGTTCCTGGTAGTTACCTGATGTTGAAAAATCCATGGCTCAAAGAGTTCTGTGCCCACTGGAGAGGCAGCCTTCCATCCTGAGTGGGGGTCCCCCTTTATCTTTGCAGACTGTGGCATTCCCCCTGTGGAATTCTTCCTGCCCTGCACATGGAAGCTGCACCCTGGAAAATCAGCAGGTGCATCAACACTGGTTTTCCTTGAGCCGATTGTTAACATTTGCAGGGATTTTGTATGTTGGGATCAGAGAATCCAATCTTTAGGCAGTTCATTGCTCACATCTGCAGCTCTGAGGGGGCTGCTCTGTTCAGAGGCTGGAGGGGCCTTTTTGAGGCAGGTTAGTTAGAGGCAGGGGAAAGTCTCTGCAGGAAAAACCTACAATTACAGGCTTTCATTTCCACTCTCCATTTCTGCATTTGAAGTGTGTCTTTCCCCACTTCTCTGTGGTTCTCAGAGAGCTGTAGGGCACTGCAGTGTCCTGCCCAGACTGTGCTGCTGGGGATCTTCACTGTTTTCCATCAGTTTTTTCCCTGCCTCTCAATCCAGGTGCTCCAGTGAGTGCAGATCTGAAGCCTGCCCCACTGAGCATGGTGCCCAGAGCACTGGAGCTCTTCAGGGATGATGGACCATCATTCCACCTGGCTATTTTCTTTATCTAGACCTACTTGCTCTACAGTCCTGTCTCTTCTGGGTGCTTTTTGACACTGCTTGTTGTGAGCGCTCAGCCCAGTTATCCCGGGCTCTCAGGCCTTTTTTTCTTTTTGGTGCTGGTTTTCTAGCAGCAGAATCTTCTTTTCTCATGCATGTTTGTCCCCGATTCCTTTATTTATCCGTGCCCTTACCCACGAAAGCCTCCACTCCTGGCACCCACAAGGGTGACCCGCTGGCTCAGCCAGGGGGTGCTGGACGCCCGAGTCCATGCAGCTCTCTCTTCTCTCCATGCCCTTGCCCAGATGATGGTGGTGACTCCCTCACTGGCCTGGTGTTTTCCACCAGGTTTTCCCTGCTGCCCAGTCCAGGTGCTCAAGTGAATGCAGATCTGAGTCCTGCCCCACTAAGCGTGGTGCCCAGAGCACTGGAGCTCTTCAGGGATGATGGACCATCATTCCACGTGGCTATCTTCTTTATCTAAACCTATTTGCTCTACAGACCTGTCTCTTCTGGGTGCATTTTGAAGCTGCTTGTTGTGAGCGCTCAGCCCGGTTGTGAGCTCAGCTTGTTGAGCACTCAGCTTGTTGTGAGCTCTCAGGCCTTTTTTCTTTTTGGTGCTGGTTTTCTAGCAGCAGAATCTTCTTTTCTCACGTGTGTTTGTCCCTGATTCCTTTATTTATCCGTGCCCTTACCCACGAAAGCCTCCACTCCTGGCACCCACGAGGGTGACCCGCTGGCTCAGCCGGGGAGTGCCGGACGCCCAAGTCCATGCAGCTCTCTCTTCTCTCCATGCCCTTGCCCAGATGATGGTGGTGACTCCCAGCGTGATCTCGCTGCAGGCTTGGACTCCAAGGAATACTGCCTGTCGGACCGGGACATAGTGGAGGTGGTGAGGACAGAGTACGTTTACACGCGCCCACCCCCGTGGTCGGACACGCTGCCCACCATCCACGTGGTCACCCCCACCTACAGCCGGCCCGTGCAGAAGGCAGAGCTGACCAGGCTGGCCAACACGCTGCTGCACGTGCCCAACCTGCACTGGATCCTGGTGGAGGACTCGCAGCGCCGCACGCCGCTCATCACCCGCCTGCTGCGGGACACGGGGCTCAACTACACCCACCTGAACGTGGAGACCCCCCGCAACTACAAACTGCGAGGGGACATGAGGGACCCCCGCATCCCCCGCGGCACCATGCAGAGGAACCTGGCCCTCAGGTGGCTCAGAGAGACCTTTCACAAAAACTACAGCCAGCCCGGGATTGTTTACTTTGCGGATGATGATAACACCTACAGCCTGGAGCTCTTTGAGGAGGTAAGGGCCTGCTGGGGGGGTGGATGGGGCTGGTGAATCTGGGGAGGGTAGGATGGTTGTGGCAAGCCTGGATGAGTGTAGTGGTTGTTCTATGTATTTATCTAGGATGGGGCTAGTGAGCCTGGGGTAGGATGGTCGGGACAGACAGAGACAAGAGATCTCTGCAGCCAGGTTGTGGAACTTGGGATTTATTGCAAAGGGCCTGGGTGCAGGGCCCTGCTGGGAGCTGCCAGCCACAGCTCAGAGCAGGGCTAAGAGAAGAGAGGGGGAGAGAGGATGAGAGGGTGAGAGAGTAAAAGGGTAAGAGAGCGAGGTTCCCATTACAATACAATAAATCTTCTTTTATGTTGAATATTCTAATTCTCACTAACCAATCTAGTACAATACACAAATCCTATAGCATTACATGCAGCCTATCAGAATCATTACATTACCATCCTGTGTTATATTTTAAACCCTAAAATCTCCTCTTTGGGCCCCTTCTGCCAAGCTGTAGGGTCTGCTCTGACCCTTGGGCCTGTCTGCAAGCAGAGGGTGTTGTTCCATCAAAAGGGGATCACCTTCAGCCAGCCACACCATTGTTTTCCAGCTGTTCAGTAACTGAGGTATCTCAAAGCTTGCTTTCATTTCAATCTTGCTTATAGTTTCCATATTCTCAAAATCTTTTGCCAGACAATCATATTGATAAGGCTTTCCTGTTTCATCTTCCCCAACAGGGAGGGGGTGAGGAGTAGGGGGTTACAGTATGGGTAAATGAAGGTTGTATAGAATGTAGTCTTATCCCCTAAAGAGTTGCAGCTGAACCAATTACTAAAGATTAGGAGCAGGCCTGATGTTAACAGGCCACACCTGTAGCCAATAAGAAGAGTGTTAGAAAAGAGTGGATTGGTGGGACTGGAGTCTGTTGGTTGCTGTGAGGACAAGGAAGAGTCAGTGCCTAGAGGAGCTGCCTACAAGAAACGTGAAGGAGGTACAAAACTTTAGTAATATGGAACCCTTGCAATGTAATGACAGTAGAACTCTTGCAATATAATGACAACACTGAGGGGTGCTGTGGGTGAGCTGAGGACATGCTGGGCTCCACAGCCTTCCCAGGACATCTTGTTCAGAGGTGTTCCCTGTGCTGGTCCCTGCCTTGCTGCATGCGTGAGGAGCAGGAGTTTGTTGGAGACTTTGGTTCCCCTCCTGCAAAAGCAGAGCCCTCCATGCAGTGCCTGGAGGAGGGATGTCTGGGCCAGGGGATGTGACCAGTTTTTTCCCCCTGGAGCAATTCCAATTCCAGCACTCAGCATGGCTCCCCCAGGCTGCTATCAGCAGGTGAGGGGCTGAGATCTCCCCCTGGAAGTTTGCAGCTCCTTGGCTGAATTTCAGTGTGTCCTGACAATCTGTTTGGGTTTGAGCAGGGGCTTTCCACAGGCTTTCCTACCTTTGATCCAGCCCAGCTGGGGCTCTAAATGAGCTCCTGTTTGCAGGTTTGAATGTTCTTACATTCAAGACCAGGTACCTCACCTGGCTTCCAGCTCAGAAATTACTTGTTCCCTTGCTCTCTTGAGGCCAAACTCTTTCACCAAGGGATGAGAAAGGAGGATTGCTTCCTTCCCCACCAGCTGCCTGTTTTCATACCAGGGATCTCCTATTTATTTCCTCATGCATGCCTCTCCCTTCCCCAGTGGCTCTCACTTTAGCTTGCACAGCCACAGGAATGGCTTTGAAAGCTGGGAGTGAATTCAGGCTGAATATCTTTCTTCCCCCGTCCGCTTTGAGGCTGGCTCTGGTGGCATCTTGAGACAGACTCCTCACATGAATAAAGCAGAAAGGGTTCCTTCATTCACTCCTGTGCTGTGCTCGTAGAGGCTTCTCCTCTCAGACGTGTCTCTGCAGTTAAGGTCACTGAGCCAAGGAAATGTGCTGTGAAATGCAGGAGACACACGTTATTGTTCCCTGTGGACAGGGGCTGCCGTTAGCAGCTGTATAATGCAGAAGGGCAAGTGCCAGAGCTCTTCTGCTCTCGTTTTCAGTAATTAGCAGTGATGAGATTAGCTCTGGGAGAGCCCTGATCTAAGAGAGCGAGCTGAGAGCAGAGATAGAGGCTGAGCCTGCCAGGGAGCAGGGCAGGGTGCTGGGGGTGAGTGGCATCCAGAGCACCTGCCTTGGCCAAAAGGGCCCCTGGTGGCTCTGCTCCATTTCTGGTGACCACAGGGAGCAGGAGGCATCCAGTTCCACAGTGCAGGGCTGTTCTGCCTGCTGTGAATGTCCAGAGAGACTGTGCTTCCCCACTGTCCCCAAGGCTGGCAGCTGCAGTGCCCCACTGGCATCTGGAGATGCTCTTAGCCTTTCATAGCCTGAGACTGCAGCCTAAATACCTTAGTAGAAACGACCTTTCTTCCTAGATGTGCCATTCCTGCATTTCCAGGTGGCCTTGGACAAGGTGCTTCTCTCCTGTGTCTTGGTTTGCCCATGCGGACACCAAGAGCTGGACAAAAACCCCACTCATAAATTGCAGAGGTGTTCCTTATTGGCAGCTCTGGACAAAAACCCTACTCACAAATCCCAGAGATTTCAAATGAACTTCTTCCCGCCTTGCTTGGGCAAGATGATGCCATCAGGATTCAGAGGAAGAAGTTGAAGATGACCAGACAGAATCCTATATTTGAATGGAATTTATGCATCATGTATGAAGTGTATGAATATGCAACAGGCTATTGTTTTTAAGGGTTAATTCTTTGTTAACAGGTGTCCTTTTATTCAGGCAATCATAAAATACTCACTTTTCACACCCCGTGTGTGCTCATGGCAGATGTGCAGCACCCAGATAGTGTTGGTGTGGCCTGTGGCCTTCATGAGCGGCCTGCACTTAAAGTTTGAAGACTTTAAGAATTTTTCATACAGGCACAACTTATTTTGCATATATTTTACTTAAGCATGAATTACTCCATAATATGCATTACAATTTTAATATCTGCGAAAAGCAAATAATAAAATATGCATTTTTCACACTCCGTGTGTGCTTGTGGCACAGCACCCGGAAGGTGTTGGTGTGGCCTGTGGCCTTCATGGGCAGCCTGGCCTTAAAGTTTTAAGACAGTAAGAATTTTTCATACAGGCACAACTTATTTCGCATATATTTTACTTGAATATTTGCGAAAAGCCAATCATAAAATCCACGTTTTTCACATGCTGTGTGCTCGTGGCAGATGCGCAGCACCAGGAAGGTGTCGGTGTGGCCCGTGGCCTTCGTGGGCGGTCTGCGCTACGAGTCGCCCAAGGTGAACGCGGCGGGGAAGGTGTACGGCTGGAAAACCGTCTTCGACCCTCACCGGCCCTTCGCCATCGACATGGCCGGCTTTGCTGTCAACCTCAGGCTCATCCTGCAGCGCTCCCAGGCCTACTTCAAACTGCGCGGGGTCAAGGGCGGCTACCAGGAGAGCAGCCTGCTCCGCGAGCTGGTCACCCTCAGCGACCTCGAGCCCAAGGCTGCCAACTGCACTAAGGTATGCTCTTGTCCTGCTGCGGGGTGCTGGGGAGCCAGAGGGGGAAGAAAATGCAGTTTTCACCATCATTCCATCACTTCACTGAATCACAGGATTGATATTTATCAATATAGCTGGATGGGATGTGCCTGGGCTTGTCTGGCCCTGCTGCTGAACTAAATAGCGGCAACTATTTACGGTGTTTCACCCCACAGACACTTTGGGCTGGCTGGGTGTGTGGTGTTTCACCCCACAGACACTTTGGGCTGGCTGGGTGTGTGGTGTTTCACCCCACAGACACTTTGGGCTGGCTGGGTGTGTGGTGTTTCACCCCACAGACACTTTGGGCCGGCTGGGTGCTGCAGCTGGGCCCGTGGGGACAAGTCCAGGCCTGCAGGAGCTCTGGTGGTGCTGGGATGGAGCTTCCCCCATAACAGGGGCTGCTCCTCAGGTTTCCCTCTGTGGAGAAGCTTTAAGGCGATGGTGAAGGAAAGGAGTCAGTTCTGATGGAGGGTTTGGATGCAGAGCTTTATTCTGGCCTCTGAATGCAGCACCAGCTCCAACAGAACTCCCTGAGCCCGTGGTTGCTGTTCCTCTGAACCCTGGGAAGAGGGGCAGGGAAGGGGTAGGGAGCCACCAAGCAGGATGGGCTTTCCTGTGGCCTGGCTGCTCCCCTAGAGCAGGGAGTTCCATGAGTGAAATGTCAGTTATTTAACGTGAATTCCTGAGTGGGGTTGAGTGCTATGACATGCTGGGGTTTGCTCTGTGGCCCCTGTGAGCTGTAATCCAGGAGCAGGGAAGGGCGGCTCACACAGGCTCTTCCTTGCTGCCAAGTTGTCTTCTCCCTCCTGACAACTGTGCAATATCTGTGCCCACAAAAATCTGGATCTTTCTGTGTCAGAGATAATACAGAAATGTTGTAGTACCTGGGATACTGCTGTGAGCTCCAGAAGGCTCCATTTGGGGTGATTCCACTGGTTTTTGCTGACTGATTAATGCTGCCTGTACACATTGCTGGGTCAGGGAGCAGGACCCCGTGTGCTAAATAACACAGAAACCACGGATGGTTCTTCTCCTGAAAACTTCCCAATCTGGGAGGAGAGATGAATCTGGCTGGGCTGACAGGGAGTGTGGGAGACACCATGAGACAAAGCTGCTTAGAGTGACAGGCATCAATCACAGCCCATCAGCCACAGAGGTGCTGCCAAGGGCTTTGAAGCTTTGTGAGTGGGTTCCCTAAATACTGGAGGTGTGTGTGATCGTGTTCACAGGGGTCTGAGGATGAGGGAAGAGATGAGGATCTGACTCCATGTTTCAGAAGGCTTGATTTATTATTTTATGATATATATTATATTAAAACTATGCTAAAAGAATAGAAGAAAGGATTTCATCAGAAGGCTGGCTAAGAACAGAAAAAGAAGGAATCATAACAAAGGCTTGTGGCTTGGACTCTCTGTCCAAGCCAGCTGATGGTGATTGGCCATTAATTAGAAACAACCACATGAGACCAATCCCAGATGCACCTGTTGCATTCCACAGCAGCAGATAACCATTGTTTGCATTTTGTTCCTGAGGCCTTTCAGCTTCTCAGGAGGAAAAATCCTAAGGAAAGGATTTTTTATAAAAGATGTCTGTGACAGGTGTGCTGGGTGTCCCCCTGAAATCAGAGACCCCTGTGCAGCACTCTCACACCTTTGTCTGTTATAAACTTCAGCCAGTCTGATTTAGAGAGTCTTTATTGCTTAATTACCCTGACAGAATTGTTCTTTTATTGCAAATAAGTTGTTACTGCCAACAGCTCCAGTGTTGGATCCAGGTCTCCAGTATTTTTGGGATAGGAAAGAAAATGTGGCTAATAGCCTTTGCCTGATTTCCATGTGCACTGCTCCAAAGCCATGGAAAAAACAGGAATCTGATTCCTCTCACAAGGAATCCAGGAATAAGGAGGAGGAGCTGAGGGGAAGGAGCAAGTCTGGGTTGTATCTGATAGCGGCTGTGCCTCTCTGAATCCACATTTCTGTGGTTATGGCTGTCCTACACCAGGACAAATAACCCAACCAGCCTCCCAAGAATGGGGAAAGAGTTTGGATTAAAATTAGATCCCCGTTCCTGGGCTCTGTGTGGAAATAAATGTGTTTTCAGCAGGCAGGAGAGATGGACAGACTGCTTTTACTCTGTGTACAGAGGATCAGGGGTGTTTACTTGATCTTCTGTACACAGGGTGTTTATCAGGGTGTTCACCTGGCCAGTTATCCAGTCTTTGGTCCATTGTCCCTGCTGTAAACAAATACCTGATGAAGGAAGCTGTGCTGATAGGTTGGGGTGAGAAATGACAGCTCTGAAGGAAGGAGAGGAAGGAAAATGTTGTTTCCAGGAGGAGGAAACAAAGGGTGCTGGAGCCAGGCAGGGCTGACCCAGGTCAGGGATGGGGAGGAAGCAGCAGGGATTGCTGCCCAGCACTGGAAGCATCTGAGTTTCCTTTCTTGGCTGGGCTGGGCAGAGCTCACAAGGCTCCTTGTTGTGAGCTGAATGCTGTCTGCTCCTGGCAGGCTCTGAGTGCAGCTTTGCAGCCTCCATTTCCCTGGAAATCTCCATTTCTGCTTTTACTCACCTGGGACCGTGTTCACAGGGGTCTGAGGATGAGGGAAGAGATGAGGATCTGACTCCATTTTTCAGAAGGCTTGATTTATTATTTTATGATATATATTATATTAAAACTATACTAAAAGAATAGAAGATTTCATCAGAAGGCTGGCTAAGAATAGAAAAAGAAGGAATGATAACAAAGGTTTGTTGCTTGGATCTCTGTCCAAGCCAGCTGATGGTGATTGGCCATTAATTAGAAACAACCACACCAGACCAATCCCAGATGCACCTGTTGCATTCCACAGCAGCAGATAACCATTGTTTGCATTTTGTTCCTGAGGCCTTTCAGCTTCTCAGGAGGAAAAATCCTAAAGAAAGGATTTTTCATGAAAGATGTCTGTGACACTCACCCATTTCAGCAGGAGAAGAGTCAGGGCCAGCAGCAGAGAAGGACCAAAGCCAGCTGTGGTCTGAGGTCACAGCTCAGGTTCCTCTCTCCCCCCTGTGCTCCCAGCACTTGTCATGCTTTACTCCTGTTAAACACAACCCCACACCTGCTTTGCAGGGAGATTTACATTAAAAATTATGATGTGCTTAGACAGAGTCATTAAGGAGGGATCAGAGGAATGTGTAAGATAAGCACAGACATCTGTTCTCCAAAAATGCTGCCTTCCCTGTGTGCTCTGCTGGTGCTGGAAATATTGATCAGAATTCAGCCCACAAACACACACTCCTGCACAAAGCTGAAGTGTAAGCCAAAGATCACGTATCACGCTTGTTTTCTTGGATTTGGGAACTGCCCAAAATGAAGGAGAAAGTAAAGGAAGTTGGTATTAGTTGCTGAGGAGAATGTTATCCCTCCTTATGAGGAGGGAAGGGTTGGTTTATCCTGGAGCTGTAAGGAAACAGGGCTTTGCAAGGGTTCTCTGTACTTGGATTTCTGCTCTTTGTGCATTTCCCCACACCCCCAAATCAAACCATCCTCTCCTCAACCCCTTGGCACAGGAGAGAGGTCTGAGATTTGGCATTCCTGTCAGGCTGATGGAAAGGGGGACATTCTGCTCCCCATTTTCTATGGACACCAGGGGACAATCTGCAGTGAGCTCAGCCAGGGAGGGCTAAAGCACAGACAGAGGCCCATGGGCACCATAATGCCACAGCTGGGGACATTTTATTGTCAGGCTGCAGGACAGGGAGCAGAGCTGCTCTTTCAGCCTGGTGTCTCCTTTTTTCCCATTCTGTAGTTTCCATTTCAAACAACAAAAATTCCTGAATCCCTCCTGGGAGGGTCAGCTGGAAGCCCTGTAATCCCTCCCTCTGCAGGTCGGACACTTCTGTTTGTTTTTTCATCTCCTGTTGGGAGACAATGAATTGTTCTGCTGTGGAGAAGAAGCTTTGTGACCTCCTAGATGTGTTTTGAGTCCTGTGACTCCAAATGTCAGGCCAGGAATGAGTGGAAGGGTTTTGCCGTAGTGTTTTTAAAGGGGAGTCCCTTGAGTGATCTCAAGGGTGATGTATGAAGTGATGTGTGAAACCACTACTCAGGAGAAGTCAGATATTTGGTCCCCTTCACTGTTTGGTCCCTTGTGAGAGAGACAAAGCTTCTCTGAGGCATAAAACACGCTGCTTGTTGAAAAAAAAACAAGCACTGGCTGAAAGGAAATGAAATGTTGGCTGAAATGTTTCTGTAGTAAATGGTGATCTACCTCCCACGTTAAGGAGCACAGCATGGAAAATGGTAAAAGCTGTTGTATCAAGCTGTAAACTCTGAAAATGGGTCAGTTTTAGCCCATTTAATCTGCCCTTTTTGGCATTTGGCTTTCAGAGAGCAGAAGTGGGCACAAATTGAAGCTGTGCGGTTGTGTTCTCTGCTGCTGGATGTGAGTGAGCCCTGGGCCATAGCAGAGCTCAGTGAGGAAGCCCAGCAGTGCAGAGGGCTCTCTCTGAAGGGCAGAACTGGCTGCAGGATTTCTCCAGTACCTTTTAATCCTTTCAGCATCACTGCAGAGCCCTGAGAGCCACTCGTGAGCCCCGCTGGGTTTTGTCTTTTCCCGGGCATGCAGCGCAGTAATTGCAGCAGTGGGGAGAGCAGGGTTGGAATCAAGGGTGACTTTGATGAGCAGGCTCTGAAGTGCTTGTGGGGGATGATGAAATGGATTTCTGGACCCACTCCAGCCAGCAGTTGGTCTCCACTGCTTCAGTATTAGCAGAGATTTAAGCTCCACGCAGGAGGTGACTGCTCACATCAGAGAGGAATTTGGTCAAACAAGCTCCTTGGGAAGGGGGGAAGGTGCTGTGCTTGAACCAGGAGGGTTTGAAAGGGACTTTGTTCCTCCTTCAGAAGCAGAACGTGGCCTGGTTTTGCCGGAAGGAGGCACTGGGTGGAAGAGGTTTGCAGGATTGGGTGTGCAGGGATTGTCATGGCAACCAGAGGGAAACCCCACGAGGTGGGAAACAGCCCGGCACAGGTGAGGGGAAGCAGGAAACCTGTTGGCAGAGGATAAAGCTGCTCCCAGCAATGCTGGCTCCAGGAGGAAAGCAATGAGGATAATTGAGTGTTTTAAGCAGCTTCCAGAACCGTCTGAGCACAGCAAGTAGAAACAATTTCCTACAACAGCCCCTCTGAAATACTCAACCACCTCAGATTCTCCCAGTTCTCCTCCACAGATGTTGATCTCTCTGTAACTCTGCTGCCAAGACAGAGGGAAGCTTTTAGGAGAAGCTCCAATTGCGTTTTAAGCAAGTTTGGGAGGAGTTTTAATCCTGGTTCAGAATAGGAGTGGCTGTATGGGGGCAGCATTCCAAAGGGACTGGGGGATCCAAAGGTTTTTGGGGGATCCAAAGGGGAATGCTGGGTTATGACAGGGTGTGTGCAGCCCGGAGTTTGTGGGAAGAAAGGGAAGAGAGGATTCTGGAGCCAGCTCCTGCCTCAGCAGCTCTGAGGCTGCAGCAGCAGTGAGTCCTTCCCTGCTCAGTGACACTTTTTAGGCTTTTTAGGCTCTGGAAAGGATTTAAATGAAAAGAGAAGTGGTGGTTTTGTCTTTTCCCAGGCATGCAGCGCAGTAGTTGCAGCAGTGGGGAGAGCAGGGCTGGAATCAAGGGTGACTTTGATGAGCAGGCTCTGAAGTGCTTGTGGGGGATGATGAAATGGAGGTTAGGAAATGAGGTTAGGGGGCAGACTGGTGCCTGCTCCCCAGGAATGGATTTTCAGGGATGTGCTGAAGAATTCAGGTTCTATTTCCCCCCAGCCAAAGGCAGGAGTGGAGATGGAAGAGCTGCTGATGCCTCTTCCCTCCCAACATCCCCTAAATGTCAGGAATTTGCATTTCCCCTCTGAGTGACTCCAAGGCTGAGGGTGTAGGTGATAACCAAGGAGCAGCTGAGGAGCTGTGGGAGGCAGGAATGTGATCCCAGGCTGGGAGGGAGCTGCCTTACCCCATTGCAAGGCTGATGAGCCTTTGGAGGGAGCTGCTGGATAACTACATGGAGGGAGCAGGGTAATGTCCCACGACAGCACACTGTAAATGGTGATTTCTGTGCACTGTGCATTCTGCAGAGCAGCAGCTCTGCCTAAATGAAGGTTTATGCAAAGCCCCTCTCAGCAGTGGATGCACCATTAGGCTCCAGGGTGGCTGCTTAAATTGCACTATTGATTTAATGTGCAGGAATATTTCCTAGTGCACTGGAGAGCTGCAGCTAATGACTTCTGCCTTCCTCAGATTTTAGTGTGGCACACGAGGACAGAGAAGCCTGTGCTGGTGAACGAGGGCAAGAAAGGATTCACAGATCCCAATGTGGAAATCTGAGTGTGCATGGCTGAGCAGAGACCAACTCCAGGTAAGAGCTGCTTCTCACAGCACTGAGAAGCTACACAAGGGCAGGAGAAAGAGAAAAGCTCTTTTAAATGTGCTTTTTCATTTCCATTTTTCACAACCCTGACCTTCCCTTACTGCTAAACCTCTCAAGACCATTTGTTAATATCTCTTTTTTTAAAGTTAATCCATTTTTAAGACAAAATACCTGCTGAGAGATTGAGGGGAAGAAAAATGCAGGGAGTAGGAGTTTAGGCAGCAGTTGCAGCATTAAGAAAAATCCTTGTGTAAACAAGGTTGCCTTATTAACTTTAATAAAGCACAGGGGTGAAGGGTGTGGGTTCATCCACCTGCAAACACCTGAGGGAAGCTAAAGCAGTAGCAGCAAAAAGATTTTTGGTCAGGCAGAAGCTTTCACTGAGGGAAATATTTAATTCAGGCCCACACTGAAGGCACAGAGAGGCAGTGATGAGTAGGAAGGTGTGGATTGAACCCTGCCTGAGGTGTTTGTGCACCTGAGGGGAGCATGGGGTGTATTTTGCAGTGGAAAGGAGGAAAGAGCACACACATTGATGTTTGTTCATGCCCTGGGTGTTCCTGCAGCTGGTCTGCAGGAGGATGAGCTGTTCACTTGTATCTGCAGCCTGTGGAGCTGCCCTTCGTTCTTATGGGCAATAAAATAAATGCACAAATTCCCTTTCACTGGAGTGTAGAACCAGGCCTGGAGGGAGAGGAGGCTGCTGCTCTTGAGTCCTCAGAAACAGGAGCAGGAAGGGGGCAGATTTTCTCAGCAGTGGTGAATTTTTACCTGCAATGAGCTCCCTTATGTGCCATTCCCTGGGGGAAGCAGGATGGAGCCCTGGCTGCTGCTCTGTGCCCTTGGCAGGGCAGGAGAGGCTGCACCAGCTCCTCTGGGCCAGGGAGAGGCTGTGCACAGGGGCTGGGGCTCTGCAGTGCTGCTCCCCCTGCCCAGGCAGCAAATTTTGGGACCTGCAATGGGACGGGGCTATGGGATGGCCCTGAAAAGTGAGACAGGGCTATGGGATGGCTCTGAAGAGTGGGACAAGGCTTTGGGATGGCCCTGAAGAGTGGGGCAGATCTTTGGGATGGCTCTGCAGTGAGAATCAGGGCTTTGGGATGTCTCTGAAGAGTGGCACAGGGCTTTGGGATGGCTCTGCAGTGGGACAGGGCTTTGGGATGGCCCTGAAGAGTGGCACAGGGCTTTGGGATGGCTCTGCAGTGGCACAGGGCTTTGGGATGGCTCTGCAGTGAGAATCAGGGCTTTGGGATGGCTCTGAAGAGTGGCACAGGGCTTTGGGATGGCTCTGCAGTGGCACAGGGCTTTGGGAGGCTCTGCAGTGGCACAGGGCTATGAGATGGCTCTGCAGTGGCACAGGGCTTTGGGATGGCTCTGAAGTGTGGGACACAGCTTTAGGATGCCCCTGCAGCGGCACAGGGGTGCTACCCACGCTGTTTGTGTCTCTTGCAGAAGATTTCTTCGTGCACAGCCTGCCAGGTTCCTCTCCACAGCACCCACCCAGCCAGCCAGGCGGGAGCCAGGAGCTCTGCTGACTCCCACGAGTCTGAGCCTTCAGAAAAACCAAGCACCACTGCATACCTGACGTCCCCGGATCCCCTGCCCCTCCTCCCGGGCTCCGGAGGTGGAGCACAAAGCACAGCAAGGCAGGACTGGCAGCTCCCGGCCCCAGGCTCGGCTGCAATGTGAGCAGGGCTGTGCCAGCACCCGGCTGAGGGGGAGAGCCACCGCAGTGGCCCCTGGGGACTGGTTTTGCTGAGCAACAGGAACTCTGTGGCCGTGTGTGAGACAGCCTGAGCAGCTCTCTGGCCGTGGAGGGGACAGCTGCCTTCCTAGATGGCACCTTAGCCCTTAATTTTAAACCTCCTTCAATCAGTGTTTGTTACGCTGCACAAGACGGGAAGGGTTTGGAGAGGGGGGAAACGAGGCAGGTTAGAACAAACCCTTGAAGCATCACTGTTCTCTGGTTCCCTCTCCTTTTCCTTCCTCAGTTTCACAGCTTGGGGGGCACCCTTATGTTCCTGTGTGGTCATGGAATCATGGAAGGGACTTTAAGGGTCCTCTGGTCCAAGGCTGCTCCTTCAGCTGGACCAGGTTTCTCCTGGCCTGGAACATTCCCAGGGATGGGGCATCCCCACCCCTCTGGGCACCTGTGCCAGTGTGGCACCACCCTCATTGTAAAAAACGTCCTTATATCAAATCAATCCTCTTTGAGTTTAAAACCATCAACCCCTCTCCTAGCCCTGCTAAAAGGTTTGTCCCAGAATGGGACAGGATCAGGGAGCTGCTGATCACCACCAGTTCACCACTGATCCTGATGGTGTCGTGTCTCCAGCATGTGGATCTCTAAAAATGCTAAAGTAATTGCAAATTGGGTTTAATGAGATTGTGGAAGCTATACACCATAATATTCATCCAGATCTGGGTCCTGTTTGGCCCTAATTTGGTTCCCATTAGTTGTGGGATTCTCTCAAGGGTGCTCCTATATAAAGGCAAATTTCCACTCTTTAAAAAAAAAAAAACTGCTTCAAACTAGAAATTGGACACTAAGAGGTGAATTTAGTGCATTTCCCATTTGACTGGAGTGTATCCTCCAGCCCCTTCTTCTGCTACTGCAGAGCTGGTGTGAAAAGCCACCCTGGAGCAGTTCCCAGTCCCCTCTGATGGGAGAGCAGCACCCCTGGGAAGGGGATCCTGGCTCAGGGCTCTGCTCATTCACCATCTGCTGGTGCTGCCACCATGGGTGACTCTGTTTGAGACTGCCAAACTTGCTGAGATAAATCTGAGGTACAACAGGCCCCTTCTCCCAGCCAAAACCGATAAATTCCCTCCTCCTCCTCCATAACTGTTGTCAAACCTTTGTCACCCCCCCTCCCTGCTGCTGTCCCAATTCCTTCAAAAATTCTGAAGCACAATTTTACCTTTGAACTGAGGGAAAAATGTAATCTTGCAATAGACTTCGTTATTTTTAGCCCTAACACATAGAACTATTAAAATGCTCTGGGTTTAATTGTTGGCTTCACGGTGCAGAAGTCTCCCCTTGGACTAATGACATTGTGTATTTCCTGATATTTCAAAGGAAAAATATTTTTTGTAAGTTATTTTCTCCCACTGTATATCAGAACCATTGGGGAAAAGTCTCATTCTTTAGTTCCCAGCCACAGAAGCCTTTACAAAAATGTTCCTTTTAGATGCAATGGCTGAAGCACCACTTGGAAAGAAAGTGTTGGATGCTGCTGGCTGCTCTATGGGAACAGGTATTGTTACCTTGGATTAAAACTCTGCACTCAAGTAGATTTATTCTCTTACTGTACTGGCCTTCCAAGCTCCCTTCAGTCTGCAAACCCTCCAGTGGAAAGAGACATTTCTCAAGGACTACCAAGTTCTCACAGCATTGAAATAGTTTCCAGCTGATGTCCTCTCCGAGCTGCATGTTTTGGTTCACTGATCTGAATTCCAGTCCCTGCTGGGTTCCAACTTTCCCTCCTTGGAAGGAAACATTAACTTGCAGAAAAATGCAAAGGATGGAGAGCTGAACACAGCCCTGCACATTTGCTCTGCCCACAGGAGCCCTCTCAGCTGTCCCAGAGCTGCTGTGGCCCTGGGGAGCAGAGATAGACCTGGCCAGGATGGAGTGTGTTCCAGCTGCACTGTCTGTTCTCAGTTTTAAACAAACTGTATTTAAATTTGTTAAATAAAATGATGGTTTCTAAGAGCCAGAATAGCCTGCACCTCCCTTACAGACACAGTCTGGTGTTTCTCCTGGTACTGGCACAGAAAGCAGAGACTCCTTGGAGGTTCTGAAGGATTCACAGCTCAGGTTTGATCTCCCCCTCTCCCTAAGGAGGCTGCAGCTCCTCTGTGCCTGGAGCTGCTGAGTTATAACAACGTCATGTTTAACTAAATCCCACATTTCTGTTTAGAGGGACAAAAAGAAAGAAAAACAAGGACCCAAGATCCCACAGCAGCTTTAAGGAGGAAGCAGGGATGAGTTTTCCCACTTGCTTCTACCCCAGCCAAAATCTGATCCCTGCTCATTTTCCAAGGGGGAATTTCATCTTTAGGTGCTTCACAGTGTGAGCTCTGCTGGAGAGGGGACTGCAGGACTCATTTGTTCTTTTCTCATTCCTGCCTGGCCTGAAACATCATGATACATTTGATAAAAGACAAAACACATCTCACTTTTTAGACTTTTTCTTTTTTTCCTTTTGAGAGAGAGACAACCTCCATAATAAAACTCAGTGGAAAAAAAGCTGAAATTAAAAGTAATTTGACAACCACCTTGCCTTCCAACAAGGGAACACGTAATGGCCTTTTTGCAGAGAGACTTGTTAAAATCTGCCTCCAAATGGTTTCCCACACCTGATTACTCACATGTTCACCAACTATTTTCTCCCTACCTAATTATAAAAATGAGGAGGCCAAGGATAGCACATTTTGAAAGTCCCTGGAAAGCTGAGCTCAGCTTCCAGTTCAGATGGCTTCAGTTCTTTCTCTCTCTCTCTCTCTCTCACCTGCCTCCAGCACCATTTTACTCCCCCACATCCACCAGATGGTTCAGAACATGCTCAGCCATCCGGGCTGGGGGCCTCAGCAGGGCAGGGGCTGAGCTCCATCCATCCATCCATCCATGGAGCAAGGGCGCCGCTTCCTCGCTGTCCTCTCCTCTGGCCTCACTGCCAGAGGGCAAATCCTTCCCCTGGCTCTGGTGGAGATGAGCATGCCCAAGTGCTGAGCCAGCAGGTCCCCAGCCATGCAAGCAGGAGTGCTCAGGGTGAGCCAAACGTGGGAAAGGAGCTCCCAGCCCGCCCTCAGTCCACGTACTGGGTCCGTCCCAGGTAGGGGATGTCCACGGACTGGATGATCCGGCCCGCCGTGCGCTCCTCAAAGATCACAATCTGCACAGGAGAGAGAAAACCCCTTCTTGCAAAGCCTGGGGGGCTGCAAATATGCTTAGGAGAAGCACACTTGAAACTCCATTTAAAGAGCTCAGTCAGCGTGGGTCTAACAGGGACTGAGGCTCTGCCTTGGGGATGAAGCAGCATCACATCAGGTTTGGGTTGATTTCCCACCTGAAGCAGAGCTGTGAAGTTCAGCTGCCATCCCTGTCAGCCTTTAATGGCTGTCAGAGCCAGGGCCAGCTTTGGAGCAGCACCTTCTCTGGTTTTCAGAGATCCCAGGAGACAGCACTGTCCTTCCCCTCTACTGCACTTTCAGCACTGCCCTTCCCCTCTACTGCACTGGCTTTCAGCTAAAGGATAATTGCTGTCCTGTGTGTGTCTGGCTCTTTGGGACAAGGATCTTTCACAACCCCAACAGGCACAGAGCAATCCCAGCAGTCTCTCACCTCGTTACCCCCTCTCCTTAGCCAGGGCCCAGGAAGGTAAAGAGTTTCCTGAGGTCCAATCTTCCAGTATCTTCCCAGGTTCTGACCATTGACAAACACCACTCCTTTCTCCCAGCCCTGGAATCAAGGCAGAACATGGAATTACTAAAGCAGCTCTGCTGCCTCCTTTGCATCCCCACAGGAAACCAAATCTGCTTTCACACTTGCATTCTTTCCAGCCACTTTCTGCAGGTTTTCTGCTTGTTTTCCCTGTGCAAATCCCTGCAGCCAGGGACATTTAAACAAGCCCTGCTGAACAGGAGTTATCCTTAATGTGCTCATTAAAAGGATAAAGCTTTCAAAAATGTGCAATTTGTGACTTGTGCTTGTATAGGAAGTTTCTTCCCTTTGAACAGACAGGCCTTTATTCCTCCCCAAGCATGTAGTATCTGCCCTCACCTCTTTCCCAGGTGACAGAAAAACTGAATTGCTGCTGGCTGGCCTGATTTATAGCAAATAGAATTTCCCCAATACATGGGAAAGTGAGCAGGACAGTAAGGCTGGGCACAAGGTTGTCTCTAAGGGAGGGAAATCAGAGCAGGAAGTTTGATAATATTTAAAATCTCATCTGAAGTTCTATGCAGTCTCCCACAGAAGCATGACAGGAATGCTAACTCCCATGCCATGGCCACAAAGAAGTGACTCTTTCCATGTCACACTGAGGAGACAGGAATAAAACAAGGCCCTCCTTTATTTTCTGTGCACATTACTCCTCTGCAACTAGAAAACACCACTTGCATGCCAGTAAGAAAAGACTGAAGTGGTCACTGGCAGCTCTGCAGGGTCAGTTTTCTCACAGGACCTCTCCAGAATTACCTGGAGGAGACCCTCAGAATGATTCCCTAAGAGAGAGGGGGAGGCTACAGACACACAAATCAGTCAGAGCTGTTGCACAAGTCTCTCTAACCAGTTTTTTTATAAAAATTTGACAAAGAAGAACCAGGACTTGCCTGCAGCTTCAGGAAGGTGTCCTGTGGCTGCTGCTCTATCCACAGCCTCCCGCGGAAGAATGCCGGCCCCACGAAATAATCCGGGACTGAGCTCCAGCCAGATGCCTGCTGCAGGCTGCAAGAGAGAGACAACTCACAGCCCACAGGGCCACCTGCCTGTCCCCAGCACCCCTGCCAGGCCAAGCTGGGCTGCAGAGGAGATACCTGGGGCTCTCACCACCTCTGATGGCACCACTTCAGTGGTTTTTACAAGAGCATGTGCTGATGGGACAAAGGGGAAAGGGTTCAGGCTGGCAGAGAGCAGGTTGGGATCGGATATTGGGAAAAAATTCTTCCCTGTGAGGGTGTGAGGCCCTGGCAAAGGTCTCTCAGAGAAGCTGTGGCTGCCCCATCCCTGGAAGTGCCCAAGGCCAGGTTGGAGCACCCTGGGATGGTGGAAGGGGTCTCTGCTCATGGTGAGAGATCTCAAAGGTCCCTTCCACCCAAACCATTCTGGGATAAAAGCTCTGCTTCACATGGACTGCTGAGGATCCTCCAGATCTGCCAGGGTGCTTGAAATGCCTGTGGCTTGCTAAAGGAGACTGCAGAACTGACAGGATTCAAACCAGACACTCCTGCCACAGCTCCTGGTGAGGAACACAAACACATCCCTGCAGTGTGCAGTAATCAGGGGAATCTGACAGGATTTCTTACCTGTGGCAACAGTTTGGGAGCAGGGCAAAAGCAGAAGAGGAAATAAGGAGAGCAGAATCCCACAGAAGCCTTGAGCTGCTGTAAGAACACGTTCCCTGCAGCCCTTACAAACTGCATCTCTTGGACTGGGGGAAGTTATTGATCCAGTGCAGCCTGGCTGCTACTGAATTATTCAACTAAAAGCCTGTGACAGCTCCTTTCACAACACTGCTCTCCCTCCTCCCCCGAGGGGACTGGGAGCTGATTGTGTTTCAGTGCTGCTGGTCAGCAGCCAGGAGCTCAGGCTAGTGGTGACTAATCTTGCTTTTGTTTGGCCATGGCAGCTCACTTGCTTTAATGCTCCTCACTGGAAATATTCCTCTAACACCCTGCAGTCCAAAAGGCTCTGAGTTACCCCATCAATAAGAATCCTTCAGGTAGCCCCTCAGCACCTGGTAAAACTGCCATGAGGCATTTCAGAATGAATCTTTTCCCTTTTAAAAGCCTTTTTGGTTTAACGTGGCTTCTCTCTCTCCCTCCTACACAAAATGGGGCAGCTGTGATATCTTGGGGGATATAAGCACATAAGTTGCTTGCTGGTATTAAAAACATCACTGAAAAGAGTCTCTGGATGGTGGCCAGAGTCCATAGGGCATCTGCTGCCTGAAACATTTGCTGAGGTTTTCTCTGTGTGCTGACAGAGGCTCTTCAACATCCCCCTGCTAAATTTCCTCCCTTGAATTAAAGCAAAACAACATAAAAGAGAGGGAGCCATCTGGATTGTTAATGCACTATCAGTAGCTTTCTAGAATTAATCCATCCCTTGCCAGGCTGAATTACTAAATATATCAGCCAGATTGGTAATTTCCAGAAAGACCCAAAATTTCCACCATGTGGGTGTGAGGGGATCCTTCCCTTTGGAGAAGCCTGATTTAACTACCTGATCTCACCCTGCTGCAAGGAAATCTTTAAACCCTGCACAGTGGGATTAGATCTCTCCCTAAATGATGGTTTGGATCAGCTGGCACCAGTTCCTGCACTATTTCAGGCAAAAGTATCAACAAAAGTATCAGAGCAAAAATCCACCTCCCCACTGTTACCTCATTTGGCTGCTCCCCATTAGACACTGCACTGCTGGAAAGCAGGTGGTTTGAAATGAAGAAAAAAAGGTTAAAATCCCACAAAAAAAGGATTTTGTGGAAAAAATAAAGGTTAAAATCTCACAAACCTTTTCATGAAGGCAGGTTTCATCTCCAAACTGTAAATCTTGAAGTTCCTCAAGGGGGTTTTATTCAAGAAGATGTCACCAATTAAGCCTGTGAGAGCAATGGGGGTAATGAGGAGTTGAGGAACAGCTAAAGCTGATGCATTTTGCTATTTGAATCTGAGGAACAGCAGGAGATGGAAAGCAGCCACGTTCTGCAATGGAATTAGAGTCCATATGGTCCCATTGCTCATGCAGACTGAGTGGGCAGCATCTCTAAACTCTGCCCTCTCCATTCCCTCCTTTCCTCAGCTCAGCAGGGCCTCCAACCCTCCCAGCAGAACCCCCTGGGATGTGCTGGGGCTTGTGGGGATGCTGGGGTTGGAGCTGACCATGCACAGAATTTTTTTTAAAGCAGTCAATCACTTTTTAAAGCAGTCAGTCACTTTTTAAAGCAGTCAGTCCCTTCTCTAACAGGCACAGCAAAACACAACTGAGCCAGCACCAACGCCCAGGGCTGCTCCAGGGCTTTTCAGCCCAGGATTTTAAGGCACCTGAAGAAGTCATTCACCTTTAGCAGCTTTTTGTTGAAGGCAAAGCCTGCTCCTATCACAGCTCTGAGGCCGCCTGGGCAGCACTGAGGTTTATGCAACGTTTCTGCTTTAAATAAAATCAATACAGTCACGTGCCTAACTCCATTAATCCATTTTATAGAGCTTTTGCACATAGTTCCCCACTAAAATAGAATCAACCCCTTCCAGCCCCGCCACTGTGTGTGATAGGCTTGAGCATTTCAGTCAATTCTGCTCCAGGGGATGCAGTTCCCTCCTCCTGACATTGTGTGAGCTTTTAAATGGTGTGATTCTCAAACATCAACCTCTCCAGGGAAAACACAGATTAAAAAAGGTATTTTCCTTCCCTCCCTGTGAAGTAATATGCTCAGAGAGCAAGAGAAAGGGAGCTGAGCATCACCTAGGAAACCCAGAGCAGAGCAAGAGTCATTGATAGGCCTGGGTTTAGCTGTACCCTTATAAAATAAACCTTGGTGCACTGAGCAGCCACTGCTGCTCCTCTGAGCACTGCAGACAGGGGGGAGGATGATTTTTAACTCATTCCCACTGTGTTGTAGCCCAGCTCCCTCACAAACATGGTGTTAACAAACACCTGCAGAACAGAGCACAGGAGAGCAGAGCTCATCAGTGATGTCAGAACCACATCCCTCAGATGGGTTTGGGCAAGAAATTGTCTCTGAACCTAGAACTCAAATGTCCATAACTGTGTCACTGCCCACAAAGGTGGGAATAAAATAATCAAAATATTCTCAGGACATTCAACATTCTGATAATTCTGTTTAAATATAAGTTCTGCTTTAATTCTGTTTAAATATAAATATTTAGCAAAGTGGAACTAGAAATTAGCAACCAGAAGTTGCTCTGATGAACAGAGCTCATCAATGATGTCATATTCACATCCCTCACCTGGGTTTGGGCAGGAAATTGTCCCTGCTTTGAGGCAGGAATAAAATAATCAAAATATTCTCAGGGCATTCAACATTCTGAATTTTAAAGGTAAGTTTTAGCAATGTGGAACTGAAAATTAGCAATTGCTCATCAGTGATGTCATAATCACATCCCTCAGCTGGGTTTGGGCACGAAATTGTCTCTGAACCTAGAACTCAAATGTCCATAGCTGTGTCACTGCCCACAAAGGTGGGAACAAAATAATCAAAATATTCTCAGAACATTCAACATTCTGGTGTTTAAAGATAAGTTTTAGCAAAATGGAACTGGAAATTAGCAACTGGAAGTTGCTCTGATGAACAGAGCTCATCAATGATGTCATATTCACATCCCTCACCTGGGTTTGGGCAGGAAATTGTCTCTGCTTCAACCTAGAACTCAGGTGTCCACAACTGTGCCATTGTCAGTGCAGGTGGGAATAAAATATTCAAAATATTCTCAGAACATTCAACATTCTGATGTTTAAAAATGTTACAGGTTTTAGTAAAGTGGAACTAGAAATTAGCAACTGAAGTTGCTCTGATGAGCAGAGCTCATCAATGATGTCACAATCCCATCCCTCAGCTGGGTTTGGGCAGGAATTGTCTCTGATCCAGACCCACCTTTCCTCTGCTCGTTCAGTGCTGGCCCATAATTGACACGGCCCCGGTTCTCCACCAGCAGCCTCAGCTGCCTGAAGCCCTGCTGGAAAGACAAAAGGACAAACATCAGCTGCACCAGCCCTGCCCTCAGCAGAGGTGCTGAGGGGGAAAATGGCACCACCTTTGGCAGCTGCCAGTTATAAATTTACTTTCAAGTTCTCTATTATTGCTGCTGCTTTATAATGAAGCAATGGGACTATCTTGGGTTAAGAATTTATTGTTTAGATAAACATCAGTCTCAGAGGCTGTGAGATTTTAAAGGAATAAGCAGCTGGCTATAAAGCAGTCACAAGTTCTTTGTTACAAGACAATACATAATTTACTAATCTAATGCACAGATGCTACAAGGTTTATTTTGCTTTACTAACATCACCTTTACTTACTTATCACCTTTCCTTACTTCTATACTGCACTGTGGATACTTTTATTTAATAGGCTGTTTTCTCACATCCACACACATGCTCTAACTTCTAAACTCAGCTTACCACACCCCTACACTATAAACCCCTCACCATCTTATCAATACTTTCCTACATTATAAACCCTTTGACATATTATCAATAGTTTCCTACACTATAAACCCTTCACCATCTTATCAGTTTCCTATATTATGAACCTTTCACTATCTTATCAGTTTCCTACATTATAAAGCCTTCACCATCTTACCCAATAGTTTCCTACATTATAAACCATTCACATCAATACAGTTTCCTACATTATAAAGCCTTCACCATCTTATCAATAGTTTCCTACATTTTAAATCCTTCAGAATTTTATCAATAGTTTCCTACATCTTAAACCCTTCACCATTTTATCAATAGTTTCCTATTTTATAAACCCTTCACCATCTTATCAATACAGTTTCCTACATTATAAACCTTCACTATTTTATCAATAGTTTCCTACACTATAAACCCTTCACCATCTTATCAGTTTCCTATATTATGAACCCTTCACCATCTTATCAATAGCTTCCTACATTTTAAACCCTTCACCATTTTATCAAGTTTCCTACACTATAAACCCTTCACCATCAGTTTCCTACATTATAAACCCTTCACCATCTTACCCAATTCAGTTTCTCACTTAAGGAATATTCTTACTTACAACTACAGAAACAAAAGTTTATGGTTTTTCTACTTAATGTCTGTGGAATTTATTTTTACATCAATCCAAGGCTGCAGATCAAACCCTGTAGAAGTTTTTGTCTTTCCCTTTCCTACAGTTCTCTACTGCAAACAGGGAGGAACTCACAGCCTTTGCACAGATTTCTGAGTTGTTTTGTTTGGTTTTTTTTATCTTGAATTTTTAATTCCCATTTTAATAGCACCCACAGAGGCAGAAATGGAGTTTGACACAGGACAGGCTCGTGCCATAAACTCTCCCACAAGCCCTAAGAACAACAATGCACCCTCAGCTGCTCCCACAGCCACACAGCTCTGGTGAAATGTGCTCAATCAATACAGAGTCCTTAGTGCCAGCTTCTGCCAGGGTAAACTGCTCTCAAGAGAGACATTCCTCCTCATTTAATCTGAGACCCAAGAGCCTCCAAAACCTGCTTTGTGCTAAGGAAGAAGCAGCCTGCAGAGATTTAATCTGCAATAACAGGGTACAGGTACTCAGTGTTGTGGCTGTGTAAGAAGGCTGGCAAATTTTCTGCAGCAAGGACTGCAATAACTTCAATTTTCTCCATGGAAAAGCATTCAGACCCCACTTTTCAATCACCAATGGTAACCTGGCAGTGAAATCCCATTATTTGTGTCTGATTAGGGTACCAAGCTAGTCTGGGGTAGAGGAGGTGCCTTTCTGAGCTTTCTCCCTCTTCAGTGATCTTGTTATCCACACCCTGAGCGATCCCCTGGAGTTACCTGTCCCTCAGGAATGGAGAGCTCCACTGAGTTGTAGTCCAGCTCCCCCACATACACAGTGTTAACAAACACCTGCAGAACAGAGCACAGGAGAGCAGAGCTCATCAGTGATGTCACAACCACATCCCTCAGCTGGGTTTGGGTGGGAAATTGTCATAATGATGTCAGAACCACATCCCTCAGCTGGGCTTGGGCAGGGAATTGTCATAATTATGTCATAACCACATCTCTGAGTTGGATTTGGGCAGGGAATTGTCATAATTATGTCATAACCACATCTCTGAGTTGGATTTGGGCAGGGAATTGTCATAATTATGTCATAACCACATCTCTTAGTTGGATTTGGGCAGGGAATTGTCATAATTATGTCATAACCACATCTCTGAGTTGGATTTGGGCAGGGAATTGTCATAATTATGTCATAACCACATCTCTGAGTTGGATTTGGGCAGGGAATTGTCTCTGCTTGAACCTAGAACTCAGGGGTCCACACCTGTGTCACTGTCAGCACAGGTGGGAACAAAATAATCAAAATATTCTGAGAACATTCAACATTCTGATGTTTAAACAGAAGTTTTAGCAAAGTGGATCTGGAAATTAGCAACTGGAAGTTGCTCTGATGAGCAAAGCAACTGCTCATCAATGGTGTCATAACCACATCTCTCCAGCTGGATTTGGGCAGGAAATTGTCTCTGCTTCAAACTACAACTCAAGTGTCCATAACTTTCTCACTGTCAGGTGGGAATAAAATAATCAAAATATTCTCAGAATATTCAGCATTCTGATGTTTAAAGATGTTACAAGTTTTAGCAAAGTGGAACTGGAAATTAGCAATTGCTCATCAATAATGTCATAATCACATCCCTCAGCAGGATTTGGGCAGGAAACTGTCTCTGCTTGAACCCAGAATTCAGGTGTCCATAACTCTGCCACTGTCACTGTGCCATGTCAGATGGGAATAAAATAATCTAAATATTTTCAGAATATTCAACATTCTGATGTTTAAATATAAGTTTTAGCAAAGTGGAACTAGAAGTTAGCAACTGGAAGTTGCTCTGATGAGCAGAGCTCATCAATGATGTCACAACCACACCCCTCCAGCTGGGCTTGGCCAGGAAATTGTCTCTGCTTCAAACTAGAATTCAAATGTCCAACTCACTGTCAGCACAGGTGGCAATAAAATTATCAAAATATTTTCAGAATATTCAACATTCTGATGTTTAAAGATGTTGTAAGCTTTAGCAAAGTGAAGTGGAACTAGAAATTAGCAACTGGAAGTTGCTCTGATGAGCAGAGCTCATCAATGATGTCATAATCACATTCCTCCAGCTGGGCTTGGGCAGGAAATTGTCTCTGCTTCAAACTAGAACTCAGGTGTCCATAATTGTCAGCAGAGGTGAGAATAAAAGAATCAAATTATTCTGAGAACATTCAACATTCTGATGTTCAAATATGTTACAAGTTTTAGCAACTCAAATGTCCATAACTGCGTCACTGTCACTGTGCCATGTCACATGGGAATAAAATAATCAAAATATTCTCAGGACACTCAACATTCTGATGTTTAAAGATGTTACAGTTTTTAGCAAAGTGGAACTGGAAATTTAATTAGAAGCTATAAGGGTTTGGGTCTTGGCTGAGAAGTGCAAATTTGATG
Organism: Ammospiza nelsoni; assembly: GCF_027579445.1. Classification (NCBI taxonomy): domain Eukaryota; kingdom Metazoa; phylum Chordata; class Aves; order Passeriformes; family Passerellidae; genus Ammospiza; species Ammospiza nelsoni. The sequence goes on along the minus strand of NC_080656.1, from coordinate 3,989,260 downwards.
TTTTCTCCCCATTTGCTGCCCCACCCACCCTGAGTGAGCCCTGTGCCCCTACCTGTGCCTGGTCCTAACAGCACGTGTGGGAATAAAACAATCAAAATAATCTCAGAATATTCAACATTCTGATGTTTAAATGTTATAAGTTTTAGCAAAGTGGAACTGGGAATTTAGTTAGAAGCTATAAGGGTTTTTTGCTTAGCTGAGCAGTGGAAATTTGAAGTTTTCCCCCATGAGTGAGCCCTGTGACCTACCTGAGCCCGGTCCCGGACGTGGTCCCTGCTGTGCAGGTGTCCCCCCCCAAAAATGACAGTCTCATAGAGCACATATCCATAGGGCTGCCCAATGCTGTCGTTCAGGGGCAGATTCTCCATGTTCACAGGGAACTCTGACTTGATGGGCTGCAGAGGAGAAGCAAATTCAACATCAGGAGTGGAAATTCTTGTAGGGGCAGCTCATTTAAAGCTTCACTCTGCCACAGGTGAGAGCCTCTCAACCCAAAATCCCTCCTGACCAAAGTACCAGAAAAAGGAGCCAAAGATTTGCAAAAGTGTAATTCCAAGAGAACAGAAGGAGCAGTGAAAAAAGGGAGATAAAATTCAACATCAGGAGTGGAAATTCTTGTAGGGGCAGCTCATTTAAAGCTTCACTCTGCCACAGGTAGGAGAGAGCCTCAAAACTCTGGTCCAACCCAAAATCCCTCCTGACCAAAGTATCATAAAAAGGAGCCAAAGATTTTCAAAAGTGCAATTCCAAGAGAACAGAAGGAGCAGTGAAAAAGCTGAGATAAAAGATTTGCTGCTTTTGCATATCCTTGGTAAAAAATCTCCCCAACCTCATCCTTTTGGGATAAGAAGGAGCACAAACTGCTCTAAAAGTTGATGCTTTTTAGGTCTGGGATGCAGTGAAAGAGGTGTCAGTACCTGCAGAACTGCTGGCAGCACATCCCACAGAGAGATGTACTGGTGCAAGAGGATGGCACCATAGGAGGCTTTGCTCTCAATCATGGGAGGCAGAGGAAGGGGCTGGCCTGGGGTGCAAAAGGAAAGATGGAACAAAGATTTCAGACAACACAAATTCAACATCCCTCCCTTGAATTCAAGATATCTCCTTCCCAGACCTTCTTTGTCCTCCCATCCTTAATTCCCAACCAAGCTGAGCCCCAGCAGGGACAGTTTCAATAATTCCCAATCCATCCCCAGTTTCAATAATTCCCATCCCAGCAGAGCCCCAGAAGGACCACTTTCAGTAATTCCCAACCATCCAGAGCCCCAGCAGGGCCAGTTTCAGCAATTCCCATCCAAGGAGAGCCCCAGAAGTGCCACTTTCAATAATTCCCAATCCATCCCCAGTTTCAGTAATTTCCAATCCATCCCCAGTTTCAATAATTCCCAACCATACTCAGTTTCAATAATTCCCAACCATACTCAGTTTCAATAATTCCCAACCATACTCAGTTTCAATAATTCCCAACCATCCCCAGTTTCAATATTTCCCAATCCATCCCCAGTTTCAATAATTCCCAATCCATCCCCAGTTTCAATAATTCCCAACCATCCCCAGTTTCAGTATTTCCCAATCCATCCCCAGTTTCAATAATTCAGTGCTGTGGCTCCTGGGTTGCTGATTACCAATGACCATGCTGAAGAGTTGTCTCAGCTTGAAGAATTTGGATGTGTAGTCCCCAGCCTCTGTCAGCACAGCATCATAATCTGGAAAAGCAGAACAGCAGCACGTGTTTTAAAAATATAAAACAGCTCTGGGATGGCTTCATGAAAGAAATAAAAGCCCCAGGCACAATTTTCATGGCATTGTCTGCAGAATGGAAATCTGTACACTTTAATCTGAGAGTGAACATCACTAAACAGCCACAAAATTCCTTAAATTAGAGAAGAGCCATTCACACTTTCAGAGATCTAATTTGCACATATCCAGAATTTCACACAGGATAAAGTCAACAATTAACTATTTTAACCACGGGCTGTTGGGCTGAAAAGAGATTTATGGTAAAATTTGACTTGGTAAAATTAAAAAATGGTGTTTTGGATCATCATCTCTCCCTAGAAAAAGGAGATCTCAGTTAATAATCTGTGACAGCTCTGTTTAAAATTCAGAATAATGGAATCCCCCACTTCCTGGGAGGGCTGAGAATTGGAATCACTCATGTAAACTCCAGGAATTTACTTCTGAGCTGTGTCCTACCTCATCCCTCAGGACAAAGTGGTTGTGCTGATCACTCCTGAGTGTGGCTGGTTACTGTCCCAGCCCAGGGCAGGCAGAGCTGCACAGGCAAACCAAACTCACCATAACTGGTGACATCTGACTTGTACTCATCAGCTTCCAGAGCCCCGCTCATGAAACCAAAGTTGGTGCCTCCATGGAACATGTAGAGGTTGATGGATGCTCCTGTTTTGAGGATGCTTTCTACAGTATTCACCATCTCTGCAAAAAATAAAAGAGATTTTTTGCAGTGCCAGGGAGGCCACAGACACAAATCTGGGCCAGGAATTGCAATCAGACACATTCTGGTCACTCCTGTCAGTCACAGTGATTGGTGTTGGGATTTGCCCTCAGTAAGGGGCAACACATCTACAGATGCATTTAAATACTAAATTCAGTTATAATTATTACTATCATCATCATTATTAACAACTAAATTATTTGAATGTATTAAATATTAAATATTTAATACATTCAAATAATCCTCCAGGTGAAAAAGGGGTAAGGCCTCCAGCAGGAATTTTGCTTTTAAGAAGAAGAGTTGCAAAGACTCCCCAGCCAGACTAAGGACCCAATTACAAAGACAATTGCAGGAAGATGAAAGTTGTTAAACCAGTCCTGTATAGCTCTGCTTTCACTGCTCTTTACATGCCCTGAGGGTTTGTATTTTTTAGTAGTAGCCTTCCAAATGAGCTTTTAACCTGGAGAGGGTGCTGCACTCACAAGGGGCTGAAATTCACCACAAAATGTTCTGCAAGAAGAGTGTTTGGTGCTCACCATCTGCATCAAAGACATAGTGAGGGCCTCCCCAGTTATCAAACCAGCCAGTCCAGTACTCCATCACCATCTTGGGCTGGTCTTTCTGTCAAGAGAAAAACAAGAGCTCAAATGGATCCAGGACAGGCCTGCAGCCACCCCTTTGTTCTGCAGCAGCGTTGTTGAAGCAAGAGGAGGAGTAGGATGAGAAGAGGGAAGAGGAGGAGGAAAAAGGAGAAAGGGAGAAGAAAAGGAGAAGAAAAGAAGAAAAGGAGAAGAAAAGGAGAAGAAAGGGAGAAGAAAGGGAGAAGAAAGGGAGAAGAAAAGGAGAAGAGGAGAAAAGGAGAGGGAGAGGGAGAGGGGGAAAAGAGAAGGAGGAAGGAGAAGGAGGAGAAGGAGGAGAAGGAGGAGAAGGAGAAGGAGGAGAAGGAGGAGAAGGAGGAGAAGGAGGAGAAGGAGGAGAAGGAGGTGAAGGAGGAGAAGGAGGAGAAGGAGGAGAAGGAGGAGAAGGAGGAGAAGGAGGAGAAGGAGGAGAAGGAGGAGTTTATTTTCTGACTCCAATATTTACGGATTTTCAAAAGTGACACTGGATTGGAGGATGAAATTGTCACCACTCCAATGACACAGGAAAACCAACAGTCCATCAATTTTCTCCTCCTCCAGAGAGGAATGTAAAAACAATAATTATTTTAATTATTTACACAAAACTGTGTGAGAAGCTCCATTACAAGCATGCAAACATCAGAAGGCTCAGAAGAACTCAGAAGAACAGGGAGACAGCATGGTGCCATGGTTTTACAGGAGGGTTTTCTTCTCAACTGGCACAGCCCAAAAGGCACCTGAGGAGCTCTGAACAAGGAGCTGTGGGCCAGCAATGCCCAGGACAGGCAAGCAGAGCTTTGTGCCTCTGCTAGTCACAAAGCACAGAGCACACAATCAGGTGCTGTCAAACACTGCTGGATGCTGCTGTTTGGCAGAGCTGAAGCAAAGGGACAAACCAACTGTCAGTGTTTAGTTCTTGCTAAAAACACCCATTTATAAATGTCTGCTTATCTGCCACGCCACTGGCAGCTGAGAGCTTGCAGGTGCAGGGCAGCCAGAGCCTGCCAAGGTACAGCAGCAGACCTGAGCTGCTTTAATGCCTTTTTAATGCTGCATATGGTGCTGGCAGGGAAGAATTTGCAGGAATTAGGTCTTCATTAAAGGCTCTGCACACAGAGCAATTGCTTCCCATTTGTCAGTGCCTGGCAGCTCCCTGAGGCCCTGCAGATCCCTCCTGTCCCCATGGCATGGGCAGGGCAGTGTGTGCTCAGCCTGGCTGCCCCTCCAGCCTCCTGGGCTTTAATTCCAGGCACTTTTGTGACAGGGGTTTTGTTTAATGCCACAGGAACTGGCTGAGGTAAGTGGCATTAAAGAAACTCGTGTTTCATTAGGAGAAAACAACTGCCTGTAATCATCTAAACATCCCTGGAAATACATTTAATCAATCCATTCCCAGTGAACCAGGCAAAGAAGGGATTTGATCAGCTTCTGGAACAAAAACCCATAACAAGGAGAAGATAAAACAGCTCCATAACCCCTACAAACACTTCTTATCTCATAACTGGTGTGGCAAAGGAGGAGCTGCTCCTTTGGGGCCACATGTGGTAGGGAAAGTGCCACCTTCTGCTCTTTTGCAAGGTTTGGGCAATTTTGGCAGACCTAAAGGAGGTGAAAGCACTTCCAGCAGAGCCTCTTTTGCCAGCACAGGGCAAGAAAACAAATGCAAGCTGTAGGATTGAACATCCAGCATGGCAGCAGGGCTCCCTCCAGAGCCAAGAGGTGAGCAGGGAATTGATCAGGGCTGGGGCAGATCCCAGCTGCTCACATCCTCCATCTGCAGCAAGCAGAGCACAGGGAAAGAGAACAGAGGGGGTAAGCAGAGAGATAAACTGTCACTGACCCCAAAACCTGCCACTCCCTCATCACAATCAGGGCACTGTTCACACCAAGTGTTCATTAATTAATTAATTCCCTCCCTGAGGCAAACCTCTGATAGCACAGAGGGGTTAAAAATGCTCAAGTAACAGAGTAAACCCTCATAAATCCACCCTGAACAGAGGCCCTGGAGGTGAACAGCCACAGCTGCAGCACACCAGAAAAGAGCACCCACAGCATCAGGGGGGAAGAGTTTGGGAAAAAGATGATGGAAATTCAAGAGAGAGATTTGATAATTGTGCACTGGGATGCTCTGGGTATCACCTGAACAAGTCTAACCCCTACCAGCTAAACACAGGGCACAGCTGGATGAAAATCCTTTTTAGAAGGACAACAGGACACTTAAATCCTCCTTCCCTGATTCCAGGAAGGAAAATTTTGTCAGGAGAAGGACAACAGGACAGTTAAATCCTCCTTCCCTACATCCAGGAGGATTTGGCCTCGTGAGAAGGAAGCCCCAAACCAACACACAATTCCCAAATCCTCCTGAGAAGGAAGCCCCAAACCAACACACAAATCCCAAACCGAGTATCAGTGCTTCACTTCCAGTGCTAGGAAACATGGATGAGATGAGCAAAGTGTTTCTGCAGCTCACCTGCACTGTGTCCAGGTATTTCAGCAGCCCAGGCTCCAGCTTCTGGAAGTTAACAGTGGCCAGTGCTAGTGGGAAAGGAAAAATGTATTAATTTACACTCATCCAAAATGTCTAGGGGATCATCTCAGGCCAGCAGGAGGGAACTGCAACACCTCCTGAACCCCCAAAACATCCTCCTCAGAACCTCCCCATCAAAGCCTTCACTGGTGTGCAGAATCCAAGAGAACCACAGCACAGAGTGGAATCCTCCCAGGCCATCTTTCACCTCTAATGTGCACAGATATTAGAGAGAGAGAGCCTCAGAGCAGCTCCTGGGGTGTCACCAGCTCTAATTAGAGCCTGTAAAGCACTTGGAGATCCTCACTTAAAAGGCACCACATAAAGGCAAATTTATTACCAAGGCCTGTGTGGATGGCTCGGTGCTCTCCCAGGCTTTAGCTGCAGGAATCCCTTCCCAGGCAATATCCCACAGCCTGTCATGTCTGTGGGGGTGACAGAGCAGCCACAGCACAGGAGAGCCACAGAGAGCTGCAAGTGAAGGGTTCTCTGTCCTTCTGCACATCCTCAGGCTCTGCAGGAACTTCAGTCTAACAAGATGAAGTTTAATTATAAAAGTCCAAGTGCCCAGTCCTGCATTTTGGCCACAATAACCCCTGTAATGCCACAGGCTGGGGATGGTGTGGCTGGGCAGTGCCCAAGCACAAAGGCACCTGATGGACAGACAGCTGGACAGGAGCCAACAGAGTGCCCTGGGGGCCAAGGAGGCCAAACTGCTGGCCTGGGTCAGGAATGGTGTGGCCAGCAGGAGCAGGGAGGTCACTGTGCCCTGCACTGGGCACTGCTGAGGGCGCACCTGGAGTGCTGTGCCCAGCTCTGGGCCCTCAGCTTGGGCAGGACCTTGGGACACTGAGCTCCGAATTTGCCAATGGCATCAGTTACAGATTGGGTCACACTTTCAGTTCCTTGTCCCTCTGCAAGCCCTGAATGGACCCAGGAGGAGCTGGACAGTGATGGTGTCTGGTAGATAAATTTGAGATTGATGGAAGAGCTGCACTCAAGTTATCTTATATATCCATATCTCTATGTTATATCTATACCTGCACATCCAGAGGGGCTGGGAACACAAACCCTGAGAGGAACCCCTGAGGGAGCTGGGGGTGCTCAGCCTGGAGAAAAGGAGACTCAGGGGTGTCCCCATCACTCTCACAGCTCCTGAAAGGTGCCTGTGCTCAGCTGGGGCTGGGCTCTGTCTGCAGCAGCACTGACACAACCAGAGCACACAGCCTCGAGCTGTGCCAAGGGAAAGAGGTTGAATAGCAAGAAAAGGTTTTTTCCAGAAAGGGTGATAAAGTTCTGGAATGTTCTGCCCAGGGAGGTGGTGGAGTCCCCATCCCTGGGTGTGTTTAACAAAGCCTGGATGTGGCACTGGGTGCCAGGGTTGAGTTGAGGGGTTGGGGCTGGGTTGGACTCCATGATCTTGAAGATCTCTCCCTGTCAGAACCCAGGAAATTCCTCTGGCTGCCCTGGAGGGCTCCAGCCCCTGCCCAGGGGGCTCAGAGACCTTGGCACAGAGCCCAAGACCCCTGTGCCTTTGATTTAGCCCTTGGAAAAAAAAAATTGCCAACCTTTATATGAAGAATTACAAGTCAAGAAAGTTTAAGTAGAATAATAGTTAGTTTGTCACAGGGTGATAAATAGATTTTTGGGGTTTATAGAATGGGGGTTCAGGAGGCAAGATGGAGGGATCTGGGTGTGTCCAGCCTTTCTCCTTGTTCTTCTTGGCCTCCATCTTCTGCTGTGATGGTGGCACTTTTTGACTGGTTTAGAGTAGAAGCTCACTGTCTAACATAGGTGATAGGTACTGGAAAGCAATTGTAAATGTAGTTTTTAGTATAAAAAGATGACACCACCCTGGGGGCAGGCAGAGTGCCTGGACTGTCTTGCTGAATCCTGGACCTCAGGATGGACAGGAAAAAGAATTTTATAGAGAAGGAACAATAAACAACCTTGAGATCGAGAACTGAAGAGCTCTGACTCCTCCTTTGACCACTGGGCTGGGAAAAGAGACTTTCTAACACATCTGGGGGTCACTGTGAGCAGCCGAGATCCCGAGATCTCCCAGCCCAGTGATTTTGTGATTCTGCGTGGGAACACCTCCTGCAGGACAGGACCCTAACCTGGGATCAGTGTCCCAGCCCCTGGCACACATTTCCACCATTTTTGTATCTCCCAGCCCTCAGTCATGCTGATATTTCCCCCAGACAAACTCTGCAGCAGCAATGATGTGATTCAGCATTAAAAATTGACTCCTAACAAGAGAGCTGCTATCAAACCCAGCCCCAGTTGTGTCAGGCAGAGCACTTCAAACAGAATATTTACAGAAGGAAAAGCTCACTTCTCACTATTTATACCTTGATTTTAATAGGCTGACCTGTGTAGTGAGCTGAGCTGGAGAACTCAGCACAGAAAATACGAAAGGAGAACAAAATAAAGCGTGGATTTAGCACTGATGTAATATGTTAGTTGGCAGTTCTGAAGGAGAACATGCCCAGCTCTGCTTTTCATGCAGATTAACAGCACCCATGGTAAAGAGAACCATCCCCAGAGCCTTGTTTATCCTCCTCATGGGATGTCCTTCCCACACACACACACACACAGGGAATCCCACCATGGTCTGGAGGGACAGCAGAGGCTTTGTCACCCAGCAGCTCCCAGAGGGGCTTCACCAGGTCAGATCAGCTTGGGAATCTTGGAATCAGAGTGGGATTGGGATGGAAGAGACCTTAAACTCATCCCTGGAAGGGCAGGGACACCTCCCACTATCCCAAGGGATCCAAACCCTGCCCAGCCTGGCCTTGGACACTTCCAGGGATGGGCAGGGATTCCTGCCTCTCATTTAACTCCTTCCTCACCACCCTGCTGTTCCTCACTTGGAGCCCTGGTTATCCCACACATCTGTGAGGAACCCTGAGGGAGCTGGGGGTGCTCAGCCTGGAGAAAAGGAGACTCAGAAAAGGAGACTCAGGAGACTCAGCCTGGTTGAGCCTGCAGACACCCCTGGGTGATGGGGGCTGTCCACAGGGCTGAGATGGATGGATGGGGGGCACCTGAGCTGCTCCGCACGTGTGAGGAGCAATATTTGTGTTTCCTAGGCCCCACTGAGCTCAGTGGTGAGGGCACACCTGGAGTGCTGTGCCCAGCTCTGGGCCCTCAGCTTGGGCAGGACCTTGGGACACTGAGCACATCCAGAGGGGCTGGGAACACAAACCCTGTGAGGAACCCCTGAGGGAGCTGGGGGTGCTCAGCCTGGAGAAAAGGAGACTCAGGGGTGTCCCCATCACTCTCTGCAGCTCCTGAAAGGCGCCTGTGCTCAGCTGGGGCTGGGCTCTGTCTGCAGCAGCACTGACACAGCCAGAGCACACAGCCTCGAGCTGTGCCAAGGGAAATACAGGCTGGATAGCACGGAAAAGTGTTTTACAGAAAGGTGATAAAGTTCTGGAATGTTCTGCCTGGGGAGGTGGTGGAGCCCCATCCCTGGGTGTGTTTAACAAAGCCTGGGTGTGGCACTGGGTGCCAGGGTTTGGGTGAGGGGTTGGGGCTGGGCTGGACTCGATGATCTTTAGGGTCTCTTCCAACCTGGCCATTCCATGAATTCTCTAAATTCTGTGATTCTGTGATCAGTGACACCCTGGCTCTCTCAGACTGTTGTGACATCCAGAGGCAAACTGGGATCAAAGGGCTCCCAGCAGAACACAACACTCCAAACAAGGAGGAGCTCTGAGCTGCCAACATTCCCTCCCTCAGGAGATGAGGCCAAGGCAGGGATTTCTCCTTTCTCCTCCTCCTGACAGCTCTGTGGCAGGCACACAGTGACTCTGTGTGGTCACAGCTGAAAACTGCTGCACACCCAAAAACATCCAAAGGATTTTTTCACCGTGCTGGAGAAGGCCCATGACTCAGTAAATGAATTTATCCCTCTCATATTGACATGGAAAAGCAAAAGGAAGGAAAAAAGGAAGGGAAAGTCTTTCCCTTTAATCATCTCCATGCCTGAGATTGGAAATTTAACACTATTTATGACTGAGTGATCACAGGAGCACTGAAAGGCTGTACCCTGCAAATCCTAAATTTGGGGAACGGTTACACCCCAGGCAATTGGAAACACAGGAGAGAGCTGAGGCCAAGCACAGAGTAAATCCCAGCTGAAATGACCCCAAATTCTGAGAATCAGAGCCCCAAACAGATTTAGGGCTCAGTGAAACTCAAGCAGCCACACCTTCATTTCTTCACAGGAAAAAGGAGGAGAATGCTAAGCAACATTTAAAAACCTTATTAGAATTATACTTTATAAAGGGAAAATGGGCATCCCTCTGCATTCTATATAATGGGCACCCTCCTTTCCCCATCTAAGGTTTTACACCCCAAAATAAGCTTGCTGAGAAGATAATGCTGCCCCACAAACTATTGCTACATCTACTGCTTAAATATACAACTCAAAATCAAGGTTTTAATTGACCTTTTCCTTCTTTTTTTAATTGCACAGCATCTACCTTAGGAACAAGTTACTACTGCTAGTAATTGCTGAGGAACTTGTTCAATATCTGTTGAAACAAAGCAAGAAATAGCATTTTCAGCCTTGTAAGAAATGCTGGGTGCTGCCATCTCTTGACTCAGTGGGAAGTACAGATGCCCAACCCTTCACAGAGTGTTACACCTCATGTGGAAAATAAATAATTCTAAACCTTTCTGGGAGGGGTTTGGGTTTGTCCTGGCTGCCCCATCCAGCCAAGGGCTCCCTCCTGCCACAAACAGCACTCAGAGGGTGAATGAAAGTCCTGTTTTCCTCCCTCAGCTCTACAAGCACTCACCTCCTTTCACCAAGCCAAAGGACAGCCCATTCTTGTTGTCTGAGGTCATCAGCAGCTCCACAATCCCTCTGTTTAACAGGGCCTGGGTTAAAAAGAGCAAAAGCCGTTGTGGTAACAGAATTTAGCATTTCTCAGGGTATTAAAGCACTCCAGTATCACTTCTGTGGTTTCAGCCTGCAGCTGGCAGTGCCTTGTAATAAATATTATCCCTGTGACATCTCCCATTCCTCCTGGAGCTTTCTTGCCCACTTTTCCCAGCTTAAAGACCACAGGAAAATCTTATTTTGTCTTAGAAAGCTGGATTGGTTTCTCACTGATGCATCCAACTTCAGGATTATAGCTTCTGAGATCAAAGTAATAAACAGCTTCACTGCTTTCATCAGGAGAGGGATTCAGGTGGAGGGTGGAAAGGAAAAGCAGCTCAGGCTTCCCAACTGCCTGACAGTGGGAGCTGGAAAGAGGGAAGAGCTGATTTTTCAAGGAACAGCATCACAGGACAGCTCAGGGACAGATGTTTTTCAAAAATCAATGAATTTATCAAAGATCAATGAATGAATGGTTCCTCAATATTACAGCACCAGAGGAATCAGCACTCCAAGGTTTAAAATCCACCTGCACACATGAGGATCCTCCCATCAGGATTGTTCTCTTGCAGCTGCTCCTGAACAGAACAGTGGTGATGTCTGGAAATCAGTTAATTAACCACTCATTTCACTGCACCTCCATTGCAGGAGCTCTGAGAACAAGGCTTCAGTCTCTTCAGTCCAAATTCCTAATTGTGAAATGTGATAAAATCCTTTGTTTACCGTCCTTACCTGCACTAAGAGCAGAGCTGGGCATGAAACCTTGCAACACAGAGCCTACAGACAAACCCAGCCCAGAGCCAGGACAAGCTGGTGTCTTCTTCAACCCATCCCCACCAAATTTACACCTGAACAATGCTGGATTCAGGCAAAATTCAGCTGCTGAGGGAGCTGGAATTTCTAACCAATTTTACCAAGGTAATTCTTGGAGCACTGCATTAATGCTGAGTTTCTTCCCCTCCTTTTGAGTGGAAATGCAAAACAGAGGAACAGCAGAGCTCCCACACATTCAGTGCCTCCCAGAGTGCAGCAGAGATGCAGGAATAGAAGCTCAGTTCTGTGTGGGAAGGGCCATGTCAATAAATCCTTTCACTTTTAGGAAGGCAAAGGTACCCAAAAGGTGAGCTAAGCACAGGGAGCTGAGGTTTTGTGTGAGCTGTGGGTGTCTTCTAATGAGTTTGTTAATTCCAGGAAGGTGCAACTTAATCAGAGATGACAGATGTGAATTCATCACCTTGCCACAAACCAGAACAAAGACTCAGAGCCCCACCTCACATCAGATCCCACTGCCACCAAAAACAAACCCTGCAAATCCTGCTTTCCAACATTTCCATCCCTAACCACTATTCTGTGCTGGCTCTTGCAAATTGCACACAATCCCAGAATATGATGAAACAGCACTGCAAAAATACACCCACCTGGCAGGGAGATCTGTCCTGACAAGTCTGAAACAGCACAAACTTTCCTCACCAAGGAAAGCAAGGCCAAGCCTGCAGCCTGCTCAGACCCCCAGAACCTCTGTGTCCCCTTCATCCAGGGCTCTGAAAAACACCTGCTTGCCATTATCTCTAATTTGTTTGTGTACAAACTTTATATAAACCTTGTAATGAGAGTTAAACCACAAGATGGAGTCAGTGCAGGAGCTGACGCAGCCCTAAGGGGATCAGCACTCCTGCCAGGGATTGGTTTGTTTGCTCTGGACACCCTGAGCAATGGCACAGCCTGAGCCTCAGGGTGCTCACCCTGAATTAAGCCCTACACTCCTGACCATCCCATCCTGGCTATCCTCTCAGCAGCCCTAGGAGGATGAACAGGACTCAACCAAACACAAATCTGAAAAATCCTGGCTTTTTCTTCCATCTCCCACCGAGGCTGAATAGCAATCATCATCATCTACAACCCTAAACTCACCCTCCTCAACTTCTACCTATACACTGTAATAACTGCAACCATCTTCATCACCCTAAACACAATCAAAGTCCTAAAACCATCTACCCTAATAACTAAAAATAAAGCTATCCACCCTAATAACCCTGAGGGTGATGCAGCTGGGCTGCCCAAAAGGTTCCAGAAGGATCCCATCATCCTGTCAAGCCTGGATGGGTGACCCCCCTGATGTGCAGCAATGCCTTTAAGCATTCAGTGAGAAGAAATTAAACATTACATTTTTCTTCCATCTCCCACCCAGGCTGAATAGCAATCATTACCATCTACAACCCTAAGCTTACCCTCCTCAACTTCTATCTATACACTGTAATAACTGCAACCATCTTCCTCACCCTAAACACAATCAAAGTCCTAAAACCATCTACCCTAATAGCTCAAAATAAAGCTATCCACCCTAATAACCCTGAGGGTGAGCCTCAGGGTGCAGCTGGGCTGCCCAAAAGGTTTCAGAAGAATCCCATAATTCTGTAGCAGAAAAACAAGCCTGGATGGGCGACCCCTCTGAGGTGCAGCAATACCTTTAAAAATTCAGTGAGAAGAAATTAAACATTGCATTTTTCTTCCATCTCCCACCCAGGCTGAATAGCACTCATATCATCTACAACTCTAAGCTTACCCTCCTCAACTTCTATCTATACACTGCAATAACTGCAACCATCCTCCTCACCCTAAACACAATCAAAGTCCTAAAACTATCGACCCTAATAACTCAAAATAAAACTATCTAGCCTAACAATCCTGAGGGTGAGCCTCAGGGTGCAGCTGGGCTGCCCAAAAGGTTCCAGAAGGATCCATCATCCTGTCAAGCCTGGATGGGTGACCTCCCTGATGTGCAGCAATGCCTTTAAGCACTCAGTGAGAAGAAATGAAACAACAAACCCTGTAAGAACAGTGCAGATCTCATCACCTGCCTGCCCTGCACTGCTGCTGGAGGCAAACCAGCAGCTCAGAGTGCTGGCAGATCCACCAGGATAATCCAGCCTCCCTGGGCATGGGCCAGCTCCTCACCACTGACTCACAGCAGCCAGGGCACAGTTTAATCCCTTTTTGACAGGGCTAAGGGAGGCATTAGGCAAATGAAGCTCCCTGAAGCTGAGCCCCAGATTACACAGGTTTAGGAGGGTGCTGGTGACTTGTTCCATTCAACTTTCCTGCCAGGAAAGCCAACAAAGAGAAACCTTTATCAAATATCATCTAGGAGAGGCAAAAGAGGACTGCAGGTGAGAGCTGCTTCAAGGCCAGCTGTGCAACACAGACACTCCCAGCTCCCTATCTCCCTATTCTCTGGGAGATATAAGAACACAGATTTATCAACACTCAGAGGGTCATGTGCCAACTCTTCCACTCCTGGAGGAAATATCCAAGGAAAATGAAGCTGGTGCTTTCAAGAGTATCTCAAACCACACTCAAAAGTTACACAGAAAAAGGAAAACACTGCAGGGAAGGAGATTTATGGGAGAGATGAACACATAAACAAGTACAAGTGCCACCATTACCATTTTGACATAGTTCATGTAGTTTGGGTCTTTCTTAGGAAAGGAACCATATTCATTCTCCACCTGCACTGCAATGATGGGACCTCCTTTCTTGTACTGTGGGGGACAAAAAAAGGGAGAATGAAAGTGTTCACCATGATTTCTATGCACCAAAAATCCCATTAGCTGGTAGGAAAGATGCACCAACATCAGAAGGACACAGCTCCACCCTCCCATGCTCCCACACTGACAGAGTGGGAGCATTCTCCACCTGCACTGCAACAATGGGACCTCTTTTCTTGTACTGTGGAGGACAAAAAGGGAGGAGGAAGGTGTTCATCATGATTTCTAAGCACCAAAAATCCCACTAGCTGGCAGGAAAGATGCACCAACATCAGAAGGACACAGCTCCACCCTCCCATGCTCCCACAGAGTGGGGGCAATTCCTGAGCACTGACAGATTGGGAGCATTCTCCACCTGCACTGCAACGATGGGACCTCTTTTCTTCTACTGTGGAGGACAAAAAGGGAGAAGGAAGGTGTTCACCATGATTTCTAAGCACCAAAAATCCCACTAGCTGGCAGGAAAGATGCACTAGCATCAGGACACAGCTCTACCCTCCCATGCTCCCACACTGACAGAGAAAACAGCCTGTGCTGATTCCTGGTGCATTTTTGAGGCAGTTTTTGGTTATTGTCTGACCCTCTGCTGTCACACAGAGCCCACAGTGCCCTGTGCAGTCACTCCCAGGGACAGGGACAGGATGGGGCTTGCCTGGAAAGGGACAACCACGCGCATCAGGCGGTCAAAGTAGGCATCCACAGCCTCTGTGAAGCCCTTGTAGGTCGTCCTCAGCTTCATCTCAGGGTCCTGCAGCAGCCAGCTGGGCAAAAGCAGCAGAGGAAATGTGTTAGACACTCCTGTGCAGTCATGCAGAGGTGTTTCAGCCACTGGCATCAAGTCCCACCTGGGCAGGGATCACTGGTGTCACCTCAGAGCCCACGGTGACACCGTGTCCCACCCACCTCGTGTCCATCTCTCACTTGGAAATAAATCCAGGCTCCAACTCCCAATCTCCTCCTCTTCTTCTTGTTCTGCATTTCAGCCCCAAAGTAATTTCATCACCTCTACCAATAATATTTCAACTCATTTCATCACCTCTACCAATAATATAATCTTATCACTCTAAAGTGAATTCCCTGCATTCCCAAGGGCACTCTGCAACCAAGAGCTCCTTCAAAAAATCCCAAGCCTTTCTCAACTAAAAGATTGCTGTAATTGTTCCCACTGTTTCACTGCTAATTTACTGCTGATTCTGTTTGGAGTTAACAGCAAAAAGGGAAATTTGCTGAAGAGCAGAACAATATAATGCTGTAACAATTTAAGGGGAATGAGCCTGTATCTTCCTTTTCTCAGCAAAATAAGGCCTTAATTAACATCTTTCCAAAGATCTGAATATTCAACTCTTTGCTAAATGTGGCTTTGTGGGCTTAAAAAAATCATCTCCTCTTTAGCTGGGAAATGAGAATAGTACTGTTGCTCTTTATTAGAATTTTTTAGCTGTCTGATTAAGAAAACCACATAGGTGATGTGACAACAAGTGACAACAGATGCACTTCTCATAATCTAACCTGGAGATGGCTTCTGGCTCTGGTCATGAAGAGTTCTGCTCTCAGGAGTAAGTCCCTGACACCTCAACTCTGATGCCAAAGGCAGGTGAAAAGTTAAAAAAAAATAATCCCCAAGTATCTGCAGTGAGGTTTGCACTGTGTGCAGCAAGGAAAACAAGCGGTAACCTGGCACTGGCTCCACTCAGGAACCACAAAGGTCCCAGGGCTCCCAGAGCCTCCTCCTGCTGGGTTCTTCAGGGGAAAACACCACAGGAGGCTGGGAAAGCTGTGGGGTTTCACTACTGCCAGCCATTTAATGCACATTTCTAGTAGGACTTTTAAAACGGAGCTGAGATGGAGCAAATTTTTACACAAAGCTGCAAATCCTGTCCATGTTATGCAGAGTCAAGGTGCAACAGCAAGATGGGCTCCTCCAATTCTATTTTCTTGTTGTAACCATTATACCATAAAACAATTATTACTATTTTAAACACTCAAAAATATAATTAGAAGAGCTCCATAAGATAATGAGATAATTTCTGTTTTGGGAGCACAGAAAATAAATATCCCCATCAAGCAGCCAGCCATTCCAAAGCAATTCCTCTGAAGGAGCCTCGACTATGGGACTGGGTGTCACAGACATATTTTATGAAAAATCCTTTCATTAGGATCTTTTCTCCTGAGAAGCTGGGAAGTTTCAGCTTCTCCATGTTTTGCTGCTTTGAAATATGATTTGGAGAATTATTTATCCAGCATGTGAAATTGTTTTTACTTGATGACCAAAGACAGCCACCTGTGTTGGGGTTGTGAGCAGTCACAAGATTTTATTATCATTCCATTCCTTTCAAGCCTTCTAATGAAATCCTTTCTTCTATTCTTTTAGTATATAATTTTCTTTTAATATAATAAATATAATAATAAATCAGCCTTCTGAAATATGGAGTCAAGATTTTCATCTCTTCCCTCACCCTGGGACTCCTGTGAAGTCCACTACAATTAAGGAGCTTGGGGTTTTTTTGTCCCTGACGTTGTAATCAAGAGCTTGGGATTTGTTTGTCCCTGATGTTGTGATCAGGAGCCTGGGATTTGTTTGTCCCTGGTGCTTCCCTGAAGGGAACAATTTCCACACTCACCTGGGCAGACCCCCGAGGTCCCACTCTGAGCAGATGTAAGGTCCAGGGCGCAGAATCACCCACAGCCCATTTTTAGCTGCCAGGGAAAGGAAGGCCCTGGGGATCCAGACAGAGGGATTATTGTCTGCCTGCAGAACCCTCACCCCTAATACTCCAAAATCATTGAATTTAGGTAGCAAAGCAGAAGGGAATTGCCTGATGAAATAACCGCAGTGGATTGGTGTCACTGTGATATTTTCTGAAAAATCCCTTCACCAGGATTTCTTCTCCTGGGAAGTCAAGAAGTCTCAGAGAAAATGTAAACAATAATTATCTGATTCACTTCTCCCTGTTTTGCTGTTTTGGAATGTGGTCTGGACATTGTTTACCAACAGGTGCATGTTTGATTGGTTTAATGTGAATTGTTTTTACTTAATGACCAATCACTGTCCAGCTCTTGTTAAGCCTTCTGTCTGTATCCTTCTTCTGTATTCTTTTAGTATAGTTTAGTATAGCAAATATAATATAATATAATATAATATAATATAATATAATATAATATAATATAATATAATATAATATAATATAATATAATATAATATAATATAATATAATATAATATAATATGATATGATATGATATAATATGATATGATATAATATGATATGATATAATATAATATAATATAATATAGTATGATATAATATAGTATGACATAATATAGTATGATATAATATAATATAATATAATATAATATAATATAATATAATATAATATAATATAAGCCTTCTGAGAACATGGAGTCAAATTTATCTTTTCCCTCGTCCTGGAGATCCCAGCAAACTCCATAGATTGGTGCTAAATTGATTAAGTTCCCAGAACTCCAGAAGGATGAGGAAAGGGAAGGAAGGAGTCCCCACTGCCTGATCAAGGCACATGTGGAAATAACATCTTCACCCCAACACCACACCCCCCTTCCCCTCCAAAGAGGAGCATTTCCTGACAGAGCTGTCTGTGCCACATACCTCAGGTCCAGGTTTTTACTGAAGTCAAACTTGCCTCTTTCCTTCTCGTGCAGGTTCCATGGCACGTACCTGGAAGGCAGAGCAGGTGAAGGTGAGCTCTGGCATGCTCAGAGAAAAACTGAGGCACCACTATTCCTTTCTGTAGGAGCCACAGAGGGTAGGACAGTTGGGTTGGATGGAGATGAGAGATCTCTGCAGCCAGGGCTGGGAACTTGTGGGTTATTGCAAAAGGCCTGGGTGCAGGGCCCTGCTGGGAGCTGCCAGGCACAGCTCAGAGCACCCCAAAGAGGAGCCCCAAAGAGAGAGAGAGAAGAATAAAAGCAAGAGGAAAAAAGAGAGTGAAGTTCCCATTACAACACAATAAATCTTCTTCTCTGCTGAATATTCTGATTCTCACTAACCAATCTAGTACAAGATACAAATCCTACAGCATTTACATACAGCCTATAAGAATCATTACATTATCATCCTGTGTTACATTTTAAACCCTAAAAACTTCTCTTTGGGCCCCTTCTGCCAAGCTGTAGGGTCTGCTCTGACCCTTGGGCCTGTCTGCAAGCAGAGGGTGTTGTTCCATCAAAAGGGGATCACCTTCAGCCAGCCACACCATTGTTTTCCTCTTGTTCAGTAGACAAGTCACTGCAATACTCACGTGGTGAGGGTGTTGA
The DNA here is from genome assembly GCF_027579445.1 of Ammospiza nelsoni. Classification (NCBI taxonomy): domain Eukaryota; kingdom Metazoa; phylum Chordata; class Aves; order Passeriformes; family Passerellidae; genus Ammospiza; species Ammospiza nelsoni. The sequence continues at coordinate 3,970,929 of NC_080656.1, read as the reverse complement.
GGCCACAGGCTCTCATTTTGAGCATGCGATCCTCCCAGTACTCGCGGGGCACTCGGAAGTAGTGCATGGAGCCCCCCAGGATGCGGAAGGGCATCCCCTCCAGCAGGAACTCTGAGTTCTCTGTCTGCAGGCCATGGTTCCTCCCCCACAGCCTCAGAGGGTTCAGCTCGCTCCAGTTAAACCTGGAAGAGAAAAGGAGATGGGTGAGCAGTCAGTCCTGGGGGAGGAATGTGTCCCACTCGTTGCACCTCACCCAGCACACAATCGCAAGGTTGGAAGATGTGGTGTTACATTTTAGTTACATGGTTTGCTCTCTCACCTCTCAAAATGTAGGGTTTATTCCAAGCCTGTGACCCTCCCCTGAAGTATCATGGATCTGTAATCCCATGGGCCCAAGTCTTATTCTGTGCCCACTTTGAATCTCTGTGTTAAGCTGTGCCAGGGAGACCAAACCTCTCCTGGCCCTTTCCTCCCTCTCTCTGCAACAGGAAGAGACCCTAAAGATCATCGAGTCCAACCCAGCCCCAACAGCTCAACTCAACCCTGGCACCCAGTGCCACATCCAGGCTTTGTTAAACACACCAGGGATGGTGACTCCACCACCTCCCCAGGCAGAACATTCCAGAACTTTATCACTTTTTCCTGATATCCAACCTGTATTTCTCTTGGTGCAGCTTGAGACCAGCTCTGACCTTCCTGCTTCTCAAGTAAGCCACACTCTTGTTCCTACAGAGCACAGAGATGGTTCAGAAGGCTCTAAGCTAGTTTGGGGGATCTTCCCAAATATAGATTTAAATCCATTTCACTCCCAAATATAGATTTAAATCCATTTCACTGCCTGCTTCCCCCCTGAACCCCCAAGCAAAGCTCTACAACTGACACTGCTCAGGCACAGAGCATGAAACTCACTTGCTGAAATCATGGATGGGCAAGTTTTCACTCACAATATTCACAAACACGTCCCTAACTTATGGAATCCAATATCTCCCTGTTCTGCAGCAGGAGGGCACATGGCTGATTTCTAGACCCATGTTCCAACAGGAGCTGCATCTCATCACTGCCATCCCAAATCTCTTGGGGACTCTGTCACCTTCCAACTCAAAGCATGGAAAAAATAAAACCCCCTCACCTGTTCCCTGTGAACAGAGAACCTTTTCCTCAAGTTAATGAACCCTCTGGATTATATTCATCACCCAGGAGAGACTAAATCAGCTGTCACCACAAACTTACCTCTGCCCACATCACTGTTTGTGCTAATCCTGAAAATGTTATTTGCCAGAAGAACCAGAGGCACGGGGCCAGCAGCTCCTCAGCACTCACCAGGGTGATCCCTCCTGCTGCCACTGCTCCTCTCAGGTCAGCCCCTGCACTAACCATGGCTCACTTTGGCCGAACCAAAACCCCATTTCACCAACAGGACAGTGTCTGTTTTTACCAGAGCACTGTCACTGCCTCTCTCAGCCCACCCCATAACACACAGAGATCAGACAATGGCAGCTTGTTCCTTATCAGAGCCAGATGTGAGCAATGAATTCCCAGCTCCAGAAAGCAGCAATGACCAGCACATTTGGGAGGAAATCACAGTGAGAGAGGAGAGGAACACCTCAGGCTGCAGCTGCTGCCCAGGCTACGTGAGAAGCACTTGTTAGCAGAGGGTGAGGATGCTCAGAGCTCGTGGCTCACAGGGATTGCTAACCACAGTCTGCCTGTCCTCTGACAGGCCAGGGGCACTAAAAGGAGCTGAACTAAGGTCTGCAGGGCACTGCAGGGCTGGCTGACAAGCTCAAGGGTACCTGAGTAGCAGAGCATTCTCACAGGGCTCTGAAACAGCCGGCAGCAGGCAGGGGTAATACCTGCAAAAGGAAGCCAGGTTAGATCTTCACTGCCTCCAGACAAAAATCCCACTGATTGTCCAACCATTCCCAGTGATTTATGGTCTCTTCCAGCCAGGTCTTATAAGATCTTGGAGACTTATATCACACCTAAGATAGCTCAAGTATTTTAAAAGGCATAAAACCAGCAGGATGGCTTCTGTGGTAGTGTTGGAAACAGGAAAGTTTTATTAAAAGGCAAAATAGCAAAACTCTTTACAGAGAAAACCTGAGCCAGGTGGAAGATGTTCTTGCTCCTGGTAAAACACCCCACAAAAGCCATTAATTTCTTTATTTTCTTTTTCTAGTGAATTGCTTCGGCAGGACTTTTTGACTTCTGTCCAACTGGCTATCCTTAAGTTTGAGGTGAAGTTCCCAAGGTCCTATGAGGTGTCTTTTTACCTAATTGAGGAGAGAAACTGTCACAGACATGTTTTCATGAAAAATCATTTTTTTAGGATTTTTCCTCCTGAGAAGCTGAAAGGCCTCAGGAACAAAATGTAAACAATGGTTATCTGCTGCTGTGGGATGCAACAGGTGCATCTGGGATTGGTCTCGTGTGGTTGTTTCTAATTAACAGCCAATCACAGTCAGCTGGCTTGGACAGAGAGCCGAGCCACAAACCTTTGTTATCATTCTTCCTTTTCTATTCTTATCCAGCCTTCTGATGAAATCCTTTCTTCTATTCTTTTAGTATAGTTTTAATGTAATATATATCATAAAATAATAAATCAAGCCTTCTAAACATGGAGTCAGATCCTCGTCTCTTCCTTCATCCTGGGACCCCTGTGAACATGGTCACAAGAAACTTCTGGGCTTTTTTCCTTTTTAAGGAGACAAAGGACAGTTTGGTCACTCCATAAACAGGGAGCACATTCCTACATCCCAGCAGCAGAGCTGAGCAAGGAGACCCTGCTGTGTCAGAATGTGGGGTGATAACAACAGCTCCTGATGATGGTGCAGCTCAGGTAGGAGAAATGAGAACAAAACACAAATCTGCCACATTTAAAGAGTGCCTGGGTAAGAGCAGGACCCAACATGCTCATCTGCATGAGAAACAGCCAGAGAATGATGAGAGGAGGCTGGGAAATGGCAGCACTGCTCCCAAGGAATTGTGACAAATTTCAGCAGCAGGGGAAAGGGTTCTCAAGCCCCAAACAGACACTCCATGGCCACCTGCCCCTCTGTGCTGCTAAATTACAGATTATAACTTTGGCAAATGTGAAAAATGCACATTTTATGACTGGCTTTTTGCAAATATTCAAATGAATATTATATGTGTTATGTCAGAAAGTGATGCTGCATTAATTTTCTTAAGTAATGTGGTAAATATAGTTTTAGGCTATACCGTAATGTTAAAATAGAAACTATGCTATGTAGGACACTTTTTCTAAAGAAAGGACCTGCACTGAGATAGCAGCCACAGGACACCTGAATCTTTCAGAAAAAGAGAATTTATTCCTCCCTTATCAGAAGAAATGAACTTCTTCCCACCTTGCTCAGCCCTGAAGACGCTGTCAGGATTCAGAGGAAGAAGCTGACACTGCCCAGCCAGAATCCTGTGTTTGAATGGAATTTATGCATCATGGATGAGCTGTATGAATATGCAACAGGCTGCTGTTTTTAAGTGTTAATCCTCTGTTAACATGGGTCCTTTTTTGGGCTTATTTTGTCCAGAAAAAGGTACCTGGACTGTCCATAACTCTTTGTTTCTATTGTCTCATATTATCCTAATCCAAATTGTCCAAATTATTATTACTCTAATTATATTACTATTTTATAACCATTTTATTACTGTTAAACTTCTAAAATTTTAAAAACAACTGATTGTTGTTTTTCACAACAAACCAAACCAGCAGCTACATCTACTTCAGTTTGCTCAAAGGGGTCTGGAGATGCAAAACTCCAATTTTTAAAGATTAGGTTGGAAAAGAGTTTCCAAGTTGTTTCTTAGCTAGGTAGAGCCCCAGATTAGCCCTGCACACAGAAGTGCTGCTGACTGGTGCCAGAATGAAGGCTGTGCTCAGGAGCCACACACAGCCAGATAAAAATAAATTAATCACTTAAGATCATCTTCTTAATCCCAGGCACAACTAACCTGGCACATTCCCATCAAGTTTCCTACTTTAAAACTCCCCACCTTCATTGTTTTTTTCTTCCCAAGAAGGGCTGGTAGGAAGCTCTCAGCCTCCCAATATTTTCAACACATTATTCTAGATATCCTGAAACCCACATTTCTCATTAGGATCTGTTCAAGTAACCTCAGGAAGAAACATTTCTGTGACTCAGCAGAGCTTGATCCTGTTACCCTGAGCTGGATTGTCAGAGTTTAAAGTGTACCTGGGCTCTGTGCTTCCTCCTGAGAGCAATTTATAGCTCCCAGTAGACCTTTTTCTCACTTCTATAATGACTGAACAGGTTGCAAATAATCTTTTTTTTCCCTTTGTTAAAGGTTCCTGGCTTTCTTTGTCATCCCTGGGAGTGTTCCAGGTCAGGCTGGATGGGGCTGGGAGCAATCTGGGACAGTGGAAGTGTCCCTGTCCATGGCAGGGGGTGGGACTGGGTCATCTTTAATACCCTTTCCAACCCAATTCTAGGATTCCATGATTCTGTGATTTCATCTCTGCCTCAGGGAAGTCTCCTTTGCAGAAAAACCCCAAAACAACCATTCCATTACCAACTAACCCCAGAGCAGAGACTCTGAAGTTGGATTGGATGAGTTAGTCCAATAAAATGGAATAAGCTTTTGTAAGATGGAATGTGAAGTGCAAAACACAACACATGGAAAAGCAAAGTCCCAATTAACTCCTGAACCAAACAGCCATGCTGCTCATGCCTGTGAAACATAAAAGTGGCTGAAGTCCTCTCTGCAGGAGAGATTTGAAAAAAAATCTCTCTGATTGAACACCAACCCTTGGTCCATATTCAGAGCAGTTGGGAGAAAAAGCTGATGAAAAAAAAACCAGCCAAACCAGGGCAAAAAGGGAAAAAAATCCAACAATTTGTTTGCTGATACTGAAGGATGTGCTTCAGAGGACAAGGGACTGTGCTGCTAATCCCTAAGCTCCACTGAGACCTCCAAGGGCTTTGCTGTTTATTCTGGGCTTCTCTGGCCAGGGGAAAGTGAAAGCTCTGAGCTGCCCTGCACAGCCCCCTGGCTCACAGAGCATGGCTGAGGTAACAGCAGAATATTCTGTAAAACTGCTCATTCTGCACACACGGGTTTATTCTGCACACGGGGGTTTGTGGCCACACTCCTACAGGAGACAGATTCTGTGCCTCCATCAGGTATCAGTTTGCAATAATCCCCCCTAAGAACCCAGGTGGCACAAATCCAAGGCCAGCTGTGCAAGAATTTTGCTTCTAATTATGCAAAGATTTATTAAAGTTTTTTCCATAGCTCTGAGGATCAGGTTTGCTTCCAGCTATGATTTTAAGAAGGTGTTATAAAACAATCCAGCTGGCAATAAATAACTCTATTACGTCTCCATACGTATCCATGTGTATTTTCCAGCATGTCACTGCGAGGGACTGAGGAGTTTCTGACACCTGGAAGAAACACGGGGAAGAGCATCACCCCTAAAACGAACGTGATCTAAACCACATGGGATTCAAGCCAGAACCTCAAAATACTTCTTGATACTACTGGTGGGTACAGATCTGCTGGTCTGGAGGGTGAAACACGAGCAGAGAAGGAAGAGAAGAGGGTTAAACTGGACAGGTGGGCATGGCCCATGGGTGCCACACTGCTCTGGGGACACGGAGCAGTGACAGGCAGGGCTGCAGAGAGGGAAACAACGCCAGGGAGCCCGGAGCTGGGAGAGATGTGCCGGAGCAGCGATCGATCCGCGGAGCGCATCATCCACCAGCGCTGCGGTGATGCAAAGGCTCCCAAGGTCGGCACAGAAGTGATTTATAACAAACCCAGGGCTGATTTATAACGCAGAGCTGATTTATAACACAGAGCTGATTTATGGCGCTGGCAGCGCGGCTTTCCCCGCCGATATTTCGGTGATGGACAATGTGGATATCAGGTGCAGCATATATTTATATTTATATTTATATTTATATTTATATTTATATTTATATTTATATTTATATTTATATTTATATTTATATCTATTTAAAGCTTTGCTCATTCCGCGCTCCTTCCCACGCTCCGTTCCGCTGCAGGAATAACGGCAGCGGAGGTCTCCCGTAGGAAAGGACGGGATTGTACCGAGCCTGCCTCCCGCCCGGTAATTCCCGGCAGCGCACGGGACGCACGGGCGCTAATTACGCTAATTACGTTAATAACCGTTCATCCCGTGCACCGGCGCCGCCGATTCCATCCATGCGCAGTTCTCCCGCAGCCAGCCCCGCTGCCGGCGGCGGGGCCTGCGCCCGGCGGGCACCGACACCGCCTCACGCCCGGCCCCGCCGCCCCCGGGCCGCGACCCCCGCGCCCCCCGCCGCGTCTCACCTGCGCAGCAGCAGCCACAGCACGACGAGGAGCAGCGCGACGCCTCCGAGGCGGCGCTGCCGCCGCCCCCCGCACGGCCACATGGCGGAGGGAGCGCGGCCGGGCCCCGAGAGCCCGGAACCCCCGGAACTCCGACCCGGTGCCCTCCGGGCCCGAACCCCCGACCCGCCGGGCGCCGACCCAGAGCGCGCCCGCCCCGCCCCGGGCCCGCCCCACCCGCCGCCCGCGCGCCACTGGCCCCGCCCCTCCGGCCCGCCTCCCTGACTCCCATTGGCTGGCGGAGGGGCGCGCGCGCCCGAGGGGGCGGGGCGTGAGGGGGAGCGGCGAGGCCGTGAGGGAACGGCCTGAGGGGGGACGGAGAGACGGACCGAGAATGTGGAGAAGGAACATGGCAGAGAGGATATGGGAGAATATGGATAGAGAACATGGATAGAGACCCTCTCAGCCCAGAGCACCCATCCCTGGGTCTCCCCCGTGGGCAGGGGGCTGTTTCTCTTTGAGGAACAGGTGTTTGTCCTTTAAACTGCTCTCACTGCCCTGTGGGGCAAATTCAATGTGCAATAAAACGAGGGAGGGGACATTCAGGGCCTGCCAGCAGCACTAGGAACTGAGATCAAACAAGTGGAAGGTGTCTGGAATGAGTTTAAGGGTTAAAAGTCTCTTCCAACCTATCCCACTCCATGATTCTGCTGCTAATCTCTGTCATTTTCCCCCTGCCAAGTACTGCTGTGAAAAAAGAGCTGGCTGACCCGGAGGGGTTAACAAAGACATTACCTAAAAAGCCCTCAAGCAGAACTATTTTGCAACACCTACTTCAAAAATTCCCCGTTACCTCTGTTTAAACATCTGAAATACCACAGAAGGAAATTACCTTAATTTCCACTCCAGTAACATTTCCATCTTTGCTTTATTGATTCCAAATCAGAGAGGAAAAAACAATTTAATTTATCAATATTTTTACTCCCCTTACATTGTTCACAGCCTCACTGATTGGAGGCCACGGAACTCAATATTTCTGTACATAACCTTAGTATTTCATTTGCACTTTTGTGTTGCAAAGGCTTCTTTGAGATTAAGCACCAAGATGTGGTGGGAATACAGAGAACAAGCAGTGGCTGGGAAAAGTTTAGGAAACCTTAGGAAAAATTTGCTGGGAAAAGAGGGAGTGCTTCTAGCTAAAGGAGAGGCATCCTGGGATAAAAACCCTTCTGGTTAGAGCCTGTGATCATCTGGGGTGCTGTGAGCAGTTAATTCCTTCAAAATAAAGATTTCAGTGATCCCATGGGCTCACCTCTGCCTGAGATTCCCATTTCAGAGGCGAGCAGCAGCTCTGGGTTTGTTTTTCCAAGGAGGATGTGTGGCAGGCAGGCCAGGAGCAGGGTTTGGAGACAGGCTTGTATTGACAGCTGTGATTTCTGGCTGCACAACGCCAGCCTGGTGCCAGGCACGGCGTGCAGCTGTGCCAGCCAGCTGTGGGTAAGGCAGGAAGGCTGTTTCCACTGGGGCATCCCCCTCTGCACTCCCAGGGACAGAGCTGGCCAGCAGGGGAGGGAAACAGGCCGGGCTGGCACACATGGAGGGATTTGAAGGCTCCTGGCTTCAGCCCTGTAGCAGATTCCTGGCCACAATCATCCTCATGACCTCGTTGGTACCTGCAGCAGGATGGGCACACAAAGGAAACACAGTTAGGGCATGCTCCAGGATTTTCCTCCTCAAAAAGCCAAGAGAATTCTCCCCTTATGCGCAGTTTACAGCACAGAGAAGCTCTTCCCATTTAGGAGGGGTTGGGCCAAAACCCAGCTGACAAGGGCCAGCATATTGCTTGGGAAATTGCTGCTTTTTATGTGAGTGTTGGGAGGCTGCAGGAGCAGGCACTGAGCAGAACTGGATTTACAGCAACATCTGAGCTCTCTGCTGTACATTTAACACATTCACCACACACAGGCTGCAAACCCACTGGGTGTAAGAAACAGCATGTCCCTTACCAGCTACCCTGGTTGTAGGTGAGGGCATTTCAAAGCAGGGAAAACAGAATATTTAGGAGGTGAAACTGGGATTAGAAAAGGCCAGATACTGTTAGAGACACAATGTCATGCCAGAGCTAGGCATTCCTGTAGTTAAATTTTTTAACAATGGCTTTTCAGGCCATAGATCTCATAGAGAGGTGAGTAGGAATTTATGATAGAATTAGTTTTATTTTTAGGGTTGTGCTTTGTTTTAGGGGGGTTGGCAGCATCTAACCCCTCCCCTTATCACGGACCAAAATCACTGTTAGAGAAACGATGTCAAGGAGTGTAAACAGACCAAAATCACTGGACAGGAATTGTTAGGGAGAATCATCACATGGCCAGGAGTAATGGGATGAAACTGGACAGAGGCACTGCTAACATGACAACTAAATATATTTCTCTGCTGTAAGACTCTTAAAATAGCCAACTAGATATCTTCCTCTGCCCTCACACAGCCAGAGTTCCCAACCAGGGCACTCACACACAGCACACCTCCTGCTCAGAGCAGAGCAGGGCTCTGAAACCCAAGAATCAGACTCTCATGGGAAGGGAGGAGCCTCCAGGGGGGTTTTTCTCCCAACCCCTCTGCCAACTTCCCTTGTTCTAGGAGTGTCTTTTACCTTCCAGGATCTGGTGCACTCTGATGTCTCGCACGAACTGCTGCACGGCGTAATCCTTCAGGTAGCCATAGCCACCGTGCATCTGCAGAGCCTGGTTACAGATCTGAGGGGATAACACTGCTCTGAGCTGACTTGTGAGGTCACAACAGTGGCACAAGCTCAGTAATGACCCAGGAAACTGAGCTCACTTTTTCTCCCTGGTCACCTAATCTCATCTCTTAAAAACGTGGTGTGACTGTCAGACCCCATCAGTGCTGCTCTCCCTGCTAGCACATTCCCTGTTTTATGTTATGGCTGTGTTTATGTGAACAGGAATGCATAGAAATACCCAGGGATGGGTACAGACACCCAGGGATGGGTATGGATAACCAGGGATGGGGACAGATGCCCAGGGATGGGTATAGAGATACACAGGGATGGATACAGACATCCAGGGATGGGTACAGAGATATCCAGGGATGGGTACAGATGCCCAGGGATGGGTACAGGGATACCAAGGAATGGGTAGACATACCCAGGGATGGGTACAGATACCCAGGGATAGGCACAGGGATACCAAGGAATGGGTAGACATACCCAGGGATGGGTACAGATACCCAGGGATAGGCACAGAGATACCCAAGGAAAGGTATAGATACCCAGGGATAGGTACAGATACCCAGAGATGGGTACAGAGATGCCCAGGGATGGGTATAGATACCTAGGAATGGGTATAGACACTCAGGGGTGGTACGAGAAATACCCAGGGATGGGCACAGAGATGCCCAGGGATGGGTAGGGATGGGTATAGACAACCAGGGATGGGTACACAGATACCCAGGGATGGATATAGATACCCAGGGATGGGTACAGGGATGCCCAAGGATGGGTACAGATACACGGCACAGGTACAGAGATGCCCAGGATTGGGCATAGATACCCAGGGATGGGTACAGGGATACCCAGGAACAAGTATAGATACCCTGGGATGGGTACAGACACCCAGGGATGGGTACAGATACCCAGGGATGGGTACAGAGATGCCCAGGGATGGGTAGGGATGGGTATAGACACCAAGAGATGGGTACAGATGCCCAGGGATGGGTAAAGAGATGCCCAGGAATGGGTATAGACACCCAGGGATAAGTATAGATGCCCAGGGATGGGTATAGACACCCAGGGATGGGTACAGAGATGCCCAGGGATGGGTAGGGATGGGTATAGACACCAAGAGATGGGTATAGATGCCCAGGGATGGGTGCAGAGATGCCCAGGAATGGGTATAGACACCCAGGGATGGGTATAGATACTCAGGGATGGAAATGGATACCCAGGGATGGGTACAGAGATATCCAGGGATGGGCACAGGGATACCCAGGGATGAGTGCAGAGATGCCCAAGGATGGGTACAGATACCCAGGGATAGGTATAGATACCCAGGCATGGGTATAGATACCGTGGGATGGGTACAGAGATGCCCAGGGATCAGAACAGACACCCACGGATGGGTATAGACACCCAGGGATGGGTACAGGGATGCCCAAGGAAGGGTACAGATACACAGGGATGGGTACAGGGATACCCAGGTATGGGTATAAATACCCAGGAATGGGCACAGAGATACCCAGGGATGGGTACAGAGATGCCCAGGGATAGGTATAAATAGCCAGGAATGCTTATAGATACCCAGGGATGGGTACAGAGATACCCAGGGATGGGCAGGGATGGGTATAGGCACCCAGGAATGGGTCTAGATACCCAGGGATGAGTACACAGATATGCAGGGATGGGTATAGGTACCCTGAGATGGGTACAGGGATACCCAGGAACGGGTACACACACCCAGAGATGGGTACAGACACCCAGGGATGGGTACAGAGATGCCCAGGGATGGGTAGGGATGGGTATAGACACCAAGAGATGGGTATAGATACCCAGGGATGGGTACAGGGATGCCCAAGGAAGGGTACAGATACACAGGGATGGGTACAGGGATACCCAGGTATGGGTATAAATACCCAGGAATGGGCACAGAGATACCCAGGCATGGGTACAGAGATGCCCAGGGATAGGTATAAATAGCCAGGAATGCTTATAGATACCCAGGGATGGGTACAGAGATATCCAGGGTACAGGGATGCCCAAGGATGGGTACAGATACATGGGATGGGTACAGGGATGCCCAGAGGTGGGTATAGACACCCAGGGATGGGTACAGAGATACCCAGGGATGGGCAGGGATGGGTATAGGCACCCAGGAATGGGTCTAGATACCCAGGGATGAGTACAGAGATATGCAGGGATGGGTATAGGTACCCTGAGATGGGTACAGGGATACCCAGGAACGGGTACACACACCCAGAGATGGGTACAGACACCCAGGGATGGGTACAGAGATGCCCAGGAATGGGTATAGACACCCAGGGATGGGTATAGATACTCAGGGATGGAAATGGATACCCAGGGATGGGTACAGAGATATCCAGGGATGGGCACAGGGATACCCAGGGATGAGTGCAGAGATGCCCAAGGATGGGTACAGATACCCAGGGATAGGTATAGATACCCAGGCATGGGTATAGATACCGTGGGATGGGTACAGAGATGCCCAGGGATCAGAACAGACACCCACGGATGGGTATAGATACCCAGGGATGGGTACAGGGATGCCCAAGGAAGGGTACAGATACACAGGGATGGGTACAGGGATACCCAGGTATGGGTATAAATACCCAGGAATGGGCACAGAGATACCCAGGCATGGGTACAGAGATGCCCAGGGATAGGTATAAATAGCCAGGAATGCTTATAGATACCCCGGGATGGGTACAGAGATATCCAGGGTACAGGGATGCCCAAGGATGGGTACAGATACATGGGATGGGTACAGGGATGCCCAGAGGTGGGTATAGACACCCAGGGATGGGTACAGAGATACCCAGGGATGGGCAGGGATGGGTATAGGCACCCAGGAATGGGTCTAGATACCCAGGGATGAGTACAGAGATATGCAGGGATGGGTATAGGTACCCTGAGATGGGTACAGGGATACCCAGGAACGGGTACACACACCCAGAGATGGGTACAGACACCCAGGGATGGGTACAGAGATGCCCAGGGATGGGTAGGGATGGGTATAGACACCAAGAGATGGGTATAGATACCCTGGGATGGGTATAGGCACCCAGGGATGGGTATTTTTAGGGAATATATTGATTTTTGCTGCATTTCTGTGGTTTGCAAACCCGAACCGCCCGATCGCCACCTGGCGGCCACTCAGGGCAGGGGCGGGCAGGGCGCTGGTTTCCATGGAAACGCGACTCCGTGCGTCCTGTCCCCCAGTTTGGGATGGAAAACGAAACAACAGCAAAAATTCAAACTGCTGAGCGCATAAACAGCTTCTAAATGGCACTGGGATAGAAAATACCAAGTTATTTTCCCCCTTTCTTGCTTTCTCTTTATGGAGACATTTTGATAAAGTAACAAAATAAGGTATTTTTCAGTGATAAGATAATTTTCAAAGCAATAATGTAATTTTTCAGCAGTCTAGGAAAGACTTGCTACCTAAAAATGATCAACCTGCAACATGCAAATTTTCCTTGGAAAATAAAAATGCTCTGCTCCCTGTCCTGTCACCCTTTTGGCCCCCTAGGAAGAAAAGTGGAAATATGTTTGAAATCTCTCAGATTATTAATCCTGCAGCCTCCACATGTGTTATAAAACATCCTGTCCTCATATAAGGCTCCTGTTGGATTTGGGTTGTGTAGTGGTTTTGGCTTGCCAATTTAAAAATCTTAATTTTTAAATTAAGATTTGAGATTAAATCTTAGAACTGTTAAGATTTTTTTTAATCTTTAAAAAAAGTGGGGTTTTTTAAGGTTTCTTTTAAGGTTTTTTAAATATTTAAGATTTAAATTAATCTTGATTTAAGATTAAATTTAATCTCAAATTTGATATTGAATTTAATATTTAAAAAAATAAGATTTTTAAAAAGAATTAAGATTTTAAAAAGATTTAAGAAGTAAATTAATCTTAAGATTAATTTTTTTTTTTTTTTTTTTTTCAGGGAGAAGACCACACTTCTTCCTGACACCCTGGCCATTAAGGTTAAATTCGAGTTTTTTTAAAAATTTAAGATTTTTCAGGGAAGAAGATTAAACTTTTCCCAGACACCCTGGCCATTAAGATTAAATTTAAGATTTAAAAAAAGTTAAGATTTTTTCAGGGAAGAAGATCAAACTTCTCCACGACACCCTGGGCATTAAGAGTAAAAAAAATACATATATTTTTCAAGGAGAAGAACAAAATTCTCCCTGACACCCTGGCCATTAAGGGAGGCATCTCCAACCTTCTAATGAGGATTCCAAGAGGAGTTTGAGGCACCTAACCCGAAGCACTCGTCGGTGGCGAAGAGCTTGGCCATGGAGCAGAGCACGGCCAAGCTGGGTCATTAAGGGGGGCATCTCCAACCTTCTAATGAGGATGCCATTAAGGGGGGCATCTCCAACCTTCTAATGAGGATGCCAAGAGGTTTTTGAGGCACCTACCCCGAAGCACTCGTCGGTGGCGAAGAGCTTGGCCATGGAGCAGAGCACGGCCAAGGTGGGTCATTAAGGGGGGCATCTCCAACCTTCTAATGAAGATGCCAAGAGGTTTTTGAGGCACCTACCCCGAAGCACTCGTCGGTGGCGAAGAGCTTGGCCATGGAGCAGAGCACGGCCGCGTCCTCCCGGCCCTCCTGCAGCGCCCGCGCCGCGTTGCGCACCATGAGCCGCGCGGCCACCAGCCGGGTGGCCATGTCTGCCAGCCTGAACTGCAGGTACTGCAGAGCCACGGGAGAGCTCCATCAGCACCTCACTGGGGTCTCAGCCACAGCCCCACCATGCCAGGCAGGACTGGTACCCACAGCTCTACAGAGAGGCAAACACAGCCCCACCATGCCAGGCAGGACTGGTACCCACAGTTCAACAGAGAGAGGCAAATACAGCCCCACCATGCCAGGCAGGGCTGGTACCCACAGCTCTATAGAGAGAGGAAACACAGCCCCACCACTGCCAGGCAGGGCTGGTACCCACAGCTCTATAGAGAGAGGCAAATACAGCCCCAACCACTGCCAGGCAGGGCTGGTACCCACAGCTCAATAGAGAGAGGCAAATACAGCCCCAACCACTGCCAGGCAGGGCTGGTACCCACAGCTCTATAGAGAGAGGAAACAGCCCCACCACTGCCAGGCAGGGCTGGTACCCACAGCTCTATAGAGAGGAAACACAGCCCCACCATGCCAGGCAGGGCTGGTACCCACAGCTCTATAGAGAGAGGAAACACAGCCCCACCATGCCAGGCAGGGCTGGTACCCATAGCTCTATAGAGAGAGGAAACACAGCCCCACCACTGCCAGGCAGGGCTGGTACCCACAGCTCTATAGAGAGAGGCAAATACAGCCCCACCACTGCCAGGCAGGGCTGGTACCCACAGCTCTATAGAGAGAGGCAAATACAGCCCCACCATGCCAGGCAGGGCTGGTACCCACAGCTCTATAGAGAGGAAACACAGCCCCACCACTGCCAGGCAGGACTGGTACCCACAGCTCTACAGAGAGGCAAACAGGCCCACCACTGCCAGGCAGGGCTGGTACCCACAGCTCTATAGAGAGAGGCAAACTTTCCCTGGGGAAGGCTGTGAGGTCAGAGAAAAGAATAAGAAACAATTCTTATCTCCACTTGCTGCACCTGGTGTTGTGCACGTGTGGAATGTGTTACGGAAATTTGGTTACCAAAGGGTGGTTTCTTACTTGGACACTGGATCCTCAATTGGACCCGTCTGGATTGGACTGTCTGTAAGGGTGATGAACTTCTTAAGAAGTATAATATAATAATATAGTATAATATCATAATATATATATAAAAACACATATATAAAATAACATACTATATTATAATATAGTATATAATATAATAATATAGCATACAGAGAGGCAAACTCAAGGCATTGTCCTGGAGAAGGCTGTGAGAAGATCAGAGAAAAGAATAAGAAACAATTCTTATCTCCACTTGCTGCTCCTGGTGTTGTGCACGTGTGGAATGTGTTATGGGGATTTGGTTACCAAAGGGTGGTTTCTTAATTGGATGCTGGATGGTGTTTGGATTGACCTATTGGATCCATCTGGATCAGACTGTCTGTAAGGGTGACAAGCGTCTTAATAAGTATAATATAATAATATAGTATAGTACAATAGTATAATATAGTATGTAGTATAATATATATTATAGTATAATATATATTATATAGTATATTATACATAATAGTATAATATAGTATATAGTATAGTATAGTAGAATAGAATAGAATAGAATAGAATAGAATAGAATAGAATAGAATAGAATAGAATAGAATAGAGAAATTGATCAGCCTTCTGGAATCATGGAGTCACTGCTAATTATTACCCCACTCAATGGATCATTGCTACAATTAGGGCTCAGGTCTGACACGCTTCCTTACTAGGAAAAGCATTTTCTTGACTTCCCCAGGAAAGGCCCTGTGAGGTGAGGGATGGCCCTTCCAGCATGAGGAAGGGCAGAGCTGCTGCAGGGCTTACCTGGTTGCTGGCGAGGGGTTCCCCGAACTGCTTGCGGACAGTGAGATGCTCCTGAGCCAGGAGAACTGAGGCGTGAGCAGCTCCCAACGAGCAAGAAGCTGGTGTGAGAAGCCAAGGACACAGAGTGAAGGTGAAGCTACCTCAGACAGGCAACAGGAAGGTCCTGCCCTCCTCCCCTGGCTCTCTTTGGCTTTCTCACCGATGTTTATCCTGCCTCCGTTGAGGCCCTGCATGGCGATGTTGAATCCCTGCCCTTCAGCTCCCAGCCGGTTGCTCACAGGAACAACGCAGTCCTCAAAGATCACAGCCCGAGTTGGCTGGGAATTCCAGCCTACCTGGGAAAAAACAGAGCTCCTTCCAGACTGCCTGAGGAGCAGCACAGCTCCGACACAGAACCACCAGCCTGCTCCTATCCCCTCGCTCTCACTGCCAAGCTGTCACAAAGCACCCACGGTCTGCATGGTTTGGCCTCAGTGTGGAAATTGGAATGGGTGTTTTTGAGAAGCGCCACAAATCCAGTGATCTTGATTTTCCTGAGACTAAAATCCTTCACTTACCAAAGGGATGGGTATTGGGCAAACTTCACTTGGTAAAACCATGCCAGTCTGGGACTCCAATCCCATCCATGAAGAGATCCCTAATGCTTTGCACAGACAAGCTCATTGGGACCACAGGACACAGCCTCAAGCTGTGCAGGGGAGGCTCAGATTGGACATCAGGAAGAATTTCTCCATGGAAAAGACTGTCAGGTATTGGAATGAGCTGTCCAGGGAGGTATTTGAGTGGCCACCCCTGTAGGTGTTTAAGGAATGCCTGGATGTGGCACTCAAGCGAGCATCAGTCACAGGTTGGACTCAATGGTCTTGCAGCTCTTTCCAATCCTGATGATTCTGTGGTTCTGTGACCTCTGTCCTGCACTTCCCTCAAGCACACAGGAAGCACAACCCAAGCCTCTTACCTTCTTCTCCTTCTTGCCAAAGCTGAGCCCTGGCATTCCCTTCTCCAGCACGAGGCAGGAGATGCCCTTGGGGCCTGGGCCCCCTGTGCGACACATGACCACGTACACATCGGTGTCACCTCCCCCGCTGATGAAGGCCTGCAGGAGAGCACAACGAGAAAAGTGAGGCTTTGAGGGGGGTTTGCAAACTATCCCTGAGCCCACAGCAGCAGCTGGCAGGGTACAGAAATGGAGAGGCAAAGACCCCACAGCCAGAGGCATTTAGGGACTCAGCTGGTGAAAGCTCTGCAGAGCACTTCTTGCCTTGGGAGAATGCACAGAGGTGAGGAGACAGCAGGAATGGGAAGGACAGTGAGACCCAGGCAGCTTTAGCAGGAGCAAAGAGGTACCTTGGAGCCATTGAGGATGTAGGTGTCCCCTTTCCTCTGAGCTGAGGTCAGCAGGGAAGCTGCATCACTGCCACTCCCTGTTTGAGAAGCAAGGAAGCAGCCAGTGAAGCAGAAGGTCCAGAGCCTACAAACTCTCCCTGGGACCATACCCTGACACTTGAGTTTGTACCACGAGCATCTCAGCAATCATCATCTGCCTCTCCTCAACTTCACAAATGAATATGGAAAGAAACATTTCACCTCCAGCCCTTTGCAAGGTTCATGTGCAGTTAAAGAGAAAGGAGGTGTCCTGGTTGAGGATGCTCACCTGGCTCAGTCAGGCAGTAAGAGGCAAACTTTTCCATGCTACAGAGCGATGGGCAGAACCTGCGCCGCTGCTCCTCGTTGCCAAAGGTGTCGATCATCCAAACACACATGCTGAGGTGGGAGAGAAGGAGCAGCATTCAGGATTGATCATAGGTTGTACAAGAACTTCCCTGGCTGAACAGAGGAAAGCTCCACAAGCCCTGAGGCCTGAAAATGTTCTTGTTACACCTTCCATTCACCACACTCACTGCCCTGTAGAACAGCAGGTTCTGTTTAAGAGCCTCAGCCTCTCCTCCAGGCTCAGCCTGCTCCCTCTCCAGGAAAGTGCACCTGAAGAAAGAGCAGCATCATTGCAGCTCTCTGTGCCAAGTGACCCGTCACTGGACATGTCTGTACAAGCAGGACAGCCCTGGGGTCAGGTGGTGCCTCTGGGCTCTGTCACAGCACAGCAAAGGCACAAAGGCTTTTTCCAGGCAGGTTACTATCTATAGACAGCTTAAGTGGCAGGGCAGAGAACAAAATCCAGAACTTAATCCCATCTTGCATGCCACAAAGCTAAAATTACTTCTTGGTGGCATCTCAGTCCTTGTGGCCTATTTGTTTACTGCCATCCAGGGATCCTCACAGGGATGTGTGTACTCGAGGTCAGCATTTAAATATATAAATAATGAGCAGCAGCCAGGGAGCTGCCTCCAGCTGGATTTAGAGCCCACAGAGCAGCCAGGCTGACACCACCCACCCCTGCACAGACACACTCACTTGTGGATGCTCATGTAAGCAGTGGTGCTGGTACATCCTGTTGACAAAGCTTCAAAGATTATGGAGGTGTCAAGCCGTGACAATCCAGAGCCACCAACATCTGGTTTCACATAGATCCCACCAAATCCCAGCTGGGCTGCCTTCCTCATGGTT
The DNA here is from genome assembly GCF_027579445.1 of Ammospiza nelsoni. Classification (NCBI taxonomy): domain Eukaryota; kingdom Metazoa; phylum Chordata; class Aves; order Passeriformes; family Passerellidae; genus Ammospiza; species Ammospiza nelsoni. The sequence goes on along the minus strand of NC_080656.1, from coordinate 3,952,828 downwards.
TCCACAGGGAATATTTCCTATTGGGAAATAGGAAATAGGAAAGATACCCCAATGAATATTCAGGCTTAGTTCAGTTCCTTTGGGTAGCCCTGGGCTACCAGTTTGAGTCCCACCATCCTGCAGAGTTTAAGTCAGCTGGGTGGGTCAAATTAGAGGTGACACCAACACAGACAAATTCCATCTTCAGCAGTGAACCCAAGATCCAGGTGATTGAATAACCTGGCTAGGAAAGCTTCAAGGTATTTCTAATTATTTCCCTCCCCTAGTTACAGCAGCAGCTTCAATGACAACTCCAGAGCTACTGCAGGAACCCCTCAGTGAGACCTGTGGGTCACAACATCCTAAGGAAGGAAAAAGGGAGCAGGGCAACCCTGGTGAGGCTGTCCTACCTTCTCATCCCACTCGGCCATGTAAGGAGCCATCTCCTTGGCAGCAAAATCAAGGGCAACCTTTTGGAATTCCTTCTGATCCTCAGTGAGTCCAGTGGATGCTAGAAAAGGAGCAAGAGATGAGAACATGTGTCTGATGAGGGAAAGCAGCCCAACCACCTTGTCTATACCCCCTAACTCACATAAACAGTTCAGGGTCTCTCTTGCAGACACCATTCCTCTGTTCCTCAGGAATACAATGAGCTGTGCTGAGAGCATGGGGCTTTGGGAGGGGCTTTTTGGCACAAAACAAATCCAAGATCCCAGCTGGCTCTGCCTGCTCCATGCTAACTACATCAGAAAGCCAGGACAGAGGAGCACAGTCACTCCATCTCAGTAAGTCTGTGCTAAAGAAATGTGAGGGAGCAGTGCTGGGACTTCAAAGAAAGGAGATTGGAAGCAAATAATACAGCAGCCCTTTGGAAACAGCATCTAAAGCTTTAGTTAGGTTCTGCATTTGAAATCTGCTTCACTGACACACAGATCCAACATTGTTTTGTTTGTTCCCCTCCTGAAATTCACAGCTATGCTGGTGCCTCAATTTTAAATGTTGTTAGATGTTGAAGCAATTCATCTGCAAAGTGTTCTGGAACCAGAATGGCTTGGATTGCAAAGGACCCTAAAGACCATCTTGTCCTTGTTCCAACCTCCTGACACCTTCTAAGAGACCAAGCCCTGTCCAACCTGGCCTTGAGCACTGCCAGGGATGGGGCATCCACTTCTGGGCAACCTGTGCCAGCTGAAATTCTACCAGAGGAATTTCTTCCTAATATCTAACCTTAATCTCTCCTCTTTTAGTTTAAATCCATTCCCCCTTGCCCTATCAGTCTGCCTATATAAAAAATCACTTTCCTTCTTTTTAAAAATCCCTCTTCTTTGAGAGATATTCTTTGATTCACTATCAAATCTGAAAAACCATGAAAACCTAGGTAAGGGAAGGACACGGAGATGTCACTATAGGATATGAAACAACATGAGCACACACACCACTGCTCTTAAGGTGAAAAAAAAGGGAGTTTATTTTCTGACTCCCAACATTTATAGTTTTCTAAAAGGGACAGTGGATTGGAGGGTGACAGTGCTACCTCTCCAATGACACCGGACAAACTAACAGTTTATCAAATTTCTTCTATAAAAAGATGCAAAACAGTAAGTTATTTACAGAAAGTATGTGAGGAAGTTTACTACAAAAATGTAAACATTAAAAAGTTTTTAAAATCTTGAAAAAATCAGAGCAACGTAGAGAGGGACAGACCTTCCTTGTGGGCATTTTCCCACTATTGAGCACGGTCTAAAGAGGTAAAAGGAGGAATATGGAGAGGGATGAACCTTTCTTTCCTTCCAGGCTCTGTCCCACTGCTGAGCACGGTCTAAAGAGGTACAAGGAGGGACAGGGAGAGGAAAAGACCTTTCCTTACAGTCTCTGTGCCACTGCTGAGCAGCACGGTCTAACAAAACAGAAGGAGGGACATGGAGAGGGATGGACCTTCCTTGTGGGCTCTGTCCCAATGCTGAGCACGGTCTAAAGAGATAAAAGGAGGGGCAGGGACAGGGAAAGACCTTTCCTTGTGGGTTCTGTCCCACTGCTGAGCACGGTCTAACAAGGCAGGAGGAGGGACAGGGACAGGGATGGACCTTTCTCTGCCCTGTCCCACTGCCAGGCACCCGCTGCGCGTGTCCGCGCCCGCACCGCCCTGAACGGGAGCAGGACCCGAAGAGGAGGGACACGGGGAGCAATGACACACGGGGCAGTGACACCAACACCTGGGAACATCCCTCCGGGCGGGGACACGACCCGGGGGCCACCGAGCCGCCGTCCGTCCATCATCTCCCCCAGCCCGCCTCCCCCGGGCCGCGGGGCCGGGCAGCTCCTTACGGTCGATGCAGGACGCGATCCCCCGGCGCCCCAGCAGCAGCCGCGCCGCCGCCCGCGGGGCCGCTCGCCACGCCATGGCCATGGCCGTGCGGGGCCGCTCCGCTTCCCGGCTGCTGCCGGTGGGGCAGGCTGGGAGCTGTAGTCCTGCCCCCGGCGCCGCCCGCCCGAGCGGGGAGGGAGCGAGGGCAGCCGGCCCTGCCCCGGCCTTTGCATAGCGGGCACCGCTTCAGAGCGCGCTTCCTCCTCCTCCTCCTCCTCGTCCTCCTCCCCGCCCGGCACCGCCAGCATCCTCATCGCCCCGAGCAGGAGCGGCGGCAGCGGCCCGGGCTGGTGAGCGGGAGCTCGGAGGGCTGGCGAGGAGGGAGGGAGGAAGGGGAAAGCTTGGCATGGAAGGCGGAAAAGTTGATGCCGGCCGGCCTGGCAGGAGGCGGCGGGCTCGGAGCCGTGCGAGTGCTCCTGACAGAGGGGGCAGGGGACGGGCCGGCTGGAGCCCCGGGGTCCGCAGGGCTGGGAGGGACCTGGGGGTCAGCGGTGAACCCCCCTGGCCGGGCACGGCCACCTGCGGCCAGGTGCGTTTGGCGCTCTGCATTGAAGGAGCCGCTCCCGAGGGACGCGGGCGAGCCCGGCCAGGGGCAGGCAGAGCCCGGGCACAGCCCAGACAGAGGCAGGCAGAGCCCAGGAGAAGCGGGCAGAGCCCAGACAAAGCCCGGCCAGGGGCAGGCAGAGCCCGGGCAGAGCCCAGACAGAGGCAGGCAGAGCCCAGGAGCAGCGGGCAGAACCCAGACAAAGCCCGGCCAGGGGCAGACAGAGCCCGGGCAGAGCCCAGGAGCAGCAGGCAGAGCCCAGGCAGAGCTCAGATAGCGGCAGGCAGAGCCCAGGAGCAGCAGGCAGAGCCCACACAGCCGGGGCGAGGCTGGGCTGAGCCCTGGGGAGCAGCGCAGCTCCTGTGCCACAGGCAGAGAGCGGCCCCGCTCTGCCCACGCACCTTGGGGATTGCCCGGGCACAGCAGCGCTCCAGCCCTGCTGCTGGTGTCCATCAGGGCTCCAGGGTGCGGTCCCCAAGCCCTGCCAGCATTCACACTGATAGAGGAAGTGGCTGAGCTCAAGGAAAGATTTATTTGCTCTCCACTCGCCCTGCAGCGCTCGCAGCTCTCTGCCTCAGCCGTCTCTACTTTTTTCACCCGCCTGGAGCAGCGGTAATTCCTCCTCCTCCTCTCGTCCATCAGGTGCTTCTCAGTGAACAGAAGATAATTCAGAGAGACCAGAGATGCCTTGGCCGAGCAGAAAGAGAGACAAAGGAGCGGTAGCAGGTCTGTGCTGACATCCTGACTGGTTTAGCACGTCTCATTTGAGGTTCCAGGCTATAGTGAAACTACAGGCAGCCGTATTAACTGTCTGTCTTACAGACAGCATTTCCTGTGCCAAATGGGCTGAGCACCCAAGCGTGACTGAGACAAGCCTGCTAGGTGTGTGATAAGGACAGTGATGTATTCTCAGCACAAGGGGCTTAGGAAATGGAATTCAGGCCCATTTTTGCACAGCAGAGTTGGTCAGTCAGAGTACACCCAGTGCAGTGCCAGGAAGCTGATGTAAAAACAAAACCAAAAAGCTGCAAAACAAAAAGGAAAAACATGGCACTGGAGGCATCATGATGTGGTGTTTAAAGTACAAGATGAAAAACCTGCACATCTGTGCCACTCATCTGCTTGATCCACTCTAGCAAATAACCACATTTTTACCTCTTAATCACTTCTTAATAACTGGGGGTTTTTTGTCTGTGTCCTGAAGAAACAAAGGATCCCTTCTGAACAGGTAGCTCAGTGGAGGTTAAGCTAAGATTTCCAGCTCCTGCAGGAATTGAAATAGTTTGGTTTGCTTGGTGAATGTTCCTCTTACTCACCAGATTTACCTAAGTCTGCTTTGTTGCCTGGAGCTGATTTCTCAGCAATTAATTAAAAAAATTCAACTACACTTCATGTGGGCAAACATGGTCTATCCTGAGGTCTTTTTAGTACTAACTGGGAGTATTAAACTACATTTTTGCAGACACGAAAACCTCCTTATTTCAGATGCAAATTAGAAATACTCAGAATCATTGGTGCATAATGCTGTTACCTTACTCTGAGCACCTGGGCTGCCCCAAACTCCTGCTGCAGTCAAATGTGTGAAACCAGCTTGGACAACTAAAAATATTTTTTGAAACAAAATTTGTTTTATCTCAATGTCTTTTAAGATAAAAAAGAGCCTGATGCTAAAATTGCCAAAACCGAGAAGGAGACTTCGGATAAGGAGGAAGAAGAGAAGTCTGCAAAACCCCCAGCTGGGAGCTCCAAGTCAGGATGGAAGAACTGGAAGAAAAAGGAATCTGAGTCTGGTGGGGAGGAAAGCAAGATCACATATTGTCACTGGCTGCTGAAATCAGAACCTGAGAGCAGGCTGGAGAAGGGGGTGGATGTGAAGGTGAGCACTGACACCCCCTCACCCAGCAAAGGACAGCAGCAGGGCCACTCTGCCCACCTTTAGTGCCAGGTGCTGAGGGACAGCATCAGGCAACTCAGATTGTTTTATCTTCTCAAAACCCATTTTCCTCCTGCAAACAGAAAAACAAAATGTTCTTGTCCAAGGTGACAACCTTGGGGTTTCATACATGTAATACAAGAGGAAATCAGCTCCTCAGCATGCTTGGCTGCTGGTCACAGGCGCAGCATCTATTTCAGACTCTACCTTTATTCTGCTGCTTTGTAAAGGTTTGTCTGTAGGCCCTGTGGGAGATGAAAATTGTGTCAGGTTTGTGCTATAATTGAAGGAGCTGCTAGCAACAAATGCTCAGTGCAGACAATGACACTGTAAAGATCAGAAAGCTCCTGAATGAATGTTTATTTTCATTTCATTTGGCAGTTCAGTGTTGACGACTTGAAAGCTCAGCCTAATCAGACAACCTGCTGGGATGGAGTAAGGAACTACCAGGTAGGAAGCACATGGGGGCACTGAAATAGCAGAAGAAGAAGGTGGCTCTGCCCACAGCTTGTTCCTGTGCCTCAAGCATTTCCTCTTGGGGCACTCTGCCTGTTCATGCAGGTGCATTTTGTCAGGGACCTGAAGTCAACTCCTGCTTAGTGGCCTCTGGGTCAGAGGTAGATTCAGGCTGGTGCATATTCTGTCAAATCACTCAGTTTTTCTTTCACTTAGACCAACCTTTGATACCTCACAGCAAGTCTGTACTTACCCAGATGCTCTGTCAGTGCACAGCTTTCTGTTCCAAAGGAATTCCACGTGTGTTCTCCTGCTGTGTATGATCCCTGTGCTATACAGGATTCCCTGTTCCCCTACACATGATCTGCTCTGAATTGTTTGCTGACAACTTTCCTGAGCTGTTGAATTCCCACACACTTTCTGACCAACAGGAGCTTGCTCTTCAGCCTCGTTTTGACTTTATTTAATTCCAACACAAAACCATCTCTATGACAACTGTGGGAAACATTATCTGAGTAATTCTGAAGCACATCTACCTCTCCTCTTGTTGGTTCCTGCTCTTGGCTGCTTCTAATGAAGCCATGAGAGCTTGATGGAAAGAGCTGAAAGTCTCTTGTTTACTCCTGACAGGCAAGGAATTTCCTGAGATCCATGAAACTTGGGCAGCAGGCCTTCTTCTACCACAGTAACTGCAAAGAGCCTGGCATTGTGGCCCTTGTCAAGGTGAGTGTTTTGGGGAGAAGTGATAAGGAATGGGTTATCAAACAGCTCACTGCTTGTGTCTCAGCACCAAAGAGTGCAGGGAATGAGCCCAGGACACCTCAGCTCAGCCCTACAGGGCTGACTCAGCCGTGTCCCCAGAGGGATGGAACCACGCTGTGCTGTTTTCCTGCTGACATTTCGGGGCACTCCCAGCCAAGCCAAGTGCTGCTCCACACTCTGACTCACTACATTCTAGTCAGCAGGGCCCAGAAGGCAGTAGAATAAAACCAGGGCACAGAACAGCTTTTTCTTTAAGAGCAGAACTCATCACAAAGATCTTTAGCAGCAGCTACCCCGTTTTCCCCTGGTGCATTTCCTTCCCCACTGATCTCCAGCAGGTGATGCTGCACTCACTGTTCTGCACTCCTTCCACACAAGAAATGTAAAGAAAACTGTTAGGATGGAGATCAGGGAAAGCAAGGCTGATTTTTCACCAGGATTATTCCTTGTCACATCTCATGCCCTTTGCTGACAGTTGAACTGATGGAAACTTTCTAATTTCCTTCTGCTTCAGATCGTGAAGGAGGCGTACCCTGATCACACACAGTTTGATCAGAAGGATCCTCATTATGACTCCACCAGCAGAAAAGAGAACCCCAAGTGGTCCATGGTAATGTATTCCATTAAATACAGCTCTGTGTGCAAGCCAAGAGAAGGGAGAAGCCTCTTTGCATCATATTGAAAATCTTAAGCTTCTATCCTGGCCTAGCTGCCTTTTTCTCTCTCAAGAGAAAATTCAATCCTCTTTTCTCTGCTTTTTCCCCAGTCCCTTCCAGGAGGCTGCCAAAATATATCTCCCTAAATTTCCATATCTTGGCTGCATAGCTGGCCTCTCTTCATTTTCAAATCTTGGCTGCAGAGTTGGCCTCCACACGTGGCAGAACCCTGAGTTAGAAAAATGAGCTAAGAGCCACTGTCAGTGCACAGCAAACAGAGCTGTAGTTTTCAGGATTGTAGGGAAGGGAGTGTTCATGGGCTGCCTACATCCCGCATCTGAATTCTGCATTGTCTGTGACATGAATGCACCTTGCTGCTGCACAGTGCCAACAAATCACCTCCAGAACCCTGAGGTAGAAAAATGAGCTCAGAGCCACTGTCAGTGCACAGCAAACAAAGCTGTAGTTTTTAAGCACATTAGATTGTAGGGAAGGGAGTGTCACATCTGAATTTTGGACTGTCTGTGACATGAATGCACCTTGCTGCTGCACAGTGCCAACAAATCACCTGCCACAAATACTGGGAAGTTCTTTTAACCTTCGGCAAGGCAAAGTTAATGCACATCAGTCACTTCCTTCAGCTCCAAATCTTTATCCCTCAAATATTTAATGGACTGTGGAGGCTGTGTGCCTGTCCAACCTGCTGTAGCTTTGAGGCACATTAGATTGTAGGGAAGGGAGTGTCACATCTGAATTTTGGACTGTCTGTGACATGAATGCACCTTGCTGGTACACAGTGACAACGACATCACCTGCCACAAATACTGGGAAGCTCTTTCAGCTTTCAGCAAGGCAAGTTAATGCACATCAGTCACTTCCTTCAGCTCTAAATCCTTATCCCTCAAATACTTTTATGGGCTGTGGAGGCTGTGTGCCTGTCCAACCTGCTGTAGTTTTGAGGTACATTAGATTGTAGGGAAGGGAGTGTTCATGGGCTGCCTGCATCCCAAATCTGAATTTTGCATTGTCTGTGACATGAATGCACCTTGCTGCTGCACAGTGCCAACAAATCACCTGCCACAAACACTGGGAAGCTCTTTCAGCCTTCAGCAAGGCAAAGTTAATGCACATCAGCCACTTCCTACAGCTCCAAATCTTTATCCCACAAATATTCTATGGGCTGTGGAGGCTGTGTGCCTGTCCAACGTGCTGTAGTTTTGAGGCACATTAGATTGTAGGGAAGGGAGTGTTCATGGGCTGCCTGCATCCCACATCTGAATTCTGCATTGTCTGTGACATGAATGCACCTTGCTGCTGCACTGTGCCAACAAATCACCTGCAGAACCCCGAGTTAGAAAAATGAGCTCAGAGCCTCTGTCAGTGCACAGCAAACAGAGCTGTAGTTTTGAGGCACATTAGATTGTAGGGAAGGGAGTGTTCATGGGCTGCCTGCATCCCACATGTGAATTTTGCACTGTCTGTGATCTGCTGCTGCACAGTGCCACAAACACTGGGAACTTCTTTCAGCCTTCAGCAAGGCAAAGTTAGTGCACATCAGCCACTTCCTACAGCTCCAGATCTTTATCCCTCAAATATTCTATGGGCTGTGGAGGCTGTGTGCCTGTCCAACGTGCTGCTGCCCTCCCTTGCAGGTGGATGTGCAGTTTGTGAGGATGACCAAGCGCTTCATCCCCCTGGCTGAGATCAAGGCTCACCACCTGGCACACAAAGCAGATGGGGGCCCCCTCAAGGACATGATGCTCTTCAGCAGGCAGCGTCTGTCCATCCAGCCCCTGACACAAGGTGAGAACCTCCCAGGACTCTTCATTCCCTCTGTCAGGCAAGCTGCAAGCTCCACTTATGGTTTTTCTTTCCTTACCACAGAGGAATTTGATTTTGTCTTGAGCCTGGAAGAGGAAAAGCCACATTGAAGCAGCCCAGCTCCCACCCAGCCCGCTGACGCCTCCTCCTCCACCAGCACAAGTCTCAAGTTCACCTGCTCAAGCACAGCACCACCAACATGCCACCACAAGACCTGCAACCACACATCCCTTCCCCTGACACAGTTATTTTTGCTTATTTTTTCAATAAATAAAGCCTTTTGGAATCAACTGCAGCTACTTGGGTTTTAAAAGTAGGGAAATCTGCAATTTATCTCTTGAGGAAGAAACAGGTACATCTTCTTTGTTTAGTCTGGGGTCTAGTGCAGCTCCATGTACTGCAGAGGGACATTTAGAAAATTAGACAATTTAGAAAATTTAGAATCATTGAGTAGCCTGGGTTGAAAGAGACCTTAAAATCATCTCATTCCACCCCCTGCCATGGGCAGGGACATTTTCCACTATCCAGGGTGCTCCAAGCTCTGTCCAGCCTGGCTTTGGACACTTCCAGGGACGTGGCAGCCACACCATCAGGAGGAATTTCTCCCCAGCATCCCATCTAAACTATTTTCTGTCAGTTTGAAGCCATTTCCCCTCCTCCTGTCAGTGCATGCTGTTGTAAACAGTCTCTCAGGAGATGGATACACAAAGCAGATCACAGTGAACTTCCTGCAGGTACAGAAGTTCCCATGTTATTTTAGTTCTGACATCAGGGAAATGGAAGAAAATAAAGCCAGCCTGCTAATTTTTAAGCCACATGGGTCCTCCACCAGCACAGCTGCCAAGCAGTGACACAGCTTAAAGAAAGACCAAGGATTTACAGAGATAACAAAGGACAAACTCCTCCAGCATGTTTGAACTGCACACTGTGGCACTTTTAAAGAAAAATCTCTTCATACCACAGAAAAAACCCCAACCCAACCCAATATAAATCATCAGACAAACTCATGCACAGCATTTGACAGCCAGGGCTGGCTCTTTTTAATTGGAGAGACAAAAAAAACCCAAGTTTTAAAATACAGCCATTGAAAAGACGACGAATTAAGAAACATGTAAACACAGCAGAGGCTTAATTACAACTTGCACTGCTTGGTTTGGTACCTGCCCACTCCCCTGTGCCTGGGAGGGAGGGAATGAGCCAAGTACAGCACAGAACCACCAGCTCAGGGGGCAGGACTGCCCCTGGACATGCTAACACAACACTGCTCTGGAGTACCTTGTCCTGGAGTGAGCCCAGCTGCTCTCTAGGGATGCTCAGCACATCTGCTCCACCCCACACAAACACGGGCCTAACAGGCTGAAAATGGTCCTTCAGATTGAGTAAAAATGGGGATTATTTCTGAATTCTGGTTCCACACACAGGGACATGGGGTAGGAAAAATCCCCCAAATCAATGTATAGGCTCAATCCATGTATAGGCTCAATCCATGTAAAGGCTCATGCACCTCTTCCAAAGGAACCCTCCAGGAGTGATGAGCAGATGTTGAAGCCACCTCCTTCCAGCCAGGCAATGATCTCACACCCAGCCAGGCAGGAAAAAACCACTCCTGGGATGCAGAGACATCTCCATCCAGGGGGTTTCTTTCCTTCCACATGGCCTACAACCCAGGGGAATAAAGGGATAAAGGGAATGAAGGAGTAAAGGAATAAAGGAATAAAGGCAAGGAGGGAGCTGAAGGAAAGCTGAAGAAGATTTTAAGGGCACTGCTGTGCTCAGTTCCCCTTAGAAGAACAGTTTGCTATCCCCAAGAGCTCCCCAAGGAGCCTCCCTTGTCCCTAAAGGATTGTGCCTGGCTGCAGCACAGCCATTTCCCCCAAAGGAAGGGAGAGAGGAGTGTCCCAAGTGACATCCAGGGCTCCCTGCCATGGCAGAGGTGCCCAGCCCTGCCCTGGCACAGCAGGGTGATGCTTGCAGGGAGATTTTGCAAGGCAGGGCCCAGCCCATGGCACAGACTCCCCATGGAGGGACAAGCAAGCCATGTCCTCAGTGGGGCACAGCAGAACCAGGGGGTGACAGGGGAGGGAGGAGTGTCCCCAGTGACATCCAGGATCCCCTGCCATGGAGGGACAAGCCAGCCAGGTCCTCAGCGGGGCACAGCAGAACCAGGGGTGACACAAGCACTGAGCAGAGATGAGCATTGGTGTCCTCCACAGAGCGAGACTGGCCAGCTCCACTACAAACCACAACCTTACACGTGGTGAGGAAAAGATAACTGACTTTGGCAAGCAGAAACACACATTTATCACTGAATACAGTAGCTGTCATGACAGAAAAAGCTCCCCTTCCCACCCCAGCCCCACTCCCTCCACCAGCACCGTCCCACTGAGCACAGCAGACACTTCCATTGCCCAGACACCTGCTCCACACTCAGCTGCAGGACAGAGGAGCTTGATTCCAGAGCCAAAAGGAAGCTGGACAAACTAACAAGCCACAAACTCAGGGAAATCCAGACAAATCCCACTTGACAAAGCTCCTATCCCAGCACTTGGTGCAGGCTGGTCTCTCCCTGGGATAGGAGGTGTCACCACCTGCTTGAACAGGATGGACATCCTCCAAACTCAGGCAATCAAGTCTACAAAGCCACATCTGATTTTTAATGGAGGAGTGACTTCCTTCTGGTAATGTTCTCATGAGTCTACTTAGCTGAAGGCTAAAAGCAGCTTATTTAAAAAAAAAGAAAACCCACATTCAGGTTCTCAGCTCACTGCGTGCTCTCAGACCTCGCTGGTGACTTCAGCTCAGGCCTCAGGAATGTGTCTCTGGAATCAGAGCTCTGCCACCCTTCCAGGTGCTGCCTGCTCCTTCCAGCAGCCCACACTGGCCTGTTTGAGCCTCCCACAACCACTGCATCCCCCTTCTGTCCCCACTAACCCTCATCCTGCAGGCAGCAAACCTCAGCAAACCAGACCACATGCACGTGTCCCCACCCTGCTGTCCATCCCCACACACAGCCTGCTCTGTCCCCAGGACACAGACACAGGCAGGGCAGCACAAACCCACCCACAGGAGAACCCCCAGGAGCTGCTCTCCACACCTCCCTGCAGCAGGACCTGGGAGCAGCAGCCGAGTGTGGATCTCAGGACAAGATGAGGAAGGCACAGCTCGTGGCCAGGAGCCCTCCTGGCCCCACTTGTTGCCCACCCATGAGCACTGGGACCGTCACCGCTCTGCCCACCCCATGGCACCTCCTCCTGCAGCCACAGCTTCTGGTGGGACACAGCTCCACGTGGCTGGGTGGCAGTCCCAGGGCTGAGCCACCTCCAGCATCCAGCTGCTTATGGCAAGGAATCCAACGCCAGCACGGAGAGGAAGAAGGGGAAGCAGCGAGGGGATGACACCACAAGGCTTCCAGCAGGCCACAGCAGTCTCTGATCCCTCCTCTAGCTCCTTCTGCTAGGATCTCCATCCAGCTCATCACAGGGCAAGATCTCGGCAAGGCAAGGAGAACATCCATCCTGCACAGCCCCAAAGCACCCTGGGCCTTCCCCGCTCTCTCCTTCCCCACAGCTGTGGGAGCCCTCGGGGCACAGAGGAGCTCAGGAGGAGATCAGGAGCTCGGCCACGGCCTCCAAGGAATGGATGGACTGGGCAGTGCCAGGCACCTCCAGTGCAGCTGGCGGAGCCCTCCCGCCCCGTCCCACCCCGCCAGTCCTCCGAAGAAAGGAATGCAGTCAGATCCGGGTGTTTATTCAGGGAGGGCCCTGCGAGTCCCGTGCTGCCGGGGGGTCCCGGCGCCCCCCGGCCTCACTGGCGGCCGTTGTTGTCCGCGGGCTGCCCCGGGGCCTTGGGCTCGCCGTGCGCCGAGCTGCCCTCGAAGCGCTGCGACGCGATGGCCGCCTGGTGGGACATGCTCTTCCTCACGATGTCCCCTTTCCTCCACAGCACCACCTCCTGCAGGGACACAGCAAGCGCTTGTCAGGGTTCATGAGACCTTCTGCTGAGAGAGACCCTTCTGCTGAGACCCTCTGCTAGGACCTTCCACTGAGACAGACCCTCTACTGAGACCTTCTGCTGAGAGAGAGCTTCTGCTGAGACCCTCTCTGCTGAGACCCTCTGCTGAGAACAACCTTCTGCTGAGACCTGGCAGGACCTTCTGCTAGGATCTTCTGCTGAGACCTTCTGCTAGGACTTTCTGCTGAGACCTTCTAGGACCTTCTGCTGGGACTGGCTAAGACCCTCTGCTGAGACCTTCTGTTAGGACCTTCTGCTGAGGGTGCTGGCACCCTCTGCTGAGACCTGCTGGGACCTTCTGCTGTGACCCTCTGCTGGGACCTCCAGCTGCCCCACCCAGCCCCACAGGGTGAGCCAGGCTCCATGTTCCACCCCCAGCCAAGCCACACCTGGCAGTGCCTAAGGTGAAGCACAGAAGCTCCACCACTGAGCAGAAATGATATCCCAGGCATGCATTTTCCAGAGTCCTCCTCACCACCACACACATCTGACCTACATGGACATTCTTCTAGAAAATGTCTGCTGAGACCTCCTGCTGCCCCACCCAGCCCTGCAGGGTAAATCAGGCACAATGTCCCACCCACAGCCAGGACACACCTGGCAGTGCAGCCTGCCTGAAATTTGGGTTTCTATGACCTGTGGGGTCATAGATGGCATCCACAGCATCCGTGTCCTAGTGCCACTGGTAAGGTGAAGCACAGAAGCTCCACCACTGAGCAGAAAAGACATCCCAGGCAGGTTCCTCCTCACCACCACCCACATCTGACCTGCATGGACATTCTTCTAGATCATCCCTCCATGTGATGAATCCCAAAATGGACATTGTTCTAGACTATCTTTCCACTTGTTGAATCCCAGATTCCCAGCAGGTCCTTGGAAAAGCATCCCAAAGAACCATGCACGGGTCCAAGGAGAGCAGCAGCCCTGGTTCTCACCTGCTGTTTGAAGTAGCGCCGCTCCTCCTCATCAATCAGCACCAGGTTGAGGTAATAACGCACAGAGAACTTCTTGTTGATGTCCCTCATGGTTGGAGTCAGCTCATAGCCAGCCAGAAAGAGCCTGATGGGAATGGACTCCCCTGGGAAGGGCACAGAGCTGTCAGCACAGACAGGATGCAGAGAGAAACCAGCAAAATGCAAACTCTCACGGCCACAACCTTTGTCACCGTTTCCACAAGTGGACTAACATGAGCTAGAAGACCTCAACTCCCTTCAGTGCTCAGCCAGATCCTGCCCTTGCTGACAGCTATTCCAGCTCCTCTCTAACAGCACAGGACTCTTTTGGGACCTGCATCAAGACAGCACTGCAGGAAAAAACGAGGAAGGTGACATTTTCTCTGCTGGGCAAAGAACAGTGGCACAGGAGATTGGCACTGAGCAAGAACAACACCTCTGCTCTGAGCTGCAGCAATGCCAGCTGCTGGTCCATGCCAACTGTGAATTTATAGCTGGTTCTGCCACTGCTTCATCAAAAGAATTATGATTCTGTCTTAGCTGCCCCTCATCACACTGGGGAAGGAAAGGGATCAGATCAATCCCCTGCTCTGAACCCACAACAATGGAAAGGGATGCTGAGCACAGAGGAAGTACTGCAAGGGTCATATTCCCACCCCAAAATCCTCCAGGAGAGCAGTGCTGGGGGCTCCTGTTCCCTCTCACCTCTCACAGGTGCCCCATCCATGATCTCGTACTTGGCAATGGTGTCGTTCTCGTGGTACACGTTGGGCCCCGTGCCCGTTGTCTCCCTCTTGATGATGTCTATCTCCATGTGCTTGATCTTGATCCGCACCAGCAGGAAGTAGATCTTCCCCACAATCACATCTTTTAAATGGTACCTGGCAGGAAACACCAGGATCAAACCCTGTGCAGCAGAGCAGGGCTCAGGCTGACGCGCAGGAACTTGCTGGGCAGGCACTTTGCTCTCATCCCCAGCAGATGGCAAACCAACCACCCCCACCAGCCACCAGCCCTTCATTTCCATCCTCTGCTCTTCTGGAAACCCACAAGAACATTTAGCACAAGCAGATAAAATAAATACTTCGCTTCAGGCTGAATATCTACAAGAAACTCCTGTAAGAGTAAAGGCTCCAAAATCAGTATTTTATATCAATTAAAACCAACCCAAATCGCTGAATCATTCAGGTTGGAAAAGACCTCTGAGATCACTGAGTCCAACCAACACTTGCAGGGAGATTTGCCAGCACCAGCTGGGAAGGATGCACTAAGAGTAGTTTAAAAGAGCTCTTCCCAACTTCTTTGCTGGAGTTAATTCCCACTTCAGCTGTATTGCCTGGAAAGGAGCAACCATTGCCTTTTGGAGACACCTGGAAGTGCTGATCTGGATACAGAAATGGGAAGCTACAGCAAGAATTTCATGCTGTGCTCCAGGCTCAGTGAGCCACAGCCATTGCTTCCCACCCCCTGACCCAGAGAGATGGGGAAAGGAGAGGAAGCCACGGAGCAGGGAGGATGTGAGCTGCCTCCCAGCCTCTCTGGAGCACGTGTGAGACATCAACTTTAAGGAATTTAGAGGATTTGAGGTTTTAGTTAGAGATAAGCTTTATTGGAGGTAATTAAAATCAATGGGTAGGCCTTGATGAAGTTAAGAGTTAGTAGTTAACTAATAATTGATTGCTTGGCAACACAATGTTGGGTTAGCTGGGTTTATAATGAAGAATACAGAAACTGATAAAGAGCTTTTAGGAACATAAGACAATTGTGGCTCCTCTGTTCTTAAACCAATTGAAGGGGGGAATGGGAGTTCTACCAAGGGTTCATTTGTCAGATTTGCATTGAAAAGGTAGAAAGGTCAGAACGAGGAAGACTGCATTTACTTCCTCCTTTTGGCACCCCTCCCCATGAAAGGGACCACTGACCCATTTCAAAGAACAAACCACATATGCTTAATAGCTTCTGAACTGATTACCATGCTTAATAGCTTTTGAACTAATTACCATGCTTAATAACTTTTGAACTAATTACCATAGGAAGCGGGGAATGGGATGTACCAAAATTATGAACATGCATTTGCATTTTGGGTATTCAATACCTGTATAGATAAAAGGACTCTGGAATCACCTGTAAATCACAGTGTGTATTTGGGAGCTATCCCACAATAAACATAAAATTTCTAACTTTAAACTGTTAGAGAGTTTTTGGCTATTGGTACCAGATCAATATCCATATTGGGAATGGGATGTACCAAAGTGATGAATATGTATTTGTATTTTGGGTATTCAGTACCTGTATGGATAAAAGGGCTCTGTAATCACCTGTAAATTGTGGTGTGCATTTGGGAGCTATCCCACAATAAACAAACACTTTCTACATTTAAACTGTTAGGGACTTTTTGTCCATCACAATTGGATATTCAGTACTACATCAATATCCATGTTTTTTAATAAATCACATGGACATGGAATTCCTTTGAGGAAACCCCCAGCAGGTGGGTCCCCAGCTGCTCCTGAGCCACTCACTTGGACTTGTTGTACTCAAACTCGATGTGCAGGCAGTCCTCAATGCCCACTTCCATCTTGATGGAGGAGTTGAGCTCGGGGTAGGTGCTCAGCGTGTGCACAACGATGTCCATCTCCTTCACCACGTCGTTCAGCCGGCGGCTCACGGTGGCACGGAGGAAATACCTGCAGGGACAGTTGTCATGGGCATATTTCATCAAAAATCCTTTCCTTAGGATCTTTTCATCCTGAGAAGCTGAGAGGCCTCAGGAACAAAATGTAAACAATGGTTACCTGCTGCTGTGGAATGCAACAGGTGCATCTGGGATTGGTCTCATGGGGTTGTTTCTAATTAATGGTCAATCACAGTCCGGCTGTCTTGGACTCTCTGGTCAGTCACAAGATTTTATTATCATTCCATTCAAGCCTTGTGATTAAATCCTTTCTCTTTCTTTAGTGTAGTTTTAATATATCATTTTCTTTTAATATAATATATATCATAAAATAATAAATCAGACTTCTGAAACGTGGAGTCAAGATTCTCATCTCTTCCCTTGTCCTATGAACACCACCAAAGACAGGGTCACAGCAGGGACAGCCAAGGGGGGCTTGGGCTGTGCTATTTTCACTACACAGATCCATGTAAAGAGCTGAAATGCATTTCAATGCAAATCTAAACAAAATGTGTGATCAACTCTGCAGATCCACTGAGAAAGTTCCTTTTTTCCACTGAAGCTTGGAGTTTTCTCCTTGGCAAGGTGAGGGGCTCAGTTCAGCTCATGCACAGCTGAGGAGAGCCAGCATTTCAAGAACAGGGAATGGGGAATGTCCAAAGGGATGAAATAAGCAGGAAACCAAAGAATTGCCACAAAGAAGCAGAAGAGCAAGGAAGCTCCTCTTCCCATGTCATCTGCTGTTCCACTGCTCTTTTTTAGTGCAGATCTGAACAAAATAAACCCACAGCAAAAAGCCCCCAGCTCTTTACATGTACCTGCCCCTGGAGCAGCCAACACTCCCCACTGGAAAAGGCAGAAGGGAATTTTCAGATGGAAAAGCAGAATCCTCTCAGCTTCCAAGCATTTGTGAGCCTGGGTTACCTAAGGCCCATTTTGGGGATCTGAGGCACAGCCTGCACATGTTCAAACCACTGCCCTTTTGCAAGATTACATCAGGCTGTACAGCCACACCTCCCAGTGCAGATCTCAGACTTGTCCAACCCCCACTTTGAAGGCAGTGAAAGGATTTTGAGTCGATTGAGTGCCTTGATGTGAAATATCATTTCTAACACATGAACAAGGCACCAGCAAAGCATCTGTTTGCATACAGAGCACAATTAAAGTTGACAAGACTGATTACAGCAAAAATATCCCCACTGGAGACTAAACCAAACAGTTTATTTTGATTTTTTGAATTATCAAATAAATTAGCAAGTATTTGACTCAAAAGGGGCTGATTTCTCTTGTCACTCAAAAGGGGAAAAACAAGTTCCATAAAGAGCCTGATGCATGCTTGTAAAATAAAGACCTCAAAGGCAGCTTTTTACAACTCAAAATTAATTTGGAGTTCTGCATCATCAGAGTGAATATCAGCACTCACATAGAGCAGAATTGGGGTCAGCCAGGGCAGGGCACTCACCTTAGCTTCACATTCTGCCCCGTGTAGGACTCGTAAGGTTTCTCCACGTGTGTGAACTCAAAGTCAAACGTTTGTGACTGAGTGAATTCCCCAGGCCGGGCCAGGTCCTTCACCAGGGACACGAACTCGTGGTGGTTCCCTCGGTCATAGTAGAGCTCTAGGAAAATGGAAATCCAAGTTAAGCTGAACCCCAGGTGACACAGGAGATTTTCAACGACTCTCTTGTCCAGGTCACTCCTTCCTTCAACACCATTCACCAGGGGAATGCACTTGTTCTCTGCTCTCCATCAGAGCCAGGTGCAGGCCACAATTTTCCTCCCTGAAACAGGAAGGAAAAGTCCACACAGCCTCCTTTACTACAATAAATCAAGAACTTGCCTTGGGGAGGCACAAGTTGCCTATTATCAATATTAAATATGGTCTGTAGTTCATGCAAACCCCTCCAATAATCTTCTGCACTGTATTCCAGGCCAAAGGCATTGCCCCTGTGAGGAAAAGCTTGTGTAGAACAGCCAGTGACAGAGCAAAACCGAGGGGACACGATGATTCCAACTGCTCCTGCTTATCCTTGGGCAGCAAAGAGCCTGAGTGGCCTTGGGCTGCAGCAGGGAATAAATGACAATGTTGATCCTGCTGCACAACCAGCCTGGGTGTGGGGAGGCAGCTGAATCCTCCAGCCCATGGATAACACATCCATGGCCATGTGAGCACAGTGAGGGAAGAGGTCTCACCTCTGGAAGCTCTGCTCAAACCAGCTCCAGGGACCAGCACTGCCTGGCTTTTCCCCACAACCCTCCCACAGCAGCAGGAAACTACAGCTTTCCTCCTTTAATGAAAGCAATCCTCCACACCTCCACTGCGTTTTCAGCCTCAAGACAAAGCAACAAAACCCTTCAGTCTCTGCAATTTGCATGAACAGCTTGGGATTACCCAAACCATCAATGAAACCTGCCCTTCCCAGCCCTGTGTGTGAGCCTGTGCCTACAGGACACCCACACAGTCCTTCTGCAAGGCAAAGCCTTTCTGCTGAGATGAGGAAACAAAAACCTAAGTCATCACACAGTCACACTCACAAACTCAGTGTCAGCACTAAACTGTGCAGGGGAGGCTTCTGAGAGGTATTAGAGGTGCTCAGGAACTGCAGTTCAGCCCTCCTTGAGATGCACAATGAGATTTCAGCTTTTAAGTGATGCCTGTTCCTCACAGCCCTGTGCTCACCTTATCTCTCTAATGGAAATTTTGGCACTGGAGCTCCCCTCACTTACGCACAACAGCAAATGTCACCAAGCCCTTTAGGCTGGGCAGGTGACATAAATAACCCAGCCTCTGTCTGTGCACTGAATTTGTGTGTCCACTGAGAGGAAAGTGCTCGCTGATGCGACAGGGAGAAGCCACGTGCCAAGAGAAAAAAGAGGAAACAGCCACAGAAATGGAGGAATCAGCCCAGACCATCGTGACACACAATGCAGAAGGCACAAATCAAAAAAGCAAGGGGAGGCAGATGTCAGTGCACTGAGTTCTCTGCTACCTCAGAAGGTCATGTTTGGCACCCCGCAGCCTTTAGCAGAGTGATGTTTCCCACACTCCAGCCTGTCAAACAGGTATTAGCTGTAATTTCAGGTTTTCAGAGCTATAAGGTTTCCAGACTGAGAAAATAACCTGCCAGCATTTCAGTGGCTCGCTGAGGCCACAGCCACCAGAGGTGAAACCATCTGGAATGGGTTCTGGGCTCACCTGGGATCAGGCAGGACCCAGCACCCACAGTGTGGCCTTTGGTACCTGCTCTAGAGCATCTTCCCTGCAAAACATCCCTCCTTCACATCCCTGTTAAACTGCCTCACCTCCACGCTGACCTCGTGGCAGCAAGAAGTCAGAATACAAGATGGAAAGCATTGAGAAATGCAATTAGTGGAACAAACTTCAGTGATTTATCAGAAAGGCCTGAGGGGCATAAGGACTGATGTGCAGCCACAGCAGATGTAACACACCCTGCTTGGGCAATAATGTGCATACAAAGCAGTAATTCCATGCAGGCATGGCTCAAAAGTCTTCCAAAACAGGGAATGAGTTGCAGGCAAGGCAGCACAGCAGAGACAGTGGAGCAGGAAACAAAGTTCATATTGAATTTCCACTGGGAAATGTATCAATAGGAGCTCCTGGTGAGCAGCCTCACCTACACTCCATCATTTACACACTCCTTTCCTTTCCAAAAACCAGAGTCAGGCACAAGCACAGCCAATAAAACTCAAACAGCAGCATGGGGCTGGTGGGAAATCTCCTGCTCATGCTCCCTCACCACACGATTTGCAATGCAAAGGCTGCAGGCCCTTGGCTCCAGCAGTGATTTTGGAGTTTTAGAGCCAAGCACAGAGAGCCACAGATGTGAGGCCTCGCACGCAGCCACGGGAAGGAACATCCTGAATTTATTTTGGCCTGTGGGGCTCCAGGCATCTCCGTGGAGCAGGGACAGCTCTGCTCCGATGGAGGAGTGGGTGTGGCAGCTGCCTCTCCCCTTCGAAAGCAGGAAATATTAAACCTGAATTGCTTACACGCACAGATAACCACAAGTTTTGACCAACTTGAAGTCACCCAACCAACCGTGCAGGGTGTGTGGAGGAGAAGGTGGGATCAGCCCAGGTGAGCCTGCAGGCTCAGGAAAGGGGATTCACCCAGGGAAAAGGGACACAAGGACAAAACCCACCCCATCAGCACCCTCAGCATCCCTAAGAGGATCAGCAGGCAGGCAGCTCCTGGAGCAGGAACAGCCAGCATGGGGAGCAGGTCAGGGCTGAGCTGCAGCTGCAGGATGGAACCAAAGCGCGCCCGGCTCGGAGCTAAACCAGTGACCGAGCAGAAGAGAGAAATTAGGACAGGAGAACAATGACTTGGAAAAGGACTGGAATGCCCTTCCTTCTGCCAGGGCTTGAGCCTGGAGAACAGGCCAGGCTGCCCAGCTCGGAGGGTGGAATAATGTCCAGCAGCCATGGGAACGCTGCGTGCAGCCAGGAGCGAGAGGAACCTGCTCAACACCAGTGGGACCCCAGTGCCATGGGGCACAGCAATGCCCCCAGACCCCCAGTACCAATGGGACCCCAGTGCCATGGGGCACAGCAATGCCCCCAGACCCCCCGTAGCAGTGGGACCCCAGTGCCATGGGGCACAGCAATGCCCCCAGACCCCCAGTACCAATGGGACCCCAGTGCCATGGGGCACAGCAATGCCCCCAGACCCCCCGTAGCAGTGGGATCCCAGTGCCATGGGGCACAGCAATGCCCCCAGACCCCCAGTACCAATGGGACCCCAGTGCCATGGGGCACAGCAATGCCCCCAGACCCCCAGTACCAATGGGATCCCAGTGCCATGGGGCACAGCAATGCCCCCAGACCCCCAGTACCAATGGGACCCCAGTGCCATGGGGCACAGCAATGCCCCCAGACCCCCAGTACCAATGGGATCCCAGTGCCATGGGGCACAGCAATGCCCCCAGACCCCCAGTACCAATGGGACCCCAGTGCCATGGGGCACAGCAATGCCCCCAGGCCCCCAGTACCAATGGGACCCCAGTGCCATGGGGCACAGCAACGCCCCCAGACCCCCGGTAGCAGTGGGTTACCATGGGATGCAGTGATGCTCTCTGGACTCTCAGCACCAGCAATGCTCTCTGGATCCCTGGCACCTGCAGGGATCTCCATGGGGTACCATGGGGTCCAGCAATGCTCCCCAGACCCCTGGCACGTGTGGGATGCAGTGATCCCCCCGAACCCCCGGCACCAGCGGGATCCCGGCACCCACGAGGGTTATCAGGAAGGGACCCGGCCCCGCAGGCCGCCCCGCTCACCGATCTGCCCGATGAACTCCACTTTGATGCCCTGGTGCTCCAGCCGCTTGTTGGGGTTCTTGAGGGTGAGGACCACCCTGCCCGACACGGTCTCGCCGTCATAGAAGAGGAAATATTTCTCCTTCTTGCCTTCCTCCGTCTTGTGCTCCACCCGCCGCCGGCTCTCGGCGTCGCTCAGCACCAGCTCCAGCTCCGGGCTCTGCCCGAACCCGAAGAAGCTCATGGTCCCGGGATGCGGCGCGGGCCGGCGCGGGCGGACCCCGCGGCCCCGCTGGCGGATCGCGGCCGGGGCGGGGCTGCGCGGGGCGGCGGCGGCGACGCCGGGGAAGGAGCCGGGGCGGCGGCGGTGGCAGCAGCGGCGGCGGCGGCGCGGGGGGGCCGCAATGCGGCAGCGCTGCCGGGGCGGCGGCGGCGGGACCCGCGCACCGCGCACCGCGCACCGCGCACCGCGCACCGCGCACCGCGCACCGCGCACCGCGCACCGCGCACCGCGCACCGCGCACCGCGCACCGCGCACCGCGCACCGCGCAGCTCCGCCCCGGCCCGGCCCGGCCGCGCCCGCCCCGCTCCTTCCGGGGCAGCGGCGCCCGCCGCGATTGGCCCGCGCCGCCCCGCGCTCGCCATTGGCGCGTTCGAAGGCAGGCGGGCGGCGGCAGCGATGGCGGCGGAGCGGCTGCGGAGCGCGCTCGGAGGGTGGCGGCTGCCGGAGCTGGCCGCAGGTGCGGGGTCGGCATCGGCATCGGGATCGGGGTTAGGATAGGGATATTGGGAATGGGGTCGGGGTCAGGGTCAGGATTGGGGCCGGGGCCGGTTTGCCGACCGCTTTTCCGGTTTTGGTCGCTGTGTTTCTCGGTCTCTCTTTCCCGGTCTCGCTCTATGTTCCAGTCTCTCTGTCCCCGTCGAGGTCCCTATTCCGGTCCTGGTCTCTGTTCCTCTCCCGTTCTGTCTCTGTGTCCCGCTCTCCGTGTCGGTATCGGTCTCTGTTCCCCTTCCCAGTCCTGCCTCCGTTTCGGTCCCCGGTCTCTGTCCCGCTCTCTGTCTCTTTCCCGTTCTCTCTGTCCCGGTATCGGACTCTGTTACGGTAGCGGTCTCTGTTCCCCTCCCGGTCCTGCCTCGGTTTCGGTCCCTGTCTGGGTCTCTGTACCAGTCCTGGTCCCAATCTCGGTGTCAGTCTCTGTCCCGGTCCCGGTGTCAGTCCCGGTCCCGGTCCCGCTGGCTCTCCCCGGTCACCGGGGTGCGGCTGACCCCCGGCAGCTCCCGGCACTGACAGCGCTGCCCTTGGCGCGCCCGTGTCCCGCTGGATTTCGGCAGTCCGTGCTTATTTTGGAGCCTTATTTTGGGTGAAACGCGCGTTTCGGAGAAATCGCACCCGTGGCGCTTATAAACACTTTTTATTTTTATTTCTCTCAGTGTGGGTGGACACGGTGTGGGATGTGGATTTCACGGAGACCGAGCCTCTGGAGCCTTGGATAGCGGAGGAGATCACGGCCGATGGGCTCGACACCTTCACCCGCCTGTACAGCGCTCTGGCGCCCTTTGCTGCCGGGGACCAGGAGAGCCGAGAGGTGACATCCCCTGGGCAGAGCCTGCCACTCCCACTTGCTCTCTTTCACATCTGAAATTGGCAAAATATTAAAAAACTATTCAAACAGTTCTTGCTCTGTGTGCTGGAATGCTTCAGAAGGAAACTATTCCCAAATTTTAATAATAGATCATTATATTATATTATATTATATTATATTATACTATTTTATATATCATATAATATATAATATAATATAACATATTATATATTATACTATACTATATCATACTGTATTATATTGTTATATATTATATACTTTATGTATATCATTATAGATATACATTATATATTACTATATATTATATTCTATATATTACATTAAGTATACATAGTGTTATTATGATTTTTAATATCAATATAATTTAACAATTATTAATTTTAATATAGTAATTTAATTATTACTCAAAATATTATAAATAATAATAAAATATATATATTAACAATTACAGTGTATTATACTTATTAGAATGCTTTTTAAAGCTTATAGTACATAGGGTGTTGGTCATGGTGGCACCTGTTAAAATCTGAATAATGGCTAGTTTTGGACATCCATGTTATTATGGCTTTCCTGACTATTCCTGTTTTGCCCTAGAATGTCTGGACCTTGTTTGCTGAGAGCAGCCTGTCCCACCAGGCCCTGGTGGCCGTGCTGCATCACTTTGTGCACGTGGGCCAGCACAAAAGAGCCAACGCACAGCAGAGGGTGTTTGCTCTGCACTCAGCTGGGCTCTACCTGCTGCTGCTGGAGATCCCAGGTGAGCCCTGAAATGTTCCTCTTCATGCCTGAGACAGGACAGGTTGGGCAGGGTTGGGTTTGTAACAATTCCAGGTGGAAAAAGTGGTGGTGTTGGCTTGATGGCCCTGAAATCCTCAGGGGTTTCACGAGCTGAGCGTGGTGTGAGTGCTGAGCAGTGTCACTGGACACTGTCACAGGGGGGTTTGGTGGCCCCAGAACGGGTCTGTGTCCTGTGACAAGGTGACAGAGGAGCGTGCACAGAGCTGGAACCACACAGGTCCCTCTGCTTTGACAGTCAAGGCAGGACCTTCTTCCTGTTTCTTCTCTGTAAGCAGGGAACACTTCATTGTGCAGCACATTTGGATGGGTTGGCTTGTGCAAACAGAAATATCAGTTTAGAATGACCAGCAGCTGAGTGTTTCCAGCAGGTTAGTTCACAGCTGGATCCCTTTGCATTCCAGCAGCCCTGAGGTTTTGCTGATGTCCAGGGTGCAGCTGGAAGGGGTCATTCAGCTGGTGATGCTGCTGGAATGTGTCACTGCTGATGATCCATCAGCCTGGTGCACTTCAGGCAGCTCTTTATTCTTCTCTTGAACTTTCTTAGGCTCTGGGGCGCCTGTGGAGAGATCATAGAACCACAAACTGATTTGGGTTCGGAGGGACCTTAAAGCTCATCTCATTCCATGGGCAGGGACACTTTCCACTAGACCAGGTTGCTCCAGCCTGGCACTGAACACTTCTAGGGGTGGGACACGATGCCCAGGTGGTTTGATGCTCTCTGTATCTTGTCTGGAACAGGACTGATGTTTGTCTTTTCTGAGCAGGCAGCATAGCCAACCAGGTGTTCCACCAAGTGATGTTTGATAAATGTCTTCACACCCTGACAAAATGCTGGCCTCAAGAGATGAAGAAAAGGAAGAAGGGACAGTCTCAAAGCTCTCAGCCCAATGCCAGAAGGAACAGAAAGAAAGGGAAACCAAGCAGGAACGACAGCTCCAGTGTAAGATATTTGTGCAATCCCTTCAGATACAAACAAATCCCTAGTAATAAGCAAATTATTGGCAAGCTGTTTCTCTTTTCTGCCAATACAGATGGAAGAGATGTTGGAAGAGGAGAAGGAAGAGGATGATGAGAATGTTTACCTCTCAACAGAAGATCTCCTCCAAGTCCGCAATGCCATCTTCCTTCTCTTGAAAAACTTC
This sequence comes from Ammospiza nelsoni, assembly GCF_027579445.1. Lineage (NCBI taxonomy): Eukaryota > Metazoa > Chordata > Aves > Passeriformes > Passerellidae > Ammospiza > Ammospiza nelsoni. Next base: position 3,927,851 of record NC_080656.1, on the reverse strand, counting down.
CTGAGGCTTCTGCCCAAGTTCTCCCTAAAAGAAAAGCCTCAGTGCATGCAGAACTGTGTGCAGGTAAGAAACATTCAGCTTGAGGAGCCTTATGTCCCCTAACACAGACTTTTTGGGGATGCAGAGCAGTCCACATGGTAGAGGTGGCAGCCCTGCCTTCCTTCACTTGGTCCCTGGTGGGAATTAGGGAGATGTGGGAGCAGGGTGCTGCTCTGTGGCTGCCTCTCCTGCTGAACACTTGCAAGTGTTTTGTTCCTGGAATCAGAAGGGTTTGGGTTGGAAGGGACCTTAAATCTCATCTTGTTCCACCCCCTGCCATGGCAGGGACACCTTCCACTGTCCCAGGCTGCTCCAAGCCCTGTCCATCCTGGCCTTGGACACTTCCAGGGATGCAGGGGCAGCCCCCATTTGTTCCTGGGGGGAGCTTCTGGGCTTTGGGCTCTGCTTTTGTTCTGTTCAAGGGAGGTGTTTGAAAGTTAAACCCAGTGGAGTGACCCCAGCCATCCAGAGCCCTGCACAGCCTCCCCTCAGGGCACTGAGCTCAGCTTGGCTCTCTTCCCTTGCAGGTCTTTGTTGAGATGACCAGCTTTGAGCCAGTGCTCCACGAGTTCCAGTTTTCAGCAGCCATGTGAGCAAACAATTCTTAATATTTCTTAATATTTACATGATGGTCTGAACAAGTAAAGCCCTCAGTGCTTGCGTTGTCCTGTTTGTATAAAAATGAAAGTGACAAATTCTCTTATAAAGATAATTGGAATGTGTTCCACATGCTGACAGCAAACAGCATCTTGTGAATATTGAATGTTTCACAGTCAAAGAGCTCTTTTAATAGTCTTAATTTTTTTTATAGTCACATCTAAGTTTTTAATAGTCACATTTTTACATTTTCATTTTCACACTTTTAATTTTTTAATAGTCACATTTACTGTGATGAGAAGTGAACACATCTCTTTGCTTTCTTTCCTTAGGGATGTTAATAAAGCCAAGTACATTCCTGAGCTGGCCTATTATGGACTTCACTTACTGTGCTCCCCTCTCCACAGCACAGAGGATAAGGTACAAGTTCAACATAATCTTTAACATCCTCACAGCAGCATGGAAAAGGAGTGGTTGCTTCTTTCTTTCTCAGCACGTCCTTTTTGCTTGGGTGGTTTTTACTTTTCACTTCAGTTTCCCTCTTTGTGCCATCTTTGCTGGGTCAGAGCAAAGATGATTTTTTTTCCACCCCAGTCCTTATTTGCTGCTGCACTTGTGTGCAGTGAATTCTGTGCTCTGCTGACTCTTATGGCAAATGAATTGAAAACAAAGGAGAGCTGCAGTGGCACTGGGTCTGTGAACCTTGAAGAGGAGAGTTCCAGGTGGCTGCCTTTGCCTGGAACGTTGTGATTCCCTGCTAGATGGAGCTGCAGCACCGCCTGGCAGCGTGTGAGGGGCTGGGCTGTGCACTCAGTGAGGCTGAGCAGGGCTGGTTCTTGTTCACAGAACACTCTGGGATGGTGGAGCAGCCAGTTCTGCCAGAAACTCCCATCTGTATTTGTTTAATTGGCAAGCAGAGCAGGCATCTCCCCCTTACCTGAGGGCTGCTGAAGGTTGGGTGTGCCCAGGCTGTGTCTGGGAGTCTGGGCTGGTTCTGAGCCTGCAGCCTGGGGATCAGCAGCTGTCTAATCAGGAAAGCCTGGAGAACACACCAGCCTGGTTATTCCTGAGTGCCAGCCCAGCTCCAGCAGCCCGTGTGTCTCTGCCTCCTTGGTTCCTCAGTGCAGCAGGAGCTTTGCAGAGCTGTTGGCATTTATGGTGACAGCAAGGTACAGTCACTCCCCTTCCCAGAGCTGCCTCATCTTCCCTACCTCTCCTGCTTTATCAGGGAATGTCAGGATCATGAGGCAAGCTGTGGTCCCAAAAAGATTCAAGGGAGACAACTCCAAGAGTTCAAGTACAAAACTTGCATTTAGCTTATGACATGTCCTGTGCAAAACCCAGTGAGTTTCCTCAAATTCCAAATGCTTCTGGCAAAAAGAAGTGTCCACAGGGGACTATGGAGGGGGGACTTTGTTTGGAGGGCAGCTGTTCATGCTTTCAGAAAGCCCTTCTGAGACCTTGCTGAGCTTGCATTAGAACATCACAGGTTCTAAACAAGGTATTGTATGTGTTTAGAAACTGTCCTCTTGGGATTTCTCTGCTAGGCGTAATGCTTTAACCTGTGCTGCTGGTTGGTTCTAAGCTTGATTCAGAATTATTTCCTGACCCTGGAGTGCCCATCTGTCAGAACCCAGGAAATTCCTCTGGCTGCCCTGGAGGACTCGAGCCCTTGCTTGGGGGCCTCAGAGCCCTTGGCACAGAGCCCAAGACCCCTGTGCCTTTGATCTTGACCCATGGAAAAACAATTACCTTTATATGAAGAATTACAAGTCAAGAAAGTTTAAGTAGAATGATAGTGAATTTGTCACAGGGTGAAAAATAGATTTTTGAGGTTTTTAGAATGGGGGCTCGGGGTCCCAAGATGGAGGAATTTGGGCGCGCCCTGTCCTTTTTCCTTCTTCTTCTTGGCCTCCATGTTCTGGGTGATGGTGGCACTTTTAGATTGGTTTAGAGTAGAAGCTCACTGTCTAACATAGGTGATAGATGTTGGAAAGTTATGGTAGATATTGTACACGTAGTTTTTAGTATAAAAGATAACACCAGTGTGCCTCAACCCAACCTGCCAGACAGACCTTGGTGGGTCAGAGAAAGAATTTTATAGATAAAAACAATAAACAACCTTGAGAACAAGAACAGAAAAGTCCTGACTCCTTCTTTGACTGCTGAGCTGGGAAAAAAGAAGCTTGTAGATATGTCAGTCACTCTAACCAGCAGAGATTCTGAGACCATCCATGGAACGGAGCCTGCCAATGACCCCTTTGCAGCCCCTTCCATGTGTGTGTTTCTTTGCAGCCCCTTCCATGTGTGTGTTTCCTTGCAGACCCTTCCATGTGTGTGTTTCTTTGCAGACCCTTCCATGTGTGTGTTTCTTTGCAGCCCCTTCCATGTGTGTGTTTCTTTGCAGCCCCTTCCATGTGTGTGTTTCTTTGCAGCCCCTTCCATGTGTGTGTTTCCTTGCAGCCCCTTCCATGTGTGTTTCTTTGCAGACCCTTAGATGTGTGTGTTTCCTTGCAGCCCCTTCCATGTGTGTGTTTCTTTGCAGCCCCTTCCATGTGTGTGTTTCTTTGCAGCCCCTTCCATGTGTGTGTTTCCTTGCAGCCCCTTCCATGTGTGTTTCTTTGCAGACCCTTCCATGTGTGTGTTTCCTTGCAGACCCTTCCATGTGTGTGTTTCTTTGCAGACCCTTAGATGTGTGTGTTTCCTTTCAGCCCCTTCCATGTGTGTGTTTCTTTGTAGCCCCTTCCATGTGTGTTTCTTTGCACACCCTTAGGTGTGTGTGTTTCCTTGAAGACCCTTCCATGTGTGTTTCTTTGCAGCCCCTTCCATATGTATGTTTCTTTGCAGACCCTTAGATGTGTGTTTCCTTGCAGCCCCTTCCACGTGTGTGTTTCCTTGCAGACCCTTAGATGTGTGTGTTTCTTTGCAGCCCCTTCCATGTGTGTGTTTCTTTGCAGCCCCTTCCATGTGTGTGTTTCTTTGCAGACCCTCAGGTGTGTGTGTTTCTTTGCAGACCCTCAGGTGTGTGTTCCAGCGGCTCCTCAGCGTGATTCTGATGGTGGAGAGCACTGGGGGCTCCAGGCGTGAGGCCCTTCCCATCACATCAGCTGTGACCAGCGCCAGGAACCAGGCTGTGAAATTCATCAGGTGACACTCAGAGCTCTGAGCATGGCTGCTCCTTTCTTCTGGCATGCCTTTGCTTTGCTGTTGAGGTGATAAAGGGATGAGACAAACTGCCACTGGCTTTGAAGTTGTTTGTGCAAATGAGGCTTAATTAAAATGTCTGGAATGGGAATTTACCCAGCCTGCTGGCGGAGGGGGAAGAAAAGGTGCTGTGGAAAGGACCTATTTTCTGTATTTTGCTTTGTGTCAGTTTTTCAAGTCTTGTGTTTAACTACAGAGAATTGTGAAGGAAATGAAAGATTAACATGGAGTTCATTCCTCTGTAGTTCCTGCTCTTTCCTGCTTAATGATGTGTTTTGCCTGTGTTTATTCCCTCTTTTGGGGATCCATGTTGTTGGAAGTGTAGTTTGTGCACAGATCCCCAGACAACATATAAAAGTAGATTAAGAACAAAGAAGCTTTTCATGTTACCCTTCTCCTTGTTAGAAAAGTATGGGAAGAAATTATTTTTTGCCTGCAAAGCCAGGTTAATGTTGGAAGCAAGGATGGTTCTCTGGTCATATCTTGCTGTACTCATGATTGCAGAATCATGGCCACTTTTCCTGACTTTTCAAATGCATTCCAAAAGGAATGTCCTTGACTTTTCCTCTGCTATAAACCAGCTCTGTTAAAATCTGCTTCCCTCTCTCTCTCTCCCCTGTGCAGTTCTCTGGTGGAGGAGCTGAAGGAAGCTGTTTATCCTGTTCTGCGAATCCTGCTCCAACATATCTGTACCAAGGTATGCCAAGCTCTGCTGCTTCTTGGGCTGGAGAACTCATGAGGATACATTGGAACATCATTAATACTTTAGGAAATCAGTTTTCACAATCTTTTCTAAGGAGTGAAAACGTGTGATGGTGAAGTAGTGACTGAGGAAGCTGTGATGATTCTCGCTGTTGTTGAATGTGAATGTATCAGCTCATTAAATAAAAAACCACTTCTCTTAAGCCCTGAAATGCCTTTCTGGCATCCAGAGCAGAGCAGTGAAGAATCACAGGGTGCCCTTGTGTCTTTCAGGTTTTAATTAAATTTTCTTTCAGGTCCCAGACAAGGCTGATTATCGCACCTACGCTGCCCAGGCCCTGGCAACCCTGCTGGACAAACTCCCCTGTGCAGAGTTTGCTGAATTCATTGCTTGGCTTTATAAATACTCACTCACCAAAGTAAGTGCATTTCCTTGATGCTTTGGAGATGAAGGGTTCAATCTCAGCCCTGAATAGCTCTGTCACTGCTAGTACCCAGAGGCAAGAAAACCCTGTGTTCACTTCCATTAACAGAGCGCCTCGTGTGCTTTTTTCTTCCTGCAGGTTTCCTACAGAGTGTTTGCTCTTGATGTAGCCTTGGCTTTGTTGGAGCTGCCAGAGAGGAGCCCAGGCAGCTCCTTGTCCCAGGATCAGCAGAGTTTGTTAAAGCACACGTTTTTAGTGCAGGTCATGGTGTTTGGCCGGTGCTCAGACAAAGCCCCCGTGGTCCGGAGCAAAGCTCTCAGCAGCCTCGCCCATTGTCTCGAGATGAAAGCTGCTGCCACCTTGGAGAGCATTCAGGACTTACTACAGAGCTGTGAGTACTGTGGGCACATGAGGTAATGAAAATCATTCTTGAACTTTCAAGGGGATAATTGCTGGGAGGTAGGAGTTGTCAGGAACTTAAAAACTGGCACTAAGCAGAGTCCTTACGTGCTGTGCCATAATGAGCAGTAATTCATGAGCTGTTGGGAAGGATGAAAGTTTGACAAGAAAGTCTCACAGATACGTATGTTTAGCAGAAAGATTTTTAAATGTGGAGTCTGATGAAGGAATAGAGATGGAAGCAAGTTTTGATATAGAAGAAAAGAATTGCTGAGCCAGTCTTACTGGATAACCAAGGAGGCAAAGGGTGTGTTAGTTAGAAGGGGCTTTTATGGCTTAGAGCAAAAGATAAACTCAATCTAAACAAGAAGATGTTTTTACTAAGCAGAAAGATAGCACAGGCAAACAAGCCTGCTGATGTTGCAAATAGAAAAAAGGTCTCAGAATTTTCCACTGCAAGAAAACTGAAAAACAACTTCTAGCTTAAACTGTAATGTATTGACTTTTAGTGATTGGAGAACAGTAACATGAATATGGTAATTACTGTAGTTATGATGGGCTATAGATAATAGTTAAGGTGTAGATTGGTTCTACTGCATTAAGATGCTCAGCAAAGAAAAGTATAGAATGCACTGTAACCTAAACTAAGGGTCTCCAGGCCTGCCTGCAGCTGGGGCTGACAGCTGTGGGCACAGCTCTGTCACCCACAACTCTGGACTGCTGGAATGTCTTGGATGGAATAAACTGCATTTTGGAGAGCCACCTGGAGTCCCACATCCCTCATTTAAACTCTTACAATGAGCCTTGTTCCTTATGAAGCCTTATATTTGGGAGGGATTTATCCTCCTGTATCAGTTCTAAAGAGATTCCTCTGTGAGGTCCCTTTGAAGGATGTTTACAGACAACCCAAAATTGCTCATTGGGAAAAAAAAAAAAAAAAAGCAGTTCATTCTTGCCTGACAGCTGATTAAATCTTGAGTTGCCTTTTGCTTCTGCTAATTTGTTCTATTCGTGACTGGCATGCCGAGCTCCCCCAGGTGTGCTGAAGGCCAGATGGCACAACTCAGAGCCTGCACACAGCATCCCATGGCTAGAAAGGAATTTGGAATGGCAGGGATATCCAGAATTCAAATACTTTGTTTGATTTCCTTTCTTATTTCTCTTTTTTGGCAGCCTCTGTCCGCACAGTGTTGGAAGCGAACACAAACACTGCGAGCGTGACAGTCAGTGCAGAAGGTATAGAGTCATTCTCTTCCAGTAAGTCTCAGGCTTTTCTTGGCATGCCATTTCCTAAAAAACACACGTATCTGTTAAACCTAGGGCATGCATGAGGCTCTCTGTTTAACACTGAACCATCTTCTTGTCAGGTGAATATATGCTTTTGTTATTCCTCAGCTTTTATCTTTTCTTTCAGCTGTGTCCAACCATCCACTGAGGACCTTCCCAACTCTCAGAACTGTGGAGCTGACAGACAGCAGTGACACTGCTGGGCCTGATGGTATGTCAGAATTAAAGCAGCCTTTCCAGATAAGCATTCAAAGCCTTAATTGAAATCAGACTTTCTGAAGTGTATTCATTGTCCATTTCTCAAAGGAAGTGGAGAAATCTTTTACAAAACACTTTGGGGTGATGAAGGGGGTGGAATTGCCAGCCATAAAGAAACACTATTTCCACTCAAGTCTGAAAAATACATTTAATCCTGAAATGCAGATGTCTGTTGGTACTAATGTGGTGGCAACCCTTGTTGAGAAGCAGGTAATTTATTCTTCCCAATTTGTAATTTATGTGGAATGTAACACTTGTAGCTCCATGAATTTCAGGGTAATTAAATCTCTTGCTCCAGTGCACAAAGAACTGATCTATTTTGCTGTATAAAGCACAGCACCTTTCTGTTCTGTAGGCAAGGATCTGCTTCTCTGCAGCATCAGGTTGAAAGCTGAAAGCAGAGTGTCACACAAAATGTCCTGATGCAGCATGGCAAGCTGCCTCTAATGTGTTGATAGCATGAAATCACCATGCAAGCTGGCTTTTGTGGCCGGGATGTTCCTCCTTTAAACCTCTCCTTTTCTTTTCCTCTTGTGTGGAAAAGCTTTTCTTGCTAACCTTTCAACCCCTGCCAGGATCTGCGCTCTCAGTTCTTGCTGTTCACCTCCCCTGAACTGCTGACAGTTCAATTCTCTGCTTGCCTCACATCCTGCAGTGCTGCCTTTGTTCCACGCTGCTCCTCACATGGGATCTCCCTCCCTATCTCCAGGAGCCAGGCTCCAATCTCCCCCCATTGAAAGCTCCTTCTTTTTGCTGATAAATTTTCCTTAATCTGCTCCCTCAGACAGACAAGTCCTCCAGGCCACTCAAGGTATTGTGAATTCCCTGTTTAGTTGCAGGCTCCTCGTGCCAGAGGATGCCTGGGTTTGTCTCTGATACCCAGCTGAGCACACACTTGGCACTTGGCAAAACAAATTAAGAAAAGGCTGGAATGAATAAAGCCTTGTCTGGAGCTCCAGAGGATTCTGGAATGCAGGGCTCTCCGAGGCAGTCAAGGTGCATTAGCAAAGCTGTCTGGCCCATGCCTGTGCCTGGCTTGTGCCTGTGCTAATTTTGCTCTCCTCTGAAGACCAAACAGCTCATTTCTCTTAGAAAAGAAAGAAATCTCAGCCAGGGATAGTCAGAGCATGCTCAGTGCTCAAGGGCAGAGATAAGGAGGGTGGGGATAACCTGCAAGGTGAGCTGTGCACTGCAGAATTTCCCCTGCACACCAGCATCAAACATTCCCTTCCTTTAGGAGTTCTCAGGCTTTAGAACTTGGGAATTTTGGTTGTTTTGTTGATTTTTTTTCCCCCTCTCTCTTTTCTACATCAGAAAAATCAATGTCAAAGTGTGATTATTTGGTCACCTTCACAAGACTGGATTATTTTAGTGGCAAAATCTTGCAGTGGGGAAGGTTTTGTGCTCTTCCTGTGCAGCTGCTCTTGGGAGGAGGGTGGAAACTGCACTTAGCTGCCCATTAAGAAAGCCCAGATCAAAGTCCCTTTGCTTCCTTTTGGTAAAAATGTATTTTTAAGCTAGTTTTGCTTAGTTCCCTGTGACTAATCCTGTTTTTAATGGCAACAGGATGGATGTCCATGTGAATCTCTAAGTAACAGATCTCCAAATTTGGCATATCTTTGGGAAATCTGACAAACAGCAATAAATAAAAACCTTAAAAGCCATGATAAAATGCTTGAAGTCCTTATGGCCAGTTAATAGCCTAGTGATTCAAAATGTGAGAAATAATTGATCTGTGAATTCAGTTGTGTGCCATTTAATAACTTCTTGCCTCGATGATGTATTTTTCCTTGCCAACATGCAGAAATAAGTATGAATATGGCTGTACAGGGTGAAATTTGAGCCCTAACGTGACACCCAGGGAAGAGAGATGTGTTCTGGCTTCCTTGCAGACTCTGAGGAGGTGCTTTGCAGCTGCTGGTTCAATTCTGCAGCCTCAAGGAGTTCACAAACGGAGTCATTTTCCCTCTGTAGCACTCAGCAGTTCATACATTGGTGCTGTGTGCAGCTCTGAGGCAGAACTCCCAGGAGGTTGTGGGTGTTGAGAGCTCTGCAGAGCCTCCCCTGGCTCTGTGCTGGCTCCTTTTGTCTGAGCTCTGCCCAGGGAGCTCTTCCCACAGGTACCAGGGTCACCTGAGCCACAGACTGTGCCTGACCCATCTGCTGAGCTCTGAAGGTAGCCTCACATCTTTTGTGTAGACAAATGAAAAGGTCAGAAATTGCAGATTCACCTTTTTTCTTTTTTTGCTGTATGTCTCTCAAGTAATTTGTTCCATCATTTTCTTTTGTGATATATTAAGATGAGTTTTCAAGTGAGCGAAGCGGGGAAATGGTTTGGGTTTGTTTTTTCTTCTGGCTTATGCCTCATTCTGGATTTTTTTGGGTGGTTTTAATTGTCCAGTCCTTGTGAAAGTTTTGGGGGATTGTTTTTGCTGTTTTACTGAGTTTGTGCTGCTTAAGGGTGGTGAGCCACTGGCACAGGGTGCCCAGAGCAGCTGGGGCTGCCCCTGGATCCCTGGCAGTGCCCAAGGCCAGGCTGGATGGGGCTCTGAGCATCTGGGACAGTGGAAGGTCCCTGTCCATGGCAGGAGTGGAACAAGATGAGATTTAAGGTCCCTTCCAACCAAACCATCCTGGGGTTGTGTTGTTCCAACTAATGCTGTTCGTGGGGGTAATTCCATTTTATCTTCATTTTGGATAGGAAAAGAAGTCATGGCCATGCTGAGGATGAGAGCTGGAGATGAGAAAACCAACGTGAGGAAATCTGCCCTGCAGGTAGGGTGAGGTTTGCATCCTTCCCTGCTCCCAGTGATTACCCAAAATTGTTAATAATTAATTAGGCCACAGCTTTGCTGCGAACTCTGTCACTTTGCCCACTTGTAGCTTCCTGCTCTCCCTGCAGAGTGCCTTAGAGGCATTTAGGATCTTGTTTACTAGCTCCTGATAAGTAAATAACGCAGGCATAATGATGGAAATTTCTCTAGTACCCTTGCTGGCATTCTGTTATTCCGTCATTTGCGAGGAGAGGCTCTTGTCAAATGTCAATAGGCATTTCAATTAAGAGACTTCCTCATAAACTGAAGCATATTAGCTGCTTAGTTTGTTTTGACCTTGTTAGCCAAGGGATTAGGTTATATCCAGCCTCTTTCTGAGCTCTGTGCTGCTTTCCTTGCTGCTCATTTCTTTAATGAAGTCATTAGCTTTTAAAGAGAGATGCTTCAATGGAAATTTCCTTGTTTTAAAAAAGAGGTGTCTGCTGCTGACTGCCTTCCTCTGTTAGTCCTCTTCACCCCAGCTCTTCCCCCTCAATTCACACACTGATTTGAGCTTCCCAGTCAGGGCTTTGCAATTCATGTTTTAATGCTTTCTGATTAAGAATAAAAATAAATCCCTCTTGCTTATTATGAAGTAAGAACAGTGGCTCATACGAGAGGCACGTTACTTTCAAGGGGAAATTGTGACACCCTCCCTCTCCAGCTGCTGTTCCAGAGCAGCAATGACTGGAATGATGTTTTGTGATTCATTTTCCATCTCTGGCTGTGCCCAGCACTCATGAATTGTTAATGTGCTTCACTCTGGGTGTGATGAATCTCTGGCTGCCGTTGGTGGGGGGTAAATTGTATTTCTGCTTTGCCACCCAGTGCGCCTGGTGTGCCCAGCCCAGCTGAACCTAAATGGTGGGTCCAAAATGGGATGGGATTTGGGGACAAAGAAAGAAGTTCATGGTGACTGCATTCTTGTGAAATAACAACTTCTAGCCTAAACAGGACAGCTGGGGTCTAGGTAGGATCAGTTGGGTTTGGAGTCCCAATTACCCTCCTTAAAATTGTTCCAAATATCAAGGCAAGTGCAATGAGATGCCTGTTGCATTCAGTAATTCTATCTGGTTAAGATGTTCCTATCATAATTAATGAAAAGATTTTGAAGGCTGCAAAGCATTGGGGAAGGACAAGGGGTTTTTTTGACCACCTGTTTTTAAGCTGCCCCCGAGAAAGTTCCACAAGTAAAGCCCATGCAGTTTGTGATTATCAATGCAAATGGCAACACCAGAATGGAACTCAAACCCCTTTTTATTGAGCTCTGCTCCAAAACCCAACCAAACATCTTGCAGCTGTAAATGTAGATGGGAACCCTTCGTGGGAGCTTTGAAATGCAGCTCTATTGGAATTAAATACCAATATAGCCAGATGGGACGTACCTGGGCTTGTCTGGCCCTTGCTGCTTGACCAAAAGGGGACAACAGTGGTGTGTTCACCCCACAGACACTTTTGGCTGGCTGGGTGTGTGGTTTTTCACCCCACAGACACTTTGGGCTGGCTGGGTGCTGCAGTTGGGCCCGTGGGGACAAGTCCAGGCCTTCAGGAGCTCTGGTGGTGCTGGGATGGAGCTTCCCCCATAACAGGGGCTGCTCCTCAGGTTTCCCTCTGCCAGAGAAGCTTTAAGGCGATGGTGAAGGAAAGGAGTCAGTTCTGATGGAGGGTTTGGATGCAGAGCTTTATTCTGGCCCACAGGCCTCTGAATGCAGCACCAGCTCCAACAGAACTCCCTGAGCCCGTGGTTGCTGCTCCTTTGAACCCCAGGAGAGGGGCAGGGAAGGGGCAGGGAGCCACCAAGCAGGGACAGGAGGGGAGGGACAAAGGGACAAAGGACACCTGGATGGCCTAATGTCCCCCAGGGGTAGAGGGCATCCTTTGGATCTGCCAATCACTCAAGGCTCTTCTGCAATTCCAGGACTGACAGACAGTGTGGGGCAGGGATCAAGGAGGGGAAAGGACTGGGAAAACTGACATCACACCACACCGTAACGCATCTCAGTGCTGCTGTTTGCCTGGCAGGTGTTTGTGAGCCTCCTAAGGCAGGGCATGGTGCCCTGCACGGCCGAGGAGCTGGGTGTGCTGCGGGAGCGCTGCCGGGACCCCGCCGTGTCCGTGCGGAAGCAGGCGCTGCACTCCATCACTGAGCTGCTCCTGGTGAGCCTGGGCAAGGGGAACACGATTAAATGTTGTCATCTTACTGCAGGGGTGCCATGCTGTTGTCTACTTATCACAAAAGTTTCATATATTCTTGGTGTTTCTTGTGGGCAGTTCCTCATATTATTGGGTTCCATACTGTTGTCTCCTTATCACAAAGGTTTCACACCTTCCTGGTCTTTCTCATGGGCAGCTCCTCAGAGCACTGACTTTTTCTTCTTCACAAAGCAGCCAACTGACTCCAGTTCCCTTCTCAACCAACCCACTCTTTTATAGCACTCTTCTTCTCATTAGTTACTGTTAAAGTCAGGCCTGTTCCTAATCTTTGATAATTAACCCAGCTGCAACTCCTTAGGGGTAAGATTGCTTTCTACACTAACTTTATTTTCTTATATTCTATCCCACTACAGTTAAATGGGTATTTATATTATGTCTTGGTTTGGAAAGACAGGTGCCTGCTAAGGAAGGCAGGAGCCTCCCCTGAAATGGAAGAAATGTGAACTCCCTCTCTCCGAATTTTATAAATTTGAAATTAAGGGGCTCTCAGGCAAAAAATACGTGAGCAGGAAATAACAGTTCTTTATAGGGAGGAAAATAAAAGGATAAAATAAACAATGCAGTAAATTAGAACAACACTGCCAGAGTCAGAACCCAACCTGACACCCTGTGGGTCAGGCTGTTGGCAGCAGTCCCATGGGAATTGTGGCTCAGCCCTCCTGCAGTGTCAGGGCTGGTTCTGCTGGAGCAGGGATCCTGGAGAAAGGTGCAGTCTCTTCCTCCCCTGAAGATCCAGGGGCAGAGGCAGCTGCTGTTCCTCTGGGGAATCCAGTGGAGAAGCCGTGCTGGTGTTCCAGAATCTCCAGATTATATCCAGGCAGGAATGCTTGGCTGGTGTTCCAGAATCTCAGATTATATCCAGGCAGGAATGCTTGGCTGGTGTTCCAGAATCTCAGATTATATCCGGGTAGGAATGTTTGAAATCTCCAGATTATATCCGCGTAGGAATGCTTGGCTCCTCCCTCTGGGCTCACATCTCCCAATGTGATGCTGTAGATCTTATCAGCCATGTACTGACATTCAATGGCCTCTTATCAGCAGATGTCCCCCAGAGGGAGGAGTGTGTGTGGAAGAGATAAGGAAAACTGCCCACTGAACAGAAGACAGCTGCCGTACAAACGGCAAATAGAACACAATTCTATTTAGAATACAATAGAATAACAGAATAGAATAAAATAAAATAGAATAAATAAATAAAGTAAAATAGAATACAATTTGCTTGACAATCCAGGATAATTAAAGACTTTCAATAGCTGCACCTTGGGCAGTCAAAGCCTCCCAGAGGCTATACCCAAGCTGGACAATGGTCACGAGTTTTTCACACAGTTAAAAGTTGTGGGATTCACATTCTCTGAGCCTGAGAGAAGCAGGGAAAAGAATGATCAAAACAATTCTTATTTAATTTGTTTGTGCAAAAGTAGAAAGCAGTTTGGAGATTGTTTACCCAGAGTGATGGGGTTTTGTTTCCTTGGCCTGTCAGGGCCAAGTGTGAGATTCTAGGCAGCTGAGTGCTTTGTTCAGATTCGGTTTAGATGTAATATAGTGCAATATAGTATAGAATAATATAGTGTAATAAAGTATAATTAATAATAATATAGTATAATAAAGTATAAAGTATGATTAATTAGCCTTCTGATATCAATGGACTTCTCTTCATCATTTCTTACAGGAGTCGCCCCTTGATTCCAATAATAAGTTTGGTCCATTTACTTTTATAAGTTTGATCCATTTACACATCAGGGGTTAATTCTCCAATTACACCTTCAGCTAATGAAGTAATTTACCCCCAGTTTGCTCCTCCCCCAATTTTTGTTTGTACTTTTTGGGCCCTGAGACAGTGAGGTGTCCCTGAGTTAGAGCCCTGGAGGGATTGTTCTGTGTGAGTGAACAGGAGGTGATGCTCTGTATGGAGTTGAGAGTTATACTCTAAAGCAGCATGGGATTTGAAAAATAGAAAAGCTGAAATCCTAAGGCATCAAGGGGAATGAGAATTCTGCCACACCTGGGAGGGGGGAGAGCAGGAGGGACCTCACCAATCAGTTATTCACTCCGGGAGCTGCATTTTAGGCTGCTCTAATTCTTTTCATTACCTTTTGACTCGGAAGTCATGACTCACTCACTCTGATACCTACTTGTGATTTATGCAGAGTGCTTCCAACTGTTGGAAACACTGATTTTTCTGGCTGTTGATTTATGTGTCATGAAGAAAATGTTTATGTTGCTGGCCTTCTCAAGTTAAAAAAAACCCTGAATCACTTTCAGATGTAATGTGTGGATGATAGCAATGCTATATTTTTCTTTCTTTTCTATTTATTCACAGGGGGTTTGTAACTCAGGCTTGGAGCACAGGGTTTATATTAAGCAAAGCTCTTTTTTTTTAGTGCTAAATCATCTGCTGTACAGCCTTATTGCAAACCTGTTATAATTCTTTATAGAGTCTCAAAACAAAGTGTTGCAGTTCTTTAGCAGAAACACCAGGTATTTATCATAGAGATGATTAAAGACCTTGTGATGCTGAGTTTCCCTGTCCCACCTGCTGCCACACTGCTGGGCTTGATTAAAATTCAAGTTTCAAAGTTTGTAGCTGAGCCTGGAGGCCTTTGCTGCTCTTAACCATGCATTTGGGGTCCCATAATGATTTAGAAATTTGTTTCTCTCAGTCCCAGCACAGCAATGTCCTGGTGCAGAAGGCCTGGTTGAACGGAGTGGTGCCTGTGGTGATGGATGCAGAAAGCTCTGTCCAAGAAAAGGCCTTGGATTGCCTTGATCAGCTCCTGCTGCAGCACATTAAACCTTACCATAAATCCAGGAGTGGTGATGAGAAGCAGGAGCTGGCGTGGGATCTGCTCTCCCTGTTGTCTTCAGAAAGCCAGGAGCTCAGGTAAAAGCATTTCCCTCCCCTACCTATGTTAATATTCAGGGATAAAACCCAGAAGTTTGGGAGTTTTTCTATTTTTAATCCCATTAGAATACACAATTTTTCCTTTACAGAAGGAAATTACCTATTGACTGAGGACTAAGATAAGAGTCTGAGTTTGTGTTCTCATTCCCTGTGAGGTACCACAGGCTCACACACACACGCTGTTAAAATGCACGTGCTGTCTGCTGTGCAATAACAAGAAACCAAATTTTTCTTTGAAACTGCTCAAATTCCCTGCTTGGAACCCTCAGTATCATTCTGGGGATGGAAACCACCACATGGAGGTGCTTGTGTTGCCCTGCCAGCTCCCAGGACAGGGCTGTTGAGCATGGACAAGAAAAGTTCAGCTTATGTGTCAGGTGTTTCCACCTGCTGCTCCTGTTACCTGTGCTCTCTCCCTGGACTGAAATGCTCACTGTTCCATCCCATGCTGGATGCACTGATAGCACATGAATATTTAAGTCAGATGGAGGTGTTCCTCTGACAGAAGTGAGAGATGATATATAAAGCAAGAACATCACCTTGTATTAATTCTTATGTACAATATGTTACTTGTCTTGTGACAAATCGAATTATCCTGCCTGCCGTGGGAAGGAGAGGGAGAAATGGGATGACACACAGCATGACAAGGACACAACATTGATTAAAGACAGCTGTATGTTTATTAGTCAACAGGGCATAATAGCTCAGAAATAGCAGCTGAGGCACTGGTGGTGCTGCCGTGCCAGTGTGGGGAACTGTCACTGTTCTAATTTGGGCCATTTTCTAACAGGGTTTGCACATTCCTGGCAGCTTCTTCCTCCTGACCCTGCAGGACCTTGCAGCTTGAGAAATCTCACAGCTCTGCCAGTGTGGAGTAGATAATGAGGGTTGTGCAGGAAAACGAGCAGGCTGTGATGCCTGACATGACTCTGCTGTGCCTCCATCCCTGGCAGTGCTCAGGGCCAGGCTGGATGGGGCTCTGAGCACCCCAGGCTAGGGAAAGGTGCCCTTATCCATGGCAGGGGGTGGAATGAGATGATCTTCAAGGTCCTTTCCAATTAAGGGCATTCTATTGATGACTTGTGAAGGCTGAAGTGAAACAGAGACTGGACAGAGTTAAAGAATAAAGCAGGGATTTATTAAGAGGCCTCAATGGATCCACCTTGGGCAGCACAAGAGCCCAGCCAGGGCTGCACCCAAGATGAACCAAAATGGTCCCAAAATGAACCCAAGATGAACCAAAATGGCCCCAAAATGCACGAGCGCTCCCGGGGTCTCTCCCTGGGATCAGTTCTGCTCCATTTGCACCTTGCAGTTCATTGTCCCATTCCAGCTTTAGCCCAGGCAGTCCCACCCTGCTTGTTTTTCTCTCTTAAATTCACCATTGCTCATGTTCTTGGGCATGAGATTTGTATGATTGTCCTTGGTGCCCAGCTGGAGCAGGAATTGTTTTGTCTCCCTGCTCTGTGCACAGAGCTCAGCATCCCCTGATGTGAACCCAGACCCACACACTGAAGCAGCACAGAATGTGAAAAATAGAAAAGGTAAACCTGAGGCATCATTATGATTCTGGGTATTAAACAACAGCTGCTGGAAATTCTTGGTTACAAATTGCTGAAATTATCATTTCCTGATGTGTCATGGGACCAGTTGGACCTTCTGTGTTACTGCCCCAACATCCATGTAGGGATGCCAGCTCTGTAGTGAAAATATGTGTTATGTGGAAATTTTCAGTGTGAATTGTGGCAATGCCAGGCAATAGCAGCTTTGTTGTGTTGGATTTTACTGTTTTATTTATTCCTCCCTAAACTTTCCTTTCCTCCCTGCAGCCGTTACCTGAGCAAAGCCTTCCTCATGTGGTCCAAGCAGAAGAAGTTCACCTCCACTTTTGTCAATAATGTCATGTCTCACGTGGAGACAGAGCATTCCAGGGCAGCTTGGATGCTGCTTGCCAAGGTGGCTGGCTCTTCCCCCAAGCTGGATTACTCCAAGATCATTGAATCCTGGGACAGCATCAGCAGGTCAGCGTGTGCTTTGAGCTCCATTCTGCCAGGAGCCCTCAGTGCCCTTCCACAGATTGCCTTGTAGCTGCTTAAATCCCAGTTTTTCCTTCAAACTGTCACTTCTGCAGCTGGAAATCCAGCAAAGGCTTTGAGATCCATGCAGTAACCAACTCTTTCCTCAAGCCCTCTGAGTTTTCATTGCCTTTGACAGGCCTGCCTCAATAATGCATGTCCCAGAGGAGAGAGGGTTGCTCAGCTGTGCTCTCGTGGCGTGGCTCAGAGCTCGCTGTTGGTTTTGCAGGCAGCAGGACACGAGCGGTGGCACCGTGGGACACGTCCTGTGTGTCATTGGGCACGTGGCAAAGCACCTCCCCAGGAGCAGCTGTGAGGGGCTGAGGGGTGAGTGGTCCTGAGCACCTGCAGAGATTTTGGGAGTTCTGCTGTTAATTGCAGCCCTGAGATGTGTGAACAGTCTCTGTCTCAGCCCGTGTGTTCGAAGAATGAGTTAGAGTTCTTCAGTTTTCAGTCCCAGAGTTGTTTATTATATCTTATCTATAAAAATTTTCCTCCTGTCCTGTCAGAACTCAGTGCATCCCTCTGGGTGTCCAGAGTTGCTGAGGACCCCGCTGGGATCTCTGAGCCCCCTGGCACGCAGCCCAGAGCACCTGGGGATTTCATTTTGACCCCTGGAGCAAGTTACCAGCTTTGTATGAGGACATGGAAGTCACACAGGTTTGTATGGTGTAATAACAAAATGATCACAGGGTGAAAATGTAGATTTTAGGATTTTTGGTATGGGGGTTATGGGGACAAGATGGAGGAACCTGGGCATGTCCAGCCTTTCTTCTTCTTCTTCTTGTTCTCCATTTCCTGCAGTGATGTTGGCACTTTGGGATTGGTTTAGAGTAGAAGTGCACTGTCTAACACAGGTGATAGGTATTGGGAATTAAGTGTAAATATGTTATACGTAGTTTGTAGTATAAAAGGACAACACAGAGTGCCTGTGGCTGCCCTGCTGAGCAGATCTCAGCTGGGCAGAAAGAAAATTTTATAGATAAGAATTAATAAACAACCTCAAGACCGAAAAGTGAAGAGTCCAGACTTGTTCTTCAGCTGCATGGGCTGAAGCAGAGACACCCTGCACATCTCGGGGCAGCAATGAACAACCAAAACCTGAGAGTGTCCAGCCAAGGTCAGCTCACCAGGACAGCCTGAGGCACTCTGACCACCCCCGGGGTTGTGTTGTCTTTTTACACTACAAACTATGTATAACATATTTACAATTAATTCCCAATACCTATCACCTATGTTAGACAGTGAATTTGTATTCTGAACCAATCCCAAAGTGCCAACATCACAGCAGAAGATGGAGGTAGAGAAGAAGAAGAAAGGCTGGACACGCCCAAGTCTCTCCATCTTGTCCCCAAAAACCCCTATTCTAAAAACCCCAAAATCTACCTTTTCACCCAGTGATAAATCTATTATTACACTGCTTAAACTTCTCTGGCTTTCAGGTCTTCATACAAAGCTGGTAATTTGCTCCAGGGGTCATAATCAAACCCACAGGTGCTCTGGGCTGTGTGCCAGGGTCTCTGAGCCCCCTGGCAGGGTCCTGGCAACTCTGGACACCCAGAGGGATGGACTGAGTCCCAACAGTTTTGTGCCTTCACAAACACTTGAACAGCTTAGAAAATGCTGTTTTTATGTGTGATGTCATCTCCAGGGAGCATCCAGAGCTGGCTGAAGGAGTCTCGGTGTCCCCTGGAGGTGATCAGCCCAGCCGTGGAGACCCTGCAGAAGCTCTGCCAGGCCTCTGCAGCTGCACCAGAGGAGGCACAGGTGGGACTTAAAATACTCCTCTTAAAATAGCCTGTTCCCCACTCAGGGGGTGTCTGCTGCTGTCTGCAGGCTGTGGGATGGATGATGAGTTCTAAAAAAGGGGCTCTGATTCCAGCAGCTCGAGCCTGCTCTGCTCAGCTCTGCCTCTTTGCTGCACTTGAGCTGGAGAACATCCTGGGGCTAAGCCTGGCTTGTGAGAAATCTTCTGCCTTCAAATCTATTCCTCCCCACACCTCTGAAATACCTTGCATTTGCCTTCTGTCCAAGTTCACAGAATTCCTAAAGGAAATTTCCTAAAGGAAACCTGTTGCTGTGCTTGGTGCAGTTTGAACCCACAGATTTATGCTGTAATCTCTGTGTTCTCCATCAGAGCTGCTGGAAATGCACATATTTCCTAGATCTCTTCCTGGAGACCAAACAGGGAGTTAATAACTTGCTCATAATTTCTTTCTGCCTCCATTTGTTTTATGCCATGGCTCTGTTCTGCTCCCATAGTGGGAAGTTAGGCCATATTTTGTTGGTAAAATAAAAATCTCAGCCTGGACACAATTGCAAAGAAGCCAAAATTGATGCAGGTCTTTGTCCCTGATGATTTCTCTTTGTGTCTGTTTTATATTTCTCTTTCAGTGTAGATGGCACCTCTTTTATAATAAGCATCCCAGTCAAGTTTAGAAGATAATGGGCAGAAATTTCAGTTTAGATGGTAGCTCTTTTAATTGAAATTTCAGTTTAGATGGTAGCTCTTTCAATTGAAATTTCAGTTTAGATGGCAGCTCTTTTATAATAAGCATCCCAATCAAGTTTAGTGAATAATGGGCAGAACTGAGCCCTCTGTGCTTCAGCAGCCAGGGTTGGGTGATGGTTTTTGGGTTTTTTAATTGACAGTCAGAAAATCCTCCCCTGTAGGTACAGCCACCACAGAGTGTTGGCTTAAAATGAAATGAAGGTGTTCCTGTAGTTGGTCACTTCACTAAATGTAACAGTTACCATTTATATATGTATTTGGTTATTAAAATTACCACTTTTAGATGGTGGAAAACCAGAAATTATGCTTTATATTCACCACAGTGTAGTAGATAATCTACTTCTCATGTGTTTCCCCTCCACTCTTTGGAATTCACATCATGTTTTCTTGGTTAATGGAGCTGCTTTTTTCAAGCAACATCTAAAAATTGCCACAGACACCTGCAATGTGTTGGGTGCACATGAAACAGTCGCCTAAATCCTTTTTGTTTAAGTCTGTGTGATTTCTATAATGAAGTAAACTTGGGCCTGTGGATCATTAAAAGCCACATTTTCCAAGGTGTTTTGACACTTGCACACATCCTTTGATGTGCAGGGAGAATTTTAAAGCTCTGAGGCACTGTCAGATTGATTTTAATGGGACCCAGATTATTAAAAGCACATAAAGGCTTTGATATTAGGGATTCGTGTGTGGACAGATATTACAGCTACCTTTTGTTTAATTAATAAAGCGTTGAATTAATTGTGTTTAATTACTGAACAGGAGCTGCTCAACCAGGTGTGTGGAGATTTGGTATCCACCTGTGAGAGCTACATCTCCAACATAGTCCTCAAGGAGGATGGAGCAGGGCAGCTGCAGGAAGATCTCTTGGTAAGTTTGGGGATTATTATTTTAAATATTCCCCTTCAAGGGTTATTTAAAGGGTGGAGGTGTGCCTGGAGCTGGCGTTCCTCGAAATCCAAGCCAAGAGCTGGGATCATAGCAATGTGCAGGGCCTGTGTGTGTGATGAAATCTTGTATTTAAGGGCCTGGGAGCCCACAGCAGTTTTACACACCAGCAGTTGCTTTAAGGATATGGCACCCCATGTATTTTTAATAGATGACGTGGTTTTTATTTCCTTGCTTTTGCACTCAAACTTCTGAGATGAGCTGTTTGGGAGAGCTGCATGGAATGCTTTGAGGAGTATTTCAGTCTCATTAGATGTGCTGGGGGCTGTTGGAGCATATTAAACACACCCACCCAGGATTTCTGTTCCAAAGCTCCCCTTCTGTTCTCCAGCCACTGCCTTGAAAGCACTGAGGGAATTTTGAGTTGTTTTTTTTGGAGAAGAACCGACTCCTGCTGGCTTCATCTGCAGCTCAGCCTTTTGACTGCAGTGCTGCTTTCTCTCTGCAGGTCAGACACCTCTTCCTGCTGGGAGAGGCTGCCCAGCTGTGCCCAGCCAAGGTGGACAAACACATCTTCCTGGTGGTCCAGTCCATCCTGGCCTCTTCTGGCAGCGAGGACCAACGTGAGCCACTCTCCTCCCTCTGCCTTTAGTGGTGCAGTTTGAAGCCACAAATTTATGCTGTAATCTCTGTGTTCTCCATCAGAGCTGCTGGAAATACACATATTTCCTAGAT
The DNA here is from genome assembly GCF_027579445.1 of Ammospiza nelsoni. Classification (NCBI taxonomy): domain Eukaryota; kingdom Metazoa; phylum Chordata; class Aves; order Passeriformes; family Passerellidae; genus Ammospiza; species Ammospiza nelsoni. The sequence goes on along the minus strand of NC_080656.1, from coordinate 3,906,801 downwards.
TTCTTCCTGGAGACCCCCCTGTGCTGGTGTCCACAGGGGTCTCAGGATGAGGGAAGAGATGAGAATCTGGACTCCATGTTTCAGAAGGCTGATTTATTATTTTATCATATATATTTATTATTATATGATATATATATTATATAATATATATCATTATATTATTATATATATTATATATGTTATAATATATATTTTATTGTATATGATATCTATTTTATTATTATATATCATAATATATATAATATTAAAACTATACTAAAAGACTATATAATATTAAATATATTAATATATATATTATATAATAGATTAATCTATAATATATATATTAAATATTATATATTAATATATATTAATATATATTATATATACTAAAAGACTAGAAGAAAGGATTTCATCACAAGGCTGGAAAGGAAAGGAAGGGAATGATAATAAAATCTTGTGACTGACCAGAGCGTCTGAGCCAGCTGGGCTGTGATTGGCCATTAATTAGAAACAACCCCATGAGACCAATCCCAGATGCACCTGTTGCATTCCCCAGCAGCAGATAACCATTGTTTGCATTTTGTTCCTGAAGCCTCTCAGCTTCTAAGGAGAAAAAATCATAACAAAAGGATTTTTCATAAAATGTGTCTGTGACATTTAGCTTTGCATTTGCAGTCACCCCTGTGTGCCAGGCCCTGTTTGCATCCCTGCCCTGCTCTTTTCCAGTGTCAGCTTGCACAGACAGTGAGGAGATGCCCAGCTCCCAGCCACTGTCCCAGTTCAGGGGCTCAGCCATGCCTCCCGTGGTCAGGGCTCACGCTCTCATCACTTTGGGTAAGTGCCATCATCCTGCCCTAAAAGTGGGCCTTGGTGTATCTCAGCCTTTCTGGTGAAGTTCTGCCCAAAATCCTGCAGAAAAGGAGGCTCAGGGGGGACTTTGTCACTCTGTAGCTCCCTGGCAGGAGGGAGGAACCAGAGAACAGGGACAGGAGGAGAGGAAATGTTCTCCAGCTCTGCCAGGGGAGGGCAGGTTGGACATGAGGAAGAATTTGTCCATGGAAAGGGTGGTTAAACATTGGAATGGGCTGCTCAGGGAGGTTTGGAGTCCCCATCCCTGGAGGGGTCCAAGGAAGGCCTGATGTGGCACTCAGAGCTCTGGGATCAGTCACAGGTTGGACTCAATGATCCCAGAGGTCTTCTCCAACCTAAATAATTCCATAGAAAGCTCTGGCAGTTGTGACAGCCCCAGTGCTCTGTTGGCATTAGCCCAGCTCAGAGCTTTCAGCAATGCAAATATCCATGGAAACAAGTTGGGCAAACCATCAGAACCCTGCCAGCTCTGCTCCTCCAGGTGGTTAATGCATTAATAGTGACCAATAATCAGCATTGTCCCCCAGAGCTGTGCTGTCCTTGTACTCAGAGTTGGGTGCTGAAGGATCATCTCACTTTCAGTAAGGTTTTCTAGAGAGGGTGAAAAAAAATTGGTGCTGTTGATGTAGCTTAGAGCAGAATGACTGCACTCAAATTCTTGTTCTCTTCAACGTGAGGGAAATGCTGCTTTCAGAGAAGCCTGGCCGGCTGCATTCCCAGGATTCTGAGGAATACCAAGTGAAAGTTCTGGGTTTTAATACTTCCTTGGTTAGGAGCAAGTTTCTTTTACAGATAGGCAGCATTATTCTTCCCTTAATTGCTTTGGAAAGTTTAATAATTTAGTGCAGAGCTTGGGAACAGGGAGAAGTGATGTTAGAACTATTGCAGGCTATTTTATTTTAGGTTGGTTCAGTGATGCTCTCAGAGGTGGGTGTCTCCCTGCTATGCCTATGACAGCTGGGGCTGTTCTTTTTAGCTGCTTTGAATAATACCCTGTACACAGAAATAGTTTGCTGTGAAGGAGGGAATTTGGCATAGAGAGCCACTCTATAGGTCTAAGGGGAGTTTGGAAGAACTTGAAGTACCATCTCCCTGAGAGATCGTGCAGATTGCTCATCAAGTTCCAGCATGAGTTTCTTGTTTATTCCCTTGTTTACTTCCTGATCCCTTCCCTGGCTTGTTTTGGAGGCAGCAAGCTGGGCTGGCTGGGAAGGAGAATTTATCCCAGCTCTGCTGCTCTGGTGATGCCTTGGAGTGGCTGCCTAGAGATACAGGATAGACAGAGTTAAGGGAATAAAGTGAGAATTTATTAAAGGGCTTTAATTGATACACCTTGGGCAGGGTTACAGAGGATAGACACAACATGGTCAGTGGTCATGAGGTCTTGTATTTGTGGGGTTCCCAGATGGAGGAAGGAATGATGAATCTGACTCCATGTTCTTAAAAGGCTAATTTATTATTTTATGATATTATATTATATTAAAGAATACTATACTAAACTGTATTAAAGAATACAGAAAGGATACAGACAGAAAGCTAAAAAGATAATAATGAAAACTCATTAGTCTTTTCAGACTCCTGACACAGCTTGGCCCCGTTTGCCATTGAGTCAAAACAATTCACATGAAACCAATGAAACAATCTCCAACCACATTCCAAAAGGGCAAAACACAGGAAAAGCAAATGAGATAAGAATTGTTTTCCTTTTTCTCTGAGGCTTCTCAGCTTCCCAGGAGAAGAAACCTGGGCCAAGGGATTTTTCCAGAAAATATAACTGCCACAATGAGGTTTTCAGACAGATTTAAGTTTGGTCTATTCACATATCAGAGGTTAATCCTCCAATTACAGCTTCAGCTAATGAAGTCATTCATAGTTTCTTTAAGCCTCTTCCCTCCAGGCCTGGAGCCTGCTACAAGTGGTTGTAGCAGGAAGAGATAAGGAAAGAACCTGTCTTCATCCAAGTCCAATAAAAGAAGCACTTGGAACTGTTGAACCCCCATATGTTGGTTTCAAGCCAACCACATAGACCACTGATGCTTCTTTCTCATAAAGAGATGTTAATAAAACAATTCCATAGCCTTGTCAAGACTAAATTGCAGGTGAAAACCCAGCTCATCTCTACCTAAATATGGCCAACCACTCACAACTTAATTTGCAAGACACTTCCTCACCTATCATAGAAGAGCTGATAGGATTCCACGACCATGCCCTAATGTGAGGGTGTTCACAAGGGTTCTTGGATGAGGGAAGAGACGAGGATCTGACTCCATGCTTCAGAAGGCTTGATTTATTGTTTTATGACATACATTACACTAAAACTATACTAAAAGAATAGAAAAAAAGGTTTCATCAGTAGGCTGGCTAAGAATAGAATAAAAAGGAATGATAACAAAGGTTTGTGGCTCGGCTCGCTGTCTGAGCCGGCTGACTGTGATTGGCCATTAATTACAAACAACCACATGAGACCAATCCCAGATGCACCTGTTGCATTCCACAGCAGCAGACAATCATTGTTTACATTTTGTTCCTGGGGCCTTTCAGCTTCTCAGGAGGAAAAATCCTAAGGAAAGGATTTTCCATAAGCGATGTCTGTGACACCCTAATGGTTGCACTAGCAATCTGCCCCTCAGTCCTCTACCTATTAACCCACACACTCACAGAAAAACTATCATCCAGGATAAGGAAAACTGCCCACTAAACAGAAGACAACTATACAGATGGCAAACAGAATCCATCTTGCCTTGCATTCTGGGACATGCACCCTAATGATGCACTAGCAGGCCAACCAGCATTACAACTGCTATCTTAACCACCATATCCATCATCCTCCTTCCTGTCTCCCCTATAATCCTTGTGGGATCTCAGCACCTCAGGATGGAGGTGCAGAGTGGCCGAGACCACCCTTGGGGGGCTCGGGAGTCCTGGAATGTTGCCAGAAGTGTCTGGTGGCAGGGCTTTGATCCTACACAGGAGACGAGACCTGTATGAGGACTGGGAGGAATTCACTGGGTGAATGGTGAAGGGATAAGTTAATTAGAGTGTAAGACACAGGGTTTAGGACTTTGGTACAGGGGGGTCTAAAGAAGTAAGATGGAGGAATTGGGGCGTGTCCTCTTCTTCTTCTTCTTCTTCTTGGCCTCCATCTTCTGTGGTGATGGTGGCACTTTGGGATTGGTTATTACTAGAAGTGCACTGGTTAATAAGGGTAGAAGGTATTGGGGAAAAACTATAAATATTGTATACGTAACTTTGGGTATAAAGATAAGTGACCGCCCAGGGGCTTGCGGAGTGTGCTCATGGCTGGCTTGCTATGCAGACCTCTGTCGGGCTGAAAGAAAATCTTTTAGATAAACAATTAATAAACACCGAGACCGAGACAAGATCAGAAGTCTCTCCTCGTCCTTTGAAGCACCGGGCTCTTCAAGGCCATCCCTGGGCATTTCCAGGCCACCTAAACAGCTCACAGAAAACTTACAAGTGGCGTCCCTGAGCTATCTCCGGTCGTAAATCAGCAAAAAGAGAAACCGAAAACTTACAAATCCTTACCATTATCTAAGAAACTCAGGATTACCTAAACTGACGGCCTTCAAAGCCTTAAATAGGAGTTAGCACAGGCTCTGAAAACCACAAAAACCTGAAGTTGCAGGTGTCACCAGCGGTGCTGTTTTGCAGGGAAGCTGTGCCTGCAGCACGAGGAGCTGGCCAAGAAGTGCATCGCGGCGCTGGCGCGGGAGCTGGAGGTGTCGCCGGACGTGGCCGTGCGCAACAACGCGGCGCTGGTGCTGTGCGACCTGTGCGTGCGCTACACCTCGCTGGGGGACAGGTACATCCCCAACATCTCGCTGTGCCTGCGCGACCCGCACCCCTTCATCCGCAGGCAGACCCTCATCCTGCTCACCAACCTCCTGCAGGTGAGATCGTGTGGAAGTGTTCCGGATAGAAATCTGTTTTAAGTGAAATGTGCATCTTTGAATTAAGTCTGTAGCCTGCAAACATAGCTGCAGTACCCCTCGAACTATTGGAGACACCCTCATCCTGCTCACCAACCTCCTGTGGGTGAGACACAGTGGAAATTTTCCAGAGTAGAAATACATTTTGATTTAGGTGAAATGTGCATCTCTGAATTAAGTTTGTAGCTTGCAAACATAGCTGTAGTACCCCTCAAACTATTGGCTAATGAAGGAGACACTCTCATCCTGCTCACCAACCTCCTGCAGGTGAGACACAGTGGAAATTTTCCAGAGTAGAAATCCGTTTTGGTTTAGGTGAAATGTGCATTTTTTATTTAAGTCTGTAGCTTGCAAGCATAGCTGCAGCACCCCTCAAACTATTGGAGACACTCTCATCCTGCTCACCAACCTTCCTGCAGGTGAGACAGAGTGGAAATTTTCTGGATAGAAATCTGTTCTAAGTGAAATTTTCATCTTTGAACTAAATCTGTAGCTTGCAAACACATCTGCAACACCCCTCAAACTAATGAAGAAGACAGCCTTATCCTGCTCACCAACTTTCTGCAGGTGAGATTATGTGGAAGTTTTCCTGAGTAGAAATCCAATTTGATTTAAGTGAAATGTGCATCCTTGAACTAAATCTGTAGCTTGCAAACATAGCTGGAACACCCCTCAAACTATTGGAGACACCCTCATCCTGCTCACCAGCCTCCTGCAGGTGAGACACAGTGGAAATTTTCCAGAGTAGAAATCCGTTCCAAGTGAAAGGTACATTTTTTTAATTAAGTCTGTAGCTTGCAAAGGAGTGCAGTGTAAAATCAGTATTGAAGAGCACACCTGCCATGGGGTGGGAGAGCAGATTTTTCATTTTTCTACTTTATTCTTCATACATGGGGTAAACCTCAATGTGCTGTTGTGGCATTTATGCTGCTTAGAGCATCCTCCAGAATACTTGGGGTTGTTTTGGGGTTTATTTTATGTGCCTCTGGCTGAAGCTTTACATCTTGTTCATTTACCTCACTACAATTTGGAGGTTCACATTAAGTTTTCCTGGTTCACGTTGTTGATTTCTGCTGGTTTCCACAGGAGGAGTTTGTGAAATGGAAGGATTGCCTCTTCTTTCGGTTTGTCAGTGTCCTGGTGGATCCAAACCCAGACATTGCCAGGTAAAAATCTCAGCTGTGAAATGATGGAGGAGGTGAAGGGCAGAGATGTCTCAAAACCTGTCTCAGCCTTGGCACCTTCACATTGTGAAGAGAAATGCCAGTGATAAAGCAGATTGTCCCTCTGCCCTCTGTACTTCCTATAGGGTCTGCAGTGGTGGCACAGGGGTGATGAGCCTCTCCCAAGGACACTTAAAAGTCCCAAAGTGTCCTTGGCTGTCCTCAAAACATTCAGCTCTGCTCTAGTCAGGACTCAGTTATCCAGAAAAAAAGGAATTTTTGAGACAGACCCTTGTGAAATCTTCCTTGTGGTTTTCAGACAGGCTCTGTCTGAAGTGCTGGATTTGTTTAAGAACTAGGATTAAATATTTTGCTGCAGTTTCCTTTTTCTTATATTGCATGCCTTTCCTTTTCAGCCTTCTGCCACATCTTGTAATTGTCAGAGGAATGACCTGTCCAATGATGTGTCAGAGGAATTATGCACTCTCATTTTAAGTGCATGTTTATGAAGTTTTTGGAGGTTTCACAGTTTCCAGCTGCTCTGTTATGTGAGAAATGAATGGGGCAGGTTTCTCTCAGGTGGGGAGCTCATGTGGAAATTAGGGTTACAGAGGAGGATGGGACACCTTGCTGCTCATTTCTGCATGGAACAGTCAATCTGAGATGGATATTTCCAGAACCATCAACCTTTTATCAATTACCATTCACATTTCCTTTTCTCTTCAGTGTCTTTTATATCTAAAAATGTCTTTCCAGTAGATGGTGGCATTGCAGCATCGTGTTCCTCCCATTTCTTTGGGAGCCTTTTCCTTTGCATCTGCATTTGGAGACAGCATCCAGACAAAACCACTTTCTTCCAGCCTGGGGTTGCCTTGCAGCTCTTGCAGGACCTTTGGTGATTAATTTGTTGCTTGCTGAGTGCTGTGTCTCAGCCATGGTGGAGGTCAGGTTATTTAAATAATTAAAATGCTGTGACAGGATTCAAGTTCAGATTTATTTCTGGCTCAGTTTGCTATAATAGCCATAAAAATGAGTAGTGTTGTGGATGCTGGAGATGTCTGTCCCTCTGGAAATGTCTGTCCCTCTGGGAAAAGGGTGGAAGTTAGTGAGCTGGGCAAGAATTAAATGTATTGAGGGAGATGTGGCAGAGGAAAACCATCCTCCTGCCCTGAGAGCCCTGCACAGCTTCAGGGGTGGCTTTTGGAATCTATCCAGTGATAATTTCTTCCTTCTCCCCCTCTGCAGGTTTGCAGAGTTCTGCCTGGTGCATCTCTTGCTGAAGAGGAACCCTGTGATGTTCTCCCAGCACTTCATTGAGTGCATCTTCCATTTCAACAGCTACGAGAAACACCAGAAGTACAACAGGTTCCCCCAGAGCCAGAGGTCAGTTGAGCACATTCCTGGCTAATTTTTGCTAAATTATGGGCTGTCTGGCCATGCAGCTCTTGGTGACAGCACAGCAGTTGTGGCACTTGGTAATTATCCATGCAAGTGCTGAGTTGTGTCCTGCCTTCCCCGTGACACTGCTGTGTGTAATTTGTAGGACTGTGTGCTGTCCTAGCAGGTTTATGGCTCTTAAAAGTGGCATGCAAATATCCCTGGCTGATTTAAGGTCTCATTATTCCTGGGAGCTGGCATGAAGTGATTTGGGCCTCTGTAAAATGCTGTGCTCTGCCACAGGGCGAAGCAGCTCTTCTCTCTGAAGGGGAAGGAGAACAAGGAGAAGAGGATGAGGATCTACACCTTCCTGCTGGACCATTTCACGGATGAGCAGAGGTTCAGCATCACCACCAAGATCAGCCACAGCATCCTAGGTAAGGGTTTAAAAATGCCTTTAAAAGTCTGGCAAACAAAAACATGGTGTCTGTGTAAAATCTCACGATCCAGGTGTGTAAAATCTCACGATCCAGGTGTATAATATATCACGATCCAGGTGTATAAAATCTCGTGATCCAGGTGTATAATATATCACGATCCAGGTGTATAAAATCTCACGATCCAGGTGTATAAAATCTCATGATCCAGGTGTATAAAATCTCATGATCCAGGTGTTTTATCCTGGCTTGCCCATCACTGCTGCTTCTGGAAAAACAAATGATTCCTTCCCCTGTGTCTTCCAGCTTGCTTTGTGGATGAGGTCCTTCCCTTGGACCCAGAAGGCAGTGAGCTGCTCTCAGATACATTTGCAGTCCTCAGCTGCAAAGAAATCAAGCTCTCAAGTATGAGGTCCAAACCTGAGGAGGACATTCAGGCTGATGAAGATGAGATGGCCATGGCCAATGCTGTCATGCAGGTGGCCCAGAAAAAGCTCATCTCACAGGTGAGAGGCACCTGCTGTGCTGTGGGGAGAGGGCTGGGCAGCTCTGTGTGTTGTAAAAGCACAATATGAAGGCAGAATTGGTGAGGGATGCTCGTTGTGGGGGTGGAGGGAGCAGAAGTGCATTTCCCAGGAGCCAGGGGAGCTGTGCTGAGCTGGATTTGTTCCCCACCCCTCTCCTTGGCGAGGCATCTGAGCGGAACAATGATTTCCCTGCACCTCTGGGCAATTTGCCTTCACTGTGAGATCTGAGTGACTTAGTGATGCATCTGAAAAGGCTCCACTTAGGTTAAAAGCCTCTGTGCATGTGTGTGGTGTAAGAGCAGCCTTAATTACAGTGATTCCCTGGCTGTGGAGGGAGAACTCCTCTGTGGAGCCGCAGAGTAGCTTCTCCTTCACTGCCTCGCATAACTGTTCATGCCTCGTTCACAAAAAGGTTCAAAAGAAGAATTTCATCGAAAACATCATCCCAATAATCACATCACTCAAGTCCTTGATGGAGCAGAAGAGGATCCCAGCTCTCAAGGACCTGATGAACTGTCTGAGGGTAAGGGGAAGTGTTTTCCTGCTGGTCGTGGTGTTTTGATCCTCTCCGGAGTCAATGTGCAACCACTGCCACAACCCAGAGCCTTGTGAGGAGGGAGGGATTCAGAAGATAGGATGTTGTGACACTGCCACTGCATTAAATAACGTGGGAGGTGGAGGGATTGGAGATGAGGCTCTCAGCGTGGAACGTGGGCAGGAGGAGAGCTCAAACGCTGCGAAGCTTTTCCACGTTCCGAGGAACAAATTGGAGTTAAAACTCTTCAGTCTGTTAAAAACACCTCTGCTCTACCAACTGGTGTTTCCTTTTGCTCACAAGCAGCTGTGATCTGAATGGGGATGTGAATCAGTAGCTGGGGGAGATTTCTGAAGGGCTCCAAACATTCCTTGTTGCTGCAGGAAATGATGCAAGACTACCGAAACGAAATCAAAGACTTCTTTGCTGTGGACAAGCAGCTGGCAGCTGAGCTGGAGTATGACATGAAGAAATATGAAGAGCAGCTGGCCAGGGAGAAGGAGTCAGAGCAGGAGCAGCTCCCAGCAGCCCACAGAGAGGTGGTTATTGCCATTAACTCTCTCCATGTCTCATCTGCTCAAATTCCTGTGCTCCCAGCACCCAAGCCCTGCCTGGGGACCCTGTCCATGGAGCAGGATGGTTATCAGGGGTTCTCCTCCCTCTTTTCCTCCCTCTGACAGAAGTTTTGGTTTCAGAGTCATTTAATAGCCTTAGAACATCAGCAAACAAAGCCAAGAGGAGCAGCAAATGATTAATGAAGACAGAATTCAAAGCAAGTCTAGTTTGGCACTGGCTGGGCTTAAATGTTATGTTCTCTCTGTTCCCAGAATGATAAACTGGTAACAAAGAAAAGAGTTCACTTTGACTGACTTTAGGTGTCTACAAAGTGAAAGTTCAAACCTGTCCCAGTCATGAGATACTCTTTTAAATTCAGTGTAAAGAAATAAATATGTGCCTGAGTCAGTTGTCCTGAGCTATTTTAGATCCCTACCTTAAGATGAGGTGACTTCTTGCCTGGAAGTTCATTTCTCTGCAGACCTTAGAAGAGCACTTTATATATATAGACCTCTAAACTGGGACATTTGTGTCCCTGCTCAAAATTTCAAAAGGTGAAATTTTGCCCAATAAATTGTTCCTCCCCAGCACCCTTTCCATCCATCCATCCCACGAGGGGCAGTTCTGAAACACTCAGGCCCAAGCACCTTGCAGGGTTTTCCGCTCTTGTCTCCCCTGTCAGACATGACCTGTTCTCCTGTTTTCCACAGCAGGCTCCATCTCTGGAGAGAGCTGCAGCTCCTGGTGTCCAGAATAATTCCAGTGCTCAGTCCTCAGGGGGTGGGAGGCCATCCACACCTGGCTCCATCCCTCCCCCTGGCCCCTCTGAGTTTGCCACCCCTCGTGCTGAGGCTCTGAAACAGCCACTGGTGGGTCGCAGGTATGGGCTCCTCTTTTTACCTGGTATTTTACATTTATTACATATTTCTATTTATTTTTATTTATTTATATTTTATGTATTTGTGTTATTTTAATATTATATTCTATTTTATATTCTGTATTTACTTATATTATTTTTATTATTTTATTATGTATCTATATCATATATATTGGTTATTTTTATATTAGAGTTCATATATTTTGTATTTTTATTTGTAATTTTTATTAGTTTTATTAAGTACTTATATTTGTTATTTTTATATTTCTGTTTATATATTTCTACTTTGATTTTTTCATTTTATTTTATTATGTATTTATATTTTATATTAGTTTTACAGTAGAGTTTATATATTTTTATTTTTAATTTATTCATATTTATATTATTTATTTTATATTTATTTATGTTATATTTTATGTGATTTTTACAGTAAAGATTACATGTTATTATGTATTTTATATTTATTTATATTATTATATATATCTATTATAGTGTATATTTATTATGTTATAATTTTATATTATTTTTATATTATAGTTTATATCTTATTTTATATTTTTAATTTATTTATATTGTTTTATTTTATTTATTTATATTTTTATATTACTTTATATTAGAGTTTATATATTTATTGTCTTTTATATTTTAATTTATTTACATTATTTATTTTATTTATATATTTATATTTATTTATGTTGCTTTGCTGATCCTTTCTTTAGAGAGTGGTCTGAAACTCACGGGTGTTGCAGCATAATCTCATTATTAGATGTTGAGGGAGGGGACAGATTTTCCCTCAAGGCTCTCACTGGGGCTTTCAGAGGGAGATGCCAGCCCTGTCCCTTTGTGCCCCTAGGGCAGCGTCCCTGAGCACCCTGGCCATCCTCACCCCTGTCCCTTTGTGCCCTAGGGCAGCATCCCTGAGCACCCTGGCCATCCTCACCTGTGTCCCTTTGTGCCCTAGGGCAGCGTCCCTGAGCACCCTGGCCATCCTCAGCCCTGTCCCTGTGTCCCTTTGTGCCCTAGGGCAGCGTCCCTGAGCACCCTGGCCATCCTCACCCCTGTCCCTTTGTGCCCCAGGGCAGCGTCCCTGAGCACCCTGGCCATCCTCAGCCCTGTCCCTGTGTCCCTTTGTGCCCTAGGGCAGCATCCCTGAGCACCCTGGCCATCCTCACCCCTGTCCCTGTGTCCCTTTGTGCCCTAGGGCAGCGTCCCTGAGCACCCTGGCCATCCTCAGCCCTGTCCCTGTGTCCCTTTGTGCCCTAGGGCAGCGTCCCTGAGCACCCTGGCCATCCTCACCTCGGCCAGGAAGGCCCTGCAGGAGAGGTACCAGCAGCGCAGCAGGAGCGTGGGCAGGAGCCTGTCAGCTTCCTCCGAGGCAGCAGCGGGCACAGCTGGCAGCCAGCAAGGTGAGAACTGCCCTGCAGGGGCACAGCTGGCACCAGCAAGGTGAGAACTGCCCTGCATGGGCACAGCTGGCAGCCAGCAAGGTGGGGATTGCTCTGCATGGGCACAGCTGGCACCAGCAAGGTGGGAGCTGCCCTGCCCTGCTCTGCACAGCCCCAGGTAGAGCTGCAGTGCATTCCAAATCTTACTCACTCCCTTCTTGTTCCCAGTCTCCTTCCAAAGCCTGAACCAACAGTCCAGTGGAGGAACCATGGCTGTGGTGGGGAGAGCAATCAGCACCCCAGAGGGTGAGTAGGAACTGGTGGTGCCATTACAATACAATAAATCTTCTGTGTTGAATATTCTGATTCTCACTAACCAATCTAGTACAAGATACAAATTCTACAGCATTTCCATACAGCCTATAAGAATCATTACATTACCATCCTGTGTTACATTTTAAACCCTAAAAACTCCTCTTTGGGCCCCTTCTGCCAAGCTGTAGGGTCTGCTCTGACCCTTGGGCCTGTCTGCAAGCAGAGGGTGTTGTTCCATCAAAAGGGGATCACCTTCAGCCAGCCACACCATTGTTTTCCAGTTGTTCAGTAACTGAGGGATCTCAAAGCTTGCTTTCATTTCAATCTCACTTACAGTTTCCATATTCTCAAAATCTTTTGCCAGGCAATCATATTGATAAGGTTCTCCTGTTTCATCTTCCCCAACAATGGCTGTGGATTATTTATTTATCTAAGTGCTTGTAGGAAGGAAGAGCCCTCCTGAAACCAAGGGCTGAGAAAACTGAAACTGTGAAACTGAAAAGTACAGTGCAGTGTCTCCATGTGCATCTCACAGGCTCAGTGCCGGAGGGAATTTATTTTGGGATGCTGAGGTGACAGTGCCCTTTGTTCCCTCCTTGTCTCTGGGGTGCTGAAGAGGAAGGTGGTTGTGCTTCCTCAGCCCAGAGGTGTGGCAGTGCCCCTCACACACTGCAAACCCCTGACAGCCCTGAGCAGCCACTGGAAAATCTGATCCTGTCCTTCCTTCCCCATGTGCTGGGCTGCTCGTGTTGCCTCAATGTTTCTCTTTGCCTGAGCAATTAGCAAAAAAAAAAAACAAAAGTAAAAAAAAAAAGCAAAAAATAAAAGTAGGGTTTTGTGCAAGAAGTGTTTTTAGAGAGCAGGATTCTTTGAGTGCTGTGGTCTCCTGGAAGCTTGCACGGCTGTTGTTCTTAAAGCACCATATGGTGAAAAAGGAGGGAAAATGTTAATCTGCAGTGGTGCTGGAGCTGAATTCCTGCTTTGCTTGGAGGCAGCATGTGTCCTTCAGCAGGGAGACAAACTGTACAGAGCAGGAGCATCACTTCAGTCAGCGTGTGTTGAGCCATCTGTATGGCGGCACAGGCTGACAGACAACCAGAATAAAACATTTTATTCCTCTGCTGTATCATTCTGGGACTGCTGGAGACGCAGTTCTTTGTAAACAGGCTTGTACTTGAGAAGTTGGGAGCAGCTGTCCCCTCTTGCTGCCTCCTTCAGCTGTTCTGGCTGTGTTCTCTCCCTTCCCTTCTGTCTTTGGGGCTCCTCAGCTCCTGCTTGGTGCTTTGGGAGCAGCTTCAGTGAGCTGGGTGAGGGGAATTGTACATAAATTGTACATTATTGTGGAGATAATCACACTGCAAGGAAATCCCTACTTCCCCCCTTTTTCCCCCCCTTTCTTCCCCCCCCCCTTTTTTTTCCCCACCTTTTTTTCTCAATTTTTTCCCCATTTCTTTTCTACCTAATCTTTACCATTTCTTTCTCCTTTTTTTCCCTTCCTTCCCCATCACTTTACCAAGGTAACTTTTTCAGGCCCACACTGCACAGAGTCACTGGCACAGTCCTGGGAGATGCAGGGCAGAACTAAGGCAGATGGATCAAGTTTGATTTCTGTGATTCCCTTCCAGGACAGGGCAGGAGTTGCAGAGCAAACCCAGCTCAGCTGTAAAGTCCTTTTAGCTGAGTTTCCAACTCCTGCCCTATAAAGCACTTCCTACCTTAATTCCTTGTGAAAGGTTCTGGGAAACACGAGCATAAAACAGAGCGTTGAGTTAAGTAAAATCTGAATATTGTGACATCTCTCCATGAGATAAATGACAGGAAAGAGACAGCTGACAACCAGGGCCTATTCAGGCAAGCTAAATTCTACCTAGCTCCCCTGTCAAGTGATTCCTCTTGTCTGGCTGCTCCTCACTGAGCGGCTCTTGAGGGCCTTTGCCAGTTTTCAGATTCTGCCTTGAGGAAGAGGAGCAGCTGCTCTGGGTGGGATGGCAGAGCTTCAGTGCCTGCAGGGCAGGGGGCACAGCACCAAGGTGCCACCCTGATGGCCCCCAGCCAGGGGGGCTGTGGGGCTGGCATCTGGGGGTGATGTGCCCATCACACTCAGCACAGGGGTTTGGGGCTGGGATTTGGGGGTGATGTGCCCATCACACTCAGCACAGGGGTTTGGGGCTGGGATTTGGGGGTGATGTGCCCATCACACTCAGCACAGGGGTTTGGGGCTGGGATTTGGGGTGCCCATCACAGCACAGGGGTTTGGGGCTGTGATTTGGGGGTGATGTGCCCATCACAGCACAGGGGTTTGGGGCTGTGATTTGGGGGTGATGTGCCCATCACACTCAGCACAGGGGTTTGGGGCTGGGATTTGGGGGTGATGTGCCCATCACACTCAGCACAGGGGTTTGAGGCTGGGATTTGGGGGTAATGTGCCCATCACAGCACAGGGGTTTGGGGCTGTGATTTGGGGGTGATGTGCCCATCACACTCAGCACAGGGGTTTGGGGCTGGCATCTGGGGGTGATGTGCCCATCCCACTCAGCACAGGGGTTTGGGGCTGTGATTTGGGGGTGATGTGCCCATCACAGCACAGGGGTTTGAGGCTGGGATTTGGGGGTGATGTGCCCATCACGCTCAGCACAGGGGTTTGAGGCTAGATGGGAGACCCTGAGGTCTGTGAGGAAGAGATAGATCTGTGTGTTTGCAATTAACTGGATTTACTTACTCTGTGACACTTGAGTATGGCACAGCAGCGTGCCTTGCCCTCTGGCTGTGTCACAGGCTGCTAATATGTGATTTTTTTTATTTTATTTTATTTCCAGAGACCATGAGTGAGTTGACTTTTGGTGCTGGGGTCAGCCACATCAGCCTGATGCACACACCCCATTCAGCTCCAGGCAAGTCACCTCTGGCACTCTTATTTGAGGGGGAGGGGGAAATGAAACCAACCCCAAATGACCAAACTCTGTGGCATTTTGTAAAATACGAAAACATCTCTATTGTTTGCAGTGAAGAAAGAGGCTGAGGATGGGCCAAGGGATATCATCTGTTTGACATCACTGGAGAAACCGTGAGTGCAGCACGGGGCTGGGGCAGGCAGGGAGAGGGGCTGGAACAGGCACTGCAGGGAGAAAGAGAGAGGAGGGCTGGAAGAGGCACTGCTGGCAGAAAGAAACACTGGAGCAGCCACTGCATGCAGGGAAAGGGGCTGGAGCTGGCACTGCAGGAATAAAGGTTGGAACATCCACTGCAGGCAGAGGGGCTGGAGCAGGAACTGCAGGCAGGGAGAGCTGCTGGAGCACTCACTGCTGGCAGAAGAGGGGCTGGAACAGGCTGAGAGAGAGAGGGGCTGGAGCAGCCACTGCTAGGAGAGAGGGGAGATGGAACAGGCACTAAAGGCAGAGAAGTTGGAGCAGGCACTGTAGGCAGAAAGAGAGGCTGGAAGATTCACTGCAGGCAGAAAGAAACACTGGAGCAGCCACTGCAGGGAGAGAGGTTGGAGCAGACACTAAAGGCAGAAAGAGAGGCTGGAACAGCCACTGCAGGCAGAGAGGGGCTGGAAGATCCACTGCAGGCAGAAAGAAACACTGGACCACTGCAGGCAGAGAGAGAGGCTGGGACAGGCATTGCTGGCAGAGAGAGAGGCTGGAGCAGTCACTGCAGGCAGGCAGAGAGGGGCTGGAAGATCCAGTGCAGGCAGGCAGAAACACTGGAGCAGTCACTGCAGGCAGGCAGAGAGGGGCTGGAAGATCCAGTGCAGGCAGGCAGAAACACTGGAGCAGGCACTGCAGGCAGGGAGAGGGGCTGGAGCAGGCAGAGAACGGCTGGAGCAGCCACTGTAGGAATAAAGAAAGGCTGGAACATCCACTGCAGGTGGAAAGAGAGAAGCTGGAGCAGGCACTGCAGGCAGGGAGAAAGGGGCTGGAAGATCCACTGCAGGGAGAGAGAGGGGCTGGAGCAGGCAGAAAGAGAGGATGGAACAGGCAGGGAGAGGCTGCAACATCCACTGCTAGGAGAGAGGGAGGGACTGGAGCAGGCAGAGAGAGAAGCTGGAACAGGCACTGCAGGCAGAAAGAAACACTGGAGCAGCCACTGTAGAGAAAGAGAGGGGCTGGAGCAGCCACTGCAGGCAGAGAGGGGCTGGAGCAGCCACTGCAGGCAGAGAGAGAGGGGCTGGCCAAGGGTTTGGACACGCAGGGCTGTTGTGCTTCCTTCCCGCAGCCCGTGCCGGCCCAGGGAGTGGAAGGTGGAGTCCCCAGCCCGGAGGAGCGGCCAGGCGGGGCCCCTGCGGCGCTCCCAGCGCAGAAACCCCCCGAGGGCAGACACCTGAGAGCGGCACACTGAGCTGCACACAGAGCTGCACACAGCCACCAGCCTCCTGAACTGCCCCTGGGACTGGAAACGGCTGTGGATGCTCATCCTGCCCTGTCTGCTCTGAGCTGGCTGCCCCCAGAGCGGCACACTGAGCTGCACACACCCACCAGCCTCCTGAACTGCCCCATGGATTAGAAATGGCTGTGGATGCTCATCCTGCCCTGTCTGCTCTGAGCTGGCTCTCCCCAGAGCTGCCCTGGAGATGGGCAAAGCCTGCAGAGCACAGGGATGGGTTCTAAGTGCTGCTCTTCACACTGCAGGGTGACAGGAGGGTGGCTTTTCACTCTCTGGATGTGTAATTTGTCCATTTGGAAAAGTAAGGGCATAATGTCACCACGAGCTTGGCAATAAATTCATTTATCACAGCTTGCAGGGCAGTGAGTGGCTGGGTTTGCTCACCCAATGCCTCATTGTCCCTCTTGGTTTTATAATAGAGTTGCTTTAATTTGAAAAAAGGTGAAACAGCTTGTCACTGCCACACCCCTAAATCTGGTAATTGCACGCTACATCACCTCTTATTTGTTGTGCAAACTCCTGTGTGTATGAACAGCCTTAATGTTCTTTTTATATGGAATATTTCCATTCTTGAACTGTGTTATTTCCAACTATTAGCATTTGATGAAAATAAATGGTTGCAGAATTAATTCCACCCACGGCGTCTCCCCTTTTCTTCAGCTGACAGAGAAATGATTTTATTTTTTTTCCCCTGTAGATTTCTACAGCTTCTCAGTCTCTTCTACCACATCATTGGTATCTTGGGCCCTCAGTTCAATTAATGTTGGCCCAGCAGCTTTTAAATAGAGGCTTTGACTTGGCTGCAAGCAGGGTATGAGTGACTCAGACAAGGTGGGTAAGTGCCTTGTTTATCACAAATATCCTGGGTAAATCTGACCCTTCCTGAGTCTCCCTGATGGCCACGTGCACCTCGCTGAAGTTTTCCTGTTTTTAGCTTTTATCACAGAGCTCATGGCCTAGATTTCATTGAAACCTGGAGCTGGGATCTGTTTTCTTCCTGCTGGTTTGTCCAAGTCAGACACCAGCCCCAGGCACGGAGCAGGGTTTGCTGCAGGAGTGGAAACAGAGGCACTTTGCTCCTGCACTGGAATCCCAACATTTGCCTCCACTTTCCCTACTCTCTTTTGAAGATCAGAGAAGCCTTCAAGTGAGGTTAAACTTTATTCCCAAAATCAAAGTCAGAGAACAGAGGATGTATGGAATGGCTTTGGCTGAAACTATGGCCAAACCATTTATTTCTGTCCTTTCTCTCCTGCCTTCAGCTATTATTTAACCACTCTGAAGGGTAAATTTGGATTATTTCCTGCTTTTAGTTTTGTCCTTGAGCAGTATCTGAGATGAGCCCTGTGAGTTTTAACCTGTCTTCTCTAGAGAAGAACCAGGAGCAAATGTCCAAGAATAAACTGATAAACAGCCCTGGACTTTGTCACCTCCATCCACTGTGAGTGCTCTGACAGGAGAGACTTTCCCTCATTTCACTGAATTGAAAACAGGAGCTTCCCATAATTTGGCTGCTTGAAAACCACCACCAAGCCCAAACAAAAACCCCTACAAGAACGCTTTATAGCCTGGTATTTATGTAAAACATTCTTGGCAAAGTTAAAAGGTAATACATTAGTACAAACCTGAATATTATTCACAATGATACAATGAATTCATCCATCAGCTCTCACGAGCTGGGTGGGGGAGGATCCTCTCCCCTTTCTCTCGTTAGAGATGCCACTGTGCATTTTAGAACTGGGGGAAAATAATAAAATGAAGTTTGGATTCCTAGCTCTGCTGGTTTGCAGATTGTGCTCCCAGAGCTACCCTGGTCCAACCCTTTCCTCTCTCTCCTTTACTGAGGTACCCTGAAAGCAGCACAGAGGAGCAGTGGGATGCAAAGGAATGTCAGAACAATTAGAGGCAGCAATCAGCACTGGGTGGTTGGATGAAGAGTGGCATTAAGAAGGTGACCAGGGAGAAGCTGCAGGAGATTGGTGATGGGTGAGTTACACAGAGAACACCTGGCTGGGGCTGCCCCATCCTTGCCTTTGCTTCCCCTGGCAGAGGGACAGGTGGCAATGCTTTCTTGGGGTGGAACAAATGCAGCAATGGCATGTCCAGCGAGGGCTCCAGGAGACAAAGCAGAGTAAAGCAGAACACGAAAAAAATAACACTGACAGTCCAAATTGTCAAGTATCCAAAATACTGTATACAGGAAAAAGTTAAGACAACTCAATTCATATTGGAAATACAAGAACACTAAATTCTGCTACATTAAAAAACTTCCTAAACCACAGCACAGTCCTAGTGTTGCATCCACATCTTGCAGCCTGGTCTCACCCAATGCTGTTCAACACTATCAACGTGGATATTTTGGGAAACAAAATATTCCCCATCATTCTCTCTAAAGTCAAGAGAACCAAATTTGGTTGGTTTTGCCTTTTCCTTTTTTTTTTTTTTTTCTTTACCATCTAGAGAAGAATTTCATCTGACACTGTAAAAGTGCTTTTGTGTTGAGCTTTTGCTTTCCCAAGCCCAGTAACAGTGGCCTTGGCCATGTGGTTTAACCTGCCAAGCTGCTGTAGCTGTCACACTGTGTTAGTGCTTTAGGGAACTTGCAGAGGGGCAGCAAACACTGAAGTCACTCTGTCACCTCTTTGGAACTGAATCCAAAACCCATCCTGGCTATTTCTTGCAACGACAAAAACAAAGTGTTGGTCACTGGCAAGAAATTTTTTTTTTTTTCCATATAAAAAAGTTGATAGCTCCTGCCATAAATTTACAAAAACTATCCCTGAGTGACTCTGTTCTGTGTCTGGTAAGACCTCTTGTGACAAGGAAATGGCTGAAGCTGGCTGAAGAGGAAAGAGATGCTGTTCCACCTGCAGCTTTTTGTTACACTTTGCACTAATACTGATATGCTCTGACAGTGCCACACTATAGCAACGTGTGAGCTCCTCTCCTGTAGCTTCGACAGTAAAAAAATAGCTCCGTTACTCAAACGCTGCTGGCATCACATATTTACACTTTTAAATAGAAATGTTACCTTTTCTGAAGTAATCAAAATAGATCTTTGCAAAAAATTTAGAAGGTTGGGGGGGGTTTTACAAAATAAACGGAGAAGGTAAAAAAAGCTGGAGGAATCTCTCGGTACCTTTTATGGCAATCTTAGCCCAGGAAATTATTTGGCTTTAATTTTCCTGAAAGGGATGTCTTAGCAGTGGCTCCCTGCCTCCCCTGTAAGCCTCTTTGCCCACGGAAGGACACAGGAGCCAAGCCTGCTTTGTGCAGATTAGAACCAGGGGTTACCTGGGTGCAGGGAGCACAGGCACTGCCCTGCCCCTGCCCAACAAAGCATTTGGGGAGTTACACAGGGCTGAGGGCATTTGTGGTGGTTTCACCGTCACTGGTGGCTGGGCACCTGAGCACAAGACAATCACAGATGTGGAAAAGTCACCAGCCAGGCCTGGGCAATGCATTCTTGGGAGGAAATCCCCCACATTCATTCTTTGAAGTCCATCTACTGCTGTATCAGCACCCTTTTTTTGTGTCTACTGGTAACACATTGCTGCTCATGTCTACTACAGGTTTACCTAATGCTGTGCCCCTGCTGGGTTTGCACGTTGTGGCCGTGGCCCTGCAGCACAAAGAGAAGGCAATTCCACAAACTTCACACAGCCCAGTCTCTTGGGAAGGACTGAAAGCCTTCCTCAGTCCAAGGACAGGTTTGGGTGATCCTGTTGGTATCTCCAGAGGCAGGGGAGACGCGAGTTGGGCAGTGAGGAGTTACTTTAAACTTTGGCAAAGAAAAAAAGATATACAGATAGCTAGCTATCGAGTTCTTGTGTGTTCCAAACTCTTCCAAGCGCACTTAATTCATCTTTTGCTCTTGCTTTGAGTTCCTGGAGGAGGTATTTTCACACTTGCTTTTGCTGGTTTGCGATCTCCTTTTGGCGTCTTAGATGACAAACGAAGACTTGTGTCTGAAGTCGCCCTGCAATGAAACAGTTTGGGATGTAGGAAGGATCCAGCAGCTTTCCAGGCCCCCAAAAGGTGGATCCAAGCTGTGTAACCATGCCCAGGCAGCTCCCATTTCCCATGGGAAGGAGAGGGAGGCACCAGTTCCCCTCGCACACCAAGGCGTGGCAGGGACTTTCTCATTCCCTCACTGATATCTCTGCTAACGGGAGAGGCTTTTTCTGCTCTTAAGCTCAGCGATCTACTCAAATCCCAAAATACAAATTCTCTCCTAAAAGCATCACGTCCTGCCCACTTAATCCAATGAAACTCATCCTAAGGGGAGGGTCAGGCCACGAGATAACTCAGAGCAGAGCTGCCTCTGATAGCTCCTGGCATCAGTCACTTCAGGCAGCTTCAACTCCTCATCATTTCTAAGGAAATGACTCAGCCCTCACCCTTCTGTTTCCCCTCTGTTCCCCAGCCCTGCTGAGGAGGGGAGCCCACTCTCACAAAGCCTGTGGGCCCTTCCAGCTCCCCGTCCTCTGCCCACCCTCTTCCTCTGCTGCCAGAGATGGAAATGCAAAGCGTTTGTTGGTACCTCATCATCTGTCCGGATATAGTTAACGCCATCAGGCTTTGCTGGAGTCTTGTAGCTGAAAGAAAGGGGGAAAAAAAAAATCTCATTTCTGGGACAGGAAGACTGCAGGGTTTTGGAGGGGAGGTGCTGGGGAAGATGGAAATGAGGAGGAGGAGCTGAGTGAGAAGCAAGCAGAGAGAAACCCAGTTTGTTTTTCAAATGAGATATCTGTGTTTATTCCATCGTTTACCATGACTGGGATTTTGTCTAAATTCCCCTTCAGCACAGGGCGAGAAGATTGCTGTGTGTTTCCCTAAAACTCTGCAAAGAGATAAACTGATTCTGTCCTGGGCTTTGCTGCTTTGGTGTCTGTCACTGCCTTTCTGTGCCTCCTGCTCTGTTTCCTGTGGCAATTATAAAGTTCATTTTAATCCTTCACTGCCAGAAGCCTTCAGCATTTTTCTTAGTTACAAGGAAGCACCACTTGTTTGCAATCCCACAGGAACTCAGGATTTATACAAGACTGTCAAGTCCAGTGTATGCCAACCCTCAGCTGCATTTAAATGGCATATTTAGAGCTTTTTTCTGAAAAACAAACGAAACCAATGAGAAAAACAAGACAGGACTTGTGCTGAAAAGCAACATTTAGCACAGAACAAATCTCTCTGGTGAGAATCTTGGCTTTGCATATATTATCTCCTCTCCAGACTCTGTAAGGACATCGAGGCTTGTCTCTGATGCTAATGCTGTTGTTTTTAACATTTTCATCTGCGCTTCAGAACGGCTGTTTTTCATCCCAAATTTAGGTCCTCACAACTAGTGAGACTTTCTGTGGAGAGCCTGCTCTGCTGCATCCATTCCCTATGCATGTCCTGATGCTTCAGACTAATTAGGCAGCGAGTTGAGATCATTAAACCACGGCCCTCGTTATGCCAACAGCACAGGAGCTGCTGGACAAACACCTGCAGGCATTTAATTGTGCTGGGCCCCCTTCTCCATGCAGAGGATGAGGGTGGATACCAGAGCACAGCTCTCATCCACATCACAATTCTCCCTTAGGAAAATGCCATCCATTCCTGGGAGTGTCCAAGGCCAGGCTGGATGGAGCTCTGAGCAGCCTGGTCTGGTGAAAAGTGTCCCTGTCCATGGCTGGATGGTCTTTAAGGTCCCAGTTTACTCTGGGATTCTGTGATGATTCCATGAAATAAACCTGGGTGCTGCAGGGTTTTACAGCTGGGCATTGGGTGCCTCAGGGACTGGCTTGGCCTGAGGGCTTTGGTGGGGAATTAGGCACTGAAATTCCTTTTAGCCGCTAATTCTTGGCACCCTTCAGACTCCTCCACGCTACCTGAGGCTGCAGGGAGTTGTCCAAGAAGCCCAACTTACCTTTCCCCACTCTCTTTGCCATTTGCAAAGTATCCCCTTCTGTAGGCACAGCAGATCCCAAAAGTGATGAGCACCAGGACTGCAAGGACCACCAGGACTCCCCCGATTATCCCACCAATATTGAGGTCATCTGCCAAAGAGAGACACCAGCTCAGTGCTTCTTCAGGGCAGCAGCCACATTCCAGCTTCACACACACTAAAATGCCATCTCTCATTTTAAGCAATAGTTCACAGGGAACTAGTAAGTCCCCGACTTCAAGATTAAATCTGTTCACAATCTGACGTTTCCCTGCATTTTCAGATTATTTTTATCTCCTTATGTTTGGGGCTATAAGAAAGCAGGGAAGACTTAAGGCTGTAGGATGTCCCCCCCCCCCCCCCCCCAATCCTGATGGTGATGGCAATTTATTTATGGTGATAAATCAGCCAGCGTTGATGAAAACTGTACAGAGAGCCACTCACAGACTTCCATCTCCTGCTCCTCACACTTGGCAAAGCCAGCCTCGTTTGTTGCTATGCAGGAGTAACGCCCTGTGTCACCTTTGTGCACTGCATGGAAAACCTGGGGAGGGAAAAGGGACAGAGGGAAGGGATGTGACATGAGGAACAAGGCACTGTGAGGGTATAAAAATGTGTATAAACATGCATCTCTGCTAAGATCATCTCCCATCAATCCTCCCTCTCCCAGCTCGCCCAGACCCTGGCACACCTCACCCTCTTCAAATTATTCATTCCTTGAAAGCCAAGCAATGTTTTGGTGAATTTACAAACAGCCTTAAAGATAACCTGTCCAGGCAAACAAGTGTTGATCAGAGGTGTCAGGGCATTACCAGAGTGCCCGTGGCAGGGTTCAGGGTGTAGGAGGAGTTGTGGGGTTTGGATTTGCTGTCGGCTGACAGGGGTTCGCTGTTGCGGTACCAGCTGTAGGTGGACTTGGGGAAACCTTCGTTCTCGTGGCAGTGAAGAGAGGCTGACTTGCCAACAGGGACAGCTTTAGGCACAGAGCATCTGGGAGTCACGGGTTTCACTGTGGGGAGACACAAACCAGGTGAGTGGCACTGAAATTCTCTGCTCTCTTAGGCAAAACCATCCAGACTTCCCATTATTCCCACCTGGTTTTAAACCTCCCACTGTTTGGAGATGCCCACAGCCCTTCGTGCTCCCCTTGCAGAGGCTGTGGGTTTGTGTCCTAGATTGCCAAGAAAATTGTATTCTATTACATTTTATATATTTATTGTATTTTATTTATTTATTTTATTTATTGATTCTATTTTATTTTATTCTATTCTGTTATTCTATTGTATTCTATATAGAATTGTATTCTATTTGCCATCTGCATGGCAGTTGTCTTCTGTTCAGTGGGCAGTTTTCCTTATCTCTTCCACACCCACTCCTCCCTCTGGGGTGACATCTGCTGATAACAGCTATTGAATGTCCCTGCATGGCTGATAAGAACTACAGCATCCCATTGGGAGATGTGAGCCCAGAGGGAGGAGCCAAGTATTGCTACCTGGATATAATCTGGAGATTCTGGAACACCAGCCAAGCATTCCTGCCTGGATATAATCTGGAGATTCTGGAACACCAGCCAAGCATTCCTGCCTGGATATAATCTGGAGATTCTGGAACACCAGCCAAGCATTCCTGCCTGGATATAATCTGGAGATTCTGGAACACCAGCACGGCTTCTCCACTGGATTTCCAGAGGAACAGCAGCTGCCTCTGCCCCTGGATCGCCAGAGGCAGAGACTGCACCTTTCTCCAGGATCCCTGCTCCAGCAGAACCAGCCCTGACACTCAGGAGGGCTGAGCCACAATTCCAATGGGACTGCTGCCAACAGCCTGACCCACAGGGTGTCAGGTTGGGTTCTGACTCTCTCAGTGTTGGTTTAGTTACTGCACTGTTTATTTTATCCTTTTATTTCCTTCCCTAATAAAGAACTGTTATTTCCTGCTCCCATTTTTTTGCCTGAGAGCCCCTTAACTTAAAATTTATAGCAATTTGGAGGGAGGGGGTTTACATTTTCCATTTCAGGGGAGGCTCCTGCCTTCCTTGGCAGACACCTGTCTGTTCAAACCGAGCCAGGGAATAATGGGGAGTTTTGGATGGTTGGTACCTTGGACTGTGAGCTGGATGTTGATCTCGTCGATGGTTTTGGTGTCAGAGGGTGCAGCCACCTCACAGCGGTACGTGGCCGTGTCCATCCTCGTCGTGTTCTTGATCACCAGGGAAGTCCTGCTCAGGATCTCTGCCCGGGTCGCAAAGTCTCCTGACACACAGGAAAGAGAGGGAAAAACAGCAGAGGAATCAAGATTAATCACTCAAGACTGAAAACCAGGCTCGTTTTGGGTGTATGAATTAAGTGGTTGTTCTCAGACTCTTTTCCAGAGTCAAAGGAACTCAACGCTTGAAAACTCCAAAGGAAACCAAAGCTGCCAACCATGTAAGAGGATGAACTGGAAAGCATCACTCCAAACCTCAGAAACTGTGGCAAAATCGAACTTCCAAGACAGCCTCAGGCCTTGCCTCCTTTGGGAGATTCATTTGGATGTGGCTCTTGGTCCCATGTGAAGTGCTGGAGTAATTCCAGGTGGAGTCAAGCCCTCCTGGCACTGGAGTTCTCCTGTCAAGCCAGTGAGGCTGCTCCTAATGCTCCCAGGATGCTGCAGATCCCTGAGCAGCCTCAGCAGACAGCACTGGCAGCTGGACACACAGAGCCCTGCTGAGGTGCAGGTGGAGCCCTCAGATATTCTAGGGAAAGCCTGGAAGGGTCAGAGCCTGGTGCTGAGAGCTCAGACACCCAGTGACCATGGGACCCACAGAAGGGAAGGTGTATCATTCCTTTCTGACCCCAAAAATACCTCCTAAGGAGGATCTCACTCCAGCTCCATGTGGCTCCTACTGTGAGCTGTCAGTAATGAGGCAGGGAGGTAAAAACATCCTGCTCCCTCTCCATCCTGCACTTCAACTGTTCCAGAAGAAAGCAGCCAGCCAGCCAGAGCTCCAGGCTTGTTTGTTCCCCATTGTGCTGTTTCTGAAAGCTGTTTTGGAAATCTAAGAACAAGGAATCTTCATACCCTGCATTTTGTTGCCAAAAAACACGTAAGAGGTTTCTCCATTCCGGATTTTCTTCCACTCGATTCTGGGATCAGGCGTCACCGTGGATTTAATGATGCAGGACAGCTCCACACCTAGCAGGAGAAATGGAGGCAATCCAGATTAATAGGAAGCAGCTGTGTTTTTGCTCTGCTCTGAGCATTTTCACTCAGTGTTTTATTAGGAGATGCTGCCCACAAAGCAGAGCCTTCCCTTTCATCTGCCTCACAAACAGAAACGCTGCTGGGTTCCAGGAGCTATTGGAAGATGGATTTTGGCCAGCAAAAATAATAGCCCAGCAGATATCAGCTATGGAGAGAAATGAACACCCTGTTCTCTGCAGGCTGGGGCTCATGGCAAACAAAACCTTTAGTCAGAGTGAGCCCTCAGCCCTGTCCTGCTGCTGAGCAGAGCCACACTGTGAGCCAGGGGTGCAGCATGAGCCTGGGCACTGCCTGGGGATGGGCTGGGACAGCAGCTCCTGGGGATAAACCTGTCACAGACATCTTCTTATGAAAAATCTTTTGTTTAGGATTTTTCCTCCTGAGAAGCTGGGAGGCCTCAGGAGCAAAATGTAAGCAATGGTTATCTGCTGCCGTGGAATGCAACAGGTAGATCTTTGATTGGCTTATCTTAGATGTTTATAATTAATAGCTAATCACAGCTCAGATAGCTTGGACAGTGTCAGAGACAGCTACTTTTGTTATCATTTTTTCTTTTTTATTCTTAGCTAGCTTTCTGATGAAACTTTTTCTTTCATTCTTTTAGTATAGTTTTAATGTAATATATATTATAAAATAATAAATCAAGTTTTTTGAAACATAAAGTCAGATCTTAGTCACTTCTTTCAACCTGAGACCCCTGTGAACACCATCACATAAACCCAGCCAGCCCTGTCCCCTTTGCAGCTGGCCCTGGCACCCCATCTCTGAGAGAAGCCTTCCCAGTGTCCCAGGCACGTCTGTAGGAGGGCCAAGAGAAAATGTCGCAGACATCTGTTATGAAAAATCCTTTCCTTAGGGTTTTTCCTCCTGAGAAGCTGAGAGGCCTCAGGAACAAAATGGAAACAATGGTTATCTGCTGCTGTGGAATGCAACAGGTGCATCTGTGATTGGTCTCATAGAGTTGTTTATAATTAATGGCCAATCACAGTCAGCTGAGAGTCTGAGCCACAAGCCTTTGTTATCATTCTTCTCTATTCTTAGCTAAGCTTCTGATGAAACCTTTTCTTCTTATATATAGTATAGTTTTAATGTAATATATACCATAAAATAATAAATCAAGCCTTCTGAAACATGGAGTCAGATCCTCGTCTCTTCCCTCATCCAAGAACCCCTGTGAACACGGTCACAAGAAAATATAAATTTCTCTCTCTGTGTATTAATCGCATTATTTTCCTTCTCTTGGGACCCAGTTCAAAAAAGCACTTAAGCAGAGACTTTGCAATGCAGTGGCTTGCAGAGGACCTCAATAAACCATTTAAAACAGGGAGATACAGCCACATTCTCAGGCACTCCTCTGAATCCCTGGCTCTGGTAGTCCTGAGGAACCAGTGAGCAAGGAGCCAGATTTTCCTGCATTGTTCGGCCTGATGCAGCACAGGCAGCACTCACTTTGGAATTCCTGCACCACGGGCTTGGTGTTGCTGGATGTCAGCTCCACAGCCAAGAGTCTGCAGCCTGCAAAAACAAACAGAAGGTAATAAGAAATAGCACAGCTCATAAGTCACCCAGCTAGGAGCAGGCTGCCTGCTGAGAAATCCTCCTGGCCAGCTCTGAGGAGTGACTTCCCCAGACAAAACCTCTTCCTGCCTACCAGCACAGCTCCAGCAGGACTGAGTTTATTTAGGAGTTTGTGGTGTAAATACAGGAAAATATAATTGTTGGAAGTAGCAATTAAAGAGGAGGATTAACATAATGGCACAAAGGCAGTGCCAGCATGAGCCATTTCCTTGTGCTTGTTTAGATGGGAAAGGAACTGTGGCTAATGCAGGAGTGAAAGTTTTATTTGGAAAATTCACTTGAAGGTCAGAAAACAGGAAGCAGATCAGTCTCCTGAGATCTGGAGTTCCTGGGAGATGGAATGGGCCAGGCCTGGCCTCTAGCAAAAAATGCTGATTACACTGGCAAATACTGCAAGTGTGGTAATGTAAAATGTGAGTAAATCACAAGAGGACTGTGATTCAGGAGAAAACAGCTCAGCTCTTTGGGCAGAGCCCCAGCCAGACCCACACTGGGGAGGAAGCTCAGCCATGCAATGCTGTGAGACTCCTTACAACACAAACCTGCTTGTTCCCTTCCTGCTCTGAGCACTAATTCCCAATTAATCCAGTCAGCTTCCCTCTTTTGCACGTTCCTTTAGCTTGAAAAATCTGCCTTCTGTGTCCCTTCTGCTGTGCACCCCACCAGAGCAGGCATCAACAGCAGTCACGCTCTGCTGGATGCCAAATTCACCAACAGCTCTCCAGAGGGAGAGGGAAACAAGCAGGGATTTCCCTGGGAGAGGAGAGTGAAGCAGACAGGATATTCTGGAGCTGGGTTTTCTGGTTTTCCTTCTCTCATGGTGTCACCAAACCAGGCTCCAAAGCCCCTCCAGGAGGAGGTTCCGTGCTACAGTCAAAATAATCAAAATAATACAAAATATTCAGCTGCAGGGGCCTGCTGTGCTCACATGAGCAGCTCTGCTGTGACAAATCCCATCACAAGTTGGTGGAAATCTAAGGGAGATGCCCACTGAGCTCGCTGGGCATTGATCAAACAGCTTAAAAATGATGGAAAACCCTGCCTCAAGGACGTGGGATGTGGCTGAAGGCTAAGAGTAAAAAGCCGTAACAATCATGGATGGAAATCATAAAAGGGAGATGTGGAGAAAGAAATGCTCTCCAGCATCATGACCCAGCTGGAAATTTCTGTGCTGGCTCTCAGGGGGGAAAACTTTTGGGCAGGGACAGCATCCCTCTGTGGAGCGGCAAGGCAGCAGCCTGAGAAACACCCAAGAGCTGCAAAGTCACTCCCACTGAAAGCCTGAGGGCCTTCAACACCTAAACCCCTTCCAGCAATGCTGAAATGTTCCCTGCTGGTTCCTGTTAAACGCTGACGCTTTCCTGGTACCCCAAAGACCACCAGGGAGAGCTGGAGTTTGGCAGGGCTTAGAAAGCTGCCTTTGTGTCCAAAATCATTGTTTCTCACACAAAAGCCACCAGCTGATGCTAACTAATGGCTGGCCCAGCCAGAACTGCTCCTAGCAGGACTTTTCCACCCTTCCCCCTCTGCACTGGAGATGGTCATGCAGCATTTGGGAGAAATCCAATACTGAGCTGAGCTGACAGAGCTCTGCACTGTGGTTCTCTCCAGGCAGGAGCTGGTCTAAGCAGTAATTTCTGCAAGTCTGTGTTGAAGCAGAGTCCATTTTCATGAGAGTTGCTGCTTCCAGACCTACTCCCTGAAAGCAGGGAATTGTGCCAGGCAGTGCCAATGCTTTCCCTGCCCTCTTTTTATCACGGAATTATGGACTGATCTGGGTTGGAAGAGACCTTAATGACCCTCCAGTCCCACCCCTGCCATGGCAGGAACACTTTCCACTATCCCAGGTTGCTCCAGCCTGGCCTTGAACAGGGATCCAGAGGCACTCTGTGCCAGGGCCTGCCCACCCTCCCAGGCAGGAATTTGCCCTAATATCCAGTCTGTGCTGTCAGCTGAATCCATTCCCCTTGTCCTGACACTCTGTGCTCTTGCAAAAAGGGATTTTTAAAGTCCCCTGATCTTCCAGGTGTTCTGTGTGGGAGTCCCATCCTCAGGAGCATGAACAGATTGCACTGACCCCAGCAAACCCCAGCAAATGGGAAGCTGCTCTAATCCCCCAAAGACAAGGCACAATTTTGGGAAAATCCTTTTGGAATCTTCACACGTGTTTCCAACAGCATTTGAGTGCCTCTGCTGTGAGATTGCTGCTTCTGGAACCAAGAACTGAACTGAGAGCCCAGGCCTGAGCATTCAGCTGATGCTGGCTGGCCTCCTCCTCTGGACCAGTTTTAGTTTTGTTTCAGATTCTTGCTTGCACAATATCTTTTTCTGGAAAAATGCTGTCCCATCAAACAGACATGGCAACAGTCCTACATCTGCTGTAGTTAGAAAATCTGTTCAGCTGAAGGTGGGGATAACAAAACCACAGAGCTGTGTAGCTCTGAGGGAGTTTTGGCTCTGGAAATATTCACTCCAGGCCAGTGGGACTCCATCAGACTCCAGCCCCATCTCATTTCTCACAAACTGCTCACAGCAGGCTTTTTCTCACCCACTAAACACAAGAGATTCAGGTCTATCCCTCAGGCACAAAGTAGGATGACAACAAATTTTAGACAGAAGCTGAGTCCTTGGAGACTGTCTGAGAGGTTCTGACATTATTACATGTATTGACCGTGGGCAGAGATCAATGTGGCTGCTTAAATCACTGCTAAGGCAGATTTATTCCCCTCTGTGTGGCAGAATACTGCAAGTAGCATGTTCTAAATTAAAAGAAGGTGACAGCAAAGCCAAACAAAAACCTGAGCTGACCATACAGACTGTGCAGCAAGAGAAGAATGCCTTTCTAGAACCTTGCTCTGCTGGCAAGAGTTGTTTGTTTGTTTTGTTTTGTGTTAAGTCATCATTAGTGCTTAATAATCTTCTAAAAGGTGTTGCTTTAGGCTCCTTCCAGCCCAGCCAAACAAGCAGCAAAGGGTTTGTGTTATGTAAATCTCACTTCAAAGGCCCCAGCAGCCGGGGTTTGGAGAACAGCTGGAATTGCATTCCCTGTCCATGTGTGCCACAGCACATTCCCTGTCCGTATGTGTCACATCCCTGGATTCCCACCAGATCCATATGTGCTGCAGCTCCCAGCTCCTACCGAGTCTCCATAGGCTGCAAAATCCCTACCAGGTCTGTGTGTTCTACCCCTCTGAGTACCTACCAGCTCTCTGTGTGCTGCAGACTCAGCCAGACATATGGTTGAATCCCAAATGTCATCAGTTCTCCAAAATAGAATCCAGGACAAGCCACCGAAGTCTATAGCATATTCTTATGGCACTTTTTTCTTTTTTTTTTTCAGCTATAGAGATCCAGCCCATGCTTGTTACTGTGACTCATGGTATCTGAATCATTTTAAAATGCTATACTGAAGAAAAAAAAGCAGCTTTATAGGCGACTCTGTGTGTTAAATCTCCTTTCTACTGTTCAAAGCCAAGCCTGACCTTCCATCTCCTTCCATCCTGATGTCTTTTTGAAAGCTCTAGGCAGAAATTTGAAGAGGGGGTAAGGTATTGTGTTATAGGGAAAGTGAGAGGATGACCAGGAGAGAGTTTGGAGAAGTTGCTGGCAGCATCCTGAGCAGCAGCCTCGCTCGATGTTATCTGATACAGTAATTTTAGTGAATGCACTGTCAGGCACAGGCAGTACAAAACCACGCAGCTGCATTTAAACACCTGCCCACCAAAGCAACAAAAATATTCCCTGCTCGAGGTGCCCATCATCAGCAAGCCCTTGCTGGATTTGCAATTCAAAGCGTGCCTAAGCCATGTGGGAAGCTGTGATAAACCACACGCCTTGTTAAGCACCTCTGCCTTCTGGGTGGGTACTCAGTGCAGCAGGAGTGAGTGAGATGTTATGAGGTGTTAGAACATGTTAGCTGAGCCCTCTGCATGTCAGCAGCCTCAGGGCTGCATGTCTGGAGGTGCCCCTGCAGCATCCACCCATGGATCCATCCATGGATTCATCCATCCATCCATCCATCCATCCATCCATGGATTCATCCATCCATCTGTCATTCATCCATCCATCCCTTCATCATCCATCCATCCATCCATCCATCCATCATCCATCCATCATCCATCCATCCATCCATCGTCCATCCCTGTGTCCATCCATCCCTCCATCCATCATCCATCCATCCATCCATCCATCCATCCATCCATCCATCCATTATGCATCCATCCATCCATTATCCATCCATCCATCCATCCATCCATCCATCCATTATCCATCCATCCATCCATCCATCCATCCATCTATCCATCCATTATCCATCCATCCATCCATCCATCCATCCATCCATCCATTATCCATCCATCCATCCATCCATCCATCCATCCATCCATCTATCCATCCATCATCCATCCATCCATCCATCCATCCATCCATCCATCCATCCATCCATCCATCCATTATCCATCCATCCATCCATTATGCATCCATCCATCCATTATCCATCCATCCATCATCCATCCATCCATCTATCCATCCATCATCCATCCATCCATCCATCCATCCATCCATCCATCCATCCATCCATTATCCATCCATCCATCCATTATGCATCCATCCATCCATTATCCATCCATCCATTATCCATCCATCCATCCATTATGCATCCATCCATCCATTATCCATCCATCCATCATCCATCCATCCATCCATCCATCCATCCATCCATCCATCCATCCTTCCATCATCCATCCATCCATCCATCCATCCATCCATCCATCCATCCATCCATCCATCATCCATCCATCCATCCATCCATCCATCCATCCATCCATCCATCCATCCATCATCCATCCATCCAGGGGAGCTGGGCAGGGCAGCCAGGCTGGCCCAGGGCTGGCCCTGCCTCTCAGGGGTGGATGTACAGCAGGGAGGAAGCTGTCTGGGAAATGAGTGGGAAACCTCCAAAGGAAGAGCAGAGGGAGCCACGCAGAGCTGGACTGGGTAAAACAAGGAGAGGGGAGGCTGCATTCCTGCCCTCAGCTTATTTTGAGGAAATCACCATAAGCCCTTTCAGGAGCCTCTGCCCATCTGCCTGGAAACATCCATCCTTTTGTCTCCCGGTGCTGCAGGCTCTTTATCCCCCCTCTTCTCTATTCCCAGCGCGTCCCGTTGCAATTCCACAATCAGACTGGTGCCAGGTGGTGCAGGACAGACAACGCAGCGTGGCACAGCAATCAGACACCACAGTGCCTTAGGCACTGTTTGGTGAAATTTTTTGGGCTTTCTTTGTCCAAATGTCACTTCAGGAACAGCAAATGTACTTGTGACAGATAAAGACTGGATTTGTAAAGGGTGAATAAATGTTTTGTAGCACTCAGTCTTAACTTCCACTCATTCTCTTCACCCCAGGGAGCTGGTGCTGCGTTTGCTCTGGCTCCTCAGCGTCAGGCTGAAAGCCCTGGGGGCTGATAGGAGGGAGCAGGCAGGTGATGGGCCGTGTTTGCCCAGTGACCCGAGCCAGCCATGTGCCTTTTTTAATTCCATTTTTCCATGGCACCTCCCCGAGCTCAGCCTTGACTCCGGGGTGGGCTGCCCTGCTGGAGAACAATGTCAATGTGCAGCCAGAGATTAGTGAACAAAAGCTTAGGAGTGTCTCCGTTCAAATTAAGTAACAGATGGACCTGGTCTGTGTGGGAGCTGATAACAGTTATAAAAAGGCCATCACCAGACTGTGGCCAGCCCACCCTGGAAAAAACCCACTCAGTCGTAAATCCTCTGTGCTGTTATAGCTGCTTGTGCGAGTGAGGCTTTATTTTTACCAGCTATCATCAAGCAGCATGCCTTATTTTAACATGCATGGCTTTTACTGCTCAGCTAAAAGGGTGCCAGCTCCCCGACAGACACCTCCCAGCAGAGATGGGCAGGGAGCACCAGGCAGAATTAACCCAGAGGAGGGAAATGCAGCCTTGCAGAGCAGCCTTGGCATCCACGGGGCTCTGGGCTTTGCTGTCCTCCTCTCACTGGTGGCACTCTCCTGGTGGTGAGGGGTCTCTGGTGGTCCCAGCAGCAGCAGGACCCCACAGGATGGAGCTCAGTGGAACACCACGGGGTGTTTGCATTCATTCTGGAGGTGTAAGAACTTGGGATTTTGCCCTTAATTCACTTTCTTCCTCCTCAGCAGTACAGAAGGTGAGGAGATGCCTGACTTCAAACAGGGTACGTGCAGTTCTGGAACGAAATCTTAACCTGTTTAAAGCTCCTGATTTAAATCTCCTGACTTAAACTGGGACCTTAAAGACCTGACTGCATTTGCTGCAGAGAGGGCTCATTAGCACCCAGGCCATGTACACAGGCTTTTCTCTTACTTTCCTTTTTCTTTTCTAGTTTTTTCTTTCCTCCTCCTTCTTTTCTTCTTTGTTTTAGTTTCTTTTTTTTTTTTTTTTTCTTTTTCCTTTTGGACAGGAGGATTTGCTGTTCCACCTCCTAAGCAGACAGCAAAGCACACCCACCCTGAGGAGTGGAACAGGTTGCTCCCAAGGAGATTTGGAACCCTCCTAGGTCAAAAGCCTCTCTGCAAAGCAGCTTTTTCTGCAGCCAAAACTCCTCCTGTTTCCCAGGCAGGCAGGGAAGCAGAGGTATTGCCTGGTAAGACCACACAGAGCTCTCTGATGGTTTCCCCCAGCCTGGTTTCATCACTCTGGGCTGCAGCTGCAGACAGGCTGTCTCAAAGCACCATCTGATCAGGGCTCCTGCAGCTCAGGGTTTCACAACCTTTGCTTGCTGTGGCATTGCAGCGTGGGCAGAGATGATGTGTTAAGGTCCTGCAGATCAGCACCTCCACAGAAATGACCCTATTTTATTGAAATGACGTTTCCTCTGTCCCAACAGGCACCAGCCCCACAAAGGGACCCTCACTCTGCTGCCAGCAAGGAGGAGATGCACATTTACACTCCATTTAATCCCCTGCAGATGGGGCTGTATAAACCTTGCCCAACATCTTAATCTGGGCCTAGCTCTCCTGTTTTCCCAAGCTCATCCCCTGGGCTCTGGCTCCTCCCCTGGAGAGGACTGCCTGTACGTGCAATATTTGTGTGCATGACTAATACCCAATACTTAAAGAGATTAGGATGGGAGCAGCAAGGGCTCGGGAGCTTCCAGCATGTCAGATTGCATCTCTTTCTGGAATATACTTCAGGCCAACTTCAGCTCAGAGAGGGGATGGAAAGAGTTGGAATTTGCCCCTCAAAATCAGGGATGAAGAGTAGCGGAGAAGGAATAGAAGGAAATACGAACGGAAAAGCTGTTACCACCATTCCCTGCATTCCTGAATTGCTTCTCCCTTTCCAACAAACCTGAGGCTGAACTGAAAGTCCTGTTTCCCTTGCGTGAGCAACAGGGAATAGGGCATGGAGCTTCTGCCAGGGGATTAAGTCCTGCCCAGACCATTTCTTTGCCTTGCTGGTGGCCTCTGGGGCCAACCCCTCAGAGATGCTTTGGGCTTCCAGTGTTAGGCTGAGTCTCCAGGAGGGAAAAACAGGGGCAGGTGGCCTTGCTGTGTGGTTCTGAGGCAGGAGAGCTTCTCCTTACAGCTGCACCAAGGTTTTGGCAAAACAACCGAGGAGAAATCCCTGATCACTCGACCAGAAATGCACTGAACCAGCCAGGATGTGCTCAGTGTTGGTCTTGCCATTTTCATTAACAAATGGGCAGCCTAATTACACCTTCAAATTGGGCTGGCCCATAGCCAACATGGGGATGAAGGGATCCCAGGAGGGCAGCTCATCCCCATCTCTGTTTAGGGCATGAAAACCCCAGGGATGCAGCTGGCCAGGCCCCTGGCACCCTGAGGAAGCTGAGGGTCTCCTGTGCAGTTTCCCCTCATCATTTCCATCCACCCAAGTGCTGTACATTCCTCTGCTGAGCCTCAGTCCCTCCACATTCAGCGTGCCCTGCGCTCAGTAAGGATGTACAGTTCCAGTTCACTGGAGGAAAAAAACAAGGAATGGAAATCCCAGGAAGAGCAAAGGCACACGCTATCTCAGGCAGCAGTGGATGTGCCTCTCTGTGACCTGTTTACCAGATGAGAATGCCTTGCAGCAGCAAATCCCAGGAACATGGATGGTGAGCACTGGAGAGCAGTGGGAACTTTTGCAGAGGGCAGATTTGAAACCAACCCTTCCTGCCTATTCCCACTTGCCTTCCATTGTTTCCTCAGCCAGCCCTAGGAGCTGCCATGCAGGCACATCCTACGTTATTTCTCACTTCAGCAAGTCCCCTTCCTCCCCAAAGTGGCAGATGCTGGTACCAAATTAGTGCAAAGTGGGAGGCAACCAGCAGATAAGTACCACAAAAGCCAGGGGCAATGGTGTTCCTGCTGTCCTCTCCCTTCCTCCCAGCAGAACTCTCCTGACAGATGCTGAGGGCTGAAATCCAGGGCAGAGTGAGGTCACTGAGATGTGACAGGGATCTATGGCCGGTGTCAGGGAGAGGGAATGAACTGCAACGGGAAAAGGGGCAAGTTCCTTTATTTTCGGCTCGTGTGGGAATTTGACTCAAGGATTGCTGAGGATCTCAGAAGCCACGGTGACGTTTTCCAGGCTGAGCGCCAGCCGAGGCACAGACTTGATCTCAGCAGGTATCTGACTTCCCTGGGAGCTGGGATGCTTGCTACCTGCCTGACCCTGCCTTTTGATGAGGACACACATCTCAGGAGCTGCCTGCAATGCAAAGACAGGATATAAGCGGATATGCTATCAGCACCGGGCTTTGCAGTGCTCCTTAGTGTCTGGCTGTGTCCCAGCCATCAATACAGAGACTTGCAGGGGTTTAGCCTATAATCCTCTATTCCTCTGTCTGTGACTCTAATCTCCTGATCCTCCCTTCTCCTCCAGCCTAGAGCTTGACCAGCAAAACACAGATCCGAGGTTCTGCTTATTGAAGACCAACCATGTCATCTTCTGTGGAAAATGGGAGTTGGGGAGAGAGCAGCAGCCATCCGAGCCAAGAGCCGGGAGTAGGCTGGGGAAGGGAACAGGAGAGGGCGTGAGCAAGCACACAGAGAAATCATTTATGACAAGACTGAAAGCAGCTCTCATTTTAAGAACATTTCCTCCAATTTTACAGTGTAATTTCTGCCTTTTTTTTCCTTTCCCCGCATGAGTATAATTCCAGCCCCGGGTACAAACTGCGATTGTCTCGCTAACGCAGCACGAAACACGCACAAATAAACGCTGCAGGAGCCTGCTGCAGGCACCCAGGGAACATCCCCAGCTGCCTGTGAGCACACCAAGAGCTCACAGAGATCCCTGTGCCGTCATTCCAGGCGGCAGAGCTGGGGCCGGCCTCCGCCAGGCAGCTTTGAAGCTTTGCAGAGAATCCGTCAGAACAAAGGACGCAGCCCCACGAGGGGGGAAAGGCACTCGGCAAGCCCAGAGATGTGATTTTAGGGGCAGCCCTGGATCACAGGAGCAGATCTGAAAAGATTTGCCTTGTTAACAACAGCCTGAGCAAGCACAGGCTGCCAACCTGCGCAGGGAGAAGCACCGCAGGCTTCAGGGGAGATTATTTTCTTAGGAAGCGCACCGGGGAATTAAAGGGAGCCCAAGTGAAGCCACAGACAGATAAAGATGAAAAGCGTGACACACAGAGCTATTAGGAAGATGCCAGCATAAATGAGCAGGCGGAGAGGGAAGGGAGTAGTGCTGTGTCAGAGCAAAGAGGACAAAACCCATCCTGGCTCGGCCCAGCCTGGATTCCTGAGCAAGGCCTTGGCACCGAGGGGTTAAAAGATTACTTGTCCTGGGGGAGTTGAATTAGCCACATATCTGGGAACCAACTTCTCCCAGACCCTGCCTTGTTTTCCTCCTCAAACATCATCTGCTGCTATTTTTAGCAGAGAATTTTCTCAGCCGAGTGCTCCCAGTGGAGCTCTGGTCTGGGGCCCTTTTCCCAGGGAGACACGGGCACAGCAGCACGTGCTGGCCCCTGGCTCAGCTCAGCTCTGTGCCACTGCCCTGCCACCTCTGGGCTTCAGTGTCACACTGCCAGCTCCCTCCTGGGGCATGGGACAGTGCCCACCCCAGCCTGGGGCAGGTATTTTAAATGCTCTCAAAAAGCCAAGGGAGGCTCCAAAGGTAGAAACAGCTAAAAGGGGTTGACTGGACTTGGTAACTTGCCTGGAGGCTTTAGCAGCATGAATGGCAAGAAAGGTGGGAAGGAGATAGGAAGAAATGATTAGGCTGACATTAATAACAGGATCTGCTTCTCAGGGCTGAAATCTATTTGGATTCACTCCAGTTCCTCCGAGGGAAAGCGTGGAAGCTTTTATTGTTCATAAAAGTTGCAACTAAATTCGGACTGTATGAAGCTTAAGGAAATACCTCTCAGAGGACAACCCTGCTAAAAACAAATGAGGTAACTCCCTTCCTCTTCTCTGCTTTTCTTGGGGCCTCCATTCTTCCTTGGCCAACACCCCAAGCTGTCCATCAGCCCATCAGTCCCTGGCTGCTCAGCCTCCAGCACTGCTATCTGTCTGCCTGGCGGCAATTAGCAATGTGTCACTGGATGTCTGGGCTGCTTCTCAGGCAGGCAACGCTGGGAACTGCTTTTATCTGCAGCTTGAATTAATACCTGCCTGCCAGAGATCAGCACGGAAATCAAAGGGCCAGATCAGGGCACACGGATGGACAAACTGAGTAAAGCAGGAGCAAACCCCTGCCTTGTGTGTGTGCTAATGGGCAGCTCAGGCTGGGGGAGCTGGGAGGATTGAGCTCTGTGGATGCTGGGGATGAAGTCAGGAAGGTCCCTGTAACAATGGCCCCTTCTTGGTCAGTGTGTCTGCTCCCTGTGTGTCTTGGAGCCGTGTCAGCGAAGCAAACAGATTGGGAACACATTTGCACTCCCCACAGCAGCACAGCAGCCAGCCCTGACACAGAGCAGCAAGCTGGGCTCTTGGCTGCTCCTGCCTCGGTGCCAAGTTTCCAGCTCTGCTCAAAACCTGTGCTTGAGCCTGAGAGGACAGGCAGGGCTGGGGAATGCTCAGCTCACAGAACCTGGCAGCTGCAGGGCAGGGGAGCCAGGCTGAGCTCACCTGCGCTGCTCTGAGGCTCCCCAGGTGACACCAAGCCTGGCACAGTGGCTCTGCCCTCCTCATGGCCACGCTGGAACAACAGGAGCCCACAGAGCACACAGATGCTGCACAGGGCCTGTCCCTGTGGCAAGAACTGCCTGCAAAAGCTTCCCCCAGCCCTGCAGGAATCCCAGGAGCTCTGGATTTCTCTCCTGACCTTCATGTACACATTCCAGCACACGGCACTTAACCTTTGATGCTCCTGTGAAATCGCAGTGCCAGCGTTTCACGGATGAGTGTGCTTCCCCTCGCATCTGCCCCGGCATCAGATGCTGCCAGCACCTCTCTCTCTCTGCTGGCTCTGCTCCCAGCTGAAGGACAGACAATAGGCATTTGAATCCAGCCTCCACTTCCCCTCCCCAGCAGCCTGGGGAGATGGCATATCAGAGATAGTGCTGAGAGCAGCTCCTGCCAGCCAGCCACAGGTCTGTCCTGATCCCAGCCTCAGCCCCAGACCACCACTGCAATGGTCACTGGGCACCCAGACCTTACGCATTCTCTAGTTCCAAGTCTCCTGCCACGGTCAGGGACACCTTTCACCAGACTAGGCTGTTCAAAGACCCCCATCCCACCTGGCCTTGAGCAATTCCAGGGACGGGGCATCCAGGGATGGGGCATGCCCAACTGACTTTGAATGCAGCTGGTTTGTGCCTCCATTTCCCAAGCTGTGGGGTGAAAGGGGCTCCCCTCTCTTACAGGCAGGAGGCAAAACTAACCATGTTTAGATACTGCAGTGGTGTATCAAGGACCATGGGCTGGGAGCAGTAACAGGAATCATCAATAAGAAAATAAAGTTACCTTTAATAGTGAAGTAAGCCACAGTACAAGCAGGGTGAAATTTCTTCAGAGTTCAATTGCATCAAAGCCTGAATTTCAGTAAGGGTTGTGATGGAAACATTATGGGTATCTTTTGTTTTGGCAACTAGCAGTGAATTGGAAACTAAACTTGCTCCCACATCACAGCTGAAGGCCTGTGGACTAAGTCTGACCTTCTGTAAGGTATAAAGTTTAATACGTCAATCACTGTTTCCTCTCAAGCCTTGTAGCTTAAAACTGACTGAAGTGCAACCTCCAGAGATTGCACTCTGCACTGGCTGCAGGAGATGCTACCAATGGTCCCAAAGGTCAGAGCCCTTCTGCACGAGTGAGGAGGCCTGGCTCAGGTCACAGCAATTGTCACTGGAGCTGGAGGAGGAGGTGACCACCTCTGTTTGCAGAGGAGTCGCACGCTGGGGCTGCAGCTGGTCTCACATCAGTGCCTCGGTGGCATTGGCCAGGCAGGGGAGGGCTGGGGCAGCACAGGGCAGCTAGCCAGGCCAAGGAGCCTTCTCTCAGCACTGTGCTGCTGCTAAAATGGACTGCATCACCCTGCATCCCCAACCTGCCAGCCACAGCACCGGTCACAGAGCTCTCCTGGACCTCTCTGCCCTGCCAGCTCACTGGAGACACACTGGCCACCTCCTGCACCTCTCTTGCTCACTCTTAGGAGCATCTATCTGATTCAGGTTCCACTTGCAAGAGGTTCAGCCAGGGTCTGGTGAGAACTGTCCTGGATTCTCCTGAAAAACCATCTTCCATCTTTCTGGAACCAGCTCTGCCTCTGGAGCCATTCAGCCTGCTTGGCACCATTCCTGCTGCTTCAGAGATAACAACAGAGAGTGAGAAAAACCTGTCTAGACACCATTTACCTTCCACGGACTGCCACTGCCACATCAAAGCACCTCTTCAAACAAAACTGGCCAGGGAATTCTCCCCAGCCCTGCTGTGCCTGCTCCAGCCAGAGGCAAGGACTCATCAAGCTCCAGAGTTTATCTTTAATCCAGGCCCTTCTGACAACAGCAAGAGAGGGAGGATGAAAAATCTCATTACAGGCACATCAACAGAAGCCACCTGGCTTTACCCTACCCAGCTGGGGCTGCATCCCTTCTGCTCAGTGCCCAGACACAAGCTGAGATCTCACCTGTCTCCTCTGGGCAGGCTGCAACCCCCCAGCTCCTCTCCAAAGCTGCCACACACTTGTCACACTTGTCACACTTGTCCCTTCTGCTCAGCTGCCTTTCCATGTGTGTGAATGCTGGGCAAGCTTGGCTGCAAGCTGGGGATCACAGAATATCTCCCTGTGACACCCAAGGAGAGGGAGGTCAGCACCCAGCTCAGGACAAAGGCACCCAGCTCAGGGAGAGGCTCGGGATACCCTGAAACCAAGGAGAGAATTTCAGGTTTCTTGAGCAATTCAGAATTCAATTCTCAGTTCTTGAGAATTTCAGGTTTCTTGAGCACAAGTTCAAGTCCCTGCTGCGGGGAAGCACCTGGTGCTGGCATCGAGCACTGACCCCACGCAGCCACCACGAGAGCAGCATCCACCTCATTATTTTAATCAGCTAAGAAAATCCCTTAAAGTCTGGCTTTATTCCGTCTCAGGCAGAAACAGCCTTTATTTAGCAAACTGCTGCTAACAGCTCTGTCTCATTAGTCAATGTTTAGGGAAGCAGGCTGCAATTGTTCTGAAGTCTGGCATTGCAGAAAGAGCCTTGATAATGAGGTCTGCAGGAGACGATTCCTCCTGACAGCCCCACAATGACCTAGAAATCCTACTTAATTCCCTGTCAGGGAAAAGTGCTGAGTAACAGCGAGGTGCAGAGGCACTGGGGGCTGATCCCAGAGGTTGCTGCTCACTCTTGGGGCTGCCATGCAGGTCCAGGGTGGCAGAGCCAGCCCTGCCCAGCTGCAGCAGCTCCCCAGAGAGAGCCTGAGGGGAAGGGACACGGGGCTTGCTGTGGGAAGGTTGGTGGAATCATCTGAAGAGACTTGGCATACAGATAACACAACAGGAAAATCAACAGCAGCACCTGGATCTGGGCTTCCCAGGGCACGAGGCACTGCCTCGTCTGTATTGTACTCACCTGCAAACTGTGCCAAAGCCCTGCCAAGGAACTCCCTGGCTCAAACAGCTCCACTTTCACCTCTGTTCTAGGCCTGGCATGGCAGAACCTGTGCCATGTGCTGTGGAGCACCTCTGGAGCTGCACACAAGAGCAGACTCTGAGCAAATTGTTGGAGCAGCCCTCCAGTATCTGAAGACAACCTACCAGAAGGAGGCAGATGAGCTACACAAGGGCATGGAGTGACAGGAAAAGTGTGGATGGCTTTAAAACCTGCAGAGTATATGTTTCCTTTGGATATGGGGAAGAAATTCCTTGTCAGGAGGGTTGTGAGACACTGGGACACATTGTGGGTGACCCATTCCTGGAAGTGTTCAAGGCCAGCTTGAATGGGTCTAGTGGAAGGTGTCCCTGCCAGTGACATGGGGGGTGAAATTAGGTGAATTTAAGGTCCCTTCCAACCCCAACAATTCTATTATTCTATGGTCATATTCATTCTGTGCAGTAGCAGTAAGGAGTTGAAGATAGAAATAACAGACTGTTCATTCTGAGAAACTGCTATCCAATGAGTTTAACTGTTTGGGTCTCACATCTATGTTCCATTTAGCATTACCATATCTAGTAACAGTCTTAGCACTTTATCATACACACAAATATTTTATCATTTTTAACGTTTCTGACATTTGAGGACAGGACATGGGACACACAGTGTGTGCCCTGAGGTGCTGGGGAGCATCTGACACATTCTGCCCCAGCTGCTTTTGCCCCATTCCCTCAGAAGAGCAGGCAGCAGGCTGGGGCAGGCTCAGCCCATAGACACCCCACTTTCAAGTGGTTTGTTCTGCACAAGCAGCACGTGGACGTGGCCAGAACCTCTGGGTGGCCCAGGGCCAGCTGGGCCAGAAGGTGAGGCAGGGGGGTGTAGCAGGAATGTGGGCTGCATGCTCCTGAAGGGAGGCTGCAGACAGGTGGGGTTGGTCTCTGACAGAACCAGAGGACACAGTCTAAAGCTATGGCAGGGAAGGGATAGGTTGGATATTAGGAAGAAAATTTTCACTGAAAGAATAATAAATGCTCTTCCCAGGGAGGTGGTAGAATCACCATCTCTGGATGTGTTTAAAAAAAGACTGCACATGGCACTGGGTGCTATAGTTGAAGTGTTAGGGCACAGGTTGGACTCAATGATCTCAGAAGTCTCTTCCAACCTCATTATTCTGTGATTCTGTGACACAGCTGACCCTGAAGACCACCCCCAGCACAGACCCCCACAGGCATGTGCTTGCCACCTGTTCCAGCCAGCAGACGGGGGCTAAGGCAGGAATTCTGGAGCTGAATGCAGGCTCTGTTCAGGAGGGGTCTGTCCCCACAGTGGGCTGGGGGTGCCCCTGGCACAGGAATGCAGCTCAGAAGTGCCCCCACATTGTTCTGGGGGTGCTGTCCCAGCCCCTGGCACAGGAATGCAGCTCAGCCCATCACGTGCAGCGCTGTTTAAAGCACAGCCCAAATGTGCAAAGGACTGCTGCAAAAAAAAATTAAAAAATGTGCAAATGAAATCACCAGCCGAAACAGTGTCTAGAGACAGCCTGAGCCAAGTGCCTCGAATGTCAGCAGCAGAAGGAGGGTTCAGAAATGGAGAACCCAGCTCAGTCTGCTGGCACACATAGAGAATCTGCCTCAGAAAGACATATGCTGAGAAGGGAAGGCCCAGCTTTATTTTACCAGCCTCTGTTCCCACCCAAGATGTGCTTTAAAACTGCCTTGCAAAGTAGGAATTAAATCCAAAGGTGCCTATGCATCTTCCTTGCTGTCATCCCCTTATCAGTTATCTCCAGCCTGCCCTGAGCCAGAAGATGAAAGGATCCAACACCACTTATCTTCCCACTTAAGAACATGTTTAAAAGCTTGCTCTTAAAGAGCAGGACACTCAAGCCTGGGGAAGCAGCTGTAAATTCTGCAAATGGGCTTCCTTGCATGTCTTTGAAGGAGCTACTGCTTCTCAA
This sequence comes from Ammospiza nelsoni, assembly GCF_027579445.1. NCBI lineage: Eukaryota > Metazoa > Chordata > Aves > Passeriformes > Passerellidae > Ammospiza > Ammospiza nelsoni. The sequence continues at coordinate 3,863,695 of NC_080656.1, read as the reverse complement.
TATCATGAGGAAACTTGGGAAGAAAGAGAGAAGCTTTGATAGTCAAGGGAGTCTTTGCCTCATGTCCAGGACATGGAGCTGAGTGACAATTCCTCATGATACCATGAGGAAATTCAGGAGGGAGGAAAGAGAAGCCTTGATAGCCAAGGGAGTCTTTGCCTCATGTCCAGGACGTGGGGCTGAGTGACAGATGTGAGACTCACCACATGTGTGCCTCAGAAGTGACCGAGGATGAGCCAGGAATTGAAAAGCTCTTGGGAAATATGGAAGCAGCCAGAATTGTGGCATGTTTGTCACTCCAAAACCAGGCTCTCCTCGGGACTGTGCAGTGTCATGGCCAGCAAAGGTTAGGGATGCCCTTGCAGGCTGCATCCAGCCCTGCTCCAGGACCAAGCCACAAGGCCAGGACCTCTCCCACACAGCCCCGTGTCTGAATTTGACCCTCAGCTCCCCCCTTTGTAGAGCTGCTTGTAACCACAGCGAACCTGGCTCCAGCTTGCTTTTGTCATTTAATAGCTGAGTCAAACTGTCAAAACAGCCAAAAAGGATCTGTTCCAAATATTTGCAGAGAGAGGAGGATCAAGGAGCCTGCAGCAGAACAGCAGGAGCCTGCCCAGGCAGGGAGAACAATCCCCATTGTGGAGCAGCAGCGGGATGCTGGTGAGCGATGGGCACGCCTTGGGACGTGGGCAAAGAGCCCCCAAAGCCCCCAAATCCTCACATATTCAGGGATAAACTGGAATCTGCAGTCCCCTCTGTTGGGATGTCACTCACTCAGGGACAATAATTGTGGTTATTAATTGTTGGGGTGTTGTGAGAGTCCCCAGGATGAGGCAGGAGATGAGAACTGACTCCAAGTTCTCGAAGGCTGATTTATTGTTATGTTCTGTTATATATTATATTATATTATATTATATTATATTATATTATATTATATTATATTATATTATATTATATTATATTATATTATATTATATTATATTATATTATATTATATTATATTATATTATATTGTATTATATTACATTATATTACATTATATTACATTATATTACATTATATTACATTATATCATATTCTGGTAAAATTATATACTAAAACTATACTAAAGGAAGAGGAAGGAGATATCAGAAGGCCAGACAAGAATGGTAATAAAAACTCGTGACAGACTCAGAGAGTCTGACACAGCTGGCTGTGATTGGCCATTAATTAAAACCAATTCACATGCTGGGTAAAAAATTCTCCAAATCACATTCCAGAGGAGCAAAACATGGAGAAGCTGAAGCTTCCCAGGAGAAAAGGGATTTTTCATAAAATATGTCAGTGACACTGCTCTGTCCCTGGCAAAGCCCCAGCCCTGCAGGATGACAGCCCTGTGGCAGCTCAGCTGTTGGCTGGGAGGAGCAGTTGGCAGTGGGACAGGGGGTGCTGGGGTGCCTTGGAGCTGCTGCCAGCCCCAGCACGGACTTCAAAGGGCTCCTCTCTCCCTGCTGTGTGGGACAGGACAGCTGAGTGCTGGGCAGGCCTACCAGAGCATTTCTGATGGCAGCACAGAGGGGCTGGTACCTGGTGTAAGCTCCTCTCTCTTGTGTTTTGGTTGTTCATTGCTGCCCCGAGATGTGCAGGGTGTCTCTGCTTCAACCCATGCAGCTGAAGAACGAGTCTGGACTCTTCACTTTTCGGTCTTGAGGTTGTTTATTAATTCTTATCTATAAAATTTTCTTTCTGCCCAGCCGAGATCTGCTCAGCAGGGCAGCCACAGGCACTCTGTGTGTCCTTTTATACTACAAACTACCTATAACATATTTACACTTAATTCCCAATACCCATCACCTATGTTAGTGCACTTCTACTCTAGACCAATCCCAAAGTGCCAACATCACTGCAGAAAATGGAGAACAAGAAGAAGAAGAAGAAAGGCTGGACATGCCCAGATTCCTCCATCTTGTCCCCATAACCCCCATACCAAAAATCCTAAAATCTACATTTCCACCCTGTGATAATTTTGTTATTACACCATTCAAACCTGTGTGACTTTCAGGTCCTCATACAAAGCTGGTAACTTGCTCCAGGGGTCAAAATCAAATCCCCAGGTGCTCTGGGCTGCGTGCCAGGGTCTCTGAGCCCCCCAGTGGGGTCCCAGCAATTCTGGACACCCAGAGGGATGCACTGAGTTCCGACACTCTCCAGCAGGCAGAGCTCTGAGATTTATGGGATGCTGAAACCTGGCCAGAATGAAGGGAAAACACCAACTCCAGAAGATGTTTACCAACTCAAACAGCCAGCTCTGCTTGAGGAGAGCCCACGAGGCTCAGTGGGCGATTACAGGGCACTCTGCCAGTTCAAAGGCATCTCCATCAGCTCTGAAGGAGATAAGGCATCTCCTCGCTGGGAAATCAGAACAGCCCCATGCACATCCACCACCTGCAACCTCAGCAGAGCAGCTCACAACAAAGAGGAGGGAAAGCAGAACCTCCTGTGCTGTGTGGGAGCCTCTGGATCAGCAAGGAGATCCATGGCGGGTGAAGCCAACTTGTCCCATGGCTCGTGTCTCCATCCCAACAGACACTGACAGGGGTGTTGGAACCCAGAACATCCCAGGACATGCCAGGGGTGTCGGAACCCAGGACATCCCTCTGGCTTGAGACCCTGCCAGGGGGCTCACAGACCCTGGCACAGAGCCCAAGCCCCCTGTGCCTTTGATTTTGACCCATGGGAAAAAAATTACCAACCTTATATGAGGATTTACAAGCCATGAAAGTTGAAGTAGAATGATAGTTAGTTTGTCACAGGGTGAAAAGTAGAATTTTAGCGGTTTTTAGAATGGGGGCTCAGGGTCCCAAGATGGAGGAATTTGGGCGTGCCTTGTCCTTCTTTCTCCTTCTTCTTGGCCTCCATCTTCTGGGTGATGGTGGCACTTTTGGATTGGTTTAGAGTAGAGACAAACTGTCTAACAAGGTGATAGATATGGGAAAATTATCGTAACTAAAGTACACATAGTTTTTAGTATAAAAAGATAACACCACCCTGAGGGTGGGCAGTATGCCAGGGACTGACCTGCTGAACTGATCTCAACAGGTCAGAGAAAAAATGTTATAGATAAGAGAAAATAAGAAAAAAATAAGATAAGACAAAATAAGAAAAAAAATATTATTATAGAGCCTAAACAACCTTGAAAACCAGACCTGAAGAATCCTGACTCCTTCTTCAGTTGCCAAGCTGGGAAAAGAAACTCTCTGACACACCTTGGGGTTACCCTGACCACAGAGACCCCGGAGACAGGGGTGCCTCACTCCTTCCACTCTGCTGGGACCCAAACACCTCAACAGCTTCTTCCAAGGGCTCCACAGGCTGGGCTGGAGCAGAGCTCCAGAGCACAGAGCTGGGACTTCCCTTTCCAAGATGCCCAGGACCTCCCTAGCACAGAGCGGATGTTTTCCAGGCTCTAAAAATAACCAGCTCCAAACACCATGGTGGGCATGAAGAAATATTTATCTGCAAGCTTTTTGCTGGAGATCAATACGGAAGAAAAAGATTAAAGCAAAGATTTAAGTGCGTATTAAAAATAGCTGTTGATAAGTTCCCTGTGAGGGGATAAAAGCTTTTTTTTACAGAAGCAGCAAGAGCTGCAGGACTTTGCAACACCTTCCCTGCCGTGTGAGCTGCAGGAAATCATTCAGGAGAGTGTCAGCAGCCAGAGCCTCAGGAGGAAGTCCATTAGCAGGCAGCAATTCCTTAATGGGCCCTGGGGTACGTGGGAAAAGCTGCTGTGGACACAGGGGCTCCTTCCAGCACCACAATCACGCAGCCAGTTATCATCCCAAACACTCCTCATCTTTATGGCAGCCTCAGAGCACCATGAATTCATCTTTTGAGGAGATTCCAGTGAGTTTTTGCTATTTCTTTCTCTCTTTTTTTTTTTTTTTTTTTTTTTTTGTCAGCCCCCCAGCAAATGAACAGAAGCTGTTCTGTAAGGCAAGGTAGCAGCAGCAACATCCATCAAACCTCTGTTTTCCAAGGATAACATCCTGGCAAAACAATAAATGCTGTCTCCACGGGTGGTTTTTGGGGCTGAAAGATCTTGTCCATTTAGAGACAAAATCATTAAGTTCTCTGCTGTGCAGCCACCTCCACTCCAGGTCTGAGAGAGCACGCAGCCACCCTGGAGGGATGAAAAGTGGCAGGAACCTTTCCACTGGGAATAAAAAGCAGGACTGCTGTGCACAGCTCTGTTAAAAGGTAAAAAAGAGCTCTCCTCCATGACCTTGCTTGCCAGCCTTATTCCACGTCATTAATGAAACACAACTCCTGGCGTCCTTTGGATACGTGGGATTTTCATGGGCTCCTTCAGCTCCTTCATGGCTGCACATCTTGAGATTTACTGGGCAAGAGTGTCAAAAATGGCAACTTAATTAGATGTCTCAATGGGACAGAGCAGGGAAGTCAGGTGCTGTCAACAGACCTGAAATTTTTAGGAGTATTTTACTCCCACCCTTCAAAACAGAGCCTTAAAATGTCCTGATTTACGTCCTCTCTGTCAAATACTGGCCACTTATATAAGAAATTGCCCAAAGTTTATTAAGGCAAGGGATTTTCAGAGGAGGTCACGGGCATTAGAAACCCAGCCTAGTAATAGGAACAAAATCCCCTTAGATTTCAGTGGATTTCTCCAGCTCAGCAGAAAATCTTACCTAGGCCACCGAAATATATTTTTAATAGCGTGATTAAAAATCTTGAAATACTGCTGAACATTGTCCACTGCTGCCTTTCAGCCTCACGCCAAAGATAGAGTTTTAAAGCTCAGTGTCTTCAAACGAGCCAGCTGTGCCCAAACAAATTAAGAGGGTTCAAAAAACCTGCAGATCTCACATTTGTGTTGTAATAATCAGGTACGCTGAAGGGAGTAGGTTCCAGCATGTTCTGGCTTTAACTCTGAAATCCCTGGGATTTATGACTTAAAAAAAAAATTAAAAAAAAGGAAAGAAAACCTTAAGCATTATCTGAACACAATTTAATTTCATCCACTGGTGCTCTGAAAAACCTTCATTTCCCCTTGTAACTGAGTCTTAAGCCCTGTGCTCCAGCCCATGATGGGCACCACAGAGCCCAATACCTGGGATTATTTATACTGACAAGCAATTCTTGCATGACAGAACAATTCCCATTAATTTTTTGAGCTTATCTGAAGTACTTGTGGGCTGTCAGGTTACAACATGCATGTGCCTTAGTTTCTCTTTGATTAGCCAATGCCAGCCCAGAGCTGGCTGGACTCTCATCTGACAGCATTTTACAGGTGAGTTCATGAACTCCTCACTGTCCTGTTCCCTACAGATTTATTTTGGTGAAGGCCCAGAATGGACTCCATGAACTCCTCACTGTCCTGTTCCCCAGATTTATTTTGGTGAAACCCATGGACTCCATGAACTCTTCACTGTCCACTTCCCCATATTTATTTTGGTGAACCCCAAGGAATGGACTCCATGAACTCCTCACTGTCCTCATCCCCACAGATTTATTTTGGTGAAAGCCCAGAATGGACTCCATGGACTCCTCACTGTCCTGTTCCCCAGATTTATTTTGGTGAAACCCATGGACTCCATGAACTCCTCACTGTCCTGTTCCTCACAGATTTATTTTGGTGAACCCCAAGGAATGGACTCCATGAACTCCTCACTGTCCTCATCCCCACAGATTTATTTTGGTGAAAGCCCAGAATGGACTCCATGGACTCCTTACTATCCTGTTCCCCACAGATTTATTTTGGTGAAACTCAAGGAATGGACTCCATGAACTCCTCACTGTCCTGTTCCCCACAGATTTATTTTGGTGAAACCAAAGGAATGGACTCCATGAACTCACTGTCCTGCTCCTCACAGATTTATTTTGCTAAATCCCCACAAAAAAAGAATTGAAACTCTCCAAACCACACCTCTCCCCTTAGGTTATTCCTGTTGGTGCTCTGAAGGGTCACAAGCAAACAAAGACCTGAACTTTCCAGCCAAAAAAAGGTCCAGTTTTTATGCTATTATTATTTATTCTCCTGAAAAGTGAAACCGCTGGTTTCCAGCAGGGAGCTGGAGCGCTGTGACCCAGCAGGTATTTCCTCTGCCCCAAGCACAGCTCTTGCCAGAACTGCACCCAAGCAGCAATCCAGGCCCTTTGGGGGGAATTTCAGGCCGTGTCCAGAACATTCATTAGTGCAATTAAAGCCATTAGCTGGTTCTGAGGCCATGCCTGACTCAGCCAGGACTGGGGTTTGTGCACACGCCCTGACTCCTCCACCTCCCAGGAGTGATGTTCAGCGCTTAGCTGGGGTTTGGTGCTGTCTCACAACAACATGATACTCCCTGGGGGCTCTGAGGGAAGGCAACCAGCCCTTATCAATCAGGAGAAGACGCTGCAGCTCCAATTCCCATCGATGGAGAAGCCAGATTGAGAATGTAATTATCCTAATTAATTTTATATCTGGAACTCATCTCCTTTCGCAGTTTCAAGCAGGCCACTGGCTTTTTTTTTTTTTTTTTTTTTGCACTGAGCAGTGGTTTTGTCTTGTTGAGGGGCATGTTGGCAACACAAGCTCTTGTTGTCTGAGACAAGGACTCTTGAGGACTCGGGATGCTGCTGGCCTGTGGAAATCTTTGCCTTTGCTAACTCCCTCCCACCACTTCGGGCTGGCTCCGTAAGGAGTTCACGAACCTTCTCCGGATCATCGGGGCTTGATGCAATCAACTGTGAAGCATTAGCTCTAAATATACAACTGGGAGGCCAGTTCTGCTTCAACACACAAACACTCATGGCAGAGGATGAGCCAGCAGCCAGCCCAATTTGCAAGAGAAACTTAACTAATAATCCAAGCAAGCTGCAGGGGAAGCAGGAGGGAGTGGGGGCCGATCGTTGCTGTGCCCTTTGGGGATGGCTAAAGTTAGGGGCAAACTGGCAGGAGGCCACGCACAGCTTTTGTCCCTGTTGGTGGAGCTAAATGCAGCAGCTCATTCTGCTTCATTTACTTGTTTAGGTGATTTTTTGGCAACTCCAAGCGTGTCCCTGGTGCAAATCCTCCGTGTGTGTGGACGGATAATTGAAAAACAACAGCAGCAGGCCAAGAGACCCAGCATTCAAGCTGTACAGGGAAAATAAACACTGAAAGAACCCAAGCTCACAAAGCAGAGCAACATCTCAGTCCACAGGCTAAAGCAAACACATTTTACTCTTTGGATCTCCTCGTGTTTCAGCAACCAAGAAATTCTCAGAAGCATTCAGGGCAAGAGGGAATGTGCTGGTGTCACTTTCTTTGTCAACAGCTGTAAAGGAGATGTGCATCCAACCACTCTTTGGTGTCCATGCCAGACCCTGCTTACCCAAAAAGGAACACCAAGCCCTCCTTAGGAATTTTTTGGAAGATGTTATTAAGCATCTGATTTTGGCAGGGCTCTCAAAGCCGTTTGTCCCGGTTTTTTACTGCCTGTTGAAAAGAAAGCGATACTACAAATACTTCCCAGCAGAAAATACCAACAAGCAACTTATCATCACTGCAAGGGAGCTAACAACATTTCCTCCGAGTGGTTTTTGGCACTGACAGCTGACTCAGAACAGTTGTTGGTGTCTGGGACAGATGGACTTCATATATTAAAAAAAAAAAAAAAAAAAAAGGAAATGAGAACTTCTACTCCATAGATTTTAAAAAGCCTTTTGCGAAATCCAACCTATTACCAAGCCCTCAGAATTAAATCAAAAGGAGATTTGAATATAATGAGCTTTAAAACTTAAATGTGCCTGAGACTTGCCCATCTCTCCCCATCAAGGACTACAAGCTATCAGCATGTTCTATTTTCAACAGGAAATACTCGAGAGTTTTGAGAGGGTCTCCACAGCTCTGCCCTCAGCCCAGCCCGTGAAATCCTCTAAAATCCAAATATTTGTTTCCACAGGGAAGCTGGCAAGGAGAGAGAGCTGGAGGTGGAACTGAAGTCAGCCCCGCTCTCCATCAGCAGAGCTTCCCCTGCTCTAATCGTGGCCATGGCATTTCCCTGATGTGCAGAACCTTTAGAGGCTTTCAGTGCCTAGAGCTGGGAATGCTCTGAACGCTCCATGCTTCACTGGCTCCCCTTCCAAGGCAATGTTTTAAGGCCATGAGCAAGAACAGGGGTTGTTCTGGCAGCAGCACACAGCAGAGGCAAGCCCAGCTCGCAGCACTCGGAGTCAAAGCAGCACCTCAGAGTCCAGAGCAGGATCTCAGCATCTTGGGAGCTTTGTCTCCTTCTTTTCATGCCTTTTTCTTTTCTCTCCCCCAAGTAATCAGTTGGCACAAACGCATCCTTCCAGTCACACTCCCATCCCACTATCCAGCACCAGCCCTGCAGGCTTCAGTGCATATCTAATTTTATGTGCTGCTGACAGCATAACCCTATTTTAGTGGGGTGCCCCCAGCACCTCAAGACAGGCGTGGTGGAAGAACCTTTTTTATTCTCAACCTCACTCTGCCCAATCTTAGGTTTATGACCCCAAGTTCAAACACTACTGGGAATCAACACAGGATGAGGCACTCTGAATTTAATGGAAAGCAAAGCCTGGCACCACTGGGCTCACTCACCAGGTAAATGCTCTCAGGCAGAGGTGTGAAACCAGTGGGGTTTGGCTGCTTTTAGCAACTACTGTCTGTCTGAAGAAACACAGAAATATCTGGAGTTTGCTTCCATTCCTCCTGTCTTTTAGGCCAGATTCAACAGGACACTTGGGCTCTGCTCACATATCATGGAAGGAAATGGGGAATCTTTCTGTCCTGCAGCCCCTCTGCCAGGGAAAGTCATGTTAAATCTGTGGTTTTTCCCAATCAAAGGGAGCAGCTGAATCCAGAGCTAGCACTGGGCAGACTGTGTGATGCTCTGGGATCAGGCACTTCTGATTCCTCCTGCTGAAGCTGTTTCTGCTCCAAACCACAGCAAAGCAAGTGAACACCAGAGCCTGGAGCATGTGACAACCCTCTGCTTGCTGGGGATGAGTGTCAGAGTCATCTTCACACCCTTCCGCTGACTGATTGGGTAAATAGTGCCCAAATCTCACTTTACTTGAGACCCAAAGCGACTCTGCGAGCTCTCTGGAGTCACTGGAGGAGTGTTTTTTGTCCTTAGATAAACTGTTGGAAATATTTCCATTCACTTCCTTGAATGTTGACCCAAAACAGTGACTGGTGAGTGTGTACACACTCAGCCCCGTGTATTTTGGTACTCAGCTGTAGGCTGGTTGTCAGCCTAACCCCACTCCACCCCATCCTCTCCTCCTGCCATCTGGGCAGAGGGGGGAGGACAACACGAGCCCACCGGCTGCTGTCCCCCTCCTCATCCCCCAGCTAATAATAGCCAGACAACAAATGAGCCCAAATTCATTCCTGAGCGGAATTAGCAAATGTTTTTGCAATTAAAACTGCAAACATTCACGCGGGGCCCCCCGAACAATAGGCGCCTGTGCCTGGTCTTGAATAGGCACCAGTGTCCTCCCTGCCTGCCTGCCGAGCCTGCACATTCCTGGCACCCTCAGCGCTGGAGCCGCTCCTTGCTGAGCTGGGTTTTGGGATGTTTCCCCCTGTGCTGTGTGCGTCCGTGCTGCCGGCTGGCCCTGGACCCGTGTGCTGGCCCGTCCCCATCCCGGCGGCTCCCACGCTGTCCCCGCATCCCCCCGCGCCCGGGCCGGAGCATCCTTCCCTTCCCCTCCCTTCCCTTCTCCGGGGCCAGGCAGGAGCAGGGGCAGGGACAGGGACAGGGGCAGGAGCAGGAGCAGGAGCAGGAGCAGGAGCAGGGGCAAGGGGCAAGGGGCAAGGGCAGGGGCAGCGCATCCCTCCCCTCCCTTCCTCGGGGCCAGGCAGGGGCAGGAGCCAGGAACAGGGGCAGGGGAAAGGGGAAAGGGCAGGGGAAGCGCATCCCTGCCCGTCCCCGGGATGGTGACAGGGACAGCGCATCTCCCCTTTTCCCTGGGATCACAACCGGGGCAGCGCATCCCTCCTCCTCCTCCTCCCACTCCAGGATGGGGACGAGGTCAGCGCATCCCTCCTCCCTCCCTGCCCCAGGATCCCGACCGGCCAGCGCATCTCCCCCTCTCCCTGGGATCGCAACCGGGGCGGCGCATTCCTACTCCTTCTTTCTCTCCGGGATGGGGACGGGAGCAGCGCATCCCTCCTCCGTCCCTGACTCCGCGATCGGGACAGGGACACTGCATCCCTCCTCCTTCTCTGAATCTCGGATCCGGACGGGGGGAGCGTCTCCCTCCTCCCTCCCTGGCTCCGGGACAGGGACACCGCATCCCTGCTCCCTCTGTGTATCTCGGATCCGGACGGGAGCACCGCATCCCTCCTCCCTCCCCTCTCCGGGCTGCGGACGGGGGCAGCGCCTGGCGGAGCGCGGGCGGTGCGGGGCGGTGCGGGGCGGTGCGGGCGCTGCCGGCCGGTACTCACCGAGCAGGGGCAGGAGCAGGAGCAGGAGCCGGAGCAGCTCCGGCCGCCGCAGCGCCATGATGGGGTGTGCGGAGCCGAGCCGAGCCTGCGCACTGCCCGGGCGGCGCCGGCCCGGGGGCGGGGGTGCCGCCAGCCCGGTCCCGGCTCCGCGGGGGCACCGGCCGGGGGCGGGCCCGGCTCGGCACGGCACGGCTCGGCACGGGAGGGGAGGGGGAACGCGCCGCACCCACGGGCAGGGCGCCGCCCGTGCCCGCGTGTGGGAGAGGGGATGGGCCCGCCTGGGGGATGGTGGATGGAGAGAGGGGATGGTCCCGGCAATGGGACCCCGGTGAATGGGGAGAGGGGATGGTCCCGGCAGTGAGACCCCCGTGAATGGGGAGAGGGGATGGTCCCGGCAATGGGACCCCCGTGAATGGGGAGAGGAGGTGATACCGGCAATGGGACCCCCGTGAATGGGGAGAGGATGATACCAGCAATGGGACCCCCGTGAATGGGGAGAGGGGATGGTCCCGGCAGTGAGACCCCCGTGAATGGGGAGAGGAGATGATCCCAGCAGTGGGACCGCCGCGGGTGGGGAAAGGGGGTGGTCCTGGCAGGGGAACCCCCGTGAATGGGGAGAGGGGATGGTTCTGGCAGTGGGACCCCCGTGAATGGGGAGAGGGGATGGTTCTGGCAGTGGGACCCCCGTGAATGGGGAGAGGGGATGGTCCTGACAGGAAGATGGTGAATGGAGAGAGGGGATGGTTCTGGCAGTGGGACCCCCGCGGGTAGAGAAAGGAGATGGTCACATCAGGGGGACCCCCATGAATGGGGAGAGGAGGTGATATCGGCAATGGGACCCCCGTAAATGGGGAGAGGGGGTGGTTCCGGCAGGGGGATGCTCGTGGATGGAGAGAGGAGATGGTCCCGGCAATGGGACCCCCGTGAATGGGGAGAGAGGATGATACCAGCAATGGGACCCCCTGGGTGGGGAAAGGGGATGGTCCCGGCAGTAGGACCCCCCTGAATGGGGAGAGGGGATGGTCCTGGCAGGGAAACTCCCGTGAATGGGGAGAGGGGATGATCCGTGCAGTGGGACCCCCGTGAATGGAGAGAGGAGATGGTCCTGGCAGTGGGATGCTCGTGGATGGGGAGCAGGGATGGTCCTGGCAGTGGGATGTCCACACCGTGAAAAGAGGGGCCATTCCTGCCCGTGGGACCCCCGCCAGATCGGGAGAGATGGAGATCCCGGTAGTGAGACCCTCGGCGAGTGGGGAGAGGGGTCGGTCCTGTTAGTGGGACCCCCAGCTGATGAGAAGAGTGATCCTGCTCTTGGGACCCCTCTGGGTGGGGAAAGGGGGTGATCCTGCCAGTGGGACCCCCGTGGGTGAGGAGAGGAGATGATCCCATCCGTGGTGCAGAGAGGGGTCAGTCCCAACCGCTGGTTAAGCTCTGTGGAGAGAAGAAAACTCACCCCGAGTAAGGCACCAAGAGGACTTTAATGTTTTTGAGCCAGGATATTAGCAACATTGTGGTTATAAAACCCAGCCAAGTTTTGTTCCAAAGTGTTTCCCCTTTTGTGTTTAGGAAGAACCTCTAAAAAGATTTCTCTGAGAATTCGCCCTGAAAAGCCAACTCTCATTGGTCTGTGAATTTCACTGTAAACTTTCAACAACTTAAAGTAAGCAAGAAACATAAACAAGCAGCTGGGCAGAAAAAGCTGCTCTTGAGGAACTTCCTGAGTCACAGAATCACAGAATGGTTTGGGTTGGGAGGGATCTTAGAGATCATTTAGTTCCAAACTCCATGAGCAGGGACACCTTCCCCAGCCTCGTGCTTGACCAAATCCTTTCTGACACAGCCAGATATTTGATTTAGTGATTTTGCCCTGAAAAATGGCTTTGCACAGAGAGCATCCCGAGCTGCTGTGTGGTCCTCAAAAGTGCCCCAGGATCTTTTTCTTTGATTAAGAGCAACAGAAATGATCAGCATGGGACAGTGGCCCCGAATGGAGCGAGTTCTGTGTTAGTGCTGGCTCTTGCGTCACTGCCAGCAGAGTCTGATGAGGATGTAATTAAGAAGCTGTTGAAGATCAAGCAGCTGGAATGAAAGGCAGAGCTCTCCTCTGCTCTGTAAACCAGCTCAGCAGAGCTGGCAGGAGTTAAGGGATGTAAAAATGTATTTAACCTGATAATGCAGCAGATCTAACTCGAGATGCTAATGAGTAGATTTAAAGGGCTGATCTGAGCCCGGTGAAATTAATACAGGGAGTCTCATCAATTCTAGTGGCCAGATGGGATATTTCCCTGAGGATGAAGGGGAAGGAATCACCTAATAAGGCTGTATGGCTTAAAACCTGACTCTGGCAGTCTTTGGGCTGGGTCCCTGTTGAGTTGGGAATCATTTTAACACAGCCCATTTGGGCTGCTCTGACAGGAGAAGTAAAATGTGATGACAGCGAATATAATCAGCGATAAAGTGCAATCACTGAAGTGTCAGGATCCTCTTTAGCTTCCAGCAGCAGCTTGATCAGGGCAGAGAGAAGATGAGACAGAAGAGACAAAGAAGGATGGGAGGTCTCTAGCTGGATTGCAGGGGAAAAAAAAAGAAAATTATTTCAGTATGGATGGTGCTTGGAGCAGCCTGGTCTGGTGGAAGGCGGTGGAACTGAATGATTTTAGAGGTGCCTTCCTGCCCAAACCATTCTGTGCTGCTCTGAGTGGGGATGAGCCGTGCTGGGACAGCCACAGGAGGGCTGTGCCGAGGGGTGTTGGCTCCCCCAGGCCATCTGGACCTGCTCTGAGGAGCTCTCCCAAGCCTTGATTCCCTCTCCAGGCTGCTGGAGCCCAGCCTAGGCATGCCCTGAGAGTGTGTTTGGATAATCAACGCAGGCAGGGGCTGGGTTTGGAGTCAACTGGCAGAGCAGATACCACCTTCAGGATAACACCAGGGTGTGAAACCTCGGGCATCATCCCAGATATTCATCCTGCACCACAGGGATGTGCCAATTGCTGTTCTCAGGCTGATACAACCATGCCAGCTCTTCTCTTTGTGCTGCCCCCGTGGTTTCACTGCAGCCAGGTCCTGCCTTTTCAGCTGCCATCGCCTCTTGGGAGTGTTACTCTGGTTTTTGAAAGTTCTTTTAAGTGTTTTTGATATTTACATTTTTGTAATGGAATTTTCCACGCACTTTTAATGTAAATAATAATTGTTTTGTATTTTTTTTTCTAGAAAAAGAAAAATTAATAGACCGGTTTAACCAGTGTAATTAAAAAAATAACAATTTCATCCTCCAATCCATATTCACTTTTAAAAATTCTATAAATATCAAAATCCAGAAATAAACAGACCTTTTTTACCTTAAACATCTCAATGTGTTAGTGTTGTTCATTTTGTGTGATATTACAACAGAGGGGCCCTTTGAAACGTGATACTCAACAATCTCAAGGAGTCACAATAAATATTACACAGGATATTAATTTATTTCTACTAATATATATTATAAATATAAATATATATAATGATATATGATATATTATATATATCATATGTTATATGTTATATTTTGCCATCAGCCTAGGATGGCGAAGCACTGCTGTGTAAAACACTGATTTCCACACACAGATAGAGCTCCCTTTTCTTTATTTAATGTTGAAACAAGTAGCTAGAATAAAAATTATGCTGAGGGCAGCCCTGTGTAGCACAGGGATGTATTCAGGAATGAGGAGGGAGCTCTTCTTGTGATTTCCTTCCAATCCATGCTCCAAGCAAGAAGAGGAATCTGCAGGATGATGGGAAGGGAGCACAGGCCCTGCCAGGGAGCTCCAGGACAGCCTGTGTGGGGAGTGATGGAGACCAAAACGTGGGATAAAGCCATAGAGACTCACTCCTAGCACTTGTAAGGACAGAGGGAGGGTGACCAAGGACTAAACTGGGAGTAAAAACCCTGAGGGACTTCTGAAGGTTGCATGGAGCCTGTGCTACATCAGGTGTTTGGGATCTGAAGGCAGCTCAGAGAAAATGGATCCTTTTGATGCTTGCAGTGCCTGGAGGCCCAAACTGAGTTTCAAGCCCTACTGGGAAGAAGCTGCTCAAACCTGTAATGACAGGCTGTGCCTGTCACGATGGCTTTTCAATAGCAGTCCCCACGGCAGGCAGGAATGTGATTATCCCAGGCACCAGGGCTCTGCCAGAGAGCTGTGCCATACCTTGTGTGAGGAGGAGCAGCCTGTCTGAGCCCTCAGGGCTGTCCATCTGGACCCTTCCCAGCCTGCAGCTTGTTCCAGACCTCTTTGACTTTGATGCTGTGGTGGTGGCAGGGCTCTGCTGGCCTGGGATGAGGGAGGTAGGAGCAGCAGCACTGGGGGGAATCTGCTCTGTTAAAGAAAACACTTTACACAAAAGAGGAAGGTTCTGGGCCACTGTGTTTTCTCAGGGGGGCAATACCAACAGATGTGATTTTGTTGGATGATCTGAAGTGTCTCTAGAGCCACCTCTGCATGTGACAGATGGAAGGTCACAGGTGACGTGCGTAACTGGTGACAGAATGGCCCCCCAAGGAGGAAAAGTCTCCCTGGAGCTGCACTGGGGTGAGCAGGAGCTGTGTCCCAGCCTTGGCTGAGCAGGCCTGGTTCCTCTTGGTGGGACAGGACCTCTCAGTCTGACTGGGTCGGATGTCTGGAAGCCAAGTCCTGCCTTGTCCTGGGGGGTTTCTAGGGTCAGTTTAGGCTCTGCAGGTGTTTGTGCACAGCACTCCTGATCTCTGGATTTACCCCCGATCATTCCCAGCAGCTCTGGGGAGAGATGCAGGTGTCTGGCCTGTGTCCATCTCTCTTTCACACCCTCTTGCTGCTCGGGCAGCTTTTTACAAATGGCCTTGTGCTACAGTGCCTCTCACTCCTAGCTGAAGACAGCATCTCTTTTTTTGTCTGCTGGAGTCTAGACAAGCTGTTGATTCCCTGGTGTCACAGACCATGACCCCACTCCTACACCAGCCCCATCATTTCCCCCTAGTTCATTGCTCAGGCATATGCTCATCTATTTTGAATCATTTGGATGTGTGAGGCTGAGTGGCTCTAATCTCGTCTCCCTCCCGGGGCGTCAGTCACACTGGCATGTGCCTTTTCCCTGTCTGCCTCCCTCTCTTTATGGACTATGGGTATTTTTAACTCTACCCTCTAATTAGAGGCAGTATTCTCCGGATATTTTGTGCTCTCACGTCTGTGGTCAGCAGGGCAGGCAGCGAGCACTGCTTGGAAACCTTCCTGCTGAATAAACAGGGTCCAGCAGCAGAGCCTGGGATGTGGGGAATGCCTGCATTCCTCAGCAGAGTGCTGGGGTGGCAGCCACACAGAGGAGCCAGCTAACCCCCAGCGTGAAAAACCCCAATCATTTGTCTTTTAAAATTTTAAAATTTAATAGTAATAAAATGGTTATAAAAATAGTAATATGATTAGAGTAATAATAATTTGGATAATTTGGATTAGGACAATGCGAGACAATAAGAACAAAGAGTTGTGGACAATCCAGGTACCTTTTTCTGGGCAAAAAAGGACCCATGTTAACAGAGGATTAACCCTTAAAAGCAACAGCCTGTTGCATATTCATACACCTCATCCATGATGCATAAATTCCATTCAAACACAGGATTCTGTCTGGGCAGTGTCAGCTTCTTCCTCTGAATCCTGACAGCTCCTCATGGCTGAGCAAGGCAGGAAGAAGTTTGTTTCTTCTGATAATGGGGCAATGAATTCTTTTTCTCTGAAACATTTAGATGTCCTGTGGCTGCTATCTCACTGCGAGTCCTTTCTTTAGAAAAAGTATCTTACATAGCATAGTTTCTATTTTAACATTATGTTATAACCTAAAACTATATTTAACACACTACTTAAGATAATTAATACAACATCACTTTCTAACATAACACATATAACATTCATTTTAATATTTGTGAAAAGCCAATCATAAAATAGGCATTTTCCACCCCCAGGGACAGGGCCACAGATGCCTCCTCATCCTGCAGCACAGCACAGAGCCTGCTCAGAGCTCCCTGCAGCTGCCTCCAAGCTGCACGCTCATTTCTCCTGACCTGGAGCAGCCACATCCCTGGGGACATCCCCGAGCTGAGCTCCCTCACCCTGTGCTGGTCCAGGCATGGAGAAGACAGTGATACTGTGTCGCTATAGGACACGAAATAAAATGACACCTGTGTTGTAACCTCCAAGGTAAAAAGAAGGAAAGTTTATTTTCTGACTCCAATATTTATAGACTTTCAAAAGTGACAGTGAATTGGAGGATGACATTGCCACTTCTCCAATGACACTGGACAAACCAACAGCCCAGCAAATTTCTCCTCCTCCAGAAAAGAATGTAAAACAATAATTATTTACATAAAAGTGTGTGAGGAACTCCATTACAGGAATGTAAACATCAGAAGGCTCAGAACTTAGAAGAACAGGGTGACAATACTAATTAGAGGTGGCCTTGAACCAGGTGTCCCCAGCCAGGACTTTGACTCCTTGTCCTTCCAGCACTGAGCAGCGCTGCCTGCCTGGCTCCAGCACCTTCCAGAACCCCAGCCTGCTGGAAGCTGTGTGTCCTAGGATGATCTTATGATGTTTGTATCCTCATTCATGTGTTCTGTTCATGCTGGATATCATGTTCTGTGCCTTCCAGACTGGCTCTGAAAAGTGAAAGTTTTGGTTTGGTTTGGTTTGGTTTGGTTTTGCTATCAGCCATTCCCCCGTGGCTGGCGGGACACACGGATGGGGGCAGTACATGGTGCTGCTTTTGCTTTTTGCTTTTCTCTTGTTTCTGCTTTGCTTCTGCTTTGCTCTTGCTTTTGCTTCTGCTCATTAGTTAGTTTAGCAAAGCAGTCTAAATTTTCCCTGGACTGTTTCTCCTTTTCCTTTTTTGGAACCACTCAAACCCGCTCTGGATTGGGACCTGGGAAACACTGAGAGCTTGCACCTTGTGGCTGCAGCAGCTGCCCCAGGACCGGAGGGACTGAAAACAGAGCGACCACCCCTGAGAGAGACTTTCTGAATTTGTCATCTTTTTCAGAGTGGTGACAGAGTGGTGTCATCTGGTATTGTTCATTCTGTGTGCTGGGGGTGCTGTGCCTGTTAAATAAACAGGTTCTTTCCACTTCTCTCTGAGGAATCCTTTCCAAACCAGTTGGGCAGAGGGGCTGTGTGGGTTTGCTTTCTGGAGGGGCCCCCTTTGGAGGTTTTCTCCCCAATTTGCCCTAAACCAGGGCACTTGCCCTAAACCAGGGCACTGTGGTTCCCCAGCACAGAGGCACAAGGCAGCCGTGGTGAGTGGTGGTGTGAACAGAGCTTTCCTCTCCCTGCCCAGCAAGCAGCATCTGGCTGGCCCAGGGCAGCCCCGGGGCAGCCTGTGGTGTGCTGCACATCTCCTGTTCACAGCCAAGTGCTCACTGCCCTGCCACAGCCCCCAGCAGAGCCAGGCCAGCTGTCATTGCATGTCCCACTGCCTGTGCCCTTGCCAAGGCAGCCGGGGGTGGCGCCAGCCCGGGAGGGGCAGGGTGGGTGCTGGGGCTGCTGTCCCAGCTCGGCTCTGTCACTGGGAACAGCCAGCCCTGCCTGGAGAACGGGGACACAACTCCCTTTCCTCTGCTGGGGTGTGGGGAAGGGAGGCTTCCTGTCTCTCCTGATCCCATACAGACCCTGGTGCACACAACCATAGAGATAAGGCACTGTTGACTTTATCTCTGTGCTTGAAAGACAATGAGGAACACAGAGGGAAAGGAAAACCATTTCTTCAGGAGAGTGAGGATGTTCTTCGAAGCTCAGGGCTCAGGCTGCTCATGCCCTGGGGCAGAAGGAGCTGCTCTGCTTCCTCACCATCATGGCAAGAGGGCAGTCAGATCTTCAAATCCGGGCTGTGCAGGTGAGAGCAGCCTCCTTTGGCAGTGCCCCTCGCTGCCTCCCATCTCCCCGTGCTCCCTGTGCTCCTTCCCTTCCTGAGTCACTGTTTACCCTGGCTCTGAGGGCTCCTGCTGCTGCGCTGGAGCAGCCTCGTCTGGGTTTTCCAAGCCCTCCAAGGTTGTTTTGACATGCCTGACTAACATCCAGTGTCAGCCAAGGGTCTCCCACCACCCAAGCAGCACCTTGCTGGCCAAACAACACACGCCCTGGGGCAGGCAGCTGGCCATGCAAACGCCCCCACACACGCACACACCTCTTGCTCTGCTTTATTGTTTAATAAATGCCTTGGGTTCCACCATCCCAGCTCTTCTCCATGTGAGTCCCTGGCTCAAGCTGGTTTTCATGGCTCTTGATGGAAACCAGTCGGGTTCTGCATTGGCAATGTAGTCAAGTGAAGCAGTTGCTTGGAAATGAGTCAAGGATTTCATTCTTGTTGGTCTCTTGAGTCCCTGTTGGTGCTTATTTCCCTGTCCCATCTGCCTGATGGCTTTTCCAGGTGATGGCACCCCACACCTTTTGGCCTGAAGCAGTCACAGAGGAGGGTTTGTCTCATGGAGAGAGCTGCTCAGGCTCCCTTGGAGGAGCAGGGATTTCTTGGGGGGGCCTGGCTGCTTAAGGACTTTGTGTTTCTGGAAGGCTGTGAGGCTGAGGGAATTGCTTTGTGCCACTGAGTGCCACCCTTGGTCCCCTCCTGGGCAGCCTGGTGGGAGCATGTCCTGCTGCCTGCAGTGCAGAGCAGTGCTGGGTTTGGAGGAGGAGCAGGGCTGTAATCTCTGCCAGTCGAGTGGTGCTTGCAAAGACGATTAGACATATGCCAGCTAATTCATAGTAAACAGGATGGAGGGAGAATTTGCCACTTATAAATGGCAGATGAGCAAGCCCATCATTGCTGTCACTCCTGGGTAATACAGGCTGACATAAGCCCAGTTTAGCTGCAAGTTTATCACTGCTAATCCTGCTGGCCCATGCCCCTCTGCTCCATCCTCCTGGCATCCTTCTTCCCCTTTCTGTGTTTTGTCTCTCTCTCTCTTGCTCCTGGTATTCCATCTTGGGGGCAAGACAAATTCCTCAGCATCCCTCCACCCTCTTCCCAATGCATTTGTCTGCCAAGGAATGTTTTCCTTTCTCCTCAAAGTGTCCCTGTACAGAATGAAGAGATATATGGGGAGATCAATGGGGAGATCTACAGGGAGATCTATGGTGAGATCTATGGGGAGGTCTATGGCGAGATCTTGTCACCCCAATGTTTTGGATCGACTTCCCAACCCCACTGCAGCTCTCAACACCTTCTTTGCCTCTCTGCCCCCCTTGGTGCTGCTTCTCCATATGATGCAGCACTGCCCAGCTCCCTTCCAGGTGTGCCTGTCTCCAATGTCATGGATGCTCCTGCATCTCCCACATGTGGGCTTGGGGCTCAGACAATGGGCTCAGACCCCCCCATGGGTTCTGCTCAGGGCTGGATCCCACCCAGCCTGGGGTTTATCTGATACCTTTCCCCAAACAGACACTCCCGTGGGCTCTGTGTGAGCAGCGCCACAGGAAATTTTATCTTGGAACCACGCTGCTGTTTGGAGAGCCACGTGGCCAAGCCAAACACCATCCTCTGATGCTGGGAGGGTTTGGAGCCTTTGAGGAGGTGAATGTCCATGTTGGAGAGCAGTGGCCACAAAGCCTGGCTGTGGGAATACAAAGCTGGATGGCACCATGGAGCCAGTGCTCAGTGTTACCTCTGCCCCACTGAAGGACTCTGGGCTAACTCCAGAGCGTGGCAAGTCCAGCTGGGATGCAAATCCTGCTGCTCTGTACCTGTGTGGGTGCCACAGGACAGCAGTGGCAGCCAGACCAGTGACATTTTCTCCTCTTGGACTTCCTTCCCAGTGATGATACAAATGTCCAGGCTGTCCTTGCTTGACCCAGCCACCCACACAGAATACGTGGAGTTTTTTGGGTACTATCAGTGATGTCTCAGAAACGTTGCCCTGCTACTCTTCTTCATTCAGCTAAACTCCCTCCCCTGCCTGGCCTTCATCTCTTGGATTGGATCAGCTGGAGAAAGGAGGTCAGAGACAGGAATCCCATGAACCCAATTCCTTCCCCTGGGGCAGGGTGACGGGAGATGCCCTCAGGTGGTTTGAGGGAAGCCAAGGGGCCCGAGCCCCCTGTGCTGAGCGAGGGCAGAGCATCCTTCCCTGGGGAAAAGCCTCCCTGCCAGGAGGGCGGAGGGTGCGGAGCTCCTCTGGGATGGATTTCTCCAGCCCAGGAGTTCCCCCTTGTGGCAGGAGGCTCGGGCTGGTGCGGGGAGCTGCCGGGGAAGGCTCTGGATGTGCTCCGTCTTCCAAAGAACGCTGTCCACGGATGTGCGGGTACCACCGCCAGGCTGCGCGGAACCAGCGATGGGTTTGCCCTTCCCGTGGCCACGGGGGTGCCTGGATGGGCTCGGCAGAACTCCGAGCTCTGCAATTCCCGCAGTTTGCCCCTCACCTCACAGGGGGTGTTGCTCCAGGATCCCTCTGCTCCCCATCCACGCAGGCAGCTCGGTGGGAGCAGCCCTTGATGGGCTGTGAGTGATGGAGACCCGGCTCACGGTGAATTCACAGCCAGGAGCCGGGTCCTGGCCCCTCTCCGAGCTGCCCAGAGCCAGAGCTTCCCTCTCACACGGGGAGCAGCGAGCGAGATGCTTTGCAGCTGGCTCTTGACGTTTGTGGCTGCTGCTGCAGCAGCCGGGCATGAAGGGGAGGCCTCCACAGCTGCCCTGCTCCGGATCAGCCCCTGAGCATCCTGTGAGCATCCTGTGAGCCCCGGGCCGGGCCGGGGAGCCGAGGGCAGCTGTTCCCGTGATGAATCAGCACCTCCCGGGATGCTGAGCCGGGCTCCTCGCGGCGCGGAGGCGACAGCGATGTTTATTAATGACTGGATCGGGGATGCTGTTTAGTCACCGCTCCCACGGAGCCCGAGAGGCTCCCGCAGGGGGGGAAGCGGCTCCCCTGTCCTCGGGGGACTTCTCAGGCACCCCGGCACCCGCAGCGTTTAGCGCGCTGATGGCCGGGTCCCACGGGATGGCACCGCCGCTGCTGGCACACTGCTGGGGCAGATGAAACAGGAAAACCTTATCAATATGATAGTCTGGCAAAAGATTTTGAAATATGGAAACTGTAAGCGAGATTGAAATGAAAGCAAGCTTTGAGATACCTCAGTCACTGAATAACTGGAAAACAATGGTGTGGCTGGCTGAAGGTGATCCCCTTTTGATGGAACAACACCCTCTGCCTGCAGGCAGGCCCAAGGGTCAGAGCAGACCCTACAGCTTGGCAGAAGGGGCCCAAAGAGGAGTTTTTAGGGTTTAAAATGTAACACAGTATGGTAATGTAATGATTCTCATAGGCTGTATGGAAATGCTGTAGGATTTGTATCTTGTACTAGATTGGTTAGTGAGAATTAGAATATTCAACACAGAAGATGATTTATTGTATTGTAACGGGAACTTTGCTCTCTTACCCTTTCACTCTCTCACCCTCTCATCCTCTCTCCCCCTCTCTTCTCTCAGTGCTGCTCTGAGCTGTGCCTGGCAGCTCCCAGCAGGGCCCTGCACCCAGGCCCTCTGCAATAAACCCCAATTTCCAAGCCCTGGCTGCAGAGATCTCTCGTGTCTGTCCGTCCCCAATGCTCGTAGAGCACACGGCTCCACTCCCTGCAGAGCCACAGCATCCAGAGCTGGGGAAACTGAGGCACGGCAGGCAGCCAGGGGTGACAGCAGGACACGGACAGACTGTGCTGATCTGATGGGCAGCAGGCTCATGCCTGCATCTGGCACATCCAGGGGGATTTATTGGTGCCAGAGGGCTGCAGATTTAACAGGTGACAACCAAGCAAAACCACCAGAGGAGGAGGGGGGATGGTCCTTAAAAAGCTGGGCAGCGTGGGGTGTGCTCTGGGTGCACGCTGGGGACGATTTGGCACAGAGAGGAAGCAGTTTAAGGGCTGGGTGCTGTTATTAAACTCTGTGACGGGCGTTTTCCCACTCCGCCATCTGCAGCGCCATGAAACTTGCATGAGATTTGAGATGAAAAGTCTATTTCTTTGAATGAAGTTTTAATAAGATCAAATTGGAAAAAGAAAATAGTGCCTCTTCCCCCTCCTGTCCTGCCCCCCTTCCCTGGCTCCTGTTGGATTTAGGCTGGTGGAGGTAAAGTCTCTTGAGAAGGGGCAGGGGCCTGGACAGGGAGCTGGGTGTGCAGGGGTCTCTGCAGGGGATGGGGGGAATTTGAGGGCTGTAAAAGCTGTGGGGCTGCAATGGAGGGGCTGTCCTGGTGCTGGGGGGCTCACAGCCCATATCAGGGGCACACACTGACACGGGCGGCAGGGACCAAATGACCTTTAAAGGTCCCTTCCCACCCAAAAAGGGGGGCGAGCCCCTCCTGATTGGTGTGCCAGATCCCTCGGGATGCTGGGAAGGGCTCAGCTGCGAGCCCCTTCATTAACCCTCTCTTTGAAATACAATTTAAATGGGCTTAAGCTGCGTCCCTGCTGGGTGGAGGGTGGATGCTGCCGGGGGTGTTCCCAGCTCGGGGCAGCACAGAGGGCAGCTGGGGGACGCTGCCGGTGTGGGATGCGGCTGATTTGGGACGTTGCCAAAAGTGAATGCTGCTGGTGTGGGATGCTGCTGGGAGGGAAAGCTGCTGATTTGGGGTGATGTCGGTGCGGGATGCAGCCGTTGTGGGATGCTGTGGGTGCAGGATGCAGCCGGTGCGGGATGCTGTCGGTGGGGATGCGGCCAGTGTGGGATGCTGTTGATGTGGATGCAGCCGTTGTAGGATGCTGTGGGTGCGGGATGCTGCCGGCTGGGAGAGCTGCTGATTTGAGGTGTTGCTGGTGTGGGATGCAGCTGGTGCGGGATGTTGTCGGTGGGAATGTTACTGATGGGAATGCCTCTGATGGGAGATGCCATCCCTGCCCCTCTCCGGGGGCCGCCAGGGGGAGCCTGCAGCCGCGGCGGGAGCTTCATCCCCCGCCGAGCACCATCATCATCATCATCGTCATCAGCAGCACCGTCCTCCCCGCCGCCCCGGGGCTGGGACGCGTTGCCGGGCTCCGGCGGGATGCGAGTCCCACCCTGCCCCGGTCTCCCCTAGTGCCCGGCTCCCCATGGCATTTCCAACGGGGCAGGCCCAGCCCCGAGGGATGCAGCTTCAGCCAGTGGGATGGGAGGGGAGCTGCCGGCCCGGTTTGTTCTCTGAGAAGCACAAAGCCCAGCCGCCATCTCCTCATTGCCTGGGGAACGGCTCACAGCACATGGCTGTGCCCCGGGTGCTGCCAGCGCCGGGATGGGCTGAACGCCCCGGAGCTGGAACCCGGAGGATTGCCCTCTGCTCCTTCTGTGATCAGGACTGGCAGGTGGGGCAGGCTCCAGGAAGGGGAAACTGAGGCACAGCCCAGCAGCCGTGCTGGGCACAGAGAGGAGAGCAGTTTCAGCCCAGCATGGCTCACCTGGAGGTGCCAGCCCCAGGAGCTGTGCCCAGGTGTGCTGTTAGCCCCGAGCTGGGCTCAGCCAGCCAGGCAGGACAGGAGGCTCTGGTGTTTTGCAGTAGCCCTCAGGCACAAATGCCATTTCCCCTGCAGATCCTCGTGGCCACACGTGCCAGGATCCTGGCACACAGGCTGTGACATGCACTGCCCTGCTGCAGCCACACCAGCAGTCAATAAACCCTCTCTCTCTGGTCTTCCTGCCCCTGCCAGCTTCTGTCCCAATGCCATAGGGCTGGCACTGCCCCAGCTGGGAGAGGAACACTCCAGCTTCACCTTTCCCAGCAGCTGGGAAGGCAGAGGTAGAGGTGAGAAGGTACCTGGAGCTCAGGGAGTGTGTTAACATGAGTGACATTCCTGGAAAAGCAGGCACAGATTTAATTCGCTCGGCAGCGTGGGCTGGATCCTGCTGCTGGATCCTCCACCATGGATCCTGAGTGCCTGAAGTGTCCGTGGAGGTGGTGCTGCATCCAGTGCCGGCTATTTTGGGCAGGTGTCAGTGCCCTGCTCCTCATCCTCCCCCACTCCACGTGCCCTGGCTGCTCCGTGCCCCCATCCCTGAGCAGGGGGAGGCTGGGCACAGGAGCAGGCTCAGGGTGCCAGGCAGTGGGGCTGGCAGGGACTGGGAGGTGCCCCGGACTCGCTGAGGGGCACAGCAGGGTGAATGACTCGTCATGGCTGGCCCTGCCAGTCCCTGCCCACCGGGGTGGCCCCGCTGGGTTCCCCCTCTCCATATGGCTGTGGATGTCTGGAGAGGCGTTTGACACCCTTGGATGGGTAATAAATAGAACCAGGCCCGCTGCCTTTTGTTTTGATTGATTCCATTTGTTCTGCATAAGCAGCTCCTTCCCCTTGCCAAGGCTCGGCTCCCGGGGAAGGAAGATGCTCAGAGATGGAGGGGCCCAGTCTGGCTCTGCTGAGGCTGAACTCTGACAGGGGGGACACTGAGGCACCCAGCAGTGCCAGGTCTTAGTTAAGAAGGGAAACTGAGGCTGGGAAAGGTTGATGTGCTGTGCCCTGGGGATGCACAGTGATGCAGGGGAGCCTCTCAGGGCCAGAAGTTCCTTCTCTGATGCTGGGTGGGGATGAAGACACCCAGACTGGCAAGCAGAGTGATCCAGAGACGTCGGCCAGCCCGTGGTGCCACTGGCACAAAGGGAAAATGACTTTATAAATGAGCTTGGGATGAAAATGAACACAGGAGCCAGAACTCCTGGCTTCTCTTGCCAGCTTGGTTGGAAGCGGCAGCCTCGGGCGAGTCTGGTGCCTCCCTGCCTCAGTTTCCCCAAGCAGGAGAGGCTGTTTATCCATCAGGAGCTGGGGAACCAGCAGGTTTGGGGGCAGATGGGAAGAAAGATTAAATCTCAAAGCCAGGGGGCTGCTCCATGGGCTCCCTGTGGGGTGGCACAGCAGTGAGACCCCGAGTGGTGGGCGATGCGTGGGGGGCTGGTGGGACCCTAAACCATGTCCCTGGTGTTTTCCATGTGTAACCCCACTTCCCCCTCATCTCCTTGCCTGGAGACCCCCATTCCCGGCAGAAGGAGGGACGGGGTTAAACAGTGGCCCCACCGCGGTGCTGCCGTGCCCCCCGGGTGAGTCAGGGCCGGGGGGGCGCGTTCCCGCTCCGCAGCTGAGGTGCCACGTCAGGGGGAGCGGGTGTGGGCCCGAAGGACACAGCTGCCTCCTCTCCGCGTCCTCTCACCGCTCCTCTCCTCCTTCTGATCCGCCTCATTATCTCCTGAGTCATCATCGCTCCCACCTCCGCTGCAGCCACCGCCGCCCGCAGCCGGCACCGCGCGGGGCTGGAGCTGCCGCCGGGAGAGCGGAGGGCGGGCTCCCGAGTGTCACCCCTCGGTCCCCAAAGCGTCCCGGGGATCGGGGACCGGCAGCGTCTCCCCTGCACGTCTTGCTGGGCGCTGAGATGGACACAGATGGATGGGTGGTCATCTCCCATCTGCTCCCACTCCCTTTCTTCCTTTTCCTCCTGCTTTTTTGGCAGGGGGACCCTCCAGCCCCCTCCTCCTCCTCAGGGCTGCAGAAGGGTGAGAGCCGCCCTGTCCATGGGCTGATAAAGACCTTTATTTTCAACAGGAAGGTATTTTCAGGCAATAACTGCTCCTGCCCGGCACGGAGGGATCCCTGGGCACGGTGCTTGTCTTGCAGGGATGTTTTAGGGCTGGCAGTCAGGCTCCGGTGTGCCAGGCAAGGCTGCAGGCTGCTTCCCAAGCCCCGCACGTACCAGGAGCCAGGAATAGAGCTGGGCTGCTCGCTGCTGCCCAAATAGGTCCCGATCCAGCTGCTGGCATTGCTGAGCACACGCTGGCGTGCTGCAGATCCCGGGTTTGGCATGAGCAGGCTGTGGTGCATCCAGGACACGGCTGTGCTCCCCAGAGAGCCCGAGGCAAGCTCGGAGATTTCGCCTCCGAAGGTGCTGGGATAAAGCAAGGCCAGGGCTGGCTCCATTTTGCTGCCGGGATGAGAGGCACAGCTCTGAACCGAGCGGAAATCCGAGGAAGCGCCTCTCTCTCCCCGTGGCACTTGGCAGCCTCTTCGCAGCGCTAATTCCTCTTGCTGCTACCAATTTGTGCCTTATTAATTCTCATCGGAGCTCCCCGGTTTTCTCTCTCCGCTCCTCGTGCTGCCTCTCCCGAGTGCCCACAGTGCAGGAGCTCGGGGGGATGGCAGCCCCCATGTCTCCTCTCGGCTGCGTGGGTGCAGCAGTTTAGGTCTCTCTCTTGTCAGAGGATCTTCTCCCAGATCTGGGAATGTCTCCGTGGCTCGGCATGACCGACGGCTGAGCTGTGGTGGCTCACAGCCAGGCTCTGTCTCGCAGGCTGTTCTGGAAGTGCCCCGGGTTAACCTGTCCATCACCCACAGATTTCTGCAGATCTGAGCCTGGGCTCTTCCCCCCAGCCCTCTCTGCTTTGTGCTTTGCCTCCATGGCTAATAACTAGGTCAGGAGTCCTGGAGGCCGGGGAGCAGCAGCCGGGTGGGTGGGTGGTCAGCTCCCATCTGCTCCCCCTCCCTTTCTTCCTTTTCCTCCTGCCTTCTTGGCACGGAGACCCTCCAGCCCCCTCCTCCTTCTCAGGGCTGCAGAAGGGTGAGGCTGCCATGTCCATGGGCTGTTGAAGACCTTTTTTCTGAACAGGAAGGTATTTCCAGGCAATAACTGGATTACGGCCCCACAGCCCGGCTGTCAGCTGGAGCCAATTGAGCCCGTGCCTGTGAAGAGCCTGTCCTGGTGGGAGCATCCCTTGGGTACAGACATTCCCGGAGAGGGTTCCACAGCGCTGCTGTGACACTGGGGGATCTGGTGGGGTGGTGGTGGCCACGGCCATGGCAGTGGGAACTGCTGGAGCTGCACAGCAGTCTCTGGGTCGGTGCAGAAGGTAAAAGCAGCTGAGTGACAGCCACGAGAGCCCCCCGGGGCCAGCCACACGCCGCCGGAGGGTCGGGAAATCAAAGCCTTGGGAAAGCTGATGTCTGCAGGCTCCAGGAGAAAGGCTGCACTCGAGAGGAAGGGATGATGCAAAGGCCACCTGCTCACAATGCCCCGTGCCAGCAGGACCTGGGTGACATTGAAACAGCTCTGTCCCTTGAAGCACTCGGCTCCTAACACGGGAGGGAGGGCAGATCTGCAGCCCCGAGGGTTGTGGGGTCCCGTGGCAGCATCCTGTCCTGCTGGCCGCCCCTGGGACGGCGCCGGGAGCGCGGGTGCCCCGAACAGGCGGCCCTTGTGCGGCGGTGCCGGCGGGCGGCTCGGAGCCCCCGAGGGGAGCGGGGAACAAGGGCGGCTGTGTGCGCCCATGGCACCGCCTGGCCCTCTGCCCTGACACGCATTCCCGACACGGGCAGCGCTTTCCGGGCTGCCGGCGCTGGGATGCGCAGGGAGGGGTGCTGGCTTCTATAAGGGGCTTGTTGTGGAGTTGATTTTTTTTTCTTTTTTTTTTTTTTTTCTCCTCCTTTTTCCTTTTTTATTTTATTAGCAGCCTTTGGGTGTCTTTTTGAGCAATTAATCTGGGTCATGACATTCGCTGAGCAGATCGGAGAGCCCGGGGCTCATTAGCACCCGGCCGACCGTCGCTGGAGAGGCGCTCTCGGCAGCTCCGCGGCTCCGCCTGCTTGTTATTCTGGGCGAGTCGGGGGCTGCGGCAGCTCACAGTCCCCTCAGCAGAGACCCCACCGCACTGCTGTGGGCAGGGGGGGCACTGCGGGGTGGCCGGGGTCCCCTCCTGCCGTGGTGGTGTGCCCGGAGCAGCCGGTGATGCTGTGCTGGCGCTGGGGTCCCCGGTAATCAGCAGGCAGCACCGTGCTGCAGGGCTCAAGGACTTTTGAGGGTCTCAGCCTCCCTGCTTCGGCTTTGGATTGACTTCATTCCCTGTCCATCAGCTGCTGGAGTCCTCAGAAGTGACCTGCGGGTGCTGCTGCATCGGCACCAGGAGCGGTGTTTGGTCCTGCCAGCCCTTTGCACGATCTGGCGCTGCTCCACTCCCCTCTCCTGCCTGGGGAAACTGAGGCTGGAGAACTCACCTGCCCCAAATCCACTTGCCTGCCCTGCCTGTCCCTGCCAGCATGGGAGGAACCACCTCTCCTTGGTCAAATCCAGCCCAGCTGCCATAGGGAACAGGTCTGTGATTCCCCAGCTGGGAGTCACCTCCATCTCATGGATGTTCCTCTGCGCCTTTGGCTGGAATTTTGCTTTGGTTTTCCACAATGCCCCACGGCCATGAACTGCTCCCAAGCTGCAACCCGGGCCTTAAACCTTCCCAGGGTTTACACCCCAAGCCTCAAGCCTTCACCCCATCGTGCTGCCCACCTCCTGCACGGCCCAGCCCCATCCATAGGCCTGGGGAGCAGGAATGGCGAGGAAGCTCCCTGTGCCTGGCTGGCTGCGGCGCAGCATATGTGCTGGGATCTGCTCCCTGCCTGCTGTTTATCCGCTTCCTTCGAGTTAACTTATGTTTCCATCGCTGCCCATCTGTCTCCTTCTCTTCCTCTCTTCTTTCCACTCCTTCCGTGCTGGCAGGCGCCGGCGGAGCGCGGGGTCCCCATCCCCAACAGCTCGGGGTGACCCTGGGGAGTGACAGGCGTTCTGCTTCCCTCCACTGCTCCTCTATCCCTGCAGGGCAGTTTTGGGGGGGATCCCGCTGTGGATGCACCCAAGGCTGAGCTCTGGCAGTTCCCTCCATCCACCACTAAATCCAGCAGGAATTCCGTCTGGAGGATCCCCTTCATCCATTAAATCTGAAGCCGCCGGGGCTCTGTCGGCGCCGGCAGCTCCATTTCAGCCTTCCAATCCCTCCCTTCCTCCCTCTTCCTCGGCTCTCTTCACTCCCCAGGCTCAGCGACGTCGCTCCCATCCATCCTGTGCGGAATTTGCTCTTCAGATGTCTGTGCCTCCCCATCTCCGGGAGGGAAGCCCGGCCCCGCTCGCACCCGGAGCCGGCTATTAGGGATACCCGGGCTTCTTCGGGAAACACAAAGGCATCGAGAGCCGGAGCCAACATGCACCTGCTTTTCTTGCTGCTTCAGAAAGCCCTTGTGGCTGCTGCCTCCCACTTCTCCAGCTTTTATTTATAGTCTGTCTTGCTCGCGCTGGGGATTTTTTCTTTCTTTCTTTCCCTCTCCCCGGCACAGCTGAGCTGCTGAACTTGGAGCGCTGCGGAGAGGCTTCTCCCTCAGCTCAGCTGCATGGCCGTGGAAAAGGCACTGGGAGAGAAACTGGATCCCCACAGGAGCATCCCAGAGCCTCATCACCGTGCTCTTCATCAGCACTGGTCACCCCTGTGGTGGCCGGGGGCTCGTGCACGAGGTCACTGCTGGTGGCCGTGACCCACATTTGGGGCTTTGCTGGGTGCTGTGGACATGAGTGGCATCGTGCTCGCTGTGGCACCAGGCTCTCAGGGCTCCTGCAAAGGACAGATCAGGCCCTGAGGAGGGACATCCCTCCAGCTGTCTGTGCTGCCTGTCACATCAGTTTGGTGACACCAGTCTCTTGCCTGCTGGGAACTGGGCTGAGACCCAGCAAGCTCGTGCTGCTCATGGCCCTTCAGGGAGATGCTGGGCAGAGATGGGGCTGGTGTTTTTCTCTTTTTCAGCACTGTCCCCTCCTCAGGGTACAGCAGGATGTCCCTGTGCCCAGGGATGTGCAGAGGAGTGCTCAGCCAGGGGATACCAACATCATCTGTCCACGTCAGTGGTGTAAGAAACTTGGGGACTGGTTGGGATGAGTGCCACCAGCCAGTGCTGTTCCATGTGGGACAGTGCCAGGCTGCCATGTCCCACAGAGAAGCCACCAAGGGCTGTGGAGAGTCACTGAAAGCCAGGCTCCACTCCTTGGAGCAAAACCACAATGCTTGCCACAGCCATCTCTGCCCTCCCAGGGAGGAGGTGGCCAGGGGACACAGCAACGAGAAGGGAGGGGAGAGGGGGCTGGGGACCGAAATAACAGCCAAAAATTACAAAATAAAATCCAATCACAAGGCGAGAGGCTCGCCATCTGCCGTGTGGGTGCCAGAGCAGGAGCCACCCGCCAGCCCTGCGCCGCTGCCACAGCCTTGGTGGCACCAGTGCCAAGTGACTCCACACTGGGAGGGAAGGATGCTCTGGGGACCCTCGGGGCTTGACCTCCACATCCCAAAATGTGCCTCAGAGGGAAAGCCAGGGGGAAAACCCCCCAGCGAAGATGCTGGCAGAAGTTTTGGGCAACCCATGGCTGCTGGGGTCAAACCCTTCACACCTTGGCGTTTCCTAATGAAAGAGAAAAATCCAGGTGGAAGCAGAGACTCCTTTGTTCCAGGGGAGCCACGTTTCCATGGCACCCAGTGGGAATGTGCTTCTCCACAGACCTGATGCCTCGCGGGGTCCAGCAGCCCAGCAAGGGGAGCCGGGGTTGCCCCTCCACCATGGCCATGGCAAACCAGGGCACCCAACCTGGGCAGGTGTCCCCAGATGGGCACCGATGCCACGACATCATGGGCAGAGTGGCATCGTGTGATGTGTAAGCAGCGAGTGTCACCCCCGAGGTGCCATCCCCGGGACGCCGCCGCAGCCGCGGCTGTGCCGGGAGCACCGTTCGTGGCTAACGCTGCATTCCCGGCTAAAGCCGCGTTTCGGGCTAACTCCTGTTTGTGTTCCCGGGTAACACCTCATTCCAAGCTAATGCCGTGCTCCCATCTAACGCCGTGTTCCCAGCTAATACCCCGTTTCCTAACACGGTGTTCACCTAACGCTGCGTTCCCGGCTAATGCCTGGTCGTGCTCCTGGCTAATGCCTCATTCCCACCTAACGCTGCGTTCCCGGCTAAAGCCGCGTTCCCAGCTAACTCCTGTTTGTGTTCCCTGGTAACACCTCATTCCAAGTTAATGCCGTGTCCCCGGCTAACACCATGTTCCCACCTAATACCCTGTTCCCTAACACGGTGTTCACCTAACGCTGCCTTCCCGGCTAATGCCGTGCTCGTGTTCCCGGCTAACACCGTGTTCCCACCTGATACCCTGTTCCCTAACATGGTGTTCACCTAATACCGTGTTCCCAGCAAACGCCACGTTCCCGACTAATGCCTCATTCCAAGCTAACACCGTGTTCCCACCTAACGCCGTGTCCCCGGCTAACACCATGTTCCCACCTAATACCCTGTTCCCTAACACGGTGTTCACCTAACGCTGCGTTCCCGGCTAATGCCGTGCTCATTCTCCCGGCTAACGCCTCATTCCCAGCTAACACCGTGTTCCTACCTAATACCCTGTTCCCAGCTAACACCCCTGTTCCCGGCTGACACTGTGTTCCCAGCTAACACTGTGCTCCCACCTCATACCCTGTTCCCGGCTAACGCCCCTGTTCCCGGCTAACGCCGTGTTCCCGGCTAACGTGGTGCCGGCACGGAAGACAAAAGCGGCATTACTCACTGCCGGGGAGGAGCGGCTCAGAGCATTACTCAGCCCCGCCAGCAACTGGGTCTATTCTTTGTGCTTCAACCTGGGGGACCGGGGAGGAGGAGGAGGGCAGGGGATGGGGGATTCATTTTTCCTACGGAGCAGTGCCCGCCCACCCCTCCGCAGCCCCCTCCTTCCCCCGGTGTCACTGGAGGGACGTCAGCGGGGGGATGCTCGGGCGGGGGCTGTGCCGATGCTGGTGCCTCCGGTGCTCCGTGTGCCGCTTCCTCGGGGCTAATTGGAGATGATTGATCCGAGGAGAAGCTGGAGGAGGCTCATGTGGCTGTGTGTTGTGACCTCCTGCACTCCTCTCCTCCAGGTATCTGGCAAAGTCAGTCCCCAAGCTCCCCAGATGTGGAGCACAGCTGGGCTGGGGTTTTTGCTCAAGTCTGGGCACAGCTCCAGGAAGGCACTGGCATCATGCTGGCGTGGAATTCTCTGGAATTTTCTGCTGGGCCAGGTGCACACATTGCCCCACTGCTGGTGAGGGTAGCAAACACATTGCTCCCCTCCTGGGAGAGTTTACTCCTGGCTTAGAGGATTTTTTAGGGAGCTCCTGGTGAGGTTGATGCTGGGATGGATGGATGGATGGATGGATGGATGGATGGATGGATGGATGGATGGATGGAGGCACTAATGTAGGAGCACTGGAGAGGGGAGGCAGGGGTGAGGGATGAGCCGCTGGCGGATTTGTAGCCACGGATGCAGCTTCTTAATGGAGGAAAATAACCAATGTGGGCTGAAGGGGGGAAGAGGATTTTAAGTGGGGGAGGACATTGCTGCTCTGGGTTGGGAGCATAGGAATTCCCATGGGTGAGGGGAATGAAGGGGAACAGCCTTCCCAAAGGCATGGCCATGAGCAGGAGCAGAATGTAGGGTGCGGAATGGTGCAGGGGCAACACCTGCCCTGATAGGAAACACCTGGAGCCTCCCAAACCTGGGGGAACCCCAGCTGCAGAGCATGAAGCTTTAAATAGGGGAGTGGAAGCCCCTTCCAGCATTCCAGCTTCTCTGCCCTGGTTCCTGCCTGTCCTGGTGATCCTGTGGCTCTCCTGGCAAGGTACTGTCAACGTGGCTGGGCTGTGTGGTGGGGATTCTGGTTGTAAGATGATATCCCCTCCCCTTGGAGGTTTGGTTGGGAAACCAACCTTGGTGAGTGCATCAGGATAGGGCTGGCAGAGACCTACCCCCAGCAGGACCTGGATTTCTGGTGGGGATTCAGCTTTGAGCTCCAGGGAATGCAGCTTGGAGGGCTCTGGGCATGGAGTGGCTCCTCCTGTCTGTTAGGGGAGTCCTGCTTCTCCACGGCTTTGTCATGGGCAGGAAAACATGCTGGTATTGCTCAGTACACAGGGAAATTGTTTCTTGCTCAGTTCCCAGACACAAAAGGTAATTTTGGGCTGGAGCAGACCTTTTCTAGCTCTGTCAGCGTTGCAGCTCCTGTGTCTGTCCGCAGGGTCCATGCAGAGCCCTGGCAGCCGTGTGTGTCTCCACGTGGCTTTGCTGGCACTAATGAACATCCCCCGTGCTGAGCTTCTCGCTCCCAGGGAGGAAAACCTCGTTATCCAGGGAGATGGATGCGGTGGCGTGTTCCCAGACACCCCGTGGCAGAGCCAGCCTCTGGGTCTGGATGCCTGGGTTACAGAGGTGCCTGGGGAGACGCTTTTGTTCCAAAATCAGTGGTGAATTTAGGGGATTTGAGTCCCACCACCCTGCTGCAGGACCCCTGGGGAGTCTCCTTATTCTCTGCATCCCTCGTGTTGCTCCTGTAAATGCACCCTCAAGCCTCTACAAAGCAATTAAAACCGCAGCTACCCATAAAAATTAATTGTGCCGTGTAACGCTGCTCTCTGGCCAATGAGCTTGTCCCCACCTGACCCTGGGACCCCATCCCTATTGGAGCCCCTCCGAGGGGGGGACTGGGTACCTCTGCATGTGGTTGCCCCAGCAACTGTCAGTCTCACGGAGCATCCATCACACCCAACATTTCGGAGCCGTTATCGCGCCTGGGGCGCGGCGCTGATGGAGCGCTGCCGCGGGATAAGCGTCACCCGCCTCACCTCGCTCTTCATCTCACAGTGGGCATAAATATCCACCAGCTCCTGCGTGTCCCCCTGCTCTCATCTCCTCCTGGTGCTGCTCACAGGAAGAGCTCCCCGAGCAGGAAACTGTGTCCATAGGAGACTCGGTACAAAACCAATTAGGAGTTTCCGAAGCGCGGTGTCGTTAATTGCCTCTATCCCTGCAAATTAACAAAGCGTGGGGCCATTGTTTGATTCTGCCTGTGCCTGCGTGGCATCAGGTGCAGCCCAGGAATGTTGGAGGGCGTTTGAGGGATGGGAAGAGTTGTGGGGTGATGGGGAGAGGCGAGCTGTGGGTTGTGGAGCCAGGAGAAGGGCTCGTAGGTGCCCAGCTGCTCTTCGTGCTCCTTGCCCATTGTGTCCTCATAAGGCAGAAATTGGTCTGAAAACTGTCCCAGATCTTTCCTCTACCCATTTTTCCCCTGCCTTTATCCTGCTTTCCCTGTTTCCCAACATCTAACCTGGCTCATGCTGGGGGATTCCTGCTCCTTTTCTGGGCCTGCACCATCCTTGATCTGTTGCTTTGCATCATTTCAGGACTTAATTTTAAAGACAAAACACGCTGTTAAAATAGAGTTGACTTTTTTACTGCTGACTAAAATTAAGCAGGTCTGAAGGTCGGAGCAGCAGCTGGGGGGAGCTGCAGGTGTCTGGGGCTGGGCTGCTTTATCCCAGGAATGCTTGGTTCTCCTTAATTAATTCGTAAGGCCTTCTCTCATGTTTTTACACAAAACACCACGGTTTTGGCTCACAGCATCCCTCCCGAAGGGAAGCCCAGCGTGGGGCTGTGGAAGACACCCGCCCAGCTTGGAGTGCTGTCCTCATCCAAGGTTTTGCAGGGGAAGCCTGGAATAAGCGTGAATCAGCCATTCTCTGAGCAGAAAGCAGAGTGAGCACCAGCATTCCCCTCCCGGGGGCTGCCTGGGATGGCTCCCTGCCTGCTGCAGGCAGCTTTCCTGCAGGGAATGCATAATTTCCTTGGACCCCCTCAGGCAACCAGCTGGGAATCTCCAGATTCCCCGGTTTCGATGACAGCGTGGGGAATTTGGGAGCAGCGTCTCCTGCCCTGTCTCGCTGCTCTGGTGATAAAAGGCGAGTGACAGCCCGTGGATGTTTTGGGGGAGGAAAGCATGTAGGGCAGTGCTGCTGCAGGGAGGGGATTGCTCTGCCTTCCCTGCTCCCAAAGGATGCTCAGGCTCTGCCAGGCTCTCCCAGCTGACCAAGGATGTGTTGGTTCTTTCCCTGACATTGCTTGCTCTCCAGTGGGTCTGACCCCAGGGGTCAGCAAGGTGCTGGAGGGTCCCTGTAGGTGTTTTCCTGCAGCTTTAGGTTGCAGGGATGCTCTGGCTGTGCCTGGAGCTGCATCTCCTTGTCAGCGCCTCAAAAGACACTCATATATTCAAATGCTTTGAGGAGCTGGGGCTCTGCACTTATTCCTGGGAAAATAAATAAATAAAATCATCTGCTGGGATTTCCCTGCTCCCGTTTTGCTGGTGAGGAGCCAGGCCCAGATGGGAGAGGGAAAAGCGGGTGGTGGTGAGGACAGGGCGATCAGAGGAGGGTTCCTCTGTCTCGGCTCTTGGGTTGCTGTTGATAATTGCTGCCCCGAGATGTGCAGGGTGTCTCTGCTTCAACCCACGCAACTGAAGAACGAGTCTGGACTCTTCACTTTTCAGTCTTGAGGTTGTTTATTAATTCTTATTTATAAAATTTTCTTTCTGCCCAGCCGAGATCTGCTCAGCAGGGCAGCCACAGGCACTCTGTGTTGTCCTTTTATACTACAAACTACGTATAACATATTTACACTTAATTCCCAATACCCATCACCTGTGTTAGACAGTGCACTTCTGCTCTAAACCAATCCCAAAGTGCCAACATCACTGCAGAAAATGGAGAACAAGAAGAAGGAGAAGAAAGGCTGGACACACCCAGGTTCCTCCATCTTGTCCCCATAACCCCCATACCAAAAATCCTAAAATCTACATTTCCACCCTGTGATCATTTTGTTATTACACCATTCAAACCTGTGTGACTTCCAGGTCCTCATACAAAGTTGGCAACTTGCTCCAGGGGTCAAAATCAAATCCCCAGGTGCTCTGGGCTGTGTGCCAGGGTCTCTGAGCCCCCCGGTGGGGTTCTTGACAGCTCTGGACATCCAAAGGGATGCACTGAACTCCAACACTGGGCATCACCTGGTGAGATCCCAGCGCAGGGAGTGAGACCCTGCAGAGGCTGTGCAGCCTCACAAAGCCTCATGCAAGGCCACCGTGTCCTTGCCGGGGGGTGACGCAGGTACCGCTGTCCCCGCGGCTCCGAGCTCCGTGTCACCTTCCCGGCCGCGCCGTGACCGGAGCGGTGCCGGCGGAGCTGCAGCACAGCAGGGAACCGGCGTTTATCTGCTGCGACAGCTTTGCAACAGATTCCTTGGCGGAGCTGACTGCAAACTGCAATCCTAAACTGTCGGACGGCTCCTTTTTCCAGCCTGGGAGTGTGAGAAACAAATTTGTTTGGGTTATAAAAACATATTAAAAAGCAACACATTTTGTTTTGCAATATACATAGTTCTTCGTGCCAATTTTTTTTTTAATGACTGCCATTCTAATCCCTTCCAGACAAAGACGTTTCTTAATAACTTTTTTTGTGGAGGTAATTGCTGGGGAGCCGTTTCAAAGTGGCAGGCAGGGAGCTGTGGGTTGCACAGCTGCAAGTGATGGCTGTGCATTGCTCAGGTACGGGAGGAGGAAGGATCAAAAAAAGCTCTTGGGTGTCTCTAGCTCTGAAAAGGTTCCATACCTGGTGATGCCTGACATCAGGATGTCTGGAACAGCACAGAAAAGTGGCTTTTTGCTCATTGTGTGTGCCCAGATGGTTGGCATCTTCATGGGCATGTGCTCTGTAGTTTTCTGGTGGTTCAATGGCTGCTTAGCTCTTCCCATGTCCTGGGTCTGGAGTGTCTGGCTCTGAGCAGCATCTCATCAGTACCAGCAGTTTCCTCTCCTCCTGGACCAGGAATAGCAGCCTCCTGGCACCCAGAGAACATTCAGCACCTCCAGCAGAGGGTTTCCCTGGTAGAAACTGTGCTAGGGATCCCTGGGAGCTGCAGGTGGGTTTGGGTCCCAAACCACTTGGGGTCCATCAGCTCCCCATCCTTGGGCTGATGATTGTGGAACATTCTGGGGTGTCTCCAAACCTCCTTTGCAAATGAGGGGGTCCAGACTTGTTTTGCCAAGTTGGTGTCAGCTGCTCTTCAAATCCAGGCAAATGCCTGTGGGTTATTTTTTTTTTTTTTGAGAAATGGCACTGTTTGATGTGCAATTAAAATGCTCCATTTAATTAGACAAATACCAAAGAACCTTCAGAAACATGACTATTTTTCTATATTTACTCCTCTTGTGTTTTTCTTAGTGACTGTAGTTCCAATTAAAACAACCTCCCCTATTAAAATGTTGGCTCCTAAACCCAGGAACTAAAAATACAGCACAACCATGAAGCTGCCCTCCCTACCCCCACATCTTTACCTTGGACTGCTGCCTCTGCATTGCTTTGCTCCCTGAGAGCTTCTCCAGGCACTTGCTGGAGCTGGTGGTACTTGACTTTGGCTTTGCTCCATCATTTCTCCTACCTTGTGCTAAAAACTTGCTGCCTTTGGGCAGAAAATATGCCCAGAGCAGCCCGATTAGGATGGAGGGATGGGTTACTATGGGGATGGGAAGGCATTTGCAGCAGGTTTTTCTCCCACCCCATTAATTTGGGGAGCCTTTGGAGGTGGTTTCATCCCGAAAAGCCCTGCTTGATGTGCCTCCAGCTGGGAGCTGACACTTGCTGTGCTGGGGCTGGGGGGAACAGCTTGCATCCACCCCAAACACGTCTGTGCCATCCATGCGTTTGCAGTATAGGAACAATAGCCGGCCTGCCAAGCTAAACACGAGCTGTTCCCAAAGTTATTGGCATTTTGCTTTTTGCCAAGGGTCTGGAGAGGAGGCGGAGAAGCAGCCATCAGCTCTGAGCTCAGCTCGGAGCTGGGAGAGGGAAGGAAACCCCTTCTGATCATCCAGCAGCTGTGCCTGTGCTCGGGGAAACTGAGGCAAACCCTTGGTTTGAATGCACTGGGCACCCCCAGGGGCACTGTTGGGGAAGATGAAACAGGAAAGCCTTATCAATATGATTGTCTGGCAAAAGATTTTGAGAATATGGAAACTATAAGCGAGGTGGAAATGAAAGCAAGCTTTGAGATCCCTCAGTTACTGAACAACTGGGAAACAATGGTGTGGCTGGCTGAAGGTGATCCCCTTTTGATGGAACAACACCCTCTGCTTGCAGACAGGCCCAAGGGTCAGAGCAGACCCTACAGCTTGGCAGAAGGGGCCCAAAGAGGAGTTTTTAGGGTTTAAAATGTAACACAGGATGGTAATGTAATGATTCTTATAGGCTGTATGGAAATGCTGTAGGATTTGTATCTTGTACTAGATTGGTTAGTGAGAATCAGAATATTCAACACAGAAGAAGATTTATGGTATTGTAATGGGAACTTTGCTCTCTTAGCTCTTGCCCCTCTTACTCTCTTACCTTTTTTACTCTCTTATGCTTTTGCTCTCTTATCCTCTTACACTCTCCTCCTCTCTTTTCTCGGGCCTGCTCTGAGCTGCGGCTGGCAGCTCCCAGCAGGGCCCTGCACCCAGGCCGTTTGCAATAAACTTCAAGTCCCAAAAGGTCTCTGCACCCACATCCTTTGCAATAAACCCCAAATTCCATCACCAGAAGATTTATTGTATTGTAATGGGAGCCTCACTCTCTCATCCTCTTTACCACTCTCTTTACCTCTCTCTCTCCTCTCAGGCCTGCTCTGAGCTGTGTTTGGCAGCTCCCAGCAGGGCCCTGCACCCAGGCCCTTTGCAATAAACCACAAATTCCAAGCCCTGGCTTCAGAAATCTCTCATCTCTGTCCACCCCGACCATGCAACCCCCTGATTCTCCCACAGGGCACCTCCCTGCCCTGTTTTGCCCCAGCTGCCGAGCTCAGCCCCCAGGCACTGCGCCTGCCTCTGTTTAACGGGGAGGTAATTTCCCAGAGGTGCCTGAAGTTGCCTTAATGCGAGCTGTCAAAATGATGTACAACTGTGCCGGGCTGCCTCGCTCCCCCTGCCTCTCTGGTGACAATTTTGTCAAAGATCCTTTCTGAGATGCTGTTTTGACAGGGTGCTAATGGCTCCTTCCTCATCAGGCGCTCGTGGTGTCCTGAACGTGCCGCTCGTTTCTGTGGTAATTAAGAAAAATGACAATAACAGGTTTAAAGGAGAGCAGCTGGGGGTCAGTGCTACTGGGTTGTTGGCAGCTTGGTGTTGCTCACAGCCTGCAAAGGCCAGAGGTAGCGTCTCCTCTGTGGGCTGGGATAAATCAGGTTTTTGGGAGCCTTTGAGGGTTTGCCGAGATGGGGCAGCCCCCAGAAATAAGGAGCTGGCTCAGCTCATCTTAATAACATGGGAGGTTAAAAATAAAAATCAATAAATACCAGATTATTGAGATGGGATTAATATCAATTTTAAACACCCCCCAACATCAGTAATGACCCAGCATAGCCCAACTAATGAGATTGGGGGCCTCAGCAATCAAGGCAGAGGATTAGAGATGATCAGAATAAATCCCAAATGATGAGGGACGTTGCCAAAGTCTATCCTTGGAAGACCCCACTGGCATGGACCTGATCCTGGGGGATGCTTGGGGCTGACTTTGCTTGACCTCAGGGCTGGGTGATCTGACCTGGATGTGGGTTTGGGCACAGGCTGCAGCTCCTGGTGCTTGCTTGGGTGTTGTAGCCCAAAATGCTGTGACACCTCACTTTTGCACACCGTGGTCAGATCCCACCTTTCTGTCAGCATCCCATGGGCTCCCACCTCCACCACTGATGCCTCAGACTCCAAGCCTAGATCAGAACACTGGGACACTTGGACATTGCCCAAAACCAGTTTGCCCACAGCCCTTGGATAGCCCCAACCATCTTCTCCCACAGCTGCCCATGGTCTCCAGCTGTGCTCTCCCTTCCCAGTTCCCAGCTTAATCCCCAGGCGTGTTTTTAATGCCTCTGCATGTCTCTAAGCTCCTCTATACCCAGAAGCCAAATGCTCCTTGTAGGATTCAGATGTCTCCCCTGTGGATTAGATGGGATGGCTGCAAATTCCTTGTAATTTGCTCACACGGGGTCTATTATCTGCTCCTGTGAGGAGGGGGCTCAGGGCTGGCCCCCCTCTGTTTCCCATCTGTGTAACGCTGGGCCAGGGGGGATTTTAGCCAGTGATCCCTTGTCCAGGCTGTGATTCAATTATTCCCCACTGCAGCCTTGCTGGGGGCTATGGGGCAGCACTGGGATTTGTTCCTTGTGTGGTGTGATGGAGGATGGCCCATCCCTGTGCCAGGCAAGGCTGGATCATGTCCTCCTTGTTCCATGCAGGACTGGACCAGAGCATCCCCATCCCAACCAGAGCTGGACCAGAGCATCCTTGTCCCATTCAGGGCTGGACCAGAACATCCCCAACTTGACTAGAGCATCCCCATGCCATTAAGGGATGGACCAGAGCATCCTTGTCCCCTTCAGAGCAGAACCAGAGCATCCCCATTCCATTCAGGGCTGGACCAGAACATCCCCATCCCATTCAGGGCTGGACCAGAGCATCCCAAACTGATTCAGGAATGGACCAGAGCATCCCCATTCCATTCAGAGCTGGACCAGAGCATCCCCAACCCAGCCAGAGCTGGACTAGAGCATTCCCATCCCATCCAGGGCTGGACCAGAGCATCCCCATCTCACCCAGGGCTGGACCAGATCATCCTTGTCCCACCCAGAGCTCAACCAGAGCATCCCAAACTGATTCAGGGCTGGATCAGAGCATCCTCATCCCATTCAGGGCTGGACCAGAGCATCCCCAGCCCACACACAGGACCATGGCATCCCTGTTCCATGCAGGGCTGCCCCACTGGGCTCTCTCCTTTCCCAGGTTAGCTGTTTCACCAGCTGCCCGTGTTGTTAAATATCACTGCTGCTTAAGTTGGCTGGGATGCAGGCTGGACTTGCTGATTCAGCAGGTTAAAAGGGAAATTCCTTTCTTTTATTGAAAAGAATGGGAGCTGGGCAGGAGCAGAGGAGGTTTTGGGAGGGAAATCCTTTCCTGCCAGGGATTTCTGGCTGATCAGGGTTGTGAGCTCCAGGAGTTTGATCCCTGCTGTCGGTTGCACAACTGAGTTGGTGCTTGCAGGTCCTGGGAGCTGTTTGTTATCTCTGTAGGGATGGAGAGCATCAAGCGAGGGCATCCCTGTGCCTCCCACATCTCACCATGAGCGCTGGCATCCCCCACCCCCGGGGCTGCCGCCGCCTTCCCGGGGCGGGGAGCCCGGATTTGTCTTTCTAATGCCTCAGTCAATGGCATCGACTGGGCTGGAGCAGAGGATCGATCGTAATTTGGTCGGAGGGCCCCGGCGCCGGGTGCGAGAGGAGTAATTAGAGCAGCAGAGGCGGCGCGGGCCGGGAGGTCGGGACGGAGCCCATCGCCTGGGGAGGGACAGACGGACAGACAGACAGAAGGGAGGGCGGGGGGCTCCTGCTTTTCCAGCAGCCGGGATGCCCTTCCTGGCACCCAGACCCCCACCCCAGGCTGGCAGGAACAGGGGGGTTTGCTCTGCAAGGGGATGGATGCTGAAGCTGGGTGTTTTCCAAAGGTGCTTTCCCTCCAGTCCCAGAGAGAATTTTTCCCAAACTAGGCAGAGATTGGGTGCCTGCAAAGGGAGGGAACCCACTGTACTGCCTAAGGAGAGAGTGATGGGGGATCCTGGTGGGAGCTGGGTCTTGGTACAGCTGGGCAAAAATGGGCAAAAAAAAAAGGGAGAAATTCCCCTGCAGTCCAAGGGAACGGCACCAGAGCCCCGAGCCAGGCTGCAATGCAAATTTCCTGCTCTGCAAAGGGAAGGATGCTGAAGCTGGGTGTTTTCCAAACGTGCTTTCCCTCTCCTCTGGAGCAGCCCCTCCATCCTAGAGAGCAATTTTTTCCCAAATTGGGCAGAGGTTGGGTGCTGGGAGGTGCCTGCAAAGGGAGGGAACCCACTGTACTGCCTAAGGAGAGAGCGATGGGGGATCCTGGTGGGAGCTGGGTCTTGTTATAGTTGGGTAAAAATGGGAGAAATTCCCCTGCAGCCCAGAGGAACGGCACCAGAGCCCCGAGCCGGGCTGCAATGCAAATTTTCCTGCTCTGCCTTGGCCTTGCAGCCTGCAGCTCGCTGGCAAATCCCACCCACACGGCTGAAGCCTGCTGCTTTCCCCAGCCCTGCCTTCGCAGGGGGCTGCGGTGGAACAGACTCTCTCCTCTTCCCCAGCAAGAGTGATGGGCCATCTGGATTCCAAAGGCAGCTGCTTTAATTGGAAGCTGTTCCTCGCAGTGGGGAAGGAGGGGGCTCTGCCTGACAGACACCCCCAGCTTTGTCCTCCCGTGCTGGCCATGGCTGTGCTGGGGAACCCCCTCCCAAGGGGGCCCTGGGGGATGTGTGCACACAGCTGGGCTCGGGAGCACCCCAGGGGTGGTTCCCAGAGTTGGGTGGGTGGAAGGGAAGGGAGAGGAGGATGTAAACTTGGGGAAAGGTCAGGCATGCTATAAATAAGTGGCATCCGGGGAGAGAAATGTCAGTGTGAGGCAGCAGCGACACACCAGCACCCGAGATGGGGAGGGAAATTTTGGTGTCTGGGGGCTCACATCCATGGAATGACAGGGGAGGGGGCTCTCCCTGAATCTGGTGGGTCAAAGCGTGGCTGCTGTGCTGCCCAGGTTGTTTTTGGGAGTGCTGATGCAGCCAGGAGGGATTGGGGCACGCATCAGTCACAATTCTCCCAGGCTCTCAGCACTTGGAAAGTTGTTCTGCTGCTGTCTGACAGGGAGAACAGGCTGGGGCTGTGAGGCTTTCCAGCTGCTCCACTCCCAGGACCATCTTCAGTGAAGGCAGAAAAATGAGGGAGAGCTTTTCCTGGTCCTCCTGCCCGAGCTGTGTCAGGAGGGTGTTGCATGAGTGGGTGAGCACGCTGGAGGGGTTTTTTGGGATGGGGGAGCATCAGCAAAGGAGGGTGCAGTGCTACCCATGCCCACAGGCTCCCCAGGGCATTCCCTGGAGCTCTGCCCGCCTCCCAGGGGAGC
Organism: Ammospiza nelsoni; assembly: GCF_027579445.1. Classification (NCBI taxonomy): domain Eukaryota; kingdom Metazoa; phylum Chordata; class Aves; order Passeriformes; family Passerellidae; genus Ammospiza; species Ammospiza nelsoni. The sequence continues at coordinate 3,820,621 of NC_080656.1, read as the reverse complement.
CAGGCGTGCTCCTGGGGACTGATTGCACATTTGTCCCCAGAGTGGTCTGACTCGCTGCCGAGTCATCTTCCCGCAGCCCCGTGAATGCCGGGCTGATTGCTGCCTGGCAGGGAGGGAGCCTGGCGCGGGGGAAGCTGACTGGGAGCCAAGCCCAGCTGCGGGAAGCGCTGCCGACAGCGCTGCTGGGCCGGGCTGGGCTCTCCGGGCTGTGCCCGGCTCCTCTCGATGCTCTGGGGAAGGGATGGTTTGGGGAGCTGTGTGTCCCAAGGGGGCAGGACCCCCATGTCCCCAAGAGAGCTCTAGGGGGCTGTCACCTCTCCCTGAGAGGGCTGTGCTCAGCTCCTCTCACTGCTCTGTGCCCCTCTCCATGGAGGGGATGGTTTGGGGAGCTCTGTGTTCCACTGGGACAGGAACTCCGTGTCCCCAAGAGAGCTCTGGGGTGTCACAGACATCTTTTATGAAAAATCCTTTCTTTGGGATTTTTCCTCCTGAGAAGCTGAAAGGCCTCAGGAACAAAATGTAAACATTGATTATCTGCTGCTGTGGAATGCAACAGGTGCATCTGTGATTGGTCTCATGTGGTTGTTTCTAATTAATGGCCAATCAAAGCCCAGCTGGTTCGAACAGAGAGTCCAAGCTACAAACCTTTGGTATCATTCCTTCTTATTCTATTCTTAGCCAGCCTTCTGATGAAATCCTTTCTTCTATTCTTTTAGTATAGTTTTAATATAATATATATAATAAAATAATAAATCAAGCCTTCTGAAACATGGAGTCAGATCCTCATCTCTTCCCCCAACCTGAGACCCCTGTGAACACGGTCGCACTGGGGGGCTGTCACCTCTCCCTGTGTCCCCTGGGGGTGCTGTGGCAGGAAAAGGTGACCTGGGGGCCCCTGGACCCACAGGCTGGTGCCACCGTGTGACTTCTGCATGGGGATTTCCTCCCCATGGCTGGCTGCAGCATCACCTGCTCGTTGCACCCTCACCCCCAAGCCTTTCCTGGTCCAGGAAGGGTTTGGGGACATTGTGGTGATGCCCTGAGCTTGGGGGCACAGAGTGCTGAGCTGGGAGCCTCCAAATCACCTGTCCTGGGCACACTGTCTCCTTCAGCCTTTTGTTGCGGCACCTGGGCTGTGCCTGGAGGGGACACAGAGAAGGACCAGAGCCTCTTTTTGCTGTGCCTGTCCTCCTGAGCAGGGCAGACAGCTTGGAGGGCTGTGGCCTCGGGCAATCCTGTTACAGGTTGTCAGGCTGTTGTTGGAGGGAGTTGAGGATTTGCCCACCTGCTGCGGGGCAGGGAGCAGCAGGTGGGGCCTGGGGCTGGAGGCACATGGAGGGGTTCCCTGAGAGGTTGGACTCTGCTTCCCCCATCCATGATGTATCCCATTTTGGGGTATGGCTATGGGAAAAGCCATCCAGCAAGGGATGGGCTCTGGCTGTTGGCCCCCCACCCAAGATGATCCCTTTGAGGGAGGAGAAAAGCAGTAACTGGTTCAGTTTGGGCAGGGAGGTGCGAGGCTGCAGGCCCTGCAGCCATCATCATCATCATCTCTCCTTTGAACAAAGGCGGCTCTGAGGCTCCCCTGCCTCTGGCTCTGCACAAGAGATCCCTTCTCTCCGGCAGCAAAAGCCTTTTCTAAGCCCGGCCCCCCTCCTCGGGAGGCTGCAATGCTCTTCCCTGTCCTTGGCCAGCCCAGCCTGGCACCTGCCTGCCTGCGCCCTCCCTGGGGTGCTGTGGGGTCCGGCTGTGGAGGGGACCCCGACAGGTTTGTCCCCTCCTGCAGCAGGGCCAGCAGGTTGAGGTGGGATTTTGGGGGGCAAGGCTTGGATTGCAGACGGTCCCACATCCAGGGGACCCTGCCTGGCATCCTGGAGGAGCCTGGGGTGATGCTCAGCCCCCCCAGTTCGGGTGGGACTGGGACATCGGGGAGCCCGGCAGGGCAGCAGAGATCAGAGGGAGGAGGAGGAGAAGAGCTCCTGCGCCGGTAATTACGGGCGAGGTTGATGCCACATGATCCGGGGACGTCAGCAGAGTGTCACAGCTGATGATGACACGCTGCATGTGCAGGGGCTGGGCAGGATACCAGGGTGAGGGGCTGGAGCACAGGGACATGGCGTGTGCCCACAGTGCTGAGCCAGCCTGGCCACCCCACCTTCACTGAGTCACCTCCTGCCAGGGCCCAGCCTTGTTCCCCTCCCATGCAAAGAAAGTTCATTGTTTCAACTCCAAACAGCTGAGTTTCAGGAGAAGGTTTCTATAGCTCTATTCTGGAGATGCTCTTTTGACATCCCTGGTGGTCCTTTCTGGTGCTGAAACAGACCTGCAGAATCCTCAAACAGAGACCTGCTAAAGAAAGTCACCAATAACTATTTAGAAACCCACTGAACCAGTAGATCGTTCCCCCTTTTTTCTCTTTTTTTTTTTTTTTTTTTTTTTTTCAAAAAGACCAGCAGCAGCAGAGCCTTCTTGGCTTCTCAGGAGAAAAAACCCTAAGGAAAGGATTTTATTAAAACATGTCTGTGACACCCTCCCTCTGGAAGCTCAGCATGGCCGGATCCCCGTGCCTCAGTTTCCCCCAGTGGAGGGAGCTCAGCATGGCCGGATCCCCGTGCCTCAGTTTCCCCCGGTGCAGGGAGCTCAGCATGGCCCGATCCCCGTGCCTCAGTTTCCCCCGGTGCAGGGAGCTCAGCATGGCCGGATCCCCGTGCCTCAGTTTCCCCCAGTGGAGGGAGCTCAGCATGGCCCGATCCCCGTGCCTCAGTTTCCCCTGGTGCAGGGAGCTGAGCAGCTGCCATGGCTCCGTGCCTCCCCCCCCAGCAGGGAGAGCAGCACGCTCCTGGCTTTTTGGGGATGTTCTCGGGGAAGCCAAGGCAAAGTGTGGTTACTCATGGCGATGACAGCGCCGATGACAAGTGCCGCAGCCCCCAGAAGCACGTGCTGTGCTGTGCTGCCGCGCAGGGAGGTGTGTTCCCGGTGCCAGAGAGCCCCGCTGAGTAACGGGGTGGGCGGCAGTGCTGGGGTGCCGTGCTGCAGGGTACGTTCTGTCCTCTTTTTAGGACCAGCCAGCCCCTGAGGGGTGTGTCCCCCCATGGGCTGTAGGGTGGGGGGCTACAGCAGCGCATTGATTTGTGTGAAGGGTGAGATGGGTCACAGGGGAGGTCAGCAATGTCCTGCTGCCCCTGTTGGGGGAGCAAACACCAGGTCATGGTGGCTGCTGTGGGTTTGGGGACCCCCACTGACCCCACAAAGATCCCACAGAGCAGCACAACAAGGCTCCCCCTGGCTGGTGTTGGGATAGGGATGCTCAGTGGAAAGACGTACTCAGGCTGGAGGAGCAGGTGATGAGATAAGGATGGGGTATCGCGTTACCGCAGCCGGATCTTTCTTTGAGGTTAACAAGACAAGACAGACAATCGCTGCTGCTTGATCCAGGCAGTGCAGTGTGAGTGAGTCTATTAGTGGGCTGATGAGTAATTAGCTCTGTTGGAGACCTGCTAACGGGAGGAGAAAGTTGTTACCGTGACTCAACTGACCCCTCTTCGCACAAGTTTGGTGCGTCTTTTCTGAAATACCACAGGTGGAGCGTTCCACGACTTGGACGTGCAGCCAGCAAGGCATGGCAGGATCTTCCCTGTTTGCCATCTGGAGTCACGCGTCGGGGATGAGCCACAGCGAGGGGAGAGGGGACGGGGCGGGAACGAGCCTAACCCCAGCTGGGTGTGAGCCGAGCCCATCTGCCTGCCTGTCTTTTGAGGGGGCTTGTTTTGGTCTTCCCAAAGAGCAGGCTGGCTGTGCAGGCAGCGACCCTGCAGGCTTGGCACAGCCCTTCCAGCTCAGCTCATGGGTTTTCAGTGCCCCTGCAGGTCCCTGCCCTGCTGAGGTGGCAGGGATGGGGTGGTCTCTGCTGCTCCCTGCACAGAGAGGGGAGGAGGTGACAGCTGGGCCATGTGGGATGCTGTGAGACACCAAGTCCCACTTTGGGAATGTGGGCCGTTCCCTCCGAAGTGCAGGAGGCAGCTCTCCCGGGAGATCAGGTGTTGTGAGACTCGTGACTCCACCATGCAAATGCTGGAGGCTGTGAATAATCATGTACTTGTGCAGGGAGACTCAGCCCCGTGTGGGTTGGAGCATCCCTCGGCCAGGTGGGAAGCAGCTGGGTCCAGATTCCTGCTTTCCTGGACTGGTCACCAGCAGTGAGGTGTTGGAGGGAGAGAAGCAGCAATCCATATCCTGGCAAGTCCCATTTTCAAGTCAGCCCCTCTCCAGTGTTGAGTATTTTTGCTGCCCCATATGAAGTCTGATCCAGATCCTTGCTGCTCCAAATGCTGGAATTCCCTGGGTTTCCAGCCTGAGTTGTAGCTCATTCCCACTTTTCTCGTGCCACTTCCCAACCCAAAAACTCTCTCCCTGATCCTGAGAGCCAAATCTCAGGGAGATGGCAGCAGGGTTCAGCCATCACACACAAATGTGTGTGATGGGGAGAGCTGCATCCCCCAGGTCTCTGGTGCTAATCTGAGAACTCCTGCCTCATCTGTCAGAGCTGTTTTCTTTTAAAAAACAGCCACATTTTTAACCCTCTTGTTAGACAGAGCAGTCGAATTAGCACTGGGCAGTTGTCAGTGACTCAGCCGGGCGCGGTGGGCTCTGCTGTGGAGGACAAGGACGTCCCTGGGTCAGTGGCACAACACCCAGGTACAGCTCAGGTCAGCAGAACGCTGCTGCAAGAGCAGCTCCAGCTGGGAATGTGGGGCAGGAGGGTGCCAGCTCCAGGGTGCCCTGCATCCCATGGAACTGCAGAGCTGGGAGTGTGGGGCGGGAACTGCAGCGCTGGGAATGTGGGGCAGGAAGGTGCCAGCTCCAGGGTGCCCTGCATCCCATGGGAATTGCAGAGCTGGGAATGTGGGGCAGGAAGGTGCCAGCTCCAGGGTGCCCTGCATCCCATGGGAATTGCAGAGCTGGGAATGGGGGGCAGGAAGGTGCCAGCTCCAGGGTGCCCTGCATCCCATGGGAACTGCGGGAGTGTGGGGCAGGAAAGTGCCAGCTCCAGGGTGTTCTGCATCCCATGGGAACTGCAGTGCTGGGAATGGGGAGCAGGAAGGTGCCAGCTTCAGGGTGATCTCTGTCCCATGGGAGCTGCAGTGCTGGGAGTGTGGGGCAGGAACTGCAGCGCTGGGAATGGGGGGCAGGAAGGTGCCAGCTCCAGGGTGCCCTGCATCCCATGGGAACTGCAGTGTTGGGAATGGGGGGCAGGAAGATGCCAGCTCCAGCCCTGCATCCCCTGGGACTGCAGTGCTGGGAATGGGGGGCAGGAACTGCCATGCTGAGAATGGGATGCAGGAAGGTACCAGCTCCAAGGTGATCTGCATCCCATGGGAACTGCCATGCTGGGAGGAAGGTGCCAGCTCCAGAGTGCCCTGCATCCCATGGGAATTGCAGTACTGGGAATGTGGGGCAGGAGGGTGCCAGCTCCAGGGTGCCCTGCATCCCATGCAAACTGCAGTGCTGGGAATGGGGAGCAGGAAGGTGCCAGCTCCAGGGTGATCTCTGTCCCATGGGAACTGTAGAAGTGTGGGGCAGGAAGGTGCCAGCTCCAAGGTTCCCCACATCCCATGGAACTGCAGTGCTGGGAATGGGGAGCAGGAAGGTGCCAGCTCAGGGTTCCCTGCATCCCACGGAACTGCAGTGCTGGGAATGGGGGCAGGAAGGTGCCAGCTCCAGGGTGATCTGTGTCCCATGGAACTGCAGTGTTGGGAATGTGGGGCAGGAAGGTGCCAGCTACAGGGTGCCCCACATCCCATGGGAACTGCCGTGCTGGGAATATGGAGATGGGGACATTTGTGTGGGTCTGGGCGCTGTGTGGCTGATTTGGTTCCCTCCAAGCCCATCCCCTTGGCATGGAGGGCTGCCCACCTGCCTGCCATGTGCCCTGGCCAGGGGCTGGGGGGCTCCTTGCCTCGCCACTGATTCCTTCACCCGCTCCCGGCTCTGCCGCCACAGGCTGACGTGCAAGTACAAGGAGTGCCCTGCTCATGTAAATAAACCCAGCTATAAATAGAGAGGGAGAGAAGTGTGAAAACAGTGGGGAATGGATTTCATGAAACCAGCAAATTAGTCTGGAGAAACAAGGGTGTGAACTGACAGCCATGCTCCAAACCAAGCCCATATTTCCAGTTTCTTGAGGGATGTTGGTGGGGCCCCTGTGGATGCACACGCTGGGATCAGGGCTGGGTGCCCCCAACCACCACGGGCTCCTGATGCCTCCCAGGTTGGGATGTGTTACCAAAGGTGCCATCAATGCCCTTATTTACTTTTTTTCCTCTTTGAAACAGTGGGAAAAGCCAGGTAAAGACATGGAGATGATCTGACTGGTGACACAGACTCTAGCTAGACCAGAAGACTTTGTCTCTGTCTGGCTGGGCAAGGGCAGATGGAGCTGTGCCAGCCTTGGGGCAGGCTGCTCTGCAGGCTGGGAGTGATGGCTGGGAGTTTTTGGGTGCTTTGAAGGTGGCAGGACCGGCGTGGGAGGGCGCTGGACAAAGGGGTTTTACCCTCCCAGGCCACTCCAAACCAGACTTTCAGGAAATAGGAGAGCAGCTTGGAGGGCAGAACTGCCCCAGCACAAGGGTCAGCCCTGGCTGTGCCAACCCCCTGTGAAGATCTGCAAGCTTTCACTTCAGCACCAGGAGCTGAGTCAGGCTTTTATGAGCTCTTGGAATTTGCTGGGGAAGCAAAGTGCCCGGGAGCTCGCGTGAGCTGGGCTGGGGGATGCTCTTCCCTCCTGCCCGGGGCTGTGCCAACATCTGATCCTCCAGGAATGCAATTCCAGGCAGAAGCTGTGGGATGTTTCTCCAACTCCCACATCCTCTGCAAGAGTTGGGTTCGTTTTTTTTTTTTTTTATTTTATTTTGCTTCTTTCCTGAATGTGCATGGGAAGAGGTGGGAGAGCAGCTGCTCAGACCTGTTCCAATGGGCAAGGGGAACACAGTGAGCACTGGGGACAAAACAATGTGTCCCCCTCTCCGTGTGAGCCTGTCCCCTCCCGGGCTGGCTGTCATCTAGGGGAGTTCAGTGGCCCGTTTTCCATGGCTGGCACGCTCCTGGGGGAGCCAGCCCGGCTGTTTGCCCATCTGGCACTGCCAGGTCTTTGCAGGGAGGATGGCTGGGCTGAGATGGGGGAGCACAGGGGCACTTCCTGTTCTCTGCCCATTTGCAATGGAAATGAACCCAAATTCTCTCTTGTCAAGTACCCAGAAGGGGACAAGGAGCTGTCACAGTAGGCAAATGGCGTGGAGCAGGAGCAGGGGAGGTGGCACAGGTGGTGCAATGACAGGAGGAGGTGGCACAGCTGGTGCTAGAGGTGACAGTGGCACTGAGTGAATGTGACACCAAGCTGTGGTGGTGCCAATGAGGTGACTGAGCCGTGCAGGGTCCTGGCAGAGGTGACAGCAAGCTGGTGCAGGGGGCAGGTGACATATCTGTCCCAGGCTGGTGGGGAGATGGCTTTGGACCTCTGCCAGGGCACAGATGGTGGCAGCTGTGTTACCCTGAGCTGGTGCGTGGTACAAGGCTGCAGTGGCACCAGGCAGCTGGCAGGGAGGTGACCCTGAGCTGGGGAGGGTGGCAGGGACAGATGGCACAGCTGATGTGGAGCTGGTGCAGGGGGCAGGTGGCTCAGGCTGTGGTGGGGAGGTGACCCTGCCCAGTCACAAACTGTCACTGGTGTGTCAGGGAGGCGGTGTGGGGCAGGGGGCAGGTGGCAACTGGGGCTAGGGAGGTGACACTGCACCAGGAGAGGGGGGCACATCTGGGGACAGGGGGGTGACACTGCACCAGGAGAGGGGAGCACATCTGGGGACAGGGAGGTGACACTGCACCAGGGGAGGGGGGCACATCTGGGGACAGGGAGGTGATGCTGAGCTGCTGTAGGGGGCGCATCCAGCGACAGGGAGGTGACACTGAAGCTATGCAGGGGCACAGCTGGGGACAGGAAAGTAACCCTGAGCTGGCACAGAGAATGCACCTGGGGACAGGGAGTGACACTGAGCTGAAAGTGATGCTAAGCTGGTGCAGGGGACACATCTGGGGACAGGAAGGTGATGTTGCACCACGGCAGGGACACTTCTGGAGACAAGGAGGGAGCAGTGAGTCGTGCAGTGACATTTGGGGATCAGGAGGTGATAATGAGTCGGTGCAGGGGCACATCTGTGGGCGGGGAGGTGGCACTGAGCCAGTACAGTGACACATCTGGGGATGGGGAGGTGCCACTGAGCCAGTGCAGGGGCACAGCTGGACACAGGCAGGTGACATGGTACCACTGTAGGGGTCCATCTGGGGATGGGGAGGTGACACTGATCTGGTGTGGTGACACGTCTGGGGACAGGGAGGTGGCACTGAATGGGTGCGGTGACACATCTGTGGACAGGGGGGTGACACTCAAAAAGTGCAGTGACACATTTGGGGGTGAGGAGGTGGCATCGAGTTGGTGCAGGGGCACATCTGTGGACGAGGAGGTGGCACTGATCTGGTTCGGTGACACATCTGGGCACAGGGAGGTGACACTGAGTAGGTGCGGTGGTGACACATCTGGACATGGGGAGGTGGCACCGAGCTGGTTCAGGGGCACTCCTAGACACAGGGAGGTGACATTGCACCGGTGCAGGGCACATCTGGGTACAGCGAGGTGACACTGCACCAGTGCAGGAGCACACCTAGACACAGGAAGGTGACACTGTACCAGTGCAGGGCACATCTGGGGACGGTGAGGCGGCACTGATCCGGTTCAGTGACACATCTGGGGGTGGTGAGGTGACACTGTACCAGTGCAGGGGCACACCTAGACACAGGAAGGCGACACTGCACTGGCTCAGGGCACATCTGGGGACAGCCAGGTGACACTGATCCGGTTCGGTGACACATCTGGGGACGGAGAGGCGGCACCGAGGCGGTGCGGCGGCACATCTGGACACGGGGAGGTGGCAGCGAGGCGGTTCGGTGGCCCGTGCGGGCGCAGGTCCCGGCGGGTGTCCGTGCGGGGAGGTGACCGTCCGGCGGAGGTGACCGCGCCGCTCCCGGCAGTGCGCATGATACTGCGGCGCAGGGGCCCCGTGCGCGCCAACCCACCTTGAACCGGCCCGGGCCGCGGCGGCGGCCAATCACCGCCCACTCCGCCGGGGCGCGGCCAATGGGCGGCGGGCGGGGGCGGTGCCGAGCCGCTAAAGGGCGCAGGCTAGGCTGCACCGCGCGGCGGAGCGCAGGTGCGGCGCGGCGCGGGGATGGGCGCGGGCATGGGCGCAGCGGCGGGCGGCCGGCCCTGAGCCGCCCCTCCGGCCCCGCCAGCCCCGCCGAGCCCTGCCCGGCCACGGCCAGCCCGGCCCGGCCCCGCCCCGCCCCGGCCGGGCCGCCCGGCGGGCGGAAGATGCTGCGCACCGGGGGCCGGTAGTACTATGATTTGGTATGTGGCCGCTTTGGTAGCAAGTGTGCTCGGCGCCCGCGGGCTGCCCGTCCAAGGTGAGTGCGGCCGCGGGGTGTTCTCCGCCGGGGTGAGCCCGGGAGGGCCGCGCCGGGCTTTGCGAGGCGGCGGCGGGGCCGCCTTTGCGTGTCCTCCCCCCCTTCTCCCGGTGTACCGGATGCGGCGGGAGGGATGCGCATGGACCGGGAGGGATGCGCGCACCGGGGGGGGCATCACGTCCCGGGGAGAGGGTACCGGGAAGGGGCTGGGGAGGAGGGTAGGAGGGGGAACTGCGGCTGCCAAGGGGGTTTGCGGGCTTCGCGTCTTCCCCGCTGCCGGTGCGGGGACCGAGCGCTTCCCGCTGCGGCGGGGCGCTGGCGATTCCTTCATCCCCCGCTGCCGGGGGGAGCCGGGAGCGCCCGGCGCATCCTCCCTCCCTCCGCAGGCGCTCGGCGGGGCTGGCCGTGACCTCCCCGAGGGCAGCGGCTGCAGCTGGGCAAGTTCGGGAAGCCGCGCTGCCGGTGCGGCGGAGCCGCTGCCCAGGGCTTGGAAATTCCCTTTGGGAGAAGGCGAGCGGCTGCGGGTCCTGGCGGGGAGGGAAGGGAGCGCGGCTGGCTGAGTGTCCCCGTTGATCAGGGATGGGCAAGCTTTTCTCCGCATTCGGATTTTCTTCTCTCATCCTGAGGAAGCGCCTGCGGCAGCTCCGGGGAGTGCGGGCAGCGTTTGCCCTTCCCTGCAAGGGTAGCCCGGCTGGGCAAGGAGAAATGCGGGAGGGATTCGTCGCCTTCCCCTGCAGCGCCCCGGCTGCGGGTTTGGGGGTGACTTTGCTCCCACCCCCCCGCCCAGGAGAGGCTGCCCTCCTTCTCCCCCCACTGCGGGCTGGCTGCTGTGCTGTGGTAAACTGAGGCACAGGGTTGTCCAAGGTCAGGACGGAGACGGCAGCAAGGAATAACCCTGATTTTCCTGCTCGAGCTTCTTTCCCTTCAGCTGCCAGCCCCCTCCCAGCCCTCTGAGCCATCCCTGCAGGTAGAGGGGAGCTCCCTGCCGCTGGTGCAGCACCGTCCCCCATCTCTGCCGCTGGTTCCTCGCTGGGCACACGGTTTTCCCTGCGTCCCGGTGCTCCTTTCCCGGGATGAGAGCCGTGCCCTGGGTGTCACCCACCCTGCCCATGGGATGCGGTGCTGCCGGCAGCGAGAGATGCCTGGCTGGGAGCCACCACCACTCCCCTCGCCGTGGTGAGGGGACGCTGCCTCGGGGGACACGGCTGGGCTGGGAGGGGGCACCTGCCAGGGTGCTGCAGCCCCCCCAGTTCACAGCGTTCCCTGAGCCCAGGGGGTCACATCTTGTCCCTTGTCCTCCTCGCCTGGCAGGCAGCTCCTGGAGGCAGGGGTGTGTGTGCCAGGACGGGGCTGTCCTTTTGGGGGGGTTCACGATGGGGCTGCCCCATTTGGGGGTACGTAGCCCCTCTCACCGAGCCGTGGCCGGCTGCTGCCTGCCTGAACTGCGTGCTGCAGTGTGGCGAGGCAGTGTTTGCAGCAGCTGCTTGTACAGGGATGCTCCGCCGGGGAGAGGAGCAGAGCAGCGCGTTCGGCACCTGGGAACTTGGAAATGCCCTGGAGCCGCGGGGATGGAGCTCCGGAGCTGGTGGTGCCGGGGTGGGTGGGTGCCGGGGAGCCCCGGCACGGGGGTGCTGTGCGTGTGGAGCAGCGTGTACGTGATGAATGAGCGCGCCGTGAGTAATGCGGGGGTGGCTGCCGGGGGAGGGGGTGCTGCGGGCCAGCACGGCCCCTGCAGGGGCAGGGAGCCCACGGCACTCACCCCAGCTGCTGCAGCCCTTTGCTCCCAGCACTGTCCCGTCCTCATGGGGAGCTGTCACCCCGCATTGCTTGGGGACAGGGCTTTGGAGAAGAGCTGGGGCTCACCGTGTGCTGGTGCCCTCGCTGGGGGTTTTCCTCTAGCCATGGCCTTCCTCCCACACCACTTCCTCCTTGCCAGCGGTGCTGGCCCCGGGCAGCCTCCTTGCCTGGCTCTCCAAGGGCTTTCCAGGCGTTAATCGGCTCAGAGAGGGAAGGAGGGTGCGTTATCCCCTCTTATGGCATGGGGGAGGAGAGCCAGGACGTGACCGCGCCAGGAGTGGGTGTCAGAGGAAGGATCCGGCCTCCTGGCATTCCCAGCAGTGCCGTCACACCGAGGGGCTTTTCCTCCCTCTCCCACGAGCGTGACGCTGTGGCAGCACACACACAGGGAGTGGGGACGCTGGTGGATCAGGCAGGAGGGTTTGCAGAGCGAGGATTCGGCTCTGCTGAGGCGGCTCCCTGGGCACCGTGGCGGGCGATGCTCCTGGCGCTGACCTTGGCCGGTTGGAGTGGCTCAGGTGGCAGTGCCAGCCCTGCATCTCCTGCTCCTCGCCATGCACAGCTCTTGGGTTTTGCCTCGTTGGCCGTGGAGGAGTCTGGACCGGGAGCCGCTGGATTTGGCACGTGTGGCTTTGGCCCCGCTGTCTTCTGGCAAGGGGATGGTTTGGCACCGGGAACAGCCAAGGGCGTTGGCTGAGCTCCCATTTCCATCATTCCCTGGAGGTTCTCTGCTCCTCTGGACCTGTTGGATGGGAGCACACGGGGCAGGGAGGGACGTGAGCGGCTCGGTGGATGACTTGGCTTGCCGGCGGGTCTTTGCGGCGATGCTTTGCCGGCTCAGTTGCCTTTTGACTTGGAAGATGTCGCTTTGCTGGTGATGGGTGAGCCCTGCAAGTTCCTCTCCAGAGCTGTGGCAGGGTGGCACAGCTCCCATTCACCTTTGGTCCTCTGTCCTGGAGGTCATGCCTTCACGTGGACGAGAAGCCCTGCAGATGGGCCAGCAGTGGGTCCAAGCCCATGCTGTGCCGATGGAGGAGCCCTTCCCTCTCCCTTTCCCTGCGGTAGGAATCTCCCAGGCTGGGAGCCCTGAGCGACCAGCTGGCCTTTGGAAAAACAACTCGCTTCCTCCCGCTCCTCCATGGAGAGGCTGGCGTTGGTGGGAGGGCTGCCTGAGCCAGGAACAGCGTGATTCAGGAGCTGCTGGCGGGCAGCTCGGAGCGCTGCCGGCATCCCAGTTTCCTGCTGGAGGGCTGTGAATGCATCGGGATGGTACCCACTGCCCCACGGGGAGGGTGGTGCCCGCCTGCATGGGGGTACTGGTGTGATGTGGGGCTGGACTGGGGGCACAGCACCCTGGCAGGGCTCTCCAGCTGCTGAAGGTCTCCTCTGGGATGGGTTTGGTGCTCCAGCTCCCACCACAGCTGCTTGTTTGTCCCTGTGGTGCGTGGAGGGAGCTCATGGGGAGTGCACAGGTAGCTGCTGGTCGTTGCTGGGAGATGATGCCTCCCACGAGGCAGCTGCCAACACCGGATGCTCAACACTGGGCTGGTGGTGATTGGAGGGAGGGGGCACAAGGGACCCCCAGGCAGGAGTAAGGTGACCTCAGGGAAGTAATTTTCTTTCCTGCTCCATCTCTGTGCCTCTCACACCACCAATCTGTGCTCCCATGTGCTCACTGATCTGCTGCCCGGCCAGGCACATTCCCACCTGTGCCATTCTAGGGAGCAAGGACCCACTGTGGGGCTGCTGTGGGGCAGCATCCCATACATGCATTCCCCTTGGGATGCCAGGGCAGCTGCCTGCCTGCCTAGAGGGCGTGGTGATGGTCCCACAGGACACCCCTTGTGCCCAGGAATGGGGTTCTGAGTCCCCATCTCGCTGGGAATGGGCCACCAAGCCACCCCTCAGAGCTGCTAATCCTTCTCCTCCCTGGCCCCGTGTGACCTTGAGGCATGTCACTTGACCTGCGCATCGCCCTCCATCCATCTGGAAAATCGGGTTTAAAATGCAGGAATCGCACTGAAAGCCCAGATGCTGCTTTCCAGCTGGGGGAGGGGGTGAGGGCTGCGCTCCCAGCCCCAGGGCTTCCCCCACCAGGGGACAGGCGGGTGCTTTTGGGGGGCTCTGGATACCCCAAAATAGGGACTGAGTTTGTAATGGGGGTGTAACCCTTACTGAGATATTTAAGGGGTACAGAGGTGGGGGACAGGCAATCTCCCAGCACTCCACACCCTGCAGCACGTTGTCCCTGTCCCCCACCCTGGGCTGCAGTGTCCCTCTGTCTTCATTTCATGGCGATGGCTGCCTGCTCTCCTTCCCTGCTGGCCTCCATATGCCACGCTGGTGGCCTTGTCCTCAGAGATCCCTGCCATATCCTGCCTCCACCGATGGGAATGGGATGTGTCAGAGCACATCTCGTCTCAGCTCACCAGGGAGGAGAGGTCCACAGGCTCCAGGCCTTGTGCCTGCTCCCTCAGCCATCCCCTTGGGGGCACAGGGGTGGGGATAAGTGCCAGGGGTGTGGGGCAGCACTGGAGATGGATAGCGGTGCCTCTGTTAGCAGGCTGCAAGGTGATGGTGGGTCAGGACAGGATGCCCTCTCTGCCCCAGAGCATGGGTGCCCACTGTGCCAGGAGGGGAAGCTTTCCCAGGTGTTAATTCCTTTGGAAACCTCTCTGAAAGCGCCTGCAGGAAGGGTCCTGCTTTGGTGAGCGCAGCAGAGATGCTGGATGCCTTCAGCTTCACCGAATCCTGTGGCACCTTCCACCTGTGCCCCGGGGATCAGAGGAGCTGCACGCCCAGATCCAGGTGAGGGTCTCCCCTGGTTGGCATCGCCGTCCTGGGGAGCCCCGCGGTGGCAGCGTCTCAGTGGCGGCAGCCTCCCCTCCTCTCCCTTTGGGATGCTGTTCAACTCCACCTCCGCATCTTGTATTCTTGCCTCCTGGCACGCGGCGTGCTTTTATTTTTCCTGGATCTGCTTGCATGACGACGCCTGTTGATTGCTTGTTTTTCTTTACAAGGCATCCCCCAGCTTCACGTGAGCTCCTGCACCGAGGTGGATTTGGGGTTCGCCTCGGTGCTGCCATTCCCTGATGTTGACCCTGTTTCCAAACCGCAGATTCAGCCTTGGAACCTCTCTGAACTTGGCTGGGAAAATCAAGTGGGTTTAAAAATACCCCGTCTATTTGTGCTCTGTTTCTTCTGGCGTCTGCGGGTTGTTTTCAAGCGTTTCCCTACAAATGTGGGGGTGAGAAAACACTTTGAATCGAGAGCTGCAGTCTCCATTGCTTGCTTTCTTCATGGTCTGGGCATGGAAGGAAAACCTGGTCAGGGTTGGGACCCCACAGGGTTGGTGGGTTGGGAAGTTGAGGAGACCCCAAGAGGGTTTGTGAGACATCTCCCCATTGCCTTGCTGGCGCTCTGGAAGTGGGGACAGGAGGGCACGGGGCCGGTAGCGGGGCGGGTGGCAGCTGGGCAGAGCCGGGGGCCGCTTCCCCGCCGTGGCTGCCAGTCGGCCGTGCGCTGGGGAGGTGATGCTCAGCCGTGCGTGCAATTCCCCACCGGCCCCGCGATCAGACACCGGCGCTGTGAGCTGCCGGGGATGACCTATTTTCCTGCGCCCGGGCAGCCCTGGCCAGCCGTGGGTCCGGCGGAGCGGCTGGCTCGTCCCCTCCCCGGGGATGTCACCCACTGCTCTGCCAGGGGATCCTGGCGCGGTGTGACTCCCTGGCGCCCATCCCCAGCGTGTCTGGGTGGCCTCTTGCTCCAGCTGGGCAAACATTAGCATTCCAGGCTCCAGTTGGTGGAGAGGTGCTGGAAATCAAGATTCCAGCTTGGTAGCCCAGGAGCTGGAGCGCTGGGGCAGGTGGGGGGCTTGGGAAAGGGGTTTGGGTGCTACAGCTTCCATCTTCTCCTGCTGGTGGGGAGAGGATGTCACTTTGAAGGCGATGAGGTGCTGGGGACCTCTTCTCTCGGGAAGCGCGTCCTTGGATGCTCTTGAGCAGCATGTGACGGCTCCGTCCCCGATCGGCGCAGCAGGACCATGGACAGGGAGGGGGGCTCATCCAGCCCTGCAGCGCAGCCCCCCTCACCCTCCCGGATGGAGGGGTCAGGACGGGTTCTCACAGCTCAGCGCCGGGGTGGCAGGGGAGGGCTGGTGCCGTCCCTGCTGACAGGCTGCGAACGGGAGCTCATCGGCGATGCAGCGCTAACGAGGGATGGAAAGGTGCAAGAGTGTTGTCGAGGCGGTGCAAAGCGTGTGCGGGGGTGTGCGTGCACACCGCACGTGTGTGCTCAGCCACCCCCCGCCCCGATGGGGTCCGGGATGATCCCTGGCCCTGCAGAACCCCCCCAGCTCTGCAGGACCCCCCGAACGGGGCCAGTGCCTGCAGTGGGTGTGCAATGCAGCATCTGCTCCTTGCAGATGGCTCTGCACAGCTCTGCACCCCGGCCTCGCCCAGCCAGCCCTCCCAGTTAAAGAGCCACCCGTGCCCGCTTTGCTGGTGGCGTGGGGGCTCGGTGACCATCAGCTGTGACCCTGTGCAGGGACACACCTTGTGCGTGCAATGTGCGAGCAGCGGCCAGCGCTGCCCGCTGCCCTTCCCGCGGGGACACTCGGCTGGTGGGCCCGTGGGGTGGCACATCACGGGCCTCTCGCCGGTACGCGCTTGTGCCAGAGCCAAAAATAGCCGGTGATGCTCGGTGATGCTCGGCTCCCGCGGCGGGGAAGCGGTGATGTCACTCGCCGCCAATCACCGGCGGCCCCGAGGAGCAGCGCGGAGGAGTGGGAACGTGCTTCCCCGAGCATCCCTCCCCGAGCATCCCCCCCGGAACAGCCAGCGGCCGCGTGTGCCGGGAAAACGGGGTCCTTTCCATGATGGGGAGGGCGATGTGGGTCTAAACCTAGTTTTGGGGACCCCCTGTTTGGCTTCCTCCCAGCTCTGGGTTTCCCTCTCTCTCCCTCTCCGAACGCCGTGCTGAGGATGCAGCTTTGCTGCTGCTGGCAGAGCGGGATGACGCCAGGCTGCAGCGAGCAGGGCGGCACAGCCGGGGTGGAGCAGCCTCGGAGCTGAGACCGAAGTCCCCTGTAATTAGCCGGCGGGGAGGAGCAGGGTGACAGACCCGATGTGCAGATCGCAGACGGGTTTCAGGCTTGGGGCTCTCGGGGATGCCCCAGGACATGTGGGCTTGGCTGGGGCATGGTGGCTCCGGGGCCCAGCCCATCCTGGCACTGTCAGGAGAGCTGTGACCGAGGGCTGGCACACAGATCTATGCCCAGTCCTGCCTGCTGGTGGATGCAGGGGCACAAGCTAAAATCAGCCTTTTCCCTGCCACAAGGATACAGGGCAGCCCAGATGGTGCTGCTATATGGGGAGCAGTGCTAGGCATACTCTGTGCCCCTCTAATGAGAGCAGGGATCCCCAAAACCCCTGGGGTGGTCGCTGGGCATCACCCTTGCCCTGGTGCAGAGGTTGGGAAGCTGTCCTGGAGCATTAGGGTGCTGATGGCCACTGTCCTGACTCCTGTGGTAGCCAAGGGTGGCCTTGGATCTGAGTGAAAGGGCTTGGGACCCCCTGTTGGTTTTGCGGCAAGGGTGACCCATGGGCTCCCCTTGCTGCAGACATGTGGTTACTGCTGTTGCTCTCTTGGGCATCCTGGTTCGATGCTGGGTGCCAGCAGTGGCATCAGCCACAGATTCTTCCTCTGCCCCCTCGCAGGTGCCCTCGGCTCGAGGGAGGAGCCCGAGTTCGTGACCGCTCGCGCTGGCGAGAGCGTGATCCTGGGATGCGACGTGATCCACCCGCTGACGGGCCAGCCCCCTCCCTATGTCGTGGAGTGGTTCAAGTTCGGCGTCCCCATCCCCATCTTCATCAAGTTTGGGTTTTACCCTCCCCATGTGGACCCAGAGTATGCCGGTGAGTCCTGGAGTGCAGGAGGACGAGGGGAGGGTGCCAGGTCCTGGCTGCAGCACGGCCTGGGACATGCAGCTCTGCTCCATCAGTTCCTCCGTTGGAAACCACGCGGGCTCTGCCTCTCATTGCTCGCTTTCCACCCAGTTGGTTTTAATTAAGCAGCAGCGTTAGGAAGCCAGCTGGGCTGCGTGGGACGGGAGCAAGCGAGGCAGAGAAGCCCAGGGTGACGCGTGGTGGTGGTGGCTGCTGCTGCTGCTGCTGTGTCCCAGAGCAGCTGTGAGCCCAGGGAGGGGTGCTGGGGGGACACTGGGGATGGAGCCAGGGCCACGTGCTGGGCGGAGGTGACAGGTTGGAGCTGCAGAACTCATGTGGCTGCTTGCCAATGTGCTGCCGGTCACACGTGGCCGGTGTCCTCTGGTGGGATCTGAGAGCTGGAAACCAGCCCTGAGAAAGTTGGTGTGGCAGGACAGACACATTGTGGTATCTCTTTCTCTGTCCTGGGGATATTCCCTGGGTCTTATGGGACTCTCTGCCCAAATTGCTCTCTAAGAAATGCACCAGCTGAGCCCTGCCAAACTCAGCTCAGCAATGAGCGATCCCACAGCCCGGTGGCCACCGCACCAGGGTGGAGCTTTAGGCTGCTCTGCTCCTGACCCAGTTTTTGGGGCTGTGCACAGGGTCAGCTCAGGGCCGCCCTGCTTTCTGGGAGTCTCCCAGGCAGGGCAAAGCTCTGGGGCACGCCCGTGTGCCAGCTGTGCCGCCGCCAGCCCCCGGCTGGGAGCAGAAGGCCGGTGTCGCTGCGGGCAGACATTGCTGCAGGCACCTTGCCTGGCCCTGGCAGCTTGGCTCTGCTGTCCCCAGATGGGCGGGTGTGTCACCGCCCTGGCACCACCGGCTGCAACCACGCCATGGGGCTCAGCCAGCCTCAAACCGGGACAGTGCCCACACAGGGATGGGGTGTCCCCTGTGGTGATGCCCTGGGGGGCTGCTCTGGGGCCAGGATGGGGGTGTTCCCTGCAATGGTGCTCTGGGGACTGCACCAGTTTGGGATGGGGTGGCCCCTGCAGTGAACTCTGAGGGATTGCTCTGGTGTCAGGATGGGGTATCCCCTGCAGTGATGCTTTGGGGGCTGCATTGGTGTGGCGATAGGGTGGCCATGCTCTGTGGGCTGCACCAGTTTGGGATTGGGTTTCCCTTGCAGTGATGCTCCAGGGACTGCTCCAGTTTGGGATGGGGTGTTCCCTGCAGTGATGCCCTGGGAGCTGCACCAATTTGGGATGGGGTTTCCCTTGCAGTGATGCTCCAGGGACTGCTCCAGTTTGGGATGGGGTTTCCCTTGCAGTGATGCTCTGGGGGCTGCTTCAGTTTGGGATGGGGTGTCCCCTGCGGTGATGCTCTGGGGGCTGCTCTGGTGTTGGGGACAGGGTGCCAACGCTGTGCTCTCCCACAGGCCGGGCCAGCCTGCACGACAAAGCCTCCCTGCGCATTGAGCAGGTGCGCTCCGAGGACCAGGGCTGGTACGAGTGCAAAGTGCTCATGCTGGACCAGCAGTACGACACCTTCCACAACGGCAGCTGGGTGCACCTCACGGTCAATGGTGAGCGGGATGGGGGCTGTGGCATCCCTGTGGTGCCCAAATGGGATTTCTGGGGGATGATGGATGTCTGGGGAATGCTGGGCCTCAATGGCATCTGTGCCTGGCAGACACGCCAGCCTGAAGCCATCCAGGCTGGCTGATCCGGCCAGGGTGTGACTTCAAAAGGGACAAAGCTTTATTAGGGATTCCTCAGTTTAATTACACAGGGCTTGTTAAAAGGAGAGACATCAAGAACCAGGGCTGGGAATGAATCTCCTCTCAACAAACAGATCAGAAAATCAAATCTTTGTTTTCTTGAAATTCAGATTTACTCAAATTACTTTTTCATTTTATTAAGGCTGTATATTAAACTAATTAACAAATTGTCATTCTCTGCATCAGGAGACAAATCTTTATTTTTAGCCCAGCAGCAGGGCTGTGCCTCTCCTGCTGCAGTGGGGTGGCTGGAGAGATGTGGCCACTGGCAGCTCCTCGCTGGTCTTGCCTTGACCTTGTGCAATTAATTTAACCTTTGGGGGGATGGCTGTGCTGTGGCACAGAGCAGAGCCACCTAATTGAGCCCAATTAGTGAGCAGGAGCTTTGCAAGCGGGGCTGTGCAGGCCACCAGCCCCATCCCTGCCTGCTGCCCTGCCTGCTGCTTCCTGCTTTCCCCCAACCTGCTAATGAGCTCCCAGGGCTTGGGAAGGAGGGCAGGAGGAGGAGGAAGGAGGAGGATGGTGGTGCCTGGCTCACCTCTGCCACGTGCACGGATCCTGCAAACCGCCAGGCGGAGGGGCTGGAAAATGGCCCCAGATGCCCTGTCCCTCCCCTTGGCAAAATGGGCCAGTTTTGGGGCTTTATGCAGCACGGGGCGTGCAGGGGCTTAATAACAATATAATAACCATAATCCTCCCAGCCCGAGGAATTGCTTTCAGGGTGAGGGCTGTGGCTTTCCCCCAGCGCATTACAACGCTTAATTTTCTTAGGGGGAAAATAAAAATCATTTGGGGAGGAACCAAATATAATTCCTTTTTCCTTTTTTTTTTTTTTTTTTCTTTTTTTTCTCCCAAGCAGATTAAATTGCCAACCTGTCTTCCTCTAAAGTGGGCTTTAACAACCGCGGGTAATTAGGGGCGGGCTGTAATCCTGCCAGCCTCTTTCATCAGGAAGGAGCCTTTCGATCTGCACTGCGGTGTTTTCCCATGTTTTGACAATAGCGAGTTAATGTGCAGCGGGGTGGGGGGAGGAGAGGGGACGGGGCTGGGGTGCGATGTGCCACCTCTTGGTCGGTGTCCCCAGGGCCACCCTGTCCGTGCAGCCTTTGGCGTGGTCAGAGCCCTGCTGTGTGTGCAGGCAGCAGCTTCCCCTGTGTCCCCGTGTGCCCCCAGCCCCGGAGTGGCCTCGGGTGACCTGGGGGGTCTCGTGTGCCCCCAGCTCCCCCCACGTTCACGGAGACCCCGCCGCAGTACGTAGAGGCGAAGGAGGGCAGCAGCGTCACCCTGACCTGCATGGCGTTCGGGAACCCCAAGCCCATCGTCACCTGGCTCCGGGAGGGAGACCTTTTGGGTGCCAATGGCAAGTACCAGGTAGGTGGGGGAGGGCTGCCGTGGGGATCCTGGGCTGGGAGCTGGCAGGGACAGTATTGACAGCACCACGGTGGCGGTGGCTCCGCCGTGCCTGGAGCCAGCCGTGCTTTCTCAGCACTTCTCCTTGGTGAGATGCCCATTTTCCCCCACCCCATCCCTGCTGAGCAGCAGCCTGTAACGCTGCCAGCCCTTGGGTGCAGGCTGGAGACCCTCCAAGTGCTGGGGACAGCCCTGCTCCTGCACCTGACCTGATCCCTGCAGACTCAGCCCAAGGGCCAAGACCCTGGAGGTGGGGTGGGGGCTGCAGCCTGGGGTAGTGTCCCCCCAGCAGGGCTGGGGCAGGGCAGGATTGAGTAGAGAGGATTTCCCCTCCTCCCCTCCCCTTCAGGACCCTTTTTGCATCCCAGAGGCTCCCAGGCAGAGATTCCCCCCTGAGCTGTAATTGGTAAATCAGGCATTGGAATCAGCGCAGGCACTAATGAGAGTAATTAGGAGTCATTTGTTACTAATTGAAATAGAAGGATGAGGCAGAATGAGGTGGGGGGGAAGCCTGGCTGGGAGGCCTCCCTGTGCATGGGGGTGCTGCTACCCCAAAGGTGACAGCCCCTTGTCCATCCTTTTGCTGTGTCCCCAGGGGAATCCATCCACTCCTCTTCCAGCTGAGGGATGGCCCCACAGGGAGGACAGTGGCCAGGCTGGGGTCTCCCCTCATCCCCCAGCAATGGAGCAGGCCCTTGGAGGGGCAGGGAATGCTCCATCAAGGCTCCTTGTGCAGCTCCAATGGTGCTGGGGCGCTTGGCAGGAGCGGTTTGGAGCCTGCTGCCTGCCAGTCACTTCAGGGAGATGAATGTGCTGGGATGGTTATTTATTTATTTCATTATTTTTTTTTTTCTCCCTTCCCTTTGGCGTCGAGCAGCAAGGCGTGTGTTGGTTTATTAATATCCCACGTCTTGCAGAGCGGGGAAACCCGTCTCTCATCCGGCCCTGAGAGCGCCGGCAGCTCTCTGCCATGGGAGGCAGGGAGGGTCTTCCCCCGTCCCCCCGGGGGTCCCTGCCCACGCTCCAGGGTGTTCCCTTGTTGCCAGGTGAGCGACGGGAGCCTCACGGTGCTCTCGGTCAGCCGGGAGGACAGAGGTGCCTACACCTGCCGGGCCTACAGCATCCAGGGCGAGGCTGTGCACACCACGCGCCTGCTCGTCCAAGGTGAGACCCTGCAGCTCCTCAGCATCCCCTGGGAAGCCAGGATGGGGACATTCCACCGGCCACAGGTCCATGGTGTCACCCTGGGGTGACCCTCCAGGCCTCTGTGCCTGGCTGCCCCATGGCTCTGCATCCGGTTTGTAGGATGGAGGAATCTGCTTAATTGGGACCCTGATGAGCAGCCAGGCCCTGATGGCAGCTTGGTTTTGTTTGGGAAGCGGGGAAAAGATTGAGGCTGTCATGAAGAGCTTCATCAGACAGCGATGATGCATGACAGGCCTCCTGCTCCTTGCTCCCTCTCTTATTAAATAAATCTTTAATTAGGTCAACAGCTACCGGCAGAGAGGGGAGCAGGGGGTGTCCTCTGCTCTGCTTTTGTGGCAGTGGTGAGCTGCTGGCTCCTGGCAGTCTGTTCCCCCTGGATTTTTCCTGTGGGTGATACTATCCTCCAGAAATGCTGGAGATGAAGGGAGGTGTGTCCTTGTGTGCTCTGGGAGAAGCACCATGGGCGTGGATCCTCTCCTCAAAGCTGTAGAGATTAGGAAAGGACTGGGTATAACAGTGTCACTGGTTCTCAGTCAGCCCAGAGATTAGGGGAGAGGTTGGGAATAACAGGGTCACTGTGGTTCTCAGTCAGCTCAGAAATTAAGGAAAGGGCTGGGAATAACAGTGTCACTGGTTCTCAGTCAGCCCAGATATTAGGGGAAGGGTTGGGAATGACAGGGTCACTGTGGTTGTCAGAGGATCGGGACCAGCCCTGCCCAAGAGCCCTCCCGCAGGACCCAGCTAAAATGCTGTGATGGAGCTGAACCTGAGCAACCTGTAGTGGTGGGAGTGACACCTTCCTCTTACCCCCTCCAGGACCTCCCTTTATCGTTTCACCTCCGGAGAACATCACAGTCAACATCTCCCAGGATGCTCTGTTCACCTGCCAGGCCGAGGCGTACCCCGGGAACCTCACCTACCTGTGGTACTGGGAGGAGGAGAACGTCTACTTCAAGAAGTGAGTTTATAGCTGCTGGGGCAGCGTGTTCTCCTCCTCCTGCTGCTCCTGGGCTGTGCTGGGAGCTGGGATTGTTTGTGCTGGGCTTTGCCCCTGGCTCTCCTCGTGATCCTCCTCTCCTCTTCTCCTGCAGTGACTTGAAGCTGAGGGTGCGGATCCTGATCGACGGGACGCTGATTATTTTCCGTGTCAAACCAGAGGATGCTGGAAAATACACCTGTATCCCCAGCAACAGCCTGGGCCGCTCGCCATCAGCCTCTGCCTACCTGACAGTGCAGTGTGAGTGCGGGGATGGGGCTGGCATTGATAACACCTGGCTCCCAGGCAGCCCCAGAGGCTCTCTTGTCCTGGTGTGACACTGGGAGAGTCAGGCTGATGTGACAGCAGCCTTTGGATGAACACGGAATCATCCTTAGCAAAAAGCTTAAGAGCATCCCACGTGGGCGTGGGAGACGAGAAAGCAAATGGTCTGAGCAGCCTCAGTGACACTGCTCAGCTGGGACCAGCATCCACCTTGGCTACAAGTGTTTTTTAATTAGGTGAGCGTGACAGTGTCCACAGGGGTCTTAGGTTGAGGGAAGAGACAAGGATCTGACTCTGTTTCGGAAGGCTTGACTTATTATTTTATGATATATATTACATTAAAACTATACTAAAATAATAGAAGAAAGGATTTTATCAGAAGGCTAGCTAAGAATAGAATAGCAAAGAATGATAACAAAGGTTTGTGGCTCGGACTCTCTGTCTGAGCCAGCTGGGTTGTGATTGACCATTAATTAGAAACAATCAACATGGGCTAATCAAAAATCCACTTGTTGCATTCTACAGCAGCAGATAACCAATGTTTACATTTTGTTCTCAGCTTCTTAGAAGGAAAAATCCTAAAGAAAGGATTTTTCATAAAAGATGTCTGTAACAGGTGAGCGTCATCCCATGGCTGCTGCCTCACCGTCCTCACCGTGCTGGGGTGAGGTGAGGGCTCTCGGTGCCAAGGTGTATTTTTTGGTGTTTATTTCGGGGGTTATTCCTGTGGCGTGGCTGTTCTTGTGTCACATTCCTCGGGCGGTAAGCGATCTAAACAAGCTCGGGAGAAAGGGCTGCAGCAGCAGTGGCGCCTCCCACGCTCGCTGTTCTGCCGGAATCCCCGGGCGGTAATGGGTAGTGTGCCACCGGCGTCCTGTGGCATTCCACTGTAATGGCCTCAATTGCCGCCGCTCCAATTGCAATATTGCTCTGCTCCCAAAGACTTCGGCGTTTTTATTTCATAATGAAAGACAGGCCTGAGCAAAGTGGGCTCTCGGCGAGGGTTTTCCAAGGCTGCCTTAGAGCTGCTGCTGCCTTTAGACCTGGTGCTGGTTAGTGGGGAACCCAAGAGCAAGGCTGTCAGGTCCCTGTGGGGATGGATGAAGGGGCAGAGTGGGCAGGGGGATGGTGTGAGTAGTGCTGTGCCCAGGCACAGGCGTGATTTGGGGCTTGGATGTTCCCAGCTGGGTGGCTCTTGGGAAAGCCTGTGGCCTCAGGCCATTAAATCTGCCCTGCCTCTAATCCAGGGCCGCTTGTCAGGGCTGATAGCTGTTAAAAATAGCTCTAATGGCAGGGAGAACGGGCTCGGACAATCTGCTGCTCAGCCAGGCTTCAGCACAAGGAAGGGTGCTCGGATTTTGGCGCCACAAACCCTTTTCCTCCTGAGCAAACCTCGTCCACACCGGGGTGATAGCTCTGGAGGGAGTTTCCCATCCTCCAAAAGCAAATGGGGACACAGCTCCGGGTCATTAGTGGGCTGGCTGGCCCCTGGCCAGTGACCTAGTAGTGAAAGGCTCGATCCCATTACCCTCTCCCGCACTGCTGGAGTCCTTGATTACATTTCCTAAGAGGTGGAGTTAAGCAGAGGGGGGTAAAGCCTGCTCCATATGTGGCGCTGGGCAATCTGGGTTATGGTGCCACTGCCGGGGGCGAGCGGTTTTGGGGAGTGGTTGGGGTGACGTGCTGGGAGCAGAGCTGCCAAACTCTGCTGGTTTTGCCCCAAGAAAGCAATAATCTTCCATCTTCCACATCTTCCATGCCTTCCTGTTAAGCACCTTAATGTTTACCCTCCCAATTTGCATCAGCAGTGCAGGGATGCTGCACCCCAAAACTCCCACATTTATCCCTTAATGCAACATAAGCCCCATCAGGATTTTCCCATAACCTCGTGCTGCCGGTGTCTAGACGAGATTGTAGAAATACTCACTCTTCTTATTAAAAATAACATTTTTTTAAAAAGCTTCTTATTAAAGAAAGTCTAGATTCTCTTCAACCCACTCGCACTTAATTAAAAAGCTCTTAGAAGTGCTGTTAATGACACATTCTAGACTGGAGGATTGCGAGACACCTCTCTGCGTGGGTGATGCAGTGTGGAGGGGGGGGTTAGATATGTATTTTAAGGTTTTTGCATCTTGGAAAGGGTGAGGTGGCTGCTGTTCAACATGACCCAGCCTCAATGAGGCATGAGTATAAGCAGATATGGGAGGTAAAGGACTTGTGGCAGCCTGGACACAGATCCTTTTTGCTATCTGTGTGTGTTTTAAGGTTTGGCAGTTGAAATAGCTTTGATTGCTTATATGTAAAACCAGGCTGTGCTGGGTGTTCATCACACCTGGCACATGTGCTGTAATGGAGCACTGCAGTCTTCAGCAAGATGGAAGTTGGTGTGGAATTTGGAGCAGGCATATCTTCATTTCTTCTTAAATGCAATCTTTAATGAGCCCCAGGTAGGAACACCCTGGACATGAGCAAAGCCTCCCAAAAATGCCAGGTATTCCAGAGGATTTGTGTGTAGCAAGCCTGGCTTAACAACCTGTGGGAGCCAGGGTGGTGCTGGGTTTGGAATTCATTACAAAAGTGAGGCAGATGCTGTGAAGCCAGGCTGGGAGGAGAGAAGGGCTCTCTCCCTGTGCTAACATGGTGCTGCTGCCCTCCAGATCCTGCCCGTGTGGTGAACATGCCCCCCATCATCTACGTTCCCATCGGGATCCACGGGTACATCCGCTGCCCCGTGGAGGCAGAGCCGCCGGTCACGCTGGTCAAGTGGAACAAGGACGGGCGTCCCCTGCGAATCGAGAAGGTAACAGAGCCCCCAGGGAGGAGGGGAGAGGGGGGCACAGAGGGCTCGGACCCTCATGTCCTCAGCAAACATCAGTGAGCACCACCAGGCATCCCTTTGTGTTGGGAGAGAAGAATCTCATGGATGGGATGACTCTGCTTTTCTTTATCAGAGTTAATTCCAGTTCTCATATGGAGCCCACAGTGCCTCTGGACATTCTATGTCTCCCACACTTCATGCCTTCTTCCCCCTAAAGTCACCTCCTGATGGCCCTGCTTTATTTTTCCAGTCGCAACTGGTGGTTAAAAGACCCTTTTAACAAATCTACATCTTCCCCTAATCATGGTTTGATAGTCTGAGCAAGGATATTAGCCATTAAATATTTAAAGAAAACGCTCAATATTTTAAATTTTTTTGCTTAAATATTAACGATTTGAAGTTTTAATTCCATTTAAAGCTGTTGCTGCTGTGGCCTCCTGGTCCTTGGTGCCCTCAGCTCTCCAGGTGATGTCTTGCTGACTCCAGAACAAGTCTTATTTAGTGTTAGATTCTGATCTTAAATCTTTTTGAGCTACATGAAGGAGCCTGGCTGTGCTTGGACAGGCTGATGTTGCCCAAATTTCTGTTGAGGAAATGCTTTGGATGTTGGGAGTGGGATTGGGCATCTCCTGGTGATGTGACAGCACCCTGGGCATGGGTGGGGGCTTGGCTGAGGGGGAAATAAGGAGCTGTGGTGAGTGCTGGCTAAGTGATCTCCCTGCTTCTCCCTGCTGCAGTATTCTGGCTGGAACCTGCTGGAAGACGGGTCGATCCGGATCGAAGAGGCCACTGAAGATGCTCTCGGCACTTACACCTGTGTGCCTTATAACGCCCTGGGTACGATGGGCCAGTCTCCCCCTGCCCGACTGGTACTGAAGGTAATCCTCTGCCAGAATCCCGTGGGTTTGCTGGGAGCAGTGTCCTCCTGTGCCAGGAGCAGCTCCTGGGGCTGTGTGGGGAAGAGCAGAGGCTCCAGGGTGAGGGTGGTGTGTCTGTGCTGTGGTTGGAGATGTGCTTCCCACCAGCCCAGGCAAACCCCCAGGGCACCCTGTCTGGTGTAGCTGGAAATATCCTGCTGGAGCAGCAGCGTGGGTTTTGACACTGGATTGGGGTAGTTTGAGGAAACATCTCCCTGGAACGTCCCCTTTGCCAACAAAACACTTAGCCCTGCTGGCCCGGGCTTGGGTTCAGGAGGATTTTAATAAATGAATGATTTGAGCTCCACGTGCTCCGGCTGCGTGCGGCGCCTGGGGCGCGCTGAGCTCCCAGCGCAGCTCCTGGTGCAGCTGGGGTGGGAGCTGATGCCTCTTCCCTCCCTGAACACGGAGTCCTGTGCCTGGGAGGGAGCCGTGGTGATTCATGGTGTCTCGGCGAGGTTCAGATGAGAACGCTTTGTGTACCAGACACGCGCATCCGCCGGGGCGGCTGCCGGGGCGAGGAAATCAGGTTGATGGCTGATGTGATGTGGGTGGGTTTCTTCCTGTTTCCAGGAGGTAAAAAGCAAGATGCTGCTCAGCCTGGGGAAGAGAAGTTGCGTGGAGGTGTCAAAGCAGGCTTCCTGTGTCTGAGGGCACCTGCAAGGAAGCTGGAGAGGGATTCTTTGTCAGGAACTGTAGAGATGGGACAAGGGGTAATGGGGTCAAACTGAAAGAGGCAAAATTTAGGTTAGATATTAGGAGTGTGAGGGTGATGAGGCCCTGGCACAGGATGCTCAAAAAAGCTGTGGATGGAAGTGTCCAAGGCCAGGTTGGAGCAATCTGTGATAGTGGAATGTGTCCCTGGCTATGGCAGAGAGTGGAATGGGATGAGCTTTAATGTACTTTCCAACCCAAACCATTCTGGGATTCCATGATTCTATGCTCCAGTGTGGTGGCTCTTTGGACAGAATCTTCCTCCAGGTGTAATTTAAGCCATTGAGGCTCCTTAGCACACGTTCTCCACACAATTTTCCTTGCAATGCCTCAGACTTACCCAGAATGGGGATTGTGTTGGTCTGGCAAAGGCTTGGTTTTGGTGATGGGAGTTTGGGCAGGCTGACACTCCTTGTTTTCCCTTGTTTGGCTGCAGGACCCCCCCTATTTCACGGTGCTACCAGGCTGGGAGTACAGACAGGAGGCAGGGAGGGAGCTGTTGATTCCTTGCGCTGCTGCCGGAGACCCCTTTCCCATCATCGCCTGGAGAAAGGTACCCGGCCTGCCAGACAAATCTGCAGTGCCTTTGGCTTTTGGTGAATATTGCAGACAGAGAAGCCACACTCTGTCCCGGTAAGAACAAACTGCAGGTACAGCTGCTTCGCTTTGGGCTGAGCCACTGCCGTCCTGTCCCGCAGGTGGGTGGGGGAAGCCCGGCTTGTGGCCGCCCAGTAATCCCGGGAAACCGACACGGCAGCATCCGCAAAGCTGAAACACTGCCCCCGCCCCGGCCCCTCCTCTGCCTCGCCAGCACTGCCCACAGGACGCCCTCCTCCTTGCCTGGCTCCCAGGTGTCACCAGCAGGACGTGGCAGTGGTGGCAGTGCCGTTGTCGCAGCACACACCTCCTGTGGAGGGAGGGGATGTGTCACCGCAGCACATCCAGGGCTCTGGACCAGTCAGCAGCTGCTTTACTGCCCCGTGACTTCAAAGAGCCTGGGAAGAAGCTGTTTTTTTGATCCTGAACTGGATATAAAGTCTTCAAGATGTTCCTTGTCATAGAGCAGGGTGTGGTGGCACAGCCTGGGAGCAGCGAGGTCTTTCCAGTCCTCCTGCAGCCTTCCCCTTGCTTGCCACCTTTACTGCTCCCATAGGAACATACAGCTCTCACTGTACAGGAGAGCTCCTGGGCTCTTTGTTGTGCTGTCAGGAGCTTCCCTCCAAGCCTTCCATGCCCTTCTTAGGGCTCTTGAGAGTGATCTGGGTCCCTCTGTCACCCGGTGGGGCCATCCCCAATCTTTGTGTCTTGAGCTGCTGCACCTCTGGGTTCCTTTTAGCAGCACGAGAGGACCATGACTTGTACAAATTGCAAGTGACCTGCCTAAAGCTTGTTGGCTGTTTAGCCTTTTTCTCCATCTTATTTTCCTTTAGATGCCCTCACCAGTCTCAGCCAGGTTTCTTTCCAATCCCACTTGTGCCTTCTGGTGATCCTTCTCGTTTTTTGGCTCTGTACTTATTTCCTCCAACTTCAGTTATGGCTGGCTTGGGCTGGGCTCGGTTCGCCAGTGGCAGAAGCCAAATTCCTCCCTCCCCATCAGCCCACCAGTGCTGACCAGCCTCTTGAAGAACTCCTTGCCTTGCACTGGTAACCCAACGTGTCCATGGGCTCCTCTGCTCATCCTTTGCATCAACCTGTGGGTCCTGGTGTTGATCAGCAGAGTTCCCCACATGAAGAACAGCTGAGGAAGACTCAGGACAACGTGGAATTTGCACAGCTTCGGCTGATGGGCATAGATGAGTTGTTACAAGATCCATCTTTCCGCTCGGCTTGAGAGATTCCAGGCACCTCCACGCACGCCATCCTCCCACATCCCCTCGGGGCCCTTGCTGCCCAGACTCTGATGCAAAGGCTCCTGCCTCTCATCTGCTGCTAACTGAGGCTGAGGGGCAGTTTGGGCATCTCCTGGGGCATCCTATGCCTTCCCCATCCTGGGAGGGGGTTTGCTGGGACACACAGTGCCCGTTCTTGCAGCAGTTTCAGCTTTGGATGCCGGAGGCTGAGCCCTGCCGCGGGGCTGGCTGTCCGTGCGAGTGCCGTGGGGTTTCCCGCTGGTGTGTGAGCGCTGCCAGCAGCCTCCTGACGCATGCCTCTCGCGTTGCCCCCCAGGTCCTCTCGGAAACGGGGGAACCGTCTGCCTTGCCACGACCGGAGAGCCCGGATCCCCTGCCGGTGGCCGGCGGTGTCCCCTGGGCCGCGCAGGTAGCTTAGTGACCCCGCCGCCGCCTCGCCCTGCCCCACCGCCCGCTGCTGAGTCCCGTTCTTTTCTCTCTCTCTGCCTGGCTCCCCCCACCCCGCTCCTTGCCCAAGGTAGGGAAGCCCAGCAGGAGCAAGCACAACACGCTGCCCGGCGGGACCCTGCAGATCCGCTCCCTCGGCAAGGACGACCACGGCGAGTGGGAGTGCGTCGCCACCAACATTGTCGCGAGCATTACTGCCAGCACCCACCTGACCGTCGTAGGTAAGGGCAGGGGGGGAAAAGGGGTCTGGGGAGAGCCCCCTGGGCAAGGCAGGAGGTGGGTGTGCTCCTCACAGGTGACAGGACAAGGGGCAGTGGCTTTAAACTGGGAGACAGGAGGTTTAGATGGGATATTGGGAAGAAATCCCTCCCTTTGAGGGTGGTGAGGCCCTGGCATAGAAGCTGTGGCTGCCCCATCTCTGAAAGTGTTCAGGGTCCCATTGGACAGGGCTTGGAGCAACCTGGTCTACTGGAAGGTGTCCCTGCCCATGTCAGGAGTGTTTGAGTAGCTGTCCCTTCAAGTTCCTTCCAACCCAAACCACTCTATGATATTGGGAAGAAATTCCTCCCTTTGAGGGTGATGAGGCCCTGGGACAGAAGCCTCACCACTTGGTACACAAATACCAGAAGTGTCCAGAAGCCTCACCACCTCACCTTGAAGACTTCTGGAAGTGTTCAAGGTCCTATTGGACAGGGTTTGGAGCAACCTGGTCTACTGGAAGGTGTCCCTGCCCATTTCAGGAGAGTTTGAGTAGCTGTCCCTTCAAGTTCCTTCCACTCTCCCAAACCACTCAAAGGAGCAGTGCCTCCTTTAAATGTTATTTCCTGGTGGAGTTGCCTTTCTCTGTGCTGTTACTTTGGCCACCTGTCCTGCTGCCATTTCCAGCAGAAATGGCCTTGGCCATTTGTGACCGTGTTCACAGGGGTCTGAGGATGAGGGAAGAGACGAGGATCTGACTCCATGTTTCAGAAGGCTTGATTTATTATTTTATGATATATTTTATATTAAAACTATAGTAAAAGAATAGAAAAAAGGATTTCATCAGAAGGCTGGCTAAGAATAGAAAAAGAAGGAATGATAACAAAGGCTTGTGTCTCGGACAGAGAGTCTGAGCTAGCTCACTGTGATTGGCCATTAATTAGAAGCAACAACATGAGACCAATCCCGGAT
Source organism: Ammospiza nelsoni (assembly GCF_027579445.1). NCBI lineage: Eukaryota > Metazoa > Chordata > Aves > Passeriformes > Passerellidae > Ammospiza > Ammospiza nelsoni. Next base: position 3,789,817 of record NC_080656.1, on the reverse strand, counting down.
GCACCTGTTGCATTCCACAGCAGCAGATAACCATTGCTTACATTTTGTTCCTGAGGCCTCCGAGCTTCTCAGGAGGAAAAATCCTAAGGAAAGGATTTTAAAAGATGTCAATGGTTGTCACAGATATCTTTTATGAAAAATCCTTTCCTTAGGACAGCCACTGGCTTGGTGCAAGAGGAGTCCCCTCAGAGCATGGCTTGGCAGACGCCCCCTTGCAGCCATGGTGCTGCTGCCCTCTGAGCTGTCCCCTCTCTGTGCAGGGACGAGCCCTCACGCTCCGACCAGCGTGCACGTGGTGGCCGCCATGACCTCAGCCAACGTGTCCTGGGAGCCCGGCTATGACGGTGGATACGAGCAGACTTTCTCAGTTTGGTACGGCCCTCTGTGAGTCATCCTGGCATGCTTTGCTCTCTGCTTCTTTTCCTTCCTAGCCGACCCGAGCTTGGAGCAGCTGGGGGGAGGAGGGTGGGGAGGGTGGTGTGGTGTGCCCAGCTCTGTGCCCAGCCCTGTGCCTGTGGGCCTTACAGGGTTGAGCTCCCTCGGGGTTCCTCTGAGAGATGGGTGGTGGTGGTGGTGGGATGGTGCAGTTCCTGTATTTCCTCTCCCTTCTGTGCTGGCCACTGCCTCTGTCTGCCCCAGCAGGTTTTACTCTGCTTGTGGTACACAGGAGATGCTTTGCATTCGTGTTGCTGTGCCTCTGGCATCTAATTTCAAGATAAACTGTTTATGAGGCTTTACAGCCAGGGAGAGGATGGAAAATGCAACCTTTAGAGAGTGTGTCCTGGAAGAGCTGTGACTAAGCAGAAATGTTCTCTCCTTGCTCTGTGGCTCCCTGGGGGTGGTTAAATCCCAGCTGAGCTCATGACCAGCCACTGTGAGATGCTGGCACTGGGGCTTTGCTCCCACAGCTCCTGTGCTCCCCAGGTGCATCCCACCTTCCTGCAGCAGGGCCAGGCTCAGTCCTGTGCCTTTCCCCTGGGGCAGGGGAGGGAGAAATGCAGCTGCAGCAAGGCTGGGGTATTCTTTGGGCTCTGCTGTTGTCATCTTCTTCTAAAGAATCCTCCTTGGAAACGTGGAGGGGGCGATGTGTTCCCTTTCCAGGCCTGGGCTGGCATTCTTCAGCCTTTCCTCTCGCTCTCTCCTTCTTTCCTTGCCTTAATTTGCCCTGATGGAGGCTGCTGATAGAGAGGAGAGAGGGAGACGCTGCCTGTAATGATTTCTGCTCTGCTCCAGCCTGGGGCTGGGCTGTCTGTCTGGAATGGAAAGAAGGAATGGATTGAACTGAGAGGGGGAAAATGAGGGAGCAAGCTGAGCAGTGCAGACCTTGCTTTGATGAAAATGTCCTTGGGAAGGAGTGGTTAAACCTCTCTGCTCTGGCTGCATCAGCAGCTGCTGCTGCTCTTGCTCTGCAGGCTGCTCTCAGATTCCTGCCTCCTCGTGGCTCCTCCAGACTCCACAGGGAGAGAGCAGCCAGCAGGGCAGGGTGTTTGCACCAAGCTGGCATTCAGGAATTCACAGGGAGCTGTGGGGGCTCAGGATAGTGACCTGCCTTGCCCTGACCCTGGGGTGTGATCCCTGGGGGACGTGCTGTTCCCTGGGCATCTGGGGGATCTGGGCCACAGCTGGCTCCTGCAGTGCCATCCAGAGTGCCATCCATGTGCTCTCCTCCCTGCTGTGGCTGTGGGATGCTCAAGCAAAACAAGGCTCCATTTTCTCTGCATTCATGCTCTCCTCCTGCCTCTGCCATTGTTGAGGCTGGAAATGCAAACCCCTCTCCCCAAGGGTGGCCAGGCCCAGCACAGCATTCCAGCTGCACCACATCCTCCCTCTGCAAGGGGGTTCTCCCAGTTCAGTGCTGCATTTCCCCCCTGCTTTCCCCACCTCAGCCCCTCTCTCCTGTGTCCCTGCCTGCAGCAGTGCTGGGAAGGAGGGATGTGAGGGCGCTGGGATTAAACACAGCAGGGAAACTGCCCAGGAGAGGGGCAGCCCTGCTGCCCTCCTGCCTCTGCCAGGGTGGAGGGGCACCCTGGGATCTGCAGTCCCAGCTGGAGCTGCACTGATCCAGAGGCTTTCCCTGGGTTTGGCAGAGGCACACAGCACATGCATGGCTCTCCACTGACCTGCTCGTTTCCATGGCTTGCTGCTGCTTCTCTGTCTCATTTTCTGCTCCCTGAACAGCAGCAGTATTTTTCTTTTCTCCATCTTTTTCCTGCTGGGTGGATTCACCTGGCTGTGTGCTGGTAACTGCAGATGTGCCCTCTCATGTGTGCAGGACAGACCATCTGCACCAATCCTTCCCAAATTTTCCATGGACACCACCAAAACCTGCAGCTGAGGGCTCAGACTCCCTAAAACATCTTTCTAACACGAGCAGTATGGTAGTCGTGCAGTGGTGCTGCTTTGGGATGTGGGATGCTGGTGGGATTAATGGCTTGTGGAGGTGGCACTGGAATGGCTCTGGGGGCATTTTTCACCCTGGGGTTGTGGTTAGACCCCAGCAGAAAGGTTCTGTCCTACACTCCCTGCCAGTGCCTCTGCTGCTCTGCCAAACCCTGAGTGGTGACCCAGGCTGTGCTGGCAGCCCCCAGCTTGTGCAAATGTGGCAGAGATGGGGATTTAGTTAAATGTCTCTCGTGGGATGACATGTACAGGGCTACAGCTGAGGGAGAACTTGGCTCTGGCTCAGGAGATGTCGAGGTATAAATGGGAACAGGGCCTGTCTCCTGCGTCAGCCGTTCCCTTTGCAGCACTCCCAAAATGCTCCAGCTCCCACTTTTGCCAATGGGAATCTGGTGCAGATCACATCAGAGCGGGGCTGTTGGCGCTGCTGCCATCCCTGACCCAGCTCAGGGCACAGGGGAGAGCTCGTGGCAGTGCCCCTGAGAGCTGGTGGGACACCAGGGCGTGGTGTCCTCTGCCAGCTCGTGGGTGGTGAGTGGCTGCCCCATGTCCATCCACATCACTGCTGTCAAACCAAACCATTGCTCGGGAAAGCTCCATTTTTGCATAAGAAGTTAATGCTGCCTCTCTGTCCTCCCTGTCAATGACACCTCCCCCTGAGGATGCTCCCTTTTCTCTTGGCAGGATGAAGAGAGCCCAGTTTGGACCCCATGACTGGCTGTCTCTCCCCGTGCCAGCTGGTTCCAGCTGGCTGCTGGTGGATACCTTGGAACCAGAGACTGCCTACCAGTTCAGTGTCTTGGCTCAAAACAAGCTGGGCACCAGCTCCTTCAGTGAGGTGGTCACTGTGAACACTCTAGGTAGGTCCTCCTTGGGAACAGGCAAGGGCTGGGAAGGGATCTGTGATGAGAAGGGCTTTGCCTTTTCCATGTTTCCTATCTGTTGGAAATGGAGATGGAGATGAACATCGTCAGCAATAGTTTCCAGCCATGTAGGGGGATAGTTTGTGGAGGGTCCTGGATGAAGCTTGCAGATTTTGCTGGATGCATGAGGCTCTGGAAGGCTTATCCTGAGAGACAGCATGGGGGAGCTGCACTGTGCCAGTCACCTTTCAGATCTTCCTTAAGTTCAGCTGGGATCAGGAGGTATTAATAGAGCACGAGATCACTTGTTACAGCTCAGAGCCTTTGGCTCTCAGGTGGCAGTGGGAGGAAGCAGGAAGGCCTGGAGTCACGGCCTCATTAGTCCAGTGCCTTTTAAAAATCCACTTTTCTATTTCTGTGATAAGAGACCGGACTCCCAAAAGGTGTCCTAAACTCCTGGAATGTGGGAACAGCCACAATGGTCCTTCTTATCACTGGCTGGGGGTATATGTACAAATCACAAATGGGACGGGGCTGCTGTGGAACGTGCTTGAGCTGTTTTATTTTCCAGCATCAGTCTCATTGCATTGTTATGACAATGGGAAGATGCCACCAGCTCACATCCTAGGCAGCAGAGCAAGAACTTGCTGTGTTACAAATGTTACAACTCACTTTAGAGGTTTTTTGACCAATCACACAAAGGAAAAGCACATTGACAGTAGTTCTATCCAACCACCATAAGCACACATACCTTTGGTTAAAACAATGCTTGCTTATTTTGAATACAATACCTACTTGTAAGACTTAAAACAGAATGCACAGAGCTCCATTATTAAGCTTAGAACTTCCTAATATCTTGCTAGCTAAACTTTCCTGTAGCTTAGAGAGTTATTCTAGACAAGCATTAATACACAGACCATTGTTCTATTTGTCCTTGCTTTTCTAGTTTTTAAATAATTTTTCTGCTGATCTATCTCAGAAGGCTGCTTAGCTCTAATCACAATTCTACTGTCTCTGAGGCCTGCCTTTTGCAGCTTTCCCAAAACCCCCTGATTTTGTGGATTCCCACACTTCTGCTGCTGCTGGGGGCACGGGTGGGAGAGGATCTGCTGTGCTTGCCCTGCCCCAACTCAGAGGTGTCCCTGTCCCTTCTGCTCTGTCCCCAGCATTCCCTGTAACAACTCCAGAGCCTCTGGTGTTGGTTACCCCACCGAGGTGCCTAACAGCCAACCGGACACAGCAAGGCGTCCTCCTGTCGTGGCTCCCTCCCGCCAACCACAGCTTCCCCATCGACCGCTACATCATGGAGTTCCGCGTGGCGGAGAAGTGGGAGATCCTGGATGATGGCATCCCGGGCTCCGAGAGCGAGTTCTTTGCCAAGGACTTGTCCCAGGTGAGCAGGGGCTGGCTGCCCTCACCGTGCCCAACTCAATGATCCTTTCCAGCCTTCATGGTTCTGTGATAATATTGCACCATCTGCTGCAGTTCCGGGGAAGTTTTGGAGTGGCTCGATCAAGGAGCTGGGCAAGATAGAACACTTTAATAATTTTAATTAATGGTATTAAGTAATCACAATCAATATGCATTATAATGATAAATAGTGTGTTATTCTTCAATTACTCTTAGCCAGCATTTGTATAAAGTTGTTATAAGCAACTTCTGTAGGAGCACAGCTTGAGAAAATGACTGATACTTAAACTTTTGCTAAAGCCACTCTGATAGTCTTCAATGAACAAAGCCTGAGAGAGAAGGATGTGTTGTCGAGGTTGGAATGTAGGATTTATGGGCCACAAGGACATTTTGCAGAAAGCAGAAGCTAAAGAGACTAACAAAGTCTCAGTATACATTAGAAAGTCCCTACAGGAGGAAAAAGATACTAAAAATATGCACTAATTAGCATAAGAAGCGAGAAATCGATAACCAATAGAGGATAGAATACAAATTAATGAAAGAGAATTGTGTCATTTAGAACCAATGAACAATGATTTCTGTTTGATGAAAGCCTATAAATAGATGAAAAAGTTTTGTATCTGTGTCTGGGTGGAGGCCAGAATTCTGGTTGGCCACACAAAATGTCCACACACCCCCTGGGCAAGGATAAAAGCGTGGCTTGCTAACATTAAAAATGTGTTGTTAGAGGGTTTTGTTGGAACCCAGGACATCCCTCTGGCTGTCCTGAGCAGCCAAGACCCCTGCCAGGGGGCTCAGAGAGACCCTGGCACAGAGCCCAAGATGCCTGTGGCTTTGATTATGACCCGTGAAACAAGTTACCAACCTTAGATGAAGATCTGCAAGCCATGAAAAATTAAGTAGAATGATAGTGAATTTATCACAGGTTGAAAAAGTAGATTTTGGGGTTTTTAGAATGGGGATTCAGGGGGGCAAGATGGCAGGATCTGGGTGTGTCCAGCCTTTCTCCTTCTTCTTCTTGGCCTCCATCTTCTGCTGTGATGGTGGCACTTTTAGATTGGTTTAGAGCAGAAGCTCACTGTCTAACATAGGTGATAGGTATTGGGAAGTAATTGTAAATATTGTACATATAGTTTTTAGTATAAAAAGATAACACTGCCCTGGGGCAGGCAGATTGCTAAGTGGACTTCAGCAGGACAGGAGAAAGAATTTTATAGATAAAGAACCAGAAACAACCTTGGGACCGAGAAATGAAGAGCCCTGACTCCTTTTTCAAGCGCCAGGCTGGGAAAAGAGACTTTGGAACTCTTCTTGGGGTCACTCTGACAGGCTAGAGATCCTGACAAGTTTTATGGGGATGTTGGAGGCTCTGGTAAGACGAGGCTGTGTGGGGCCCTGACAGGTGTGTTTGGCCTTGCAGGACACCTGGTACGAGTTCCGCGTGCTGGCGGTCATGCAGGATCTCATCAGCGAACCCAGCAACGTCGCTGGCGTGTCCAGCACAGGTGAGGGCTGGCTCCTCTCCTCTCCTCCCCCCGGCTGTGGGGCTGTGAGCTGGGCTGAGGGAGGGATGCAGGGCTCTCATGGGTGTGCTGAGCTGACCCCGATGGGAGCAGGCGAGGACAAATCCCTGGAGCATCGCCGAGCTGAGCCCGCCCCGGCTCTGCGGTGAGCCTGGAGAACAAAGCTCCGAGCGGGCACTGGCGCAGCCGGGGAGCGGGAGTGAAAGGTGGACAGAGGGAAACGTAGCACTGCAGTGCAGAGTCCACAGGGAAAAGGGCTTTGCAAGCAGGGAGGCTGCAACGTGCTGCAGTTCCTGCGTGTTCCCTCTGCACATGCAGCGCTGAGAATGCTCCTGGAGCCAGGGGCAGGCGGAGGAGGGTTGTGATGGCGCTGGGGAAGGAGGGCAGCAGAAAGGAAGGGATGGTGATGCAGCGAGCCTGCATTTTCTGGCTCTCGTGGAAAAGCCGGCTCGGCTGTGCTGCGATGCCGCGGTCTCTCTCTGCCCCCAAGTGGTGCCGGTGTGATGGAGAGAGCTTGCTGCAGATTCCCTGCTCGCTGCCCTTGCTCCTCATGCCCAGGTTTTCTGATGGGGTTTGGCAGGTGCCCGGCCCCAGGCAGCTGCTCTGCCAGGCTGAAAGCTCCGTGGGCAAATGCACTGATGCTGGATATGGCACACGGCAGGAGCACCGAGGTGTGCAGGGTGCACATCTGCACGTGCTCACAGCTGAGGTCTGCTGGGGCTTCACACGTGCTCCTGTTTAGCAAAGGGTTTGCAGCCCAGTTTTCATTGGAATGCTGAAATGAAGCACTGACAAAGAGGTTGAAATACCTTGTGCTGCTGCAGGGGGTTATTCAGCCAGGAGGTGACTGCAGGTTTGCTGCAGTTGTGTGTGTTTAGACATAAATGTGTATTTGTTTGGTGTGGAGGCTTCTTCCCTGAGTGTCCCTGGTAACACAGAAAAGTTTATCAGGTTGGTTTGGGCAATCTGATGTAGCTGAAGATGTCCCTGCTTCTTGCAGGAGAGTTGAACTAGACAGGCTTAAACAGCCCTTTCCAACCCAAACTATCTTATGATTCTGTGAGATCGCCAAAACCCTTGGCCCTGAAGCAGCGCTGATTGCTCTCCATGGGCGGGCTGGCTTGGAAGCAGGGTCTTTACCGAGATTATCATTCCTGGAGACTATCACTGCCTCCACACTGTGGCAGCTCCCTGGGGAAGGCAGCGGGTGTAACACTGAACTGTGTTTTTTTCCCCCAGATGTTTTTCCTCAGCCTGACCTGACGGACGAGGGCCTAGCCCGCCCGGTGCTGGCTGGCATCGTTGCCACCATCTGCTTCCTGGCTGCTGCCATCCTCTTCAGCACACTCGCCGCCTGCTTCGTCAACAAGCAACGCAAACGCAAGCTCAAGCGCAAGAAAGGTGAGCCCATTCCCTGTGTGCTTCCTCCCTCCTTCCTGTCTCCCCCTCGTTTCTAGCCCCCTGGTTGTGTTGTGGTCGTAACCTTCTTCCCTGTCTGTCTCTTCTTGGTCCGTGCGCGTCCTCAGGTGAAGCCCTGACTTCCTCCCTCGGCTGTGCCTGAAAGCGCCCGCGGTCGGGAGCGGGAGAGGCAGGGTGGGTGAAGAGGCGCCAGAGAAACTAGCCTGGGAATTCCGAGGGAGCTCTCCCACGTGGTGATAACTGCTAGAGCCGGGGGTTTAGGCTGGGCTGTCCTCTGGGATGCAGACGGGGAGCACTGCTCACCTGCTCCAGGTCACCCTGGAGCTGGGCTCTCCAGCTGCTCCCAGCATGGAGCGGGCAGTGCTGGGCTAGAGAAGACCCCAAAGGAGACCCTGCTGCTCTGCTTCCCAAAAGCTGGGACTGCAGCCTGCGTGCAGGAGTGGCTGGTAGGGAAAAGGGCGGCTGGGGAGCTGGAGAGGGCAGGGAAGTGGCTCCGTCTCCTCCAGCCTGCGGGGCTGTGGCAGCAGGGTGGGCAGGACCCTGTGACCGGAGCTGTTTGTTGTCAGCAACCATTAAAGCACTGGAGCAATGAAACCTTGGCCTCTTGTTGAGTGTTTTTTGTTGTCGTGATGTTGAGTGTGTCTTGTCTCTGTCGTGTTGCGCCTCCTCAGCGTTCTCTCTTCTTTCCCCTTTTTATTCTCTTCCAGACCCTCCTCTCTCGATAACCCACTGCAGGAAGAGTTTGGAGTCCCCGTAAGTATCTGTCTTAGCTGTGGCACCAGGCTGTGAGGGTCTTCAAGGTGCCTCCCTCCTACAGTCATTGCAAAGCTCAAATGGAAATGTCTCATCCTTATTTGGTTGCTCCTGATGAGTTGTTTTTGAGTGTTCCCTGAACTTTTAGGAACACAGCAGTTCACAAGAGACAAATGGGCTTTGGAGCAGGAAGCAGCAGGGACAAATGCAACAAGCCGAGCTAAGAGATGACCCCGCTGGATCTGTGAATGTTTTGCAAAGCTGGAGTTGGCTGATGGAACTCAATTTCATACCAGTTGGAAGGGGCTCCTTAGGACAAGGACTAGCCTGCTACATATGGAGTCCTTCCTGCCAGCTCAGTGTAGTTTTTGAGTCATTCTCTGTTGGCTCTTTTTTTCCTGGGAAATTCATCTTTTCTCCTGAAGAGAGCCCTGCTGAAGCCTCTTTCCACATGTACCCAAAGGTGGATTGTGGTGCTGCAGAAGCCACAGCTCCTTGCAGAGCCCATCAAAAACATGTGTAGCTGCAAATCAGCAGGAGCATCTTCCCGGTGGGAGTGCAAGAGTCTGGGATGTGGACACCTCATTCTTTGGCTCCTCGACTGTTGGAAAATGTCCTGGTGCTGGTGGATCTGAATCTTACTTGTTTTCAGTTCATTCCCTGCTCTCAAATAACCTGCACTATCTGTTGGATCTGCTGTCTTTTACCTCTCAATCCTATTTGTTCAAGGCTTTCTGGATAGGGATGAGGGAACTGTCCTGGTGCTCTCTGCCTTTTGAGATGCTCAGCCTGAAGTCTGAGTGTTGATAATGGGAAAAAGAGTTGGTTTGAAATGATCTGTCAGCATCTCCAAGTGACATGCTGAGTTCTGTGGGAGGGAACATTTGCCTGATGTCCCTCTCAGGGCCTTTCCTGGGCATGGATAGCTCAGGTGGACATAGGAAAGCCCAGAAGGAGTTGGAAGCAAACTCTGGTTGTGTCTTTTTTCCCTGTGGGGCTGTAGAGCTTGTTGCAAGGTCTTGTTGTGAGGTGTTGGGGTGTTGGTGGAGCTTATTGCAAGGTGTTGGTGTGAGCTTTCAGCCCTGAGTGTTCCAAGCTGCCCTCCCAAGGAGCAGGGATATTGTGCACTGCCGCTGGTGAGACTCTGCCATCCTGGTTAGCCCCTGCCAATTTCTCCCAGAGGTTCCTCTTTTGAGAGCTGGTAGCACTTTGTTTCCCGGATCCAGAGTTGTTCTCCTGGGCAGGAAGGGCTCCTTTCCTCCCCGGGTGACCCTCCCCTCTCGGTTTTTCTCCCCTGTGGTCCAGGTTGTCTTCCGGCAAGGTGAGTCCCGAGAGCATCCGCACGCTCCGTCCCCCCTCGGAGTCCTCTGACGACCAGGGCCCTCAGGCCAAGCGGATGCTGAGCCCCACCAAGGAGAAGGAGCTCTCCCTTTACAAGAAGACCAAACGAGCCATCAGCAGCAAGAAATACAGCGTCTCCAAGGCGGAGGCCGAAGCTGAGGCCACCACTCCTATCGAGCTCATCAGCCGCGGGCCGGACGGACGCTTCGTCATGGACCCGGCCGAGATGGAGCCCTCCCTGAAGACACGGCGGATCGAGGGCTTCCCCTTCGTGGAGGAGACGGACATGTACCCCGAGTTCAGGCAGTCGGACGAGGAGAACGACGACCCCGTCGTCCCCACCTCCGTGACCGCCCTGAAAGCCCAGCTCACCCCTCTCTCCTCCAGCCAGGAGTCCTACCTTCAGCCACCAGCATACAGCCCCCGGTTCCACCGGGCGCTGGAGGGTCCCGGCGCCCTGCAGGCCACCGGCCAGGCCCGCCCGCCAGCCCCCCGGGCTTTCCACCACCAGTTTTACGGTTACCTCAGCAGCAGCAGCCCCGGGGAGGTGGACCCGCCGCCCTTCTACATGCCAGAAGTCAGCCCGCTGAGCTCAGTCATGTCCTCCCCACCGCTGCCCCCCGAGGGGCCCTTCGGACACCCCACCATCCCCGAGGAGAACGGGGAGAATGCCTCCAACAGCACGCTGCCCCTGGCCCAGACCCCCACGGGGGGCCGGTCCCCCGAGCCCTGGGGCAGGGCCGAGTTCCCCTTCGGCAGCCTGGAGCTGGCCCCTGCGCCGTTCCCCCACCAGCTCCAGCCCTGCGAGGCGGCCGAGGGCTCCCAGCCCACGGGCTGCCTTCCTCGGGGGCCACCACCCTCCTCCCTCCAGGTGGTCCCCGCATCCTACTCGGGCATCCTGCCCCTGGAGGCACCAAAGAGCTGGACCGGCAAGTCACCGGGCAGGGGTCAATCCTCCGTGCCCTCTACCACCAAGTGGCAGGACAAACCTATGCAACCCATGGGATGTCAAGGGCAGCTAAGACATACCAGCCAAGGTATGGGCATACCCGTGTTGCCTTACCACGAACCGTCCGAGCCCGTCGGCCCCAGCGGCACAAGCACATTCAGCCTGGACACCAGGTGGTACGAGCCCCAACCCCGACCTCGGCCCAGCCCTCGGCAGGTCAGGAGGGCTGAGCCCAGTTTACATCAGGTGGTGCTACAACCTTCAAGGCTTTCTCCTCTGACCCAAAGTCCCCTGAGCTCCCGCAACAGCTCCCCGGAGCTGACTGCCCGCGCCCGGCCCCGCCCGGGGCTCATCCAGCAGGCGGAGGTGTCGGAGATCACGCTGCAGCCGCCCGCGGCCGTCAGCTTCTCCCGCAAATCCACGCCGTCCTCCACGGGATCTCCGGCGCCGAGCAGCCGCGGGGACAGCCCCAGCTTCCGACCGACCACCGCCTTCACCCCCGTGGGCACCGGCTTCTCCAACTCCCAGGGCTCCTCCCTGCCTGTGGACACCATGGATGTTTTCGGAGACATCCCTTCTCCAAGGAGGGCTGGCGAGGAGATTCTCCAACCGGAGCCGACATCCACCACCACGGTAGCCGCCACAGGGTAAGTGCGTGAGCCCCGTGGTGACCTCCCCCCCGGCCCCTTCCTGGCTTCCCCCACCCTGCCTTACCCACTCCCTCTGACTCCCTCCCTGCCATCACCATCCCAACTGGTAGGGTCTCTCTGGGCACGCTGCAGCATCCCTTTTGGAGACGGCGTCCCGCGGGCTTTGCTAGGCAGAGGCTGGTGCCACGGGCACGGGTTGCATGGCCGCCGCCCGAGAGCGCTGGGTTTTAGGCAGGCGACCTTCCCGGTCCCTTGGGCATCTGGGAGCGCCGTGAACTCGGGCTACGGGCCGTCTACCAGGTGTACAAAGACCTGGCTCGCTTAGGTAAGTGTCCTGGTGTCACTGGAGGTTGTTTCCTCTTCTAGCTGCTGGCTCTTGGCTTTCTTCGAACGTTAGGGCCGCCGCCGCCGCGCCTCTGTCTTCCTCCTCCTCTTCCTTCCCGCGGAGTCTAGAGAGCTTTAATGCATGACAGAAACAGCTATCACGGTCACCGCCCCACCTGCAAAAGGGATGCTGCAGCCCCAGGACGCGGGCAGGGAGAGATCAAGGACTTAGCCACACCAGCAGCATGTCAGGAGAGGAGCAAAAATAAAAATAAACTAAGCCCTGCGGAGATCGGGAGGCTGCCGGCACGCTCAGATCCTGCCCTAAAGAGGGATGTGGCTGCACTAGACAGTAGCGGCTGGTTTTCCAGGTACCAGGGTTGCTCCAGGCAAAAGCGTCTCTCTCTCTCTCTCTCTCTCTCTCTCTCTATTTCTCCTCTTTTCTTCCGTCTTTCACAGCACCTTAGACCCCGTAGCCGTGCTTTCGTCCCATCCTTTCGTCTCGCTTCATTCTGGCTTCTTGTCTGGCGGGGTCGAGCCCCCTCCTCCGGCTTGTGGCGGAGAGGAGTCGGGGGCCGGGGCTGCCGGCCCCGCGGAGCCGGCGCGGTCGGAGGCGTTCGGAGGAGAGGCTGTGTTCTGGGGAGGGGGGAGGCAGCGTTTCACCCCGCAGTGCCCTCCGCATTTCACTCCCGCCCTCTGGTACCTGGAAGCGTTATGGCCTTAGCAAATCCCTCCGGCACTGAACGGAAGGAAGGAGGGCTCAGGGGAGAGAGGATGGGGAGGGAGAGCAGCTGGATGAGCCTGAAATGACTTCTGTGTGCCTCTGGAAAACCCAGCTACGGAGCGATGCAGTCAGGGATGTAGTCACAGGTCCATGTGTCTAGCAGAGCATGCCAAGGAGAGCCAGCTCCAGGACAGAGCCGTGTTAGAGCAGCACTGTTGTCCGTGCTTTTATGCAGTGTATCCATTCGCTTCGTTGATTATCGTTTTTGTTTCTTCTTTTCCTTTCTCTTCTGTTTCTTTCCCCCTTTCTTCTCCAGCCTCGTTTTGTTTGTGTTTCAGTTTGGTTTCTTTCCCTCCTTTTTCCTTTGGAGTTGTTGACGTGCTGATGTGTTGCGGAGCTCGGCTCCTTGCGGGTGTTGATAACTGCTTTGTTTTTGATTAATCTCAGCTATCTGGGCAGTGTTGTCGAGACAAGCTTCTCCTCAGCTCAATAGGTAAGGGTGATCCATGTCCGAAAGGATGGTGTGGGTGCTGTGGAGGGTGGCCGGGAGCGGGGCATGACAGGGGACACGGAAGGGGCTTTTCCAATACCATCTCTTCCTTTAAAGGGGAATAAGGAATGTGAAAACACCAGGAAACACCTCTGGACGCACAGTCTCTGTGGCTTTTGGGTTTCCCCTCCCAGCAGCACATGCTGCCCCCCTGCCTTCGGGGCTGGGGTTTGGGATGAGCCGAGCTTCTGTCTCTCTGGGCCACCCTTCCTTTCTTAGGGGCTGGTGACACACGTGGCACTTTTGGCCCTGGCAGGGTGCACGAGGGCTGTGTGGTGCTAGGGAGGTGTGTGTTGAGGTGGGGTTGTCCCAGATGATCCAAACCAGGAGGAGCCCACAGCCATCCCCTGGAGCCAGGAAAAACAGCCACCTCTGGAGCTGCCAGCTGCAGACAGCATGCTCAGAGCGGGCTCCAAAAATCAGTCTCCAGCTGCAGTCCAGCACATGGAGAATTTTGTTTCCAGCAGTGTCTGGATTTGTTTTCTTTCTCCCAAGTCTCCTCAATCACAGAAAATGGGAAAACTCTTTCTCCCAAGATGGATTGTATGCTTGGCAGCAGCAGAACCATAGTCTCAGGCTGCCAGAAAGGTATTTTTTCCTTCCTATCACAGGTGTAGTCTTGGGAAAATCCTTCCATACCTGAAATTCTCCTTGGAGAAATCTTTGGTTTCTTCTGACCCAGCTGTAATTGAACTGCCCTAAGCAGGTCTTGAAAGACTCTTCCAAGAAAATTCCTCCTGGGCTGCCTTCATGGGGCTGGTTTCCTGGATAGCCATGGGCATTTCTGGAACTGGGATGGAGTAATCTGGAGATGGTTTTCAGACCTTAGAAGCAGAAGAATATCACTAGAACTGCCAAATGCAGATGGGATAATAGTAATTTGTGACCCAGAGGATTGGCAGCACTGGCCTGTTTGGCCATCAGCCAGGCTGGCTGTGAAAGCAGAAATGGGATTGTAGATGGGGCTGTTTCTAAAGGCGTGGCCATGCCCAAACTTCCTTAGGACAGGTCTTACAAAAGGTTAAGCTTTGCTGCCTTGGTTGGGAAGAGTCAAGGTCCTGGCTGCTTCTCTCCAACAGCCTGAGGAGGCTTGTTGGACTGGGAAAGAGCCTCATGAGAGAGAGGTTGGATGCCTACAGAAATCAGGGAGATGTTTCCAGGAGAGGGGAATTCCTCCAGCTGACCTGGAGGGTTGTCCTGGGATGGGGAGAGCAGGATTGGCGAGGAGGGGGTGTTGGACGTGTGTGCTCCATGGAAGAGCCATCCTCTTGGCATGACAAAACCCATCCTGTTCTAGCCTCCAAATCTCTTGAGCACTTGGCTGCCTTCTCCTTCTATTTTTCTTTGCTGATCCCAGAGCAGGGCATCCCGTGAGGAGCAAAGCTGGCACCAAGCCTTGGTGAGATCTGGGCTGTGCCAGCCTTTTTGGGAAATGGGGAAGCCCTCAGAGAGGATGATGGGGAAGCCCTCAGAGAGGATGTGGCTGTTTGTTCTTGCTCTGTGGCACTTCCTTGCTCTGGCAGCATTAGGGACACGAGCAGACATGGCTTTAGCACAGCAGAGGTGACTCCAGGCTCGTGTCTGAGTTTGGTGTGGCTCTTGCCCAGGTCCTGGCTGGCTCCAGTGCTGGCTGGTGTGGGCTGATGGATTTTGAGGAGCAGGGTGACACTGCCCAGCAGGGTGGGAGCAGCCGTGTGTCCTACGCCAGGATGCTGCTGGGAGCTGCAGCAGAGGAATCCCGCAGAGAGCCCAGCCGAGTAATTTCTTGATAATTTGGGGTCATAAAATTGTCAGTGCATGCAGAGCACAGGGATTTTGTACCAGACCAACCAGATTTCTCTATTGCAGCATTAGAAGCTGAGAGAAGGAGAGGCAGCATGTGAGCTCCTTGCTGCAGCATGGTGGCTTTTGCTAGGTGAAGCTCAGGTATTTTTTATGGATGGGCAGAGATAAATGATGCAGTTACTGAGCCAGCACGAGGAGTTCTCCCATCTTCTTCTCCTAGGATGCAGTGCGCATCTTGGAACAGGGAAAAGGGGGCTGTCGTCTCCCTGCAGAGGGAAACCCAAAAACCACAGACAAGGCACCAAGCTCCCCTGCCCCTCGGCACGGCAGCCTGCCCTGGGAGGCCTCCCCAGGCCCCCCTTGCCAGGGCAGCCCTGCCAGTGCAGGGAGCTGGGGGGCTTGGCAGTGGCGTAGCGTTGAGTGACCAAGGGACGTCGGCGCCAGGCGTGCGGGAGGAGCAGCAGCCCTCGCTCCCCGCTTGAAAGAAAACAGGTTCCCCTTTAAAGACTGTCCATGTGCTGATCCTCTGCATGTGTTCCATGCCTCCTTCCGCTTGGAGAAGTTGTGAGTCCGCTTGTCTGAGTGCGTTTTTTCTTTTCTTTCTTAATTATTATTATTATTATTATTATTATTATCATTATTATTATCGTTACTTTATTTTTCTTTTCAGTCTCTTTAATTTCCTTATATATTTTCTCACTCCTGTTTTTCATTTATCTTCCTCTCTCCCCTCCCCTTCCCCATGACTGTATCCCCCTCTTCCTGTCCAGCCCTGCCCCGTTTCCCTCGCCTTCTCTCCTCTCCGTCAGCATGGTGGTGAAGTCTGTTGTGTAGATGAGTTGTGGTGTCTGCAGACCTGTAGAAGGGCACCCCTTCTCTGGTCCACTGTGACCAGCCCTTTCCTCCCTCCCTCCTGGCGGTGCCTTGGCAGCAGCAGCAGCCCTGGCCTGGGGCTGTCACCACTGTGTTTCTCTGGCACCTCTTGTGCTGAAGGATCCCAAGCGTTCCGGGATGGAGGCAGCAGCCTCGGAGCAGAGTGGGAATTCTGACTTGCAGGAACCTCGTGTAGGAGAACTGAACTCTTCATGTGAGGAGGATGAAGGGTTGAAGGACACAGTGGACTCCTTTCAAGTGGATACTCTATACAAGTGGATGCTCTAACATGCCCAAACTGGATGTCAATGTCTTGGCTCAAGGAGAGGAGGAGACAGGGAGGATGTGTTGAGACCTCCATCAGGTTAAATATATGTAAATATATCTATAGTATCCTTGAATCTCCTGGACCCTTCCTTTATATGGGTTCCCTTTCAGAGTGGATGATTTCAGGGGTCTTCTCCCTTATATCTTTGCTTTGTACACAGAAGGACATTTGAAGAATAGCAGCTGTGATGTGTGTTGGGCTGGATCCTTCTCCTTTACTTCCTTTTCATGTCCTGGGGCTCTTGGAGGTCCTTCAGTACCTTTGTGGCCTCTCCATTATCTCCCATGCAGTCCAGACATGTGCTCATGCAGAAGGGTTTTCCTTTGAAGACTCAAGGAAAGCTGCTGCTCCAGGTGTTGGTGGTGCCTCGCAGAAGGTTGGTGTCAGGAGTTCACGTGGGCTTCTCAAACCTCCTTTGCTTGGCTCTGCACTGAAGTTTCCAGAAGAAGTTCGCCCACCTCCCTAAACATCTCATCTGTTGGTATTCAAGAGCTCCTTCATGCGTGGGCAGCTGCCCAATATGTGAACTCTGGGGGCAGGAAGAGGCTTTTGGCTGAGCTTAAAATGAAAATTAATTGGGAAGAATCGGCGCCCTTTGAAGAGATAAAGGGTGGGCAGAGCAGATAAAATTTGGCTGCTGAGTAGCATAATTTTGTCCTCTGTATCCCTTCCTTGCCAGAGGTCAGACAGTATTTATGGTGACACATGGGTTCAGTGCACTCACTGTTTATGTTTGTGTGTATAAATACGAGTTCAATTACGGAGAACTAGTGGAAATGAGCTTCAGGCAATTTCCTCATAATCCCTCATGTAAATCTGTTTAATTTTGTCAGCATGCCACGACAGCTTCTTCTTAGAAAGAAAACAGAGTGAAAAGAGAAAGAGACTTTTACAGGCTGAGCTTTAATAACAGTGGCAAAAGCTGTCTGGGTGGTGGGAAGAGGTGGTAGAAGGCAGGTGCTGGTGGGCAGGCTGATGGCAGGATCACCAAGCTCGGTGCTGTCCAGGGCTTGGCACACCTGAACTCTCTGGGTGATGGAGCTGGAGCAGCTGAAGTCACGTTAGCCAAGTACCTGCAGGAATGCAACTCATCTACACCCCACAGAATGTTGGCTATAAGTGGAACAAGCCTGACATAGGCCATTCAAGCAGGAATTGCTGCAGGGAATGCCATGCTGTGACCTGTGGGTCACTGTGGTCCTGCCTTCAGCCAGCAGGGTTGAAGCTCAGTTGGTTCAGCTCTGAGGGCAGAGCTGCTGCTGGCAGCATCTCTCACAAGAGGCTGATTGCACTTGGGAAGGCGTTTGAGCTCTGCAAATGTAAACGTTGTCTTCTGGATGAGGAAAAGCTTGGATCCAGCCAGCGGGACTCCCGGCATGTCTAATGAGCTGCTTCATCTTTGGCTGATGTGATGCTCTGCTGGGAGCTGGAACAGAGGCTCTCCAGGAACTCTCCGCACCCTGACGTCTCTGTTGCGTTGGAAAACATGAAAAGGAGCTTTTCTGTGCCCAGTAAAAACATGAAAATGAGCTTTTTTTGTGCCCAGTGTTTGGGTTTCTGTTGCGTCTGCTGCGCCTCAGCTGCTTCTTCACCTCACGCTGCACTTCCCTGGGTGCTCTCCAGTGCTGCCAGCAAAACTGAGAAGCTTCGCAATCACACTCATCTTCAAAAAAACCCAAAAACCCTTCTGCTCCCCAAGGGGAAAAAGCTCCTGGGAGCTCCTTGCCTATGC
Organism: Ammospiza nelsoni; assembly: GCF_027579445.1. Classification (NCBI taxonomy): domain Eukaryota; kingdom Metazoa; phylum Chordata; class Aves; order Passeriformes; family Passerellidae; genus Ammospiza; species Ammospiza nelsoni. The sequence continues at coordinate 3,772,193 of NC_080656.1, read as the reverse complement.
ACTCCAGCTGAAATTTCAACGCTCTGGAGGCCCTTGGGATGTCGGATGGGAAGCGCTGCTGTCACACTGTGCTCTGCACACATGGGGACCCACAGGGGAAAGCCTGCGGGGTGTCTTCAATGCCAGCCAGGCTCTGCCTGGACCCCAGGGGAGATGAGGAGCTCCAGACTCTCCGTGGGTGGGCGTACTCTGGTACCATAACCCGGGAGTGCAGGGTCTGTGCTCCAGCCCATGTCCTTGCCCTTTCCCTGCTGCTCCTGCCAGCAGTCACGGCGTTTTTGCAATGCTGGATGGGGCCCACTTTGCTGACAGACAGGGGGACATCCTCCTCAGTGATTCTGTGCCCCAGCAGGAGTCTGAAGGCACTGATGTTGCCTCTTGCAGCCAGCTGAGGTGGCTTCTCCTGCCCTCCTGCTGCCCGTGGCTTGTGGGATTTGCTGATCACTGCCCTGGTCACAGATGGATGCAGGAGCTGCCATCAGCACTGTCCTCTGTGTGGCTCCTGTGACAAGGTTTGTTTGCTGACCCCTGGTGACCAAGTTGTCAGAGCAGAAGAGCATCATCTCCTCCTCTGAATGGTGCCGGCAGGCTGGTTTAAATCTCCTTTCTTCACTGGAGCCTGGCTTAAAGTGTTGGCTTTATCACAGTGAAAGGTGCTTTCTGGAAGCTTCCAGTCTTCTCTGGACACCTTGTCTGCAAGTGGCTTGGGTTTATCCCAGATGGCCTCAGACTTCTTCTGTGGCATTAGAAGCTGGTGACTCTTGGAGGGTCGTGGAAGTAAAATGGAGAGGAGGAAGGAGATGGGAAAGCAGCAAGAAGGGGGGGATGCTGTGATGTGCAATAGATAAGAGCTGGACTGTCTGCTCTCCTAAGGAAAAGGTTTTCCTCTAATGCTCTGCTCTCTACAGCAGTCATGCTTTCCAGGCCTTGGATGGGAAAAACAGGTACAGTGAAGGAAATAAAACAAAAAATCTCTTTGCAAAGGGGAGGATACTGCACCTTGAGCTGGTTCCTGTAGAAGAGTTCCCCAGGGGGTACAGCTGATAAACTATTCCTTGCACCTGCTGGCTCTCCTGCAGGAAGCACCCCTTTGCAAACATCCTCCTTGTCCTTGCAATAAAACCCTGTCAGTGTTTCCATTTCCAGCTCCCAGCCTCTCGTTGTTCCAGGAGCAGATGCTCCTGTGCTGTTGCGTTTCTGTTGTCGCTTCTCACAGGGACCTGGGAGCGAGGTACCTCTCCCAGCTCTGTCGGTGTGTGCCCTTGGTGTCCCTGTCTGTCGTGTGGCCCCTGGTTTTTCTGGCTGTGGGAGCAGGGCCAGCAGGATCCTGCCTCCCTGCTGTTTGTGGCGCAGGTGTTGTCCGCCCCGGGTGGCTCGTGGTGCCCGTCTCAATGCTGCCGTGCCGCTTCTGCCTATCTCTTTCTCTTCTCTTTCCATCCCAAGGGGTTTCCTATCACTTCCCAGAAATGCCTTATCGGACATAGGATCTGCCCCGTCCTGTTTTGTCTAGCAGTGTTGGCATGGCAGGCAGGTGAGCTGGGGATGCCCACGTTGGATGTGGCACCGGCTAGGTCGCGGTGCTGCTGCAAAACCTGGAGGAGACATAGGGGCACAGCGGGGACGCCTCACTTCCTCCATCCCGTGCTCTGGCACACCTGGCTGGCCCTGCTCCCTCGGCCCTGGGTTTCTCACCTCTTCCTTTTCCATGGCAGAGCCAGCTGGGATCGGCCGATCCCCCACCGGGGACGCCCAGAGGCCCGAGCATGGCCGGGAGCCGCTGATGGCGCGTGTCTGCTTTTCCTTCCTAGAAAACGTCCATCTCCGCCCGGGGACGCTGCTGCACCTGAGAGGCTCGAAGCTCTGAAATACCAGCGGATAAAGAAGCCCAAAAAGTCATCCAAGGGCTCCTCGAAATCCAGAAAACAACCCAGTGAGTGCGAGGACCCCATGGTCCCCAACGGCATTCCCTGTGTCCTGCTGTGAGCAGAGCTTGGGCAGATCCCTGCCGGCTCCAGCGCTGGGGTTCTCCAAGCCTGTTCCTGGATGCTGCCCTTGTTCCCTGCCTCCCAAAGGGATGTCTCCCCTGGCTGCTTGCCTGCAGGTTGTCCCTCCTTTGCTCCTCCAAACCGAGTCCTTTCCATGCATCTCCCATATTTAGTAATTTGTTTGGATTTTGAGTGTTAATTTCATTTTCCCTGATGCCCAGCGTTTTCCCTTCTTGCCATGCTGCCTGTTGAGGGCCAGGCTTGCTGTGTCACCTCCCTTTTTCAGCAAGCAAAGCGCTCTGCTCTGCCTGCTGCTGGCTCCAGTCCCATCTGCCTTCTCTCCCCCCTTCCCAGATGGCTCTGCCTCCCAGGTTCAGCACCCTCCCAGCTCTCAGGTACTGTCACCTGACGAAGCTGTCTGCCTCCGCAAGAAGAAGAGACACCCTCGTCAGGACCCCTTCGCCCGGCTCTCAGCGCTCAAGGACGACCTCTGCCACCGGCAGCTCCCTGAAGACCAGACAGCCATTCTCAACAGCGTGGACCACGATGACACCAGTGGACACGCCACCCTGCTCTAGCCTAGCGCCGGTGCCAGGAGGTTGAACAGGAGCGGTGGAGGGAGCTGGTGTCACACCACGGGGGGATGGAGGTGATGGGAAAGAGGAGGGGACACCCCTAAGCTGTCACCTCTCTGAGGGGTTCGGTGGCTCACGGCGGGGACGAGCTGGGGGGACCCGGGGGATGCTTAGGGGAGGATGCTTTGGGCTGGGTGTTCCTCAAATCCACTTCTCCCCCACCCCAAACAGTTTGGGTGGGGTGGGAAGGGGGGTGTTGCACCTCGGTGTTGGAAAAGATCTCTAGGCTTCAAAGGCATGGATGGAGCTTTTGACATCTGCGTCGGCAGCGCGCGTTTAGGGGGAAAGTATGGGATTGAGCAGCTGGCCCTCAATCGCCAGAAGAAGTTGAATGACACAGGGTGTAATTAAGTGACAAGAGCCTAACAACCCAGGCGGGAACTGGTAATCCCATGAATCTGATTATGATAAAAACATGACCAAATAATCCCAGGAAAGATGTAATTGTGAAAATCTCCCTGCCTCCCCCTTCCCAGCCTCCTTTGACGTAAAGGTAACAGCAGCAAAACCATCCGTGACATCTTTCCTTACCTATCTCTGAAAGGGAAAAGCCAGAAAGACCCCCAGCCTTGGAATCAATGTGAGAAATCACCATTTGTCTGTGTGCAAACGCACTCGAGCCTCGGTGACGTGTGCTTGATGCCGAGCGAGCGCGCAGGTGCGGGGCTGACGCGATCTGAGGGTGTTTCCCCCTCCAGGTGTGGCGTGTGCCAGCTTTGATGAGGGTGGGTTTGATTAATTCTGCCCGACTGCTCTGTGTATCTCAGGCAAATGTTCTTCAGCGCCGCGTGGTGATGTGATTTCTTACTGTGTGATGTTTAATCCCTGCCCATAACCGCAAAGGGGGAGACGCGGGCGTGCGAGCGAGCGGGGTTTGGCTGCCTGGTCCGCAAAGCCTCCGTCGGCAGGTGCTGAGCCCCAGGGAGAGCATCTGGAAGTGCCCAGCTCTGCGGATGGACGTGGACGGCTCTGTGCAAAGCTAAGCCCAGCGTTTCGCGCCAGCTTAAAATATGTTGCTGCTGGTTTCACCGTTTTTCCCTTTTTCCTTCCTGCTCCAGCCCGGTTGTGTCGGCTGTGACACCTGCCAGGGTTGTGTCCCTCCCTTTGCTCCCTGTTCCCCTCAGTAATGCTGTTCTAACTCTTCACCAGAATGTATTTCCTCTTCAGAATAGGGTAGGTTTGGTGGCTGGTGGTTTTCTGGATTGCATAGGCCTTTTTTTTGGTTTGTTTTTAGCAGGCAAGGTGTAACCCGGGAACAGCTGGGCTCACTTTTCCTGCTCTGCCTCCACTCTCTGACTGCGTGGCCTTGGGCAAGTCACTTGACCTCTCTGTGCCTCAGTTCTCCCATCTGTAAAATGGGGATAAGTCATATTTGAGCACTTTGGACAAGCACTTGGTGGCCTACAGACTGCAAGTGCTATGTAAATGCTTAGTGCTAATACCAAGCAATCCCTACCTTTAAAATATTTAGAGTTGGTTCTTTTTTTTTTTATGTTTGAAGTGGTAAAATCAACCACTGCATCCAGGTTTGCACAGTTCTTCCTCTGCGGTAAAGTGCTAAACCCTCCAGCCTGCCTGGGAATAAAACACCGAGTGTTTCATGTAGATATTCTTGCTTTGAGTGGATTCAGGCTGTAGAAAAAGTGTCAGGAGAGCTGGAGAGCCTGCAGGCATGTTTTTAGCCCCAGGCTCTCTATTTGCATATGAAACTTTTGTTTATTCCCAGGTAGAATTGCCAAGAGATTCTCTGCAATCTCGCCTTTAATTCTGCTTTGCCTTGGTTTTTGCTCTTGCTGCTGGTTGAACCTCCAAGGGCTGAGATGTTTGGAGGAAGACGTGAGCTCTCGGTTGTGATCTGGCTCTCTGACCACGCCACGCTTTTAGGTCGGAGCCTGTTGATTGCTCTGCCTCCATATACCTGGTTTTAGAGGTTGTGCTTCCTTTCCCAGCAGGATGCTCGGGAACCTGTGGCCACCAAAAGCAGAGCACTGTGTCTTTTCCAATCTCCAGGCCCTAAGTAAGGTTTGAACCGCTGGACAATGAATCCTCTATATCGATAACCAGATATTTCTGAGCTTTAACAACTTTCTCAAACCATTACCAGGTTTGTCTTGGGAAGGAGGGAGGGTCTGGCAGAAATGCCCCTCTCTTTCCAGCCTGCACCAGGGCTTTTTATTGACGTGACGAGTGACCTGACGTAAGAACCTCAACTCTCAGAGTGAGAACTCAACTTTGCTAACCAGTATGACTGCGAATTTCTTTTCTTTGGGTGTGTTTTTAGGGTTTTACCCTAGAACCCGCTCGGATCTGAATTGATTTAATGCCATTCTCCCGCTCGGCAGCGGGGAAAACTCTGCCTGGCTTGTCCAACTCCAGCTCGCCGGTCACTCCAGCCAGGCTGCTCCTGATGGACAGGTGACCCTCGGGGCTGGGGGAGGCGTGGAGGCTCTGTGCTGCCCGTGCCATGGCCAACTTGCTCTTCCTTTTGCTCTCATTGCCTCAGCCTCTGGAACAGAGGGTTGCTTTTCCATTTGAGTGCTTTCCAAACGATTTACGACACCCGTTCGGATGGGCCAGGCGCTGTCTTCAGGCTCTTGAGGTTTCTACCTCAGGACTATGCCCCATCCCATCTTAAGGAGCTCTAGAGGACTTGGAGTGCAGGGCAGGTTGACGGAGCATGCCGGCTTGCTGGGTCAGTCTTTTGAGATTTGTTTTCCTTTTGCAGGTGTTTTGAGCCACTGGGCTTTTCATGGTCTTCGACCTTTAGAGGCTGGAGCTGCAGCCCTCTCTCTTTCAGCCGTGTACCTGCCACGCTGCTGGAGTGGGAAATCCCGCCCGGGCGCCTCGTGGAAGCAGCTCCTCCCTAAAACCATCCTTAACTCCTTTCCCTGCTAGACCGAGTTACCTTCCGATAGACTCGGGCCGTGCTTTGGCTGACTGGCTCGCCTCTTGCTTTGGCAACCTCCTCCTCGCTTCTCCCAGCCCTCTGGTTTCCATGCCCTTCAGGGTTGCTCCTCTCTCCTTCCGTGGACCTGGAAACATCGAAGCCGTGTCAGACGATGCCAAACACTTCCCCCATTTCACCCCCGTTTGAACTCCGTGTCGCTTTGGTGGTTTGCAAACACAGCTGCTGTCGCTGCTGCTGCTGCTTCTTCATTATTTTTTTTTTTTTTCCTTTCATGCTGCAAAATATATCTTGATTTTTATCTTCCTGGGCCAAACTCTCTTATTTTCTAAGCTGGTCTGAGGTAGATGGCTCTTTCTGTATCAGTAACTGTACAATTCCTCCTTTCACGTTGTGAACATGATGTTCCATTAGGTCCCTTGGCAAATCCTGGCCCACGGTGAAAAAATTCCTCTGAATCACAAGGATATTGTCCCTGGGCTCTGCTGGGGTGTCAGTGTAGGGATACCAGCCCAGTTTTGGGGGGGTCCTTGCTGGTGCTTCTCCCTGCAAGGTGGCCATGGTGGGGATGCTCCAGCACTGGTTTCATGCCGCCTTGGGGGTTGCAAGACTGGGACACCCTGAGCTGGGGAAGGTGACATGGAGAGGTGGGTACAGGATGCCATTGGGATCCTGTGGAAAAGGGGTGCTCCTGGGGTGCTGTCCTTTGCAGTCCAACAATGAGTCCTGGAGCAGGCAGGGAAAAAGGGCAGGAAAAGTGCTTTGCCTGCTTTTCCAGCAGGGCTTGCTGAGCTCTCATCCACGTGTTTCTAAGGTGACTTTGCTGTGCAGCCCCAGCAGCGTTTTGGCTCCGCGGTGTTGACATGAAGGAAAATGAAAGTTGGTGTAAGGGGGGGAGAGGGAGCGTTCAGGGCTCATTTGTGGGGCCCCGTTTCTGTGCTTGCCACTAACAGCACCCACAGGCACAGGGAGTGATGAGTTTGTGGGATGGGGGAGCTGCCAGGTCCCCGGGCCCCTTCCTAGTCTGAACCTCAGCATGGTTTGCAATCTGCCCCCTGAGTCTCCATGAGCCCTCATGCTGTCTGTGTGAGCAGGGCATGCTTTTCCTGGGGGGATTCTCATTCCTGCTCCCCTGTGACTTGGAGGCTGCTTTGGGGCACTGGGGGACTCCAGGCTGTTCATCTGGTGTTTGTCACCTTGTCAGCTGGCTCAGTGCCACTGGAGGAAGGCTGGAGGTGATGCTGTTTGGATATATAGATGTAAAGGGAATAACAGCTTGCTGTACCTACCTCTGGGAGTGTTGAGGACACTGGGTATGCGATCAGCAGCCCAGGCACGGTCCTGGCAGGGCTTAGTCATGTCTGGTGGCATCCAGACATGACACACATTCCAGACTCATTGCTGCTCCCACCTTGCTGTCTGTATTAGGACAAAATCCGCCTGGCATTTTGGTTTCTCTTCCTGCTTCAGGCAGTGACGTAGATTTGGGAGTTCTTGGAGTTTTGGGTTGGTTTCAGCTATAGCTCTTGTCTGGAGGTATTTTTCCATGAGGCTGGACCTTCAGGGATTTCCACACGTCCCACATGGGCTTGCTGCAGCCCCAGACTGAAGTCAGGGCTTTTTTGGAAGGAAATCTTCTCAAGGAACCGGAGTAAAACCCACTGTACATATGAGATATAAATAGCTAGAGAAGCGTAGGACAAAGGTAGCTAGGTTTGCAGAATTCAGTAGATTTGCATGTTGGGGTATGTGTGTGTCATGGGGAGAGTTTAGAGCTGTGCTGGGGCAGGGGATCAGGATGGGCCAAGCTGGGAAGGGGCTGGGAGCAGCTGCAGCCTGAGGGGAATTTGGGGATGGAGAGGCACCGGCGCGCGATGCGCTGCGGCCCTGCTGTACACAACAGATCACTCTGTTCCATTATTTCATCCCCAGTTTTTAGCTTTGCTTTGTTCATTGTCTGTGACTCACCCCTGGGCCCTGAGATGGAGGAGCAGGAGGGACAGGTCCTGCGCTCTGCGTGTCCGAGGCACGTGGGGCATGACATGGGACACGACACAGGAGGGGGATGTCACGTTGCCTCATCCTCGGTGCCATCGCTCAAAGAAAGAGCTGCACCACGCAAAAACCCTTCCCTCAAGTCCCTCTAGATGCTGCTCTCTGGTTACTCGTGTGAAAGCATTTTGCTTTGCGTCTGTTCTTCCCAGAGAAGTGTGAGTCAGAAGGGATGAGAGAGGGATACAGCTAAATTTGTCCCCTGAGCTGAGGAATGCAGCACTGGCTGTGCCAGCCAGCCCCAGCAGTGCCTCCCGGGAGGGACAGGATGTTCTTGACAGTGTCTTTTTATTTTAAACCTCATCAGCAGGACTTTGAAGATCTGAGGCAGAGAGGGGATGTGGTCACCAGTGATGCCAGAGCTGGTACTGATGGGGGCAGCTGGATTCAGGCTGGATCCCCACTCTTCTCCCAGAGCCATCCCTGTGCTGTCTGGGTACAGGGTAGTCCTTACAGAAAGCAGGATATTTACTCCCATTTTGCCCTTTCAGCTTAATTTTTTGGGTTTTTTTTTCTGTTTCTGAGTATCTTGACTCCTCTCTGCCTGTGTTTGTGGGAAGGAGAGGTGGGAAGTGCAGTTGTTCCTGTTAGAGATCTGTCAGGGAACGCTTGATCCAGGAACTGAGGGCTGGCAAGCAGCGACCACATTTGGCAACTCTGGTGCCAGCAAAAGAAGAAACTTAACACTGCACTCAATTTCCATCCGCTGGCACATCCCCAAGCAGGGAGGACCAGTGTGGACAGATGGGAGCCTGTTCCCCTGCCTGGGTGACTGGGATGAGAGGGAGCCGTGTTTGCCCATTTTCCCTAATTTCAGGTGTTTTGGCACAGCTGGCTGAGCTCTTTTCCTCGGCATTGTGTGGCAGCAGGATGAGCATCCCCAGTCCTGGGGCTCTGGCTGACTTTTGATACGTGCATGGATGGAGGAGGGACCTGGGGAGGGGGTGGGCAGAGGGGCTGGTCCACGCTCGGGGGTGTTGGATGAGGCAAGCATGTGCTGTAGAGGTAGATAAGGATTTTTGTACAGGTTGCAGTGGGGTGGGAAATGCAGGATGGAGGGGCTGGCATCCCCCATGGAGGACAGATTTTTGCCCAGATTTTATATTTACCATCGAAATGACACTTTCTCTCCCAGGAGGGCTTTTATTCTTGTTCTCCTGAGGTTGCAGGGCTGCAAAAGAGGGTGCCCATCTTCCCGGGTCTGAAAGCTCTTCAGATTTCCACCCACTCCCCCCCCAGTACTTAGATTAAAATAAAACACACAAAAAAAAAAGACTTGAGAAATGAGCCCCAGTATCTCTATCTAAAGAAATGATATTGGTGTATCGAAACCGCATTGTATATAAAATTAAACAAATATATATTTACTCTCTATTTTAGAAGGGGGGGAGAATAAATATTTAAAATAATTCGTTAGTAATAGGTGTCAGAAACTTCTGTGCAGCATGAGAGAGGCTGTCAGAGGTGGGGAGAGTCTCAACAGCAGGAGCAGAGCGAGTATTTTTACATTATATTGCGCTTCAGCTTCTCTGCTTCTCCATCCACCTATAAATAGACAAAAATATATATACAAATATATATATATATATATAAAAATTATATATATCTAAGTCACATAGCTGTTTTATTTTTGTATCCATGCCTAGTGCTGTTTGAGCAATACAGTGGCGAGGGAGAGGAGGGCTGGGCCAGGCTGGGGGGCTTGCAGTGCTCTGGGGGATCTGCCCTCTCCAGACCCAGCATCACCACTGTTTGCTGTTTCAATAGGGAAAAAACACTAAAAAGGGACAAAATCCTGGGATGAGGAAGCCTGGGCTTGCTGCCAGCTTGCCCAGGGCTGTGGTGAGGTGGTGTTTCCACTGAGGGCTGTCTTGGGCTTTTTTTTCTCAGAGAAAAAAAGACAAATTTCAGCTCACAGGAGCATCAGGCAGCTGCAGCCTGGGGGGTGGCACAGGGTGGGGACACGCTGTGGGGACAGGGTCCCCACGCTGCTGCCTCCCTGTCACCTGTCCCTGCTGCCCTGATAAACCTCGAGGGCTTCTGAACCCCTCAGAGCCACCCAGGTGGCCACAGGGGGATTCTCCAGGTCCCTGCACCCGGCTGGAGCGGGGAACCTGCTCTGTAGGGAATGTCAGGACCTGTCCAGGAGAGGCCCGGGGCTTACTGATGCTGTGGGGCTGCTGGGGTGCACTGGGGCAGGATGAGGGGCTCTCCATGCCTGGATGGGTGGGATCTGGGTCTCTCCCTGCCTGCATAGGGTGAGGGGCTCTCCCTGCCTGGATGGATGGGTTGAGGGGCTCTCCCTGTCCCTATGGGTGGGATTTGAAGCTCTCCCTGTCTCTCTGGATGGGATGGGGGCTCTCCCTGTCCCTATGGATGAGATCTGGGGCTCTCCCTGCCTGGATGGATGGGATGTGAGGCTCTCCCTGTCCCTCTGAATGGGATCTGGGGCTCTCCCTGTCCCTCTGGATGGGATCTGGGGCTCTCCCTGTCCCTCTGGATGGGATCTGGGGCTCTCCCTGTCCCTCTGAATGGGATCTGGGGCTCTCCCTGTCCCTCTGGATGGAATATGGGGCTCTCCCTGTCCCTCTGGATGGGATCTGGGGCTCTCCCTGTCCCAGTGGCTGAGGTGGCATCGAGCCCTGGGATGTGCTGAGGATATTTGGGGCTTTTCCTGCAGGGCAGAACGGACCCGCCGCATCCCTGTCCCCTTCCCCCTGGGCCGTGGCAGGAGAAGGAGCCAGTTTGGGACTGAGCAATGCCAGGGAGCTGCAAACACCCCTCTGCCTTCTCTGGGGCACGATTTGGGGATTGTCTTTGGGCAGTGGCGACCGGGGCTTCGCTCCCTTTGGTCTGTGTCCCTCAATCCTGGGCTCTGGGGGCATACAGGTGCTGTTGTTTGGGCTCAGATGTCCCCAAGGGGATGGTGGCACAGCGCTGGAGTGCTGACACTCCCGCAGAGCTCCCTCAGCGTGGTGCCCACTCGCAGGAGCTGCCCCCTCGCAGCAGCCCCGTGTCCTCCGTAGGTGTCACCTGTATTTTCCATGATATTTCTCTCTCTTCTTCGTCGGGTCTGGGGGGGGGGGCTGGGGTGGGGGATATTTCTAATATCCAGCCGAGATTTGTTCAGCACCAATTCTTGATATTCGAAGCAAAGCATGTTTGGTGGAACTAACTTGCATTTATTAGCGGTAAATACATAAGTGAGTATTTTATATGTTAAAAAAAACAAAACAAACGGAGAAAAAAAAAAAAAAAAAAAAAAAAGGATGTCAGGAGAAAGAGAAGGGATGAGATTTCTCATCATTCAGTGTCCGGGCTGGGGGGCTGCCTTGCCCCCCCCCGGTGGGGCTTTGGGTATTGCTGGGGGTGGGCAGGGGGGCGGGCAGCTTTCTCCTTTCCCCATGTCCCCCTGGAATCACTTACAGAAAAAAAACAGGCAAAGGAAAGCTCGAAATGTTTACAAAGCACACTTCCCGCAGTACCGTTAACCCTCTGGATGCCAAACAGACACATCAGGAGCTGCCTCTCCCTGCGCTCAGGGCTGGTGGCTCCCACAGCATCGTCCTGCTTCCCTTGGTTTCTTTGGTTTGGTTTTTTTGGACGCCATCCCCGCTGCCTCCATCTGCGTGCACCTGCCTGGAGCTTGCTGTCCAGGGGTGGGGGGTTTGCTTCTGCCCCTTCCCAGGCTCTTCCTGCTCACCTGGGAGCTGTCCAGGGGTGGGGGGTTTGCTTCTGCCTCCTCCCAGGACCTTCCTGCTCACCTGGGAGCTGTGGGAAGCTGTCCAGAGTGGGATTTGCTTCTGCCCCCTCCCAGGATCTTCCTGCTCACCTGGGAGCTGTGGGAAGCTGTCCAGAGTGGGATTTGCTTCTGCCCCCTCCCAGGATCTTCCCACTCACCTGGGAGCTGTGGGAAGTGCCTGTCTCTGCTCGGGAGGTTCTGGCTCGGTGGGAGATGCTGGCACTCACTCCTTGCCCTCCCAGATGCACTTTAAGGCCAAACTTCCCTTTGTTTTCCTTCTCTGGGGCTGGCACAGAGCAGGCAGGGGATGCTCCCGTGGCCCCAGGGGGTGCAGGACCTTCCACACATCTGTGCAGGCTCTGGTCCCTTGGCATTGCCCTTTGGGAATCCTGGGAATGCCCACGTTGCCATAAGGTTCATCCTTTGGGCATTAGGGGATCACAGCTGCACTGCAGCTCCTCGGGGAGCAGCCCTGGGAGCATCTCCAGCTCTCCCATGGGAGCATCCCTGGCTTTCTGGGGGAGCCCAGACTTTTTAATCCCCTTTTAATAGGTTTGTAGACTCTCTGAACCCTCGTAGACCTCCATAGGTAGCTCTTGATTTAATCCCCTCCTAACCCCATAGTGTTTTCCCCTAAGGCAGGATTTTCTTCCGGACCCACCCAATGCATCTCTGGTTGCGTGGGACAACTTTTTCCTCCTTTTAAGAAGAATTTCTTGCCTCTGGATATAAAGACTAGACCTCCAACCTCGTTTCCATCTCTTGAATGTCGAGTATTACAATGTATAACACACGTTAGGGTGCTCTTTGGTGCTGTTTCAATGGTAACCAGTGGAACTGACTTTTTAAAATAACAATAACAATAAAAGAAACTTTAGTGCCGCTGGTTCCATAACGTTCGTTCGTTGTCGTGACTTTTTTTTTTTTTCTTCTCTTTTTTTGGAAGTTTTGTTAGGGCTTTGTTTTCTTTTTTTCTTTTAATTCTTTTTTAATTTTTACTAAACAGTGAGTAGCGATCAGCTGCCGGGTTTCTGTGGTGATGATTTTAGTGACTGGTGGATGCTGTGAGCTTGGTGGGCTGCGTCAAAATTTAGTGGGATTTGGGATCAAGTAGCTTCATTTTGGAACTGCACACAGCAAAACGAGCATTTGATGGGAGCCCAGACGGCAACTAGAGGGTTAATTTTTGAACTTTCAGGTATGTTCCTCAGAAGAAAATAATAATAATTAAAAAAAAAAAAAAAAAAAAAGATAATAGAAACAAAACACTATTTTTTCAGTAAGCTTTTTTTTTCTGTAAACGATTTACAAATAAATCTGACATGATGGTGCTGTACCAAAGCCTTATACGAAACTTATTCCGCTCTCTCTATAATCTCTCTGTATCTGTATTGTTGCTCTCGGCCTCCACCAAGGCCAGGAAATGCCAGCAGGAGGGACCGATGGCCCGCGCTCGCCATCGGCATCCCTGGAATTCCCCGGGATGGGAATCGTATCCCTGGAATTCCCCGGGATGGGAATCGTCATTCATTCCTTCATTCCCCGGAATTCCTGGCCCGCGGGGAGGGAAAGCCAAATTTCAGCATCACTCCCCAGGCGCGCAATGAGGGGCACAAGTCCCTCACCCCAAACTCTCCTTCCGACTGGGTGCTATCCTGCCCTGGGCAGGGATCTGAGACCTCCAGGGCGTTTTATCCACCGAGCCCCCTGCTCCGGGGGATTCCCCATCTTCCAGCCCAGCCCGACCTCCTCCGCAGCGCTCAGCCAAGGCAGACCCCTGGCTCTGCCCTGCGAGCCCTCTCCCAGCCCTTCCCCTGGGGAGCTGGGGCTGCTTTGAGAGCTCGAAGCAATAATCCCACTCTGCCAAGAAAGTTGGGTCCTTTTGGCTCTTGGACTGTTGTCAGTTTAATGAGTAAATGCTCATAAAGCCAACAAAAAAGGGGAAGAAATGAGAGTTTGAAGCCCTGCCTTACTGGGAGTGGCTGGCCCCTCGGTCTCTGCCTGTTGGAATTTTAAGGCCTGCTGAGTATTTAATTTATCGCCGGTAACATTGCATGTTCATAGATTGACTTCTTGAGTTGATTTTTTTTTCTTCTTTTAATGTACCCACTATAAGAAATTCTGGCAGTGTTGCAATGTTACGTACAACTAGCCATGCTGTAGGAGAATGATGGGTTTTGGAATCGATTAACTTGCTCCTCATGTAACATTACCCTGCTTCAGAAATGTTTTGTATTTTGATATAAATAAACATTTGCTAAAAAAAAAAAAATCTATAAAAAGGCTCGGTTGGTGCCATTGATTTGCTCGGAGGGGCTGTGGGGAGGGGGTGGGCAGCCCCACAGGTGTTTGTGGGGGATGCTGGGCTGTTCTTTGCCCTAAGCATCCCAAGTTGTGTTGTCCTCATGGGATTTGCAGCATGTCCCAGCTGGTGCTCCAGGCTGAGCTGGATTCTGGGATGGGCACTGATGCTCAGGTCCTGATTTTGGGCAAGGAATAGGAGGGGAGACAGCCCTAACCTGATCTGGCAGGGTGATGATGGACAGTGAGCCCTGTCCCTTACTGTCCCCTCCCACAGCTTCTCTTTCTCATCCCCCTCCCCTTTACCTGCTGCCTTTGGAGTTTTTTCACATCTTTTTCACTGATTCATCCCGCAGGAGCCCCAAGATAATGAAATCTGTGTGCAGCCATGGAGCGTGTCCAGGACTGTGTGGTGCCACCTGTCCCCAGGTTCGCTGGTGACCGTGCCATGCTGTCCCCAGGCTCATTGGTGGCAGTGCCCTCTGTCCCCAGCCTCGCTGGTGGCCATGCCCCGCTGTCCCCAGGCTTGCTGGTGACCGGGCCACGAGGTGGACTGTGCAGTGCCCTGCTGTCCCCAAGCTCACTGGTGACCGTGCCCCGCTGTCCCCAGGCTCATTGGTGGCAGTGCCACACTGTCCCCAGGCTCGCTGATGGCAGTGCCCCACTGTCCCCAGGCTCGCTGGTGGCATTCTCCGCTGTCCCCAGGCTCGCTGGTGGCAATGCCCTCTGTCCCCAGACTCGCTGATGACCGTGCCCCGCTGTCCCCAGGCTCGCTGGTGGCCGTGCCACGAGGTGGCAGTGCCGGCTCGGCAGCTCCCGGCGCTGGCGATGCGCTCCGAGGAAGAGGAGGATGCCTCGATCACCTCCAGCATCGCTGCGCTCCGTGTGTCTCCCACAGGGCTGGCATGGAGGGGATGCTGCTGTCTGTCTGTCTGTCTGTCTGTCCATCCTTCTGCTTGCCCTTGAGCTGTCCCCCAGCGCTGGGGTCTGCACCAAGTCCCTGCAAGGATTTTAGGGGAATATGTGGTACCCTCACACCCCTCAGCAGGCTGGGGACAGGGCTCAGCCCCTGCAGCATCCTTAGGGTCGGTTCCAGGGTTAAACCCGGTCCCAGCTGAACCCTCCCAGTGAGCAGGGATGCAGCTCAGGGCACTGCAGCATCTTTGGGGTGCCAGCTCTGGGGCTTCCCAGTTAAACCCCACTCCAGGAGTGAAGTTTGCTGCCCCCAACTCCCTTTTGTTTCCATCTCTGGGCCCTGAGGCAGTGAGGTGTCCTTGGTTGCCAGGCCTGGAGAGGAATTGTTGTGTCTGCCCCGAATGGGGAAGCAGCAGCTCCCACTGTGTGTGGAGTTTGGAGTTCTGCACTAAAGAACTGCAGGGTTGTAAATAGATTAAAAATTTAAAATCCTAAGGCATCAGAATGATGCTGCTGGAGCTCACCCAGGCTGTGTGGGTCACAGAGATGCTCCCTGGGCTGGGGGAGGACAGCACTGGTGTGCCTGGCAGCTGTGACCCCCAGTATCCCCAGTTCCCCAAGTACAGGTGGGCAGCCCAGCCGTGCTGGTGGCCTGGGGCTGGTCCCTGGCCGTGCTTTCAAGCCTCTCAAGGACAGCTGACATTTCCTGAGGGCAGTCTGGACTGTGTCCAAGGGTGCAGGGGCTGAGAAAATGCCTTGAGCTGCAATCAGAGCCGAGGTGCTCACAGCATTTTGAACACCTGTCCCCAGGTAAGAAATTTATTTCCCCTCCCAGGCAGCATTCCCCTGCTATGGAGCCCCAGACCTGGCTCCTGGCTCTCTCCCAGCCCCACTGGGGGCCAAACCTCTGCTGCCAGCATGGGTGGCACTGGCAGGAGCTGGCAGGGATGCAGGGGATGCTCTGTGCCCTCCACAGGTAGGTCTGGCTGGAGTCTCTGCTATCAGTGAATTATTGATTGGATTTACCGCCACGGCTCTGACAACACCATTACTGCCTTTGACTTCATGTTTAAATCATCACTCCAATAGCTCTGAAAGATGAGATCTTTTATTTAAAATGCACTCAGTGCTTCTTTTTGATGCCCTGGCTCCATGTGCTGCTGGCAGGGCTGGGGAGTGCTCAGCTGGGGGAGCACAGTCCCACACCAGGGGCTTTGGGGACACTCAAGGTCACTCTGAAAGAAACTCTCACCTCATGCTCCAGGTGAAGGCTGCAGCTAATGGGGAGCTGCAAGGAGCTGTGCAATGCCCTCTGCCCCCTCTTCAGCCCCATCCATATGAATCCCTGGGGCTGGTGGAGCAATCTGGGAGCTCCTCCAGGGCTCTGTGCCCCCAGCTCACCCCACTGTGCTCTCCCATGCTGTGTCCCTGCTCCCCATCCCAAGTGCTTCCCCATCCCCAGTGCTCCCCATCCCCAGTGCTTCCCCAGCCCACCCCACCCCACTGTGCTCTCCCATTGCTGTGTCCCTGCTCCCCATCCCCAGGGCTTCCCCAGCTCCCATGCTGAATCCCAGATGAATCCCCTGTGTCTCCACAGCTTCTTCCCACCCTGACCTGGCTCTGGGGTGTGCAGGGCAGCTGTGCTGCTCTGGGGCTGCACATTTTGGGGCACAGCAATAGGTATAGCAGGTCCTGAGGCCAGAATTCCCCCACACCCAGCTGTGGGGCTGTTGGGATGCTCAGTGCCATCCCACTGGCAAGCTGCACTGCTCATTCCAGCAGGACCACAGCGTTCCCTGCATCCCCTGCTTGTCTTTTTATCAGCTTTACCATCCAATATTCCCAGGCTGCTTTGTCTTTGCTTTACATTTATCAATATTACCAGCTGATCCCACAGTCCCCCTCGGTGGGTTTATTAATATTGCCCTCTGATCTGCAGGCAGCAGCCACGCTTTATATTCCTGCCCCATCCCCAGCTCCTCCAAGCCCCCACGCCATGTTTAATTAGATTTTCTCCTTGGCTCAGGCAAACACAAATTGAGCTCCTGGTATCTCTGTGCTGTGCTGGAGCTGGTGCCTGGCTGAGGTGGACAGCATCCTCCAGCACATTAATATTCTAGTGCTGGTGCTCGTCTTGGGATGGTGCAGTCTGGGGGGTTTGCCTGGAAAAGGGATTGTTTCTACCCTTTCACACCCTGTTTTCTGTGGATGGCAATTAATTTAGCAGGGAAATACCTTTTCCTATGAGGTCAGGGTTGAGAGTTCATGATTAGGAAGCAGAACAGGATCCCTGGGTCAGAAATCAGAGCTGCTGCTTCCCCCTCTCCCATTGCATTCCCCCCACCCTGCTGCTCTGGGCCATTAATGTCATTTTCCAAGGAATCCTTCTGGGCTTGGCTTTCCCCAAGTCAGTGGGGACCAGCATCAGCCTCTCCCACTGCTCCATGGCAGCTTTTCCACATCAGAGGGAAAGAAAATTGTTTATGCAAAGTTTGTCAGTCCCTCCAGGCACGGAGGGAAGCGCTGATTGTTCTCCAGCTATCTCAAATCTTTTGCCAGTTTCCAAAATTAAAATTTTTCCCTGTGTCTTGCAGACGTATTTGGTGTTCGTGCTTGGATTTCCAGACTTACTGTCCAACAGCTGCAGATTATTATTATTATTATTATTATTATTATTATTATTAATAATAGCCATTACTATTATTACTATAGTATTACTATATTACTATTATAGCAATATAGTATTATTATATATAGTTTTACAGTAATGTAGTATTATTATTGTATATAGTATTATAGTAATATAGTATTACTATATTACTATTATTATAATATTTAATTTATTTTTATTTTTGTTTTTATTTTTATTTTTATTTTTATTTAATTTTAATTTTAATTTTAATTTTTTATTTTTATTTTTAATTTTTATAGTAGTGTATTTTATTTTTTAATTTAATTTAATTTCATTTAATTTAATTACCCCACCTCCCCAAAAATAAATAAATAATTTTATTTATTGGATTTCTCCTCCTGCCATGGTTTCACCCTTTATGTTTTCCTCTTCTCCCAGGGAACACAGGATGTAATTTGCTCCAGGGATGCTCATGCAGAGACCAGAAACCCCTCCTGGGGCTGGATCTCCTTTCTCAGCTGTGATCCCATGGGGCAAAGAGCTTTCCATGCTGGCAGCCTGTGGTGCTGCTGGGATGCAGGATGTGCTCTCCTTTCCCAGCCCTGCCAGAGGAATGTGCTCCTTGAGTCAATAGGAAGCTAATTAAGCCATTTATCTGGGAAAAGCAGCCACTCCTGGTGAGCTGAGCTGGCAGGGTGGAGGAGGAAGGAGCACAGAGCTGGGGAAAGCAGCACAAGGCTGTGGGCTGCTCCTGGAAAGGGAGAACCTGACCAAGGTGGGTTTCATCCCCAGCATTCCCTGCCAGGACCCAGCCCATCCCTAGGTCAGATCCTGGTCTTGCAAGTGCTGCCTGAAATGAGTCCCTGAGGATGCTGCAGTGCTAAAATCACCAAAAAACTGCTTTTCTAGCTGAGAATTTGGTGCTCAGTTCTATAACACCCACCATTCTCACCCATACTGATGAACACTGTTTATTCCCAGCTGTCAGTGCATCCCTCTGGGTGTCCAGAGTTGCCGAGGACCCCGCCAGGGGGCTCAGAGACCCTGGCACGCAGCCCAGAGCACCTGGGGATTTGATTTTGACCCCTGGAGCAAATTACCAGCTTTGTATGAGGACCTGAAAGTCACACAGGTTTGAATGGTGTAATAACAAAATGATCACAGCGTGAAAATGTGATTTTAGATTTTAGGATTTTTGGTATGGGGGTTATGGGGACAAGATGGAGGAACTTGAGCATGGCCAGCCTTTCTCCTCCTTCTTCTTGTTCTCCATTTTCTGCTGTGATGGTGGCACTTTGGGATTGGTTTAGAGCAGAAGTGCACTGTCTAACATAGGTGATAGGTATTGGGAATTAAGTGTAAATATGTTATACGTAGTTTGTAATATAAAAGGACCAGAGTGCCTGTGGCTGCCCTGCTGAGCAGATCTCGGCTGGGCAGAAAGAAAATTTTATAGATAAGAATTAATAAACAACCTCAAGACCGAAAAGTAAAGAGTCCAGACTCGTTCTTCAGTTATGTGAGCCGAAGCAGAGACACCCTGCACATCTCGGGGCAGCAATGAACAACCAAAACCTGAGACCCAGCTGCCCCTCAGCTCTGTGCCATCCGTGCAGGGCACCCAAATCCCATTTTTCCCCCCTCAAACTCCCCTCTCAAGGCTTGCTGTTTGTAGAGCAGGGCTCTGCACTGAAGCAGGCTGCACTCTAACTTTAAATTGACATTTTTAGTGGAGCCCTGGGAGGTTTTTCCGAGGAGCGCAGCCTATTCTTCAGGGCTTTTATAAGCCTTTAGTAGCTTAAGACACAACTAAGTTGGCCCTAATCCCTCATAAAAGCACGTAGGTTTTCTTGCCCTTCTGCTGCATCAAGGTCTTAGCTGGGTTCTTTCCTTCGCTGTTGTGTTTGTCAGAAGGATGGGAAGGAAATGCCTGTGAAATTTTCCTTTTGAAAGACCTGGATCCTCAGATCAAACCCATCCAGGGGGGGCTGTGGACAGGAGATGGGTTCCATGGGACAGCGGGAATGTCTCATCCCTGATGTGGCACAAATCCTTTTGGTTGCATGGATGTGAAGGACCTGGGGAAATCTTTGGTCAGTGATCCAGTGTGACCGTGTTCACAGGGGTCTGAGGATGAGAGAGGAGATGAGGGTCTGACTCCATGTTTCAGAGGGCTATATTTATTATTTTATGATATATATTACGTTAAAACTATACTAAAAGAATAGAAGAAAGGATTTCATCAGAAGGCTGGCTAAGAATAGAAAAAGAAGGAATGATAACAAAGACTTGTGTCTCGGGCTCTCTGTCCAAGCCAGCTCACTTTGGTTGGCCATTAATTAGAAACAACCGACATGGGCTAATCAAAGATCTACTTGTTGCATTCCACAGCAGCAGATAACCATTGTTTGCATTTTGTTCCTGAGGCCTCCCAGCTTCTCAGGAGGAAAAATCCTAGGAAAGGATTTTTCATAGAAGATGTCTGTGACAATCCAGAGTGAGGGGAGCAGTGAAAAAATATATAAAAAAAAGGATTTCTTCAGCAAAATAACAGTAACCCTGCTGTGAGAGGGGCTCTGCAGCTCTGCCCCCACAAGGAGATGCCCAGCCATGGGTGAGTTGGGTTTTATCCTTCACTTTGGAGAAGATTCTTGGGTTCTGGCTGGGGTTTATTCTCAGAAACATGGTTCTTGTGAGGCGAGATTAAATGCTGCCTTGAAAGTTTGGAAATGGGTGGATGCAGAGCTGGAGGGGTCTGTGCTTGGCCAGGGCTGGGCAGGGATTTATTCCCCAAGAGAATTCTCCTTGCAGCTGAGCTGTGCCTCCTTCTCCAGCCCTTCCAGACCTGGGGCTGCCCCAGCATCACTCTGTGGTGGGTGTGGGAGTGTTCCAGACCCCAAAAGGAGGAATTCTGCAGCCAGGGCAGCCTGGGGGGAATGAACCCTGTGCTGGATGTTATCCTTGCACTGTGACAGGGAGGGAAGCATCTTTGAGAGCCCCAAACCCCCAAAGAACCCTCTGGGGTGACACCAGGGATCACAGCAGGGAGAGGCTGAACACAAACAGGGAATTTTCTCACCCCACAGCCCAGAATGATGTGAGCTGCAGGAAAGGATGGATCACACTGGTGCTGAGCATGAACACACAACTCTGCACCCCAAAACCACACACAACGGGGCTTGCCTGCTGGTGGGGGGAAATTCGGGTCCCTGTGGGCCAGCCTGGCAGGAGCTGCCCCATTTGCATATTAGGGGTGAGTTTATGAATTATGCAGCCTCCACAGCACGTCCAGAGGAATCGGCTGCAGCATGGAAAGCATATTTATCTTGGTGTCTCATTGATTTATTTTTCCTCTCCTGTTTTTTCAAGCTTGAGCAGCTGCAGCAAGGAAGGGAAAAGAGCCCAGGCAGCCAGGGCTGCAGTGGGACACTGTCCCCTCCCTGCAGCCATCGGTCCCATGGGGCTTCTCCTCAGAGCTGGGAGCTGTTCCATGGAGACCAACATGTTCTGAGCACTCTGGTGCTTGTTTTGGTGGAGCAGCAGCCTGGGGATCTTTCAGAGTGAGTGGAATCATTTTTAGTGTTCCTGAAGGGTGACACGGACCATGGGGTGGTGAGAGGAACAGTGGCCAAGAACTGTGGGCACCCTCACAGGTCCTAGGCAGGAGCCAGGCTGTGAGGAGACATCAGAACATTCGTCCTCACCTGGGTAGAAATGCAAGCATCCATCATCACATTGTCTCCATTGTCTCTTTGTCCATCCATCCACCCTTTCCACTCATTAACTTCACCATCTGCTCCTTCATTTATCTCCCATCCTGGCCAGTAAATCATCCCTGTCTTCCCTCTACATCCATGCATGAGGGAAGAATCTCTTGGTCCCCTCCTCATCCCAGACCCCCAGGGCCATGACCCTGCTTTGAGCAAGGCTCCATCCAGGAGCGAAGCTCCCAAATCCCTTGGGGCTTTATTTTATATCTTAGATGGCTCCAAAGCACTCAGGGACTGCAGGAAGGAATCAGACCTGCTCCATCCCCAGGTGCTGGACTGCAGGTACCACTCACATCCTCTCGGGTTGCTGTTGATAATTGCTGCCCCGAGATGTGCAGGGTGTCTCTGCTTTGGCCCACGCAGCTGAAGAACGAGTCTGGACTCTTTACTTTTCGGTCTTGAGGTTGTTTATTAATTCTTATCTATAAAATTTTCTTTCTGCCCAGCCGAGATCTGCTCAGCAGGGCAGCCACAGGCACTCTGTGTTGTCCTTTTATATTACAAACTACGTATAACATATTTACACTTAATTCCCAATACCCATCACCTGTGTTAGACAGTGAGCTTCTACTCTAGACCAATCCCAAAGTGCCAACATCACTGCAGAAAATGGAGAACAAGAAGAAGGAGAAGAAAGGCTGGCCATGCCCAGGTTCCTCCATCTTGTCCCCATAACCCCCATACCAAAAATCCTAAAATCTAAAATCACATTTTCACGCTGTGATCATTTTGTTATTACACCATTCAAACCTGTGTGACTTTCAGGTCCTCGTACAAAGCTGGTATCTTGCTCCAGGGGTGAAAATCAAATCCCCAGGTGCTCTGGGCTGTGTGCCAGGGTCTCTGAGCCCCCTGGTGGGGTCCTTGGCAACTCTGGACACCCAGAGGGATGCACTGAGTTCTGACAACATTCACACTTCACCTGCCTTCTCCCGCATCCCTGGAAGCATCCCCAGGTGCCGGACTGCAGGTACCACTCACATCCATGCCCCACCTGCCTTCTCCTGCATCCCTAGAAGCTCTCAGCCCTCCCAGCTGTGCCCTTTTCCCCCCAGCAGCAAAGGTTAGCCGAGATCACAGAGCCAGCCGGCTGCCCAGATTCCCACTCCCTAGGGCTAATTATGGAACAACATTAGATAAAAGTCAACATATGTTGTAAAAGGCACTATGTATCAGCGCCTGACAGCTCCTAACAATGTGCTCGTGTAACAGCTGTCAGGCTGCAATGCCTGGAAATGAGGAATATGTTGATTTATGGATATCAGATCTGCCCTCACGTTGGCTGACAGCGACGCGTAGCACCCACCAGGATGGGCTGTTCCCCACGCCCTGGCTCAGCCTCCTGCTCTTCCCAGGGATGGTTCACTTCCAGAGGTGCCCATGTTTGTGTTGCTGCTCCTACAGAGGAGGAAAATCCCCAGATCCTGTTGTTTCTGGCCCCTCTCTGTGACGGTGTCCACAGGGGTCTTAGGATGAGGGAAGAGATGAGAATCTGACTCCATGTTTCAGAAGGCTTGATTTATTATTTTATGATATATATTATATTAAAACTATACTAAAAGAAATACAAGAAAGGATTTCATCAGAAGGCTGGCTAAGAATAGAAAAGGAAGGAATGATAACAAAGGTTTGTGACTCAGACAGAGAGTCTGAGCCAGCTGACTGTGATTGGCCATTAATTAGAAACAACCACATCAGACCAATCCCAGGTGCACCTGTTGCATTCCA
Source organism: Ammospiza nelsoni (assembly GCF_027579445.1). Taxonomy (NCBI): domain Eukaryota; kingdom Metazoa; phylum Chordata; class Aves; order Passeriformes; family Passerellidae; genus Ammospiza; species Ammospiza nelsoni. Next base: position 3,749,528 of record NC_080656.1, on the reverse strand, counting down.
CAGCAGCAGATAACCATTGTTTACATTTTGTTCCTGAGGCCTGTCAGCTTCTCAGGAGGAAAAATCCTAAGGAAAGGATTTTTCATAGAAGATGTCTGTGACACCTCTCCACGGGCTCGGAGAGCAGGGAGGTTCATCCAGCTCAGGAAGGATGTGGAGCTGCTGGAGAAAGGCACCAGCATCATCAGAGAGATGGAGCAACTCTGCTGGGAGGGAATGCTGAGAGAATTTGGATTGTTCAGACTGGAGAAGGGGAGCTGAGGGGTAACCAAATATCAGCCTCCCAGTACCTGAAGGAGCCAATGAGAAGGATGGGGAGAGATGTTTTACAAGAGCTTCGAGCAACAGGAAAAGGGGAAATGGCTTCAGCCTGACACAGAGTAGGAGTAGATCAGGTATTGGGAGGGAATTCTCCCTTGTGAGGGTGGTGAGGGCCTGGCACAGGGTGCCCAGAGGAGCTGTGGCTGCCCCTGGATCCCTGGAAGTGGATTGGACAGGGCTTGGAGCAGCCTGGGATAGTGGAAGGTCCCTGTCTGTGGCAGGGAGTGGAACACAATGATCTTTAAATTGCTTTCCAATCCAGGCCATTCTCTGATTCTATGGTTCATTTCTATATAGTACTGAAGTTCATTTCTGTGCTAATTGTAATATTTTATTTAAAATGCAATCAATAAATATTTGCTGGCCCAACAAAGCCTTCTTCCTCCCTTATCCCTCCCTATTTCAGAGCTCTGACTGCTAAGGGAAGGGAAGGGAAGGGAAGGGAAGGGAAGGGAAGGGAAGGGAAGGGAAGGGAAGGGAAGGGAAGGGAAGGGAAGGGAAGGGAAGGGAAGGGAAGGGAAGGGAAGGGAAGGGAAAGGAAAGGAAAAAGGAAAGGAAAGGGAAAAGGAAAGGAAAGGAAAGGAAAGGAAAGGAAAGGAAAGGAAAGGAAAGGAAAGGAAAGGAAAGGAAAGGAAAGGAAAGGAAAGGAAAGGAAAGGAAAGGAAAGGAAAGGAAAAGAAAGGGAAAGGGAATGATAATGATAATAAAATCTTGTGACTGACCAGAGTCCCAACACAGCTGGACCTGTGATTGTTCATCAAGTAGAACCAACCAACATAGACCAATCACAGATGCACCTGTTTCATTCCGCAGCAGCAGATAATTATTGTTTTTCTTTCCCTCTGAGGCTTCTCAGCTTCTCAGATCAAAAGGATTTTTCATAAAATATGAAAATATGAAAAAAATTTATTTAAAAAATCCCAGCTAGGATCTGGGGGGTCCTGAACCACGGACATTCCCACTGCAGCAAAAAGCAGAGGTTCCATCCAGCTGCTGGCAGGGTTCGTTAGTGGCTCCCACTAATCAGCTTTGATGGGAACAGGGCAGGAAATTCCTCCTGGCTTTATTAGGCACGCTTGGCTGGATGCTCCCAGGTACAGCTGAGCCTGAGGGAACCCTGATCCTGCTCAGATCTGTGGGGCTTGGGCTCATGTTTGGCAAGGAAAGAGCTGTTGGGAAGTGTTTTTTTTGGCTCAGGTGGGGTTGTTGGGGAGGCATGAGGGGATAAAGCAGCCCCAAACTCATGTAATTTAAAATACAGGAGTGCATTCACTTCCCCTCCTTGTTTTCAGCAGCCCTCAATGCTCCGGGAGCTGTGTAATGGAGATGTTTCTTCCTGGGAATGGGGTGGGACGGGATGGTTTTGGTGCAAGCTGGGTTTGCTCCCCCATGGGAGGTGCCAGCCTGGCCAGGGATCCAGCAGGATCCAAGGTTCCTCTTGGGAAGGCCCTGGATCCAAAATTAATTTGAGGTGGGGATGTTTTTTCAGCTCTTAATGTCAAGAGACATCATTTTTAGTTTCCTTTTCCAAACGCTGATCCCTAGCAGGATTTGCATCTCTCTAATTTATTCCAGCCATGTTTTCCTGTATGTGCACTCTGGTTTTTCCTGCATTTTGTGGGGCTGTTTTCCTGATTTTTTTTTTTTGGTAAATATGAATAAAGATGTGATCTGCAAGTGCTCTAACTCTTTTTATTTTTGGGTGCTGGGGTCTCATCCCCTGTAACAACCCTGCCAAGCTCCCCCTGCTTACAGGAATGTGTAAATCCCAGTAAAAATGCTCATTCAATTGAAATTTGAAAATATAATAAAGCCGGTTATATCACTTTATAAAAAGTAATAAAAAAGAAGGTTAATGTCCTTCCTCAACTTGCAGCCTGTGTGTTTTAATCTGCAAAACAATAATGGAAAACTCCATTTATGGAGCTGCAGAGTGGGTTGGACTGAGCCTTTACAAAACCTCACATAAGACTAAATAAACTCTGGCTCCATTGCAATTTGCTCTTTATAGGCTGATATTTACCAGCCTAGCAACCCCTCTACTTCCTAACTTGAATATATTTCATTTTTTTAATACATATTCATTATTTACAAACTTGTTTCCACTCTCCAATTTCTGCTGCTTTGTGTGATTTCTCGTGGGAATTCTTTTAATATGCAGATTTCATAGGAAATATTTTTATATATAGATATTTTGCCTATGTAATTATCTCAGGTCTATTGTGTTTAATTCCAAATATAACTTTGCAATTCCCCAAAGGATGGCTCTATTTTAGGTTTTCGCCTCTTGGGGGAAGTTTTATTAACCACACGTGTGTGTGTGTGGATGGGGGAATATCCAAAATCCTCATGCAGGGCAAATCTGTGAGGAGGAGGTGGGAAAGCAGCTCCGGGATGTTTTATTTTGCCCCAATGGTGGGGAAAAATCTCTGGGAGTTTTTGCATTTCCCCTCTTTTGGGGTGCAGGAACTGGTGGCTGCTGGAGGAGCAAGAAGCTCCCACAGACCATATTGAAAGCAAATGCACATTAATGGGCTTTTTTTCCCTTTTTTTTTTTTTTTTTTTTTTTTTTTCTTTATTAATGGGGTTTGGACACTGAGCCTGGGATTCATCCAGGCTGGACCAAGAGCCCTGTGGCATTTGGAATGCAAATCACCCAGCCATGCCTTAATCATTACCACCGGGAGACAATTAGGGTTAAAATATAGATTTTTCCACAACAAGGCCAAACTGTAGAGGCATAAAAAGAAAAAAAAAAAAAAAAAAGTCTGGCTATGATTCATTTATATCAGCCTGTTGCTTTGAGGACGTTTTTAGAGGCTGGGAAGCCTAAAACCAGAGATCTGCTCCAAAACAGGGGGGAAAAGTGGGGTTTAGGTGGGTTCCACCCCTGTGGAATTCAGAATTCAGGGCTGGCTGATCCCACAGAATTCCCCCCAGCAGCAAAAAAGGGCTGGAAACGGGGAAATTAGCCAGCTGTGCTGGAATCTGATCGAAAGTGCAAAGCAGAGGATGAGGGAGGTGAACAGAAAGGGCCTTTTTTGCATTTTGATAATCTTGTGGGCTTTATGAGCAAGGTAAAGTTAATAACGTGGGACAAGAGCCTTGCTGAGCACTGCCCGGGGCTGTGCAGGGAGGGGGATGAGGAAAGGGGATGTGTCGGAACTCGGTGCATCCCTCTGGGTGTCCAGAATTGCTGGGACCCCACCGGGGGGCTCGGAGACCCTGGCACACAGCCCAGAGCACCTGGGGATTTGATTTTGACCCCTGGAGCAAGTTACCAGCTTTGTATGAGGACCTGAAAGTCACACAGGTTTGAATGGTGTAACAACAAAATGATCACAGGGTGGAAACGTAGATTTTAGGATTTTTGGTATGGGGGTTATGGGGACAAGATGGAGGAACTTGGGCATGGCCAGCCTTTCTCCTTCTTCTTGTTTCCATTTTCTGCAGTGATGTTGGCACTTTGGGATTGGTTTAGAGTAGAAGTGCACTGTCTAACATAGGTGATGGGTATTGGGAATTAAGTGTAAATATGTTATACGTAGTTTGTAGTATAAAAGGACAACACAGAGTGCCTGTGGCTGCCCTGCTGAGCAGATCTCGGCTGGGCAGAAAGAAAATTTTATAGATAAGAATTAATAAACAACCTCAAGACCGAAAAGTGAAGAGTCCAGACTTGTTCTTCAGTTATGTGAGCCAAAGCAGAGACACCCTGCACATCTCGGGGCAGCAATGAACAACCAAAACCCGAGAGGGATGGGAGAGCCCCGGGGGCACATGGGGGACATGGGGGACACTGGGGGTGAGCAGCTGGTGCCAGGCTGGGCTCCCCCTTTGCCCCCTTGGCTTTTCCCCAGGGATTTACCCAACACTGATCCCACTGATGGTGAAAATGCAGGAAAAATTATTTTTTCACAATTTCTGGCCTTGGAGGGAGAAGAAGGGGGGAAAGAAGAATGGAAAAGGTTTGATTCCACAGGTCATTGCCAATCTCAGCTCTCTGTGGTGTCTCCTTGCTCACCTGTCCTGTCTCAGCATCATGACTGGGACCCATGGGTGGGAGTCAGGCTGCCCCAGGACCCGCACAACAATTTTCCCTTCCTTTTTCCTCCCTCCTGCTCTCTGCTTTCCCCAAATCAGAGGGTGAGGGATGGGGAGCAGCCTGTCCTGCCCCTCCTGTGCACCTTGGAATGCCCTTCCCAAAGCCAAACCCCGTGGCCAGAGCCAGCACACGGCTTTGGATAATCCTTGCCCAGATTGTGGAGGTGTCCCTGTGGGGAAAACCCAACAACAGCCGCGCTCTAATCTTTAATTAGAGAGTTAATTACCCTCAGAGGCTTGTGAGGGGCTGGCTGGACAGGGAGGGAAGCTGCTTTGTGAGTGCAATAGGGGGCAAAGACCTTTGGGGCTGGGAGGACTGGTGGCTCCTGATTTTGACTGGATGAGGGGTCGACACACCTGTTCTGTCCCTCTGTCCCCTGTCCTGTCCTGTCCCCAGGGAGGGGTCCCAGGAATGCTGGGTTTGGCTGGACAGAGGGGTGGATGCCTGTCCTGTTCCTCTGTCCCCTCTCCTGTCCCGTCCCCAGGGATGGATCCCAGCCTAAATCCAGCTCTCCACCCCCTGTTCCTGGCAATGTGGGGGTCTGGGTGTCACCATCCTGGTGCAGGGGTTCCAGCAAGTGGCACTCTGCTGAGGAGATGTGCTGGCCTACAGGGACATGGGCTCTTGGTGGCCTCTCTGTCACCTGCTTGGTCTCTAACACTGAAAGCAAAAAGCAGGAACACAAACGGTGTGTGAGAGCCCAGTGCTGTGCAGGGCACACTGAATGTGGCACATGGGACAGGGCACACAGAACAGGTCACACTGTGCATGGCACATGGGACAGGGCACACTGAATGTGGCACATGGGACAGGGCATGTGGGACAGGGCAAAGTCTGCATGGTTCTGAGCACATGGCACAGGGTATATTGCACATGGCACACGTCTAACAGCCCATGTCACACAGGCCATGTCACATGTAACCCAGCCCATGGCACATGGCCCACTGTGTATGACACACACACTTACCCCATGGCACACAGTGCCTGGCACACAACCCATGTCACCCAGCGCCGTGTCACCAAGCCCATGTCCCACATCCCATGTTCCTCAGCCCATGTCCCATGTCCCCAGCCCTGTCACATCTCCAGCCCTGTCACACCCCCAGCTCATGCCACATGTTTCCCAGCCCGTGTCCCTAGCCCATGTTCCCCAGCCCTGTCACCCAGCCCCATGTCACCAAGCCCATGTCCCACATCTCACGTCACCCAGCCCATGTCCCATGTCCCCAGCCTTGTCACATCCCCAGCCCATGTCCCATGTCCCTCTGCCCATGTCCCATGTCCCCAGCCCTGTCACATGTCCCCAGCCCATGTCCCTCTGCCCATGTCCCATGTCCCCAGCCCTGTCACATGTCCCCAGCCTATGTCCCCAGCCCATGTCACGCCCCCAGCCCTGTCGCAGCCCCTGCCCAGCACCGGGGTCCCCGCGGGGCTGTGACCGGCGGCAGTGACCAGAGGAGGGCGCTCTCGGCTCAGAATTGCCCCTCCCAGCTCCTGCCCCGCCCCACCTGCAGCCCCCCAAAATCCCAACCCCAGGTGCAGAACAGCCCCCCAAAATCCTAACCTCAGGTACAGATCAGCCTCCCCTGTCCCCCTCCAGCTCTGCAGCCCCCCAAAATGCCCCACTTCAGATGCAGAACAGCCTCCCCTGTGCCCCTCCAGCCCCTGTGGCCCTGCCCCATCTGCAGCCCCCTAAAATCCCAACCCCAGGTGAAGAAGAGCCCCCCAAAATCCCCAACCCCAGGTGCAGAACACCTCCCCTGTCCCCATCCAGCCTTGCTTTACCTGCAGCCCCTCAAAATCCCAACCCCGGCTGCAGAACAGCTTCCCCTGTCCCCCTCCCAGCCCCTGCCCCACCTCACCTGCAGCCCCCCAAAATCCCCCACCCCAGGTGCAGAACAGCCTCCCAAAATCCCCCTCCAGCCCTTGTGACCCCGCCCCACCTGCAGGCCCCCAAAATCCCAACCCCAGGTGAAGAAGAGCCTCCCAAAATCCCAACCCCAGGTGCAGAACAGCCCCCCAAAATCCCCCTCCAGCCCCCCAAAATCCCCAACCTCAGGTGTAGAACAGCCTCCTCTGTCCCCCTCCAGCCCCCCTACCCTCCTGACCCCCTCCCAGCTTGGGGGGTTCTGGCATGGGAAGGTTCTGGCATCATCCCATTGCACCCCCAGTGTCACTCAGTCCCCCCCTGGAGCATTGGGGACCCCCCAGGCATGGGGCCCAGCCCAGGGAAAAGCCCAAACCAGCAAAAGGGACTCGGTGCCAGGGAGGGGAGTGAGTGTAATGATGGGAAAATAAGGGGAAAATAAGGCAAAGTAGGAAATCAGCACAACAAAGTTGACTAAAGCAAATATTTCCATCCCTGCAGGAGGGAGCTGGGCTGACTGGAATGCTAAAGCTGCCCCTATTTGCATCTTTTTAAATAGGAGCCGATAAAAGCAAATACTCCACCGCCAATAATTATAATATTTTAATTGCCTTTCTTCAGGGCTTTTGTTTTTCAGCGAGACACAAAAGCTGTGTGTAAACTGGCAGAAATAAATATCCCTGCTGGTGTGGGTTTGGGTGAGATTCCAGGGTCCTGTTTGTGCTCCTCAGGGCCTGCAGCATCCCTGGGGCTCAGCTGTGACCTGGGGGTTGCACAGGGGAACCAGGGGGTGAATTTTGTTCCCCTCTCCCTCCCAAATTCCTAATTGTAGGTCCCCCCCATCCCTGTGCTGCTGTTGGGATTTTAGAGCACTTGTAGAACAAGTTTGGTTTTGGGATCCCCCTCCCAGACCCCAAACTCTCATATTTGGGCAGAATGGGGGCTCAGAAAGTTGGAATCTTTCCAACCCAAATGATTCCAGAAAACCCCTCCCCAGTTCCATTATGGTATAAAAAAATGGAGCCTTTCATTGATAAATACATGATTTGGGTTTGGGGGTGATATATCCCTGCTTTCCCCCATGTTTTTAATTCACATCACATTTTTCACTTGCTAGCAAGGGCCCCATCCAGAGCTTCCCTTGCTCTGGGGGATTTGGGGTTGTTCCCCCAGCCCAGCACACCTGGGTGGGTGCTGCAGGTGAGCTGGGAGCTCCCAGCATCCCTGAGCCCCTGGAGGAGCAGGAGGAGGAGGAGGAAGAGGAGCAGGTTCATCCTGCAGAGTGGGAGAGCTGGAGGATGTGGGGGAGGCTGAGGGTGAGCCGTGGATGTCTTTATTTTTGGGTTTAATTCCTTAGCTACAATGGAAAGATTTGGGTTTTTAATAAGTGAATGGAGCTGTTGCTGTGTGCAGCTGCCTTCTCTCAGCTCTGCTGGCTCCAGAAAAGGAATTTTGGTGATTTTTCCAGTCTAACAGGGAGCCACGTTGTGCAAATCACCCCCAAACTGTGCTGTGGGGTGTCTGAGAGCTGCAGTGAAAACTCCACTCCTCCACTCTTGATACCCCATGGAAAAATGATTTACAAGGAGGATGCCCCAGTTGGATTTGGGTTCCAATTACCAATTTGGATTGGTGTTTAGTGTCACCAAATGTCCCTGAGTGTGCCCAAGTACCCCCCAGTTCCCCAGAGAGCTCTCCACACGGCTCAGCTTAGGGCAGAACACATTAATATGGAATTCCCAGAGGAATTAAAGTCTTTCCAAGCTGGGTTCTGAGCAGGACTTGCTTTGGTGGGTTCCCTCCCTATGGTGGTGGCCCTGGAGCTGCTCCAGCACAGGAGGGCTGGGTCCTGCTCTCCTTTGAGGCTCCAGGGAGTGTCCTAGGGGAGAGAAAGTCCCCCCATCCTCTGGGCACCCCCAAACTGCCTGGGAAGGAGGGAGAGTGCAGCTGCTGAGCCCTGAATTTGGGGTGCACTGAGGTGAAATCTCATTTTTGCAGGATAGTGTGGGGCTGGATTTGTTGTTTGCTGCCCAGGAAGGATTTTTGTCACATTTTATGAAAACTCCTTTCCTTAGGATTTTTCCTCCTGAGAAGCTGAAAGGCCTCAGGAACAAAATGCAAACAATGGTTATCTGCTGCTGTGGAATGCAACAGGTGCATCTGGGATTGGTCTCATGTGGTTGTTTCTAATTAATGGCCAATCACAGTCAGCTGGCTCGGACTCTCTGTTCCAGCCACAAACCTTTGTTATCATTCCTTCTTTTTCTATTCTTAGCCAGCCTTCTGAGGAAATCCTTTCTTCTATTCTTTTAGATTTTAATGTAATATATATCATAAAATAATAAATCAGCCTTCTGAAACATGGAGTCAGATCCTCATCTCTTCCCTCATCCTCAGACCCCTGTGAACACCACCACAGATTTTCCTCCTGATTTTTGGCTGGTTTGGCACTGAAGTGAAATCTCATATTTCCAGGGTGGTGTGGGGCTGGATTTGCTGTTTGCTGCCCAGGAAGGATTTTCCTCCTCTTTTTGGCTGGTTTGGCTGATAGTGAGGAGTTTGTAGGGGGAAAGGGGAGCTGGGTTTCTGGGCAGGGGTCCTGTGGAGGGTGGGCTGATTGAGAAGAGTAGGAACAGGGTCACCCCTGTGGGATGGAGGTTCAGGATGGGTTTTGGGGTGGGAAGGAGCTGCTGATGTGGGGAAAGAGAAAGAGGGAGGGAAGTGGAACAGGAGCAGCATGGTTTGACCCAGGTTCAGCCTCCTGCAGTGTTGCAGGATTTAACTGGGATTGGGGGATCCCAAAAGGGCAGATCTTGAACCCCTCTTTGGGGGAAACTTGCCCCAGCTCCACAGGCAGTTTCCTCTGCCATTCCAGCTCCAGGCATAAATCCCAAGGGAAGCAGGGTTCATTGGTGCTCCTGGGATGACTTGTTTTATTTAGATTTTCATTCCTGGAAAGAGACTGAGACCTTTCCCCCCCCCCCCCCCCCCCTTTTTTTTTAGTGTTTCACATTGATATAACACAGAATATTTTGCTGTTTTCTCTGTGCCTGGCCCTGAAGCAGTGGGGATGGAGCAGGAAAGGATTTTTCCTTCTGTTTTCCCAGCTGTCAGAGGGGGACACAACAACACCCCCTGGCATCCCCCAGAGCTGCTGAAGCCTCTCCTTGCCCTTCCCCATCCCATTTCCAGCCTGTCCACTGAACCAAGGGGTGCTGAACAAACCAACCAACCTCAAACTGTCCCCTCTGCTGGGGGGCATCACCAGAATTTGTTTCTTTGCAGTTCAAATTAATTTCCCTGCCCCTGGGTCCAGGGCTGTGCTCAAAAGTGCAAATAAACCTCGGGCACGTCTCGCTTGTGTGCCCCAGGATCCACGTGCAACAAGATATTTGCAGGGTCAGGGACTAATAATTTAAACTGCTGAGCAAAATAAATAAGTGTAAAGCAAAACCCAAACCCAGAGCGCCACAGGAGCAGGCAATATTGTTTGCTTTTCAAATAGACACACGAAAAATACAAACAGTAGCAGGAGGGATACAGAGATTAAAATTTTTATAAAAACAAAATAGCAGCAATCCCACCAGGAAGCAGTGTTTCCATTTTGTATGTGCATAAGATTAGCAACACTTTGCTGCCTGCTATGAGCATCCCTCTTTCCCTCCTTCTGGGAAATTTTGACCAAAAAAAAAATATCTTTTTGGACCAAAAGGAAAAGAAAAAATTAAGATGATTAAGATTTCCTGCAGAAAATGTTGACTTTTTAAATTGGATGTTGTCCCTGCTCTGGCCTAGGAAACATCCCCCTTTTTACTTTTCCCACACAAACCCTGGAAAGTTGGAATTTAATGCCTCCCTTGCAAATCTTGATGTGTCATAAACCTGAAATCCATATGGAAGGAGGAGAGGGAAGAGCTGGCTCTGTGTCAGGGAGTTCTGAGCCAGAGGGGAGCGAGGTGTGTGCCTGGGTGGACACTGTGCAGCCACAGCTGCTGCTCCTGCTGGGCTTTGAGCCTTCCTGCTGCAAATTGTGATTCCTGGAGTGTCACCACAGGGACTTCCAGAGGCAGGTCCCCAGGTGGCTGTGTCTGAGCACCACAGGGAGCCGTGCCCTGAGCCCACTGCCATTCCTGCAGCTGCTTTCCCTTGGTAAGGGAATGTTTTCTGCCCGATGTATTTTGAGGATCTCAGAGTGTTTGACTTTTGCAGTTTCAAAATTGGAAAGAAAAGGCTGAAATTGGTGGTTTGGTCAATAAAAAGCTCCAATCTATTCCCTTTTCAACTTCACTTTTGCCATTTAATGCTTGGACTGGCCCTCAGTGCTCCGGTTTAGTTGACAGGGCAATGATGGGTTAAACAAACTCCATGATCTTGGGGGTGCTTCCCAAACTAAACGATTCCATTTAGTGCAGTAACCCCTTGTCCAGCTGCTTGGAGTCACTGCTGAGTCCCCAGGGCTCCTCTTTATTGCCAGCCGGGGTCTCTGTACAAATCACAAATGGGATGGGGCTGCTGTGGAACATGCCTTGAGCTGTTTTCTTTTCCAGCATCGGCCTCATTACATGGTTATGGCAATGGGAAGGTGCCACCAGCTCACATCCCAGGCAGCAGACCAAGAACTTAATGTTACAACTCACTTTATAAGTTTTTTGACCAATCACAGACAGCAAAAGCACATTGACAGTAGTTCCATCCAACCACTATAAGCACACGTGCCTTTGGTTAAAACAATGCTTGCTTATTTCTAATACAACACCTGCTTGTAAGCCTTAAAACACAATGCACAGAGCTCCATTATTAAGCTTAGAACTTCCTAATATCTTGATAGATAAACTTTTCTGCAGCTTAGGGAGTTATTCTAGACAAGCATTAATGCACAGACCATAGTTTTATTTGTCCTTGCTTTTCTAGTTTTTAAATGATTTTTCTGCTGACCTGTCTCATGGCTGCTGCTTAGCTCTAATCACAGTTCTGCTATCTCTGAGGCCTGCCTTTTGCAGCTTTCCCAAAACCCTCTGATTTTGTGGATTCCCACACCTCTTTTGTGCTGTCATGTATCCAAAGTGAGCTTGGAGCTGGAATTTGGAGTTTTTTGGACCTGGCATGGCTGGTGCTGACCTCATCCCCAGCTCCCCACAGCCCCCCTCAGACACCCCCATTCTCCTGGCATCAAACCTGAGCTAAAGCACGAGTGGGGTGGGAACTCCAGGGAGCTGCAGGGGTGGCTTTGACAAGCAGATCCCACCACATCCTCACCTTCCTCACGAGCGTTTGCGGGGCCGGCAGCGCCCGTGCCCACCCCTCTGCAGAAGGCTGGAGCCAGCATTTGAATAATGAATTCTGCTTAAGACTGAAAAGCTCCGAGATCCATCTGTAACAAGACTCGAAATAATTACAGCTGATGATTGCCTGGTACCTCAGCCAGAAAAAACAGAACAGATTTTGGCCGCCAGCAATTACAAGCAGCACCCGCTCGAGCACAGGGAGAACTTTGTGAGTGAATTCATGAATACATTTGTGTGGATCAGGAGCGGTGGGGATGGGGTTTGGGGGTGCAGGAGTGTGGGGAGGAGGTGTCTGTGCTCACATGGATCCATGAAAACTCATCTGGGAGAGCAGTGGGTGTTCCCTTGGGGTGTGTGTCTGTCTGCAGCATCGTTTGGGGAAGGGAGGAGCAGGGAATCCATACCCAGGCCAGAGTTTGGGGTTGTTATCCACACCAGGATAAGAAATGGTGGGGAGATAGGGGAAAAACAGGGAAAAGTGTGGCCAAAATGAGGCCCTTCCCAGGAGCAGAGGAGAAAACCAGGAAGAAGTGTGGCCAAAATGAGACCCTTCCCAGGAGCAGAGGAGAAAACCAGGGAAAAGTGTGACCAAAATGAGACCCCTCCCAGGAGCAGAGGGACATGTGGAGGTGGCAGAAGAGGGCGATGAATTTTGGACCCTGCCAAACATCTTCCTCCTGTTCCTTTGGGTTTGTGGCTTCACAGGCAGGGCCTGAGCAGAGCAGGGTTGTTTCTCCACCCAACACAACAGCACTCCCCTTTGGGACTGCCAAAAGCGCCCGTGCTGTCCCTGCTCAGATTTGCCTCTCGCATAATGGGGATAATTTATCAAATAGTGAATAATACGCTTCTCTTCTTCCATGTCTCCTCCACGTATCATTTCAACTGACTGAAAATTGTCAAATTAGACTATTTTCTTTGACTGTTCCATTTAGGAGCAGGGGGAGCCGAAGGCGCTGATAATTGCGCTGCGCGCTCTGCCAACGTCTTGTAAAATAACAGCGAATAAAACTGTTACTGCTCGAGCTGCAGGAATGTCCTGCTGGCTGAAACGTGGGCTTCTCTACTGAAACTGGATGCTGATGATCCTTAAAAGTCTGTTTTCTTTGCCCCCAGAGCGTGGCTGGCTGAGGCTGACTCGGGGAAACCTCCGCTCAGTGACTGTAAGGACGCGGCGCTATCGCGTTTTCCCATCCGCCAAAATTGCGTGTGCTCAGAATTGTCCCCGTGTAATGTGCCTGTATTAATCATTGCTCCCTTATCTTGTTCGCCTCCAATCTACAAGGATCTGCTTGGTTCTCCTCTGCACCTTAAATTCTCTTTTATCTCAACTGGTGTCACCGCCGAGCCTGCAGACAGCTGGAGCAGCTTTCCTCCTGCAGCTGGAAAACGCTGGACTCTCTGCCCTGTCCCCATCTCTGGATTTCTGTGGGATGTGGGACTTGGATGGACTGGCTGGAGCAGTGTTGGCATTTTGGAGGATGTGTGGGTGTCTCTGCTCTGCAGCCATCCTGGTGGCCATGTGAGATCCTTGTGGGAAGGGTGATCCTGGGGAGAGGGATGCTCCCAGCCTTTGGATTGGCGATTCAAGAGATCCAAAGAAATTTTGTGATGGGGGAGCCATGTGCTCTGTCAGGTTGTTTCCTTCCCCCCAGCCAGAATGACTCCCCATTTCTGGTGATGAGTCCATCTGGAAATAGGAAAGATAAACCTGGGAGACCTTGTGCATCTCTGGGTATTTCCACAGTGTACAGCAAGGGCCTGGGAGGCTTTTCCTCAGGGAATCTCTTGAACTGGTATTTCCCACCCAAGCTGAAGTGGATGCCAAACCAGAAGCACTTTATTTTATGCCAGAGCAGCCTGCCAGCCCAGAGCAGATATGCAGGGAGGGTTTGCTGGTCCTGCCCTATGTCCTGAGCTTATCTTATGTTGCCAGTGGGGTTTTAGTAGGCTCTGTATTTCTGTTGGTATTGGGATGCTGGGATTTCTTCGTCAGCGATTCAAGTTATTTTCTGCCTTTCCATCTTTATCACTAGAGCTGGTTAAATAAAACAGGAGCTACAAAATGCCTACTGAGTCCAGGTGCCCAATTTGAATTATGATGATTCTGTTATAGAATCCCAGAGTCTTTAAGGCTAAAAAAGACCTTTAAGATCATCAGGTCCAGCCACTATCGTGTTCACCATTAAACCATGTCCTCAAGTGCCACATCCACATGTTTTTTAAACACTTTCCAGGATGGTGATTCCCTGAGTAGTCTTTTCAAATGTTTCCCAACATTTGCCATGAAATAAACCTTGTCCTAATATCTAAGCTGGTGAAACTCGAGGCCTTTTCCTCCCATCCTGTCTCTCTGCACCACCCTGTTTTGGGATGAAACGTGAGGTGTTAAGTTTGTCGTCCCAAAATCCCCACAGCCTCTCCTGAAAAATCTCCATTTAAACCCAGAATATAGGAGCTGCTTGGGCAATATAGGCTGTGTGTGGCTTAATGGGACCCCAAATAAAGGGAACAGCTGGGTAATCAGTTCGAGTGGCTGGGAACCAGTTTACCGTGCATTAAGTATTCTTTGATTCAGTTTAATTGGGACATTGCAGAGACCCTGACGTCCAGTAATAAGGACAGTGGGAAGCTGATCAGACAGCTCGTTAACACTCAATTAATGTCGCTCTGTACGGCACAGCAGTAACTTTTAAAAAATGTATGTGCTCAGCCGAGGTGGAATGGGATTGCCAAGGCAATTTCCAGGGGGTCTGAGCCTGGGCTGCCGCGCGGGAGCGGCGCTGCCGCCGTGCCCGCGTGCAATTGAAGTGGAATTAAAAGTTGAAGTGCAATTTTTTTAGGTGAATGCAGTCACTTTACGCAGTGCAGACTCAGTTCATTTTTAATTTATAGGAGCAATTAAAGCACACTAAGAATAAAATTAATAAATCTTTAGCTAACTGACCGTGATTCTTCTGAAAACTCTTTTTGTTCCTCCTGATGTGGGTGATAGGGGCACCTGGCGTGCCTGGAATTATATTAGCAGCCAGCTCTTCCCCTTCAGCCTTTCCTTGTCAATCCTCCAGGCTTTATTAATCAGCCCTGGCCGTGCTGGGGTGTTTGCTTTGCACCCACAGCCGCGCAAAGCCCCGGCAGCAGGTTTAATGTTGGCTTTGGCTGAGGGACTTGAGCCAGGAGGGTGAATCCCAGGAATCCCCTGAATTCCTGCCTGTGGGATTTGCTGACATGCAGAGATGGAGCAGGGGATGCCAGATGCCATATTTCACCTTGCTCCAGGGATCTATCACCTCTGCTAGGCCTGTGCATCACCTGAAAAGCAGAGGGACAAAGGGACACGGGCATCTCAGGGCAGGGACTGGTGGCTGTAGCTCCACTGGGAGCCCTGGAAAGGACTTGGATGGAGAAGTGTAACCTGGCAAAGGAGGGAAGGAGCTTTCAGAAGAGGCACCTCAGTCTGCAATAGTTCTGCAGGGTTTTCCTGTGGGTGGATGGAGGAAGCTCTCAGTGATCAGGGTCCAGCTTTTCTCTCTCCCAGTCAGTTTCCCGTCATTTTCCCTGCGGCCAGACAGAGTCCACGCTTGGCATAGCATGGCTGGAGGGGTAATTGTCATCTCTGCATTTCCCTAATGAGCTCTGGCTCTGCTAATGAGCCCATTGCTCCTCACAGAGGAGTCTGACAGGGCACCACTGCTCCAAGGGGGGCACAGCTTTGATCAGGGCATGTGTCTCGCCCCCTTCGTGGTCAGAGGGGGACAATTCCCTGCTGGCCTCTTTGTAACTCAGCTCCTCCAACCATTCCTTGCCATCAATCATAGATTCATTTAAGGGCCTGATTTCCTCCTTCTTTCTTTTCTTTTCTTCCCTTTTTTTTAATTTTTTTTTTTTTTATTACATCTGTGCACTCAGTCATGCAAAAAATTACACGATTTCAGAGCTTCAGCTCACTCTGGTCTCAGAGCACGGGGGCTGCTTAGCACTGCCATCACCATTCAATTAGCCCTGTGCACAAAAGGGACACATGGAATAACACAGCCTGGGGCTGACAGGGGCTCTGTCCCGTGCAGAGCACTCCGTGGGGAGAGCCGGAGCTTTCCCAGTTACTCCTCTGTTAGAACTCAGTGCATCCCTTTGGGTGTCCAGAGTTGCTGAGGACCCCGCCGGGGGGCTCAGAGACCCTGGCACACAGCCCAGAGCACCTGGGGATTTGATTTTGACCCCTGGAGCAAGTTGCCAGCTTTGTATGAGGACCTGAAAGTCACACAGGTTTGAATAGTGTGATAACAAAATGATCACAGCGTGAAAATGTAGATTTTAGGATTTTTGGTATGGGGCTTATGGGGACAAGATGGAGGAACCTGGGCGTGTCCAGCCTTTCTTCTCCTTCTTCTTGTTCTCCATTTTCTGCTGTGATGTTGGCACTTTGGGATTGGTTTAGAGCAGAAGTGCACTGTCTAACACAGGTGATGGGTATTGGGAATTAAGTGTAAATATGTTATGCGTAGTTTGTAGTATAAAAGGACAACACAGAGTGCCTGTGGCTGCCCTGCTGAGCAGATCTTGGCTGGGCAGAAAGAAAATTTTATAGATAAGAATTAATAAACAACCTCAAGACCAAAAAGTGAAGAGTCCAGACTCGTTCTTCAGCTGCGCGGGCCGGAGCAGAGACACCCTGCACATCTCGGGGCAGCAATTATCAACAGCAACCCGAGACTCCTCAGCTCATCCTCTCCCCTCATCCATTGCAATAACGATGGGGACTGGGCTCCAGAGGTTGAGTTGAGCCTGAACATGCCAAGAGATGCAACAGGTGGGCATGGAGGTGTTCAGTGCTGCTGACTCCCAAGCAGGTGCTTCAGTGCTGCTTTCTTTGCTGGCTGTGTGTCTGCTGCAAAATCCAAGTGGATGGAGCTGCTTTGAGCATCATCCTCCTCCCAGGGGACAGATCAGCCTCCTTGCAGCAGCAATCCCAGAGTGTCAGGCTGCAGAATTCCCTCAGCTCCTCAGACGTGCCCTGGAGGATGCTGAGCTGTGAGAAGGGCCCCCAGCCCTGCTGTGGACTCAAGCCCCAGCCCAGAGCTGCCTTTTTGTCCTGCCTGTGCAGCATTTGCAGGTGGGCTGCAGAGATGGGGGTGAGATGGAACACATGGCCGGAGCCAGCTCAGGGAGGCGGTGTGAGCTTTTCCTTGCAGTTTATAGACCACAAAACCCCGCCCCTTGCCAACACTTCCCCTCCTTCTCCACAGAAAGCCTCAGTTCTGCAGCTGAAACGTGGTTTGCAGGAGAGGCAGGTGAGCACGTGTGCCACCCCCAGGGCTTCTCTGGCCATCCTTTCCCCAGGGAGATGAAACACCACAGCACCTCTGTCATTCATGATCAAAACCTCTGTATTTTTAGGCTGGTGATGACTGAAGATAAATCTGTGGCTTTGAAAGGAGGGGCAGAGGGTACAAGAAAAGTTATTCCTTTCCTTCCACCTCTGCCCTTGAGTGGGAGCTGATAAAATCCAAAGGCTCTGCCAGGAGATCAGACTCCACTCCAGCTTTGCCCAGGAACCGTGTGGATGAAATATTAAGCACTGGGGCTGGAGCAGGTAAAGCAGGAATAATCAGATGAGTAGCTAAAGGTCTGGTATCCTGTGGGGACACATGTGATTGATCAGCCTTGCAAAAATAAATAACCTGGCCCTTTAGATCTATGTAGCAATTTTAAATTTTTAATAAATCTGTGTGTATGGTGAAGGATAAGTC
Organism: Ammospiza nelsoni; assembly: GCF_027579445.1. Lineage (NCBI taxonomy): Eukaryota > Metazoa > Chordata > Aves > Passeriformes > Passerellidae > Ammospiza > Ammospiza nelsoni. Next base: position 3,732,200 of record NC_080656.1, on the reverse strand, counting down.
GTCACCCTGCGCTCTGTGCCTCTGATTCTCTGGGTGAATTTATCATCCTCTCCCTTTTGGAGGCTTCACATCCTGCTGATAAACAGTTTAAAACTCCTGTCCCGTCTTTATCTCCTTGAGGTGCCACAGAGCCTGGCTGGGGATGCTCCATCTCTGAACAGGGAGAAGGGAGAGCCCAAAGCTGCTGCTCCTGCCTTTGTGGTGCCCCCAGGTTTGCTGCAGGAGGAGGGAGAAGACCAGGAGTGCAGGGGAGGGGTTTGGAATCCTGCAGAGAGGGCCAGCATGTGGAGCAGAGGGAGAGATAACGCAGCAGAGGTAACACAGCAGCCTTCCAGACACGGGAAATGATGGCACAATGTCGCAGACATCTTTTATGAAAAATCCTTTCCTTTAGGATTTTTCTTCCTGAGAAGCTGGGAAGCCTCAGGCACAAAATGTAAACAATGGAATGCAACAGGTGCACCTGGGATTGGTCTCATGTGGTTGTTTCTAATTAATGGTCAATCACAGTCAGCTGCCTTGGACAGAGAGCCCGAGGCACAAACCTTTGTTATCATTCTTTCTTTTTCTGTTCTTAGCCAGCCTTCTGATGAAATCCTTTCTTCTATTCTTTTAGTATAGTTTTAATGTAATATATATAGTCAAATAATAAATCAAGCCTTCTGAAACATGGAGTCAGATCCTCATCTCTTCCCTCATCCTAAGACCCCTGTGAACATGGTCACAGCACCTGCAAAGTAATCCTGGCAGGCTCTACAGAGCAGGGTCGGGCTTCCTCCACCTTCCTGCTTGGAGTTGAGGCACTTGGGAATGATGGAGCCTGGCAGAGCTGATCTGTTTCTGCTGGAAAGAGCAACCAGGGGTCTGAGAAAAGAGTTTTCTCCTCTGGGAATGTGGAGTTGGAGGCAGAAGGACCCAGGTGCAGCAGAATTGCACATCTGAGAAGCACAGGACATGTTTGAAGGCAAAATGTGCCTTTCCTGTGGCTTGCTGCAGGGCTCCTGGGAGGGGCTGTGGGTGGCAGCACTCTCCTGGCATCACCAGAGCTTTTCAAAAGTCTTTTGTCACTTGTGTGCCATTTTTGTGCTATGCAGCTGTTCACTCACATCCCTCTGTGTCCCACCTGACTGTGGAGTGAAAGATGCTGCCATCCCACCCCTAAACACACAGGAATCTGCCATCCTCTCCTAGCTGGGGTTCCAGCAGCCCTGGGGGAGGTTTCCCAGGACCCTGCTCTCTGCCAGGCACTGGCACACCCAGCCCAGGGCTCTGTCCCTGCCCGTGGCTGTCCCTGTCCCACGGGCAGAGCCGCTGTCAGGGCCCACATCCCACCTGGGCAATACAAACTCCCTGCTTATCAGGGAGCCCAATCCAAGCTGGGAATACTTTTGGATTTTATTTTTACCACTGCTGTGGGGAAGCCTTTAAGATCTGCAGAGCCATGGCAACGTGGGTGCTGCTGTTCCCCCACACTCGGTGGGGGTGACACGTCTGCGTGTGTCCTGCTGGAGCCTCCTGGTGCCTGCAATTAATTTCTACTTAAGCCCAGATAATTGCTGACTTTGGTGGGGATTTTTTTGTACTCTGTGCCTAGCAGCCATCAGTATTTTTAAAACTTGAGCTGCCAACAAATTTGAGTCGTGGTAGAACCTCTGGAGGAAGTGCTGGTGCCTCACTGATGGTGCTGTCAAGGAGAAGGCAGGATGTGAGCTGAGGGAAAACCTCCCCTAATAACGTGGCACTGTCCTCTGGGCTTGGGTTGTGGATTTGGAACCTCCAGGAGGAGGTTCTGGTGATGCTTGGAGGTTTGGTCTGACCACTGATTGTCATTGGCAGCACTGAATGTCCCCCCAGCTGTGGGGACAGAGGACAGCAAGCACAGTGTGGTGACAGGCAGAGGGAGCCCCAGGCTAGGGAGCCAAGGGTTGAGCAGGAAAAGGTGTCCAAGCCATTCCGGGGCTGTGCAGGGCCCTGGCACAGCGGTGGGAGCTGGAGCTGCCACCTCAGGGTGGTCCCAGCCTGGCAGAGCTCTGATATCCATCCCTTTCAAGCCCCGCTGCTCTGCTCTTTGGGAAAACTTATTAAAAGCAAACATCTCCTGGCTCTGCAGTAATTGAGAGCTATCAGTGGAGCACCAGGATGCTCTTTAAAGCATTATGGGGGAGGAGAGAAGGTAAAAGCCCGGGGATGAAGGCCAGCCAGGAAGGATGAAATAGCATTTAGCAGTGAGCAGGTTTGCCTTGGGCATCCTGGCAGGCATGGCAGCTCTAGGTGGGAGGCTGCTGGCACCCAGGTGTCATTCACTTTAATTTCCTGATGGTGTTTTTAACCTTTCAGGGGCCTGGACAGCCAGCCCTGCTATCAGCACAGATGAGGATGGCTATGGGGGCTTTGGTACCTTTGATGATCTACAGTAATTTGTTTTCCCTCTTCATCTGAGGCAAACCCTGGTAACTTTCTCTGTGCCTCCTCCTCTGCCACAGCCAAATGGGGAGCCAGGGACTGTTTCTGGGGTGAATTTGGCCCTGTGAGCATTGCAAGCCTTCCCACTGGTTTTTAAACCCTCTCATCAGCAGAGCCCAGATCTGGCAGCCAGATTCCTCGCTCAGGTTTAAACGAGGGATTGCCTCCCTCCTGTGCTCTGTTTGTTGTCTCAATTTCTCTGATCACCAGCAAAGATGGTTTTTTTAGACATTCTGCTGCTTGCAGATAATATTCCTCCTTGAGGAGACCTGCTTGGACTTAAATAGGCAAAGTGTTGGGGGCTGTGTGTGCACATTTTGCTGAGCTGCTCGGCGGTGAAGGTGTGGGGGCCCAAAATGCTGCTCCTGAGAGAAAAAAAGGATTTGCAGGGACAGTGGGTAGAGGTGAGGAGGTGGAGCAGAGCTGCCAGGGAAGATGAAGGCTGGGGAGGGCCCTGGGGAGGAAGGCAGTGCCTTCCTGAGGTGGTAACATCAGCCCAGCCCTGTGCAGGAGAAAAGTGATTCCCAAGCATTCCCTGCATGTTGTTCTCCCAGTTTTTTGATGCCACAGTGCTTTTGGGCATGGCTTTGCTCTGCTGCAGCCCTTGAAAGCTGTTGTCCAACACGTCTCACTCCTGTATGGTCGAAATAATTGTGTGAGTGGCATCCAATGCTCTCTTCACTCCTTTTTGCATCCTCCCTCTTGTGAATAAAAGCCACTTTCATCTCCTGCCTCCTTTAGCATTTTCCATCCCATTCTTTCTCTCCCCTTTTTTTTTCCCCCACAAAAAGCAAAATTTTTGAAAATGAAATGAGAAAGAGAGAAAAAGAAAGCTCAAGTTTATTTTTTGTGCTCGTGAAAAGGAAAGCGTGGAATACAACAAATTAAATAGCCACCCAGTGAGTAAAAAGGGAGTGGAGTGAAAAATGGGCAGGGGGGGGGATAAAACCCAGATGAAAAAGGCAGGCTGGTGCTGGAAGATGCCAGACAGGTCTGGGAATAGAGGCATAGCATGGCAGTAAAATAATTGTACCCCTTCGGCTGCAGTCCAGCGCTGCTTTCTGCCTCGCTACCCCAAGCCTGCCATCCTCTGTTAGCTCCTGCAATATTTTATCCGCCAGCCCGGGCTCTGTTTCACCAGAGATGGAGAGGACTGGATTAATTAGGAGAACTCTCTCTCCCACAGCCTGCCCGGCTCTGCGGGGGGAAGGCTGGGAACTATTTAAAGGGATGAAGATGTACTGCAGCAGCTGCCATCTCCCTGGCTGGTAATGTGCTCGCTCACCTAGATGAAAATTCATCTCCTTTTGCCCTCTGCCAGTGATTCCCAGCAAATAAAAGCTGCTGAGCTCCAGGTTGAGCTCTGGGCTGGGCTGGGGGTTTGGGGAGAGCAGGTGTAAGGGAGGGAATGGGGGCGAGATGTGTCTGGATGGAGCTTGGAACCTCGCAGAACGTTCAGAACCTGAGCATTGCTGTTGTTTGTGACAGCACTGCCCGTGATGGGAGCGGGCTGCAGGAACCCCAGGTACCCCCACAAACAGCACGCACCCTGCCCAGCTCTGCTCCCCCGTTTCTCAGCTCATTAAGGCCCAGCCTCGCCTCCGAGTGACACAGGTAATGAATCCTCTGCAGGGTGCCTGCTGGCTTTAATAAGCTGGAATGAACTGAGGATGAGAATTAACCTGGCAGGATTAGCTCGCTCTGCAGCGGGATGCTGGGGATGGCTCCTTGCGGGCCGTGACGGGAATTTTAACACCTCCGGCTGCTCTTTGTGGAGCATCCAGCAGCTCAAAGCCCCTGAGGAGATGAGGGGGAGCAGGCAGGGGAGCAGCACCCCGGCTTGGACGGTGCCTGCTGCCTGTTTTACCCCTCAATGTCGGACAGGAGCGATGCTGAGCTCTGCAGCTGCCAGATGTGCGCTCTGCAGCTGCCAGATGTGCAGCATCCCGGCGCTCCCGCTGCCTCCTCCAGAGCAGGGAGGGTTCGAGGAGCCATGAGGTGTTTCAGCACCAGTGCTTGGGGTGGGTTTTGGCCAAGGCTCCCGGAGCCTGGCTGATCACAGCGCTGTGAGAGCCTGACGCCTGGAAACCCTGCAATTACGCTGCATTTGCTTGGGGCTTCGGGCTTTTTATTTTCAGTAAATGGCTTTGTAATGCAGCCCCCTGCAGGGCACGCTCCGTGGGACACAGAACGTGCTTGATGCCCTAAAAGCCACAGGGATGGAAGTGCGGGGACATCATGGGCTGTGCCAGGGATCCTGCACCGCATCCAGGGAGGATCAAGGATCCTGATAGCATCCAGGCAAGGGGGCACTGTGCTCCTGCTTAGCTCAGCACAGAGGAGGAGCTTCCCTGCTGTCCTGCTTTCGGCTGGGGTAGGGTTAGTCCCTTCCTAGTCCCTGGTGGTTGGGATTTAGGATGAGCCCTGCTGTGACACATCACCCTGCTGTCTGTTACCCTCCCTCCACGTGTGGGTCCCTGGGCAAAGCTCATCCTGCAGCTGGGTGAGCCCTGGTATGTGCCCAGATGGATGAAAGATCCCTTGGTGAGGTCTCTGGTGTTGAGATGACCCCAAGGTGTTGGAAAGTCTCTTTTTCCCAGCCCTGAGACTGAAGAAGAAGAGAGGATTCCTTGGCTCTTGTTCTCTCTTGTTTATTTTCTCTTATCTCATACATTGTCTTTCTGACCCGCTGAGATCTGTCCAGCAGGTCAGTTTGTGGCACAGTGACTGCCCTCAGGGTGGTGTTGGCTTCTTATACTAAAAACTACGTGTACTTTATTTACAATAATTTTCCAGTACCTATCACCTCTGTTAGACAGTCGGTCTCTACTCTAAACCAATCCAAAAGTGCCACCATCACAGCAGAAGATAGAGGCCAAGAAGAAACAGGAGGAAGGACAGGACACACCCAGATTCCTCCATCTTGTTGCCTGAACCCCCATTCTAAAACCCCAAAATTCTACATTTTCACCCTGTGACAAATTAACTATCATTCTACTTAAACTTTTGTGGCTTGTACATCTGAATACAAAGTTGGGAATTGTTTCCAAGGGCTAAAATCAAAGGCCCAGGTGTCTTTGACTCCATGCCAAGGTCTCTGAGCCCTTGCCAGGGTCTCGAGTCCTGCAGGGCAGTCAGAGGAATTTCCAGTCAAATCCCTCCATCCTGCCTCCTGAACCCCCATTCTAAAAACCCCAAATTTTTTCTTTTTCACCCCGTGATAAATTCACTATCATTCTACTCAGACTCTTGTGGCTCACACAAAGTTGGTAAATGTTTCCATGGGCTAAAATCAAAGGCACAGGTGGTTTTGCCTCCGTGCCAAGGTCTCTGAGCCCCCTCCAGGCTCTGGAGTCCTCCAGGGCAGCCAGAGGAATTTCCTGGGTTCTGACACCTCGGGTCTGGGGGAAATGAGGGGAATGGCTGATTGGGACACACCTGGCTCCACGGGCACAGGGATGCAGGAAGGTGACGAGGGATGGCACCTCTGTCTGCCAGCCCAGCAAAGCCAAATCAGAGAGCCCTGCTCTTTGCCAGGCTGCTTCCCAGCCTGTGGTCTCCTCCATGGACATGGCACACGCATATTAATGTGCTTTTCCTGCCTTACAGGCGCCTCTAGGAACAGACACAGAGCTTGAGAAACCTTTGATGGCACTGCTTGTAATTAGATGTAATTGGAGTAACGGAGAGCCCAGGGGCTGATTTGTGTGGTTTTGGTTAGTTTGAGGCTTGTGGGGTTATCCACTTCCCCAGGCCCAGTTTGTGGGGGTTTAGTGATTGTGCTTTGCCTTGGTTTGGGTCCTTCCTCCTGCCTGTTCATGGAGAGCAGGTGGAGGACAAGGACTGGCAAAAAAACTGACAGAACCAGAGGACACAGGCTTGAGATGTGCTAAGGGAAATATAGGTTGGATATTAGGAAAAGGTTGTGGGGGGATAGAATGTAAGAAAATAAAGATTGTGCAGAAGGTAATCTCGCCCCTGAGCAGTTGCAGCTGTACTAATCACCAAAGATTGGGAGCAGGCCTGCCCTTAACAGGCCACAGGTGTGTCCAATGAAGATGAGTGCTATAAAAGGGTGGGTTAGGCCCTTGTGAAGGGAGTTTGTTGGCTGTGCTGTAAGGAGGGAGTCAGTGCTGTGAGGAGATGCCCATGAGAGATCACCAAGAAGGTATGGGAGCTTTTCAATATGATGATAACAAAAGGTTTTTACAGAAAGGTGATAAAGTTCTGGGATGCTCTGCCCAGGGAGGTGGTGGAGTCGCCATCCCCGGGTGTGTTTAACAAAGCCTGGATGTGGCACTGGGTGCCAGGGTTTAGTTGAGGGGTTGGGGCTGGGCTGGACTTGATGGTCTTGAAGGTCTCTTCCAACCTGGTTATTCTGTGACTGCAGGTACAGAGCAAACACCTCCTTGTGACACCACAGCCTGGGTTTAAGGGCCACCAGAGCCATCCTCCATTGATAACACCCAGCCTGTAAAGAGCTCCCAGTCCAGGCTAGGAAATCATTTGGAAGCTGCTCTGGATTTCCACACAATGTCCTTGTCTGCTGAAGGGTTTCTGGCTTTTTCTGTTCTTAGTAAGAGTGTGGATGTTTTTATCTCTGTATGGATGGTGTAGCAAGGAGAGAGTGAACACCACATGCCCAGGTGTGTTGTCCCCAAGGTGCTGAGATGGGGATGTTGCTCCTGTCCCTTGGCTTGGGGACAAATCTGGTGGCAGCCATCAGCTCCAACACTGAGGCTGCTGGTGGCTTGCAGGAACAAACTCTAAGTGTGGAGCTGGAAGTGGATGGAGCCTGGATAACCCAAAGTGTTTTGAAGAACACAATTAATGGTGAGAGGAGATAACTTTTAACCACTTGGATTTTCTAAGGTTAAACCTGGATATCATGAGGGTATATCCCAAATTCCATGCAAGGCTGGGCAAGGTGGCTGTGCCTGCCCACCTTTAGCCTTAAATCAAAGATGCAGTCCTTGATGAGAAAGCAGCCGGGGAGGTTTTTATTCTGATATTGGATTTCAGGGACTCACAGGAAGGTGTCTGTTTTTCTCTCCCAATCCAGTTTGTGAAAGAAGAAAAACAATCAAGAAAGCAGGGAGGGTGATGTTCTTAAATCCGCCAGGGCTTTAGGAGGATATTGTTTGTGCTTCTTGAATAATGGCTTTTGATATGTAATAATATTGTGCGGAACTTTTTTTTTTGATGGCCAATATGACATTTATTTTAAATGATATAATCAGCCCTTGGCATCTCAGCTGATTTAGTCAATTAAGTTTTTAACCTCATGTCTTCAATCTCGTCTGTGAGTAATTTAAATGTGGTGATTTTAATGAAAGTACATCTACCTGTTCATTTATCCACACACACCGTTGCCCTTTGGATCTGTGATGAGAGGGACAGCAGAAGCCTTTTCTCTTCTGCATGGAAATGTTTAGCAGGGCTGAGGAGACAAGGCAGTGATTGCCATTAGGGAGCTAAAGGCTTTATTTATTGTTTTTCCCAGAACAATCCAAATCTATCAGATGCAGCAGTTCCCAAAATGAATGCACATTAAAGCTTTCAGAAAGGACAGTGGGATTGCCTCAGATGCTGGGGTGGTGTTTTTACCTCAGGAAATGACAATAATGCGCCATGGGCTGGTGTTTTTACCCCAGGAGATGACAATAATGCACCACCCAAAGCTGATGGATGCACAGCATCTCAGATGCTCATGCAGATGTCATGGCTTGCCCTGATAATTACAGCAGCTTCAGGATCAGGCACTGCAGGGCCTGAGATTCAGTCCTAAACCCCTCTGTGCTGTTTGGGATACTCATGACAGTGCTGTCCCTAGGGAGATGGCACTGGAGATGCCCTTCCTGGCAGGATGGGACTCCTGGGCTCTCTCAGAGCCTTTCTGGGTCACTGCAACCCCTAGATAGGTTAGAAAGTCTCTTTTCCCAGCCCGGTGCTTGAAGAAGGAGTCAGAGCTCTTAATTTCTCGGTCTCAAAGTTGTTTATTGTTCCTTATTGATAAAATTCTTTCTCCTGTCCAGCTGAGGTCCATCCAGCAGGACAGTTCCAGGTACTCTGCCTGCCCCCAGGGCAGTGTTATGTCTTTATACTAAAAACTACCTGTACAATGTTTACAATTACTTCCCAATACCTATCACCTGTGTTAGACAGTGAGCTTCTACTCTAAACCGATCCAAAAGTGCCACCATCACAGCAGAAGATGGAGGCCAAGAAGAAGAAGGAGAAAGGCTGGACACACCCAGTTCCCTCCATCTTGCCTCCTGATCCCCCATACCAAAAACCCCAAAATCTACCTTTCCACCCTGTGATAACTTCACTATTATTCTGTCTAAACTGTCGTGTCTTGGTGATCTTCATACAAGGTTAGTAACTTGCTCCATGGGTCATAATCAAACCCACAGGGGCATCGTGGGCTCTGTGCCGGGGTCTCTGAGCCCCCTGGCAGGGTCTTGGCCATCCTGGACAGCCAGAGGGATGTCCTGGGTTCCCATATTTTCCTGCAGCCTTTGGGGTGGCTCTCACAGCGCTCGTGGTTTTTGCCTCGTGCTGAATTCAAGCCCAGCAAACACAGCTGATGTTTTTCAGCCTTCAGCAGCGCTGCAAAGAGAAATCAAGATAAATGACCTGGGGCTGCTCAGAGCCCGGCTTTGTGTGCTCCTGGACACGCTGGCTCCTCCCCACGGTGTTTTTTGGCTCACAAGGGAGTTCTGCAGCACCAGCACAGCCCAGGCTGGGGTGGGTGCTGGGGGTCCTTGGGCACACACTCTGGAGAGGTTCCTGCTCCAAAGGGGATGTCTGAGGCCAAGTTCTTTGAAATCAAGCCCAGAAGCAGCAGTAACAGCTTTTTGTTCATATCTCTTAGGTTGACATATCTAAAATTCTATTTTTTTGTTGTTGAAGTAAAAATATTCCAAAGGGGCATTATATGTGGTTTTCTCACAGAAGGCAACCTGCCTCCCCCTGAAAACACTTGTTTCAAAATTTTCTGTGGAAAATGTGAGCAGTTTTTTTTGATAAAAGCATTTCTATTCATGAGCAGTAGCTCAGAGAGATTTGCAAGAAATAAATAGGTTTTGGCAGCATAAAAGTCTCTGTTGAACAAGGGGATGGGGAAGGTGTGAAACTTGATTAGCTATCGTTTGCCCATGGAATTTCAGCAAAACTTCTTCAGCAGAAGTGTCAGGGGATATTTTTCCATCAAGCCCCTGTCCAAATCTCCTGGTACTGAGAGCTACAGCATTCCTGTGTCAATAATCACCTTCTTGGCTGTTGCTTTTTGGAGATTTGTCTCCATCCCACCCTGGGCCATGCTTGCTGCTGGCTGGGTGTGTTGGAGAGCTGGCCTTGAGCTCCCTCCACATTTCAGCTGGTGAAGGTCGCTGCGTCTCAGGAAAGTTGATTTCTCCTGCACTTCCAGTAAACATTCTGCCTTATTAGTGCAGGTTTTTAACAAACTCTGTGCCCATCAGAAAGCAGAGGGGGCAGGGACACAGGGCCTGGTGTTTGTCTGAAGCAAAATCAGGTTTTTATTTTGCAGCCCTCTTGCTGCTGACCTGGGATGGAGGTGCTTGGGGCAGGGCAGGTTGGCATTTTCTGGTGGAATTGGTCAATAATTCCTGACTCGGGCTAAGTGAGTGATTAACCTGTCAGGAATTCACCAGGGCCCTGCTTCCAGCATTCCCAAATTCCCTGCTGCCATAGGGGGCAGCTCATCTTGGAGACAAACCTTGTTTAGGTGTTTTCTTCCTAGAGTTTTGGGCTCTGTTCTGCCCTAACTCTCCCAACTGAAGTTTGGCTCTCCTCTCCTTGCCCATCTGAAGCTCTTTCCCTCCTTACTGCCATGGATGGGGTAAAACTGATGATATTTGGGAGTGTGAGCTGGCCCTGCATGTCCACACCTCCTCCCCTCTTCATTCCTTCAGAGCTGCATGCAAGAAAGCTCAATTTTCTTGAAAGCTGCCTTAAAAACAAAGGTATTTCCATGTCTGGCAAGGAAGCAGGAGGATGCAGGGATGCTTGGAGCTGCCTCTCTACCTCCAGCTCTTCCCCCACGTCCACGTGGATGCAGCTCCACTCCCCTGTGGGAAAGGGAGAGGGGAGGAGAGGCGCCTGCACCGCTTCCCTTTAAGCAGAGATTTGGCTGTGCCTCTGAAAGCAGAATTAGAGGTAGGGTTTAATCATACAAGCTCTGAAATATGGGAGATTAAATCTTTTTAAGGAGGGCAGCTAAGCACTTTATTTTCTGTGCAGGAATCTTCAGGGGGTCGGAGACCAGAGAACTGGATTTAAAGCTTTTAAATTACTTTTTTCTTCCTTTTTTTTTTTGAACAAGTATTTTTTTTTTTTTCCTCCCACAGTACACGGTTGGACAGGAAAGACTTTAAAGCGATGGTTAAAAAAAGAGAAAAGATGGTTGGAATAGAGACGCTTGTTGAAAATAATAGACATTATGAATGTTGTGTTTAGTTGTCCAGGCACATTTAATCCTTAAAATGCACATCTGCTCTGGGAAGTGATTTTTGTGGAAGGAGGGAAATCTTTCAGGTGTTCCTTGCTGCATTTGATGACAGCTTTGCTCCATAGCAAAGGGATTTGCAGCCCCCCAAAGCCCTGTAGGTGCTTGTGGATGCTGTGGGTCCCCCTTCCCGGGGCTCCAGGGGGATGTTTATGCTGAGATTGGCATTCTGGCTGGAACTGGGTTTTGTTTTTCCCAGCCAGGCGCTGGCCCAGCCTTGCTCAGGGGAATTGGAGCTGTTTGGTTGCCTCTCACAGAGCCTGCTCGGGGACGTTCGCTTGTGTTTGTCTTGCGTTTTTCTTAATTTCACAGAGCTGAAGAGATCGATGGGAAGGTAGACCTGGGATTTAAGGCTGCCTATAGCACAACTCTGTGACTGATGACCCCAGCTCTGCAGACTGGGAGCTTGCAGGGCTGCCAGGGCCAGCTGATGGTGACATCCACAGGAGGGATGGGTGGGAGGTGACATCCTTCCCATGGGTGGGAAGGGCCATCCCCAGCAGGAATGCTGTCCTTCCCATGGGTGGGATGCCCGAGTGGGTCATGGTGACTGTTATGAGTAGAAAAAGCTGCCCATTTTTTTAAAAAGGTTGCAGAGTTCACAGGTTGGGCCAGCTGCTGCCAGAGTGGAGTTCTAACTGTTTGTTATTGTCATCACCTGTTGTTTATGGTTAAGAATTCCCCCTTTTGTTGAGTGACACCCTGCTGCTTCCTGGAGGATGGCACTGGATGGTGAAGGGGAAGGGACATCAGGGTTGGCATGCAAATGACATCGGATCCAGTATGCAATGGGAGAGACCCCTCACCAAACCTGGCCAAAACCCCCTAAATCAACGAGCCAACACAAAATTGACGAATCAAAGTGATGACTAGACATGAGGAACAGAATCTAGTATCTGCCAAGGCCTTTCTACCCCTCACCCTAACCTATAAATGCTGGCTGGACAGAGGACCTCGAATGTCAAACCAAAATATCTCCTGATGCTCTCATGAGGACAGAAGCCCCAGCTCTGCCTGCAGACCAGTGGACAAAGCTGCACTCTTCCTCCTCTGTGCCATTCCTGGATGCAATGGTGGCATGAGTGTGACCAACTGGTTCTTCTCACCCGTGCTGATTTTTAAAAGAGGCATTAAAAAGGAGAAAGATCTCCTGCCCTGTTTATTTCAGTGACCCCCCTGGGAAAGGAGTGCGAGGTTGGTTTTGAAGGCTCTCAAAGGACTCTGGGAGTCCTGCCTGGACTCTGTGGGACCTTGCCTGGTGTGTCAGCAGAATGGCACTGGAATTTTGGTGCCACTGGCTGTATTGGCTGCTTGCTGCCATGGAAACACCCTGTGGCACCGTGTTTATATGGAATGAGGTGGCACTGGCACGTTGGCAGGACATGCTGTGCCTTTCCCACCTGGAGTGAGCGCCTTTGGCCACTGGAACTTGTGTGTGTGGAGAAAAGAAGGGCTGGCTTGGGTGGCTGTGCTGGAAGGGCTCCAACAGCCAGTGAAACAAACACAGGCAAGAGACTTTTCTCCTTTTTAATGCCTTTATTAAAAGTGATCAACTCAGGTGGGGAGAACTGACGGGTCTGCGCTCATGCCACCGCTGCTCCCCGGAGTGACTTGGAGGAGGAGGAAGAGTGCAGCTGTGTCCACTGGTCTGTGGGCAGAACTGAGTTCCATCCTCATGAGAGCATCAGGAAATTCCTTGCTTTTTGGTTCAACCTTTGAGGTCCTCTGTCGAGCCAGCATCATTTTTAGGTGAGGGGTAAAAAGGTCTTGGTGGATACTAGATTCTGTTCCTCAGCAATCTAGCCATTGCTTTGATTCATCAATTTTGTGTTGGCTCGTTGTTTTAGGGGTTTTTGGCCAGGTTTGGTGAGGGGTCTCTCCCGTTGCATGCTGGATCCCATGTTAGTTGCATGCCAACCCCAATGTCCCTTCGCAATCTGGGTGTCGACAAAAGGGGAGAATTCTTAACCACCAAGGACAGGTAGTTAAAGAAAATGACAGGTGATTAGAACTCCACCCTGGCAGCAACTGGCCCAACCTGTGAACTCTGCAATCTTTTAAAAAAATGGGCAACTTTTCTACTCATAACAGCCAGCGCTGAGGATACTGAAGGCGATGGGACAAGGTCCCTTTGGTGATGCTCTGCTGTCCCCGGTGGTGCAGGCGGCGCTTTCTCAGCTCCAGAGGCTGCTCCACAGCAGTGAAATGGTTTGTGCAGCCCGGCTGTCCCTGCTGCATCCCTCCAGCACCAGCAGCCTCTGCAGCCCACCCTGCCTTTAATGGCCCAATTCCACCGAGCAAATGAGGCAGCGCCTCCGAGCCCTCCCCTCGGCCTGCCAGCTAATTAGCACTCCATTAACTTAACGAGGCTCTGCCGGCCACCCTGGCCGTGGCCAGGAGAGGGAGAGCCAGGCTTGGCTGGACCTGGGGGCTGCGGCAGAGCCTTTGTGACTGAGCAGGGAGGGCTCTGCCCTGGGCTCTTGGGGCTGCTGAGGCTTTTCTGCGCCTTTGGGTTGGAACGGCCACGACAGGGGAAGGGTGATGGGGGTGGCTGGCGCTGCTGGAAGCTCTGGGAGCGAGTTGTGATGTTGTGTAGGGTGTGATGCTCCAGCATCCTGCACAACTCCAGCCACTGCCCCATGGCCAAGGGGGACTGAAGGGGATGCAGTGTCCCTTGGAGGAGATTCCCTCCCTCTTGGAAAGGCTCAGACAGCAGCAGCTCCCCGTCAAAGCTTTGTTTGTTGACAGAGTTAAATTTGCAATTTCATGGTTTGGTTACAATGAGTTTAGTTTATAAAATTCATGAGCTGTTAGGAAGTGTGGAGAGGAGGGGGGAAAACACATCTGGGAGTCAACCGGGACGTGACTGCTGGCACATCCAGCAGGGTCCTGCTCTGGGGACCGTGTGGGGCTCTGAGATGGGGTGTGAGAGCCTCATGCAGGACAGAGGGATGAGTCCCCACAGGAGGAGAGATGCTGGTTTCTCCTGGTGACAACCACTGTGTCTTTACCTACCTGCTGTACAGAGCTTTCCTTGGGTGGCCTTCAGAGAGCCACTGGAGAAAGAGGGATCCTTTCAGGGATGGAGCTTGGAAACAGCAGGGCTCAGCCTGCTCAGGGAGCCTGCTGCTGGTTTGGAGATTGGATTTGTGGTTCTTTGGAGCTTTGGTTGGGAACCCACAAGATGAGCTCCACTCCCTGGAATTCAGGGGGACTGTGAAGAGAGAGAGGCAGTTCCCTGGAGTGTCACTGCATGGGCAGCATGCTCCAGTCCATCTGTTGTGAGATGAGCTGGTTGACACCCCCACATCCCACTTTTCCAAGAGATTTCTTTGCAGATTGTCTATTGTATTTGCAGGGTGCCCTGATGAAGGAAGGAATGATGAATCTGACTCCATGTTCTCAGAAGGCTAATTTATTATTTTATGATACTATATTATATTAAAGAATACTAAAGAATACAGAAAGGATGCTTACAGAAGGCTAAAAAGATAATAATGAAAACTCGTGACTCTCTCCAGAGTCCTGTCACAGCTTGGCCCCAATTGGCCAATAAGTCAAAATAACACACACCAGAATCCAATGAAACAATGTCCAAACACATTCCAGAGCAGCAAAACACAGGAGAAGCAAATGAGATAAGAATTGTTTTCCTTTTTCTCTGAGGCTTCTCAGCTTCCTGGGAGAAAAATCCTGGGCAAAGGGATTTCTCAGAGAATGTGAATGTGACACCTGTCCTGTGTGTTTGGGGGCTGACTTGGAAGCAGAGCAGCCCCCCAGCCCCACCCTCCTCCATCCCCCAGTAGTGGAGATGCTCCTCCAGGAGCCTGGAGATGCTGATGAGCTCAGAGGGAATCAAAAGGCAGTGTCAGGAAGGATCTACATAAATATTAGCTAATTAACACGGAGTGCCCAGGGGGAGCAGGAAGGGGAGGATTCACTGAGGATACAAAGCCATGAGATACCTGTCCAGCATGGCAATAGCTGTGAGCAGGAGCCAGCAGCCTGTGAGTGCTGCCATGGCTGGGCTGGTGTTATTGTCACATCAGCAGGAGGCTGGTGCACTCTCAGATTCCTTACAGGTCATAAAACAACACTGGACTCCATTGGAAATGCTAAGCTGTTGATTTTTGGGGTTTTCAAAAGATGATGTTAGTTGCTGCATGGTCTGTCCCTCTGTGGGATTGTTCATAGAGACAGGCCATAAACAGACACCCAAACTCCCTTTTCCTGCAGTGTCTGTTGGGCTGTTGACTCCCCAGGATCAGGGATCTCTAAGGTCTGGCAGAATCTGTTCAGGCTGAACACATGGATGTGCTGAGCAAGGCCCAGAAGTCGTTGGTGGAAATGGAACAGAAGTTCAAGGATGGTTACTAGATCTGACCAGGGCATCCAAAAATTGAGGGGGAGGTGATTCTAGCTGACTCCTGGACCTCATTCTGGTGACCTCTCCAGCAATATTGTCTAGGAGGAAACCTTTCCGTTGCTCTCTGTGTTCATTAACAGTCTTTGTGCTGTAATTAGTACATCCTTGGCTTAGTGAGTATCTCCATTTGAAGCCATTCACTGTGTGAATGTTCCCTGTGAAGCTGCTGGGCTTTCTGGGAATGCTCAAGAGGATTTCTCTTTCCCAGCAAGCCCCAGCACATGGGTTATGTTGATATACAAGATGCAGGACCCAGGTGGGGTTCATGGTCCTTGGATTTGTACATGGGGCCTGTCTGGAAGGAAATCCTCCTCTTCCCTTGCTGGTGGGGCAATTGCATGGAATTCTTTTCCATCCACAGTTTTAATCACCTAATTTGTGTTAAGGAGCCTCAGCTCTTCATTTCCAGCTGTGCCAGCACAGAGGATGCTTCCTTGTTAATGAATCCTGGACTTGAAACATCTCTATGTGTGTGTGGGGACATGAAAGCCCAGGGAGGGGACAAGACTTGAGGGTGCATCAGGAAATTGGGAGCAAGGGCAGGATGGAGCACAGCGACGAGACCACCTGCAGATCCCGCTGCATTGTGTCCAATCCAGTACCCAAATTTCAGACTTTTAAGAGGATTATCAGGTGTCTGTTTGAATTACTCTGACATGAACAGTCACTCAGAAAATGTACATTCATTTGAAAGGTCAAGCACATCTGATTTCTGCCTTTGGTATGCGGGGGCTTATACTTTCAACTCTCCCTTCCTTAATGAGATTCTTGTTTCAAAGAGTCGCGCTGTGCCCAGGATTTGACGGAGTCAAGTGTGCTGGAGATAGTTTTTGTTATCATGTTTACCCTTTTATCTGCCTGTCCTTTGAAAGCTCCCCAGCACACAATAAGGATGCAGCAGGATGGCCACTCGGGGCAGCTCTGCCAGCAAAATCAGCTTTTTAGGGGCGGAGAGATGGAGATGTGCTAGCGGGGAGCTGCAGCACCAGGAATTTTGATTTCTGCGTGGCAAAGCATCCAAATGGAGAGAGGGCCTTTGAGAAGACCCCCCCCCCCCAGTCACCAGGAGGGGCTGGGCAGGTACCAGGGTGTCATCAGCTCCCACAGAAACCTCAGGGGAAATAAAGCCAAGTTGGGCTTGGCATGGCAGAGTTGTGTTTCTTGATTAAATTAATGTGTATTGATATTTCTCCTGTTGTTTTGACTTCACAGGCTGTTTAAATTCAGGCTTGTCACAACAAAATACAAAGGAGGTTGCTCGGAGATTGATTTTTTTTTTTTTTTCCCTTTAATCCTGTCTCTGAAGAAGAAGAGTATTTTAAAATTTTATTTTTTTTCCCCACTACTTCCAGGTTGACAGCCAGGGAAGGCTGCAAACGTTAAAACTGTTGCGCAAATAATTATGTTAAAATGCCGAGCATACATTATGGAGGAGGGCGCTCCTTGATTGTAACGTACGAATCAATTTTCTGCGTCACAAAATTACTGACACTGGAGCTGGCTTTGGTGATTTATTCCCTGGAATGACGATTCTCTGACTGCCTTTCCCCTGGAGAAGGGTTTTTATTTTTCCTGATGGGTGAAGCTTTGGTCTCCTCTTTGCTGTCACTGCTGTCTCCTCCCTGCCTCGGTGACAGTCCCCTCCGCCGCTTAAAAATAGCGGCTTTTATGCAAACTACGTCCCAAAACGCTCTGCCAAGTTAAATAATGTAGTCACAAAACCAAATATTGAATAATGACTGAGGCAAGGATTAAGGGAGACAGGCAAGGAACAAAAGAGAGATTCTCAAGTGTTTTGAACACAGAATTGAGACGACACAGATGCGCAGTGGGCTTTTTCTCTCCGCAGCCAGAGGACACAGATTAAAGGGGTCCTCCAGGACTGTGAACTCCCAGCCAGCTTAAGCTGCCTAAAGACGTCTTTAAATACAACCTTTTTGACAAGCCCAGCTGGCTGGAGGAATTTCTGCTGGGGATAAATTCAGAGAATCATGGAGTGGTTTGGTTTGGAAGGGACCTTGGAGGCTGTCTCATTCCAAACCTCTGCAGGGACTCTTTCCACTAGAGAACCTCCCACTGGACCTTTTAAAATGGATTTCTGGGGAACATGTCTCGGGTTTTTTTTCTAGTGGAAAGTTCCCATGGGAGCTTTTCTGTGCTTGCTTCTGGAAAGAAAACATAATTTCTCTTGTTTTCCCTTGAAAGGCAGCAGCCCAGGCAATGCCATCAACCCCAGTTCTTTACACAACTCTGTTTTTGCAGGGAGATTTAAATAAAAAATGCCAGGGGCTGGGAAAAAAAAAATCACAGGGATTTAATTTCTCATGCAACTCGTGGGATTTTTTCAAATCCACCTCAAAGTTGAGTTGCAGTAAGTCAGTGGGTAGCTGTTGGCTACTCATATGGTGAGAGAGGAACAGGCTGAAGGAATGTTGCACAAAAACTTATGTAAATGTCTTCTGTACAGCTCAGAGAAAGTCTAGGACTCCTTTAAATCTAAGAGTTGGAAATTCAGCTGGGAAGCCATAAATTCAGTAGATGTCTTTCCTCAATAAATTCAGAATATTGGCCGGGGAAGAAGCATCCATGTTTCACAGAAGGAGTTACTGGACTTTCTGAGTGTTTCTTTTTTTTTTTTTTTTTCCTGGTCCAGAAACAGTTGAAATGTAGCTCAGGATAAATTGCAAGGTGATGATTTAAATGACAGGTGACACTGGCAAGCTCATTATTCTCAGAGGAAGCATAAGATGGGATGTATTTACTGCCTGTCTGGGCAAATTATCCACTCTCAGATGTCTGGCATGTGCTCGTGTAGGAAATGTGTGAGTCCAAAATAGCTGATAAAGGGGGGATGCAGGGCTCAGCAGTTAATAAATGCAACCCTCCCATGGCTGTTGCTGCATCCCTCCTGCTGAACTCTCCCGAACTGAGAGATCTGGAGATGCTCTGAAGCTGAGTTGGGGTGAGGGAGCTCACAGAGGAATTTCCTTGCTGCTGCAGAGGTGAGATGGGCACGGCTTTGCTGAGGAAAGGAGAAGGATCTGTGTTTGAGGGGATGTCAGTGCTGGGAGCCCTGCGTGTTTTGATTTTGGAGCTGCAGGAGCCAGCTCCTTGTCTCCTGTTCCTTCCTGAGGTTACAACATCCCATCCTCCAGGGAAACTCCTCATCTGAGATCAAGAAAATTACCCTGCTCTGGCTGCTGCTGTTGCTTGGTCTTGTCAGGCTGGCTGTGATTTACTCTTAATATTTATACCTCTTCACCTTATCTTCCCTACTGATGAGTAAAGCAGAATAATGAAGTGGTGCTGTTAAACTCTGAGCTCGTGCTATCCAAGGGGACTGCAGCTCACAGGCAGGGATGGGTTGGGAATTTCAGTGCAATTTTGGAGCCCTGATGTCCCCCATAGTAGCTGGTGATGACCCACCATGTGGAGACAACTTTAAGCCATCTCTATTATGAATTATTGTGTTTCCAGAAGGTTTTTTCTCTCCTACCCTGGGAGGAGGGGACGTTTGCAGCATGATTGCTTTTTATTTGTGTGTGTGTGTGCCCACGGAAAGCTTGGGATCTCATCTGGCTTTTAAGAATCTGCTTCTGTTACCTAGCAGGTATTGTAGGTGGATGTGTAAATGAGGATCCTTCTGTTTACAAAGAAATGGATATATAGTATAAAAACAATTTACTTGTAAAAGACTCATCCTGCCTCCAGAATATGTTTGAATCTTAACACAAGACAAAGTAATTTAATCCCTCCCAAACCCATATGTTGTTTGCTTCTCATTTTTTCCAGCAAATTTTACCTTCATCAAAAGATAAATCAATTTGTAGCAGCTATTGGCAGCTCTTTAAGCTGCCGAATTGAACAGCTTAATTGGGGAAAATATATTAAAAGATCTGAGAGATGCTAACCCGTTCAGTGCCTCTTCTTGGTACATCTGTGTGGTCTTGCAGATGCGTGGGGCTCCAGACCCCCTCTAGTTTGTCTTTGCTGCTGCTTTTATGTGATGCTTTGTGGTGTGGTGATGGCATGAGAGGTTTTACTGCCCTCTAAAGCAGGGAAGGGCTTTTCTATGTCTGTCCAGTTTGAGGATTTAGAAGTTTATTCTCTTAGCAATTTTTCTTTTAAATCAAAGCAATAACAATTTTAAAAATCAAAATTTAAAAATTAATATTTTAAAATAAAATTTTAAAATTAAATTAAAACAATAACAATAAAATTATTATTAGTAGTAGTATTAGTATTATTGGCATTGGTGGTGGTATTATTATTATTATTAGAGGGCTCTTCCCAAAGCACCTGGCAGCTGCCCAGTGTCAGTGAGCCCCCCATGCCTGCAGCATGAGATGGAGTCACGGTCTCAGAGTTCTCACACCCAAATAAATAGGACAGTAATAATTTGGAGCACCATTCCCCAAGATCCACTCTTATTCAGCACTGTTCCTTTGTGTTGTTTGCACTTTGGAGGTGGGGATGGAAAAAGGCACCCAATAAAAGTACAAACTGCATGAGTCAGCCTGAATCTGCTGTTGTGCCTCGTTCTTCCCATTAGCAAATCCCAGGGATGAGTGTGTGGGGAGGTGGGCATGCCCTCCTTCCTGAATGACAGCTTGTTCAGGGCTGAACTCATGAGTGATGCTGCTCTAGTGAACATTCCCAGCCTGGCTCAGCCCGTGCTGAGCACAACCCTGCTCTCCCAGGTATCCTGGGCAGGGGAGTGGCTGCTGTTGATTTTTCCATTGCTAAGATGAGGCCAGATCTCTGCTAGACCTGTCTTGGTGGGACAAAGCTGCTGTGGCCTCAGTCCCTGCCTTCAAAAACCTGCTAGGAATGGGATTTTGGGAAGGAGTTTCCTGCTGCTCCTGTTGGAGAGGATGAGCATCAGCTGAGGATTTCAGAGCTGTGCTTTGCTGCAAAGCTTCCAAACCTGACCTTTCTTAGGGCTCTTCCTTGAGTGGTGTTTGGTCCAGGATTCCTAGAGATGGCTCTGCACTGGCTTCAGCAAATAAGAGAATTTTCTTGCAAAGGCTGAGAATTCACAGATCTGAACTCCCCAAGGCTTGTGTGATGGGCTACAACAAAAAACCAATGTTTGGTTAATTTAAGCCTTAACTTGAGGTGCTGAGATAAAACAGAGTTGATGTCAGGGTAGTCTTGCTTCAGAAGCAGAGTATTGTCAGCACAGAGTGAAGTGTTCTCCATCTGTTCCCGTGGCTGTCAGGAGCCAATATTAGATAGCTCCACTGCAGGCTGGGAATCTGTGAGTGAGGGCTCGTGGCAAAAGCTCCATGTGGGAAGTTTCATCCCTCCTTTGCCTTGCCTTGGGTTAGCTCACACCCAAACCAGTCAGGCTTTGCAAAGCTGAGTGTTGCTGTGATGTCTAGAACTAGTTTAACATCCTTCACGTCACCCTGTAAGGACAGGGACAAAAAGGAAGCTGAAACATCAACTGAAGGATCTCCTTGTCATCATCCTGAAAATCTCCTAATGGCCCACAGAGTGGTTTCCTTGCTCTTGGAGCTTGTAGCACATGACAGACCTTGAGGTTTTTCTTCTCCCGCTTTGTGGTTTTTTTGTGCTCTGCAGCAACAGAGACGAGGTTTGGCTGCTGAGGGAGATGATGAAACTTAGAAAACGAGAGGTCTTGTGACAGGCTAACACCTCAGCTTGCTTTGAACTCGATAGTGAAATATATAGACAGAATTTTTGTTGCAGGTGGCTTTTTCCTTGGTAGCATGTGGGTATCTGTGCCCAGCCCCACACGTGTGTGTACATGCATAGTTATTCTTGCCTCAGCACAACGATTTCCTAACGATCTCTTACCCATCCAAGACAGATTGCTTTTCATGGTTCAGTGGCCGCAGCTCAGGCATCCATTTTAATCAATAAAACAGTCAAAAGAGAGAATAGATTTACTTGTTTCTGGTTTTTTTACATTTAATTGAAAATTTTCGAGTGATTACAAACATAGCTATTGTATAGATTGCGGAGTTTAGAAGACAATAAGTGCCAAAAGAAAAATGTCCCCGGAGCTCAACCTCTTCCCCTCGTGATGCACAATAGATGTTGGTGGTTTCTGCCTGGCCTTGTCCTTTCTTCTCCTTCCTCAGGGTTTGCAAAAAGCGGGATGGATTTAATGGGGTTTTACCCAGACATCGCAAGGATGTCTGTGATGAGCAGCATTAAATCTTCTTATTTGTTAGGAGGGAGAATTTCCCTT
This sequence comes from Ammospiza nelsoni, assembly GCF_027579445.1. Classification (NCBI taxonomy): domain Eukaryota; kingdom Metazoa; phylum Chordata; class Aves; order Passeriformes; family Passerellidae; genus Ammospiza; species Ammospiza nelsoni. Next base: position 3,710,561 of record NC_080656.1, on the reverse strand, counting down.
CACACCATGGGAAACCTGGAGGTGCATCATCCTGTGACCCTCTTGGTCACCAAATGTATGAGGATGGGCAATAAAAGCTCCCCAGATCCAGCAAAAAGAGTTTAATTTAATGAGAGCTGATTGAAAAACTCTTTCAGCAAAAAAAATATTTTGGTCAACAACAGGGAAAAAAATGTATAATTTCTGTCATGTTTTCATGTCCAAACCAAGCCCCCTCAAAAGGAAACTGTGGGGATAAATAATTGGAAAATAGGAAGGTTTGGGGTATTTCCCAGTGCCCAAAGGTGCTGCTGTGGTATTTATCCCTTATTAGCAGGTAGGTTAACCTTCCCTACTGGAGATTGAATTTGATCATTTAATCTGTTCCCTGTTGTCAATGTGAGTGTCCAAAGGTAGGTGTGTTTGTGAGGGTACCACATACATAATAACCCTTTTGAGATTTGAATAAATGCGTGCATGGAGCAATAATTTGTTGTGTGGTGTTAGGAAAGGAAACTCCTGGACACCCATGGTTTCCGAGCTTGCAGCTTGCATTGATGCCTGATAAACTTTGCCTTTCTTCTGGGGATTCTTTAGAAAAAAATAACAAGCCATGCTGTCTCTCTGGCTGTAAATTTAATAAACCTGGAAGCAGCACAGCAGCTGAACATATCAAAGCCACAGACTGTTAACTCCAGTGCAGGAAAACTTTAAAAACAGTCCTCGAGACCCCTGCGCTCTCTGCAAAATGAGATCTGAGTCCTCTTTAAGTTGTTTTTAATAGCTGGAATTACTGAAGATTGCTGTTTACCAGGGAATAGGTTTGTGAGGGAGCTGCCTGGTGGGTGCCCATGGTGATATCATTTCCACTGGTATTCCTGGGATAACCTCCAGAGCACACAGGTCTCCTCACAAATTAACGCTGAGTCCCTTTGTGCTGCCTGGCCCTGGCTCCCAGACAGACAATTTCCTCGATATTTTTATTATCATCTCTGATTTCCTTATCTTGGTTGCCCGCTGGAAGCAGATTTGTTCTGGCATGGGCCAAGATGTGGCTCTGGAAGAGTGGTTGTCACCTTCCATCTGTCACAGGTAGTGCCACTGTCACCTTGCAGAGAGTGTGGCTTTGTCCCCAACAGCCTAAACCTGTGGAGCAGCTCTTAGGAATCCAGAGATTCCCAGTTTGGAGATTCCATCAGAGAAGAAAAATGGCTCATGGGGAGATTTTGTCCAAAAACCACACAATGAAGCATTTTTGTCCTTTTTATCCCTGATATCCAAGCTGGACAACCCCAAACATTGGACTTTGCAAACACACCCCGAAGAATTTTCAGCAAAACTGATTTCACTGCCATGAAAAATTTATAGATTATGGCTATTCCTTTCTTGGCAGCATTTTAACTCTTCCTCCCCATCAATTTTATAGATTTTGTGGGATTTTTTCCCTGCTGTATATCCCTCACCTGAAGGAAACAGCCGTTTTGAGGAAGAACAGATCCTTTTCACAATTTTCTTTTCAAACACAAAATCAAATTCTCCATCAGGAAAGGCTTCAAATAGAAAACTCTGACCAGCCCAAATTAGGGGGGACTCAATTTACTCTGGCAGAATACTTTGAGAGCTGCAGATGAAAACTGCAATTTAAGTGCCTAATATTATAATTATACACCGATGTGTTTTATTAATGGGATTGAATGCTGGTAGCTTTGTAGTAATGAGCTTTTTTGAAGATCCGTGTAATGGAGTTTTCTGATGGTGAGGACCCTGCCACACTGCTTCCTCTAAAAAGCACCTTGAAACTCATGGAATAGCCAGGGACAGGGTTAATTCGTTGACTTGAGCAATAATTAGTTGCCCTTCTCCTGGAGGAGCCCTTCCTGGAAGGGAAGAGGAACCCAAACCTTCTGCTTGTGGTGCTGTGTGGATGATCTGGAATTTTATTTTGGGTGATTCTCGAGCAAATGAAACGTTTGGGGAGCCTTGGAGATGAAAGGTTTTGTCTTGACAAATTAGCACTTAGCAGATTGCTGGTATTAAAGAGCTGTGGGTTTGAGCGATGTGTACAGTTGGGCCTTTTTAACACAGGAAAAATCATTTTCCCATTCTCTAACAGCATTTGAATGCACTTCTGGTAATAAATAAGGAGAAAAAAAATGAAACCTTTGAGTTTTTTCCTGGGCCACACCATCCCCTCCCAGCAGGGTAAAGCTGGGTCAGTTAAAAAGATTCATGTTCACAGCTTGCATATTCCCTGTGGAAAAAACTGGAATAATTCTAACTGGGGTTCTGAAATAAAGTCTTTAAGACAAATTTCAGTTTTAAACAGAATGTTGATATGGGATATTCTGATCGTTTAATTTTTTTTTTTTTCCTTACTGTGAATTTATCACAACTCACTTCCCCCGGAAGGAATTTCAGATAAATCAACAGCTTGTGTTAATTATATTAATAACCACGTTAATTATATAACAGTGCATAAGAATTCAAGGCCTTTTAAGACTGAGAAGGGAGAGCAATGAAAATAAAATGGCAAATTCTAGAGCTGTTATAGTGTGAACTCGATGTTTCTTACTTGGTGTCTTTTGACAGGGAAAAGTAACTTTTCTAAACCCACTCCAATGTTCTTTACAAATCCTGCTTTTCTCTAAATGCTTCCCTTCTATGCTAGAGTATAATTAGCTTTTGTCAACTTTTCTATGGGCAGTTTTCATTTTGCACTTTCTCTGAATGCCATGGCTGCTTTTCTGGAATAGCTGAAGTTTTTTTTTCTTCCTCTGGCATTTTTAGTCTGCAATTTTCGTGGAGAGAAAACCTCATGTTTGGCCTCCTCTCACTAGTTAGGTGTCCTTGATGCATTCATTTAGGAAATGCAAAGCCAGGCAAGTGTTGCCCCTTCTCCCTTTGTTAATTAACCCAGTGTGTACAATCCCATTTTATTTGGCAGCTTGACTGGAGGGCCCAGCTGCCGGGAGATGAGCCATGAGAGGGGAAACAGGAGCTTTGTGCTGAGTTAATATGAGGATTTTTGGAGCTTGTTGATGTTCCCTAGAACATCTGCTCCTTGGCACTTGCCTGTCCAGCTCAACTTGGATCCTTCCAGGAATGGTGGAACAAGGAGGGGTGGGAAAATTGGGATGCAAATGGGAAAATGGGATGGAGAGTGAGAGACTTCCCCTACTGCTGATGGATGCTGGTGTCTGAATCTCGGAGATTTCAGGGCAAAACCTCCCTCCCAAGGCTAAGGAACCATTTCTGGCTTCCAGCATCACCCTCAGTGACTGGTGGAATGCTGGGTTTGGTGTGGGAGGGATGGCAGGAGATGGACAGATCTGTGTCCCATGCATTCCCCATCCTGTCCTGCATCCCTCCTGCCCTTCTCACTCATGGTCCCTGTCAGGGAAGTGGGAAGAGTGGGCAAGGAGACAGCTCCAGTGCCACCCTGTCCACCCCCACATTATCCTGCCTTATTACATTGTAATAAATTGAACCATTCCACTTCATTATTTCATATTTGAGGAGATTTATAGATTGTCCTGGTGGCTGAAGAGGCAGTGATTAAAGGAGCAGTGTGCTAATGAATGAGCCTCAGCACAAAGCCTTTTTAATTAATGCACAGCCCAGGGGCTGTAAACGCCTTGCTGATAACAAGCCTGGCCCATTCAGGACATGAACTGACAACTTTGCAGAGAATGAAGGCTTATGTGGAGACATGGGTATGGTATTGAAATGGCAATTAAGGCTAATAAAATGATTCGTCTGCCCATCCATCGCCCTCCTTCCCTGTGCCCAGCCCTGTCTCTGCCTCAGAAGTAATGGCAGGTGGAGATTTCATTTGGCTCCTCCAACCTTTCTTGGTGATTTAATTTACAGGCTGCATCTGTTCCTTCACAAGGCTCTTTCAGTCACATTAGAGATGGATTTTCACTCCAGGCTATTCTGAACTTGCTGGAAATTTCCCTGAGTCAGATTATTTTGCCCAGTGTTTACGGCTGCTTTATTTTTATTTCTAAAATCTTCTCTAATGGAGTGCCTTGCTGGGAGGGGAGGCAGTGAACTTGTTGGCAGTGCTGTCCATCCATCCACACATTCAGCACTGACTCTGGGCTGCTCAGAGCCCTGGGATAAACAGAGGGGATTCACACAGCTCTGGGAAAGAGGGAACCTGCCAGGGTGAATTCAGGATGGCCTCAAACCTATTCCTGATTTTTGGTGGGTTTCACGTCCCCTTCCTGCACATCCTGTGCTTGGTGGTGTTGGTACATTTGCACATTGGAAAAAGCGACTTTGAAAAAATGCATTATGGAAAAAAATCAATGCTTAAATAAACTGGTGGTGACAAACTGGAGGTTCCCATTTTCCTTGGGAAGTTATGGGGCAGATGAACAGCATGGAGAGGTCATTGCTGCTGCACTGAACTCTGTGGAATTGCCCTGGTTTGTGCCACGTCCTGCGTGGTGGTGCTTAAATGCTGTGCCCTGGGTCAGCCTTGTGGCAAAAAGGGCCAATCACTGATGCCTGGCAGCTCTGGAGAATTTGGGAATGCTCTCCTCCTCTGAGCATCCCCTCCTGTGGCATGGGAGTGAGGACAGCAAAGCCTGGCACCATCCCTTCTTCTCAAGGTCCAGCTTCTGCATTTTGCCTCACTGAACTCCTGACAGGTGGAAGCACTATTTTTCAGAAAGGGACGTGGGAAGAGGAGGTGGCAAACTTTTGAAACAAAGTTTAAAAAAAAAAAAAAAAGACAAAAATATGAATGATGCTGCTTGTGGCCCGCAGATTTAATGATATTTGCCCATTTGATTGATGAAGATGAAGAACGACGCTTTGTGGCCTGTTGAGGGTGAAAAGTCTAAGTACCAGGATGGAGAGTAAATCAATCACTTCCCTCTCCCGTGCCAGATGGGATCATCAGTTACCTGCAGATCCCGGCAGCGCCGTACATTACCCGGCTGTGGGACAGCACATCAGCCATGGCTGCTGCCTCCTCTCCCCAGAGATCGATAATCCATGGCCAGGGGAAGCAACACCACGGAAATAAAACCGCTAAAACTCCTGGCCAGCTTTATCCTCGCGCCAGGTTTCGTTTGCTGATGGACAAATTCTGGCACCACGTCTCACAGGAGCTGGGCTGGACACGGCCCTGCAGTACTGGGCTCTTCAGAGCAAGGTAGTGGTGCCTTAAGATTTTAGCCTTTAGTATTTTTCAAATCCTGTATACTGCATCAGTGCATAACTCTAAACTCCATATAAAGTGTAGTTAACGCTTCACATTTTAGTCAGTCTTCACATTTAGTCATTTTTGTGAGACAAAACAGTTCCTCTAGGCCTGAGATCCACAGACACCCTACAGCTTCAGGCCCTGAAACCTGTAAACAAAAGTGAATTGAGGAGTGGAGAAAATGGGGGGGATATGACTTCATTATTTGAAGCTGTAATTGGAGGATTAACCGCTGATTTGTAAATGGACCAAACTTATATCTGGTCTTATCTTATATCTATCTTATCTATAAATGGACCAATTTTATGAAAACTTGTGACCATCATCCAAATTAGGTTTAGCCCCTCTCAGAGGCTTTTGACTGCCCAAGGTGTATGTATTGAAGGCCTTTAATAAATACCTACTTTCTTGTCTAGCCTCTGTTTTAGGTATCCACTCAAAAACAGCAGTAGGACACAGGAGATGGAGCACATGCGGAAAAATGCTGGTGGTTTATTGAAGAATAATATTCTCTGTGTGCTTGTAGTGCCCATGTTATTTTTTGGGATTATTTGTTTGTGTGTGTATGTTTTTTCATGCCTTTATTTAGTATTTGAGCACTTTTTCATCATTTACATGCTGAAACCCACAGTGTGGGGGTAAAAACTGGTTTTGTCCTTGCTTTGAGCAGAGGGATTTGGGTTGCAGGGCTGTATCTCAGCTCTGGACTGCTACAGCAGTCAGAGATCTCATTCCTTGGGCATTTTGAGCCGTGTCCTCCACGTGCCATCCCCATGTTACACCTGCTCTGGGCCAGTACTATAACTTTATTATTTTGAGTAGTATTTGCCGTATTCTTGGCAGAATCCCGTGAATTATTTGAGGGTGTGTTGGTAAACAGGGTTTGACAAACAGTGGCTCAGAAGCAGGTAACAAGCTCAGGACTTGGGATGTTCATCAAAAGTTTTGGGGTTTTATATTTCCTGAGTTCCACCAACCTTGTGAGCAGAGCCAACGTGATTTATGGCTTTGTGTTATGCTCCTGTGAAACTTGCAGGATTTTGTTATAAAATTCTCCCAGCTTTAACTATCAGGTTTCACCTGAGCCCTGTTTTGGAGGCTGTTAATTCTTTATGTTGTCATTTCTGAAGACCCTTTTACAGCAGGATCTCAGCATTATATAGCACTTAATAATGGGCATGTTGCACTCCAGAGTAAAGAACATTCTGCTGTGTTCAAACCTCTTACAGTGATCACTGCAGCTGCTGATGGCCAGGACAAATGTGCCCAGTGTTTTGCAATGTATTTGTGTAGGGAAGCATCATTCTGCTCAGGTGGTTTTTGGGTTGTGATTTATGCTCAGAGGTGCTGCAGGACTTTCACACTCTCTGAGTCCTGTTGTCTAATAAAGTCCCAAGTTGTGTCAGTGCAGGAGGAGAGCTGTCCTTGGGAAGAGTCCATTCCTCTTGTTGACTTGGTCCATTGACCTCCCCAGTCTATTATCAGGACTCATTGGAGAGCTGGCCTTAATTACTGGCCTCAAGATGATGAGTTTAATGTGCTGCTCAGACAGAGAAGCTGTCACATGCAGAGGTCCTCACCAACCATGAAGAACACAGTGGGAAGTAAAGAAAGGAGGAGGCTGTGGTGATGCAGGGAAGGAGGAGCTGAGATCCTTGTAATGTGCATGTCCTGAGTTTTAAGACCCTAAGAAGGAAGATGTGATGGGCCAGGCTTGTTCCTGTCACAGCAGATGCAGAACCAGCATGTTAAACTTACAGCCACAGGTGATGTGAAAACAGGAGAATGAGGTGAATTTCTGATAGAGATGGCTTAGCACTGTTTTTTCTCCTGGATGTGCTGCAGATTCCTTCTGTGACCTTGAGGATGTTTTCAAATCTTTATTTTCTTTTTGTATCTGGGCTTTCTAGGGCAGGGACCATCTCTTACAATGTCTACTTAATCGAGGTTTGCTTCTTGTTTGAAGTCTCTGGGCGCTGCTTTTGATATCAATAACAATCATGATAGTGAGAGACCAAAGACAAAGGAACAATTCCCAGGAAAAATAGAGCAGTGGTGCTCTCCTGTGTTAGTGATTCAGGGGTAAGGAATATAGATGAGTTTTGACAAGAAATAAGAAGTACCGGGAAGCTCAGGCTGCAGTTCTAGTGTGGACTGAAATCTGGTGTACAATGAACAAAGCCTTCCAGACCTCCCTGTGCTCTTTCACCTGAGTGGGAGGATAGGAAGGGAAACACAAGTATTTCCTAAGAGGATCTGCCTGAATTCATAGTGCATATAGCAGGGTTTTGAGATGGGCCCTGAATCACAGGCAGGAGAAGAAGATTTAGGGAGAACAGTCTCCCCTAATAAATCCACACAGCACCTGACTTGCAAATAGGTGAAGTAGAGTTTTTCAGGTTGGAATTGCTGGCTAAATCCAGGACTTCTGTGCAGCCCGCTGCAGTCATTAGAGAGGGCCTTAAACTCATTCTCTCCTTTTCATTAGCATTGACCATTAGCTCTGGAGAGCCATGTTATTGATATAAATGTCTTTGAAACCTCCCGAGCTCCAGGCTTTGACGGATTTCATAGGCTGCTTAGGGAAAGTGTTTCTTTTCATCAGTTTTGAATTTGTCACTATTTCAGTGGAATCAAACGGGACTTCTTGTGTTGCAAGGCAGCGAGGGTAGAAATACCAGATGTACTTTATCTCCCTCACTCATTAATTCATATACATTTATCATAAGACTTCCTATTTGTCTCCTTTTTAAGATAAATAATCTCAGCCCTTCCAATCCCTTGTCATATGCAGACAAGAATGATTTAAGGAGCTGGAAAAGTTCCATATGACAAGGGATACAGAGATTCAAGTGTTGAGTCTGGTCCTTTCATTTCTGGAGGACAGAGCAGAAGATGGACATGACAGGGCTGAATATCCTGGTTTCTCTGCTGATGTCCTGTGGCTATTACAGGGACAAGTGCATGGAAACACATCTGTCCATCCCATTTTTGATGCTGGCAACACATTCTGGGCTGTGATAAGTTTGAATTTTGTACAGAATGAGCTACATTTGATAGGAGCTGTCTGAATGGCCTCCTAGTCCCAAACTCAGAGGTGGATGCTGAACATGTTTGAGTCATTCCCTCCACAGGAATGCTTTATAACTTGGCTGAGGTTGTAGCTGTGGTATTTGCTTAAGATCTGATCCAGATCTCCTGTAATTGCAAGGTGTCTTCTGGAGGATTTGGAAGAGCTAGGCTGCCTTATTCCCTTCCCCCTAATTTGAAGGTTATCCATCATTGTTTTCCCCCGGAATACAAGAGTCTTTCCTGGGATACTCGGGAGGATCAGAGGAGGAATAGCAGCAGCCCTGTTTTAGGGTACTAATCCTCTTGTAAATCCCAGCATTTGTATATCTCTAATAATAATTCCAGGCACTTGAATGATGGTTTAAGCACACCCATAAGGAAATAACACTGTGCTAATCCTCTCAGCGCCCGGGGAGCAGCAGGGTGAGGAAGTAGTTGATGTTTGTGGTGTGAGTGGGGCTGCTCCGGATTCCCTGAGCATGAGAGGACCCTGGGAGCCTCTGATGCCAGGAGAGGTGTGGGGACAGGAGGCACAGCTCACCTGAGGGATGTCCCTGCAGCATCCTCACCTTAGGAGCTGCCTGTGAGCTCAGACAGAACCAACAGCTTGAGAAATCTCTCCCTGCAGCCCAAGCTAATTTGTGCTGTCAATCCCCCTCGCTTCCCGCGCTCGTATTTAGCACCATTGATTTATTGGATTGCAGGAATATTAAGAACCTCAAACTATTAGTCCTGATTATAACTTGTTGGCGGCTTCATCACTCCATGTGTCTTGCCATGCTTGGGAGGAGACAGACTGGGCCCTTTGCTTGTTTCCAGCTCAATTTACCACTCTCCTCCTCTCTGCCTTTCTCTGCCCTCCCAAACTTTCCCAAACATGCTTTTCTTACAGCCACAGGGATTTTTGGAAGGGCATGGAGGAATAGAATAACTTTCCCAAGGTGAGATGAACTCATGCATAGCAGAACCAGGGAGCTGAGGCTGCTTTTGCCCTTGTTCCCAATGCACTGGATCTTCCCTAATTTCTCCTCTACTGCTTCCCATCCCTTTGCTCCCTTCAGAGCAGTTAACACTGCCTTTTCTTTCCTACCTCTTTGAAAATCTCAACATCTTTGGCCTCAGAGCAGACTGTCTTCCCTTCTCATCCCTTTTCCAAGTCCTGGGTGCTTCCAGAAGGAAATGGGGTCATCCTGAGTGCAGATGGGAATGCATTTAGAGCAGTAAACACCACTTGCAAAGAGATGCTGCAGTGGCCCTGGTTTTGAAGCTGGCCTGGATCAAGAGAAAAAGAGCCTCTGGCAGTGAGGGAGGGGGAGAGCAGGGAATTTGGGGTGAGAAAAGTGCTGAAAGGAACAGTCTGTGCTCCACACTGTGCCTGGCGGGGTTTGGTGTGTGCAGATGGACCAGGTCCCTTTGTGCTCCAGCTGGGGCCTGAGTGCAGGGACAGTGCTTGGAGGGGCTGTGTGAGCTTCCCCTGGCACCCCCGGGATTTTGGGGGTGTGTGAGGGGCTGCACTGCCTGTGGGGGATGCAGCAGAGTTTGTGTTTGGTGGCTTTGTAAGATAGGACGGTCGGGATGGATGGATACGAGAGATCTCTGCAGCCAGGGCTGGGAACTTGTGGTTTATTGCAAAGGGCCTGGGTGCAGGGCCCTGCTGGGAGCTGCCAGCCACAGCTCAGAGCAGGGCTGAGAGAAGGGAGGGGGAGAGAGGACGAGAGGGTAAGAGAGTAAAAGGGTAAAAATGGTAAGAGAGTAAAAGCGTAAGAGAGCAAAAGCGTAAGAGAGCGAAGTTCCCGTTACAATACCATAAATCTTCTTCTGTGTTGAATATTCTGGTTCTCACTAACCAATCTAGTACAAGATACAAATCCTATAGCATTTACATACAGCCTATAAGAATCATTACATTACCATACTGTGGTAATGTAATGATTCCCAATCATCCTAAAATCCACCAAAACAGGATGGATCATGTTTCCCCACCCATCACTTCCAGGATAGGACAGCAGCATCACTTGCAGGTGGAGTTTTAGATGCTGCTCTCACCTTCAGCAAACAGAAGTAAAGGACATTCCAGGAGGATTTGGATGCTTAAATTAGTACTGAGCAACTCTTCCATGTACTTTCTTCATCCTTTCCCTTCTCCAGCCTCGCTCCCTGCTCCTGCAGCCCAGAGCTGGTGCAGCAAACACGTTACTCACGGAGCAGCCAGCCTGCTTAAGGACCTAAATTTATTTCATTTTCTAAACTGCAGCTGGGAAAAAATAAGGAGCCATTAGGCTGTCAGTTGTCAGAGCTTTACAGGAGCATCAACACATCATGTTTTTCTTTACTGAGACATTAAATGTGTCAAGAGCCAGTGATGGACTGTGTGGATCAGATTCAGAGGGCAGGAGGGATGGTGAGTGAGGGCAGGGTGGTTTTCTCTGCTCTCCCAGGCTCCAGAGTCTCAGAAATGCTGTGATTTCCCCAAATGTCAGAGTCCTTCAGCTGCTTCACCTTAATGGAAGCAGTCACAGGTGTCTGCAGGGATGTCAGCAGGGGGCTGAGGCTCCAGTGCTCGCCCATCACTGGATGGAGCAGCACCACAGGTCTCTGGTGCAGCCCTTGTGGGGAGGATTTGGATGCTGCTGGCAGCCAGGAGTGTTTCTCCCTATTTTCTCCCCGTCAGGAGGTTAATGACTGCCTGACCATGGCAGTGTGCCAGGGCAGGGAACTGACAGGCAGAGCAATGTGGAAATCGTGACTTAAGCTAAGGAGAATTCAATGTGAATGGAGGTTTTATTATTTCCCAAAGTACAGCTGGACCTAGGATTTTTATTTTATTTTTCTTGCCTTTGTCAGATGCCCAGAAACTTCCCAAAGCCTTCAACATCCCAAGGCTCTCCCGAATGCAGTGTTTGGTCTGCACGTACACGAGATGTGTGGCAAATATTTTATTTCAGATGCTGGCATATTTGCACTGGCACCGACTGCGTTCCATGTGAGTGATGAAAGGCCCTGTATAAATACGGTGTTTCCATTGGTATTGATTGCATTATGATTGCAATTACACTTGCAATGGAGCTGCCTGCATTGTGTGTGTTATTAGATTGGCACTCATCATTAGTGCCTGCCTGAGACCACTTTCTTTTTCCTGGAGCCGTGTCTGACACAGCAGGAATGGAGCTGTGGAGGCAGAGCCAAGGCTGGGCTTGGGATGTTGGGTTTTCCTGGGTGTTGAGATGACCCTGAGGTGTTGGAAAGTCTCTTTTTCCCAGCCCCAGAGTGAAGAAGAAGACAGGATTCCTTGGCTCCCATTCTCAAGGTTTATTATCACCTATATTATTATTATTATTTATTATTATCTCATCTATAACATTCTTTTTCTGACCTGCTGAGATCTGTCCAGCAGGTTGGGTTGTGGCACACTGACCACCTTGGGGTGTTATCTTTTTATACTAAAAACTACCTGTACTTTATTTACAATAATTTTCCAATACCTATCACCTATGTTAGACAGTCTGTCTCTGCTCTAAACCAATCCAAAAGTGCCACCATCACAGGAGAAGATGGAAGAAAAGTAGAAGGAGGAAGGCAGAACACACCCAGATTCCTCCATCTTGCCCCTTGAACCCCCATTCTAAAACCCCAAAATTCTACATTTTCACCCAGTGATAAATTCTCTCTCATTCTATTCAAGTGTTAGTGGCTTATGCATCTTCATACAAAGTTGGTAATTGTTTCCATGGGTTAAAATCAAAGGCACAGGGGTCTGTAACTCTGTGCCAAGGTCTCTGAGCCCCCTGCCAGGGTCTCGAGTCTTCCAGGGCAGTCAGAGGAATTCCCACCCAAATCCCTCCATCCTCCCTCCTGAACCCCCATTCTAAAAACCCCGAAATTCTACATTTTCACCCCATGATAAATTCACTATCATTCTACTCAGACTCTTGTGGCTCACACAAAGTTGGTAATTGTTTCCATGGGTTAAAATCAAAGGCACAGGTGTTTTTGACTCTGTGCCAGGGTCTCAAGTCCTCCAGGGCAGCCAGAGGAATTTCCTGGATTCCAACACCTGGATGGTTCTGGACCTGAGCATCTCTTCCCACTCGTGCAGGGCAGTGCCTGATGCTCTCCTGGTGGTCCCTGCTCGGTGCCTTCAGCTGGATGTCCCCTCCCACAGGGGCAGCAGGAGCAGCTCAGCTCTCCTGGCAGCTCCTGCTGCACTCCCTCCCAGTGCGCTGAGATCCCTAAAATTCCAAGATGCCATTTAAAATTCCTTCTTGCTCTCTGTGCTGACCTCCTCATTACAGACCCAAATTGCCTTGGATAGTCTGTGTAGTAAAATGTCTCTTCTTCTTTGATTCAACCTCTGTCTTTATTTTTTTTTTTGTTGTTTTTCGGTTTTGTGAGATGAGGGTGCTGCGGGCTCAGAGGCGGTTTTGATATTTTCCAAGTCAATATCTCCTTCCTGCTAGGAACAAGATGTAATCTGTGTGTGTGTGCCTTCACAGGCTCACACAGAGCAGCACCAGGCTCCTGGAACGGGAAGAAAGGGATGTGCATTCCCCAGACGCAGCAGGGAGCTCTGACATTGCCTCTCCCCGGCCTCTGAAGCTGGCGAGAGGATTGCCCTTTGCTGCCCTGCCCTGCAAATGTCATCCTGGCTGGAGAGGGAGTTCTGTGCCTGCTCCTCGCCCCAGGCTGAGGCAGCTCCCTGGCAAATTGATGAGCGGCAGATGCTTTGAGCTCAGGAAGGGTTTTCCCTGCCTGGGCAGGTGTTAATGGGAAAGGTTACAGGTGTGATGGGGAGCGAGGAGCAGAGTGGGAAGGGGCAGATGGATAAGGCAGGAGGTGGAAGGATGGGGAAAGGAGAGGGAAGCAGGATGGCTGTGCAGGGCTTTCTTCATCTGCTCACTTCATTAGAGAGGAGACCCCAGCCTGGCCACCCCTGAGCCTCTGAGGAGTGGTGGGGGTTTTCTCTGGGCTCTGCCTCTGGCCTCAGCTACTGCCCCAAGGAATCTGCCTAACACCTGAAGAAAGCCAAAATTTTTTTTAAGACCACAAAGGGATAAAAATGGGGAGGGGGACATGATGAAGGGACACAAAATACACTCCCTCTCTGACAATCCACATGAGTTCGAAGTCAAAACATTCTGTGCATGTCTGTTTTTTCATTCCCTCACCACCTGGTAGCTATTATCAGATGACAATTTATTCCAGGCATCCTCTTGGGAAGAGATTTCACTAGCATCAAGATTTTAAATCCAGAAAGGGCCATGCTTGGCATGGTGTGTGCCTAAGCCAGAGTGTTTGGTTTCACTTCCCATCCTGGGCTGTGCCACTCGCTGAGGTTTTGAACACCCATTCTAAAAACCCCAAAATTCTACATTTTCACCCTGTGATAAATTCACTGTCATTCTGTTCAAACTCTTGTGGCTTGTAACTCTTCATACAAAGTTGGTAATTGTTTCCATGGGCTAAAATCAAGGGCACAGGTGTTTTTGACTGTTTTTGTGTGTGTTCCCCCAGCAGAACCTCAGGATTTGGCTCTGAACTCCAGGAGCCTTCACTGGCTCTGAACCACCTCTTCAGGAAGAATCTCCAGCCGCAGCTGGGAGAGGGAGGGATTCTTGCAGTTTGGCTGGGAAAAGGTGGGGGAGTTGTGCCTGGGCTCTGGGACAGGCTAAAAAAGGGATTTTATTTTGTGTAACCTCAGGAGGTTTGCAAGGCAGATGGAGATGGCTGCAGAGGAGCCAGGTAGAGCACCTGTGTTTCTCTGGAAGGAGAGAATTCCCTCAGCGAACCTCAGCATGGCTGTGTCTGATTTCAGGAGTGTGTGACCGTGTTCACAGGGGTCTCAGGTTGAGGGAAGAGACAAGGATCTGGCTCCATGTTTCAGAAGGCTTGGTTTATTATTTTATTATATATATTACATTAAAACTATACTAAAAGAATAGAAGAAAGGATTTCATCAGAAGGCTGGCTAAGAATAGAATAGGAAAGAATGATAACAAAGGTTTGTGGCTCAGACTCTCTGTCTGAGCCAGCTCACTGTGATTGGCCATTAATTAGAAACAACCACATGAGACCAATCCCAGATGCACCTGTTGCATTCCACAGCAGCAGATAACCATTGTTTGCATTTTTTTCCTGAGGCCTGTCAGCTTCTCAGGAAGAAAAATCCTAAGGAAAGGATTTTTCATAAAAGATGTCTGTGACAGGAGTTTATCACCAGAATAAATTGGTGCATCAGGCAGAGCCTTTTGTCTTTGCTTTTGCTTTGCCTTGAAGGCTTATTAGTCAAATTGGTAACTATTAGAATATTACTTTACTGCTAATGACTTAGCAATAGGTTGCACTGGGATGTTGCAACTCCAAAACCTGCTGTATTTTATGGGAGAGGCTGACTTTCCCCTGTGCATTATGGCTTCCTGAGCTTTCTGCTATTAGAGAGTTCTTCCCTTGGTGTAGAATCCCATCCCAGCTCCTCCTGCAGTCCCCCTCTGGACACCCTGCTTCCCAAATTCCCAAAAAGTGCCTTGCTGGTGCCTCAGCCAGGCATGACACACGGGGCTGTGAGCACCTCGGTGCCTTGCCAACAGTGAAAATAGACTTGTCATGTTTCGTTTGGTTTGGTTTCCAGCAGATGTATTCACAAATAACTTCATTTGATGGCAATGATGGGGAAAGAAAAGAAAATCATCCCCATGATTTTCTGAATGTTATCCAATGATCTATAAAGCTAGGCAGAAATTTAAAAAATAAAAAGGGAAAGAGAAAGGAGGAATTGTGAAGAGTTTGACAAGTGTGTCAGTGTTTCTTGAACACATTACAGCACAAAATTCAGTTGGCTTGGGTTCCTAAAGCACTTCATTGCTGGCTCCTGAGTGCTGAGCTGGGCTGTGCTGCCTGTGTTCCCAACACAGGAGGGACACAACATGCAACAAAATGCAGGAAAAATCAGGGAGTCTTTAATGCTGGAGTGATGGTGTTTGAGGAGGGGGGGTGTGATCAGATCACTTGGGTTGTCCCTTCTGCTGCCAGAGCCACAAACTCCACGGTTTACAGGGCTCAGCATGGTGGGATCTGCAAAATCCAGGGAGTCTCTGTCTGGATTTGCTTCTGGCCTGCTCCCACTGTGATTTCCCAAGTGTGCTGAGCACAGCAGGAGGAGCTGGGCAGGAGTGGTGCAGGGGGAGTACCCAGAGCAGCCCAGTGCCCAGGGCATGCCAGAGCTGCTTTCCTGCACTGCAGCTGCATTAGAAACCTGCTCAGGTGCTGCTGGCCACAGGCAGCCCCAGGTGTGCAGACCCAGGGGTCTGGGAGGAGCTGGGCCAAGGCATCCCTGTGATCATCCCTGCAGAGTCCCACTGGAGTGTTGCTGCTGGTTTGTAACCTGTAAAACCAGAGGGGCTTGGTCAGCTCAGCCAAGCAGCTGCTGTTCAGCACCCCCATCACTCTGGATTTTGGTTTGCTCTTGTTTAGAAGGTGGATTTGTTTTGTTGGCAGGTGCTGGGTGAGGGAGCAGTGCCCAAGCAGAGGGGCTGTCACTCCAATTCCGCATAAGGCAGCATGAAGCAAGGAGGGGGAAAATACAAGCAAATAATAATAATAATAATACAAGCAGAATGAAAAATAATGCCATGAAGATTTAATGCAAATTCCCTTCATGTCCTGACTGTGTCTGGTGACCAATTATGTGACACTGGGTTTGGTCACCAGGATTGGGACTCTGAGATGGGACAAGGGACATGGAGCTGGGTTGCTGGGGTGCTCCAAGGAGCCTGGTGCCCCATCTGAGGCTTCTCCCCAGGTGCCTGGAGGCACAGTGCGAGGCTTTGTCTCTTGTTTAGAGAGCCTTGGCTTTTATAAGTTCAAAAATGAGATGGCAAATTGAATTTATTCATGAGCATGGAGGCTCTCTGGGGTTTCCTCTTTAATTCAGTAGACTTGCTTTAAGGGACTCTGTTTCAGCAGAGAAAGGATGGAGTTGGTGCTTTCATCTTTCAAGCTCCCTTTACTGGCATTCCCTCCTCGCTCCTGAGTCCTGCAGAGCCTGTCCCAGAGCAGAGATGTCCCTTTTTGTGTGGTTCCCATCCCTTTGTGTGTGGGATGCTGTGCTGCGTTTTTGGTTCAAGGCTTCTCTCCCTGTGCAGGGAGGATCCATGGGAGGGAGTGCAGCAGAGGGCTGCCAAGGTCCTTTCTCCTTCATCCCCACCCACTTTGGAGCTGGTTTTTGGGACATGGCTCCTTTCCCTGTGCAGGGGAGGATCCATGGGAGGGAGTGCAGCAAAGGGCCACCAAGGTCCTTTCTTCTTCATCCCCACTGCTTTTGGAGCAGGAGCTGCCCAGGTGGGGCGATGCCTCCGCCCTGGCTGGCAGCTGGCTCGTGCCACGCTGTCACTGCCATCCCGCTGTCAGGATAATGGGTGCCATATGGAACGAGCCTCCCACCCCCCCCTCCGTGCTCCCAGGGAGCCCCGAGGGGTTTCCAAGCAGTGACAGGAGCAGTCACAGGCACAGGGACCTGTTAGCTGCTCTTTCATGGTTCAGCAGGCTCCGTTTCCACTCCAGGGAGTCCCTGTGAGCTGCACAAGGTGGGCAGGGACAGCAGGGTGTTTTGTGGGATGTGGGGCATCTTTGTGCAGGATGAGGGTGTGCATTGGATTTGGGGGTTAAAGAGACCCTCCCAAGTTTTGGGAGGTGCCCATTTCCCTCCCTTTTTCATTGGCATTGCTGCTAAAAAGTGAAGGTGTTTTCAGGGAAGGAGGGGAGCCAGAGCTCCTCCAGGCTGCGAGCACAGCTTGCGCTGGAGGTGCTTTTGTCTCTTGTTTAACCCAACAAAGCCCCGTGGGCTGATAACCTCAGAGGGCTGCGCAGCAGCTCTTGTATAAACCATGGAAATCAGGAGAGTTTTTTGCCGCGGTTTGAGTTTGTTGTGAGCTGAATGTCAGCCTGGGTTTGTGGTCCCTCTGGGAGCGCCGGGAGCCGGGAAGGTGCAGCGCTAAAATTCATTGCCTGCTGAGCTGGCTGCTGCTGTGTGCACACACCTCGTGCTCCCAGCCAGTCTCTGGGGCTGTAAAACCCTGTGGAAGGAGGTGATAAAACCCCTGAGACTCCAGCAGAGCTGCACCTCCCCAGCTGCTCTCACGGTAATGGGACCTCCTGATGCACGGTGAGATCTTTACTGGGAAGGTGCCATTGAAGGACAGTGTCTGGGGATGTTTGGATGTTAATGTTTTACAGCTCCCCTGCCTTCGAACAATGCCTAAAAATACTAGTGTATGCAAATTATAAACTAATTTAGATGATGGAGCATGGGAATATTGCTCATACTCCCCAAGCACGGTATTTCCAATCATATCTTCGTTTCATTTTTAAGCAAAGAAATCATAATCTTGACATGTTTATCATTCAGTGCCTGCACCAATTATCTCTTTGGGTTCATTCTATAGTTCATAGAACTGATAGATTATGATCATGTTGTTAGGAGAATTGTGCAATCATTATTCCTCCAGCTGGAGGAGAAGTTGCAAAACAATTATAAAGAATGATTCTCCTTTGGATTGCTTTTGGAGTTCATGGAATAGGCAAGTTCCCATTACCAGGGACCTGGAGCTGCAAGGTTCCTGCCACTGGTGGGTTTGAACTCTGGTGATCCAAACCCTGTGCCTTGAGATGCTCATTTCCTCCAGCAAGCTCCAGTTGTGGTTATTATTTTTTTATGGGTTGATATCAGAGAGATGAATGCCATTGGCTGCACGAGGGCTGCGACTCAGAATGATAATTTCCAGTTTAATTACAGTGCAGGGCGCTGGGGATGCACCAGTGGATACCTTTTGGGTTAGAAATTGAGACTCACGGCTTTGCATCCAAATAACCCAGTGTGGAATTTTGACTTTAAATCGGGTGAAGTGTGGTTCCCCCAAATTAAGCGTTGTTTTCTTTCAATATCCTTAATGAGACTCATGGGATTGTGACCCTCCCAAAGAAAATATTTGCAGGAGATGCTGCTAAAGGAGTCCTCTGGGAATTTGGGAGTTGGAGGCAGCATGCTCCTAGGGGAGAGCTTTTCTTTGATCCCCAGAAGGAGCTCTCTAATCTCTTCCATAAACACACTTGGGCAGCTCCAGGGTGATTTGGCAGCCCTGCCTGTGTGATGGATCGTCCCCAGAGGACCCTGCTCCTCCCCTGCCCCACTTCTCCACTCACACTATCGAATTTTCAACTTACTTGACCACAAGGCAGCAGAACCAGAAAAACAAATGTCTTGTCAAGACATCATTCCCACGCAAGGTTTTTGCTTCCTTGTCTCTCCAGGGCTTTTCCTTCCCTCCTCATGTCCCAGCTGGTGTCAGGACACGAACAAAGGGCTTGGCTGCATCCGTGCTTATCCAATTTGGGGATGGATGAAACGCCCCTGTCCCCCAGGCCTTTTTGTTTTGCCTTCTCCAAGTGGTCAATATCGACTACTGGAGCAGAGCTATTTATTTAAGAATGTGCCTTGTCAATATTTATGTAGCCTGCAGCTGGCTGAGTGTTCCAGAGCAGTGTGGGGAGTGATGGACGGGCAGGGGGAACTCTCCAGCTGGGAAGGGCTCTGTGCTGGGGAAGGAGGCAGCAGCCTTGGAGGGGCTCTGGTGGTTTTGCTGTGCCTTGGAGAAGCAGTTTCCTCCCTG
Source organism: Ammospiza nelsoni (assembly GCF_027579445.1). Classification (NCBI taxonomy): domain Eukaryota; kingdom Metazoa; phylum Chordata; class Aves; order Passeriformes; family Passerellidae; genus Ammospiza; species Ammospiza nelsoni. The sequence goes on along the minus strand of NC_080656.1, from coordinate 3,691,631 downwards.
TGCTGCTCACACTTCCCTCCTCCGCCTCTGAAATTCTTCCTTCCCTCTTCATACCCACTCTGGAGGGCTCAGATTTTCCTTTGGGGGAGGGAGAGGACAATCACAAGCTTGCCATGAGACCCTCGGTTCATTTTGGGAGCAGAACTTGCTTCTGCTGTTAATTACCTATTTAAATTACACAGCAAATAACAGAGAACCCAATTAGGTTATTCAGGTGTTGCACACCCAGGGAAACAGGGTGAATGTCCTAGACCCAAGCTGGTGTTTTAATATGAAACCTGTTTTTATATGCTTGGTAAAGGTGCCAAGAGTCCTTCCACTTTAGAAGAAATATGGAGAAACTGGCATTATTATTTATTATTTTCCAGCACCTCCCACCCTGAGCTCCTGGAGTTAACAGGCTCCCTGTAGCTCTCCACTGGCTGGGATTTAGTAGATGGATAAACACATTTTATTTCCTCAGAAAGGGGAAAAGTTGTTTACAAATTTTAAACCAGAATGGAAATGTTGTTTTTTGTCAGGACCATTTCATGAACAATAACAAAATAATGTTTAAAAAGCCTTTGACGTGTCCCTTTCAAAAGCAAAACTGAAGTGCTGGGGGGAATATTAAATGCCACAAATACAAGGTATTAATGCTTATTAATGAGCTAAGAGAAGAATAAAATGCAACTGAAAGCAGAAATTCAATGCCTGACACCAAACCTTTGTGAAGGCTCTGCCACATTTCCACAGGAGAGGGTCATATTTTTGTTTAAAAACAAACAAAGCCAAAAAATGTGCCTTTGGGGGAAAATCAGCTGTGGGGCTTCCAGATTGACATTGATGTTATATTAATGGTGGTTAGGGGAAGACTCTTCTGGGTAGGAAACACTCAAGGAGTTGTCTCTGAGGTTCTTGCATCTTCCTTAAGCTATTTGACATGGATGTGCTTAAGTGCTGCTAATTCTGCTTGACATTGCTTTTCTCAAAGTGTGTTTTGACTTTTTTTTAATATTAGACAGTTATAAGGGTATTATTTTTGGTCAATTCTCCTTTTCCTTTTAGTTATTGTAGCAAGGATAAAAAAAGCTTGTAAAAACAGGTCCTCTGACAAGTCTGAGCAAGATTTGCTTGTCCTGAAGAGCAGCTCCAAGGAGAACATAGGACTTATTTCCAATTACTTCATGGCCAAATCCACTACAAAATAAAAATATTTCCAAGTGCCAGAGGAGGGAGCCAGCAAAACACAGGAAATCAGAACATTTCTGCCTTTTTAATATCTCTTTTCCTAATGAAATCAGAAGAAATTGAGTGGAGCAGCACCAAACTTTGCTGTCAGTTGAGAAGGAGTTGATAAAGTGGTGTCAGTGTGTGATGGATGAGTTGGGAGCACTCACTTTAAAAATCAAAAGTTTTTGGCTCTGGGAGGACGGGGCTTTCTCCTTTCTGCTCTGCCCACCTGCTCCAGTCTATTTTTTGCAATAATCTCAGGGCGTTATTTCTGGCCTTTTCCCTGCTCTTGCAGCACACAGCTATCGATGGGGATAGCTTGGGAATTTTTGCTTGCCCAGGCTTGTCACTGCTCTCCCCACAACGTAGAGCTATGTCACAGACTTCTTTTATGAAAAATCCTTTCCTTAGGATTTTTCCTCCTGAGAAGCTGACAGGCCTCAGGAACAAAATGTGAGCATTGATTATCTGCTGCGGTGGGATGCAACAGGTGCATCTGTGATTGGTCTCATGTGGTTGTTTCTAATTAATGGCCAATCACAGTCAGCTGGCTCAGACTATGTCCGAGCCACAAGCCTCTGTTATTCATTCCTGCTTTTTCTATTCTTAGCCAGCCTTCTGATGAAATCCTTTCTTCTATTCTTTTAGTATAGTTTTAATATAATATATATCATCAAATAATAAATCAAGCTTTCTGAAACACGGAGTCAAATCCTCATCTCTCCCCTCATCCTGAGACCCCTGTGAACATGGACACAGTGCTGGATGTTGCTGACAGGCTCTCAGATAGGCAACAATAATTCATGGCCTCACAGAATGGTTTGGATTGGGAGAGACCTTCAATCTCATCTCATTCCAACCCCCTGCCATGGGCAGGCACACCTTCCCACCAGCCCATGCTGCTCTAAATCCCATCCTTGGGCACTTCCATAGGTCAGCATACACATTCTCCCTGGAAAAAGGAACGATGGCAGGGATAGCCCCAGCATGGAGCTGCTGCTCCCTTCCTGGATGTGAGGAGACGTGCTGGAGTGCAGCTCATGGCTTCCATGGGGAATGTGGGGACCATGGTGCTGCCTGGAAAAGCTGGGGGAGGCAGGGAAAAGGACATCTGTGAGATGCCGGAGGCGTCTCCACCCCGCAGCGCTGCAGGGAGGGATGGAGAGAGCTGCGCTCTGCCCTGGGCAATGCAGGCAAGCTGGGTGACCCCAAACCCCCCCGTGCAGCCCCAAAACTCCTCTCCAGTGCCTGGGATGGGTGAGAGCTGCCAGTGCCTCTCAGTGTTGGGCCTTGCCTTTCGCTTTGCGTGCGCTCCGTCACTCCACAGATTCCCACTCCCCGCCGCCTTGCAAAATGCCTGCGCCGCATATGAAATGGAGGAGATAAAATTACAGGATCTGAGAATTGGCCGGGCTCTGTGCAATATATAACATACCAGATGGTCCTACAGGATGCCTCTGAAATATCTGTGCAATAGCATTTTAAGAAACTGATATAACTGATCAGGCAGCATATGGAAAAGACTTTCTGTGCTGTGTGAGGGTGCGGTGCCCCCTCTCCCGGCACCTGCTCTGCCTCCCCAAATTAGGGGTGCCACGCAACAATGAGCATCTCCCATCCTTAATGGAAGATGTTCCCATCAAACATCTGGGACAGGGCCCTGCAGCTGGCAGAACACCATTCCATCATGATTCTGTAGAAATAAAAAAAGAAATGAAGTTGTTGTCAATCAAGGGCAGAGCAGAGTGATAACACGGTGGTTTGGTGGCTTCTTCACAACAACAACGCCCAGGATGGCCTTTTCCTGGGAGCATCCCAAGGATGGGGCTGTTTGCATGGAGTTTGTCACCATCCAGCCTCCTTCCTGCTGCTCTGCTGTAAATGAGGTTTTGGTCACATATTTCCCACCTCCCTGTGCCTTAAGCAGAGGGCAGTGGGTTTGTGGGAGCAGACAGAGCCCCAGAATGATCCTTCTGGGCAGCAGCACAAGCCCTAGGTCTCCAGCTGGAGTTTTTCCTCGCTCTCCATCCTTTGAGCCCCCCCAATCCATCCAATTTCAGATGCACCTCACGTGCTCATCTTGCCCGTGGTGTCCCTGGGCTGCCTCTCACCCTGTGCACATCCAAAGCCTCTCCTGCCTGTTTGCTATTCCCTGCTCCTCTGCCTTGCCTCACATGTGGGCTGACCCCTCTGTCAAACAGAATGGACAATATTTCCTCTCCACAAGGCTTGGCTCATATTCTTTGAGGTACTTCGGGGTCACGGGATGAAAGGCTCCTTGCTGCTTCTGCAATGAGCCCAAGTCGAGCTAAGAATAGATCTATAAACAAGCCAGCAGGGAAGGCTTCCCTGGGGAACCTCTCAGGACTCTCAGAGAATGTCATTGCTGGAGTCATTGTCACAGGAGCTGTGGACCCTGCTGAGCCCTTGCTCTGGGAGTGCCTGCCTTTCCTGTGTGGGGGGTGGCTCTGAGCAAATCGTGTCCCAAACTGCTTTTGGTCCCGAGGAGCAACGCTGGGGTTGGACATCCCAAAGATGAGGCAGGAGAGGGAATATTGCATCCTGTGGCTGCAGGTGCTGTGGTGGGTGATGTTACAGGACACAGCTGGTGGGATCTGGAGGGATGGAACCAATTTTCCTCCCAAACCTGTCTCCCTGGGCACCCTGGGAGAGGGCTGAGGTCTGGGATGAGCTGCAGGGCTGGGCTTTTCAACGGCACGTGAAATGCTCTGGCAGGAGGCTCCACGCTTGCTTGCTACCCACGCTCGTGCAGAGAGGTATTTCGAGCTGTCAGTCTGGCGTGCTGTCTGTCTGTCCACCCACCCAGGCATCTATAAAAATCCAGGCTGGATTAAATGTCTGTCAGAGCCCTGCTGCTGGTGCCAGGGCTCCTGATGCTGATCGTTGTCCTGGAACCCAGGTGGAGAGGGTCAGGATTGGAGTCTGAAATGTACAGCTTGATCAGTTTGATCCCTGTTTCTGGAGTAATCTACATAAAAGCTGAGAGCGGGAATCTTGCAGAAAGCAGGCTTCCCTCCTTTGTCTTTGCTGACTCTGTCCTCTCTGTTATCTTGATGGCTTCTGCTTGGCTGCTGTGTTGCTCTTTAATCTGGAGCCCTCTGTTCTTACCTGAGCTACAGAGGCTTGACGAGGAAAGTCACTGAACTTGGAGAAAAATGAAAAGGAACAAAGCTTAAAAAAAATGTTTTCTTTCTCATTCTTGAAAAAAAAAATTAAAAAAAAAAAAAAAAAGAAGAAGAGAAAACCCAACCCCCAGAAGCGCACAGCCAGTGAGTGCGATGCCTGGATTCATCCTTGAACCGTCTCCTGTTTATGGATCAGGGATGCATCATTTCTGCTCTGCTTTCTTTCTTTTCCCTCCTGCTCTTTCCCTGGCATTCAATCATTTTGATCAAAGCCAGGCAAACAAAAAACCCTTTGCTCTCACCCCATTGAGTGGGAGAAGGGAGTCCTGCCCTGGTCCTGAGGAGAGCATCTTTGGAGAGGGTGGGATGGGGAGCCTGGAGCAGTGAGGCGTGAGGGGATGGGGGTGGGACAGAGCAACTCGATGCCTGCGTGGAGATAAATGTTTTGTACATGACAACAATGGATAATTACTGTGATCAAAGATCTGTGTAAGGGTATCTTGTGTTTCATCACTCCTGGTGCTGGCCCATCCTCCTGACAGCTGAGGAGGGGAGCAAATTCCCTCGCTGTATTTTCCCACCATCCTCCTTACCATGGATTTCCTCTGGAAATACACACAAATCCTTCCCATGAGGATTCCTCCCAGGAGAAGGCATTCTCTGGTGGGTGATGGTGTTTTGGGGGGTGGCTGGGAGCACCTGGGGGTGCACAGGGGATGGGCTCTTCTCGGGAGTGTCCAGAGAGGGCAATGAGCACAATCAAAGTGCAAGAAGTTCTCTTTAAGTGTAAGAAAAGCTGTTTCAGGAAAGTGGTGCTCCAGCCCTGGAATGGGTTGTCCAGGGACACCGTTGTGTCCTGACCTCCTGGTGCTGCCACGTTTTCCAGTGCTCACAGCTCATCTTTGGAGGTGCCTCATCCAGCATGCGGCAGGTAATGATTCTTGACAGGAATTAGGACCCTGTCCATCTGGCCCTGTTCTGCCATCTAACAAGAGGAGATAAGTGCACTTAACAACACACCAGCTCTTGTTCAGGCCCCTTCTTCCCAAGCCCGAATCAATAGCAGGTCTCTACAGCTTTTAGAGACTTAGATCCCATCTTTTCATCTCTCTCTCACTCATTTTTCCCAAGCAGCATGCGCGTGATTTCTCTTTTTTTCACTCTGCGGAAATTTTCTCGTTCCACCTTTCATCTGCACCCGCGTGGCGCCGGCCCAGCCAGGGCTGCAGCTTGCACACCAGATAAGAAACCACACCATACCTGGGTTCCCTGATCCCCATCTCCCCCTCTCTCCTGGCCAGAAGCTCTCCCACAGTCTCATTTATCTTCAAAGTGCTTTACAAACAGTAATTAATGCATCGCTGTTTGCCCTCAGCCACTGATGCCAGCACCCTCAGTCCTCGCCCTCGGTTTCTTCCCTGCTTCCTGTGCTTTCCCCGGTTTGGAGGAGTGGGGCACTCTCCCCATGGAAGGGTAGCAGGACACTCGGTGTCTGTGTCACAATGGTTGGGGACCTGCGTGGAAGGAGCCTGACTGATGGCACTGCAAGCCAGGACCTGCAAGAGGTGAGCAGTGCTGCTTGCTCCATCTCCTCCCGAGCCCCAGCCTGCTTCTCCCTTGGCTTTCCCGGCTCATTTAGTTGCCTTAGGTCTGGCTTAATTGCTTTTTTGCATTCCTCCTGGGGCTGGGTGGATGCTGCTGGCCCAGCCTGGGGTAGCTCACAGTGTTTGCCCTTGGCAAAGGCACTTGGGGAGGATGGTTGGGCGGGTCCTTGTGCTCTCCCTGCGGAGCCTGGCATGGCTGGTGCTCAATTCATAGAATCACAGGATGGTTTGGTTTGCTATCACCTCACTCCAACCCCCTGCTATGGCCAGGGACACTTCCCACTAGACCAGGTTGCTCCAAGCCCCATCCAGGTTGTTTATTCCTGCAGGAGCTCTGAGTTCAGAGAGTCTTTCTTTTAAAAAAACAGAAAAAGGAAAAAGCTAGTTTTTTTTTTTTTTCCTCTCTCCTTGCACGAAATGCAAATCAATAGCTGTTGTATTCACATTCTAACAAGATGTCAAGGAGAAAAGGGTAGCCTTTCATTCAGCAGAGCACACACACACACCCCGAGGGAGGGGACAGGAAGGAGGGAGGAGGCTGCGGGGGCTGCCTGGGGCGGGTGCTGCGGAGAGGGCACGGGGGTGAAAGCCGCAGGCACGGCCGGTTTGGGAGGCTTTCTGTTTCCCTGGAGCCCTCTGCGCCCCTTCCTGCCCATCCCAGAGCTCCTGTTCCCCATCCTGCTCCCTCAGCATCCCTTTCATCCAAACCCTTCTGCTCCCCTTCCAGTGCATCCCAATGCTTCTGCACCCATCCCAGCCCTACTGCACCCATCCTGCCCATCCCAGGGCTTCTGTTCCCCATCCTGCTCCCCTCAGCATCCCTTTCATCCCAACCCTTCCGCTCCTCATCCTGCCCATCCCAACCCTTCTGCACCCATCCCAACCCTTCTGCACCCCCTCCTGCCCATCCCAGAGCTCCTGTTCCCCATCCTGCTCCCTCAGCATCCCTTTCATCCCAACCCTTCTGTACCCCATCCTGCCCATCTCAACCCTTCTGTACCCCTTCCTGCCCATCCCAGAGCTCCTGTTCCCAACCCTGCTCCCTTAGCATCCCTTTCATCCCAACCCTTCTGTACCCCATCCTGCCCATCCCAACCCTTCTGCATCCATCTTGCCCATCCCAACCCTTTTGCTCCTCATCCTGCCCATCCCAACCTTTCTGCTCCCCTTCCTGTCCATCCCAACCCTTCTTCACTCTTCCAGCCCATCCCAACCCTTGTGTACCCCTTCCAGCCCATCCCAAACCTTCTGCACCCCATCCTGCCCATCCCAACCCTTGTGTACCCCTTCCAGCCCAGCCCAGTGTTCCTCCTCCCCATTCTCCCCATCCCAACCCTTCTGCCCCCCACCCTGCCCATCCCAGCACTCCCATTTTGCTCCCCTACACCTCTCAAGGCACCACTTGGGCTCCTTGCAAAGTCACAGCCCTGCAGAGAGGTGCCATCCAATTCCCTGGAATTGCTCTGGGCAGCATGGTCCGTGGGGGTGTGGGATGCTGGGGTTGGGAAGGAGAGTGGAGGTGTCCAGGGCAAGGATGGTCCTGAGCACCTGGAGGAGCAGGGAGATAGTGGTCTGTGGCATGGGGTGATCTGTGGCTCGTGATGATCTGTGGCACGAGGTGATCTGAGACATGAGGCGATCTGTGGCTCATCATGATCTGTGGCACAGGATGATCTATGGCACGTGATGATGTGTGCCATGTGGTGATCTGTGGCATGGGATGATGTGTGGCTCATGGCGATCTGTGACATGAGGTGATGCAGGACACTGTAGGGATCACTCTGGCAGAGGGGAGCAGCCCAGTGGAGGCTGCTCTGGGGTTGGAGCACCCAGGATGGGAGCAGGGATGCTCCTCACGCTGCTCTCCTGTGCTGCTCTGCCCTCTCTCCCTGTCTGTGCAAACCTCTGCTTCACTGAAAATGTGTTATTTCCCCCAGAGACTTCTCTGGTCCCAGATGTGAATATGCATTGAGACAGCTGGGGAAAAAAACCTCTGGAAATACACACAAAAATCATGTCTAAATGTGCCCAGCGGAGCAGAATGTCTCCTCTCCAATCGGGGGCTGCCTGTCAAATTTAAATATGCATTTCAGATTCTCTGCTTGATATCGGAAAGCAAACAACCCCAAATATCCCAGAAAAGCTCCACCAGCTAAATACATATTTATACACCTTTTTATTATGTGTCTTGGAAATCAAACAAATGAAACAGGCCAGTGCCTGCTCAGTCCTGCAGAGCTGGTGAGCAGTGATGGATTTGTTTGGCTGATCAAAGCACATTTGTTCCCATTTTGCAGATGGGAAGGTAAAGGCAGCAAGGTACCAAAGGTCTGCTCTGGGGTCACTCTCAGAGCTGTGTTTGGCAATTCAGGTGCCAGCCTAATTGGCCAAAATATATGCAAAGAGAGCAGCTCAGTGTGTGCTGGATTTGGGTAATAATCACTGCCAGGTGAAAAAAGAAAGGAAAAAAAAGCAAATGGGAGAAGTGTGGTGGGAGAAAAAAAAAAAAGAAAAAAAAAGTAAGAATGTGTTGTTTTGAAACTTACCCAAATATAGCTTTTCAACTCAGGGTTTGAAAGCAGAGCAACATGTTTGTTCTGAGTCCATCAAACATTTCTGTTAATTAGAAATTATTTCTTTGTTCATTTCCTTTAGTTCCTCCAAGATAACTTTATTTCTTTTTTTTGCCTTGGGCGGATTCACAGCTCGCTGTGTGCATTTGGAGGATGAGCTGCAGCCACAGGGCTCAGCTGAGCCCCAGAGCAGCTCAGTTTCCCCTGGGGACAGATGTCCCTGGGCTGGCCAGGGAGGATGCAGCCACATGCCTGGCAGCCCTGGGAAATCCCAAATGTCTCTTTGCAGCTGTTTTCCCAAAATACTTGCGAAGCAAAGGATAAATATGCTTGGTGTCATCTGTTGGGGTGTCATTTAGAGGGAAATTGAGGACAGAAATATCCCTGTCCTCATCCCAGGCTGAGGCAGACACTCTGCTCACTGGTTTTTGCTCCATGTGATGATTTAGCTCTTTCAGAGGTCAAACAACATAACTTTACCCTTATTAAAGGAATGAAACCCTTAGTCATGTTTTCTTTGGTGCTTTCCTGAGAATGCAGGAGATAGGATGCTTTCAGCAGATAATGTGGAATATGACTGAGCTAAAAGCTTTTGAGAACTTGTGGTTTATTCATGCCGAGTAGAAAATGAAGAATTAATGGTTAAAAGCCATAGGAGTTTGTCCTGGGAGCGTGTGCTTGGCTCCCACCTCTCTTTTTGGGTGAGGACACACCTTCCAGAGCACAAGGGCTTTGTGCTCCAACCCCACTGCTCCTGTTCCTCCCAGTGCTGCTGTGTGAGAAAATAATGCCAGATAAGAGGGATGTGCATGGACGGGGATGTGCTGGTATGGAGTTGTAACAGGTGGGTGAGACAAAAGGGAAAAAAGACCAGAGGGGAGGGAATGATCAGGGGTTTGTGGGCTTCAATGCCAGGAGAGTTCTGGCCCCAGCTCTGTGGCAGGGTGTGGGAATTGGGGTTTGTGGATCCATTGTCCTTCCAGAATTCATGCACCCCAATGCAGAGGGTCCCTTAGCCAGGTGCTCCCTGAGATGATGGTCTGGAGTCTCAAGGGAAAATAATCCAGGAAAATGGGGATCCAGGGGTGGTGAGAACAAGCCCAGGTAGAAGAGAACAGAGACCAAGGCGAGGAGCAGGTGGAACCTGCTGGGTGTGGGATGTGAAGGAGTGTGTGGCCACTGGTGCCAGAAAACTGTGGTGGGTTAGCTGGAAATACAAAGTGCTGGGCTGAAAGTTCTCTTGGGCTGGCCTGGAACTCACAAAGAATCCTTTAACCCTGAGTTAGTGGGGAAAGAGATTGTTTTCAGAAAAATGGAAGGTTTAAATTTGTCCTGAAGGATTAAAAAAGCCCCATTTACAGTCTGTTTTTAACAAAGCTGCAATGAGAAATAAGAAACATGTTTTTGGTTTTTTTGTTTAGAAAATGTCAAAAATGAGTACTATTTGTTTTGGAAGCTAACCTTTGCAACATTTCTTTTCCTTTTTTTGGCAATGCAGTGAACTCAAGGCCCTGACAGGTGAATGCCTTGGTCTGGAAGTGGCTGTGGGAGGGGGACATGGCAGGGGCAGCTGCCCAAGCCCAGGGATGCTCTGGGCTCAGCAGAGATGTGGGAATGTGTCAGGGAGGGGGCTCTGGGGCTAAGGAAGAAAATTGTGTCAGCCTGGAAGGAAAGGAGACCCTGAGGAGAACTCCTTGTTTTGGGATGGTATCGGGTAGGGGGTCTGCAGGAGCAGGTACCCTGAGCTCGGTGTCTTTTGGGGGCTTTGTGAGCTGCTGAAGGGAAAAGAAAACATGTTTCCAGTTGGGATGCACAGGGAAGATTGCTGCCTGGTTTCAGAGATTTTGTGTGAAAAACACCCACTCATGCTAAAAAGCTTGGATTGCTCCCTGGTTTGCCTCAGCAGTAGCAGAGCTGCTGCTGCTTCCCAGTAAGGGGAGCAGAGGGCAGGGTGAGCCAAGGGGCTGAAGCCTGGGGCTGCCCCACCCGCCGGCTCCAGGCTGGGGAAGGAAAAATTCCCCTTTGCAGGTGGCTGGTGCACGAGGAGCTGGTGTGACTGTGCCTGTGTCTGTGCAGGGCTGCTCCTGCATCCCGGGGCTGCTCCCTCCATCCTGGAGCTGCTCCTGCATCCCAAGAGCTGCTCCCTACATCCCGAGGTTGCTCTTGCATCCCAGAGCTGCTCCCTTCAACCCAGAGCTTCTCCCTCAATCCCGAGGCTGTTCCCTCCATCCCAGAGCTGCTCCTTCCATCCTAGAGCTGCTCGCTTCATCCCGGGGCTCCTGCCTGTGTCCTGAGAGCTACTCCCTGCATCCCAGAGCTGCTCCCTCCATCCCAGAGCTGCTCCCTCCATCCCAGAGCTGCTCCTGCATCCCAGAGCTACTCCTGCATCCCAGAGCTGCTCCCTCCATCCCAGAGCTGCTCCCTCCATCCCAGAGCTTCTCCCTCCATCCTGGGGCTGCTCCTGCATCCTGGGGCTGCTCCCTGCATCCTAGAGCTTCTCCTTCCATCCTAGAGCTTCTCCCTCCATCCCAGATCTTCTCCCTCCATCCCAGAGCTGCTCCTCCATCCCAGAGCGGCTCCCTCTATCCCAGAGCTGCTCCTCCATCCCAGAGCGGCTCCCTGCATCCCGGGCACCAGCTGCTGCCGGGAGGGATGCTCGGGGGGTCGGTGCCTGCATTTAACTCCCTGGTTGCGGAGCGCAGCCCGCAGGAGAGCGGGAGTGCGTGTGTCAGTCAGCATCCGGAGCCAATGGGTGCCCGGTAGGAGGTCTGCGCTCCCGGTGCACGCACGGAGCCCGCTGCTCCTTCTGCCAGTTGTGCGCGGGTGTGCGTGCGTGTGCAAGGGGAGACCAGGCACGCTGACTGCCTGCTCCCGTCTCTCCCCCTCTCTCCAGCTCGCTAACTCCGTCTCCCTCCCTCTGCAAACATTGGATTTAAACCTGCTCAGAATTCAGCGCAGACGGAAAGCAGCGGCGGCAGCAGCAGCAAGCAGCGAGCCGAGCAGCCGCTCGCCTAGCGCAGCTCCAAGATGAACCATCCTGCCTGCTGGATCGTCTTCACGGCCACCACTGCCCTGCTCTTCATCCCAGGTAGATTTTTCTCAGGCGGACGGAAGGGCAGGGGCTGGGAGATGTGAGAGCCGAGCGGGTTTTGCGCGCACGGAGCCGGCTCCGCGCACATTGCGCACGAACGCGCGCAGGCAGGCGGGCAGGCTGCGAGTTGCTCCGCATCGGGGGATTGCCCAGTGCTCCCAGTGAGGGGCTCTGCATCGGGGGATTGCTCAGTGAGCTCCCAGTGAGGGGCTCTGCATCGGGGAATTGCCCAGTGCTCCCAGTGATTGCCCAGTGAGCTCCCAGTGAGGGGCTCTGCATCGGGGGATTGCTCAGTGCTTCCCGTGATTGCCCAGTGCTCCCATTGAGGGGCTCCAGAGCCATGCTGGACCCCCAGGTGGGCACCGAGCCGCCGGTACCTGAGCGGTGCCCGCAACTGCAGCCCCCGAGCCGGGCAGGGTCTGTCCCCTCCGGGCAAGCTCTGCTCGAAATGATGGGCTCATGCAGTTTTCTTCCCTTCAGAGTTGGGCACCTGCTGTGCCCTCCCTCTTCTGAGCGCTGTCGTGCCATTTCCTGCGCTGCCCTCATCCGTGCATCCCCGATTCCTGCCAGGCAAACTCGGTGCCTTCCCCTCCAAAGTGGAGATGAGCCCCCCGCCCCAATCCAGGCGCTCGGGGAGGCCGTGCCGGTGCCGCAGCCTCGCTGAACTGTTTGGATGGCTCCCGAAATGAGGGCTGGCCTCGTCCCCCCGGCTCCGGGGGCGATGCTGGGGCTGCATCCAGCGCTGGCTCCGTGCTGATGCTCGCGGGGCAGCGGGCGCTGCATCCAGCCAGGGCGATGGGGGCGGAGAGCAGGGCTGAGCGCCGCGGGGAGGAAGTCACCGGCGTGTTTTTGATGATGATGTGCACTTTTAGCAGCTGGGGAGATTATCATCCCTGTGCGAGCAGATGGGGACTGGGTGTCGAGCTGGGATCCGATCTTAACCCAACGTTGTGTTTTTCGTGACTGCCAGGGAGGGTTCTGTTGCACCCAGGAGGGCAGAGAGAGGCAGGGCTGTGATTCCAGCAGCTGAACCACACACGGGCTGTGAGGGGTTGGTGTGGGTGGCAAGAGGGTGAGGCTGGCAGGGGAGAGGTTACTCGTGTCACATGTGGCAAACAGCTCTGCCCACAGCAGGGCTGAACAGGAGGGTTCTTGGGTTAGAACTTGCTTGTGGAGGCTTGTGCCATGGGACCAGCCACATCCTGGGTTCCTGTGGAGCTGCCACACTGCAAACTGAGCTGATCAGTGGGCACAAGGTCCCCTGGAATGGGCTGGGTACCCCTCTGTGGGCCTAGCTTGAGCCTTGGCTCTTGGGGAGCAGTGGTGTGTGACTCCACCACTTTGGGGAGCAGTGGTGGAGAACCCTTGTCAGCAGAACCCCTCGAGCTCCTCAGCAGCGCCAGAAACCAAAATGGTGCATCTGTAGTTTAGCACATGAGCATGAGGGCTGTGTGAGCTGCCTGACTTTGAGCATGTAAAGGGTTTTCATTTGAAAATAGATCTTCAGCAGGACAGGGTGGGTGTGCCTGGGGTGGGGGCAGGCGTGCCTCAGCAAGGCTGCTCCGAGCACAGCATTGGCTCTTTCACCCTCCTGCTGGATGAGGTTCTGTGGGTTGGAATTGCAGAGAAATGGATGGAAGCAGCTGTGTGGGCCAAATGGGAGGACGTGTGACACTTGATGGGCTGTCACAGAGATGTCCTTAAGCTGCAGGAACTGGCAGAAACCTGACAGGGTGCATTTGCTGTTTGCCAGTGCCCTGCTGCACTTTCCTCAGGATGTGGCTGTTTGGGCCAAGGCCAAGGCAAGGCCTGGGCTGGCTCTGGCCCCTGTGTGTGCCAGGGAAGGAAAATGCCCTGCATTTAAGCCCCTGGAAACTTGGGAGAGGCTTCTTGAGCCGCACTTATGCGGTTGTAGCTTTCTCTTCTTATTTCTATTAAGCAGCAATATCTGCTTTGGCTTTGGATGTTCCCCTGAGCTAAACCAGCCCAGGACTTTGCCTGGCTGGGCTCAGCCCTTAATCCATCAAGCCAAACCCTTCTGCCTGCATTAGAGGAAGGGAAATACTCTGGGCTGCTGGTGCTTTGCCTTCCTGCCCTGGATTTGAACATCTCCAATCCTTTTTATTTGTGCCTGGCTTGCAGAGGTTGGATGCTTTCCCTCCCTGCCCAACCTGTCCCAGCAGTGATTTCAGTCATGGTTTCACTGCTGTGGGCTGGAACACGAGTCATGTTGGCAAAGTCATGGATGGCAGAGGGAAGGTGAATGGTCCCTGCTGTCCTTTGGAGCCTGCACCTTCCCAAAGTGTTTTTCTTGGGCTGTTTATTATTCACAGGCACAATCCCGAAGGTTTTGTGCAGGTGACTCTCCCCTGGGATATGCAGAGGCTGTTTCTGAAGTGCAAACTCTTTTCCTTTCCGTTTTTATCTGAATCCTGCGGGAGTTTCACACGGGGTGGTTAAAGTGAGAAGGGAACCTGCTTTTAGAAGGTGTAATTAGAGTGAAGGGAAACATCACAACTTGAAGGCTCCTGCAGAAAATAGCATCGCAAAGTTATTATTAGCTGTAATAGCTTGTTTGCCAGTTTTTCCTCTTTCTCCTGCTCCCACCTCTGTCTTTCCCCCTTTTCTCTTATTTTTGTTAGGAAAGATGCATTTTCCCCATTGGGCCTTGTGTCATCTTGTTACCAATTTACTCTCGTGGAATCTAAAGACACGAAAGGTTAATGCAATAATGAAACCCTGACCTTTCTGGTCATGGAGACTGTCTTACTCTGCAGCTTTTTACTTCTTTGTAAGACAAGTTTCTATCTAAAATAATTTGGAAGCCTTAATGCTGTTGTCATCTGGAGCCTTGGGGGAGGCGGGTTCCTGGACAGGGTTTGCTCTCTGAGGATGAGGATGCTGAGGGTTTTTAATGAGTCCAGCACTGCAGGATAGGGAGGTGAGTGGGTAATATAATTGCCAAGCTGTTGGCAAATGCTTTGAACTGCTGGGCATTGTGGGTGCTGCTGGTCTGAGATGAGGGTGGGCTGTGATGGGGAATGAATTTGGGGCGGGGGGGGAATTGTTGTCTGAGCTGCAGTCACAGGGTGACATCATGGCTCTACAGGTGGCAAAAATCAATGCTCATCAGCCTCTTCAGACATTTATATCGCTGCCTTTGCAGGCTGGGGGAAATTACTTGTCATGGCAGTGGTCAGAAAATCTGGCACTGCAGGGGGAGATGGACAATCCTGTTTTTCACTGCTCCAGGATCAAGGTGAAGCTTGCAGAGCTTGGGGCGTCCCCCAGTGTGCCACTGTCACCCTTGCACCCAGGACCTGCTTTCTGCATCCTCCCAGAGACTCTGTGTGACTTCATCCTTGCTGGGGCAGCCTGGCTTTGGTGGTGGTTGTAAAACCCATCTAAATTTACAAAACAGACATTGCAGGCATTAAAAAACACCCTCCCATCCCCTCCTAAAGGGGTTCCTGCTGCAGGAGCTTTCTTTTCCTGCTGCCTGTGACATGACTGTCACCTCTCTCTGGTGGGGGATGCTGGCCTGGTGGAGGGCTGCTGATCCCTGCGACTAAGCCTGAGAATAAGTACCTGGAGCACATTAGTTCTGCTTTAGTGTCATTTCAATATGAGCAAGAGGGGCTTAAAGGGATTTTCTGTGCTCTCCCAAAGGCTGGGGAGAGGTGTGGATCAGGCACTGCAACAATCAGTCTTCCAGGAGGAGTCAGGGAGGCTGGGGAAGGTGTCCCAGCAGGATGGGATGTGAGCCCAAAAACATTATCTGGGCTTCCTCTGCCTCTCCCTGAGGCTTGGCCTGTACTTTCCCTGCCAGAGGGTGATTTCTCCATCTCCTGGCTCCCAGTACAGGGAGAAGGTTGGTGCTGGCTCTTAGAGGATGCTTTAATTCTGCTGGGGAGGAGCAGCATCACTGTCATTTCCAAACGATGTGGGGAGAGGAGGCACGCACAGTTCTTGCTCCGTGCAAATCCCCCCCTCTGGTGCAAGTTCCCAGAAGAATTTGCCCTGGGGGCTGTTGGGTTTCGCGGTCTGTGGCTCTGGCAGCTGCCTTTCAGGGTGCCCCAAAGTGCTGAACCTTGCTTTGCATTTTCCAGCAGCTTCTCTTTGACAGCCTCTCCTTTGTGCATTCCGTGGTTGCAGACGGCCGGGTGGAGGAGCTTTTGCTGGTGCGAATCCCTGTGAAAAACTGAAAAGGGAGAGATGTTTCAAAGGCACCGATGGGAGCTCTGTGCCTTAACTGGCGCCTTTGAAAATCTTCTCCAAAGGCTTGAATATTTGGTTATGGCGAATTTTGAGCTGCATAAACAGCTGTGTTCATATTTTACAGCTGAATATGAAATTCGGAGTTTGTGCTTTGCTTGGTAAGAAACAAAAGTCACTGAAGGGGGCTGTTGGGGTGCTGTGATGAACCCCAAGAGGTTTGTGGGGGAACAGGGTACCCTGGAGGATCCTGCTGCAGTTGGGTGGGAATAGAGGAAAACTGGTTGGATTTTATCTGTAATCTCCTTCACAACCCTGGGGTCACCCTCAGTTTTGCAGCCCTGCCTTTCCCCTCCCCAGTCAGGCAAAGCTGGGCACTGATCCTGAGCCCTTCTTACCTTCTGAGCATCCCCTGAGATGCTCTCAGCTGCTGGCATGTGCAGGATGGGGAGTGATTTCAGCTGTCACACTCCTCCTTTTTGTTTAAACTTAAAAATAATAACAGCTTTGCTGCAAATCTCCTTGCCTCCCAGTCATCTTTCCCTAATGAAGGCACGGTACTTATAATTACCAATGCAGCAACAGCACATAACAGAGGTGGCTTTGACACTTGCTGCTCCGTGGGTGGGTTTTTCCAGGGAGCTCCTTTTCGTTTCATGCTTAGAGAGAAGAAATGCTTTCCTCGCTTCTCCAAAGCTCTGGGATTGTGTTTTCACCCTCTATGGGTGCCCAGGCAAGGTGGCTTTTCTGGTGGGAGTGGCAGGGGATGTGTCACCCTTGTGAACACCCTTGTGTCACCCTTGTCAGTGGATGGACATGTGAGCCCAGGTGGGGCTGAGTGGGAGCTGGGGGATTCTCCTTCTGATCCCAGGTTAGGTTCAGACAGCATGGCATGGCTGAGGGCAGTGGTTTGGGATGCCCAGGTACTGCAGGGACCCATCAGTGACAGAGCCACCCCCTTGGGAGGAGCTGCTTTTGGGAAGTGGAACCTGTTGTGCCTGTGCAGCAGAGTCATGTGCGCCGGGGACACGTGTGAGATGAGGCAAGGAAGGGGGAAAAAGAGATATTTTTAGGTTTACTTTTCTGTGAATTCAGCGCTAGTGAAAAGTGCTGGATTGACTGCTCTGGAGGCTGAAGCAAAGTGCAGGGAAGGGTAGCCCAGGACAGCTTCTCTATGAGCTCTTCAGGAGGGGATGGTGGGACTGGACCTCATCCGCTCAGGCTGCCTGGACAGCAGCGCCATGGGAGATGTCTGTGGTGTTGAGCAGAGCTGGTGCACTCGTGGGGTTCCCCAGTGGGTATGGGATTCCCAGAAGGGCATCTGAGGTTACCTGCGCTCCACATGGCTTTGTCCTATGTGATTCACCCCATGGGTTGCTCCTCCTGGCTCCTCAGCCACGTGAGGACCAGCTGACCCTGCAGTAGGAGGTTTGGACTTCCTTCTGCCACTGCTTTTTCCAGTAACCACGCTTCCCAGGCATATGTATTCCCATGCTTTTTTGCTGAGCATGGAAGAAGAGGTCTTCACATGTGCCTTTGACCCTCAGAGCAGCTCCAAACTGGTGAGACTGGGCTGAGCCAGGCTGTGCCCTGCGTGTTTTCTGAGCAGTGTCCCCCTGCTGTCCCCTGCCAGCCCTTTGCCTCCTCTCTCCCAACTGTTTACTTCTGGCTTTTGTTTCCTGGACTTGTTGCTATGCATGCAGCATGTGGAAGGAGCTCCAGTGAATATAGGCCACACTTTGATTGTTCAGCAAGCTGGAAAATGATGATTATAATTTTTGACAGAAAGGAAGGGAGGGGGAAGGAGATCTCTGGGCTTTCAAATCTGCTCTGTCATAAGCAGGATCTTGCAAGGGCCTTCTGATGACTTCTCCCACCCCAAAGGAAATGGAGTTTGCATAGCAAGAGGGGTTAGAGGAAAAATTCCTCTCTCTGCAAGGACGAAGTGGCACTTCTTTCACCAAGCCTTCCACCTCGTGTGGCGGTTCTGTCACAGAGCATCAGCCAAATGCGGTTGTTGTTGGCCAATAATTGACTGGGAAGCATCCAAGAGAAACCTTGATGCTGCTAAAAAAATCCTCCTTCCTGTTAGAGCAGCACACAGGTGCATGCCTTGGATTGCAGAGGTGCTGGCAGAGCAGTGCCCATAGCACCAGCCCTGGGAGACATGGGTGTTGAGGTGAAAGCCAACCTGGAACTGTCTGGAAGCTCCAAAGACTTCTCCCAAAGGGGCAGCTCCATTTGGGGCCACACCAGCAGGGGATTTGTCTCATCACAGTCCAGGCTGGCAGCAGAGCCCATGGAGATGTTGGCTGCTCCTGCCCCTTCCCAACTCATTGCTCTGTTGGCATCACCTGCACAGAGCCCTCGAAGGATCTCCCCATTTATTTGTTTTATTTAATGGCATTGGCTAATTTCCACTTCCATTTTTTTTCTTTTTTTTTTTTTTTTCTTTTTTTGTGTGGTTGTTTATTTTAATGCGATCACTCCTAATGAGGCTAATGACATTTAGTCTCCGTGGCGGCGCATTTTAATTTGGTCACCGAAATGTCAGCGCACGGCAGCCTCCTCCTATCTCCCCGTGACAAAAGGCACCTCAGACAAAGGGGCCCTGTCCCCGGCTGTCCCTCGCCCTCCTTATCTCCATCCTCTCAGGGACGGGCCAGCACTTTTGGCAGAGCCACCTCCTGCCATCCCCATCTCTGCTGGCACCAGGGGAGCGGGTTTGGGCGCCAAGGGCTGCGAGGAGGGAAACTCACAAACTCGGGATTTTCAGGCGAGCCAGCGCCATGTAATTAATCAGATGTCAAAAGCTCTCAGCAAAGTTAGCTTTGATCGGCAGGGAAATCTGTCAAATAGGTCGTTCTGCTGCCCCCGGTGCTTTTCTGTCTCGCTCTGCCCATAAGTCTACCTGGCACTTCTCCTTTCCATGGCAATGTTGGGAACTTCCTAGAGCAGGGTAGGACTTTCCTGCTTGGAAAGCTGGTCCAGCTTCTCCTTGCCTGCACCAGGCTGGTGCCATGGGCATTTCAGGGCTGGAAATGGGAAAAGGGGAGAGGGCTGGAGTGGAAGTTATAGATATTTGGGGAGGTTGAGGTGCTCAGATGTTGTGTGTGAATTTGGGGAGGGCTCTGGTCCAAGCTGGGGGGTCAGGAGCAGCCTAAACCCCAGTACCTTTGAGCTCCACCTGGGGTCACAGGTGGCTGCACTGGAGAAGTGGAAACTTCTCTGCCTTGTGTTGTACCCAAATCTCTCAAGGTGCTGGACCTCAGAAGCCTGAGCCCATTTTGCTTAAGAATGAGTCCTTTTTGCTGCAATCTGGGTCCAAATGCAGCTGAATTTGATCTGTTCTCCTTTGATCTGTTCCTCCCTCGCTATTCTATGTACCAGGAATGGATGAAGATTAAAGTTTGCAGTTTCTGAGCAAACTAGGTTACTCATCACTGCATGATACCCAATTACCTGCTGATACCTCAGGAGTGAGAAGGTATTGATCTTGCTTGGATTTGAACTTGTTGAACCAAAGACTCTGGATATTTCAAATCCGTTGTGGAGGACATGCCATTTCCTTCAGGAATCAAAGAGGGATGCAGGCTGTGTTTCTGCACCACGTGGACTGTGGGAGGTGGGTGTCTCCTCTCTGTCACAAGGGAGATGACCATAAGTGATAAATAATATTGTCTGTACCCTCCACAGCACAGGAGGGATGCAGACGTAATGACTTTTGTGTTATGCCTGGGAATATCTCAATTTTGCTGGGAAGAAGTCCTCAGAAGCTGATTTTTACTTCACATGGGTGGGTTTTCTGTGCCCTCTCTGCTCACCACTTCTTTGTGAGCACTGCAGGCTGCAGAAGTGCCTTTGATGGCATCCCCTGTGTCTGCCTTCCTCCTGTCTGTTGTGTTCCCAACCAGAAATAGCCCATCAATTCAAAAGAAACACGAAAATTCTTCCAAAATTACCTGGTGAGACGAGGCCGGGGGGCCTGGATCAAAACCTTTATTACTGAAACTCAGTGATATCAGGTCTCACTCTTACACAGTGTTTGTTTCCAGCAGATCTTAAAATAATTCACGGAGAAGAGAAATTTCATTGTACCTGTTTTTGTAGACAGGGGAGCCAAGGAATAAAGAGGGAAAATGACTTGCCCAAGGCATGTGCAAAGACAAGTGTTAAGAGACGTGTCCTTGCTGTAACTCCAAATCTGAAGTGCGTTTTTCCTTGTGAAACAGTGGAGTCCCTGCTTTGAGAAACACAGAAGAAACAGTGCAGGATCAGTACATTAGGTGCTAAAATCCCTGTGCTGGGCTGGCAGGGAGCTGGAGCACCACCAGGCTCTTGAACCTGCACTTGGATGCTCCAGTTTGTGTCCTGGCAGGAGAGTCTGTACCACAGTTCAGGCAGTGATGTCTGGAAGAAGGAAAATGTGAATTCATGATCAGCCTGGCTTTGTGAGTGGAGGGGCACCCTCTGCTCCTCTCCAGGCTGGCAGGAGGGCAGCACGTGATTGATCCCCCTGCCCTTTCACGTTGCATCTTTGCCTGTCCTTCCCCCGAGGCTGGAGAGTGATGATCCCGGAGCTGAAAGGAGGCGACGAACAGAGGAGAAATTCTCAAGCACGCTCTTTACTCAGCCCTCGGTCTCCAGATGGAAACGCTCTTTGGAATTTCAGGGAGAGCACACATTTGTCGTGTCAGTGCCTGCCCTGCGCTGCAGCATCCTCCGGCCACTGCCTCTGCCAGCCTCTTTGGATCCTCGGGACACTTTATCTTTATAAAGTCGCAATAAGTGGACAGTATAATATATTTCACTTTTAATAAGGTGTTGCCAGTTGCACACACTCTGCAGAGCAATTAGTGTCAAAGGCGGCTAAGCAATGGCGGGGCGCCGTAATTCCGCTGTTTACCGGCCTGCAGGATTTATGGGCAGTGCTGGAGGAGCCGCGGCCACGGCTTGGCTGGAGGCACAGGAGGGGCCATGCACTGGCTTGGGAGCCACGCTCGGAGCTGCTCTGAGTCGTGGAACTCTTGGGAGAGAGGCAGGAATGAGCCACTGCTTTGTTGTGGTGCCCCCCACCCCAGTTCTGGGATTCCGAAAGGAGATGCTGAGCCTGCTCAGATGTGCCTGCCAGAATTTTGGGCAGTTGCTCAAAATCCAGACTAGGAGGACCCCCTTCCTCTTTGGGTATTGGCATGAGAGGCAGAGCTTTGCCACGTGAGGTTTTGCTCATCAAGGAAGGGAATCATGGAATCACAGAATGGATTGGGTTGGTCCACATCCTTCCTATCTTTCACTAGGCCAGGTTAGCTGGCTTTGAACTTCTCCAGGGATGGGGAGAAGTCTGGAGAAGTCTCCAGTGTCTGGATTAAAGGCAGCCTCTGGGCTTGGTTAGCACATGGGCATTGTGCTGATGGTCTGACCAGTCGGGTGGAGACAGGACAGGAGAGGGGAATTTTCAGGTCTGGGGGAGGCTTTTTTGCATCCTCACATCCTGTAAGGTACCTGGATGGTGGGGGTATCCAGAGATGGTGGGGGACCCTACTCAGTGGTTCTGCTTCCCAAAAGAGTAACCCCATTTTCTCTCCTGGGCATCTAGGACTTCTTACTTCAGCTTTTAAATTTTTTTTTTAGCATCAGGGCATGTTGGGTAAAGAGTTTCAGTGAGCTCAGCTCAGAAAAGTGCTTATCCCTGCCTCCTTCCCATGAACTGAACATTCCTGCTTTTGTCTGGGGACTCTCTGATCATCACAGGCTGTACTGTGCAGTTTTTGTAAAGTCAGTCCATGTGCTGATCTCACTGCTGAGGCTGTCAGGAAGCTCCACCATCCTGTCAGAGCCCTCCTACCCAGATCTGACCAGGCTCATCCTGCCATTCATATTTCTAGAGGCTTGACCCGCAGTCCTTGGCTTTGTGGGAGGACAGAAAGTGGTGTCACACCATGAGTGGAGTGGAGGGAGGTGCTGCTGTTCCTAATGGCTGGATTGGGCTGCAGATGCTGCAGAGTCAATCCAGTCAGGGTCTGCTGCTGGGAGGCAAATTCAGTTTGTGTCAGATGTGTGGGATGTGGTTCTGAGGGTCTGGAATCAGCCCTGTGGGGACTGCGCACACACACACAGCCTCTAACGAGCGAGGTGCGTGCCAGGGATGCAGCGCTGGCTTCTGCATCCCTCATCTCCGGCTGCCATCAGCTCTGCACACCTGAACCTGCACCTCTCCTGCCATTTGCCACCCCTGCCCCAGGGGATGCCTTCACTCCTGGAGGGATCAGCCCCAGAATTTGGGTTTTGGAGCCAGCACAGTTGATATTGCTGAGCCCATGCCCCTGCCCGCTCCCCCTTCCCCACCCCCCGATTCTCAGTTCAATAAAGTCCCAGTTTCTTGGGTTTGTTCTCCGAATTGAAAGCCTTCCATTTTCACACCTCTGTAATTGGTGCTATCTGTTGAGAGAAACTCTGCAACTCCAGCCAGCCAGGGTCAGGAGGAGCTGAATTGAATTAAAAGGAGCAGAAATTGGTTCGAGGTGGGCAGAGGGCCTCAGGGAGAACTATGCAATTTCTCTCCTCAGGGCTCCTGATGAGCAGAGCAAGCAGCAGCTTCCCATCTCTGCCCGTGGGGGGCTGACACTGGCCCACCCACACCTTAATCTGCACACTGAGGTGGGCATCTCTCAATTGAAAACAAGGAAATGAAACCCAGCATCTCCTCCTTTTATCTGGCCAGCAGGCCAGGGCTCTGCTCCTCTGGCTCCTTGGCCAGGATGCTGACAACTGTCACTGAAATGACCTTGCTGTGATTAAATACAGCAAGAAGTGATGTTTTTAATAAAAAACCTAAAGCACTGATACAAGCTGATGGCTGGGAGATTTGAGGTGCTGTGTGTTAATCCTACCTGTATCTCAACCCCAGATTGAAAACTCCTTGTGCTGTTGGACTGAGTTAAGGGCAAGCATCTTGGCCTTTGGATCATGGTTCCCCGGCTCAGTCTCTTCTGGCTTAGGCTGGTGTAAAACCACAGAAACTTCAGCCAAAGCCAGAGGATTTATAGCCCTGTGGTAAAGCTAAGGATGGAGAGTGTGCTGGGAAGTGCCAGGTCTGGAGTTGTCTTAGGGGAATAGATGTGATGCTTACAGCTCTTAAGGAGCTGCTTGGAAATTTTCCCACATTTTTTTTTTCCCCATGAAAAATGGTTTTATTGTTATCTTCGCTCACAGAGTGTAGGAGCACTCTTTGCTTGGCTCTGGGAAGCTTGCTTATCTTGAGGATGCTGTTTCTAGGAGCAGGAGGAGACCCATTTGAGGAAGTGAGTGCTGTGACCTCTGATCCCCATGCTACCCTTATCCCTCAGCCCACACAGAGTTCTTCTTCCCCAGGCCAGGCTGGGCTGGTTTTCTCTTTTGCAGCTCTTCTAGTGGGTGTACAATTAGTTTTTATAAGGGATTTGGCCCCAGGTCTTCCCCAGCCCAGCTAAATGTCCTTGGCTTTTCAGAACCAGAGCCGCTCTTGCTTTGGTGCTGGCTTGGTGAGCACTCAGAGTAGAGTGGCTCCAACAGGACAGCGCAGAGAGGGGGAGATATTTCAAATGGTGAAATTTCAGGCAACAAGGGAGCAATTTTCCACCCACTTCTGAGCTGGAGCAGAGCCCTTCCAGTCTCCCTTTCTGTTGCTCCCCAGCTGGGCTGGCACCAGGGATGTGCCATTTATTGGAGGCAGTGAGAAGGCACGTGGCCAAGGTAGCCTTGGAGGATGCCAAGCGCGGTGCCCTGCCTGCCCAGCTGTTTGGAGGATATCCCCAGCCCCATTTTTCCCCCCAGGGGACTCAGTGCTCGTGGCCTTGCTGTCCCCTGCTCCTGTCCCCGGGCAGCAGAGGGGACAGTGGCACAGCTGGAGCTGGCAGAGCGCCCTGGGCCCCTGCTCTGCCTCTCTCGTAATTTATACAAGCGCAGGCCGATGTTCCCTTTTAAATTGACAAAGGCAGAGACTGGAGCCCGGGAAGCCCTCTGACCCCGGAGCCCTGGTCCATGAAAATTACAGGCGCTGTACAGCGCGTTTCCTCTTGATGTACTTGCAGTGGGGAGATGCTGGTTAATTTGCCAGGACTCAGAGGTGACCCGGGTTTAATAAAGAGGATTAATGGATTTGAGCTAAAGGTCTCGGCTGTTTGGAGCTGATAGCCTTCTCCTTCGAAGACACTCTGGCAAGGCACGGCTCAGCCTCCTGCGGGGAGAGGTGGGGGCAGCTCTGCTGGAGGAGCAGTGCAGGGCATTGCCTCGGGGTTAATTAGCAAAGCCAGGTACCCTGGCCCATCTCCCCGGGCTGGGCAGTGCTGCTGTGAGGCTGCCAGCCTGCCCTGGGTCCTGCCTGTCACTGCTCCAGCAGAGCTGCCCTGGGATGTCCTCTTCCCACCTCTGGGACACCTGTGCCACCCCTTAGGAGGGGACATGACCGGGTGAAGGGGATGACAGCTGGGACACAGAGCTTGTGCAATGCCTTCTGCTCCAGTTTTGGGATTGGATGCTGAATTTGGGCTCAGATCCCTTGTTTCAGCAGCTTTCCCTGTGGATGGTTTAGGATGGCAGTGCCCTCCAACCAGCGGATGCCAATGGCAGTGCTGGCCTTACTGAGAGGAGTGTGTGCTTTGTACCAAGTCTGGGGATTTACACTCTTCCCTGGGGAGGACAGACAGGGATGGATATGGTCACACCAGCTGACCCTACAGTGCTGGGCAGCTGGGGAGCAGCAGAGGAGGTGGTTTGGCTCAGGGCTGGACCCTGAGTGGTGTCACAGCTGGGTGTAGGGACTGAGGGAGGATGCAGAGGGAGTTCCTCACCTGGAGGATGCACATGTGAGGTGTGAGTGGTGACAGGGCTGTCGGGGACAGGAGCAGCCTGAGGGCAGTTTGTCTCAGCACATCCACACTGCTCTGTGCCCTGGAGTCCTCCTGTTCCCACAAGGGCTAAGGACAGTCCTGTGGGAAGGATGGCAGGAGTGATTGGCTGCCAGGGGCTGTGATGGGGCAGAGGCTGAGCTGAGCTGCTGCCATACCCCCCTGCTCTGCCTTCCCACTTAGTGTTCCCAGCACGCAGAGAGCAATGAATTCCCCGTAGCGTCCCGCTCCCTGGCCCTGGAGTCTCTGGCGATATTCCCGTAATAAGTGAGTGGAGTACTTTGGACAGGAGCAGCCAGGGACCGGGCCAGTTTCCCTGCCGGGAAAATGCATGCACGATCAATGCAATCAACTTACCCTTCAGGTCCTTTTTGGGTTGGATGGAAGAGATGCTCTGACTGAAACCCATTTATTGAGTAGAGAAGGTGCAATGGAATTACAAGCTGTAGCTTTTATCAGCTCCTGGCTTCTGCCTTGTCTTTACCTTATCCAACAGAATGCTGAGTGTTACGAAGCATTATTCTCTTAAAACCCCATTACTCCTCATTTCAGAGGGGTGTGGAAGCACTCAGTGATTCATCCTTTGCCAACTACAGGTGGAAGTGTTCAACAGGAGGTCCTGGCATGGAGCTGAGTCATATTTAAAGTATTATTTATCCCTCTAGGGCTGGGCACTGACCTCTCTTAGCTCTCTTGCTCAACAGGGAATTCCAAGTGAACAACTCTCTTGCAAAGCTGAGCATCAAGTCAGAGTCAGAACCATTTGTGTTCCTCCCAGTGCATCCCACAGCTCTTTAGGACAGGAAGGGAAGGTATTTAATGTATCATGGAAAAATTAAGTCCAGGAGCTGGAATGGATGATTCAGCAAGTGCACTTAAGGGTGATGCTCTGTTATAATGGATATAGTGGAAACCCTGGAGGGAATTTGTAGAGATGTCCATGGCTGCACAAACTCTGAGTATCATTAGGAATGAGGTCAAATTTTTCCCATCTGTGCATGTGCTTTGGTCACTTTGGGCTGATGCTGGCAGTATTTTTTTGTCTGGATAGTGCATGACTCATGGGGGATTTCTCCCTCTATAAACAAGCCTATTTTCGAGTAGCTGCTGAAATGGAAAAAAAGGAAAAATAACCCCAGAAATTGTGAGTTTGCTCTCATTTAATCTCTTTAAACCAGCCACCACAGAGGTCAGGGCAAGAGCCTGTCAGGCAAATAATCTTTAATGCTCACAGGCGGCCAGGGCTTGGGGTTTATTTCACTCCAGCTTCCTCCAGCAAGAAGCATCACCTGCGTGCCATCCTCTTCCTCAGGCACCATGCATTGCGCTCCTGGTATGCTGTGTCCCTGCCTGCCACGGTCTCCCTGATGTGCCACCAGCAATCTGGCCAATGGCCTTGTGCTGCTTCCTTGAATCCAGGGGGCCGGGCACCAAATTTAGCCGAGTGGTAGCTGGGCAAAGAGTCTATTTCAGTCAGTGCTGGGGACTGAGCGTGCAGAGCGCAGCGCTCCCATCCCACAGCTCCTTCCGAGGCTGCATCCCAGGAATGCCCTGGCTCTGCATGCAGAGAGATGGGATGTGCAGAAAGCCAGGGTGCAGAGAGATGGGGTGCAAAAGCTCTGGATGCAAAGAGTCAGGGTGCAGAGAGCCGGGATGCAAAGGTTCTGGATGCAGAGAGCTGGGATGCAAAGGCTCTGAATGTAAAGGCTCTGGATGCAGAGAGACAGAGTGCAGAGAGTCAGGAGCAAAGGCTCTGGATGCTGAGAGCCACTTTGCTCTGGATGCAGAGAGCCGGGATGCAAAGATTCTGGATGCAGAGAGCCACTTTCCTCTGGATGCAGAGAGCCACTTTCCTCTGGATGCAGAGAGGCAGGGTGCAGAGAGCTGGGATGCAAAGGCTCTGGATGCAGACTTGGGATGCAAAGGCTCTGGGTGCAGAGCTGGGATGGAAAGGCTCTGGATGCTGAGAGCCACTTTGCTCTGGATGCAGAGAGCTGGGATGCAAAGGGTCTGAATGCAAAGGCTCTGGATGCAGAGAGTCAGAGTGCAGAGAGCCAGGAGCAAAGGCTCTTGATGTAAAGAGCTACTTTGCTCTGGATGCGGAGAGCCACTTTCCTCTGGATGCAGAGAGGCAGGGTGCAGAGAGCTGGGATGCAGAGGCTCTGGATGCAGACTTGGGATGCAAAGGCTCTGGGTGCCGAGCTGGGATGGAAAGGCTCTGGATGCAAAGGCTTTCAATGCAAAGGCTCTCAATGCAAAGAGCCACTTTGCAGTCGGGTCAGGCTCTTTCCGCTCTCCTCAGCCCTCGCCGAGGACCTGGGGGTGCCTCAGCGGGGTCCCCCCTCTGCAGCGGGGCCTCGCAGATGAGCGCGGCCGCCCCGGGGCTGCTGCTGCCTGAATGCATTCAGCCGGCATTGTCTTCCCTGCGCCCCGCTCCGCCTGGAATGCATCCCCGCGATCGCCATGTATTATTTAGCTCGGCGCTGGAGATGCTGTTTGCGGGAAGGAGCCGGGCAGAGCATCCCCCGCTCCGGGTGTTGCCTGGCAAGCGAGCAGAGCATCTCCGTGCTCCGACCCTCCAGCCCTGCGCTGCTTTTCCCGGGAGAGCTCTCATCCCGGGCAGCAGACCTAGCGCGAAATTGCTGCTCACCCCTGCAGCAGGAGATTTAATTATCATTAGCTGAGCTTGCACAGCTCCACGTGCTGTCGTGCAGCTGCAAGTTTAGCTGGGCCTTTTAAAAATCCAGCTGCAATATGTTTAATTTTTTCTCCCCTCCCTTCTTTTCCCCCCTGTGTTTTTATTCTTTGCCTCGCACAAAAGCTTTGCTTTTATGTTTTGGGTCAGTTTGGCAGCCTCTGAGCATAGTGCATGCTCAGAAAGGGCAGAAAATTAGTATTTCAAGGATTGCAGCCAGGCAGAGCAACCTGTGGGCAGGTTTAAAATATGCAGGTCCCATTCCCAGGGATTGAGCAGTTTTTGCAGGATTCGGTGTTTATTTTGTACCTTAACAATTTACACTAGGGGAAAAGGAAAAAAAAAGAAGTGCTAAAAAGTCCCCTTTGTCTTGGGAACAGGGGTCAGGGTCATGGTAGGTGTGAGAGGAAGGAGAGAGATCCCCAGGGAATTTCCCCCTGTGGGCTGGAAAAGTCAAACTCCCTGAATTGTCCAAGATTTCAATTTTTTTTTTTAAGACTCTGACTACTTGTGCAATGAGCTGACAAAACCCAACCCAATTTTCCATGAAACTACTGCTTTTTAGGAAAACTTTGTTTCCATCAGCATCTTTTTTTAATGCCAAATTTGGATTTTTTGTCAGTAAAATTTCCCCTTTTCTGGGAAGTCCTGGTCAAATCCCCATTCTGTGGGCCAAATTCCTGGCCTGGTGACCTTTTCCCATGACTTTTCCCATCCCTGCCCTACCCAGCCCTGGAAGCCACTTTCCCCCCCATTGCCAATAAAGGCAAACAAAAATTAAATCTATAATTATCATTACTAATTCCACTTAATTAGTCACAAGCCAGCAGCCAAATTGGCTTTCTCATAATTATCAGATAAGCAGTAAGCACATCTCATAGATTATAATTAACACTGCTTAATTAAAATCTAATATACATACACCCTTTCCTCAACATATGCCTAATTGGGTTCACAAACAGAGGGGGTGTGAAGCCCCCATCGCTGTTACTCCCCCAAAGATTTGTTGGGTGCCACTTTTGTGTTAAGTTGGTGGCACGTGGGATGTTCTTCCTGTGCTTTCCAACACCGTGGCTCCAAAAAAAGTGAGTCCCTGCTTCACAGCGAACTCACACAAGATGCTGTCGCCACTTCACTATTTTTTCTTATTATTGTTATTGCTCCAGCTGTGACCTCTCCATAATCCCCTGTCGAGGCTGGGCTCTGCAATAATAAAGCAGCTTGAATAAATTACACTTTCAAAGGCGAAGGCCGGATTTTGGTGCAGAGCTCTGGAAATTGATGTCTCTCTTATTCCTTCTTTTCCTGAGCGGGGTTGGGAGATGCTCTGAGGCTGCACTGAGGCTTTTTTGTGTGGAGGGAAACTCTCAAACTTGTTTGCACCGTGGCTGCTCATTGATATCTCACTGAAATCTCATTGATACCTCACTGAAACCTCATTGATACCTCACTGAAATCTCATTGATACCTCACTAAAATCTCATTGATACCTCACTGAAATCTTATTGATACCTCACTAAAATCTCGTTGATATCTCACCAAAATCTCATTGATATTGCACCAAAATCTCATTGATATCTCACTGAAACCTCATTGATACCTCACTGAAATCTCATTGATACCTCACCAAAATCTCATTGATACCTCACCAAAATCTCATTGATACCTCACTGAAATGCTCTGGATGTCACAGCAGGGATGGCAGGGAGGCCCTTGGTCCCCTCCAAGGCTTGGTTAAGGGGTTGATGCACTCAGGTGAGAGCCCACACTATGGTTTATGTTTTGGGGGTCTTTTAGCTCCTCTTTTTCTGGATTTGGTGGAGGGGCCACTCCTGTGGATGAGAACCAAGGTCTGAACCAGCACAGGTATCATAAGGGGCCACCAAAGCTTTGGTGCCCCCTTTGCAGGTGGCCTGACTTGTGAGCAGGGCACTGCCTGCCAGCACTGACCTTGGGGCAATAATTACATTGTGTTCAGGTAGCTCTGCTCCCATTCCCAGATAAATTCTTGCCTGTTTGGCTGCCTGAGAGAAGCAGAAACTCCTGATAGTGCTGATTATTAATGAGATCATTTGCCTGCCAGTTTTTTGCTGAGCTCATATCTGACTGGGGAGTTGATTCACCGTGGGAGATTTACAAAATGTGATTTCTGTCTCAGAGATGCTGAGCTGAGCTCCTTCTCTGGGATTTAGACCTGGCCGGGGCTCCTGGCTGCACTCCCAGGGCTGGAGACCCTCAGGGCAGGGATGGGGCATTTTTAACACCAATCCTTGGGGATCAGAGGCTTCCATGGTGGCAGTGGGTGATGCCAGGGCACCCTGGCAATCCGTGATGTCAGCTTGTCTCCAAAGGCTCTCAATGCAGTGGAAGGGAAAGGCTTGGCACGTGTTCCAGCGTCAGGGGAGGATTTGCGGATTAGAGATGTGTAATTGTATGTAGTGCATGACAAAACAAAATAAGTGGCAAAAAGAACTCAGTTGTATTAGGAATTCAAAGCAAGCGTTAAGCTTTTCTACATTAAGGGACAGGAAAAAAATAGCCAGGAAAATGCAGGAGGCAAAATCCCCTTTGCTCTGCACGCTGAGGCACAGCCTGGCTGCTGTGGGATGAGGGATGCTCGCCATCCACAGGAGACAGGGGCCAACCACTCCTGAAAACTTTTCCCTCCCAGCTGCCAGCCTTGGATGGATTTGCTGGCCAGGGAGAGAAGTGCATTTGGAAAATGAAGGCGAAACAGGGCTGGGGCTGCCTGGCTGGTTTTTCTGGTGCTGCTGGAGTGCCATGCAAGGGCCAGGTGCTCTGGGCTGTGGTGGTGGCTGAGCCCCCTCTCCACACTGTCCCCGTGCCCACAGCATCTCCACAGCCTCTGCTGGCGGGGTTCTCGCCTGCCCGTGCGAGGCAGCTGGAAGCTTTTGTCCATGGGGATTTCTCACCATCATAAGATCTTCCCGGATTAAGTAAATAATTTCACATTAGCTTAATTAAGTCTAATAGACTCATTAGTTCACTCTTTGCGCGCGTTCCCGAGGGAGGATGGCCGGGAACCGTGAAGAGTCGCTGCAGAGAAATCCTGTGGCATCTTAAAGGCAGGAGCCAGCTGTGGGAGCACTGCAGGGTTGGCTCTGGGATGTTCAGGAATTAAAAATTTACATCCTGAATCTCGGGTAGATCTTTCCTGTCCAAAATGCTGCTAGGTTTTGGGCTGGCTGGTGGCTGAAGTGTGGCTGTGAAGATTGGTGTGGTGTCACAAGCACAAACATGGTCCAGAGCATCCCCTGGTGCCACAACTGCCTCTGTGTCCTTGGGAATACGCTGCCCTACTTGGAACATGGTGGTTCCATCAGACCAGTCTGGCAGTGCCACAAGGACACACTTTGGAGTGGTTTTTTGGTGCCTTTGCAGTATTTTTCTTCCTTCTCCCACTACCAAGATGTTTCTGAGCCCATCACGCTCAGAGAGGTGAAGAAGAGCAAGGGCTCCTGATTCAGTGGCAGGGTTGGGATGGTCCCTTTGGCTGCTTTGTGGGATGGCAGGAATGGCTCCTGGATGGTGATGTGGGACATGGAGAGATCAGTGGGGGACAGATGTTGAGCAGAGAAGCAGATGTTGGAGAAAAAAAGGCTGTGGCTGCTGGCTGCCCTGGGCAGAAGGTGATGGGGAAGGGAAAGGCTGATGGAAGCTGAAATCTGTGTGTGTGCAGGCGCTGCCAGGGTGGGAATGTGTCTGTTTGCAGCAGGGGGAGATTTTGGCTTTTCTCTTACCTGCGGGTGCGTGGTGCTGAATTATACCGCAGTGTACAGGGCATTTTTATGATGCATTTTAAAGTTACATCAAGGGCATTGAGAGCATATGGGTAGGTGACCTCTTTTTTGCATTTGCATAAATCTAAATAAATAAAATAAAATTGAGAGCGGGAGGCAGGGACCTGCAGATCTCTTCATTCTGGTGGCGTGTTCCCATCTCCCGCACACAATGCTGAGGAGCAGAAAGCACAGAAGCCCGAGGTAGACATCTGGTTTCCCTTTCACAAGTGTTGCCTGTTCTTTATTTATAAAGAAATTATTGTATTTAAAGCCAATACTCATCTCTTGTACCAGCAGAGAGCAGAGAGAGATGGATAGATTAGAGGGAAGTGGGTTGTGCATATAAATGGGGGTTAATTTCCTGACTCTTTGGAGAAGTGAAACCTGCCTGAGAGCTCCTGGGTTTGGAGGTTCCTGGAGGTGTTTTTGATTTCAAAAGCAGCATGAGAGGAGCCAGTCCTGGCCAGGGGGATGCTGAATTACAGCGTGCTGGGTACCATCCTCATCCCTGCATGGCAGAGGGGCAGGATGGAGGGAGAAGGGACAGTCGACAGCATCCCCCGGGCATCGGAGGGGATAAAATCTCTCTCCTTGTGGCTTTGGGACTTGTCCTCCACATCCCACCCACAGCATTTCACTTTTCCTCACTCCATCTGAGCAGCAGGATTTGGTGCTGGCCGTGCAGCAGCTCCAACAGGGATGGGAATGGGAAAAGAATAGATTGAATCGCTAAATATACCCAGCAGGAACCAGCTGGAGCCGGTGGAAACCTCAAACGTGCACATAGAGAGGAAGAACACAATGTTTCATTTGTTTTGTTTTATTTCACAAGAAAAATCTTCACAGCCCAAACTGTCACTTTGGAAGTAATTTGTGGCTGAGGATTTCAACACCCACTCCAATGATATTTTATTCTGACCCTAAACAAAATCAATAGCTTTTTTTTTTCCCTCCTCCTTTTTCTTCTTCCTTGAGAAAACAGTATTTTTCAGCTCAGTGGAAGAAGAAAATAGATTCTGCCCAGCGTTGTTAAAAAGATATTATAACCAGTGTCTCTGGAAGTGTAAAAAGTACATGATCTAATATGTCTGAAGCAATTTTGAAAGGCTGCTTTATTTAGGATAATGGAGAAGCAGCAGTAAACCTCATAATCTTCCCGGATAAGGAGTCCAGCAGGAGGGATCTGAGCTGCAGCGTTGTGCCCTGGCTGCTTTTTTTCCACCTGTCAGAGCCAGGGTTGAATGCTGGATGAAGCCCAGTGAGGTGGTGGAACCCAGCAGCAGCCAGGGAGGGTGGGGGGCTCATATTTTAAGTCTGTAAAACCCCTGTATATGAGAGAGAGGCTCTTAGATGCAGGAGCATCCCTGGGAGGGTTTAGGACAGCAGGGGTGCTGGTCAGGGGTGTCTCTGGCACTGCTGCTCTGTCTTTTCATGTTCCCAACCTCTGAAAGCAGAGAAGCCTTCAGCAATATTGTCCCCATCGGTTGCCCTCCTCGGGAATTACAGAAAATCTTGTTTGTCAGAAGGGAGGCAAAAAGGAAAAAAAAATAAAGAGGAGTCTGATGAATTTTAAAATAAATTATAAATTATTTTTTTAATAAATTATGAATACATTTTCTCTGTCAGGATTTGAGGCTCTCTGCTCTGATCAAAAAGTTTCTGAGTTTGTTCTCTCCCCACTTAGTCAAATGTAGATGTGTGCATTTCTGCTCCTGATTTTATTTTATTTTATTTTGATGAATTTTTTACTCCAACAACAACAAATACTTTGTTTGTTCTTGACGGGCAATGGGGGAGAGAACTTCTGAAACGCTGCTCAAACACTTCACTTGCAATCAGGGTGAGCGCTCTGAGGATGCTCTGAGCCTCCCCAGCCCCTCCGGCGCTTGGGAGAGGGAGAGGCAGCAGGAGAAGTGGGTGGAGGATCAGGGAGGGTGGATGGAGCTGGAGCAAGGTGGGCTTGGTGTGCACCACCAGCCCCAATGACACAGAGGCTGCTTGTGGTGTGGAAACAGTTCTTGAAGGCCTTTCCAAAAGTCTAAATCCTTTGAAGGAATGAGATGCAGCAAGTGATGCACTTCCCTGTGTGGTTTGCATCCTCCTTGTCTTGGTTTGAACAGACAGGTGTCTGCTAAGGAAGGCAGAAGCCTCCCCTGAAATGGAAAATGTAAACCCCCTCCCTCCAAATTGTTATAATTTTGAAATTAGGGGCTCTCAGGCAAAGATACGGGAGCAGAAATAACAACGCTTTACTAGGAAAAAAATTAAAAATACAAATGCAATAGTACAAGAAGAACCCCTGCCAGAGTCAGAGCAGTCCCTGCCCCCTGTGTGTCAGGGGGTGTCCCAGCCCCATCCCATGGGGGCTCAGCCCTCCTGCAGTGCCAGCTGTGGCTCTGCTGCAGCAGGGATCCTGCACAAGGGGGGAGTTTTCCTCTGCAGCTCCAGGGCTGCTGCAGATGGGCCTGGGCTCCCTCTGGCCATGCAGGGCAGCACAAAGCTGCTCCTCTGGCAATGCAGGGGGCAGAGGCTGCTGGGGTGTCCCAAAGCTCAGATTGGATCCAGGGAGGAATGCTTGGCTCCTCCCCTGGGCGGAGCATCTCCCCATGGGATGGTGGGATTGGATCAGCCATGCAGGGACACTCAGTGGCCATGGACAGAAGAGAATTAATAATTAATAATTAACAGCAGATATCTCGTGGAGGGAGGATTGGCTGTGGGAGAGATAAAGAGAACTGCCCCAGCTCTAACAAATAGGAATAAAATACACACCCCCATTTCCAACCTAAGACACTCCTGTCTCCACATCCAAGCTTCCACATACCCAGATTTTGTGTCCATGCCAGGTTCTGGCTCTGCTCAACTGCAGGTAAGGACCTGGCTCCTTACAGACACTTCTGCTGCCACCCAAAACCTCCTCACCATCACGTCCTTGGGCCACTTGTTGGACTGGATAAAAGGGCTGTGATTAGCCTTCCCTTCAGAGGATGACAGGGCAATTACTCTTGTAGATTTTAATTAAAATGTTTAATTACACACAGTTCCAGCAGGCAGAAAAGTTAACACAGATTCTGGCTGGTCCCCAGATTTGGGGTTAGTGGGAGCAGGGAGAGGAGGAGATGGGCATGGAGGAGATGGCTCCATCAGTAACATGATGGACTCTCTTCAGTGTTCAGGAGGGCAGGAGCTGAACCTGGTCACAGGGACAGAGCAACAAACTCACAGGGACAAAGTCACAGGGAACATGTATGTGTGTGTGCTGCTTATTCATTTCTTCCTGGTCCAATGAGGAAGGAATGGCAGCTTCCTTGGATCTCCTGCAGCTGGAGGCTGGTTCTTTGCTTTTTCCACAGCAGTGTCTCATCTTCTTCATCCTGCACACAACCCCCCAACCTCTCAGCAGCTCTCCTGCTCAGCTCATCCCCTCCCAGCCTGTTCCAGTGTGTGGGATTATCCTGCTCCAGGCGCTCAGCTTGGCACTCTGCTTGATGTCATAGATACTCTTCAATATTTTGAAGAACAAGCTGCTCCTGTAGAAACAAATCCCTGAAGTCTGTTGAGGTGTTTAAAACTCATTTTCCATATGGAGGTCCCTGGGATAACAGTGCCTGAAGAGGCAGAAGAGCCAAGCCAATGGCTGGACTAATTGGCTCATGTTAATTGCCAGTAACTAGGATGAACAAATCAGCAAGGAAAGACCTATCTATGCTGGCTTTGGAGCCCTTTTGTCCATTGCCTTGGAAGCACAGGTCTTTCACACACGTACATCCCAAAAAGCATCAGCATTCAGTTCCTGAAATAATCTGTGAGGAAGGAAGGAAGGAGTGGAAAAAAATAAAATGCAGTGTACAGCCTTTCTCCAGGGAGCAATTACCAGCCTGAGAAAAAGCTCTTGGTGCTGCACTCCATGAAACACCTCTCCATCTGTCTGTATCCTCTTCCTGCTGGTCCCACAGCAGCAGGGACAGGAGGAGCCACCCAGCTCCTCCAGAGCCTTCCCCTGAGAGTGTGGAGCTGCTCCCTAAAGCCTCGCCCTGTTCTCCTTAGCCTGAAGGGGAAAGAAAGCCAGGAGATCCCCAGGACTACAGGGAGCTGTTGGAAGTCTCCAGCCTTGTTCTGCTCTGCTTTTATCCCAGGATTCTGCTGAATCTCTGCTGCTGCTCAGTCCAGGGTGACTCCAGCCCTCTTTACTCCTTGTAGTGGTTTCTCTCCCACTGCAAAATCCCATTTTGCCTGAGCTGTGTGAGGCAGCAAAGATACCCCTGACTCCTGGCCCCTTTCTGTCCTGCTGCAGCTTGGGGCTATCCTTACCTCATTGCTGAGATATTTCCTCCACAATGCACCACTCTTGTCTCATGATGCATGTCCAGGAAGCCACACATCTCTTAACTTCATTAATACCTATTAGGATTTGAGCCATTTTCTTTATTTCTAAGTGTTTTCCCTTAACAGACACTCTGTGTCCTGCCATAACATCAAAGGTGCTGTGTTAAAACTCCATTTTCCCAAAATTTGGAGAAAAGATGCCCTGGGAGGGCTGGGCTTTAGGTCTCCTAGCAGTGGGGTTGGTTCTTAATTTGAGAGTGATTGTTGTCACTTCAGAGCTGGTTTATTGAGAAGCTGAGGAGCCTTTCAGCAACAGTAAGGAAGTCCCAACCCATGAGAAGCTGAGATTGCAGGGGAGTTGCAGGACTGAGAGGACTGGAGTTACCAGCTTGAGAGTGATGTGGGCTTGTTATCCAAGGTGCGTTAAAGCTCCATTTTTACAAAATTTGGAGAAAAGATGCTTTGGAAGGGCTGGGGTTTAGTCTCCTACCAGTGGGTTAGTTCTTAATTTGAGAGTGACTGTTGTCACTTCAGAGCTGGTTTATTGAGAAGCTGAGGAGCTTTTCAGCAACAGTAAGGAAGTCCCAACCCATGAGAAGCTGAGATTGCAGGGGAGTGGCAGGACTGAGCGGAATGGAGTTAGTGGGCTTGTTATCCAGTTAGCACCTTGTGGAGCTGGGGAACATTTAGCTCTGGTTAGCAGGAGCCCTGAGGTGAGTGGCCAAGGGTTTCACAGCTTGTGGTTAGTGTGAAAAGCCAGGGCTCACCCCGAGCTGAGGAGGCAAACCCCATCCCCAGTCCCTGGTGCCGAGGTCGCCCTTCTCCATCTCCAAGGCAGGCTCCTCTGCCTCCCCTCTCCGTGGTGATCGCTGACGTGTTTATTTCTCTGATTAATGAACTCTGCAAATTAACCTCCTCGCTGCTCTATAATTGCCATTAAGGCTTCAAAAATCACTTAAGCGTTTCCGGCGCTGGCGAGCCCATTCCGCGCGGCCGGCCAGCGCCGTGTGCTGATTGCAGGGAGATAGAGCCCGGCTCTTGACCTCCACGTTTACAATTAATTATTGCATTCAGCACCCAAATTACCCCTGCTCTCCACGTGCTCAGCTTTATCTCTCTGCACACACAGACTTGGCTTTTAATTAAAGGTCCTTCAAATTAAATGAAAACAAATTCAATTATTGCCTCTCATTGGAACAGCTCACCGCAGACTCCTGACTACACTTCTTCTATGGAGAACCTGGAGACTGCTGGTCTCCCATAATCCAGTCTGACTAAATTTGCCTGATCTGCTGTTTTCCTTATCATCACTTGAGCTGTTCTCTCACTGCCAGGTCAGACGTGGGCTTGACTTGCAGAGAAAGCAGAGTTTTTAATGGTCTTGTTCTCTCTTTGTGTTGTTGCCCTTCAAGGAGAAGATGCTCTTGTACAGCATGGACGGGTGGGACCATCATCATTAGTCTTCATTTTGGCAGCAGTGGAAGGGAGAGGACCCCAAAAATGAGGGTTTAGCCTCTCTGGTGCTGGATACCTGAATGCCAGGTGGTGGGATGGGCTCTCACCTGAGGGCACTGTGGTGTTTAGAGCTCTTCGTTCGAGCATGGAGCCCTCCAAGCCCCAGGGCTTCTCAAAAGGGGATATACGTCATGCGCACAGGGATAGATTTTTTCAAGAAGTGTGACTTGCATTATTATGGTTGTGAAAGCATCACAAATCAGTGTTATTTCTGATGCCTTTGGTTTGGCAAAACCCAGGTGGTTGAGAAGGTTTCACAGCAGGTGGATACCTTGGGAGAGCTTGGCTCAGATACAAGCTCTTGGCTGGAGATGAGCTTCATTTCACCCAAATCATGCTTTCTAATGCCCAGCTGCCCCTTCAAGTGATGTCCTTTCCTGCTTCCAGGCAGGATTTCTCAGCCAGAAATCATCTCCCAGTCCCACACACATGAGTGGTCTCCTAAAACTTCCTTGTTCATCTCCCATGTGAAGGAGAGAGACAGAATATGGCTCTGGCACTGCTCTGCCAAGTGGTTTGGTCCACATCCTCCCTTTGTGCAGTTTGTGCCATCATCTGTGCTGGCACGAGCTGGCAGGAGGGACCAGCTCCAGCCTGGCTGATGCAGAGGGGGAAACAGTCCAGCGTGTGGAGGAGGGGGAACCAAACTCAGCAAGCGTGCTCAAACCCCAGAATGATAATGAATGTCTGGGGTAGGGCTCTCTGGTGGTGTAAATTAGCCAAATATCCGCAGCGTTTTGCCAAGCAACATCAGCCGATGATCGGCCTCATTAGCTTCACCTATGGAAACCCTTCTCTGGCTCTCCGGGGCTGCGTGTGCCCGGAGAGGGCACCGGGCAGCGATGCCAGGCGCGGTGAGCCGGGGGATGCTGTGCCAGCGCGGTTCAAAAAGCACCAGCCTGCGCTTTGCGGAGCAGCCAAACTCCTCATAAGTCTCCCGCTGTGCCGAGCTCTCTCCGTGCCGCTCTGTATGGTAATCAGCCCCGATTATATTGCTCTTTAAAAGGCCGCAGCGATCGCTTTTATTTTGCTGGCAGCCAAGCGCGGCTGCCTGGCGGTGATTGAAGGTTAGGATGCTGTGACCGCCCGCTCCCCCGGCCCGGGGCTCGCTTTTCCCCTTCATCCCGTCCTTATGGGAGCTTTCCCTGTGTCCTCTGCTTACAACCGCGCTCTCTGCTCACTTGTGATGTGGTAATTCTGTGACATCTCTTTTCCCAGCGCCGCGCAGGGTGAGGATGGAGGGTGGCAGTGCGTTGGGAAGCGGGATGGGAAGAGGGTAAGGAGCATCCTGCAGCACTCCCTAGTCGTTGTCCCCTTTGCTTTTCATGCCCTGAGCACCACAAGGACATCGTGGTGACACAAGCCTGGCTGTCTTTCCAGTGCGAGGTGGGCTCCGGCTTTGCTCCTTTGGAATTCTGATGGAGAGAGAGGGAGAAGCGCTGGAAATGACCACGAGGGACACGCGGGATCTGTCCCTCTGCTCCACTGCTGCAAAGGGAGAGGGGAAGGCAGAGCCCCTGGGAAGGGAGAGATCCAAAAGCCGGGAGGGAAAGAGGAGAGGAGAGGAGAGGAGAGGAGAGGAGAGGAGAGGAGAGGAGAGGAGAGGAGAGGAGAGGAGAGGAGAGGAGAGGAGAGGAGAGGAGAGGAGAGGAGAGGAGAGGAGAGGAGAGGAGAGGAGAGGAGAGGAGAGGAGAGGAGAGGAGAGGAGAGGAGGAAAGGCAAGGGGATGAGAGGAGAGGAGAAGGCATGAGAAGAAAGGAGAAGGGATGAGAGGAAAAGGGATGGGAGGAGAGACGAAGGGATGAGAGGAGAGGCAAAAGGATGAGGGGAGAGGCAAAAGGATGAGGGGAGAGGAGAAGGGATGAGAGGAAAAGGGATGAGAGGAGAGGCGAAGGGATGGGAGGAGAGGCGGTGCGGATGGATGGATGCGCGGGAGGGGATGCAGAGCAGCGAACACCGGAGCGAGCTCATCTCTGCTGCCCGCAGGGTGCCCGGGCTGAGCGAGGCGGCTCTGCTGGCATTTAATTTACTGCTGGACACCGTGTCCCGCGGCTCACTCGCCCCCTCGGGGCGGCAGCACAGCCGCTGCCTCCGGGTCGAGGAGCAGGGCTGGTTTCAAAGCAAGCCATCGCTTTGTGGGTTGTTTTTTTTTTTGCCACCACCCGGCGTTTGGGCAATTATTAGTCTAGAGCAGTCGTGGAGGATTTTCTGCTTCAGTTCACGAGTTCCCTCTTGCTGCACAAACACTCTGGTGGGGAACCGATTTTCTCTGTGATGTTCCCGCAGCCGCTGAGATGTCAGCTTGGTGTCTGGGGTATCTGACAATGAATGCCTCTTCCCCATCAAAACCATCTGGAGTGCTTTAATAACACGGGGGGAGATCCCAGGGTAGCGCTCCTGTTGCAGCTGAGGATTAAGATAGGATGTCAGAGTTTGTGTCCGAGGGAATCACATTTTTTCCCTTACCTGCAGCATCCTTTCGTCAGTGGATCTCGAGATGTGTTAATCCTGCAAGGCACAGCAGGGTCAGCATCCTCAGGCTGGGGCTGGGGGGAATCAGGGGAGATTCACAGCAGCCTACAACTTCCTTGAGATGGGCAGTGGCTGGGCAGAAACAAATATTTTTCTCTCTGGTGACCAGGAAAAGGACCCAGGGAATGGCTGGAGCTGTGCCAGGGCAGGTCAAATTGGATATCAGGGAAAGGTTCTTCCCTCAGAGGTGCTGGGCACTTCCCAGGCTGCCCAGGGAATGGGCACAGCCCTGTTACTATAGGACACTAAATAACAGAACATGCACACACCGCTGTTCTTAAGGTAAAAAAGGGGCATTTTATTTTCTGACTCCAACATTTATAGATTTACAAAAGTGGCAGTGGATTGGAGGGTGAAAGTGTCACCTCTCCAATGACACTGGACAAACTAGCAGTTTATCAAATTTCTTCTCCTCCATAAAAGAATGCAAAACAATAAGTTATTTACAGAAAATGTATGAGAGAGATTGTTACAAAAATGTAAATATTAGAAGTCTTAGAAAATCTGAAAAAAAAATCAAATCAAGGCTGCCAGAGCTTCAGAAGCATTTGGACAAGGATCTCAGAGACAGCGTGGGATTGTTGGGTGTCTGCAAGGCTGGGAGTTGGACTCAGTGATCCTTGTGGATCCCTTCCCACTCAGGATATTCCATGGTTCTCTGAAATCACTTCTCTGAAGATTGGTGATTAGGGAGAATCTCTCACTGCCATCACCTCTGTGGCTATCCTTTGCTTTTCCTTAAATAAGTGCAGCATTGGAAAGAAAATTCTCTGCACTGAGAGCTGCTGCAGCCCAGGAATGCAGCTGAGGGTCCTATCAGGTTTGCTGGGTTTTTTTCCTGGATGTTTGAAGCGTGTGGCAGAAACAGCAGGGTCAGAGTTCAGGTTTGACTGCAGTCAGGTGGAACAGAGAAGATATGAGGCATTTAGAAAAGTGTTTGTTTTGGGCTTGCATTCGCCTTGTGAGGCCCATTACTGAGTGCAAGCCGTTCTCTGCAGCATGGTGATGGCAAAGTGTGGTTTATAGGCCTAATGGAGCAGATTTGTCACTGGAGCAAGGAGGTGTGACTCTGCTCAAGTCTGCAAATTGCCCCCCTGTTTCTGCAGACTGCTGTTTTTTCTTTCCTTTTCCCCTTTTTCCTCCTCCATCCATCACCATCGTGAGCTCGCCACAGTGATTTCCCCAAAGTCATCTATCCCCAGGCTGTGCCATTAACAGGCAGGCTTCGGTGTGATGGCTTTGTTTGTTCTTGGAAAACTATAAATATTGCTGGAGTAATGGCTCAGAGGATGAAGCTGGGCCATTTTGGGGTGTCTGAGTTCTGGAGGGCTGAAATGTATTTTTAAAAAATGAAAAAAATAGCTGATGCTGTGAAAGGAGGGAAGGAATTGGGTGGGTTTTGCTTTGGTCTCCATCAGACACTTTGTCCCTCCAGCTCCAAGTGTTTGGCGCTGCTGCAACATCCAGTCCTATCCAGTGTCCTCATCCTGCCCCATGTCCTGTCAACAAAGCAGGGAAGGGCTAGAATATCCTAGAGAAAACAGTTTAGTAGTTGTAATGCATAATTTGGCTGCCATTTGGAATTTTACCAGAAGAGAGCCTCTTTTCCTGGTGGTTTGTTTGGCTTTGTTGTTTTTTCCTTGTCTGTGTGTCTAAGTATGTCTATAAAAAGTGCTATTTGGGATGAGGGCATAGCTTGTTTTAAGCCAGCTCAGCTTCTGTGACTGCAATGTAGATGCAATTTTAGTAATTAGACTCGGTGCCTCTGTCTCCTGGCAGAGGGATGCTTATGTGGAGCAAAGCTCCAGCTGTGGTGCTTCAGCAGCTTTCTGAGCTTTAGAAGTGATGGGTCAAAATATTAAACAGGGCTTTATATTAAAAATGAGGAATTACTGGTCTGTGGGTGCTGGGTGTCCCACAGAGAAGCTGTGGATGGGAGATGCTGGAGGATACCCCGTCCTCAGGCTGAGTGTTCTCATCCCAGCACCACCAAAACATCATCTTTATAATTTAAGATGTCCTTACAGGAATTAGAAACAAAGATCACTTGAGTTATCAACATTCCACTAGAGGCAGAGCAAGGTATCTCCTGGAATTTGATTGTGTGGGATGGTTTGGCTGGACTCAGAGGTTGGGCTGGATGATCTTGGAGATCTTTGCCAACCTAATCAATTCTATGACTCTGCCATGAAGCTGATAATGGATGTGTGAAAAATAGGAAATGAGGATTGGGTGATGACCTATTTTCAAATGGGAAAGAATCTGACTTCCCTGGGTTACTTTCAATTGGTTTGTGATGGTTTTGTTGCTTGGGGTGTGGATTTTCCCAGCCATTGAGGTCAGGAGAAGATGAGTGTCAGTGTTCTTGTGAAATGCTGCTCTTCTCAGCCTCCCTGAGACCTAACAGCTCTTTTTGCTGAGGGCAGAGCAGCTTGTAAGGGGTGAGAAACACAAGAATCCTGGAAAAGGAGAACAATGGTGGAAAAAGCCAGGATTTGGCTCCTCTTTGCTGATGGGCTTTTCCCCAGTGGAGAGCAGAGGTTAATTGTTCTTTGCAGCCATGGCTTCAGTAGCCCCAGAGAGCAGGTGGACAGAAGATGGATGGGGCTGTGCTGCACCTTGGCCTCCCTGGGAATGCATTTCTGCCATGAGAGATGGGATTGCACACAGGGAGTTTTGCTTTTCTCACCCTCCCAAGAAGCTCCAGAGCCCACAGCTGTGTGGTGGAGCAGGGAACAAAGGGAGATAAGATGGAAAGAGAGAGTGGTATCCAGGAATTAGGTCTGTGATGGAGCATTTTCCTTGAGAGAGGCTGTTACTGAAAATTGGCTGTTACACTGCATGGAGAGGAGGAATGAGGCAGTGGGGATGGAATAGTTTTGCATGGGGAAACATCATGGAGGAAGGCTTTTAAAAGGGGCTTCTCAGCATGGCTTTGTTTGGAAAGCAAGGAGCTGGCTTTTCCCTGATCCTGGCAATTTTCCATGAGTACCCTGAGCCCTGGCAGTGCCTGAGAGTGTGAGCCCTCATGGCAGGGATGCACACACAAGGATTTAAATCACACTAAATAAAAACAAAGCCAGGAAAATCTTCCCACTGAGGCCAAACTGTTTTTCTGCCCAACCTGAATTCTGCCCAAGGCACGGCTAAGGTTAAATCTTTCTTTTTCATCCCTGTCTTCTGTGAAGACTGGACGACTTCGCTAAGTGTGATTGGAGCAGTTTGTTTTTAAGCTCCACATAAGCACTATGCTGGATTTATAGCGTTTTCATTCTTTTGGAATCGACCCACTGGGAGCCATTAAACTTTTATTGCTCTCTGCAGTTGCCTGGCCGGAGCGGGATGGAGCAGCCCTGCTGCTGGAAACGCTCTGTCTTCAGCTGCCAGGGCTGTGCTGGAGAGGAGGGACAGCAGGGACAGCAGGGACAGGGCCACCCAAGGATGTGCTCATCAGCTGGAAGATGCTCTGGATGTGATGATGGTTGTCACAATCCTCTGCAAGGCACAGAAAGATCCACCAATACATCCTCCCCTGGGTCTTGCTGTTTCCCACCTCTCTTGGCTGACAATATCCCTGCTCATCCTTAAAAGCTGAGAGTGCAAGAGGCTTAAGACTTATTTTTGTTGCATCCTGAGACTATCCAGGTTTTTAAGTACAACTTGACTGTGCAGATAAGGAACTGGAAGTGTGTCCTCCAAAGGGTTTGTGTGAGAATGTTGGGTGGTGCTGTTTTTCCTGTTTCATTCACAAGCCTTGTGCCTAAATATTAAAAAAAGGATCCTGCCTTTTTAGGTATGTGAAAAATTTATCACATGTGATAATGTGAGGGAGACAGAACATGGATGTTGCTGCATGACTTGACACTTTCTTGACACAGGAAGAGAGAAGAGCTGCATGCTGAGGGCATTTTTCATGGAATAGAATTTCAGGACCGGTGAGCTGAGTGCCTTGGCCAGGTGCTGGTCCCTG
Source organism: Ammospiza nelsoni (assembly GCF_027579445.1). NCBI lineage: Eukaryota > Metazoa > Chordata > Aves > Passeriformes > Passerellidae > Ammospiza > Ammospiza nelsoni. Next base: position 3,648,064 of record NC_080656.1, on the reverse strand, counting down.
TCTAACCACACTGAGACTAAAGCTGGGGGAGATGTTTTCTACCCAGGAGAGAGGGAGGAAAGTTAGATCACACCCAGAAGATGGTCCCGGACCTGTATCTCATGTTGTTGTGGTTGAACCTCAAATGCAGCAGCTGAAAGAATTTCTGGATGGAAATTCTCTTGGAAATTCTGTCTCATTTCAACCTGTGGCTCCTATCTCTCTCATCCCAGAGTTTCACCACTGTGGGCTTTCCCTTCTTTAACCCAATCATTTATGGGTTTGTCTTTCTGGCTGAACCTTTTGCAGCCTTTTCCTTGCATTTCCATGGGAGCCCTCCTTCAGTCAGGGCTCAACCACTCTCGAGGCTCCAATATTCAACCCAAAACATTGCAACTGGAATTCTGTAAACAAAAACTGAACATCCCAGCATGGCCACTTTTCCCTCCTGAAGGGAGGTTTGCATTATCTCCTTGTAGCTCCAGAAGGCCAGGCTGGGCTACTTCTGTCGGCATGTTTTCTAATTTAATTACTTATCCTTGTCTCAAATTGTTTATGGTACACTAGGCTATTAAATGTGCCATAAGCAAATGGCTCTTGAAAGAGGAAGAGGATTTATTTGTTTTAGCAACCACTCCAACAAAAGTCTATTTCCTCAGCTAATTAAGATTCCATTCGCTAATTTAAATGTTATGCTAATTAAAGCATAATTCTGAAACTGTAAAAAAGAACTTAAAAAAGGGGGGGGGGAGGCAGAAAAAAGAAGCAGAAAGTAAGAAAGAAAACTGGTTGGCCTTTAGAAATTGCATTAAATTTATTGTGTTGTTGTAACAATGGTGAATGGAGTAATTATTTCATTTGCCTCTCATGTGCTATTCATGCTGTTGCTTTTATTCATTTTCCCCCCATTCTCACACTTCATCTCATTAACACCCCTTCTCTCCCTCTAATGGGCATCATCTTGCAATGGTTTAAGATGAATTGTGAGTGTGATCCCTGTGCTTCCCAGAAAAGGGCCACACTGAGAGTATTTGAGCCTGTTTATCTTCCAGCCCGAGCTGAGACAACGCTCAGCGGCCAAACTCATGGAGTTACATTGTGCTCACTTTAATTAAAATATAAATAACCCACTTTTGGGGAGGAATAAAGAGAAAGAACAACAGGAGCAAGGTTTGTTTTGGTTTGTGTTTCCTTTTTAAATGTGGCTGTGTGTGCAAGGGACTCGCTCCTTTTCTCAGCTCACCCATCGGATTCTGGCCTCGTAATTTGGGAAATAGAATCATTGAGCGCTTCAAAAGGAGATTAATTCACTGGAGACTTTAGTAAGATAAAGTCTGGTGCTTTCAAGGACAGGTTGAATGGGTCTCTGGTTTCGTGGAAGGGGGTGGAACTAAATGGTCTTTAAGGTGCCTTCCAACCCACGCCATTCTGGGATTCTGTGATTGTTGAGCTGAAACAAATATATCAGGAAAAAATTTCACCAGAAGTAGGGAAACTGGACTTGCTGCTGTAGTTTTGGCTCTCAGTCGAATGCCAGGTCATGGAGGTCCACTGCCCACCTTCCATCTGGTTGATCCCACCAAGATTCATCCCTCCCTGGACCTGGCATGGCCTTGGGACAGCCTGGGAGGTGCCAGGCTGATGGGCATCAGAGCCCCATCCTGAGCATCAGCTCCTTGCTTTGATGTTTGCTTTGCCTGGGCCAGGGTGAGGCTTTGAGCTTTGCTGGAGCCTCTGGAGGCCGGGATGAAAGGGCAGAGCCATCTACAACGTGGAGAAAAACTGAGCTGTTGAGAGCAAATGCCTGCACTGGAGAGGAAATAAAAGGAGAGAGGGAGATGAAAGATGATCATAAAGAGACCTGGCTGGAAGAAGCAAGATATGAACCCCAGCAAAAATGAGGTTGTAGCAGCCCCAGTCTTATGCCCCAGATGTTATCCCAGCACTGAGGATCCTCTCCTTTCTCCAGGTGCCTCTTTGTCTCAGGGTGCCAGAGCCTTCCCACACTCCTGGCTGCTCCATCTTGGGAGAGAGAATTTGGAGAAAGTTTCTTTTCACAGTGTTGTCTTGCTGTGTTCATATTATTAATAATGAAAAACAGGCAGGAGTTTATTATATTGCTTTAATTTATGCATTTGGAGTTTTTTAAGAGAAAACCAATTAAGATTCTCTGATGAGCCCTCCAGCTCCTAGCGGCTTTGGGAAACACTTCCATGAGACACATTCAATCTGTGCCCAATACCTTTGTGTGTGGTCCTGATAAACACTTTTGGGTGATGCTGAAAGAAATGCAATATCTCCTCCTGCCTCGTCTCCTGCCTCCCCAGCCCTAATCCTGCTCACTGCCATCACTGTGCCTGGCAGGCTGCATCCCTGGGAGGTAGAGGTTCAAAGCAGAGTTTGTGGAAAAGCCAGTGTGGGCATTCAAGGCAGGGCTAGCTGACTTTCTGCCCTGCTCATGCTGTGGGTTGGGAGTTTTTAGTTGTTTCAGAGCTGAGGAATGTTGTCTGCATCAGCTGCTCTGGATGTTCCAGTTGGATGGAGGAATTTTTGGGTGTTTTGCCATATCTGTGATGAGATAGTGTGACCATGTTCACAGGGGTCTGAGGATGAGGGAAGAGACGAGGAGCTGACTCTATGTTTCAGAATGCTTGATTTATTATTTTATGATATTTATTATATTAAAACTATACTAAAAGAGTAGAAGAAAGGATTTTATCAGAAGGCTAGCTAAGAATAGAAAAAGAAGGAATGATAACAAAGGTCTGTGGCTTGGACTCTCTGTCCAAGCCAGCTGACTGTGATTGGCCATTAATTAGAAACAATTGCATGAGATTAATTACAGATCTACTTGTTGCATTCCACAGCAGCAGATAACCATTGTTTACATTTTGTTCCTGAGGCCTCCCAGCTTCTCAGGAGGAAAAATCCTAAGGAAAGGATTTTTCTTAAAAGATGTCTGAGACAGGATAGGGACTGAGGGATGTTTGTTCCCCAGTCTCTCTGTCCATCCCTGGTTTCTCCCTGCAGCTGTGCTCCAGCTGTGCCTCATCCCATCTCCATCCCAGCTCTGGACCCACCAACAGCACCTGCTTTTCCTGTCCTGGTCCACAGATATATTTAAACTTTGATCTTGATGGGAAGTGACTGGTGCTACATTAAAGCCATATGTTTTAGAGGGAACGGCGAGGACGTGTAAGCTCAGTGATATTCACATCTAGAGAGAGCTGGGAACTTGTAGTGCCACCCACGCTTGGTATTTCTGCCGGCTCTGTGAGGCTTACACAGCTGGGGAAGGCAGAGTGGGAGCGAGATCTTCTGCTTAAGGGATTTTGTAGAGAGAGATGGATTAGATAGATTTGATGGAAACTGATAGTTTATGAAAATGAATTCACCTGCATCTCAATTTGGTTCTTGATGCCAGGAGACAGAGAAGAAAAGGAATAAAAAAAGGCGAGAGGGGGAGAGGGAAAACAATCCCAAGTTAATTAAAGTGCAGTTTTGATGTGCTGTGCTGGGCTGTTTTCTTTTTAACTGTTTGGCAAGTGGGTTGGGTTTGTGTCAGCTTCCCTGAGAGGAGTGAGCAGAGGGATGCTGCATCTTGGGGTTTCTCTTTGTCTCCTCTTATTGTCCAATTGGTGGCTTAGGGGAATGAAGTGGGACTGTGTCAGAAGGAGGGAGGTGAGCCCTGGTGGCCACGGGTACTTAGCAGCATTAAACAACTGCTTACAATTCTCCAAATTTATCGGACGTGTCCTGACAGCAGTGGAATTATCACTGCTGTTCAGCACCCAGCAGGAGCAGGCTGCCACCCCCGCTGGCTGTCACACCACTCCCTTGTGTTTGGCCACTGGAAGCTTTGGGAGAAGCCAGATGTTGGATGGGAATAAAGAAAAAATTTACAGATCCCTTTTTTAACTTCCCTGTCACCAGGAAGGTGACAAACCCTAACAGGGTGGTTCTCCTGGAGGCAGGGAGTCAGGGAGAACCCTTCCATCCCAAGTCATGGAGTTATGAAAAGCTGGGGAGGTAATAGAACTGTCCTTGTTTTACAGAGTGCAGGAAGAGTCCCAACCTGCTTTTCATGGCTTTGGATATACAAAGGTGCCCCTGTCTTAGGCAGGGCACAGGCAAGAATTTGTAGAGAGTCCAATTGGAGAGGGGGTTGAGCTGAATCTTGGACCTTGCTTTGAGGATTTCCAGCTGATGGAGCTGTTGGGACCTCTGGCTTTGGGTCCCATGGGAAATTTGGCTTTTCCTTTGGTCTGGGAGCTCGAACAGGGCTTTTCCTTTCTTCCCTGTGACAGAAAACTCTCTGACCCTGAGGAGCTTTTGTTCCTCTGTGCTGAAATCCTCCTGTCAGGGCAGTGAAGGTCAGAGAGGTTCTTGGATTATCATCAGAACAGCAAGATCCAGGATCTGAAGGAGAATCTGTTCCTTCTGCTGTCTGTTGATACCCTGACTGCTAAATAATTATTGGCATTGGTGAGCACAGGCAGCTCCTCAGCTCCCCGTGGCTGTAGGGAAATCTCTTCATCTCCATGCTTTGATTCCTTCATCTAGACAACAGGGATAATAATCCTTATTTTCTCTCAGTTTATGTCACTCTTTCAATGTAAATATGAACTCCTTTGGGCAAGAAATGTCTCTGGGAACTCGTGAGGAATAACCAGTGTTTGGAGGTGGCATTACATGTACGAGCAGGACCTTTTTAACAGGGCTCTGTGCAGCTCCAAGGGAGCATTATTCAAAAGAAGATGGGAAAAAAGCCAATGCAGAAAGTTGAAAACAAAACATGCGGGTAAATTAAGGCATGCAAGGCTCGCTTTGGATGTGAGGGAAGCATCTCTGCCCGGTTAGTTTATCAAAGGGAGGTTAAGAGGTGATTTCATTGTGGTCTACATATTTCTCTGTGGGGGAGAAGCTGCTGAGAATGGACAGGTTTTTAATCTAGCAGCAAAGAGAGTGTCAGGATCCAGTGCTGGAAGGTGAAGCTGGACTCATTTACAGTAGAAGCAGCGTCCGATTTTTGAAGGGAGGGTAATTAATCATTGCAACAACTTACTCTGAGCCACAGCAGGGCTGCCATAACCCATGAGCTCTGCACTGAAGGGAGACATTGCTGAGGGGCTTTCAGGAGCCACAAGGAAAGCTGGGAGCTGCTGCAGGACCCACTGGTGACATCACCCTGCCATCCATGGGATGGGGACTGTCCCATGCTGGCCTCTCCCCTCCAGAAATCCAGACAAGGGTGTTTGTATCCCAGTTTGGGTGTCTGCACTGTGCTGGGGTGTCCCCAGGTGCAGGGAGCAACCACAGATGCATTAAGCACTAATCACTGCCAGGCCTCCAGGGATCAGCAGAGTCATTGTGCCTTTTTTTTTTTTTTTTTTTTTTATTCCTTTCAAAAGCATTTTTAAAAATCGATACAAACAAATAAAGAGGCCATAAATCTGGGAAGACACCTGCAGCTCCCTCTGGAGCCCTCTGTTTGGTGGGGATGGGTTGAAGGGTGACACAGCATTGACCTGCCTGAGACAGATGGGAGGATGCTGGAGCCAATGGATGCAGGACAGGGGCTCCAGGGGGTTGCAGGGTGAGGAGGTGCAGGATATTAATTTTAAGGTATAGGACATTCCCAGCTGGTCACTCACCAAGGGAAAAGCCTGGCTTTAGGAGCGTTTTGTTGACTTTGAGGCAGAGGCCAGGGATTGCTTGAAAAACAAGACCAAGCCAAGGCAGACCCAGCAGCAGCCCCTTGTCTTGGCTCTCCTGACCTCATCTGGTCAGGCTTGATTTCCTCACGCCTGTGCTTCAGCTCTGGGGGCAGGGGTCACTCTCAGCCTGAGTTATTTGTGCTGAGCAGCATCCCCTGCCTCTGGCACAGATGGGGAAGTGACAGGCTCATTTCTGCACGCATCCAAGCTCCCTCTCTTTTCATCTCAGCAGGAGGAGTGTTTCTTTGGAAATGGTTTGGGAAACATTCTGCATGACCCTGGGAACATGGGGTGGATAGGGAAGCTCCCTGTCCTGATGCTGAAAGCTGACTAGGAAATCTCAAATGAATTGTGCAGTGGTTCATTCCCTTGGAGGTACAAGCTGGTCAAAGCCCTTCCCAAGGGACAAAATATTCTTATAAAACACAAGCCGCTGCTTGTACCCCCTCCCATGCAGGCCAAACAAATCGTGTCTTGGGCAAATAGGGCACAGAAGGGTGACAAAGGCGCTGTCCTCTGCCTGAACACTGTCCTCATCCCTGTGGTGTGCAGCAGGGAAACAGCTCTGCCTTGGCAAGCATCCTGCTGAGGGGGAAAATTTATGCATGGCACCTCCAAATTTGTATTCGTGGGTGCAAGGTGGGAGCAGCAGCATCTCAGGGGATCCTTGCTGGGTCCCAGGGAGGAAAACTCATCTCTGTGTGCCTGCTGTGATCTCAGCAGGTTCTGTGGCTCTCTTGTCCCCCTTCACCCCATTCCCCCTCGAGGGGGGCTGGTTGTTTCTGGCACAGAGGGTCTTCCTCGGGCAGGTTTGCAGGAATTGCTGTGCTCCTTGGTAATCATGGACTGTCAGCAGCCTAAGGAGGGGAGTTCAGCTCAACACCGACACTGCAAGGAGAGATAATGGTAAATAACCAGCAGCTTTTGGGGAAGGTTGAAGTAAAATAAATGGATCCAATTTTCAGTCTTTCTCCTGGGTTTACTTTTTTTTTTTTTCTTCCTTTTTCTTGCTCTATCCTTTCTTCCTGTTTGCCTCTAGAGTAGCTTGGGCTGGTGCAGCCCCAGCAAGGCTGGAGAGTCCTGCACCTAAAACTGAGGGGGCCTTGGTCTTTTGGTCTGCACCCAGGTTTCAAGCTTTTAGGTGTTGAGGAGGGAAGCAAAAATTCAATTTGACTTCTTGTCAAGGTTTAAGCTGGGAAGGAAAACTCCTGGTCACTGCTAAATGGATGGAGGAGGGGAAAAGGGGCTCAAAACCCCTCCCAATCCCTTAAATAAATGTTTTCCTTAGTCTAGCTGCCCACACATAAACAAAATGCATTTTCAACCTGTTCTTTCTCTATCCCTGACAGCACAGTGGCAGTTTTTGCCAGAAGTCCTCGTGGGCTGCTGGTGGAAGTGTGGTGGTGGGAAGTGAAGGCGCCCGTGCCCCGCGGGGGCTGCGGGAACCGCTCCAATCGCTGCTCGCTGACCCCTGCTCGAGGCTCTGAAATCCGTGTGAGAAAACCATAATAGCTCCCCACCTTGCACATCCTCCTCGCCAACACAGAAACATTCCTTGCAGGACCTCACCCAGCACTTAAATGCCTCCAGAAATTCCTCTGCAGCAATTCGCTTTTCTGTCTTGCATCCAGGAGCTCTGCTGTCAAGCTGCTTTTCTTCCTTCCCAGCATCACTTTCTCAACGCTGCCTGCTGGCTTTGAGGACTGGGAGGATGCAATCCTAATTATCCTCGTGGTGTTTTCTGGTAATTCTTGGGATTACATCTTCCCATTGGGGAAGAGCAGGTGCAGTAACTGGCCCTGCTGTTGGCACAGAACAGGAACACTGGGCCTTCCTTTGCAAAGTATTTTTGGGGACACATCGAGGTGCTGAAAACAATTTGGGTGCTTGAGCTCTGGGTGCCTGCAGATCATGCCAGCCCCTTCCAGCTCTGGTGAGTTTTCTGGGATTCAGGAATGACAAACATGCAGAGCACGGTGTAATTAAACACGGGCTCATTAAGTGGTTGCTGGGAGTAAAGTGAAATCTTTGCTGACAGCCTGGCCTGGCAGGAGCAGGGGCTGTGGAGATGACTCAAGGCCAAGCACAGCTTGATGGTGAGCGTGTTTCTGACCCTGTGCCACGAGGTGCCGAGCTGGGATCCAGAGCATCCGCAGCCTTTCCCCTGCCACATCCTGCTCAGCTGTCTGGGGCTGCAGATGAGAAATAAAATAAACAGCAATTTTCCAGCCGTGCGGGCTCTTTGAGCTCTGACTGCAAGCACTGTGCTGTCTGCTTTTTCAAGTTCTCCTGCGAAAAGCATGTCAGGTTTCCTTGGAAACTTCTGAAACTTCCTGTCCTTGGCGTGAATCCGCGGTGGTGTTGAGGACATCGCGTGCTGCAGAGTGGGTTGAGCTGTCGAGATGTGGTGTTGCCCTCCCTGCAGCTGGGTGTTCCTCAGGGGGAACTTTGAGGGCTTTTTGGGATGCTGTGTGTGGTGTCCCAGGGAGGGCTGCCTGTGGAGCTTTACCTGGATTTACCTGCCAGGGCTGCAGGGTGCTTTTGAACCCTACAGAACAACAAAGGGAATCAGCAAATCAAATATTATCGGGGAATCTTATCAAACAGCAAGGTCACCTCCAAAAATAGGGAAGATGGAGAGGCTTTTGGGCACCTTTTTACATCTAAATTGTTCCTCAGCTCAGAGCAGGCAGCCTTGCTGACCTTCCCACCCTCCATTCCAAGGGAAAAGCCCAGGTGGTTCTCACAGCTGTGGTAAGTGATGCCCCAACCCTTTTCTTCTCCCCACTTTGAAATCTGAATTTTCCATAAAGCTAAGCCCAGACCTCCAGTGAAAGATGTCTTCTGCTGCACAGTCATGGGGAGATGAGTAAAAACAGGGTCCTCTCTCTCTTCTTTAAGGCTCTTCTCTCCCCTTTTCATTTTCCTCAAGCCTTGGAGTGAAATTCCACGAGGGCTCTGTGAAACAGCGCTGACACAAGACTCTAATTTCAGGTGTGAATATGGAGACATTTTTCATTAGGAAGCATATGGTGTTAAGGTTAAAAAAAAAAAAAAGATGAAGTTTGACAGCCAGGAACAAAGCAATGAAATAATAACTACAGGTGGGCAAAGCCTCCAGCAGCGTTTGCAAACAACAAAACCAAGCCAGGGGTGGTTCAGATCTAAGTGTTATTGTTACTTCCTAGAGTTAGTGGAAAATTTTTCAGGGGAATCAGGGTTGTTTTTTGACAGAAACTTGGGTTTTCATCAAAAGTGAAATTTCCATGGGAAGTGTTCACCTTCTGAGGGAAATTTGGGCGTGTGGTAGGAGACAAAGAAAGAAAATAGTGAAGAAAGATGTCAGAAAGCAGCTGAGGAGTTTTTATGCTGAGTGATGGATGAAGTGTCCCCCTTCCCCAGTGCCAGGCTAATACAGACTCTGGGAAGGGGCCTGCTGGGTGGCTGGGTGTTGGTCACCTTCAGCTCCGGGGGTGCAGACACCTGGCTCCATCCCTGCTATCAAACACTGGACTCATCTCCCTATTAAAGCAACCTCATAAATACACAGCAGCTTCCCCACCCGTAAGAAAATGTTTCCTTGATTCTTTCCTTTGGGACTTCGTGGAAGTTTTCTGCCTCCTCATCTCCTGATTTATCCTTATCTCTTGAAAGTGTTGCCTAATGGCAGGAGATCCAGATTGGGATGTATGAGAGGCAGCTGTTCTCTAAAACATCTTTTATTTCTCCTTCTGCCTAGTAAAACAGGGTTAAAGGTATTAATACTCCTGGTAAAATACTGGAGGAAATGCTGATTAAAAGCTTGGGATGGGAGGTGAATCTTTGCTGCCGGAGCGTCCAGCTTCTCATTTTCCCTCAGGGCTTTGGGGGAAAGTTGAGCTCAGGAGCCAAATGTCATTGCTGAGGCTCTGCTTTTTTCTCTGCTCCTTGAATGCCAGGTCCCGAGTGGTCTTGCAATTTATGGTGAATATTTTATACCTCTAAATGATGTTTTGTGGGATTCCGCTCATCTCGCCTGCTGTGCCTCTGCCAGTCGTGGAGGATGGAGCCTTTGTTGTGTGTGTTAAGCTTGACGAGGCGCCGTTTTTCCAAATGGATAATTCTGTTCCTCTGCTGTTGAGGAAGTTGTTTCCTTCCTGGAAAGGCTGATCTGTGGCCTAAATGAGGCTTTGGCTGCCAGGAAGACGCCTGGGTAAAAGATGTAACGTGGCTGCAGGTGACCTTGAGATAAGGCATGTAGGGGGCATTTGCTTATATTTTTTCCTGGTCCCATTTTGGAGCTTGTTTGTACTGGGAAAAGCTTCAATGTAGGGGAAAGTGGGGGTTACTGAACCCGTCGTCACTGACTACTTCCCATTAGCAGGCAGGGCAGTGCAGAGAATGAGTGGTCTGAGGGGGAAACAGTTTTCTCTACAAAAGAGAAAAAAAAAAACACTTAGGAAAACTGGAAAGCGGGAAGATAAATGGCATGGAGAAACAAACTACTAAAGAACATGAGTCAGGAGGTCAGATTGGGAATATGCTGCTCATTTTCCAGTTCCAGCTATTACCTTCTGCTTTGAGCTGGCTCAGACAGGCTTGGTGCTGCGTGTCAGCCCAGGGATAGCTGAGCTGGTCCCACTGTGTGTCCCTGCAAAGCAGGAGCAGGATGGAGCCTGGCCAGCCTTGCTTGGCTGCCTTGGAAGCTGGAAGCTGGAGCATCACGCTCCACAGGTGGCTGCATCCCAGCACCCTCGGCAGACATGCTCCCACCATGTCTGCACAGGGCTGTGACTTCAGGGACCTGTGGGAGGAAAGGTGCCACAGAACCACCGGTTTTATTAACACCGTGGAAGCTTGCCAGCCATAATTAAAGCCGTGAGAAGCTTGGCGGTCTCACTTCATAGAGCCTGGTACAAATATTTCTGTTGGGTTTGATCCATGCTGCTTTGGAGGCTCCTGGTTTCACCTCATGCCGCCGAGCTGCGTGAGGTCTCATAGAACGTGGTGAGCCCTCACTGAGGTGAAGCAAGGCAAGGCTGACGTGATGTGAACGCTGATGAGGCGACCAAGTTTCCCTGTCAGCAGGCCACAGTTTGCCTGCGAAGTTTAGATAAATTGGATGGGAGTGAAGGAACTTGGAGAAGTCAGTTGAGTAGCGCCTTGTGTGGGATTCACCGGCATATTTCCCGCATCTTCTCTGTCTCAGGGAGGAGGAGTGTGGGGAAGAGCAGACTAAGAAGAGGAGGCAACCTTTCGTAAGTGCGTAGAGATGTCTCTCCTCCTTCCCCACTCTTGCAGAGCCATCTGCTGCAGCTCAGCAGGCTTGAGCCCAGTCAAACTGTTTTCCCCCCTGCCTCATAAATTACTTCTTGCAACTTCAGGCAAGTGTCAAAGTCTTGGTTATAAATGCACCCTTTGGAGAACCTCTTCACAAACATGGTTTGTCTGGGGACAGAGAGTTACTTCATGGCACCTGTTGTTAGCTCCATAAAAATCCAGCTGTGGTAGGTGCCCAAGTTTCTCCATACTCACTAAGGGGATATGAGTGACCTAAGAGTTACTGCTCACTCTTTGCACCTCTCTGGTGGTGGTGGGGGAAACTGAAGGATTTGCTTGGCTGGCCACCTTTTAAAAGGCAAGAACTTCCTGAGGTGATGCTTGCTAGGGTTTTAGGAGATCTTCCCATTTGAGCAAAATCTGAACAGAGGGACCAACTTAGAGCTCTCTCCAGGCTCTTACCCTTAAATTTTGAAGGTGACTTTAATCAGCTCCTGAGGAATTGTCCCATCCTTGGCAAACTCAAGGGGATTGAGATGATGATTTAACCACCGTGCAACAGAAACATTTGGTACAGGACATAGTAACTATGATATCATCCTTGTGACAACAGATGACTCATCCCCAAGATGATGAGAACCTCCCCAGAATTCTTAAAAGTCCTCTCTCATCCACACTATACCGAGCCCAGGCTGTTGGATCCAGCCTACAGACACAGTCCTGCTCTCCTGTTCTGTGAATTAAACACACCCCAGAGCGCCGCAACCACGGCTCGAGGGCGGCTTTCCTGAAAGCACCGCGTTTTCCTCAACAGCACCTCCCCAGCTGCACGCGGCGGGGTTAAAAACGGGGAAAGGGATGAAGAGCTCCTTCCATCTGTTGCCCACCTGTCCTTGCAGACCTGAGGGGAGGTGACTGCCTGCATTGCAGCACTGCCTGAGCCGAGGGGGCACAGCCGAGTGCGCCCGTGGGAGGCAGCATGGGGAGGGTGCGGGCACGCGGGATATTTTTAATGCCGCTCCCTGAATGTGCAGTCGGCACCGGCAGAAAGTGCCAGATTGCCAGCCCAGCCAAGGATTCCGGGCTGGGAGCTGTCGGGGAGGGAGCGAGGCGTGAATTGAGCGTGCAGCGCTTCTCTACAGAGGGTGCACGGTGGGAGAGACAGTGGGACGGAGACGAGAGATCTCTGCAGCCAGGTCTTGGAATTTGTGGGTTATTGCAAAGGGCCTGGGTGCAGGGCCCTGCTGGGAGCTGCCAGCCACAGCTCAGAGCAGGCCCGAGAGAAGAGAGGGGGAGAGAGGATGAGAGGGTGAGAGAGTAAGAAGGGCAAGAGAGCAAAAGCGTAAGAGAGCAGAAGCATAAGAAAGTGAGGCTCCCGTTACAATACAATAAATCTTCTTCTGTGTTGAATATTCTGATTCTCACTAACCAATCTAGTACAAGATACAAATCCTATAGTATTTACATACAGCCTATAAGAATCATTACATTACCATATTGTGTTACATTTTAAACCCTAAAAACTCCTCTTTGGGCCCCTTCTGCCAAGCTGGCAGGGTCTGCTCTGACCCTTGGGCCTGTCTGCAAGCAGAGGGTGTTGTTCCATCAAAAGGGGATCACCTTCAGCCAGCCACACCATTGTTTTCCAGTTGTTCAGTGACTGAGGTATCTCAAAGCTTGCTTTCATTTCAATCTCGCTTATAGTTTCCATATTCTCAAAATCTTTAGCCAGGCAATCATATTGATAAGGCTTTCCTGTTTCATCTTCCCCAACAATGCACAATGAGGGCTGGAGCGTCCCTCCATAGGGGAGTGCTCCTGCACCATGCAGGGACATCCCAGGTGTGGGCTTGAGTCATCGCCTCCAAAATACCCCCTGTTCACCAGTGCCCTCCTCATGGCCACGCAGCGGGGTGGCCTCAGCCCATCTCGGGTCCCTGAGAGTGTTTATATGCTGAAGCAGTGCCAGCCCAGTTCCTGTTTGTCCCCCACAGTGCCAGCCCAGCTCCTGTTTGTCCCCCACAAAGGGACAGCTGACAGCCAGGAGCTGAAGTCAAGGTGGCTGCCTCCTCTGCTGCAGCAGAGACAGGTTTTGTGCTTGTTCCTGACCTAGAAAAGGGGCCAACCACCTCGAGGTGAAGAGCTCTGCATCCTCTTACCCATCCCTGGAGCCTTCTAATCTTCTGAGCTGAAGATCTTTTGATCTGAGCAGCTCTGTAGTGCAGGCCAGGCTGGCCAGGAGGTGTTGAATGTTTAAAAACCTTGGGCTGCTCTCGCTGCAGGGGAGTGATGCAGGCTTAAAAACAGGTCTGGTTCCTCCTGTGTTTGGTCAGGGGATGGGGGGAGGACAAGGACACCTTGCAAACCCTTGGGTGCAGGTAGAGGTGAAACATCCAAAGGATTTTTGCTGCAGTGTCACTCAGAGAAGTGCCTCAGGCTAGAGCACATCCCTGGGCTTGGGACTGCTCTGCAGCAATGGGAGAGGAGTCAGGACTGAATTCCTCCCTGCTAAACCTTTGATTTCTGTAGGAAACCCCTGCCTGGTTCTCAAACTGGTCAGCAGTGCCTGAGCATCCCCAAGGGTGGGGATAAAAACTTGGAGAGACCACCAAGGATCAGGAGCTGCTGTCCTTGAGGTTCTGGCAGTGCACTCCCCCAAACTGTGCACCTTGGGGGAGAATCTGACAACTGATGCCAGGACCTTGCAGCCACCACAGAATACTCCATTTCCAGCCTCCCAAGCTGCACCTCTTCAGCAGCCAGGAGGACTTTTTGGAGAGCTGTTATCCTTCTGCTCCTGGTGCACTGGATTTGAGCAGCCCAGATGTTTGTGCAATGCTTCTCCTCCTAGCTGCAAACAGGCCCCATTTCCTGGCAATTCAGTGGTTTTGGGAGGTGCTGCTGTGGCTGGAGGAGGGAGCCATGGTCTGGCAGGGCACAACCTTGGACTCTGACCTCACAGAGCCTTTGCACAGCATTTGCTGCCTAATGAGGCTTAGGCAGCAGCCTGAGAGCTGCGTGGCAGATCATTGCAGGGAAATCAGCTATTATTGGAGTTGCTGCAGATGATCTGAGCGATGATTTGCTTCTCTCTCAAAATACAATTAGTCACTTCCACAAGCTCAAAGGAGAGCAGGGGCCTGAACTATTTGTGGCTTTGTGCTGAGGGAGCAGAAGAGCGAGTCCTCCTGGTCTGGACAGCTCCAGATGAGCTTTGCCTCGTGGTGGCTTTTGTTAGCGATGCTCAAATTGAGCTCTGTGTTTTCTGTCTACATTTTTAGTACCCTCAGATTTGCAGCTGTGCCCTGGGTGTTGGGTGAGGTGCGAGAGGCAGAGGATGAGCGTTGACAGAGCCAACTGGGTCCATCCACAGCATGACAGCAGCAGGGAAGGGGGAGAAAAACCTGGCTTGCCAGAATCCAGCATGGAGAGGTTGTTATTTTGCTTACTAGAGTGGGAGAAAGGCTGTACACAGCTGTATTTCTTCCCTTCTCTCTGCCTGGTGGGGATGTGCTGGTTTGGGCTCTGCCCCCAGGACTGTTTCTGTGCCCAGCAGGAGCTAAGGAGAAGGTTTGTCAGCTGGCAGGCTGCCCCTGGCCTCGCAGAGGTGTGCTGGCTGCAGCCTTGCTGCTTTGCAGGTGAGCTCTGCCTCATCAGGAGCCAGCGCCATGCCAAGAACATGCTTATGTGAGATTATTTACAGTTTGGTGCCCAGCCCTGGGTACCTAAAGGAGATTTCCTCTCTCTGCACTGTACTTTGCCTTTAAACACTCCTGCTTGGTAGTTGCTGCAAGTGTGAAAGCACCTTAGGTCAATTGGTGTTTCTGAACACCTTAATTAAGTGCTTTTTGCTTCTATTGAGCCCCTGCCCTTAAAAACCAGCCTTGAAACTGCAACATACAGCCAACACCTTAAAGTTGCTTTATCATCTTAACTCTGCTTACAGGTTCTTTCTTGCTGGAGCAATCACTTCTCCCTGCTCTCCCCCTGCCTGCCACTGGGATCTCCTTGGGATCTCCCTGGCAGGGCTGCCCCACATCCCAGCCCTGCTGAAACCTTTCTGCTCCTTCTTCCTGCCAGGCTCTCTGCAAAAACAGGATCAGGGGAGTGTGATGATGTTCATAGGAGTTCTTGGATTGGGGAAGAGATGAGGATCTGACTCCACATTTCAGAAGGCTTGATTTATTATTTTATGATATATATTACATTAAAACTATACTAAAATAACAAAAGAAAAGTTTTGCATCAGAAGGCTAGCTAAGAATAGAAAGGAAGGAATGATAACAAAAGCTTCTGTCTTGGACAGAGAGTCTGAGCCAGCTGGGCTGTGATTGGCCATTAATTAGAAACAATCGCACTAGATTAATTACAGATCTACTTGTTGCATTCCACAGCAGCGGATAACCATAGTTTACATTTTGTTCCTGAGGCTTCTCAGCTTCTCAGGAGGAAAAGTCCTAAGGAAAGAATTTTCCATAAAAGATGTCTGCGACAGGGGCGTGTTTTGAGACTAACAGGGTGTGCTTTGGGCTCCTGGGGTTTTGGTGTGAGCAGCATCTTTGGGTTGTGTTTGAGATCTGGTTCCAGGGAACATTTTAGGGTTCCAGCTTCTCCCTGCCGTGGGTTGGACCCCATGGCAGTGCCATGATGCACAAGGCTGTCCCCAGCTCTCCTGCTGCCCTCCCTCTCCCTTCCCCTCTGCTGATCAGAGCACTTGCTGTGTTTTAGGCTGTAAGCACAGTGCATTGTGCATTTCCATAAAGGACGTGGTGTGGAAGGGAATTTTATTGTATATGCTGGCTGCGTGCTTCCTTTTAAACTATACCCCTGTCACCAGGCAGCTTTCTACAGGTTGGTTGCAGAGTGAACAGCTGAGAACCTGTGGGAAGACCCAAATGGCACTTAAATTATATTTGCTCTTTGATTTTGAAGACATTTAGTACCATTTAATAGAATCAGAATGCAATTTAACTCTGCCAAGTGGGGGAGGCCGCCTCGGGAGAAGTGACACTGCCATAGCTGGGGAAACAAAAAAATTCAAGTGAGCAAAACAGCAGGGTCGCATTTACTATCCGGGTAATTATTATTAAATAAAGAGCAGAGTGGGACTGTGTCTATCAGCCTCCCCGAGCACTCCAAGAGGCATTAACCACTTCAGTGCCGCGGGATGCTCCGGGTTAGGAGCGCTCAGGGACACGCGAGGCGTGGCAGCTGAAGAGGCTGTTGAATTAACCCGGGAGCGATTAAGTGGAGCCTGATTTTAGTGCTAATGGTCCCCTTAGCCCGGCTGGGCTCTCTCTCCCCCGAGCCCGCAGCAGCACTTCAGTGCCAATATTGTTTTTTCCACCAGGGAGCCGGTTATTAAAAAAATAATGCAGGGAAGGGACAGGAGCTGTGCTGTGCTGAGCACATCTTGGAGACAGCTTCACAGGGAAGTCTGGCTTGCCTGCCTCCCTGTCTGGCTGAAAGGATGATGAAGACTTCTTGTTTGAATTTAAGCTTTCTTTTTTATCCCCCCCCCCCCCCCCCGTTTAGTTTTTTTTTTTTTCACCACCATTTCTGTTAATTGGTTGGTTGATTTTTTAAATTTATCATTGTTGTTTATTTGCTCGGTTGATTTTTTTTTTTCTCGTTGCTGTTGGGGGTTTCGCTTGCATTTTTTATTTTATTTTTAACCTTAAACTGTCCATTTCAGCTGCCACTTTGGCAGCACCAAATTCTCTGCAGCGAGGAGCAGTTAAGCCCGGCCTGGCTGCCTGGCACTGCTCTGCTTAATTTAAAGTTTTTTTTTGGGCAGGTCTCCAATGCAGCGAGACAACGCCGTGGGCGGCCGACTCCCAGCCGTTGTTCCCTGCCTGTTTAGAGGAGATAATGGCACTTCCCAGCCTCACCGGGGGTTTGCAGAGGACGAGTCTATTAAAGATTGCGAGGTGCTAAAGATGCTTTGCTGATTGGGGTATACAAGTAGCTGAGGTATCTGGTTTAAGGGAAGCTTTGCAGTTGTGTAATCAGAAGATTGTCTTTTTTTTTATTGCCTGGCACCTGGAAATCAGATTGAGTTGTTAGAATTTTTTTTTTTTTTGCCTGAAAAAAAAAAAATTACAGTAAACTGGGAGATACCTTATGTGTGGTGATGATACATCACATTCCTGAAGCATGTTTTGGCTGGAGCTTCTTACACAGCAGGGGAACACTCCCAAATTGCAGATGTGGAATTGCAGTGGAAGCTGAGACACTGAGGTTGGAGGTGATGGGATCACCTTGACTAAAAGGATGTTGGAGAAGTTTTTATCCTGCCATCCCTAGGGAGCAGCAGGTCAACAGATCCCAGGATGTGTTGGATGGTTGGGAGTTGTGGGGAGGAAAGGTCCCCCTAAAATGGTCAGAAATGATTTCTGCTTTGTCCAAGCCATCCAAAATCCCTGCTCACAGCAGCTCTGGGTGTCAATGGGGATGTGCAGGCAGAGGCTGCTGCTCCAAGATGAGTTTCCCCTGGAAAACCTGGAGCCCTTGCAGAGCTCTGTGACAGATGCAGCTCCTCATCCCTCCACTAGTATTAGGTGTGAATTTATGTCTGCATCTCTCAAACAGCTTGATATGTCCAATCCTCCTGGATAAAGGCAAAGGATTGAATTATTTCCAAAGGACAATATTTCATTTCCTATAAGTGCCTTAATCTCGTGAGTAAATATTACAGCTTTGTGCTATAATCCCTAAGCTGGTATATCTCTTCCCTTCCCAGTTACCTTTTGTGTTGATTTACATTTAATATGTTGCCATTAAATCTCTTTCTCTCCCTGAGGCCTATTATAAGTGCAGTATTTATTCTGTTGAGTCTTTTTTAGTCACATTTCTATTGTATTCTAATGTGCTCGCACAAAAGACTGCTGGGCACATTCCTGGGATATTTGCATCTTTTTTCTTCCCTAATTTTGTCTGGGCTCCTGAAAACACGTGCTGGTTTGGCCCTGCACCCAAGGATTCCTCATACAGATGAGATTCCTTCAGGAAATCTCCTCTGCTAACTCCTGGGCTTTCCTGGTCTGCCAGTCCTGCTCCCAGGAGGAGCATCCTGCCTGCTAGAACTGAGCATCCCGATCTCTGGGAAAAATCCCTGTATCAGCCAGGGAGATCTCCATCTCATTTCATCCTTGGGCTCAGGCTTCGCATGAACCCACCTCATTCATTAGGCAGCTCAAGGAGAGGTTTTCTGGAATTTGCAGGCAGGAGGGGGTGGTTTGAGAGCTGGCTGGGGGTGTTTAAGGGCAGGGCAGAGCAGGGGGTGCAAAGGCTGCAGTAAAGGTTTGGGACAGAGTGGGTAGTTTTGGCTCCTTGATATAATGATGTGTCTTCCCTCCCGCTGCTCTCAGCACCCACCCTCAGTGGGCACTGCTCACTCCTTTATCCTGCCTGATTCTGGGGGGCTGTGCCTCTGCTTTCCAGGCATTGGAGGGAGGTCTGGGAGACTGGGGGTCTGTGCTGCCGGGTTGCTGATTTCTGTGTGCAAATCCTCATATTTTCCCATGTCCCTGTTCTTTTCTCTGCTGTCCCCTCGATATAATAGCTTTGCTCCTCTCTAAAGTGCCTGGATCTCTACAGATTAAGGGTGCTCAGCAGAAGCTATTATTATTGTGATGCTTTTATTGCATAGAGAGACTGAGACATTAAAGGACTCCTTCAGTTGAGGCTTTTAGAGGTAGAGAAGATTGGCCAGAGCAGATTTGGGTGCAAACATCCACCCCAAGAGACAACCTGAAGCAGCAAAGAGCTGAGCTCATCTGCCTGGGTTGGAGGAGAAGGCTCATGCTCAGACTGCAGATTTCCACCAGCGCTTTGAATGTCAGCTCTCCCCTGGAGCATCCTTGCCCACGGGAAGGAGGGATGAGCATCCCTCACTCCCTACCTTTGCAGAGGGTGGTGTTGAAAAGCAGGAGGTCCCACAGACTCTGTTCAAAGGGCTGTAGGTAAAGTCTGTCCCACCTGGCTGGGGAAAAAATCATGCAGTTATTCACTAATGGTCTTAATCAGGTTAAAAGTGTGCTCGAGCCTGTGTGTCTCACCACCATCACCTATACTAGGGACAGGTCCTGTGGCAGAGTCACTGCCAGGTCCTTTCTAGGACCCTTATCATGGATTAACCATCCCAGAACAGCCAGCCTTTCCCTATGAGATTCAAGTCTGGGATTGAGGTTCTGCAAATGCAAAAGGAGCACACACAAATATCCAGGGGTAGTGACAAAATGGCTGCGTTTGAGCTGTGCCCATGAGGCAAGCAGCAAAGGAAGGAAAAACAAATGTTGGCTGTTGGGGGACATGGGGAAACTGTGCTTTTATCTCCTTCAAAATCACTCTGCTCTGTTTGGTTTTTAAATCTTCCTTCCACGGTGGAGTCATTCTGCTACTGCGTGCAAAGCTACCAGGGGAGATGGGGGAAGAGGGAAAAAAAAAAATAATTGAATCCTTAGGTTTGAGTGATGGCTACTCTGAGAGCTTGTCAACCTGATGGTAAATCTTGGGGGTGTTAATTGCTTTGAAATCCCTTTCCTCTTGTCAGCAGCTCCCCACCTTCCCCGCAGTCCCATCTCGCTTGTTTGCAGCCCACGGTGAGCTGCCCGTGCAGGGCTCTGAGCATCCAGGGGAGGCTCGGGGTGAGAGGGAGGGATGCCTTCTCCTTATTCCCTTTCCAATAGCTCCTGTTTGCTGATAAGGTTAATTGATTTCTTTTGCTTTAATTAACGAAATTCAATTTCCGCTTAATGAGAAAGATTTTGGTGTGACACGTGTAAATGGCCAAGTGAGGAGTGCCAGGCGAGAGGGGAGGGAGGGAGCAGCCTGTGTGTGGGCAGGCAGCTCAGGGAGGTGGGGTCCCTCATCCTGGTGTCCCCAGAGTGAGGTGCAGCCCATTGCTGCATCCTCTGTGGTAGCCAGGAACACCAGCAAACATCCTCTGCAGTTTGGTGCACCTCTGACTTTTTTAGGGAGAATTGACTCTGGGATAGAATCATGGAATGGTTTGGGTTGGGAGGGACCTTAAAATTCATGTCATCCAACCCCTGCCATGCACAGGGACGCTGTTCCTCATCCTCAGCATCCTCCTGGTGTCCCCAGAGTGAGGTGCAGCCCATTGCTGCATCCTCTGTGGGAGCCAGGAACATCAGCAAACATCCTCTGCACTTTGGTACACCTGTGACCTTTTTAGGGAGAATTGGCCCTGGGATGGAATCATGGGATGGTTTGGGTTGGAAGGGACCTTAAAATTCATGTAATCCATCCCCTGCCATGCACAGGAACACTTTCCCATATCCCAGGTTGCTCCAAGTCCTGTCCAACCTTGGACACTTCAAGGAATGGGGCCATCACAGCTTCTTTGGGCACCCTGTGCCAGGACCTGCCCACCCTCATGGGAAGAACAACTTCCACATATCTGACCCAGCCAGGAGCACACGGGCTTCTTTTCGGGCCCTTGGCTCCCTTGTTTGTGCTGAAATTGGGATCAACAGGAGAGGAGCGTGGGGGAAGGAGGATGGCAGAGAGAGAGTCACTTCTCATCAAGTTGATCAATCTTTCTGCTGTTGATGCCTCTCAATGAGTTGAATGTGATTTTCTCTGCCTTACGCGCAAGGTGGAAGTCGATCGCTTTCAATTTTCAGCATGCAGAACTGGCACTCTGTCAAGCTCCTGCCTTGCATAACCGTGATTGCTGCCGGCGAGGGCTCCCAGCACACCCAGAGCCGTGCTGGGAGCGGGGCTGGGTGTGGGCAGCACCCAGCCAGGCTGGGCCCTCTCTGACTGCATGGGGCAGGCTGCTGGGTTTTCCCTCCTTTTTGGAAGGTAGAAATCTCTGTGTGGAGCTGAAAAAATGCTGGGCTGGGCTGTGAGGTGACAGATGTGACAGCACACTTGATCACCCCAGGATTGCAAACCCAGAGCCCTGAGACTGTTAAGCTCATGGCACATCGGCTCTGCAGCTCCACTGTCAGGGAATGGGGTAGAACTGAGTGGCATTAACCTGTCTGGGAATGTGGAGATGCTCTTGCTGCCTTACAAATTCCCATTTGCCATGAATGAACCCCAAAGGAGGATGCAACAGGCGCTGGCAAGGAGTTTGGGACATTGTGTGGGGGCTGTTGTGAGCAGCCTGGGGCGTGAGCGTGGCCCCGGAGCCTCCTGCCTGCCACAGGGGCCAGAGGCTGCAGATAAGAGAAAGTGATTTCTGGTTTTAATTAACTGAGCTTTCATTTCAGGATAAACAAAGGCCGTGTTTGTGTGCTGACAGCTGGCTGTCCTTCTGGGTCAGATAAGAAGGCAAGTTATTGCCTCCAAGCTCTGGGAGGGACCAGGAGAGAGTCCAAGGAATGGGAAACGTGAACAAACACTGGGTGAACCTACACGGGCAGCCGGGCTGGGCTATTGTGTGTGTTAAATAGGGATTCTTGTGCCTGTTCATCCTCCTGCCCCTGGGTAGGAGCTGCTGTCCTGCCATTGTCCCAGCAAATCCCTAAACCAGTGGCAAGCGCGTTGTGGCAGGCGTCCAAGGCTTCCTCTGCAAAGCTGGAGTGCTCCCGGGGGCTTTGCTGGCTTTGGGAAGGATGGCTGCCCGTCCCTGCGTGAGCTCCCTGATTTCTGAGTCTTCTGGTGCCCTGAGGATGAAACTGTCCCTGGGATGTGTTCCAGGGAGGGGAGGGAATTGCCCCGAGGCCAGGCACTGGTTTGCTTTGGCAGCCCCGGGCTTGGCTGGAGCAGCGGCTGCTCTGGGAGGGTCGGGCAGTGCCAGGGTAAATGCCAGGCTCCCAGTTCAGTACCCCTGCGAGGTGACTGAAGCGTTCAAAGACCTGAGAAATGCCAGCATTCACAGCCTCGTGCCCTGACCAACACATTCTCAGAAGGTTGCAGTTTAGTGCAGCCCCGAGACATGTGAACAGTCTCTTTTAGGCCGGCACATTCGAAGAATGAGTTGAAGTTCTTCAGTTCTTGGTCTCAGAGTTGTTTATTGTATCTTGTCTATAAAAATTTATCTCTTGTCTGAGATGCTGAAAGGAAGGTGGTGCTGGATGTGTTCTCATTTAGAACATTTGCAGGAGGTCTTTTGGTATGTCAAAGTTTTTCATTACCTTTGTGAAAACTTCCAAAGCAAAACCTGAGGTTTTCAGGCTGTGGCTCTTGCACATCATCTGTTCAAACCTAAAGTAGGAGTATGTTCATTTCTTAGTTAATTTTCTACTGAACTTTTTCCTTGTTCTTTTTCACTGGAGAGACAAAAGTAAAAGAAAACCTTAAATTAGTTTGTGGGATGTGGAGGGAATAAGTTTGGTTTTCCTTTAATCTTCAGCAATACAAGTTGGCAGTTTCAGTCCAGTTCCAGTCTTGGCACATTTTCTCTTTGTGCCTAATTTGAGGTGACCGCTCTAAGATCTGCTCTGGTTTCACATTCCCCAGCCTTGTGTTTTTGCACTTCCAAGCCTGTGTGATGGATCTTAAGGAGTCTGCAGTGTACAGCCCTGTATCCATCTGTTGTCCTTACAAGTTAAACAGCCTGAAAAAAAAAAAAATGGATTAGAGCCTCAGCTCCTATAATGAAGCAGCATTTTGTCTCCAGATCCTGATCCAGGTGTAGCAGAGCTAACGAGCCGGCTGGCCTTGAACATCAGAGAATGTTAAATACGTTTTTTTGGTGGAGAAAAAGCTGGAGTGAGGAGGAGAAAGCAGCATTGGATAGAAGGAAGGAGGGAAGGACAGCAAAGGTGGGAGAAATTGGGAAATGGGATGGGGTTATCCCTTCTGAGCACTGGTCACGGAGCCAAGGCAGGTCTCTGGTCAGGTTGGATGTGCAGATTTTGCCTGGTGCCATCTCCAAGCTGCCTTTGAAGCACTTGTTGATCATCCAGTGGTGCCAGAGGCTACTGGAAACCTGGAGGGGAGGGGAAAGTCCTGCTAAAGCCATCTGGCTGCTTTTCCTAGGAGAGGATGCCAAGGTTTGCGTGGGCTGAGCCGCTCAGCGTCTCTCTCAGGGTGGGGATTCATGGGGGGGACCCCGAGCCCCTTCCTGCTGCTTGCCAGGGGAGCTGCAGGGGATTATTAAGGCAGGTAAAAAATGCCGTTGAGAAAATGAGAGGAGAAGGTCTCATTCCATTATGTGGGAGAAAATATTCCCCAATTAAGGAGAATGAGCTGAAAGTGGGATGTGGGGAGGGGAGAGAGGGAAGGGGGGGAATCGTGCAGCTCCCAGCAGAAGCTGTCACCTTCAGTGGGGCTGATTTCCTGGAGCTGCAAGAAGAGAGGATGAGGATGAGGAGGATGGATGGATGCTTGGGTAATTTTTATTTTTTTTTCCTTATGGGGAGGAAGGTTTGGTTCTGAAAGCAAGAGGAGAGGGAAGGGAGGCCAGGTTGATGGAGATCACGTTTCATTCAATTTGGAGAAAAGGAGAGGGAGAAAAGAAGATGAGCCTGAAATGAGGCTTAATTTTAATGAAGAAAAATTCTCTGCTAAGTAAGGACAGTTGAAAGGGAGGGGAGAGGAGGGTTTGAAAATGATAGGAGCCTGACACGCTATTGTGGTGGAGAGATTTCCTTTTCTTCCTTTTCCCTTTGGTTGGGAAAAAAAAAAAAAAAAGATAATAAGGACAGTGAAAGGTGGAGGAGAAAAGAGAGGAGAGATCTAATAAATGAGTTGCAACACCTGAGAAGAGGTGGCCTCGCTGCTGGGGGAGGTGACTCAGGGCTCTGCTCAGCACTCATGGATGCACATGGCTTTTTTCCCTGTTCTGCCCCCCATGGTGTGCCAGGCCTGCAGGGGCAAGGCAGGGCTCAGCCTTTTAACTGATTTTTAACTCAGAAATTATTCCTGAAATGGGTACCAGCGAGGCTTGAAGCACCCCAGGGGCCACCTGATGGATGGGGCCACAAAGAATGATGAACATGAGCCCTCTTCTGCTGCATTGGGTGTTCTGTCTCTCCTGGGGGAGGATTTGGGGACTCACTGCCAGCACCATGGTGGGAAGGACACATCCAACCCTGGGCAGTCATGGATTGTAGCTGGCACAGTAAATCAAATCCCTTCCTGGCACCCAAGATGGATTTCTGGGCCCATGGGGCTTCACTGCGCTTAGGATGTGCTTCCCTGCTCATTCCCAACTACTGATTTCCATTAGAAGTTGTTAAAAATACATGAATGGTGTCATTTGCATCATTTTCTTTGCCATCTAATTGCAGCACCTTGCACACAACTGAGGCTCAGTCAACACTGAGGGGAGGTTCAAGAGGGGACTGGTGCCAGCTGCTGCCTCAGTGGGGTGGTTGGCAGTGCTGACCCAGTGAAAATC
Source organism: Ammospiza nelsoni (assembly GCF_027579445.1). Taxonomy (NCBI): domain Eukaryota; kingdom Metazoa; phylum Chordata; class Aves; order Passeriformes; family Passerellidae; genus Ammospiza; species Ammospiza nelsoni. Next base: position 3,623,788 of record NC_080656.1, on the reverse strand, counting down.
CCTTTTGCAGAGCAATTTTCTTGCTCTGGGTGCTGGTTTGGATGCACCAGGAGCCTCTGGGGTGGCACAAGCCCTTTAGATGCGCTGGAAATATTTGGCTGAGCGTTTCCTGCTGCTGTCTTTCTGGCTGCCCTTGGTTTGGTGGGAATTACTGGGTATTTCATAGATTCTTTTTCCATCTGTTTCCCGGATTTCTGCTCATTCCCCAGATCTCCTGTCTGGCTCGTAGCTGGTGGGTACACAGGCTGAGAGCACCCAGGGAACTGCAGTTAAAAGCTCATCTCATCTTCTGCACGACTCACATTGCACAACTCACTTGGTTTAAGGCTTATTAAAAGAACAACACATCCTCCGGGGACAAAGAAATCCATCTTGTTTCCAAATCCATCTTGTGGGGGCAAATCCAAATGCTTGGCAATAGCAGGCCCGGGTGAAGCTCACATTCACTCATTTATTTCTTGCTCAGGTGACTTTGGCTTCATGCAGACTTCTTGTTCTTGATGAATAACACTTAGGTTCTTAAAGCAGTGTTTGTGTAAAGCTGCTGAAGAAATAGGAGGCAAATTGCCTGCAATTGCTGGATCCTAATCAATGAGCAAACAAGAGAATTGCTCCCTCCCCTGTCCAAGCTGTCACCCTTCCTCTCCACAGAAGTGTTTGATGGTGCTCCTGAAAGCAGTGAAATGGTGACAATTCCATTTCCTGTACTCCATCATTTTCCCCCTTGCCAAGGCAAAGCTGAGTAGGGAGTGCCAGCCTATTCTGGAGGGGTGTGGGGAGGCTGGGACAGTCTCGAAATCCCTGGTTCTGTTCTGGGGGAGTGTTCCCTTCCCTCTGATGGGGCCTGAAAAGGCATTAGGAAAGTAACTGATCGTGGCTTCCAGGAGGCGGCTCTGAAATGGGCTCTGTAATCAGACTTTGGACCTTTTTTCTCCATAATCCAAGGCTTAGATCCTTGATTTGGTGTGTTTGAGTCCCTCCTGCTCCCCTCTTCCCCCCAAATCCCTTCCCTTTGAAATAACACCTGCTCATATCCTTGTGTCTGTCATGGGGAGGCAGAAAGATCTTCTCATCACAAGGAAACGTGGTTTGCTTCAATCCCCCCCACTGCCACACATCCTCTTCCAAAATACTGCATAATGTCAGACTAAATCCTTATCAGAAATTTTAATGAGCAAAATAAAACCTGAAATCTGTGTGATTAAAATCAAATCTTCCCTCTTCTGCTCTGCTGGAGCCGGCTGCCAAAAACAGAGGCACAAGGCTGACAATGGGAGGCCCCTCGTATTTAATTACCTCCGGCTTCATCGGCGCTTTAGAGATGTCCTCTGGTCCCTGCTGGGGCTCTGGAGAACCTCAGAGAGCAAACAGAGGGTGGTTAAAGTGGTATCAACTAAAATGTGCCCAGAGAAGCTGTTGTTGCCCCATCTCTGGAATTGTTTCTTCCAGTGGAAGGTGTCCCTGCCCATGGCAGGGGCATTGGAACAAGATGCTCTTTAAGGTCCCTCCCAACCAAAGCCATTCTGGGGTTCTGTGTTTGGTCTGTGCTGTTGGAGATGACCCAGTTCTGGCTCCCAGGAGAGTCTGGTATCTCCAGAGATCTCAAGGGACAAAAGTTGGCCAGTGTTGATCCCAGGTGTTGCTTTTTCCTTCCCCCAGTGATGGTAATGGTATTTGTGGAGGAGCTTTCCATAGGTGGCGGCTGCTCCTGGCTGCCCTGAGGACACTCCATCTGTCCACTCACCTCTCTGCCAAATTCCTTTTGACTTCCTCTGGCAGCCCTGCATCACCTGTACTGCTCAGTGCCCAGCTGTCCTTTCCTACCTCCTAGAGATCCCTTTTTCCTGCTTTGTCTGTATTTGAAGTCACATCACAGTTCTTTATAGCTGCTGTTAGGCACACCGTGCTGCCAAATGCCATCACCCAAGGGACCTCCCTTCAGAGGCAAGGTGGGACTCACCAAAGGGAGGAGAAAAGGTGAATCCTGATGGCTCTTGCTCTTGCCCACTTCCTTAGTGCTGTTCCAGCTCCACATCCTCTCTCTGTGCTTGAAAAATCTCCTTTCAGCCCCTTTTTTAAAAAATACAATGTCTGTAGTGCCTTTCAGCCTCCCTGGGCACTCCTTGCAGCTGACTTCCAGTCAGAGGTCCAAGCAGTACTGCAGTGAATTAATTGACTTCCTTCTCTGTTTCTTTCATTCCTGGATTAATTCCTTGAGTACCTCTCAAAATCACCATCCGACTTTCCCAAAGTCTCTTGAATTATGTCTTCACTCGTATCCTCTGTCGTTTGTCTCCTTCCAAGAGGCTGTTTCATTTCATTTGTCCTTCGAAGGAAGCAGGAGCATATTTCATGAGCCGGAGAATTGAATCAAATAGAAGAGAGCAGGGAGCACTCACCTGAGCTCAGACCTTTCCCCACCAGAAAGAGAAAGAGATAATTAAGAGATACTCAGGAGGTGCAGCCAGCCCGTGTTTCTGGCAGGAATCCTGACTGGGTATCTCTGTCTGCTTCGCCCAGAACGCAGGATGCTTAAATTATCATAATTTAATGGCAATAATATGAGTATCCAGATAGGAATAACTAAAAGAAATTCTGGGGAGCGAAAGGGAGAACTTTGGTTGCAATGACCTTGTCTTAAAACCTGATAAGCCATGGAGACTTGAGCTGGAGAGACAGTAATGAGGGGAATATATGCAGATGGCCAGTGTCCTCCTCAGTTCCTGTGACATTGTTCCCAAGCAGGTGGACAGAGCTGCTGTCGTGACTTGTCTCGTGGACAGCTGGCTCTGAAACGCTGCCATGACAGTGGGACATCGGCTCCTCAGCGCTCCTCCCCTTTCGCTTTTCTTTTTCTGGTGTGGTTTGAAAGGCAGGAGTAATTATGCCAAGATTAGAGTGTTAATCATCATTTGCGAATGGGGGAGTTGCTCTGAGGAAGCAATAATATGTTGAGGGGAAAGTATGGATTGAGAGGAGCCATGCAACTGCCATCCTTCAAGCATCCGTCTCCTTGACCTCGCGAATGTGCTGTGCGGTGCTGGGTCAGAAATCTGTAAAACTCATTCGAGAAATCCTGTTTTGATTAATGTCAGCCTGGCCAGACATTCCCCCCTCCTCCAGAACCAGCCATGCAGTTTGCTGAACGTGCTGGGGGGAAAAACACTCAGCAACTGGTTTGGGTACAGGTTGTTGTGCTGTGCTGCACTTCATGCTCTCCAAGATGTGTCCTAGGGAAGTTGGGCTGGAATAAAGCATCTCCTCTCAGAACAGCATCATGAAACTGGGTAGGAGTGCTCACTTCCATGCCTGCAGTCCCCTTGGCTTTGTGGGTTTTTGCAGGAAGCATTTTTTAATGAAAAAAAGAGCAGAAAAGAGATGTCTTATTGACATTTATTGTCTATTTGCCCTCTTCCGCAAGTTAAAGCTCTCAGGGACTGGAAATACAGATGCTGCCTGGAGGACCAGCATCTCCTTCCTCCTAATTTCATTTCACTTGACAATAATAAGATATAAACCCACAATTAAATTCATATTAATAGATACAGCTCCACAAAGTCATGGGGGCTCTTGAATTAAGGTCCAGCCCTGCCTGGTCCTGAGTGCCTTCCCTTTCTGCTCAGCTGCACTGGGAGCTCAAGAGTTTGCAGGCTCTCACGTGGGATCCTCAGCATCTTGCAGAGTTGTGGCTTTTAATTTTGCAGATCATCAAAGGCAAACCAATCCATCAATTATCAACGCTCCAGCTTGATGCTGAGTAAATGAGAGTATTATGGTGTATCAATTAGCAGCATCGGATGCTCTGAAATGATAACAGAGGAGCTCTCCAGAAATGCCTGGCATCCCAGGCTGCAAATTGAGAGTGCAGGTGCCAGGATGTGGCAAAAATTTTGGCTGGGATTTTGGCTGTTGGGGAAGGAGGCTGGACTCGGGAGGGGAAAAAAGAAAGGGATGCTCCTGGGTTGGTCGAAATCCCATCTCCTGTTCAAGGGTTGTAGCTATTGTATCTGGTAGGTGGTTGCAGTGGTTGACTGCTGAGAATCTAATTGTACTTGGAATGCAGAGAGATTTGGGATGTATGGTTTTGAAGGTATTTACTTCAGTAATTCCAGATCAGTAGAAAATCCAGCTAAAGGAGCAGCACTCCTGACCTCATGCTCTGCAGTCTGTGCCCTCTTCTCCCTTCTTTACCTCCATGTTCAGGGTGTGACATGAACAGGCTTATTGTAAATTATCTCTGGGTTGTCCACAGCTGCAGAAGCCACCCCTAATTCCTCAGCATCCGTTGGGGAGTGTGTGTATGGCACAACAATGAATCCTGGTCCCTACACAATTCTCAGTGGTGGTTTGTCTTGCATCTCTCAAATTCATCACCACCAGGCTCTCATTATATGTTCAGATTGATGCACTTGTATACTCCTTTTATTTATTTATTATTTTGTATTCAGCACATTAAGTAGAGCTCAGTGAATAACACATTTTTCTGCTCATTTGCTGGATGACAAAATTCCTTTAAAAAAAAAAAAAAAAGGAGGGGTGAAAAGCTCAGCCCCACTCCCTGCAAACACCACTGTTTTGTTTAGATTTCATTTATTTAAATATATTCCCAAAGGGTTTGAATAAAACAGAAGGAAACCCTGTGATGGGCCTTTGAACTGAATGCTCTGCATGTTTTTGTGTTTAAGCATCTTTTGAAGTTGTTCAATTCTTCCCTTTCTGAAACAATCCAGTGGGTTCAACTCAAGAATTGTTTGGGGTCACCAAACTTTTGGTTTCTAGAGAAATATTTTTGATAGTTTAAGTTTCTCTTCCTCCTAGTTAATAAAATGAGTCTTGCAGCCTTTCATGATGTGAGGATGGAAGGATTTTGCCATTTTAGGTTTGCGTCGCTGCTGCAAGAAAACGTGGAATGGAAGCAAAGTTAATAGGGAAGGGTCTGGAGATCCTATGAGGAGCAGATGAGGGAGCTGGGAAGGGGCTCAGCCTGGAGCAAAGGAGGCTCAGGGGGAATTTCTGGCTCTGCACCAGTCCTGACAGGAGGGGACAGCTGGAGGGGATTTGGGCTGTGCTCCAGGGAACAGGGACAGGATGGGGGGGAACAGCTCAGGCTGGGCTGGGGAGGGGCAGGATGGACACCAGGAGGAATTTCCCCATGGAAAGGGATTGGAAGGGGCTGCCCAGGGAGGTTTGGGGTCCCCATCCCTGGAGGTCTCCAAGGAATGCCTGGATGTGACACTCACGGCCTGGGGACAAGGTGGGGATCGATGGTCTTGCAGGGCTTTTCCAATGATTCCAAGAGTGATGATGCAGAGACTAATTTAGCAGCTGATGTCTCAATTCCTCAGATACATTTTGCAAACTGTCCCCCCTTGAGTTCCTCTGACCAGTGGCTTTCAACCTCTCTGTTTCCATGGGAAAACAGAGTCACAGTGGCCGAGCTGCCCAGCCTCAGACCATGACTTGCTGGGGTAAGGTTGCTTTGGTTTGCACCCAGCTGTTTGCAGCTGGCCAGCTGTGTGTGAGGGGGATGATGTGCTGAGGCCACCCTGGGAGGATGTTTTGGGACATTTATGGTGACCTGTGCTGGGGTGGCAGGAGCTGATGCTCCCTCCTGCGTGTCCAAAGGCAGCTGGCAGCATGTCCCAGCCCTGCTGTCTCATGTCTAATATGTGCAATGGCCTTAAATATTCCTGGCCTGTGATATTTTTAAGGAGTATTCATCTAGCACTTCTCTTAACAGCTACAGCAGTGCACCTGAGGGATTAGAGCTGATCTTTGTCACAAGTGTTTAGTGCTTGATACACATGTTTATTATATATTTCAACTAAATTGGAGTCAATAAACTCTCTGCATAAATATAATGTCTCTGAACAAAACACACATCCCCTCCCCAAATAGGCCATTTGCTATGCAGGAGCTCTAAAGGGTTGCAGGGATGTCTGATTCTTACTTCTGTTGTAATTGGCATTAAAATATAATACCTTTCCTTCAAAGACAGGCTCCCATACTGTGAAAATGCCTTTTCTGTCCAGGCAGGGGCCAAATAATAGCAAATTATAAGCATGGAAAATATTTAGGAAAAAAAAAAAAAGAAAAGGAGAAAGAGGAAAGAGGACTCTGAATTATCAGAGCTGATCCATAGCTTGCAGTCTCATACAATTTGTCTTTTGAATACACCATACGAACCAGCTATGAATAAAATCAGTCAATTTAACCCAAAATCAATGTTCTTTTGTAGAAGTGCTTAAAATCTAAGTGGAAGGGAAAGCTTTGAAGCTGCCTATCCCTTGGTAAACGCTGCACTTACTCCCCGTTTGATTTTAACAGAAAATCCTTCTGTCTCCCGGTGCTCAGCACAGCACCTTCATTAGAAAATCTGATGAGTAATTACCAAATGTGTGGAAAATGGCTAATATTTATTTTATTTTATTTTATTTTATTTTATTTTATTTTATTTTATTTTATTTTATTTTATTTTATTTTATTTTATTTTATTTTATTTTATTTTATTTTGTTTTGTTTTGTTTTGTTTTGTTTTGTTTTGTTTTGTTTTATTTTATTTTATTGTATTTTTATGAAAACAATGCTTTTTCTTGCCATGGTTGGCACACATGGCTTCCACGAGCCTCATTGAGATGAGCTATTTTTTTTTTTTATTTTTTTTTTTTTAAGAAAACAATGCTTTTTCTTGCCATAGTTGGCACACATGGCTTTCATGAGCCATGGAAGCACCTTCATTAGAAAATCTGATGAGTAATTGCCAGATGTGTGGAAAACAGCTATTTTTATCTTTTTTTCTTAAAGAAAACAACATTTTTTCTTGCCATGGTTGGCACACATGGCTTCCACGAGCCTCATTGCGATGAGCTAAATTTTTTTTAATTTTACTTTTTTAAAGGAAACAATTATTTTTCTTGCCATGGTTGGCACACATAGCTTCCATGAGCCATGCAAGCACCCTCATTAGAAAATCTGATGAGTAATTAGCAAATGCGTGGAAAATGGCTGATTGATTTTTTTATTTTATTTTATTTTTTTTTTTTTAAGAAAACAATGTTATTTCTTGCCATGGTTGGCACACATGGCTTCCATGAGCCTCGTTGCAGTGAGGTTGTGTCACAGCTCCCTTGGAGTGGTGTGGCCCGACAGGGAATTGTTGGGGACACATGTCCTCTGGCAAGGGCCGCGCACGCCTTGTAGGAAGCACGGAGCCTCCTTTGTCTGCCTGGTGCCTCCAGGGAAAGCCCATTGCTTCTCCACCTTGGGAGAGCTGCCAAGGCTGGCAGTGCTGGCAGCCTTTGCCTCTCAGCAGGTTGGCAGGCTCGTGTCTCCGTGAGGGATCCGGGCAAGCCGGGTTGGCTCCCGCTGCTGGATTAGAGGCTGTGGCGTGATAAAGACGTGCAAAGTGATTCCCTCCTTTCCTCTGGGGAGGGAAGTGCCCAGTCCCTGGGATCAGGGCACTGTGGAGGTGCTGCTTGTGCTGGTGTGGCTCTCCTGGCTCCAGGCCATTGTCCCCTTGGCTTCACTCCTTGGCTCCTGCCAGTTTTATCCCAGCCAAATCTGCAGCCCAGGCTGGAGACAAGTCCCTGTGCAGTGCAGATGGTTGAAACCCCACTGAATGAGATGTTTAGAAATGGAAGGGATGTCACAGCCAAGGAATTGAGCCTGACACATCACCATGGAGGTGCCCAGTGACCCCAAATTCTCTCTTTTGAATCCCAGTCAAGAGTGCTGTGATTCAACAGCTGTGATCTGCTGCTTGGAGGATTAAAAGGCTGCTTGGGTCTCACTGAAAGGATTTTGCCCATTTTTTTGTCATATCTTGGCATCCCAGACTTGCAAATGTGCTTTCTTTCCCCTAAAAGAGATAGCAACTCCACTGGGGATGAGGCCAGGGAGCCTGGGTGATGTGTCAGGCCTCCCTGGGAGGCTGTGGCAGAGCAGAGAGTGACTCCTCTTATCCAGAATCCCAGACTCTGTTTCCATCAGTCACATCTCTGGTCTTCCAACATTTTCCAGCTACTCCTTACACTGAGGTCATCAGGGGGTTTGCATGATTGAATTACAGGGTCAAAGGTGGAGCTTGAGCAGGTCCATGAGATGTTTTTTTTTTTCATTCTGTGGCGTCAGGTCTCCCAAAGATTCACATTTGGTGAAGTGCTTTAATGGAGTGGACTCTTGGGGGTCAGCTAAGCAATCTGCAGTGTTGAGGGGGAGGCGGTGGACCTGCTCTTGTCAGTCCTCAGGTATCAATTACTGAAGTGAAAGGTTTTGTTCTCCCTCTTTGTTTTGATCCATTGCTGATAAATAGCTCAGTGCTTGTGATGGATGTTGTGATCAGAAGTTTGAACTTGCCCCAGGCCTGTCAAATTTGATGTATCTCAGACGTCTGCACTAATTTATACAAATGCTTTGCAGTGCTAGAAGAAATCAAAACCTTGGAAACACAAAAGTTTAACCAAAAAAGGAGCAACTTTCCTTTCTTGTCCCCAAAGACCTTGTGTTATTTCAGGTAAATGTTAAGTTAATGCCTGGGAGCCCCAGCCCCAGTTGGGGTCCTGCAGCCCAGGTGTTGTATCCAAATCAGATTCTTTATTTCAGAAAGCTGATTTCAAAATAAAGACAGGTCCTGAAGAAGAAAAAGGGAAATATCACAGAACCATGACTTGCAGAAGGACATGCAGGTGGTTGATAGTGCGGCCATGAGTATAACCTGGTCACCTGCAGCTTTGTCTTCACTAATCTGCTGCTTTCATTTCCCAGGCTGGCATTTCAAGCAGGCTAAACACAGAAATCAAAAAAGCAGCTCTTGCTAAATTCCCTAAATAAAAACATTTTGTGGCTTAGCCTGTTTATAGCTGGCTATAGTGAAGGTAGCACTCAGTGAGAGGGACATCAGGAGGTTAATATGCGTGCAGCTGGTTTGGACAATTGATTTTTGTGACCATTAAATTCTGCTCCTGAGAGCCTTGCATACACATTTCACTTGATCCATCCTGGACAGTGGAGTGCTCCAAAGAGTGCTTGAATCTTTATTTTGCCTGATTTACAGGAAATAAGGTGTCGCTGGTGAAAGGTGCTGCAGATAAACTCACAGGGGTTTGGTGTTTGGTTTTTTTTCCTCGTTGTTTTTGTGTTTTAATTGGCTGGCAGCTCTCCCCGTGTCTCCCCCCACCCAGTCCTCATTTAGTTCAGCGTGCAATTCCGCACACAATGCGCGCACGCTGAGGTGTGGTTTCAAGGTCTTCGCGTGTTTAGCAAATATTTCAGCCGAAACGATCTGTTCAGCTGTTACATTGATTGCCAAGATTACAGCACGACAACAAACATTATTTGGGGGATCGGAGACGAAATTACAGCCCACTCTCGGCGGCGTCTGCAGCGAGGAGCAGATGCACCGTTAATTTGGTGCTGCAGCGGCCGTTCCCCGGCGCAGCGGTGTGGGATGCAGCAGCATCCAGCCAGCTGTGCCCGCCACGGAGCTGCAAACCCCGCAAGGATCCGTGCCATGCCAGGGCCTTTCCTGCCCACCGAGGGCGGTGGTGGTGGTGCAGGCCAAAGCAGAACAGGTGGTAGGGGCTGGCAGGGTTGTGTTGGACGGTTGGGATGCAGAAAGTGGCTCTTGAAATGGTGACAGATCCGCAGCCGGTCTGCGGAGCGCGGGGTGGTGGTGATGGCCACGGTGCAGGCTGGGTTTTTCATGAGAGCCTTGGACCGATGGAATGATGGCGTGATCATAAACCTGTTTATTTTGGAAGGAGTAGCAATGGGCAAATGGGGTGTTTGCTCCATAAGCTGACATAGTGTCCCCTTTGGACAGGATGGGGCACAGTTGTGTTAGTTTGGGACTCAAACTTTTGCTGGAACCCAAATCCATTGGCTTGCAGATTGCTTGTGACTCAGTTTGGTGGAGGAATTAGGCTTTGGCTTGTGAATTCCACGGCTGCAGGATGTGTGAGTGCTGCTGGCACATTGACCTTGGGATGTGAGCTGGAAGCAGCACCGAAGGCAGCAGGAACCCATCTGGTGTGATCCAGCCTGCCTCAGTTTCCCCATGTGTACAGTGAGGAGTGTCATGGATATGTGCAAGGGGAGCTCCATGGAATGTTAACACACTGTGGCATGTGATGTTAGGGCTTGGGGATGTGCTGGCCCCCACAGCACAAGAAAGGAACCATCTGTGAGGGTGAGGAGAAGGCAGCAGGGTTCTGTCCCATGTCCTCCTTCCTGTGAGCTCTCCCCATGCAGCTGAGCAGGCTGTGGAGAAGGAGGATGCTTCCTTCATGGACAGAAAATATGACTTCTGTGCCATCCTTCCCCATGGCTCTCACTGTGGTGCCTCCCCTCAACACACGGTTTTCACCTCACATCTGTAAAGAGTAAAATATCTGCTCCAGCACAGGAAGCTGGTGAATGCAGAATGAGGTCACTGCGCTTGATCTCATCATGAACATTTTTTTTAATGGTTGAAAGGTGAATATCAACTGTGTAGTGGCCACTGAGGAGCTCAAAGGAAGGACACACAGCCTGATATATAGCACTGCCTTGAAGTTTGGGGCTCTGCAGTCCCAAGCACAGGGCTGGTTGAGGGCTCTCTGACCTTGAACGTGCTGCTCTGTCCTGCCTGATGCTCCCAGGAGGTTTCTGGCAGATGAAAACAGCCCAGCCAGAAAAGTTGATTGAATGACATTTCTGTCCTGATGCTGGCTACGGGGTCACCCTTCTTATTAAAGTTAGGGTTATTGATAGCTCTTCAGGAGTCTGTATAGAGTTAATAAGTGGTTAGCAGATGTTAGAAGCATATTGCAGATATTAGTGGTAGATTGGGATAAATCCATCAGTGGATGATGCTGCTGGTGGCTACAGACATGAGCTGAGCACTGCCTCATCGGCTGAATATTCAGCAATCCATTACCTGCTAACTATTTGCCTTTATTAAGCCTTGTTTAACTCTCTGTTAACCAGCCAGAGTCCCTCTCTGGGAAAATTGGCCTGAAAAAGCACCAAGTACACAAATCTCTTGACATCTTTGCCAGAACCTTGGCTAGCGAGTAATTTGTACATCTGATTCCTGCCTCTGCTTTGAATCCTTTTCAGAGCAGCCTCCTCAGCCCATTTCTCCAATTTATTAAGCCACTTTGTCCTTGGAGTGGTAGAGGCACAAAAAGGTGATCAAAGAGGAGGTGGAAGATCAAATATTAAATTTCTGAATGTTTTCTGCTAAGTGACAGCGAGGGAGCCAGGAATTGAATGTCCAATATTGCCGCTTTCAATGGCTTTCTCTTCCAAATGTCACCACGTAAAAATAAAACTGAAGGGAAAGGGAAAAGCCAAACAGCAAGAGGGACACATCACAGCTAAATGACACACACCCCAAATGCTGGAGTGGTTTCAGTGGCTTTTATGGGAGCTGCTCCCATCTTGGCAAAGTTAATGAGTAGCCAGTTTTCACTGCCTGCTGGGTAATGTCAGGTCTAAAATACAGTAAAGCCTGTCTGAGGCAGCCACTCAAGGGAGCAACAAATACAGGTTGCAGGCAGAGACGGCTCAGAATTGCTCTCCATGGCCCTGGTCCTTTGCAGTGACCAAGGAACTTGTCTGCTGAACAGGAAAAGATGACAAAAGTGGTGTGGAGCTGTGTCCTTTGCTAGCCAGGGAGGTGTTTCTGCTTTTCTCTGGTTGCGTCTGGCTCTTGGGGGCCCTGTCCCTCCATCCTAAGGGAGATCAGTGTGAGGGTGTCCCTCACTAGTTTTCTTCTATATTGTCAAAATCTTCAGGCATTTGAACCCCTTGATTCAGCCTTGATTTGGGATTTGCACAGGATAGGAAGCCAGGTAAAAATTCTGCTGTAAAATTATTATCTGAAATAGTTACGCAATTATTATAGACCTGCTACTGACATTTCTGATTTTCTTTGTCTCCTACCAAGCTGGCCTGTGTGACCTGGTCTGCATCTCAAATTTCTGCTCTATTGTCAGTCTTATCTCTGATTAAGCCAATCATGTGCAGATGAACCAGCATGACCCACAGGGTCCCATCATTTCCCAGGGCACTCCTGGATCCTGCACTCAGTGCTCACCCTCCTGAATCACTGGTGGCTGTGGCCTCTAATTACCTCCTGAATCACCTGTGCTGTGGCCAGTTGGGATGTATTTGGGAAATTGATAGCTTGGCATGATGATGAATAATTCCTGCAGCTTGGTGGAGATGGGATGAGTTACAGGTGAGTCCCTCTCCTGCTCAGGGAGGGCAATGGAGGAGACTGTACGTGGATGGGATTGCACTCAGCCTTCAGGAGAGGAGCATCTTTGTTCCACAGCCATTTTGGTAATCCTGCCTGGGGTTTTTAGCATCTCTGTGCAATACTGGAGTCCTTTGCACCTTGAGGATGTTCTCCCTTGCACCTGCATGCAGGGTTTTGGGTCCCAGCAGAAAATATCTAGAGAAGAGCCCACAGGTGGTGTTCAGTGATGCATCCTGGTGGGGAGGGCAATGGAGGAGACTGTACATGTATGGGATTGGGCTCAGCGTTCAGGAGAGGAACATCTTTGTTCCACAGCCATTTTGGTAATCCTGCCTGGGGTTTTTAGCATCTCTGTGCAATATTGGAGTCTTTTGCACCTTGGGGATTAGCTCCCTTGCAACTGCATGCAGGGTTTTGGGTCCCAGCAGAAAATATCTAGAGAAGAGCCCACAGGTGGCGTTCAGTGATGCATCCTGGTGGGGAGGGCAATGGAGGAGACTGTACATGTATGGGATTGGGCTCAGCGTTCAGGAGAGGAACATCTTTGTTCCACAGCCATTTTGGTAATCCTGCCTGGGGTTTTTAGCATCTCTGTGCAATATTGGAGTCTTTTGCACCTTGGGGATTAGCTCCCTTGCAACTGCATGCAGGGTTTTGGGTCCCAGCAGAAAATATCTAGAGAAGAGCCCACAGGTGGCGTTCAGTGATGCATCCTGGTGGGATGGCATGGGCTGGGAAATATTTCCAGGGCACAAAACCCAGACAGTGCCTGCTGACACCCTGGGTCTCATAAAACAGAGTTGGGAGCAGAGGTTTGCCAAATGCTGCCCATCCTTCACCCAGGAGGACGAGGTTTCCTCTGGGTCAGCTGCTGGTCCATCTGCATTTCTGCTGAATAACAGAGCTGGCTTGGGGGAGCGTGGGTGGTGGAATGTCGCCCGTTTCCATGGCATCTGAGTGCTGCTGCAACGCTCCAGCTCGGGAAATGGGGCCCTGTTATTATTCCCATTAGACAGGTGGGAAACTGAGGTGTGGGGAAGTCGGGAACCAAGTTGGGCTTAGAGATGCTGTCACTGTTTTGGGGACACACATCTCCAAATGGGGCATGGGGAGGGTCTGAAAAGCCAGGGATGTTGTTTTCCCATTTGAAACAGGTACTGAAGTTCAGATAGGAACTTTTCAGAAATGTTTTGAGGACTGCAGTTGTTTATAATAACTGCACTGGCCTTCTCTGGCTTTTTAAGCCATGTTGTGTCTCTTGTGTTTGCTTTCATTTGTTTATTTATTTATTTTGATAATCCCCACTTCACTGAAGGGATCTGCAGTGAAGGAATTAGTGGCCTGTCAAGGCAATTTCTCACCCTCTTTACCCAGGACATCTGGTTAGTTTACATTAGGGATACTTCAAAAAATAATTGTTTAGAGCCCACAATTCATTTATTATTCACTTCAAAATATTTGTGTATGACTTTGCCTCTTTTGAGTTTTCTCAAGTCTTAGTCAGTTGACATTTACTGGAATTATTTTGTCCCTAATTACCTCTGCTTTTGATGAAAGAGAATTAAAAGCATAATCAACATCCCCAAAGTATCTGAAGCCAGACAATTGCAGAATGGGTTCATTCCCACCAATCCTATATATCATAAAGACAGCTTTTTTTAATCTTCTTATTTCTTTATTGTTTATTTATACAAAGCTCATTGTATATTTTACTTTGGCATTTTGTATACATATTTCATCTGTTTCTCTATGACATTCAGGATGTTTATATTAAATTTCATGCTCACTTATGCCCAAGCATGGTTTTTGCTTAACTGACTGACACAGCTTTAAGAACCATGGATGGTTACATATTGTGTTTCCAATTTCACTTGGTTTTTTATTATTATTTTGAGCCATTTCCAGTCATTGTAGCATGCCGCAAGTGTATTGCACAGACACTATTTAAAATACCCGTGTCTTGTTAAAAATAATAAAGGTTTAAAGTGTTATTCTTGCAGTATCTTTAGCTGGTAATGACCTTTCTATTGCTGAGCACTGAGGTAAAGGAAAGACACCGTGGTTCTTTATTACCAGAGGAGCCTAACTAAGCTGCAATTGCCAATGTCAAATTGCTTGCGAGCTGTTTGACCTCCTATTTACTTCTAATTTCTGCAAGCTGTTAGTAAGAGCTGCACTAAATCAACCTGTCATTTGATTTCGCCTTTTGCAACCATCACTGAAAGATTTTATACTTATGAGCATCGCAGAGGAACTGCCTGAAATGGCTTGAGAGAGAGTGTTGGAGTTTACGATGAATGTGGGAATGTTTGAGGATATAAAGGGTAGAAATTATAGGGTAAGGGCTATGGGAGGGGAGAGGAGCTGGTGCTTCTTTCACAGGAGAGGTGTGGGAAGCAGCAAGGAAAACATGGACCTAAAGAAAGATGTCACCTGATGGGATTCCACATTTATTCCTACTCCGCGGTTCCGATTATGGATTTACACAGTTTGTTCTTTCCACTAAGTGCTGGAGCTGCAAAATCAAGCTGCATTCACCCTGCTTCTTAGCTCATCACTAATAATAAAGATCCTTCACCGGGAGTGGAGTTGACAGTTGTGCTGAGGACAGTCATCGCGGGGGCCGCACCGCGAGCGAGGACACGTTATTGTTTGGCGTGCACCACTGTTCCCACATTGTACAGCTCCTTCAAAGGCCCTCAGAACGCTGTTCAGTTGTTCAGATTCTCAATACCTCTGGTAGGGAGCCAGCGTTCAAGGTTTCCTGCAGTGGGGGAAATGGAGGCAAAGGGAGGATGAAAAGGGAGATGGGAAACAAAGAGGTGATCGTGATTCCTGTCTCCCTGTGGGGTGTTGGGACTTGCTCCATAGGAGACTTAGTCCCGAGCTCTGCTGTTGAAAGTGTCTTGATTCCCCTCTTTTGCAGCAGAAATGTGAGCCTGAGGAGTGCTCGTTGTTCTGGTGTGTGGGTGCTGGGTAATGGCACCAGCAGCTTCTCCTGAGCAGCTTTTCCTGAGCATTTTTAAGAGCCTGATGCTGTGCTGATGTATCTGCACTTGCAAAATAGCAGCAAAAAGTGTTGTACAGAAAACTGCCTCTATTACAGTATTTACTGATCTATGTATGTATAAAACCACTGCAGAAGGAAAAGCCATAACAGGCCCCTTTAACAGGTATTTATGGCCAGGTCCTGCTGTAGTGTTGTTCCCATTCCTCTTCCTGTCTCCCAGGAGTGTTTTGCAGACACAGTTCTTGGAAAAACAACCCAGGGAGCAGTGTGCTTCATTTTGGCATGGTCACTTGGCTGGATTTTGGGTGCAAGGTTTGCCTACTCCCACAGGAGGAAAATAAGTACTTTAGGGAAGCCTCTGTGTGCGAGGCCTGTTTCTTTCACAGCATCAAAAGGAGGAGACCAACAAAAGGCAAAGCTGAATAGCAGATAAAGCTGGGAAGAATAATTCCTGACCTGTTCCATTGTGAAGATAAGTGACGTGTAAAACTGGGTCCATATTTAAGTCTGAGGAAGAATTGGTTTCCAGGGATAGGGCCATGCTCTGGCCAGCACCTACTGAAGTGTTGCTGTCTCCCCTAACTGGGCTGTTAAACACTAGGGGAGCAAAATCGTGGTAATGACCTTCCTGGAAAACAAAGCTGCAGAGAGGAGGAAGGATGGGGAAATGTCTCAGCAATCTGTGACCGAGTGCTTAGCACCAGGTGCTTGGATGTGGAGAAGCTGAGGGTGAGATCTGTCTCCAAAGAGATGGCAGCGTTGTGAAAACACACTGAAGTAAATCACTGCTCCCTAAGCAGAGCCAGCCCCCATAAATCAACAATAATATCTCAGCCCTCGCTGAGTGCACGTCTGAGACACTGCACTCAGCTCCAGTCACCACGTTACGAAGGAGGAAATTACAGAATAAGAGAAGGTGAGAATTAGGGCAATAGGACCACAGCTCTGTGAATATCAGATATTTTTTTCATAGTACTTCTGGACAATTGGGGTCAGATTGGTTTTGATTTTTTCTATAAAGTCAAAGTAACACCCAAAATGAAATATCAGACAGTAGGGGGGAAAAGAGCCAAAATTGCTTGAAAAAAAAAATCTTGCTCTTCTCCAGACATGCTTTTTATTTTTCTTGAAGTCAAAACCCATTCAGTGGGCTTGGCATAATTTCACTCAGAGTTTCAGCATTTCTGGTGGTGCCAGTTCTCCCTGGCTTGAACTCTAAAATACATTGGAAAAGGGGCAATGGATGGAGGATCAGACAAACCTGAACCTTCTCCTCTGTGTAAGATGGAAAGGGAGAGAACAGCTACTGGATGTTGTGGCAGAGGAGAGCAGGTCTGGCTGCTGCTTTGGTGGGAGTATCTTCATAGGAAGAGTTGGTTTGCAATGCAAGGAGGTCGCACAAGGCAAGGGGGCGGGAGAATATTAAAAGTTGATTTGGTGCATACAGCTGGTCATGACTTCAAGTAAGATACAAAGAACTAGGTAAGACGTGAAATGCTGGAGTTTCAGAGCCAAGGAAGGGGTTCTGTCCTGTGAGGAGTGGCTGAGGGAGCTGGGAAGGCTCAGGGGAAGCTTCCTCACTCTCGACAACTACCCAGTGGAGGTTGGAGCCAGGTAGGGATTGATCTATTTTCCCAATTAACAAATGACAGAGCAAGAGTAGATGGCCTTGAGAGGAGGTTTAGATTGGGTATTGTGGAAGATGTCTTCACCAAAAGGGCTGTCAAGCATTGAACAGTCTGCCCAGGGGGGTGGTGGAGTCCCATCCCTGGAGGGATTTAAGAGACATGGATGTGGCACTTGGGGACATGCTTTAGTCGTGGCCCTTGCAGTGCTGGGGAAACAGTTGGACTCTGTGATCTCAGAGGTCTTTTCCAACCCAAATGGCTCCATGATGAGCATTTCTTAGGAAGATAGACTTGCCCCATGGGGCAGCTTGACACCCCTGGCCATATTTAGCCTGGATGAGTGGCAGCAAAACCCAAACCCTGCTGCTCTGGGGCCTGGGATGCCATGACTTTCTTAGCAGCAAAGGTGGGAAAGGCTCTACCACTGAGTGATCTGTTCATAATAAGGTTCCGTTATTAATGCTCAGTAATGACCTTGCTGGGGCACAGTTGAGTGCCTTGTCATCTGTCCTGATCTTATTAGAGGCGTCGGCGGGATTCGGTGTGTGCCAGGCTCCTCTTTATCTCGTTGCTATCAATACCGCGCGCAGTCATGAGGGCCCCGCTCCCAAGGGCCTCCCATATGTCTAAAACCCTCTTCGCGACTTGCTATTTTAAGAGACACATTTATAAGAAAAAAATAGACAGTTACAGTAGACCAACAATGTCTTTCCTATCACCAGCAGATATATCAGAGATAAAGTACCCTGGCTCCTTCCTTTTTGCTGGTGCCATGGAAGGGAAGAAATCTTGGTGATTCATGGGCTGGTGGTGGCTGTTGGCTCCAAGGCCTACTAATCACAGGTATTAATGGAACCAACTGGAGAAGTGGGTCAGTGCTCAGCCTGAGTTAGGAGCAGAGTGTGTCACCAGGAAGAAAAACGAGGGGAAAGCTCAGAGATGATGTTAGCAGAGGGATTTCTGCAGTCAGAGCTTGGGAGAGAACCAGGAGCAGAAAAGACTCTGGTATCTCCAGGGCAGATATGAGCAAACATCTTGTGCTGTTGTAAATGGGAGAGAGTGAATTGCTTGCTTGATTGTAAATTTAAAAAGATAGCGTGTTTCTATCAATAACTGGAGGCTTAAATAATAGGCCTTGGTCTGACTACCAATCTCCTTTCTCCATTTAGGGAGAAAGTCTCTTAGAGCAGCAGGGAGAGTCTCCACGCAACATCTTGTAGCTCTATCTATCACCTGCCTTATCAGTGGGTGTACTACAACTTCTTGCTCCAAGTCAGCTTTTTCTTTGTCTCTTCAACCTCTTCTCGACTTCTATTTGAGGTTTTTAAAATGTTATTTCCAGGCAGGCAACATGATAGCTTAGCCTGAAGCGTTGCTCAGATCCAGCCCTTGCAAAGGAGCTGGAAGCAATGCCATGGGTGTTTTTGTGTTTGGTTTACAGGATCCACACTTGTGTCCATCCCAGCACGGTTTTGGGAGTTTCTGGGGGTCTAACAAAGCTGAGGTTTCCTCCCTTTAGTCACTCCTTTGTCTAAAAGGGCTTGGTAGCATTCTCAGCATTTACCTGCAGAATGTTTTGTGTCCCATCGCTGGCTTTCCGCTGAATTTGTTGAAGTGAGGGAAACCCATATGGTGGGGCCTTGCTGCACTTGGAAAATGGGATTCCAACCAGGAGCCCTCCCATTGCTGCCTCAGCCGAGCCATTTTGTGCCCTGCTGCCGCACTATTAAAATAAGCACGAATTGAGAATTAGTGCAGCACAGTGGAAGGGACAGGCAAAACAAGTCCGAGGCTCCAAACAACAAATTATTCTTGAATCAAACATCTCATTAATGGCTGCAGTGTCGCCACTCTGCTTTGCATAATTAAGTTTCATGGGGCGTTACAATTAACAGTTGTGCCGCAATGTAGGTAGGAACAATCTCCCGTTTATTTACCCTGGCTGTATCTGAAAGTGCTGTGTGGTGAATAAGACGCATTTACAAGTAGATTAGGGTGCATTCTGGGTCATAAATTGAGTAAGGCTGTAATTGCTTTCCAACAAAGGAGAGCTGCAAATAAGACAGGCCGCCTCTCTTTTTTTTTTTCCCCTCCTGAAACCCCTTTTTTCCTGTTGATGTGTCTGAAAATTCTCATCCCCAGCTAAATAACACAGTTATGGCATTGAAAACCTTGTAGAAGCTTTTTCAACTTGACAGCTCCTACTCTGTAATATTTCAAGGCATATTTTCCCCCTTCTTCTCCCTTCTTGAGTGTCTGCTGCAGAGACTTGTTTTAAAACCACATATTCTGGCTTTGTATATTATCAGTTAAATATCCGTATGTGCATCCATGATGGGGAGGGAGAGAGGGGAGATGCTTGGGTTTCAGGCACTTGGAATTAACTGGGAAAAAAGCCAAAATGTCATTAGAAGCTCTCGGATACGGCAGAATGCGAAGCACCTCCAGTCTATATTCAGATACGAAGCCAGGCCCAGGAATTAAACATTTATCAAGGCTGGGGGATTAAAGCCTGACCACAAATACTCTTCTTGGTGAAGGGCTTTCCCTGCGAGGAAGGAAGGATCCAGAGCGTTAGCAATGCCGATTGCAGGCTGTTGAGGAGCAGGAGAAGCTCTCTCCGCCTAGAAACTCTCTAGGCCAAATGAGCTTTTCTTGCTTCAAATATTTCTTAATCGTACTTTCTTATAGGATTATGAAGAGGCTGGTGGAGAATGTTAAAAAAAAAAAAACTGGGTTTTTTTTTCAGCCCTCACGAGTATTTCTCGGGTGGTTGGTAAGACTTGGAGCCGGAGTAGCTCAAAAAAGGGAGAGAAAGATTCAGCTTCCAACCAGATCTGTTCATCCTTATACACTTAAGGAAAAGCTGCCATTTCCTCCTAAAAACCCATTTGTCTTGCAAATTTCTATAATGAGCAGATTTTGGAATAAATACCATGTAATCTGCAGTGACAGTTCTCTCATTTCTTTTTTATTAGTTCAATCTTCTCAGCATCTGAAACACGTAGCAGCGGAGTCTCAGAAGAGGTTTAGGCAGCTCTGTGGGAGTTTTTTTAACACCTTGGCACACAACTCTGCCACTCGCTCTCCCATGGCATCGCTCCCCTCTCCGTTACCTTCCATTTATTTATTCAATTGTGTGTTTTAGCAGCATCTGTCCATAGCCCCAGGCATCCTTTTAGTCATTTAGAGTACACACAGCCATGCATTATCCAGACGTGCCCCATCCCAGCATACTCAATTCCTGCAACAGCCTATGGAGCAACAGCTGGATGGGCACAGCCTCCTTGCTTGCTTTTCCATGCTTCCAGATGCCTGTGGAAAAAAGGGAAGGGCTTCTCATTTATCTCCAATTAATATTTATTGTATTCACGAGGAAGATTTTTTTGATTTAGGTTGGCAAAGATGGAATTTCTTTGTCCTAGAGAAGGTCAAACTGGTCTTTGTGAAAGGAAAGGATGAATAGTAGTGTTTGTCCCATGTCTGTGGTCTTGCCTGGTGGGCTGGAGATCAGGTAGGACATCCCCACCTGGAAGGATGAATTGCTGCAGCTAGAGATCGGGAAAGATGGATCCTGAGCAGTTTTTTCCCTTGGAGCATGGAATCGGGGCTGATTGGAAATATTTGGTGGCATTACCTGTTTGAGAATGCAGAGATGGAAAGGTTGGTGTCAGACTTTGACCAAGGATGGGTAATTTTATTGTTGGGGGAAAAAAAAACAACAATGTAAGAAAGAGCAGGAAGCACCTTTCTGTAGGGATTTAAATTTTGGAATGGGAAGAGGCAGCTCTTGCCTCTGGAACTCAGGCCTGTTCTACAGGCTTGTGTGGGGAGGTTGGAAAAATCTGAGACTGTGAGAGGCAAATAAGAAAACAAACAGCTTATAGGATGGCCTTGTGACCCTGTGCCATTCAAGCTGACCTTTATAAAAGTGTATTAAAACCTGGAGTTTTCCCCTTCGTGTTTCCTGCAGTCTACAAGTGAATTACAAATTCCATCGCTTTTTAAATGCGTTGTGTTAAAATACTTGGTGAACTTTAACTTTTTCTTCTTTTCCCTCCTAGGTAAGTGGCATTTACTTAATGTTGAAGTACTTGAAGGTCCGGAGCGGGGATGTAAAACATCCTTGCCCAGTTGAAGGTGACTTGTCCGGTAAACCCAAATCTTTTCCTTCCTTTTTTCATCCCATGTCCAACCCAAGCTGTTTCCTCTCTCTTTGATGTTACTGAGGCAGGCTGATAAGCAGGGGAAGGGCGTGAAGGTGTGTGAGCTTCATTTCCAGTTCACTGCTTTGAGGAGTTGAGTTGCAGTTTGGATTGGCAGCTCTGACTGTCTCCCTCAGGGTTGAGCATCGCAGTGCAGCAAGGTGTGAGGTTCAAAATCCCCTGGAAAGGTGAAGGTGATGCTCAGCCACGCCATGCTCAATCCAGCCGAGTATTTCAGCAGCGCTGGGAACTGTCACGGAGCCTGTTGTCATCACACAGTTTTGGAAAGCTTCAGAGCTGTGTTTCCAGAAAAATGATGCTTGTGCTTGCTCTCACCTCCCTCTGACCTTTCAAAGCATGGTGCCTGCCTCTGCAAAAAAACTGTCACGTGCCTGACTTTGAAATATTTCTCTTGTACAGTGATTTTCACATTCAATAGCAATTCAGAGTGATTTTCTCTCTCAAACCCTTTCAGCCCCAAACCCTCTGTGAGCTGGTATTTTCTTTGCTCAAAAGAGTACCTCTTGTTTTCTAATGAGCCCCAAAAAGCCTGGGTGAGCCACAGCAAGAGCCACCCAGGGCTGGATGTGCTGAGCCAGGTCTCATGGTGTCGTATAACTCCCGGCAGCTCATTCCCTGTGTGTCACTTTTCCTGAGGTCGCTGTATTATCTCACCCTGGCAGATGCAGCGAGGTAGAAATACAAGGCTATTTGCAATGCAGTTTATTAAGACATGTTTTAGAGGTGGTTTGAGGGAGCACTGGCTGGAAATGTTAATCATCATCTCTGACAATGTATTGACCTGCCTTCTGCCTTACCCCGCTGCCTCGGGAGCCGGGGGGGGTGCGGGCTGGGATATCGGAGTGCTCCAGCCGTGCCTCCCCAGCCCCTCCTGCACTGCTGGCACACGGAGGAGAAACTTTTTGCCTGTTGAAAGGCAGCTCGTGAGTAGTGGGAAGGCAAAGGAAAACAAGCATTTATTTTACTTTTTTTTTTCTTTTACTATTTTTTTTTTTTTTTTTTTGAGCTGGTAGTTTTCTTTCTTGGGAAGAGGGAGTAATCTGGCTCCTGTGGAAACAAATGATATTGCACGACTGCCTTGCTGCCTTCTCCTGCTCCGCCAGAAAAGGTGTCATTATTTTTCCCCTTTTGTTTTAGACTTCTGTGAACCAAAAGGGCTTGAGGATTTTAATGGTCTATCTCAAAGATTGAGAGGCCCTTTATATGTCAAGCCACAATCCCATCCTAGGCTGTACCTGGCCTCTGTTTGATTTTATGAAGCTTATTTTGGATAGATGGTATTTTTATAGCTCCTGCCTTGCTTCACCGATGGCCATATTGATGTAGCGCTACAGGACAGGGCTAATAAATAGTTTATAAAACTGTAGGTTCATTCTCCCAAGTGATGTAGGGCTGTGTCTGAGCAGACTGCAAATCACCATCCCGGCAATGCTGGGCCTCCATACGGCGCAGCCCTGGGCACACCGTGGGGAGGGAGGGTTTGAAGCAAAGCACATCTTGCTCCTGCTGAAACTGCTCCAAACTTCCCCTTGCAGTGATGGTGGAACAGTCAGATCTGTGTTGGGTTCAGCAGCAGGAGCATCCCTGCCTTCATTCTGCCCATGGGCCCTGTGAGGGTGCCATCACTTTGGGAAACTTTTCCTTAAGCTCCCTAGAGCCAATCATATGATGTGACATTCCCATTAAGAAAATTTGGCTGGCAGCACCTTCCTCCTATATGGACCTTCCTAAGTCTTTGGGTGAAATGCCCTGAGTGATGCCAGTCTGGAGTGCAAGGTCACTTCAATCACCTGTATGTGACCATGGTGTCAGTGAGGGCTGTACCTGTGGGCTTGGTAGGAGCTGCCTCAGACCCAGCTGGAGCCCTTGGGAAACTCCTACCCTGTTGTTTTGCTCCTAAATGCTCATTTAAACAATTGCCTTTGAGTCAGTTTTAAGTCTGAGGTCTGGTGTCTGCTTGGCCTGTTCTTCCTTCTCCAGATCTGTCTTTTCCCTTGTCCCTGGGAGCAATGTGTGTGTGAAAACCCTCAGCTGGGGTCTGGCATCAAAGGCTTTCTCCTGTTGCTTCCTTTTGGTATTGGAAATATGAGCCTCCCTCATTTCTCCCACTTTTCCAGTCTTACAATGCTCAGGATGAAAAGTCAATGAGGTTTACTCTGCCTGGATGTTGTCAAACCCAGTAATGGGATCCTAAAAGGGACACAATGCATCATTATTAGCCCATGTGGAAGCTAGATTTGGTTTCTAGGAACAGAGGAATTGATTCAAAAAAGAGAAAGGAAGCAGTGAGGGTGGGAGATGTACCCACTCACTTATACATTGATTTTTGCCATGCATCCCCTTCATAGTCTGGACTTGCTTTGGAGGGGTCTCTGGGCAGTAACTATCCAAAAGAGCTGTCCTGTCACCACTAAGGACTTTATTCACTTGCAGATATAGCTCAGAAGGAGGAAAAAAGCAAACCCAGCTCCCAGCCTTCCCCGCACCCACTGTCCACACCCCGCCAGCATTTGGCAAATGAGAAAAAATTAAAGCCATATATTTTCCTGCTGTGCTCAGTTACCACGTTGTCCTTTTCTTTGGAAAGGAAATGCAGTTGGGAAGACATATGGAGGTGCTTGTTCTTCTTGTTGCCATGGGTATGTCTGTGGTGTCTTCAGACATGCGGCTCTGGGTGCCCAGTTTTGGCTTGGTCCCCTCAGCTCCACCACTGCCAGATGCTTGTCAGGGGGTTTAAGTCCATATTGCCAATTCCCTCCTTCTCTAAGATGCCTCTTGTACTATTTTAGGATAATTTTCCCTGTCAGCTCTATAATATGAAGGTTAATTTGGATATTACTATTCTATTACTACTGCTCTGAGGTTCCTGTGCGGGCTGCTCGAATCACTCAGCAACTCGTATGTCTTTAGGTGCCACAAGCCTGGCTTAGGGACACTCAAGCTGCTTCATCCAGGGGGATCTTAAAGCACCCATAACCTCCAAAAATGTGAGGGAATGGCTAGGCAAGAACCAGAGTGACTCTGCAGAGGTGATGCATCCAAATTTGAGATCTCCTGAAAGAACTCTTGGAGTAAGTTTGGGCTTTTGAGGAATAACTGGATAAGTGGGTGATAGAGATACAGCCACATGCAAAGATGTACCGTGTTTGATGCCAGCTTGCACAAGGAAAGGTGGGAAAGGACCCATGAGGCTGCTGTGTCTTTTAATTTGTTCCTTGAACCAGTCTAGGACAAATTGTTGTGTTGGTGTAGGAAACCTTAGGCTATCCCTGCTTGTTTTGTTCCTCATTATAAGTACCTTACAGTTAACTTTAAAAGACTTCATTCTCCAGATAGCTCAGCTGAATGGCTTTTTTTTCCTTTAGTACTGAGCATAAAAGAGAAGTGCAGCCCTTCAAGCTCCACAGTGGAGTTCAATGAGAGAGAGAGATTGGGAGTCGATGCATTTATTAGAGCCATTAGGGCAGAGGAATGTACACGGATACATTGCCAGCTCCACGCTTGGAACTGGCATTTTTTCCCTGGATTTAGATTGTTCTCAGTATTCCTGCACTGATACAGGAAAGTCCCAGCATGGGATGATGAGATCAAGTGCACATTGGTAGCAAATGCAATTTGTAAAGCGTTGGTTGGATAAATGACATTGTGTATAAAAGAAATGTTGCAACACAGCCCTACTAATGCAGCCATGTGACACCAATTTAATGCATTTTCCCCATTAAGCTGCTTGTTCAAGACATCTTTCGACCATTTTGAGTGCAGCAGTGGTGTGTAAGGCCTCTATTTTCTGAGTATTACTCATTTTGCAGCTAACAGATGTCAGTGTCTATTTGTCCCTTATGGAAAAGTCCCTTTAAAGTTCAATAGGGATTAAATTTGTCAGGCTCTATAGAAACATAACAGGATTCTATGGAAATTACTCTGCAATCCTATAGAATGTAATAGATAATCTCCTCGTCTCTGGAGGTATTTTAACTCTTGCATAATTGCAGACCAGAATAGAAAATCTCCATTAAATTCAACGAGATGGTTCACAAAAATCCTATAGGAAAATGATAATTTTCTATTAAAATCACTAGGACTTTTTCATCAGCACGTTGGTATTCATAGAGAGGTTTTATTCATTTGCCAATCCTACTAAAAAGTGTTTTGTCAGGAGGCTGATACTTGCTTTGTTCTAGGGAACAGTGATTTGTGCATAAACGATGCTTATGTCCAATGCTCGTATAATTTATGGCGAGGCACTAAATTCCCTTTCAGAATAACTGGAGCAGGATGAGGCTTTAAGCCCTGCAGGGAGGGAAAAAAAAGAGATGTAGCCAGGGATTTGGAGAAAGGGTCTGCCTGTGAGGACCACCCTGCTTTTGTGTTACACAGGTCGCTGGAGCCCACAGCAGACCCAGGCAGGGTGTTGTGATCACGCACGGATGTGCCACAGTCACAAGCTTGTCCCTGTCATCTCCCTGGCTCCGGCGCTCCTTATCTAAAGTGTTCAGCCCAGGATGCTGCAAATTAATGTTGGATTGAAGCTCTGTTTCTGTGAAACTGCCCGTGGCTGGTTTGAATGGCTCTGTGCTGCCTCCTGCATCAGCAGGCTGGTTTTTCGCGGTGTGGCCTGGGTGGTGGGGAGCAGCCAAAATCCAGGGCTTTGCTCTTGGAGGTCACTGTTGCTGGTGGAGCTCAGCCAAGACACGGCTGGAGCAGTTAATTATGGAGAGAAAGCTCTGCTTGGCTGCGGGGGGTGCGAAAAGCCACCCCTTGAAAGGATCAGCCTCCTTTTCCTCCAGCCTTGGAAGGTGCTGCTGTGCATGTTGATGAAGGCAAAGCACCCAGGTCAGCAGTGAAATGCTGTCTGCAGATGGATCATCACTGCTTGAGACACACACAGAGGCCACCCCATGAGGGACATGGGGGTGGGTGATGCTCTGGGGAGCAGGTGGGGCTGTGCCCATAACCTCTCTGGGGGCGATGCAGGGAGGTGAGCGATGCTCTGCAGCCTGACACAGCAGCGTGATTGCTCTTCTTCTGCCCGTCCCTTGTGTAGGAGGATGAGTCATCTTGAGAAGGGAATTGTTAACTCCTTGGGGGGTATTTACAAAGATAATTCTTCGAGGAAGGTTGCTTTGTTTTGGCAAGACGTGCTTAGAAGGACTTTCTTACAAGGATGGTGAATTAACTCCTCAGCTGAGCATCAGCTCCCTTGGTGGCATTGCAGAGGGGACAGTGTCCTGCCCTGTGGTTGTGGTGGCCTCAGCAAAGCCCTGAACTAAGGGCTAGTGCAGGTTTGAGTTTCATTCTGAGGGCTTGCACTCAGTATGGACCTAGCAAAACTTTGGGGCAGATCCCAAGGTTTTGGTCCATAGGTGAAACATGTCACAGATGCCTCCCTCCCTGCAGTGGGGAACAGCTCAGGAAGAATGTCTGCATAGCAGGGCTGGGATCAGCTGATAGAGCTGAGAAGGTCCACGGCCAGGGGAAATTTAATGTCATAGGGTAAAGGTCAGGATGTGCCTCAGGATGGGGCGATGCCTACAGAAACCAGGAGCCAGCTCTATCTCCCAGTGCCTGGGTTCCTTTGCACTTCCCCGGTGCCAACACTCACAGCTCAGACTATAAAAATCAATTGACACAACATATGTAATGGTCTCATTTACTGGCGAATAGAAATGTGTGTAAATCTGGCATTAAACATGAGTTTACACTGTTCCCCTTCTTGGGAGAGCAGTGATTGACGGCGCTGTGTAAATGACAGGAGTATGCCGGTAGAAGCGGGGAAACATTTACCCTTCGGAGAGCCATGTGTACATTGGAGGATTGCCTCGCCTCGCCAGGCGTTAAACACATCTGGAGGGATCACTTCTTGCACGGTTCCTTGCTGTTGCTTACAGTTAATACCTTTTGTGGCAAGAAGCAGTGTGTGGAGAAGTAACCCTGTCTTCCATAAATTATTCCCGGTGTTTTCGTCCCTCCTGAGCCATGCTGTTCCCTCCTAGAAGGTGCTGGAGCAAAAGCTCCTGCAAACCCTTGGTGTAGCAGCAGGTATTCTTACTCCAGAGGCTGGGATGCTGCCTGGGTGAGTAGGGGCTGGCTTCTCTTGCTGTGCCCGTTAGCCAGCTAGTCCGAGAGAAAATTCAATAACAGCCATTTGAGATTAAATTCTGAGCACTTGAGCAATCTAAAGCCAGCGAGGAGTCGGTGTCTCAGCAGTCAGTCAAATGGTCTGGGCTGTCATCTTATTAGAGGGAAAGAGAAACTTTGATTTAACCCCAGACCCTTAATTTTCGATAATGTTTCCTGATTCACAGTAGCTGTTACCATTTCATGAAATCTTTGGGTTCTAAAATTTGTGACTTGTGCTCACAGTTTGGACTTCCCAGGGAATTTTCTTTGACAAGAGGATCCGTACAAATCAATTAATGGAAGTAGGGGTGGAGAGCAGTGGGTTGTGTGGGCGTTGGAAAGAGATACTGGAGCAAACTCTCTGGGATGAAAGAAAAAGGAGTTGCCATTTGCAGTGTCAGTGGATAATGGTGTAGAAAGGGAAAAAAACAGCCTAAACCTCAGAACTTGATAAAAAACCTGACTACAGTTCTTCCCAGCTCCATGGGTTTTACAGCTTTCAGTCCTGGTGTGGATTTAACTTCCCCTGTCCCTTCCTGCTCCTCCTGTGCTGTGTTCAACTGCTGCCATCTTATCACAGCCTTCCAAAATATTGGAAATTAATTGGAAGCTTAAATACTACTTTGGCCTTTTACTCTGCTCCAGACTGAGTGAAGTAAAGGTTTTATCTCATCAGAAGAACATCTTCCTGAAGAAGGGGAAGTTGTTCTTTTTCCGCGGGAATCCATTTTCCTTTTAATTGCGCAAAGCCCCGGCCCCTTGCCAAACATAAGAATCAGCCACCAGCCTTTTATTTATGTAACTATACATTTATTTATATTATTGCAACTTCCCACCTTCTGGCTGAGGATGTTTTTTACCCTTGGAGGCGAGCTTGAAAAGTAATCCTGGGTGCTCTCTCCACGTTTCTCCTGTGCCTGGGAGCCGCACGGGCAGGCAGCGCAGAGGTGTGAATTAGATTTCGGTGTCGCGGCGCAGGAGTTCTGGTTTTGCCACCTTCCCTCTTCAATGCAATCCTTCCCCAGCTCCTCTCACCTCCTTCCCTGCTATTCTTCCTGCATTTATTGCCTTCATTTCCATAGCTCGTCTGGGGCTGCATTCTCCTAGCCCGCTCCCCTGTAATGTGTGACCCAGATAGCGCTTTCTTTCCGGACAAAGCCATAAACAATGGAATCCCTGACAATGTGCTCGGCTGCTGCTCCACACTGAGTGGGGCTTGGATTTAGCATTAGGGAAATATTCTCTCGAAACCAGATTATCTCAGGTACTCCATGCCCCCTATTACCATAGGATCTGAGCGCCTTGCGGCTTTTGAAGACGCTTATTTTCCCGTTAACACTGTGGCGTTATCCTTTTTTATAAAAGGCTGGGGGCTGAATCATCAGGAGCATAAGGAAAGCTCTGGGCACAGGGCCTGGAGTGGCTTTTTTGGTAGGATTGCATTGATTTTTGGATACTTAAGCTGGGATGAATTACAGAGGCGGCTGAGCTGAGTAAGGTGCTGTGGAGTACTAACATCAGGACTATTTTGTGCTGTGCCCCTGCCATCATTTTCCCATCACTAGGAGAAGCTGATATTCCCTCCCCAGCTGGTGGAAATCGATAGAGCCCAGCTCCATTGACATACATGCAATTGCCCCATGTCTGTGAAAATCTGAGACCTTCCAGAAGCTCCAGAGTCCCTTAAAAATCACGTTCTCGTTCCTGATGGGAAATGACCATGTCCTCGTTGGTCCCATGCACTAGAGATGTGCTTCCCCCACCTTGGCAGGGACAGTAATTTACAGTACCATGCTGCTTCCTTTATCTCCATTTATACTCTCTTAATGGGGTTGGGAATCCACAAATTCCCTTTTACGCTGTTCTGAACGAAACCTACTAAACCTTAATCATGGTTTGGGGAGTAGTAATTCTTTCTTTTATATGGCTCTCTTTTATTTTCTCTTATATAATTTTTTCCTTTAAGAAAAGATCATTAATCCATGTTTCTGAGCCTTCCCATCAATCTATAATTGAATCGTATAAAAAAAGACTTGATTTTACATCCATATAAGAAAGAATTCAATTCTCCTTAATGCCTGTAGATTTATAGGTCTAAATTTCCAGATTTCTCTTAATTTTATTTTACTTTTAATAACCCAGCTTGTCTGGACTTATCTAAATTATTAGTGAACCTGAATATGCTGTGATCTGAGGATATCAGTTATCTTTTCCACAGAGGAAGAGCCAAAAGCTGAACAGGCCTGTCTCTCCGGGAAAACAAAACCACTTCTGAGAGCTGCCTAACCTTGGTGTGCTGGGAAGCCCCTCTCACCGGTGCCTTCAAAAGGTGCTCATTTAATTGTTGCATTTTTAACACCATCTTGCCCTGCAGGGCTTTCCCCTCTCAAGTCTCGTCTCTGCTATCACCTCTCCGTTTAAAGCACAGAGGGAGCCGCACAAAGGCAGCAGTCGTGCCTTGCTGGCTTGTGGGGCTGGGAGGAGAAACTCTGCCTTTCCAGCCCCATCTCTGCCACCAGAGTTGCTTTTAAACCTGGGCTGAGTTGCTGCTGTTGCCTCGTTCAAGGCATCTTCTCTGTTTAATGCAGCATTGGATGGGTTATACCTGCTGGGGGTGGGTACCTGGTGCTGCCCAGTCCAGATTTTGGATGAGTGCAGCTTTCAACACAGTTTTAGCCCATTCAGAGGGATTTGTTTTGTGCCTGCACTGATGGGAGAGGGAGAGAGTGACGAGTTAATTTCACTTTATGTCTTGGAGTCCTGTGCCAGACTCCTGTGAGCTGCAAAACACCACTGGGCTTTTTTTTGTGTTGTTGGGGTCCAGCGGGACTCTCTGGGAGTGTAAGGCCTGCAGGGATGCAATGGCTTTTGCTAATTTCACAATGCTCCTAAAAAATTGCAGGGCTTGGATTGATGGAAAACCTCCAGTGCTGTTGGGCTTGTACCCTGATAGCTCAGGTGGCCCTGCTTTTAAAGCTAAATGGTGTCAGCTGAAATGTGATGGACTTTGATTGTCCTTGTGGTGCCTTCCAGCTCTGGATATTCTGTGATTCCAAAGCAGCTTTTCCCTCACTGACATCCCATCTCAGAGTTGCTCAGGCATCCTGCAGATCTGGCTGCTTCACCTTCTCCTTCCTCCTCCTCCCTGCAGCACAGGAGAAGACAAAGGCAGGTAATTGTGCTGTCTCTGCACACAGCAAATTCCAGCTGGGGTGTCCATTTTAAGCACTGCTTGGAGCCTTGACAGTGACATGTGTGTGGGAAATTGCTCTGAATTCCTCCAGCCTCCACTGTGTTTAACTCCTGGAAAAGGTGTTTGGAAAAGCAGCAAGTCTGATATTTGCTCTGAGTTTCTTGCACTGGGAAGAGGAGCAAATCCCAGGTTTTGCTGTCCGTGCATTTACCAGCCTCAATCCCTGCCTTTCCTGCAGGCTCCCAGTCCCATCTGTTCGAGCTTTCTTGCACTGATGTGCTTTTTCTCTATTTTCCTGCCATGCCTGTGCTGCAGATTCCCCCTCTCTAAATAAGACTCGGGATCTGTTGTGTGTTCTGCTCCCAGACATCCCTGCTCCCTTTCCCTCCCTCTGTGCATTCCCTCCCTTCCCTCCTTGGCCAGCAAGGGAGGGCTGGTGTTGGAAGAAGGAATTTTGGGGTGCTCAAGAGATGGGAGGATCATGAGTCATTATTGGGTAGGTCAGCCCTCTGGAACCTCCTTAAAAATGAGCTCCAAAGCAGGATTAAAATCCTGGATGAATTTCTCCTCAGACTGACCCCTTCTGGTGCTGATGTGCAGGTTTTGTGATTTCCAAAATATCCTAAGGATCCCCCTGGCTCCCAATATTTTGTTACTAGAAAATCTCCTGGGTCTGTTGGAGCACTTGGAGGTAAAACTGCTGCTTGGAATGGCTTCAGGCAGATTTGTACTCCTTCTCATTTTATTCATTACTTTCTGTTCCTCCATTCTCCTCATTGCTTTCTGAGTTTCAGATGGATTATCCAGATTGCAGAGCCCAACCCTTGCCTGCCTGCCAGGTCCTTCTGTTCCCTTACAGTTCATTTCTTGCAGCCAATGCTGCAACCCCTCCTTTTCGTGGGGGTTTGAAGGTGCAGGAGCAGTTCTGTGCACCCAGTGGGTCAGGGCTGTGGTCACCTCCAGGACACCAGTTTGTCCCACCAAGGCCTCTGATGGTGGGGAAGGATTTGTTTGGCTTTGCAGGAGCCACTGGTGTGGTTTTGTAGGTTTTTTGTAACGGGTGTCTCATGAAGGGATGTCTGTGCTGCTTCCCCCAGCACAGTTTCAGGGTTTCTCCCTTTCCCCATGGGCCTGTCCTTGGAATGTTTCTGTCTGCAGCCATTCCTGAGCTTGCTTTCCACATGCCCTCATTGTCTTTGGAGAGCTCTAGGAAACAAGGTGGCTTTGGATGGTGTCTGTAAAGGTAGAAAAGGAATGGAATAAAGGGGTAAATCTATCCCAAAGTAACCTTATGTCCTCTTGTTCATCCCGATGGCAAACTGCTCTTGCCAGAGGTTGTCAGGATACCCCTGGCACATGGGAGTCTCATTACTCCCCATGAGTAATTTCTCCTGGATGTCTCTTTGAAAATTACAGGTTGGGAGACACTGGGTGATGTGGCAGTGAGGGGAAAAGAAAAAAGAGTATTTTTCCCTCTCCTTCATTTTGGAGGCAGGTTCAGGAGTCTGGGATCGTGATTCCTCCCTTGAGGAGTTCACTCTCCAGTTCTCTCTTTTGACTTAGCACACAGGGGATGTTTTCTTTCTTTGGAAGAGAACAGACATAACCATTTTCTTTCTGTATTGATTAAACCAACAAACATCCTTGAGTGATTTTGTGCTTCCTTAGGTGGAGGGAGAGAACAAACCCCAGGTCTTTGTTTGCTCATCAGCATCGTGAGGCTTTGCTCTGGCTGCCAGCAGTGCTGGGAAGGAAGAGAATTTCATCACTGCTGCCACTGGGACCCACCAAACAGGACCAAAGAGTGTTATAAAAAAATAAAATTACTTTCCTGACTGAGATCAGAGGGGTCAAAAAGGAAATGCCTGTGGCCAGTCTTGGAATATAAGATCTAGTTTTCAGTTCCAGAACACTGGGCAAATCTCTATGATCTTGGCCTGCCTCAGTTTCCCTCTCAGCAAAGCTTGGTGTGCTCATCCCAGCACTTAACCTTGTGCTTTGTACCTGGGGATGAATCTGCTTGCAAAACGCACCTGAAATGCACAATAGGCAGATGGATGTGAATTAGAGAACAACAGTTTTTCACTCTCTGCATCTTCAACTTCAGGTGATGTCCCTGGGGACTTTACCATGGCTGTGAGCCAGGTTTGGGGTCCCAGCCCACGAGGTGCCCTTTGGGACTCCATGTAGATGAACACAGGTGTTAAACACCTCCTGTGATCCCACAGCTCCGGCTCGCTGGTGTTCCTGGGGATGATGGATGACTCCTGGACAGCTGAGATTCTTTGAAATGTTCTGCTGGCTGTCAAGCCTGTCTCTTTCCCTGCCTATCCATCTCCTCAGAATAACTGTGTTGTGCAGTTCCATGCACACGTGTTCTGCTGCTCCGTGGGGAGATCCTGGAGTGGGATAACTGCAGGACTGCATGGATTAAGTTATTAAAAGAGGCGTTTGTGATGTTTTTTCCTCCTGAGCGTCTCAGAGCAATTTGCTGAGGTCGCTTTTACACATGGGAAAAGTGAGGCAAAGCCCAAAATTGTGCAGTGAGTCAGGAGCAATTTGGAAATGGAACCCAAGCATTCTGCTGTCCAGGGTCGTGCTCCTTCCTACGGCTCAGAAGAGCAAAATGTGCTTCAGAGTTCAGTAAAGAAGTGTGTGGTGGGCCCTGGGGGGAGGCTGGAAGCTGCAAGATGACTGAATCAGTCATCATGTCTAAGCACTGATTCTGGCTCTATCCTCCTCCTCTTGCTGCATTTCTCTCGTTTGTGCTACCCCTCTGGGAGTCCAGCTAAGGATGGAAGAAATTGCCTGGAAAAGCCATCAGCCCACGTCTAATTCCCTCCTGAATTGATGTTTCAGGCTCTGAGAGTTTGTATTAAGCCTGCAACTTTTGAATAACAATTTTGTTTTCCATCCGGAATCAGTTCTCCCAGCTCAGAAGGCTTTTGTGGCACACCTAGGAATATATCCCAGATTTCAGCTTGGTTTCCCAGCTCTGGTTGGTCTGGAGAAGCTTTTCTAGGTGTTATGACATGAGGCTGTCCTCTCCTGCCAGCATTGGCTTTCCTGGCACTGCTCAGGAGCAACAAGTCCTGGTGGGCAGCAGCTTTGTCTTCTGCTGAGATGAAGAACAAAAAGGACCAGGGCTCCTCATCTCTGCTCCACACGACTCCCTCAAGATATTCACCCACCCCAAAAATGTAACAAATCAACTGGAAGTGTTAATATTAAATATAGTGAGGAAAGTAGCAGTCTTGGTTTCACAAACCACTGAGTACTTTTATTTGAAGTTTAGGTTGAGTGCTTTGGTTTGCGTCTTATTTGGGCAACTTTGCATGAGCAA
The DNA here is from genome assembly GCF_027579445.1 of Ammospiza nelsoni. NCBI lineage: Eukaryota > Metazoa > Chordata > Aves > Passeriformes > Passerellidae > Ammospiza > Ammospiza nelsoni. The sequence goes on along the minus strand of NC_080656.1, from coordinate 3,590,024 downwards.
AGTTGGGCAAGAGAGTTTCTCTGTGCTGTGGTTTATTTGCCAAAAATCCTGAATATGTGGAGATTGTAGAAATCATTATTCTCCCTCTGAAATCCTGGTTTTTAATGGTTGGGAATAGCTGGGGTTCCAGCCAGGACAGAGATGGGGATCTGCAGCATTCTCCATCACCTTTTCTTGCTCTTTCAACTGGAGGTGTTGAGCCTCCCCTTCCTTGCTTGGGGTGACGTCTGCACTTTAATTAGCAACTGCCACTTCCCTTGCAGGAAAGTCCTGGAGAGTTTCATGGCAATGATATTAATGAACGTCTGTGGAAGTTGTTCCCGAAACATATGGCAATGAATATTTCTGTTGAGTTTGTCTTGCTGTCCCGCCGAATGCTGTGCTGGGGGAATGCTTCCCCGGTTTGCTTTGAAAGTCAAACACTTGTGCAGTCTGTAATGTCTGCACGATTTTTCCATAAAGATGAAAGGTGTGAAGGCAAAGAAAAATTATCATTGATGCTTAATTATTGCTTGGTTTTAATGAAAGAGTACCAAAGAATAAAGTTTTTGCCTTCTGCTCTCTCTCCACTCCCTCATACAGGAATTTGGGGTCCTCTGTCATTTTCAGAGATCCCATGAACCCCACAGATTATCCCAAACCCAGGGATAATCTAAACAAGCATGGGTTTGGCCCTATTGTGGTGTGACTTTTGGGGTGAACCATTCCCTGTGCCGTTTGTTCTTCCCTGTCCCTCCAGACCCCAGTGCAGAGCAGAAGCCCCAGCACAGCAGGATTTTCCCTGTTGTGGTGGCACGGGAAGAGCTCTTTCCATGCACATAGCCACTCTCTCCTGGCATTGCTGCTGTGGTCTTTTGTCCAGGAGTTAAACTGCGGAGTTTTGCTGCATCATAGTCAGGGTCTGACCCAAGCCCTGGGGACACCAAGGGGTCCTGCAGAGGCAGTGCCTGGGAGAGAGCATGGGAGGGACGTCTGGGAGCCAGGGCACATTCCACAAATTTGCTCTATCTGAGATCTTACTGTGGGCAGAGCCACATCTCTGGTGATCTTGTGTTGCAAATCCAAAGGAAATGGATTTTCTGTCCCTTTTTGGGCTGTTGAGCAGTGGAGAGTCTCATTTGGAAACACTGTGATGGGAAGCTTGTTCCAGAGGCTTGAGTTTCTCCTGAGCTGCTGCGAAACATTTGGTCCCAGGAGCACGAGCACAAGTCTGTGTGACACTAACCTGTCACACAGGTTAGGCTGCTGGCCTCTAGATCCCAAATATTTAACTTTTCAGCAGCCCTATAGCCCTTTCCTGCAAGTCAAAAACTCCTTTAACCATGGTTTAATGTCCATCATATGTTGGCTGATGAGCCCTGTGTGCATCACAGGATGCAGTGGGCATATTCAGACCCATAATTGCAGCCTCTGGTGGGATCCTCTCACCCCTCCTTTATCTGGGATCTCTCTGTGCTGACATCCCCAGCCTGTGTAAAAATTTAGCAGGGAAAAAGTGTTCCCTGTGCACCAAGCCCACTTCTCAAAGATGTTGTGTAAGCGACTTGGCGAGCAAGTAACTTCTGCATTTAGACTGTAATTGGCTTTAAATTCCAAAGGTCCATTGCTAATGATATTCAGAGCACTTTAATTAGAGGGACACTGTCAAGTACTTCCTTTATAGTTTTCCTTTCGCGCGTGCTCTTGGTTGTAATACCAATTTTTTTTTTTCTTTTTTTTTTGTAAGCTTGAAGGTAATAATTAAAGTAATTCTCTGCTGATTTTGTCCTTTTCTATTTGGCAAACTTTGATCCATTATTATTTTTCAATGGAGATGAGATTAACACGGCCACTTTTGTTCCCCGATCGTTCCGGTTCAATACGGCGCCGGATTGCGCTGGGATCTCGCCGCCCTCGCGCCGGTGGCATTGCTCGGTGCTGACATTGATGCTGCTTTGGGGAGGGCACTGACATTGATGCAGCTTTGAGGGAGCTGCTGAGGCAGCTGCAGGAGCTCGTGCTCCACCTTAAAGAGTCTCTGAGCTGTCTGATCCACTGTCGGGAAGAACCCGAATCCGTGGTGAAAGGTGGGGTTTAGAATTGCTCAAAGTGAAATGAAGATAACCCTCCCCCTCACTAGGAAAGCCCATCTTTTGTATATGTAACAGTATTTTCTGATGGAAGAAAATGTATTTTCGAGGTGTTGGCTCATAAAAGAAGCCAGCTCATGATCTAAGTTACAAAGACACTCAGCTCTAAGCTGTCTCTTCAGTTTTCAACTCCAGACTTAAATTGGGGATGAATAATTTGTCTAGGACTTCAAACTCCCCAGCTTTCCTGCTTGTTAAAGGGGAATAAACAGGGCTGAGGGATGGCAGCTGCCTGGCCTATAGTCAGGGGTGCTGCAGTATCTCCTCCTGCTCTGTGCTCTTCCCTCCCCACACATCTATGGCACAGAGTGGGGATGCTTGTCCTGCCTGTGCCCATTTCCACAAAAGTGCTGCCTTGAGCAAAACTGTGCTTGTGGTGTGAGCATGAACCCACTCAGGCCATGGGTAGGATGAAGCAGGAGTGTTTTGCCTGTTCCAGACAGTGATGTGCCTCTCATTAGCCTTGGGACCCCATGAGATGGGTCAGGAGGGAAACACTGACTGACCGAAACTCGTCTGCATTCACCAGCCGCTCTTTAGTCTTCCCTGGAGCAGCCAAGTGTGGAGAGGGCTATTTAGATCAGAGAGGATAAGGCAATAACCATTTTAAGAAAGATATTCGCGGTGGGTCAAATTTTAAACAATGACAGTGTTTCCACATGGCAGCCTCTGCCAATTATTGCTTGTAATTGCTTTCCCTCCAGTGCTGCCTTTGCCCTTTCTCTTTTACAGGAGCTGCTGTCCCCTGTCCACCCCTCATAGCTTTCTCCCACCTTCTGCTGGGCTGGAGCATGTTTGCAAGTTTTTTCAGACACTGTAAATGGCTCAATTGCATCTGGAGGGATAAAGGGTTCTTGCTTTTCCCGAATCCTCAGATATTTGGCAGCTGCAGTGAATTCACTCAAGGTTCATGCTGAGGTGTAGCCTGAGTTGAGGAAACCAGCAGCTTGTGCTGTCCAGGCAGGGACTGAAGGTGCCAGTTGATGCGTTAGGTGGGGTCAGAGCTTTCTGGAGAGTCCAGTGGCACCCTGGATAGGGAGGAATGCTGCGTATCCTGGTGTTGTGAGTGAGCACACAGATCCTCACTGTGGTCATGCCAGAGGAGTATTTATGACAGTATTTATGAACCTATACCAGGACAAGCCAGCTGGGCTTTGGACTGGAGTGTAAAAACCCACAGCACCCTCTCTGAATCCAGCACTGCCAGGTGTGGGAATGCTTCCCTTGGTGGGTAAGTGACAACCTGCCTCTGTCCTCTGCTGAGCCACCAGCCCTCAAGGCCATGCTCCCATTTAGCCCATTAAAACTGGCTCTCGTTTACCCTGCTGAATCAATTTCTAAGTCTTTAAATGATACCTTCCTTGTGCTAATCATACAATAGGACTACTAATGAATGTCTCAATTATTTAATGTTTGAATCGAGCAATTATTTTCTTGAGGTAGCAAATTGAAGTTTTCAGGAGGAAAAATACCATCTCACCACTCCCCCCTTTTTTTTACTGCTACATAATTAAGTAATTGTATAGCCAGTGATTTAATAGCTACGAGATCAGCAGTGACATATTTTATTCATTTTAAGCAGGACTGTTTCTCATTTCTCCTCTTTCTGCCTAGGAGGAGCCCTTACCAGCCTCTGGGAAGGCTGGGGAAAAGCTGCAAAGCTTTACCCGTGCCTCTGTCGCGTTTCTTTCTGTGTTTAAAGATTTTTCTCCTCTGTGCTGAGCTGCTTCTGCCACTGGCTGCCAGCGGGTGCTTTCCCTGGAGTCCTTGGAGGGCTGTTTTGGAGGATGGATTAGCTGCCTGTCCCCACCATCAGCTCGTGTCCCACCCTGTCCATGCGCTGTGTCTGATGCACTTGGGTGCTCCCGTGTTTTTTGGGGGCATATTTGGAAGGAGGAGAAGAGCTGAGGCGCTGACTGTTGTTCAACTGGGAGCTTTTGCTGCACCAGTGGTGGCAGGAGGCCTCCAGGGAGTGCCATGACCAGGGGATTTATCTCCCTTTGGAGCAGACACGCGGGCCTGGCGCAGAGCGTTTGTCACACATCATCCCCGTCGTGCTGTCGCAGAGACGCACGGAGTGACAGTTGCGCTGGTGGAAACCTCTCTGCTTGTTTTAAATAAATAAAGAAGTTAATCACTAGGGAATTACCGTGCTCAGATGTTGAGACATCCTGGGGATGAAAAGAAGTGTCTAAGGAACAAGAATATTTAGTGTCGGCTGAGCGTCTACCTGAATTCCCCTTATTTGTGCGCGTGTCAGCTGCACAGGGGTATCTGTGCTGGAGAGCAGAAGGGCTGGGTGGTTGTCTGGACAAATAATTCACCTTCCCTGCTTGTTATTCATCTGCTGGTGGACAGACTGTGGTCCCTTCAGAGCCAGTAGCTATAATTTCTGCTAGTGGGACTTACGTGTACCTTGTTTGTAGGTACCTGCTTAGGAGTAGAGACTTTTGTAGCCGTAAAATGCCCTGATAAAAAATGGATGATGTGTGATATCCTTGTTCTCCTGCCAGAGCCAGAATCCCGGGCAGGCTGTGATTGCTCCCTCCTTGGATGAATGCAGCGTTAAGCTGTGCTCCTGGCGTGAGCGTTCATGACCATGAAGCTGAAATGGGCCTTCCTTGGCACCATCCTCCCGATTTCCGACAAGTTCCCAACAGCACGGGCTGGTGAGAGCGCTGGCAGAGAGGGAGCACAAATGTGCTGTGAATAGGCATCAGCGGGAATTCATTAACAGGACCTAATTAGCAAATTCTAAGTGGCAGCGCTGGGCTGAGGAGCGGGGCCGGTGAAATCCAGACACGGAGAGCATCCCATCAGCCGGGTGGGGATCCAGGAGCACGCACCGTGCCCTCTGGAAAAAGCCACTTTGGGAGGAATGAGGTGTGACCTGCGGCGACACATCCCCGGCAGGGACAGAGCTGCTGTCTCCCGTGACAGGGTTAAACTCCTGTGACGGTGAGTGATTACTCGCCAGATGACAAACGAGCCCAGGGCTGCCGTGGCATTGCAAGTAGTTTTTCAAGGGCTCGGTCTTTTGTTAAAGAAATAGTGACTTGTGATTATTTAGTGAAAACTTGGAGTCAGGGGCTGCTGCTTCTGCAGCATCGCGTGTCTCTCTCCAGCATCACCTTTCCCACTCTGAAACCTCCTTAGATCAACCTTGGTGGCCTCACCATCAACCCCTGGGGGTGACACAGACCTGAGAAGTGGTGGCCACCCTTAAACCCAAGCAGGAGTGGTGGTGATGTCTTCACAGCCTTTCCTAGGTAGTTTCAACTGCTGCTTTCTGGTGTCCTTATTTAACACGCACATTGTAATTAAGAAGAATTTCCTGTACTCCTCTGGGGCTCGTGAGAAATTTGAGAGCTGGAGGGTTTTGTGTGTTATGTTAACATGCTTGTTAAAAAGGAGAGGTCTCCTCAGTGGAGCTGAATGGACCCCAAGTACCAGCTGGGACAGCTGTAATGTTGGAGGACCTTTGGGAAGCACAAATGTGGGATGGATTCGTGTGTGCAGGAGTGATTGCCAGTGGAAAAGGATGTGGGGAGGTCAGGATCCTTCACTTTGGGTTTGATGAGTGAGCTCAGGGAGCCACATCCAGCATGTGGGTTGTCTTTACCCCTTGCCATCCAGCAGGGTGGCTCGCCTTCATGGTTGGCACTGAATTTGGAGAGACCTGGTGGATGCTAAATGGCTCTCCATTCCTGGTTATCCTGGACCACTGGGCCACATGCACAGCAAACCTTCCCTTAAAAACCATTGAAATCATTCTGCCGCCTGTGTGTGGCTCTGTGTTCCTCTACCTGGAGGTCAGTTTGATGGCTGTGGGCACGGCCACAGCACCACACTGATGGCCTTTGCTTCCCAAAGCCTCCTGAGAAGTTTGTGGCTGGGGAGTCAGCCCATCCAGGTGCTTGTTGTGGGCTCTCTGGCCCTGGGACTCCTGAGCTGTGGAGTTTGGCCAGGAGGGTGCTGAGCAAGGCATCGTGGTGGTGGCCTGGAGCCTTTCTTTAGCTGGAAGCTTTGAGAGTCAGTCACCACAGGCAGATGTGGAATCACAGAATTGTTCAGGTTGGAAAAGACTTTTAAGATGATCAAGTCCCACCACCATCACCAGGTTCACCATTAAACCATATCTTCAAGTGCCACATCCACATGGTTTTTTATAACACTTCCAGGGACATTGACTCCACCACCTCCCTGGGCAACCTGTTCCAATTTTACAACCCTTTCTGTGAAAAAAATTTCCTAACATCCAATCTAAACCTCCATTGATGCAACTTGAGGCATTTCCTCATCTGTCACGTGTTACCTGGGAGCAGAGCCCAACACCCACCTGGCTCCACACTCCTTTCAGCAAGTTGTGGAGAGCAATAAGGTCTCCCCTGATCCTCCTTTTCTCCAGGCTAAATTGCAGCTGAAATCTCAGCACACTGCTAATGTTTGGGCAGAGGAAAGGGCTGTTTTTTCCCTTAAGCATCAGCTTGCTTAGGTTTTATTTTTCCTTTCTTTTTAGTTCAGCTTTCCACAGCAGTTATTGACAGCATTAGGAGCTACCCAGGGATCAGGTAGGAAAGAGAACTGTGGCGAGGCTTCACCTGGGACCAGTCTACCCTTCCCCTCATGGTTCTGCTGCTGCCGCTGTATACAGATGTGTGCAGCTGTGCTTCTGCACCGCAGCCCCAAGACCCCATTGTGCTGCCAGCAGGGCTCCCACAGCTGCGCTGTGACGGTGACAAAGCCTGGATTTATGTGTTGTGACTTCCCCTGACCTCTTCTGCAACTGGATCTTGCCTCTTGGCTATGAGTGACCCCGTCCCCGACACCTCCCTGAGCCGCCGCCAGCGCCGCGCGAGTTCTGGAGTGTCCCCAGCCATAACCGTTACCAGATGTTTACACGTCTGGAGGTGCCATCGCCAGGGCTCCATCCCTCCTGCCTCATTCCATAAGGAACAGTCAAATTTGCAAAGTTCACTCCCCTCCCTGAAGCCCTGTGATCTCACTGTGCTGTGCGCTCGCGTGTTCCAGCAGCCGCTCCCTGCGGTGGGGCACTGGGATGTGCACTGGGAGCATCCAGCTGTGCTGGGAGCATCCAGCTGTGCTCATTGGCTCTCCTTTGGGTGTCTGAGTCGTGGTTTAGTGGGGGAACAGGCTGCAGTGACTTTGCCCCCAGCTGAGCTCCAAAGGGAGCAGTTTGTGGTGACAGCACTGGGCACAATGGGCAGTGTACAGGTGGGCAGAGGTGACCTGGGCAGAAAAAGAAAGAACAGCCTGGAAATCCACTCTGGTGTAAAAGGAAAAAGCAATATGTGTTTTTAAACATTCCCCACATGCAAGGCTTTTGCTTGCCTGTGTCGCAGTAATCTCAATTTAAACCCTAAATAGATGTGAGTTAAATAACTTCTTGGAGTTGTCATTAAAAGCTCCTTCTCAGGTTTGTTTCTCTTTCTCCCTGAAGGTGAAAGCTGCAGGAGTCCCCAGTTATCTTAATTTCACCTTGAGTGTTTTTGGCTGCAAACTTGTGGTGTTTGGCTTCGTAGGGATGATAAAATCTAAGATTTCACTTGTGAAGGCTTCACTCTGCTGAAAATCCCTGTTGAATGAGGAGTGTGGGATCAGACCCCTCATTTAGATCAATGGTTCAGGAAGGAAAAAAAAAAAATGAGATGAACTTGGAGCCTGTGAAGAAAACCTGGCTGGGGGAGGAGGGAGGAGGGGGAGAGCTGAGTTAATGGAAGAGAGATATCTCCAGCCTGGAAATGGATGAAGGGAAAGGGAACGTATCTCACTTCGTCCTCCTGGGATTAATTTTGAATATCAAACGCTTGATCTCGAGCCGTTCCTCAGGCAGCCGGTCATGTTTCTGTGAAAGCTGTATTTTGAAAAGAATTTTTCTGATGCTTTAAAACAGAGGAAAGCAAAGCAAATGACCTTATCCTGCTTTGCATTATGTCACACTCGATGATATTCTTTTGCAGTACTTGCAGATAGCTTGACACATCGAGGCAGACAGCCCCTTATTATTAAATCTGTTTGCAAATGTGCTCAGATTGCCCTTCACATCCACCCCTGGTTATGAGCGGTGGCAGCCTGTGGCTGCAAATCCCAGGTCCCCACAAACACCCACTTTCTCCCCGCCTCCCCACCGAAATTGTCAACACTTTGGGAATTAATAAATTGTCCTATGAGAGAAGGAAGGGGATGAAGGGATGCTGGCAGGGATGAAGGGTGATGCCTCCTTCTCCTCCTGCACGGCTCCCTGGGCTCCACACCGAGCTGCTGACCTCAGGAATGTTCCTGTGAGTGGCACGGAGGGACCCGGTCCCTGTTCAGCTGTGTCATGTCTCCCCACGGGTCACATCAGGCCAGCAGCGCCGCTGCTTTCTGCGCTGGGTGAAAGCTGAATCAAGAGTGCCTCACGCTGCTGAGCCGGGCTACTGCTGCAGCAAGGCATGCAATCCTCTCTGCCTGCTGCAAGGACCCTGCTTCCCTGCAGGAGCAAAGCAGAAAGCACTGACAAACAGACGGCCAGGCGGAGAGGGATGAGTGCAACTTGGCGTTTAAACCCTGAGTGGTGATGTGCCTGCCCTGGAGGTACCTGCTTTTCCAGCTGGAACTTTCCTGCCCAGTGAACACTATCAGCATCTTTTCCTCTGGGGTTACTCGGAGAAAAGCCTCATTGTTTATTCTGATTTCCACCCTTTCCCTGGTAAACCCTCTGTGCAAAGCACCCCTGCTGTCAGCATCACCAGATTTGCCTCCAGCTGTGGCAGGGATACAGGGATGCCTGCATTCCTCAGGAGCTTGGGGGAAAAGTTCTCCCCAGAGAAAACTGAGGGCGAATTTTCTTTTCTGAATACAAGCCATTGGTAATTGGCCTCAAAGATCTATAAGGACCTGTCATTAAATAAACACCAGGCTGGCCAAAGCCACAAATAGGTCAGACTCCCAGATGTTTTTATTTAGCCTCTATTCAGATCCTAATGGATTTTCATCCTACGAAGAGGTCTTTGGGATTTGACATTTGTGTTCACATCTGATGCTATTGCAGCACACCTGATAATCCCTGTGAGCTGTGGAATTGCTCCCTGCACCATTGGGAGCTTGTGGATGAGGCTGCCAGGGCAGTTTGGGCATTTCTGCTGAGGCACTCACTGTCTGTCTCTTCCAGATTCCAGTGTCAGTGAATTTGTGTTTTTCCTTATGGGAGGGTGAATAAAAGGCACCACATAAACTTTATTATTTTTTTTTTATGTTTTTCTCCTTTCTCATCCTGCTCTGAAATGATCCACCCACAACTTTTTCATTAGGTATGAAAATGTGTTTAAGACCATGTTTTTTCATTGTTATTTTCCTATTATCCTTACACCTCTGTCTGTCCAATGCTGAAGGTGATATTGCAAGCTGAGAATGTTGTTTTCTTCCATGAAATCACCACAATATTTTGATTTACTGTTCTCTCTCCCTTTCTCTCCATGTCTTGCTTTCTTGGCCACCACTGGCTGTTGATCAGATGTTTTTGTTAAGTTGTCCAGAGTGATGTGTGGTTTTTATCCCTTCCCGTGAGTGGTTACAATTAAGTTAGAATCCATCAATGTATATGAGTTGTTGGCAATGTTGCTTTTGATAGGCATTACCTTGTACTTGTCTGTATTAAATTTCAGCTGTCATTGTTTTCTTAATTGCCTGTGTTAGATAATGTTGAATTTCCCACAGTCCTCTCCTCCTGACTAAAATGAATAGCATTTGTATCACAAATGCTTCAAACTTGACACCTTTTTTTTTTCTCCATGCCATTTAAAACTTCACCTTGGCTTGGCTGATTTAATTTGCTATCAATTTCTCATATTTTGAGGCATTCCTTTCTTTCCTTTCCCTCTTTCTGTCCCTCTCCTGCTCTGTCAGCTTTGAGGGGGTTCCCTCCATGGTAGGAGGGGCACACCTTGGATTTAGCCATGATGGGGAGTGAAAGTTTCTTTTTCCTAAAAGTGAAAGGACAAAGATGTTGCACAGGTGCTATAAACCCTACAAGAGCTCTGGGATATGGGTTTATGTTGTTAAAGCAGGATTTTCTCAGCCATGGTGACTCAAATCCAGCTCATCTGTGTATGGTCTGTGTCCTGCTGGCCATATCAATGTCATTTTTGGGATTTGCTTGATACAGGAATAGGAGATATGTGGTTCAAGAGATCTGGCTTTTATTTTTCACTCTCCCTCATCCCTGCTTTGTATGGATCTTGACAGGCTGCTGTTCCTCCCCAGCTGCTGTTCAGTTTGTGTGCTTCCCTTGTTCAAATGACATCCCTTCACAAGGCATCTGCAGGAAGATGGTTTTCATCTTCGGAGCCTGCTGCTTCTTCAGGGGTACTGGTTATTATTAATTAAGACATTTTTGAAGGACTAATAAATAATAACAGCTTCTCTTGAAAGTATTGCTGCCTTCCTCAAAGGACTCTGATAGATTAGAGAGGGGACACTTTATTTTCTAAAAACCACACTGTGCCTCATCACATCCACCCAGATAGTTTATTATAACTTTCAAACCCCCAATTTAACAAGTTTACTTACTGCTGAAGTGAGCCTTTCAAGTCTGGAATTATCTGTTCACTTCGAAAGCATGGAATGATCATTTCCATGCCAGCAAAAATTACTGAGTGAAATTGGGTGATAATTTTAGTCTTAATTTGGTTTTCAATCTATGAAAGTTTCTCGATATTTTTAAATGATGTGAAAGGATCTCCTCTATTCAGTGTTGCCCAAAATAGTCTACTGCAGCAAATTAAAGCATTTGGTAACTTGGCCTTTATGAGAACCCTGCGTGGCTTTTCTCCCTTTGTAACACCTCTTTGAGGAAGAACTGGATGCCACATTAACAGGCTGGCAGACCAGACCTTCAGAAGGGGCTGGAGGACCATAAAGAGGTGCAGAGACCTCTGGCATTGCTCCCGAGGCAGATGAAAGGCACAGGGAGGGTTTATGAACCCATCTGCACGGGGAAGGCAGCAAAGTTGCCAGTTCAGCGAGCTCAGTTGAATCCTTCCCAGTCAGGGTAGATCCAAAGTTAATCGCTCAGAGGTCTGATGGTATTTTTATCCCTGCATTTATATTTTATGGAACCATCTGGTCCCATTAAAGCTTTCAAAGTCAGCTTAGACTGAATTGAGTTTTCCCGGGAACTGAGGAGAGGAGGAGTAAGAGTAGGTGAGGTGTGGGGATGGAGGAACGTCTCATTGCAAAGCAAGCCCTGGCAAACAGACGGCCAGGGGGAGAGAGATGAGAGCAAATTAAATTTGGCATTTAAACCCTGAGTGGTGATGGGGCTCCCTGCTATGCCTGCCCTGGAGGTATCAGGGTTTTTAACTGGAACTTTCCTGTCCAGTGAAACACCATCAGCATCTTTCCCTCTGGAGAGAATGAGACCTTGTAACTCTTTGTGAAAGCAGTGGTGACAACTTGAAAAATGGCTTTGCCAGCAGCGAGTGCCCTTCTCGGGCAGGAGCTGTGGAGAGTTGCTCCAGGACATTAAAGTCTCCAGCTGGGTCCATCAGCTCCCCAGCCTGGTGCTGTGCACAAAGTGATCCAGCACCTCATTCCCACATTTCCACCCTGTAGCCATGATATTTTATGAAAAATCCCTTCCTTAGGATTTTTCCTCCTGAGAAGCTCAGAGGCCTCAGGAACAGAATGTAAACAATGGTTATCTGCTGCTGTGGAATGCAACAGGTGCATCTGTGATTGGTCTCATGTGGTTGTTTCTAATTAATGGCCAAGCACAATCCAGCTGGCTCGGACTCTCTGTCCGAGCCACAAGCCTTTGTTATTCATTCCATTCTTTTTCTGTTCTTAGCCAGCCTTCTGATGAAATCCTTTCTTCTATTCTTTTAGTATAGTTTTAATGTAATATATATCATAAAATAATAAATCAAGCCTTCTGAAACATGGAGTCAGATCCTCGTCTCTTCCCTCATCCTCAGACCCCTGTGAGCACGGTCACAGCACCCCTCTCTCAACAGCTTTGCAAAGGTGGGAGTGAGCAGCCCTCAGGAGAGGAGCTGCAGCCCTGGCAGCGGCTGCTCCATGCCCACACCATCGCTCCTGTGCTCCAGCAGTGCCAATCCTGACAGCACAGCAGCTGCTGAGCCATCCAGGCTTGGAGCTTTCCCCTCCTCGTTTCGGTGTTTGCTCACTTGGAGCCTGCCTGTCCCTTCCCCATCCTGCATGTTCCCTTTCCAGGGTTATGGCCTGGAAAAATGGGAGCAGAGGGGTGTGCATGGGATCATTTCCCATCTGTTCCACAGCACTGGTGGCTCTCCCAGCTCACACCGAGCCCGGGTGATGCCCCTGGAGGGTTTGGCTGGGACGGAGTTCTGCTGTGCCCACTTGGGGTGTGAATGGTTACCATGCAAATTGTCTGCTTTTCAGTGTGCTCCCAACCTGTTTGGAGGTGGGAAAGGAGTTTGTGGGTGTTCTGGTTTTCAGGAGCACCTCATGTGTCACAGCAATTTGGGAATAGGAACCTTTTCCTTTCAGCTGCGAACAAAACTGTCTTTCGATGAAGCCATTGGTTCCCTACACATCTGAAAGGCACAAGCCACCACTTTTACTGATTTCCTCCAGAGAATAACTTGCATTTGCTCTGTAAACACTCCTGCAACCCCTTGTGATTTTTTTCAAACACCCCTAACCTGAACCCATGGCTTGCTGCTGCCCAAGGACCTCACAGCACCATGGGATGGCAGCCCCTTGCTCTCCAAAGGATTGGAATCGGTGTCTGAAAAGCCCCTTGAGATACAGAACAAGATGCTTGCAAAGGAACCTGCTGCTTCCTGGGCAGAGTGAGACTTTTGCAAACCCAGGGCACCTCCTGTTTGCAGTAAGGGATATTTCATGATGATAACTTGGCCCAGATTATCGTGGTCACCATTTTTCCTCTTTTTCCCAAGTACCTCAGAGCTGCTGATAATGTCGTGGCTTTGGGACAGCTGCTCTGAGCGTGTTAGATTTGAGTGAAAAATTCATGGAAGTAATTTATTCATTGAATTCAGCAGTCTCAGGCTTGGGGTATGTCTGCTGGGCAAGTTGTTATTTCCTTCAATTTATTAGTCGTGGAGTAATATACCAATATACATTGAGGTTTCTGTGTCAGAAAACATTTGTATTTCAGAAATCAGGGCTGGCTGGTGAGCTCAGAGAGGCAGATGGGGGATGAGGTCCTCCCCTAGGAAGCTGCCCTGAGTTTTTAGGGGAGAACATCCTTCAGAAAGCTCTTTGCTGATCCACCCTTCTCTCACAGCCCTGCTCTGTTGAGTGTGAGGGGGTTTGGGTTTGGAAGAGGGGCTGAAGCTGTTAACAGCCTTAAACTGTGCACAGGGCTTTTCATTCACCCTCTGCTCCTCCAGGGCTGGGGGAATTGGAGCTCCTGTTATTATTTAAGTGGCTCTCCAGCTGCTCCTCCTCATCCTGTCGTCTCCTTGCCTGTCTTTGATTAATGACTGGACCATCCATTCCAGTGCTTTCCTCTCTCCTTCACTTCATTCCCTATTTTTTCCCCTCCTTTCCCCTCCACTTCTGTTTTTTTTCCTCACACAAACTGCTGATCTAAATGTTCAAAATAAATTATGCTGAATAATGGATGAAGGCAGCTGCATAATTTATGGTGCCACAGGGTGAGGCGAAGCCCTGTGTGCTCTTCCTCTGCTTCTTGCCCCCTGTGCCATCCCATGCCCTTTCTCTGAGCAAACTGAGGAGATGGTGGCACCAGGTTTGCTGGTGGCTGCTCTTCAGGTCCCACTTTCAGTCAGAGAAGGGATTTAATATTGCAGGATTATGCACCCAGGGGTGTTGTGACCACGGGAGATGAGAGGTGCTGATGCTCAGCCCATCAAAGGTCGTCCCTGCCTGCTGGGGCAGAGATAATGGGCTTAATTAGTTACCCCTTGATGATCCCCTCCTGCCTGTCTGCAGCAGGATGGTGCTGCTGGAAAAGGTTTTAAAATGGAAAGGGTGGGTATCTTCCTTTTGGTGTCTTGCTTTGCCCCAAGTGTAAGTATATGAGAAAGTCTGGTGTTGGTTAGAGTGATTCATTCTGGCAGGCTGAGGCAATTTCTTCTGACTTTTATATTATATTCAGAATTTCTCTCCATAAGGATATCAGATATAATTATAATATGTTGAAATGAAGTACTTCAACCTTATCAAAAATAACATTTTGATAATTTTTCGCTGAAAATGTCAACACAATCAATAGGTTCTTGCAAATGTTTTCATTTCATTAAACTCAGCAGATTGTTCTGCTGGCATGTTTTAACCCACACTAAATATCCTTTTTACCATATTGGGATGAACTTAGATAATAAGGTTACCTTTACAAAGCCACATGGTGATGAAGTAGAGCTTTTTAGCAGCAGCCCTCCATGTTCCTTATAAAAGGATGAAAGAGTGGCAGAGATGACTGAGACAGTGAGGGAAAGAAAAAAGGAGAGACAGAGAGACATAATTTTTCCCTCTCCAGGTTTATTATCTCATCTGTTTGCCTCTGTCTTCCACTGATGTCTTGTCCGTCAGCCGCTAAAACCTAATTCTGTAAGAAATAAATACAACTTGAGTAAATTAAATGAAAAGGCTGCACAGAACCCAATTACTCTCTGTCCCCCAGACACTCGGGAACAGAGTTCATTTCCCTGTAATGAACAATGTGCTGAGTGACAGCAGGGCAAAATGAGCCATGGTTTCATCCAGGGGCAAATGGGAGGAGATGGAGTGGTTGGGGATGGTTCTGTCCATGGAGATGTAGATGTGGGGAGACTCCAACTCCTCTGTCTGGCTTCCTGAGAGAGATCACCTTTGTGGAAACCATTTGTTGCTAAAACTGGGACCAGCAGAGCTGGTCAAAGGTGCTGCCCCAGTGTTTCCTTTCAGTGTCTCCCAGTTTCCTTTGCTTGAAGGTCTCAGTGTTGTGCAGGCAGAGCCATCCCCTGTCAGGAGAGAGGTTCAGGACCACAGCAGACATTTACAGCCTCTGGAATGAGTTCAAAAGAGGTAAACCCAAATGTATGTGGGATCTGTGAAGTGGTGAGGCTGCGGAATTAACCTGGGACTCAGGACTCAGCCCTGCTCTGTCGCAGCCCTGACTGCGTGACCTTCAGCAAATGGCTTTGCAGTCTGCTCTCTCTTCCCCAGCAGCACATCATTTTGTTCACTCCTCTCCTCTGATTGCAGGCAGCTTTGGTAAAAGATTTTGTTCCTCTGTGTGTGTATTGAACTTGGCACAAAAGCTGCTCGTTCCAGCTGTTGCTGTAATAGGTGTGGGGAGCTTTGTGAGGAGTGCTGGAGTAGGGCAGGAGGGAGCCTGGGCTGCAGCCTCCGCTTGGTTTTTCTTCTGGGCTTGTAGGACTAAAACCAAGAGCTTAAGTCAAGCAGAGGTGAGAGTTTGTGCTGGAATTAAGATTTTATAGGGCAGTGGATGGGGTGCCAGTCTCATGTAACACAGGGATCAGTGCAGGGACTGTGACACTGCTGATCTTGCAGAGTTGATGGTATCTGTTGTTACCATAAATGAGGATAAGCAAATTTTGCCTGTTCCCTTTGCCTCTTTGCATGCACAGACTCCTTCACACAGCTTCCTGAGTGTTCCTGTGGGATTACCCAGGATACTGGACTGGAAGGGCTGTCACCAGGGCTAGTTTATTTGGGGCTGCCTGTGGCGAGGCTGAGCCAGCACAGCTTGTTGTGGTGCAGCAGGTAATGACTGCTCGGGAGAAGGAACTTGCAGTACTTTATTATGCAGAATATCCAGGCAGTGAAAGACAGCTGCTGCTGCTCTGTGCAGAATTATACCCCCATAATCAATATTGGGGAGGAGGAACGGCTGGGCAACCTGTTCCTTATTATGGGCACTTAAGCAATGCTTGGGTTGACAAAGAACCTTGTACCAACTGCAGGCAGCACATGTTCAACATGCTCCTCATATATCAGGGAGCGATCCAGCCAAAAGCCCAGATGCTCTTGACAGCTAACTTTGGAGAGGAGCTGGTGACAAAGCAGCCTTTCAACCACAGGAATCTCCTTTTCCTCTGGATTCTTGGGGATCAGCTTTGCCTGAACCTCGAAACCCAGAGCAGGGAGACTGATGGTGGTGTGCAATTAAAGTCCCTAAATATCACCCAGGCAGGTGGCTGGAGAGCTGAGATCTGATGTCAGGTGTGAAGGACCTGGAGCCAGGACTGCTGGGCTGTTTCTCTGGCACTGCCACTGATTCATTTTGACTTTGAGCAAGTCATTTAATCGCTCAGTAATTAATGCTATTCATACAGCTAAATTGAGTACTGCTGGGTACGTGAGCTCTCGCTGCAGGCACACTGTGGCCATTCAAAAAAATCACAGCAACACCTAGAATAGAAGAGAAGGTGTTTGATTTCAAAGTGTCCTGGGCTGCCACTTGAATCCTTCTCATCATGTACCTTAAAAGGGCCTGTGGCAGATCTCTGAAAGGCTCCACTTCCTTACTGCAGGAAGGAGTGATACCCACCGGCCAGAGCTGGGAAATCCATCACCTACCTCAGCAAATAAGTGTTAATGAAGTTCACAGGGAGTCTGGAAGGGATGGTGGTAGGAAACAGCAGATGATTCCTGCCACTTTAGCATTGATCTCCTTGGTGACCTGCTGGTTTGGAGCTGGCAAAGCAGCCCCATGACCCTGGAGCCCATGCTGAGGTGACCTCCTGCTCTCCTGGTCCGTGCCTGTTAAACTGAGGAGCTGCTGGAGTCAATCAGAGCCAAGTGTTTGCAAGCAGGGCCCGTGCCTGGTGCTGAGTGCTTTTATTAGCTCACTACAAACTGCAGCAGAGCACTTATTGATTCCTGTGATCCACTGCCCTCAGTAACATCATTTGTAAACTTTTGGGGAAGCGGGAGTGGTAGCAAAGGCTGCTGCATGATCCCAGCCACCGGGGCATTCAAATTACCTTTGCTGAGTGAACAATTTGCTGCCTAAGACTCCAGGCTTGGCTGGTGGGTCAGGAAGGGCTTGGAAGGCAGTGAGTGAGTACAAAGGGCTGCAGACTCTGTCTTTGCCCTCGACCCCAGACACGTGGTTTTGCCCAAGGGTTGGAGGCCACGTGCATGCTGCTTAACCTCTGTGTTACGAGGTAAAATGAGAGACCTCTTGTGTTTTTATCTGCCCTGCCTTGAAGTAACGCTGCCTGGAGAGGCTTTCTTGTGCTCACAGCGAGTAAAATGAAAGATCTTTGGACCTTTAGCTGCAGGGCTTTGCTCAAATTCCCCTGTACTTATTCTTGCTCCTGGCAGACCCCTGTAATTGCACTGCCTCTCTCTGTATTTATGCAGATATATTATATATCAATCTCCTACCAAGTGCATCAATTTCTTGACTAAACCTGCTGTTTGGCAGTCCATTAAGGATGTTTTGTTGACCAGATGTGGCCCCAAAAGGGAACAGTTCCCCCTTTTCAGCTCTTGTGGGTGTGGATGAGGGATGTGAGTGAGCTGGGATGGAAATATCTGTGGTTCTGCATGCACACAAAATGACTTCTGGGAATCTGGGATAAGCATCTTGTTCCTTCAGCTTTTCAAAATGACAGATCTCTATCACTCAGAGGAGTTTTTCACCTAAATAGTGGCAGTAGATCCACGGGGTCCTCTGGGGAAGCAATGGACTTACTGCAAAGTCAGGACAGTTTAAATGGAATTTACAAGCCCACCTGGGATTTTGGGTTTGTGCTTCATTTGAATGGGAATTTAATATCCCGTGTTCCCCAGATGGCTTAGAAAGTTTTGCTGTGTATTTTCCAAAAGGAGGTCTTACAAAAACGTGGAAAACCACCAGTAACTTGTGTAATCACCAGTAAAATGTGTTTTCCTACAAAAACAACCCAGTGAATTTTGGATGTCTGGCTTTTAACTTATTAGCAGCTATGGGATGTTGTGGCCCAGCAGAGGAAATAAAGCTCCAGTTATCCCCTTCAGTGCAACTTTTACCTTCTAAAGAGATGTCAAATTGTCCAGTTCAATTTAAGAACACATAAATCCATGTGCATTTTTTTTCCTTGCTACATCTGTAGCAAAACTCTTTGGATGGTGGGACAATATGTACTTTTAGAGATGCTAAATTGCCTTTAGAGGGAGGAGTTAGGGAAAGGAAGAGGGGGAAGGTGGTAGCAGAGATAGAGCCTGTGAATTAGCTGTGCTGGAGGGGACAATCTGGGCTACTGACGCATCCTTATTACCAGCACATCAACTTTCTGTCCCCAAGGCCACACTGCCAGGCCATTTCCATAGTGTTTCCTTCAAATATCCCTTCCTGTGCCTCCAGTCTCTCCCCTGGCTGGAAGTGTTGATGTCTGGAGGAGTAATTACTCTGGGGGTAAGGCTCTGAGATGGACTGGAGCCACCTGACGCTGTCTTGCCTCTGGTCCTGCCCTCCATGGGGAAATTTTAAGTGTGTCGGAGTGATGGCTTTGCACAAATTCCCAGCTGACAGGGACATGTGCTTGGGCTGCCTGGGTGGTTGGGAATTCATTAGGAACTTTTGTGTTTGCAGCTGTCTCTCGGATTATATCTTTATTGATCCTGCCTGCCCATGGCCAATGGGAAATATGTGGAAATGATGAAGCTCTTCTGAAGGGGAGTTCATAATCTTGCTCAAACAAAGCCAGGCCCCCAGAGAGAGGGATGAATGGCCCGTGTGTAGCCTATTTTGAGATGATATGGCTATCACATCTTGTTCCCCTTGTTTTACTGGGATAACATTCAATTACCCCTGCCAACAGCAGCTTCCCATAAGGGTTGTTGAGAAAGCTAATTGCTTGCCCCACTTACTCCAAATGAGGAATACGAGGCAGCTCTGGGGCTGTGTGGGGCCAAGAGGATCACTGGGAATGGCACCAGTTTTAGGAGTGATCAGGTCCCCTAAAGACCTGGTGTCCTGAGGGGGTTGTGGAGCTGGAGGTCAGCCTTGAGCCCAGATCTGCCATGGCTTGGCTGCTTGACCAGAGGAAATTTAATGCTGGCTAGGGTCTCTGTACAAATCACAAATGGGATGGGGCTGCTGTGGAACGTGCCTTGAGCTGTTTTCTTTTCCAGCATCGCCCTGATAACATGGTTATGGCAATGGAAAGGTGCCACCAGCTCACATCCCAGGCAGCAGACCAAGAACTTAATGTTACAACTTACTTTATAAGTTTTTTGACCAATCACACAAAGCAAAAGCACATTGACAGTAGTTCTATCCAACCACTACAAGCACACGTGCCTTTGGTTAAAACAATGCTTGCTTATTTCGAATACAATACCTACTTGTAAGCCTTAAAGCACAATGCACAGAGCTCCATTATTAAGCTTCAAACCTCTTAATATCTCACTAGATAAGCTTTTCTGTAGTTTAGAGAGTTATTCTAGACAAGCATTAATACACAGATCATTGTTCTATTTGTCCTTGCTTTTCTAGTTTTTAAATAATTTTTCTGCTGACCTGTCTCATGGCTGCTGCTTAGCTCTGATCACAGTTCTGCTGTCTCTGAGGCCTGCCTTTTGCAGCTTTCCCAAAGCCCTCTGATTTTGTGGATTCCCACAGAAATTCACTTCAATTTGTGGCAAGGTCTAAGAGAAAGTCCATGGATGATCAGGAGATGCCAAGTTAAGCTGGAATTTGTGCTCCTTAAGCAAGCAGTGGGTGGCCATCCCTGGGTCTTGCTCTGGGGACACAAAGGAGGGTGGCTCTGTGGAGTACAGAGGATTATTTGGGCTCTGCTGCCCTCCCTGATAGAGCTGCACAGCTGGTACCAGTGCCAGCATCTTCAGCAGGGAAGCTTCTCCCCAGCCCACGTTGTTCTGAGCGAGGCTGGGCAGAGCTGTCGGCAGGCAGCAGCTTTCACTCGCTGTTTTGTGCAGCACCCCAGAGAGGCAGAGCCCGAGCAGCCCTGTATCAATGCCTGACAGCACCTTCCTGCTTGCACACCCGAGCAAGGAGACAACTTGTGAGACAACTGCACTTAGCCCCTGCCAAAGCCAAGCAGCGGAGAAGTCCCTGATGTATTTAGAGAAACACACTGTCTTGCTGTGTCTGCTTTGGAGAAACCTTGCTAATCCTTCCTGAAAAGCCCAAAGGGGGATCCAAAGTAGCTTTTCATTAGCCAGACAAGCCCTACAAGCTCCCCAGCAAAATACATACAAGGGAGGGATGCTGCTGCAGGCGGAGTGATGGAGAGGAGGGAGGGATGTGCTGGGCAGGGAGAGAGGGGTGAGATGGGCAGGGAGAGAGGGGTGAGATGGGCAGGGAGAGAGGGATGAGATGGGCAGGGAGAGAGGGGTCAGATGGGCAGGGAGAGAGGGATGAGATGGGCAGAGAGAGAAGGGTGAGATGCGCAGAGAGAGAGGGGTGAGATGCGCAGAGAGAGAGGGGTGAGATGGGCAGGGAAAAAGGGGTGAGATGGGCAGAGAGAGAGGGGTGAGATGGGCAGGGAGAGAGGGATGTTATGGGCAGGGAGAGAGGGATGTGATGGGCTGGGAGAGGGATGTGATGGGTACGGAGAGAGGGATGAGATGGACAAGGAGAGGGATGTGATAGGCAGGGGGAGAGGGATGTGAGTGCCAGCATCATGTCAGGAAAGGACTGGGAGATTTGGAAGAGGCTTGGAGGCTTCAGGAAGAACTGAGAGCTTTGTATTGCAGGGAGGGGTGAGAAAAAGTGGGGTTCCTCCCTGGGATTGCACCATATTTCGGGTATCCCCTGGGGCTGTGAACCTCGGCCAGAGGTCCCTGCTCTTTTCCCTCTTTTCCCACTGGAGGAAGGCTCATTCCCAGACTCCCTAATTATGGATAGCCCTCATGCTGCCTGCAGCCAGGGCTGCCTGGCATATTTCTCTATGCATGTGCAAACAAGCTATCCCTGACACAGCGCCTTCATGGCAGAATAACTCCATCCCTCGCGCTGGGCTGTGCTGTTTCTTGCTGAGCCAGTACAGCTCGTGCAGGAACTGTGTGTACACAAGCCCAGAATGTGTGGAAAGCACTTATTTAGACTTCCTGCTGCACGAGAGAAGGGATGGGAGTTCATTTCTCAGTGGGGCTGGCAGATCCAGCAGGGATGGGGCTCTATAGTCAGGACCTGGGATGAGTGCAAACTGCAAGGTCATTAATGCTGCTGTGCCCATGTAAATGCTCTGCTGCTGCTCTGCCTGGTTCCTGCTGAGCATCCATCCCTGAGCTGCTGTGTCTGCCTTTCCCTGTCTCTCCCAGGCAGCAGAGGGTTAGATCTCACCCGGGATCAGGCTAATTCATGGTGCTAACAGGTTGTCAGCTCTGGGGCTCTAAGGGGATGTGTTTCCCAGGCTGTGGGAGCTAAATCCGGGTGGACGTGACTTGCATGTCCACAATTCCCCTCTTGAGCTGCAAGACTTGCAGGAGCTGAGAGTGCTCTGGTGATATCTGCAGGCATGGCAGAAAATCGTTTTCAGTGGTGGAAAGTGACTTTGCTGTATGGATAAAATCTCGTGAAATTACTCTGGGCTAAGAACAATTTGTTTCAGTCTCCATCTCCCAAGATACTGACGTTGGAAACGTCCAGATTTGCCAGACCTTCTGTCTGTGCACCCATTTTGAATGCTGGGTTTGGCTGTTTTTCTGTTGTTTTTGCTTGGGTGTGCTTGTGGCCTCAGGGACAGGAGTTCCACTAAAGCAGATAAAGGGCTTTAAATAATAAACACCTGCCAAGGTGTCAGGAGAATACCTGGGTGAAATTAAACTCCTGCTAAAGAACTGGATGCATGAGTGCATATATGAGAGCATATAGATATATAGGTATCATTTTGGTGACATATGGATATATAGGTGTCATTTTGGTGACATGGTGCAAGTGTTCAAACCTGCCCTTCATATGCAGAGGGGCTCACTGAGAGTCCCCAACTGACACAGGCATAGGAACTCAGGAGCAATATTAATTTAGATGGCTCTCCTTCCCATTCCATGCCTGTTGTTATGGTGCTGTTGGTGTGTAATAAAAGACCTTTCAGTGCTGGGGGAAATCAAATAATCCTACGCAAATGTGAAGGCATTTGGATGGTGATTGTCCTAATGAAATTGGTGATTCAGCTCTGGCTCTGTGTGCCCCCTTTCCTCTCTTAAGGTGCTTTTTGCCAGCCTGTGGATTGATAGATTGATGCCTGAGTGCCTTTGTTATCAGGAACTTGTCATTAAGGGTTTGTGCATTGCTTAGAATTGAGACTAACCTGAGCTTTTCTGGCTGGGGGATATTTTGGGAAAGATTTATGAATTTTATGAGATGGACTTAAGTAGTAGATAGTGAAGGCTTTGGGATGGTAAAAGAGTATTTCTCTTGAAAAATAGGAAAATATTATGAACCTTGACATCTCTTTCACTCCAGAGGCAGCCTGTGAACTCTTAGAGCTGGAAAATTACATGGAGAATGTGCCACAGGGCAGTGTTTTCTATACTCTGTCGTGCCTCTTCCTGTCTTACACCCTATCCTGGCTTGACAGGGCAGAAAAGACTGTGAAGGAGAGGAAAATGAATTTTCTGGGTTAAGGGAGCTCCAGCTCTCTTTTTTCCCTTCCTACCAGCTGTGCTTGTGTCAGTGTCCTTGGCCCGGGCAGTGGGAGAGGGGATGCTCTGGCAGCCCTGGGCACTGGGGTATTGATCCAGTCATATGAACCTGATGGTTCCCAGTCCCAGATATGTGGGAGACAGGTGCTCAGGACCTGGGATGGCCTCTTGCCTGGGAAGGGTTTTGTCTGCACATCTCAGTCAGTCAGTGACTGACTCATGTGCCAAAGCAGGAGCGTTTAGAGCCCCGCCGAGTTTTGATCTCTCCTAATATAACGAGGAGCTTCCTTGCGGGTCTCCTCCATCTCTGATTTCTGTGAAGCCCCATTTCAGCTCCTCTGTCACCGCAGAGCTCAAACCAGCCTTGTCAGAGGCAAGGGGGATAAAAAGCCACAGACCTCTCTTGTTAGAGACATGCTTCCCTGGCTTTCCTGAGGGCTCGGGGACTGCATTACCAACACTCTGCGAGAAGCAAATGCACTTTGTACAAACCATTTAACCTCTCCGTGCCTCTGTTTACCCTTTTAAAAAGGTGTAATACCCACAGAGATGCCGTGAGGATCAATTACTGTTTCTGTATTCTGAGATCCCTGGATAAAAGGGTAGAGAATTATCCTTGCCAGTCTGCCTCAAATATTGTTTTCATTAAGATTAACACTCTTCAGTAAACAGAACCGTTAGAGCTGTATTAGGTGTTTAATAAGTAATATGGAGTTGTTATCCATCACCGTGTCTTTTCAGAGGGAGCTGCTGGGGAATGCACAGTAACAGGGCTGTGGAAGTGAAGCATCCCGCTCTAATTGCTCGTTTGATTAGCAGCACTTAGGGTTACGTGAGGCTGATTGGATGGACTTCATCTAAATTCCTCCTCTCAAGGGCACAGAAGCAACAGGAGACATGGGGACCACATCAGCAAGATTGCTGAGATTAAGATACAGAAACTCCACTCTAACTTGCAGGCAGCCCCCAAAATTGGGGAGAGGCAGCTCAGGGCAGATGGGGGCATGGGCAGAGGGCTGCAAATTCTGGTAAATCTTGCCAATTCTAAAAAAAAATAAATAATAAATTAATCAGGCGGTGTGGTTTCCCATTGCCTATAGGCAGTACCTCTGCATCCTTGGCATGTGGTTATGGAATCAGGGCTGCTTTACATGGAACACCTGGGCTCCACCAGAAATGGGGAGTCCTGTGGAGCTGCACTCCCACTCCCCATCCCTGAGCTCTGTGGGGATGGCAGAGT
The DNA here is from genome assembly GCF_027579445.1 of Ammospiza nelsoni. Taxonomy (NCBI): domain Eukaryota; kingdom Metazoa; phylum Chordata; class Aves; order Passeriformes; family Passerellidae; genus Ammospiza; species Ammospiza nelsoni. The sequence continues at coordinate 3,566,075 of NC_080656.1, read as the reverse complement.
TCACAAAAGGAAGATTTCCTGACCTGAGGTATCAACTACTCTTTAAATTCTCCTTCTTTTTAGCTGTTTCACCTCTCAAATCTCCTCACCTTTGGTCACTATCCTTACAGCCCTGACCATGGGAAAAGGTCTCTGTCTGCCCCCATATTTTTGGTGCTATTTTTGCCCAGATGTGGCTGGCAGGAGCAAGAGAGCTGAAGAAAAAGTTTTAAAAGCCAACAGCCAGAACTGGGTCCTCAGCTGGGTCAAGTGCTGTGCTGATTTACACTGGCTGAGGTTCTGGCCCATAATCTTTTGTGCTCTATCATAAATATTACATTGATTTAAAATGAATAGATCTATCTCAAACTTGGCTGAGCCTTCAGTGTAAATAATGCAACTTTTGGAAGTCCACTTCCATGATGTCCTTGCTGCCTGTGAGGACATAACTCTGTCTTAACACTTTGGTAACGTAAGGGGTTTTCCTTGCCCCCAGTTTTACTCAAATTTGAAGGAATTTCTTTGCAGTGGGCTGGACTTGGAGGCCAGCAGAGCCATGCCTTGGTGCACCCAGCTTACAGATGCTGTCTTATTCCCTCTGCTCTGGAAAAAGCACTGTAGAGCTTGGTGGTCAGTTATGCTGGGGTGTGTTCAGAGCAGAGTTGTTGATGGCAAATGTTGGACACTGATTTTGTCCTGTGAAAGCCTGGAAGTGATGGGGACATCACAGCTTTGATTCCCAGAATACCTGGAGTTATCCACCTTGGAAACTCAGACAGTTTTTAGCCAAGACTGACATGTGAATAATACATATGAAAACCAGCTGAGCTTGTGAGGAATTACCTTAGTCTGAAAGCATGCCCTGACCCAGTTTGGGTGCTGCAGGCCTGTCTGTGGCTTGATGGCATTCCCAATCCATTCAGAGCCATCTCTGTGCTCCGAGGCAGGCGTGAAATGACAGTGCCTGTAAGCCCTTGGCTCCGCGTCTCTTCCCCAGGGAGCTGTGCTCTGAGTTATCAGTGCCTCGGAGTGCTGCTCCCTGCTAAGTCCCCAGGAAATCCCATTCTGCCCACCAGCCAGAAAAGGAGTCTGCAGGATTTCTACCAGCCTGGAAATAATGGGAGAGTAACACCAATTAAGAGGACAGGCTCAGTCCGTCTCCCGCTGTTCCGCCGAGGAGATCAAGGCGGGTTTGTCGCCGTTTGAAGAGTGGCCTTTGAGGAAATTGTCAGTGAAGATGTTCTGAAACTGCTCCAAACGTTGCGAGTTGCTGCTGCTCAGATACATAGCAGCAGAGTGGAGTCTCCTCTGAAGAGGAGCTGGCGGGGAGTCTGGGGAAGGGCGGCAGAGCCAGAGCCCCGTGGGAGGCCAGTGGGAAGCGACTCCCAGGATGATGCATGAGGGGGGCAAAGCTGGTGAGAGCAGAGGTGAAGAGGAAAGAGGCTGAAGCAGAAGTTTGTGGGACTGGAGCAGGAAGAGCAAGGCTGTTCTTTGCCTTGAGCTGGGGGTGAAAAGAGAAGGGCAGCGTTTTTCCCCTAGGATTGTCTCCTTCCTTATAGCCCCAATTTCCAGAGCGGGGTGAAGGATGAGGAAGAACAATGGGATGGTGCAGTGTTGCAGGAATCTTTTATTGAAAATCCTTTCCTTAGGATTTTTCCTCCTGAGAAGCTGGGAAGCCTCAGGAACAAAATGCAAACAATGGTTATCTGCTGCTGTGGAATGCAACAGGTGCATCTGGGATTGGTCTCATGTGGTTGTTTCTAATTAATGGCCAATCACAGCCCAGCTGGCTCAGACAGAGAGTCCGAGCCACAAACCTTTGTTATGATTCCTTATTATTCTATTCTTAGCTAGCCTTCTAATGAAATCCTTTCTTCTATTCTTTCAGTATAGTTTTAATGTAATATATATCATAAAATAATAAATCAGCCTTCTGAAACATGGAGTCAGATCCTTGTCTCTTCCCTCATCCTGAGACCCCTGCGAACACTGTCACAGTGCAGGTGCTCAGAAAGCTTTGCCCCAGGCTGGTAGTCCAGTACGGAGGCAGAATTTAGCTGGGGCATTGCATGGTGAAAGCTCTCTGGGAAGAGAAGAGGTGCAGGAACATTTCCATCACATTGTCTCTCTTCAGTGAGGGCCCACGATCAGTTTTGGCTTTTGGGCTGACAGCAGCCTGGCACAGTGTCCTTAGCTGGGCCTCTCCAGCGCTGTGTTGAGGGATGGAGCATGTCAGTGAAACCACAGGGTTTTGTCCATGACACAGAGACTCAGCAGGCACAGCTGTCCCTGGGCCACCCAAGCGACCTTCCCACCTTCTCCATCACCCAGGCTGTGAGGTTTCAGCAAGGGGCTCCTCGGGCAGAGTGTCAAACTGCAGCCCCTGTAGTTTGCAACCTTCTGGCTTGGATGGGGTTGCCTGGAGCTCCTGGGGTTCAGCAGATTTTTAACAGTCTGTTTTCTGCCTCTGCAGTGCCAGAGCAGCTTGCTTTTCCAGTGCTCCAGCAAGCTCCTGCCAGCCCCTGGGGAGCAAAGAGCCCAAGTCCTCCAACCCAGGAGCTGGCACTGATCACCACCAGGGTTTGGCTGCTCTGAACAAAGCCCTGCATCCCACAGGGAGCTTTATCTGAGCTCCCTTTGATGCTAACCAGGCTGCACCAGGTTAAGCTATTGAACTGCCTGTGTCAACTCCTTGCTCTGGGATCTGGCAGAGAGAATGCTCATGGAGGGCAAGAGCAATGGCCATGCGCATCAGTGTCTGATGCCTCTGCACCTCTGACCCAGTGATTTATTTAAACCCTTGTTACGGAGGAGGCCAAGTCCAAAATAAGGCTCCATCCCTCCGCAGGACTGAATTAAGCATGTGCCATTGCCTCTTGCAGGCTCTTGCTAATTTTTGTGCAGGGAGGGAGGAGGGAGAGCTCAAACAGATGGCCCAAGTATCACTCTCACTGTCTCCTACCTCCTTCCTAAATAAATGAGTACTTCACAGAGAAGTTTGGAGGGTGTAATGTGCTTTCAGGGAGGATACTTTCCAGGAAGGCTGAGGCTGCTGGGGTCAGTGTGGATGCTGCTCTTACACCCTCTTGTCTTGAGACATCAGCTAATTTATGCAGCACTTGATCAGACTCTCATTACTGGAGATTCAGCAGGGACAGCTAGCAAGGGTATTATTTTATTTCCTTGCTCCATGTTCATTTAGTTCAGTAATTTCTTTCCCCCAGGAAAGTGTGGCTCAGATGAAGCATCTGGATTTTCAATAAGATCCATCTTTATTTTAAGGTGGTAACAGGCATTTGGTTTTCCTGTGAAAAAACAACCCCATCACCCCCCATTTTAAAGGACAGGGGATTTTAATACAGTGATGCTGGATTCTGTTGCTGAGAGCAATATGTGGGAAAAGACCAGAATCAGAGGGAATCTCTGCCATGTTGGGAAGGTGTTCCAAAGTGTCTTTCATCATGACTGAAGAACATCAGAGGTTCTGCCCTGGGGTGGCAGATGGGTGTAACCACCACATCCAGGGGTTTTGGCAGAGGACAGGAGGGCAGGCTTGGTTAAGTTTCATGGAGATCTCTTTGGATGGGGCCTGGCTGTGTCCCCTCCTGGCCATCCCTCCTGCCTGGAGCCTGCTGGGTTGTCCAGAGGAGCGCGGAGGCAGAGGCGATGCAGGGAGGGACAGCAACTGCTGGTGGAAGAGAAAACGCTGACATAAATTAATCAAACTAGGCATCTCACAAGATTGAATTAGATCCTGATTTATGACTGCAGTGCTGCTGCTTCTGCAGTTCTGATACTCCATGCTTATTCCTCACCCCCTGATTTATAGGGAGGCTTCTGCTGGAAGGGGGCCTCTGAGGAAGGAATGGATGGATGGATGGATGGATGGATGGATGGATGGATGGATGGATGGATGGATGGTGTCACCATCTGGGCTAATACCAGCCATCACATCCTGCTGCTCTTTAGAACTTCACCTATTCAACTGCTGTATCAGCTCATTTTCAAGGTGTTTTGGATGTATCACACAGCTGTTGAAAGGATGATGCCTGGAACAGGAGGGAGCCTTTGATCCTGCATCTTGCTCATCCTCCGCCTCCTCAGCACACCAAGAAAACCCATACCTGCTTCTTCCTGTGACCTGAAAGGTCTTTCCAACCCTTTCAGGTTGGTTTGGCTTGTGAGTGAGTCTGGTTTATCTTCTGAGAGATGCTTCTACTGCCCGGGATGCCAATCCCTTCATTTCTGTTCCACTCGGAGAGCTCCTGTAGCTCCTGGCTCCCTTGTCGAGCCTGTCGAGGGGAGCCTGATTTGTCTGGACGTGTCCAATACGTTCCCACACTGCACCAGCAGCAGGTTGGCAGAGCATGAAGTGGCTGAGCACAAATGACTCCTCAGCCTGTGCAGGGGAGCCAGAGTAGCTTTGAGGGAACCTGGTGCCAATGTGGCTTCAGAGAGACTTCTGGGGACCTCAGCCCCAGTGTGGAGGGAGAAAAAGAAGATAAAGGGAATAGGTGAGACTTGAGGGTGTTAACAATCAGCAGCTCTGAGCAGAAAGTTGGGCATGAGCAGGAAAGGGGAATCCCATGGACAGCATGGAAAATAGGAACGTGTAGGTTGTGTGGGATGAGTTGGAGGAGAAGTCTGAGGAGAAATTTGGAGCATTTGGAGAGAAATCAATATAGTCCTCCCTTCCTTAGGGCTGGGGTTTTTTTTTGCCTACCACCCATACAGGATTCATTCAGGTTCATCCATATAGGGAAATAATTTTCCAAAGAGCCAACTCCTTCTCTGGCAGTGAGTGTGTCCCTCTCTGGGATGACTGGGGTAGGGAATTGGAGGACTTGGCTTGAGCAGGAGGGCCGTAGCTCCCAGCCTTGTTTGCAGTGATGTTCCCTGGGTGCCCAGCATCAGAGATGAAGAATAGAAAGAGATCTTCTGTCTTCCTGCAGTGTATTGATTTTTTGCTCCCTGCTCTGGCCTTTTGCTCATCCTTTTCAGCAGCTGGCGGTGAAATAAAATATAAGGTTTGAAAAACTAAAAATACAAAATGTGACAGCTTCATTGCTCCGAGTGATGGTATTTCGAGGGGACTCGTGACCTGAAAAAATGGAGGCAATGCCATCCCAGCCTCCCTCTACTCACGTGGTGAGGAAGAGAGCGGAGGAAAGGAAGGATTTGGTGCTTGGGTGTGCAGCTTTGTCAACGCGAGGCTTGGGGGCGACCCTGCCCCTTCTGCAGTGGCAGCTCTGGCTTGCTGTGGAGGTTTGGGAATGGAAAGGGATGTCTGCAGTCCCAGGACATGGAATGAGCCATTTTTGTCCCTGCCACACATTTACACAGGACACATCATCCCGCTGTAGCCATCTGAGCAGGGAAGGTGGCTGTGGGACCCTGAGGTGGTGGGAGCAGGGATAAAATCTGGGAGCAGGGATAAACCTAACAGCCCATCGCTGTCGGTACTCGGAGCGTGTTTTAGGGCTATTTACAGGCTTTTGAGTGGTTACTAATTAGCAAGCGCCGCAGCTCACTGCGACACGGCAGCCGGCTTCGTCGGAGAGTGCCCAGCAGGGTTTAAATTACTTGTCATTTGCCTTGTTTTGCTTGGCCATTTGAATGCTTGACTCTCTCCTAATTGGCATCGTAACCGCTGGGGTGACACGCTCAGAGGCTCTTGATTGGATTCCTTATTTTTTTTTTTTTTGAAGGGGGGGAAGCCTGGCAGATGCTGCAGAAATTAAGTAATAGGGTTTAATTCCTCTGTGTTGTTCGAGAGACACGCGATGAGAAGGGAGAAATCCCTTGGGTTTGCCACGTTAGGGTGAACTCAGCCTGGGATTTGGATGGTGCAGGTAGAGTTTAAGCAAAGGGAGTTCATCCCTTCCCTTCTCCCTTGGTGCTGTGGGCTCCTGGGCTTTGGGAAGGATCTGCAAATGTGGAGCAGCAATTCGCACGCTTGGGTTGTAGCAGCAGAGATGGATAGTTCTAGAAGGTGATCCAGGGTTGTGAATGGCTTAATCAGACAGGGAATCACACAGCCCAAAACCCAGGGCAAGCATAAAAACTTCCCCAGGACCACAATGAGCATCACAAGGGATATGGGGTTGGAATTAGAACGTGGAATCCCAGAATGGTTTCGGTTGGATGGGACATGAAAGTCACACAGGTTTGAATGGTGTAATAACAAAATGATCACAGCGTGAAAATGTAGATTTTAGGATTTTTGGTATGGGGGTTATGGGGACAAGATGGAGGAATCTGGGCATGTCCAGCCTTCCTTCTTCTTCTTCTTGTTCTCCATTTCCTGCTGTGATGGTGGCACTTTGGGATTGGTCTAGAGCAGAAGTGCACTGTCTAACATAGGTGATGGGTATTGGGAATTAAGTGTAAATATGTTATACGTAGTTTGTAGTATAAAAGGACAACACAGAGTGTCTGTGGCTGCCCTGCTGAGCAGACCTTGGTGGGGCAGAAAGAAAATTTTATAGATAATAATTAATAAACAACCTCAAGACCGAAAAGTGAAGAGTCCAGACTCGTTCTTCAGCTGTGTGAGCCGAAGCAGAGACACCCTGCACATCTCGGGGCAGCAATTATCAACAGCAACCCGAGAAAAGACCACCAAATTCCAACCTCTCTGCCATCATCTTTAAGGTCCCTTCCAAGCCTGACTGTAGGGGGTGACTGTGTGAGCCCTGCTGCCCATCTCCTGCCTCTGGCTTTGCTGTGAGCTCACAAAGCCCAGGGCTTTGGGATCCCCGTGCTCCTGGGCAGTTTCTGTGCCCACTGCAGAGCCGAGCTCGGCGGTGCACTGTTGTGGTTATTAAATCCGATGGCGATGAATGGGACATGACACCTGTGTATATGATTCAAATCGAGCCATCCCATTACACGGTGTAAATCAATAAACAAAATGTAGCCGCTGACAGCATTTACAGTTCCCCCTATTACTGCCAACCAGCCCATTTTCTGTGCATGAAAGAGGCATTTACACCCCATTTAACTGTGCTTTGATGCGGGATCCTGTTCCCGGGAAGAGGGGAGGCTTTGACAGGTGGCATTAGGAGAAGGGGAGATCTACAGCGCTCATTTGCAGAGACCTGAGCCGAGGGTTGTGAAACACATCTTCACCTGTTTGTGCTGTCCATCACCCTAATTGATGATGTGCAGGGTTGGCAAATAGAGCTTGGACAGGGGAGAGGTGATGCTGGTGGTGTTGGAATACAGCTGTGCTGGCCTTTCCCGGTGGATCTGGAGGGAGGGAATGTTGTTTTCCCTTCTGTCCTAGCTGGGGAATGGTCTTTCTCTCAAGCTGAGTGTCAGGGAGAGAAAGGATGAGGGAGAAGCAAGCTGGGACACGCTCTGAGGGACATCGCTCTTAGAACACCTCAACTGTCCGATTTGATTTTATTTAATGGGCTTTGCAATCTGGTGATTAATCTGGTAATCACAGCAAATGTTACAGTCACGGCTGGCAATAAAAATATAACCTAAAGTAGATAAAACCCCTCTTTTTCTTCTCTTTTCCATTTTTTTTCCCCCGCTGAGAAATTGTCAGATGACATCTCTCCCCTTTATGAGAGGCGGCAGGAGGGAGAGGGAGATGCATGTGAGGGGAAAACCTGATCCTTGCTGCAGGGCTCAGAAAACTTCCAGCTCCTTGCTGGTGCAGAGGGCTCAGCAGTTCCCCCACCACAAATTCAGGCAAAGTGATTTTTGGGGGAGGCATGAATCAGACAGGCTGCCCTTGGAACTGCAAATTGATAGTTTTGTCTCGTCTCCTGGAACTGCACCAAATCGCTGGATTACTCCAAAAAGCACAAGAAAGGCCTGTCTTTCCCTCTGCCTGCCTTTGTTGTTGCTGGATTTTGTTGGTGTTTTGCCACTGCAATTGGCTACGTGGATGAAAAGGGCAGTTTTGTGACCAGGAAGCAGAGACGTGGTTAGAAAACAGCAAACAGGAGGAGGGATTTTACAAAATGTACAGCTTGAACATCCTTTTGTCAGCATAGAGACATAAATCCAGGCACATTTTTCACATTCCTCATCACGTTTTCCTTCAGATTTCCACCAAAAAAGGTCCCTTAAGCCCCAAAACGCGGCTTGGCAGGAGACAGCGCTGGTGTTGATTCTGGAGGAACAGCATTCCCATATGCTTTGCTTAGTCCAGATCTGCTTCCAGTAAATATCCTCAGCAGCCAGGATTGAAGTTCGATTCTCTGCCAGTCATCCTCATCTAAGACTTGCATTTATTTATCCTTTATCACTCCCTTGGCCAGTGTCCGGTGTGACTTCAGCCCTTTCTGTCCCCAGCTCCTCGAGCTTTTATCGTAACTGCCATGGGAATGGTGAGGAGTCTGTCTCCCCTGGTGCTGAGGGATGCCGGGGATGGGGATGGCATTTCCAGACTGACTCAACGCCAGACCTGCAGGCTGGAGCCTGTGGAGATGACAGGGAGAGGGCTGGCAGATAGGGAGCAGCAATGGAGCTCCGGGAAGAAAGGGGAAAGGGGATGTTTCAATGCAACTTCTCATTAGAAAAGGTTAAATATATCAACCCAGAACGTTTCTTCTTATTAAAATGGTTGGGTTTGATGCTTCCTTTCTAATTAGGAGCAAGTCAAGAAAGATTTTGGAACCTTTTGTGTGATTGTGTTTGAGCTGTTTCCCCGCGGACTCGGCAGCAGTTGGCGTTTGCATGGAAGGGCCCTGGGGCTCTGGGTGGGAGCAGTGCCATGTCCTGTCCTGGGGAGGCCAGCAGGAAAAAACAGCCTTAGACTTGATGAGTCTCCAGCCAAAAAAGCTTCAGACAGCACCTCCAGACTCATTAAAGCTCAGGGAAGGTGACCTGGCTCTCCTGCAGCCAGCAGGAAGGGGAGCTGCAGGTGTGTTTACCTGCAGGCTCTGGGAGTTTTGCACCCTCTGGCACCGAGCTGCATCATTAGTGTTGCCTGATTTCCCTCTGCCACCTTGGGAAAGGTGGTTTTTAATGCCTCGGTGTCCTGTGTGCCCTCCTGTGCCCTTCCCCGGGCTGCTGAGCACCATCTTTTAACTTTGAAGGAATTGTCACCCTTCTTATGCATCTTCCCCATCTTTTCTTGGCTGTCTGTCACCTTTTGCTGCCAAATTTTCTGGACTGTGAAATGAAGCTTTTATTATCTTCCGAGAAAGGGGGGGGGGGCAGAAATTAAATTAGTGAAATTAAAAAGATGATGATGATGACGACTGTAACCTGACTTCAACCCTTTTCATTCCGCCTCACATAGCGAGGCAGCCGGCTCTGTTCTGGGGCTTCTGCTTGGATTGCTGGAAAGAACCAAACTTTTACTCTCAAATTAACCTGTCAAATCATATATTTATAAGGGAATTGAAGGCAGGAGAATGAGGGTCCCGGATATTCCCACGCATCAATTAGGGGAAAAATTAATTACAATTTACTGGCATTACCACATTAGAGCTCCCTTGATTGGAGAGCAACTTGCTCTGTGCTCTGGAAAAAGTTAAATTAAGGAGTTTGGAGGGAGGGGGTCTTGGGCTGGTTCTGTGACAGAACCTCCATGAGCAGATACTTGGATTTGGTATCTCCTCAGAAAAAGCTGGTTTGGGATTTGAGTGCATTGGGCACCCCAAAAATTGCTTGTTTGACCTTGACAGAGCACTTGGTTTGGGGCTGAGTGATCTCCAATGCTGACCTTGTCCTGGTCAGCACATCTCACCCCATGCTGGTGCTGCATCCTTGGGCTGATGAGATCCCTGCTTGATCCCATGGCCAGGGAGTCCCAGAGATTCCATCAGATTGTCTGTGGGGTCATTCTGGGGGTTATTGAATATTTCATGGGCCTAAATTAGTGCTGGAAGGAGCCCCCATGCTGTGGTTCCCCAATGTCCCTTGTGTGGCTGCTAAATGGAGAAACCTGGAGAAATGGGACCAGGGGGAATGGCTGCAAAGCTGCTTTTCCATGGGAAAGCCAATCTCATTCCTGCTCCAAACAGCCAGGCCATTAACAATTTGCTGCTACAATAAAAAAGGCTGTGGCACAGGGAGAAGCCACAGGGTGAGGTGAGGCACAGGAACTCCCTCCAATCCCACATTTTTGTGCCATGGAGGCAACAGCAGTGCAGGGAGAAGGCCAGAGGAGGCTTTGATGGGGTCCCGGGAGGAGGGCAGGCAGATTGTGTGCTGCAGGGAGAGGGAGGGATTTCACAAAACTTTGAGGAGTTTGGGAACAGATGAACCTGGCACGTGGCCACCTCCCAAAGCCTGTTGTGGGTTGTGGTTTTTTTAATATTCCTGGCATTGCCCACCAGCAGAGATGAAATTCATAGGCTCATAAAGCCCAGATTCTGGGATCAAAACTAAGGCAGTGATGTGTCAAATCCAGAGTGGGAATGGAATTGTGGTACTGGAAATCACCCTGGGACAGAGTGAGCATCCCTGGGAGCTGGGAGCAGTGTGCCTGCAGGGCTTTGTCCTTTGTGGGAGTGCCTCTTTTCAGGTAGCTGGGACAGGGATATTCAATATTTGCCCTGGGAAGGTGAGATTGGGTGTCAGAACCCAGAATATCCCTCTGTCTGTCCTGAGCAGCCAAGACCCTGCCAGGGGGCTCAGAGACCCTGGCACAGAGCCCAAGATGCCTCTGTGGTTTTGATTATGACCCATGGAGCAAATTACCAACTTTGTATGAAGATCAGCAAGCCACAACAGTTTAGGCAGAATATTAGTGAAGTTATCACGGGGTGGAAAAGTCGATTTTAGGGTTTCTGGTATGTGGATTCAGGAGGCAAGATGGAGGAATCTGGGCGTGTCCAGCCTTTCTCCTTCTTCTCCTTGGCCTCCATCTTCTGCTGTGATGGTGGCACTTTGGGATTGGTTTAGAGTAGGAGCTCACTGTCTAACATAGGTGATAGGTATTGGAAAGTAATTGTTAATATCGTACACATAGTTTTTAGTATGAAGAAATAACAGTGCCCTGGGGGCAGGCAGAGTGCCTCAGACTGTCTTGCTGAGCTGACTGTGGCAAGGCAGGAGAAAATTTTTTATAGATGATATACAATAAACAACCTTGAGACTGAGAAATGAAGAGCCCTGACTCCTTCTTCAAGGACCAAGCTGGGAAAAGAGACATTCCAACTTTTCTCGGAGTCGCTCTGACCAGCAGAGATCCCAACAATTGGGTGCTTGGAGCAATGGTCCAGCTACTGGGACCAGTCCCAGACTCCTCATTTGTCAATCCCTTGCAGAACAAAGCTGCTTTACGGCTGGGGTGTGCCACCTCTTATCAAGGACACTGCAGCTGTGGCATGAGGTGCCAGGGACCCTGTGGGATGGAGGGAGAGCCCAGGGCTGTGCTCTCATTCCCTGTGTGCCTGTGCCAGGGAGAGCAGGATGCAGCCCTGGAGCTGCTGCTGTGCCTGAGGCCATGCAGGCTGGCCAGGCTTGGGATGTGTCGGAACTCAGTGCATCCCTCTGGGTGTCCAGAGTTGCTGAGGACCCTGCCGGGGGGCTCGGAGACCCTGGCACACAGCCCAGAGCACCTGGGGATTTGATTATGACCCCTGGAGCAAGTTACCAGCTTTTTATGAGGACCTGAAAGTCACACAGGTTTGAATGGTGTAATAACAAAATTATCACAGGGTGAAAATGTAGATTTTAGCATTTTTGGTATGGGGGTTATGGGGACAAGATGGAGGAATTTGGGTGTGTCCAGCCTTTCTCCTTCTTCTTGTTCTCCATTTTCTGCTGTGATGTTGGCACTTTGGGATTGGTCTAGAGTAGAAGTGCACTGTCTAACATAGGTGATAGGTATTGGGAATTAAGTGTAAATATGTTATACGTAGTTTGTAGTATAAAAGGACAACACAGAGTGCCTGTGGCTGCCCTGCTGAGCAGATCTTGGCTGGGCAGAAAGAAAATTTTATCGATAAGAATTAATAAACAACCTCAAGACCGAAAAGTGAAGAGTCCAGACTCGTTCTTCAGTTGTGTGGGCTGAAGCAGAGACACCCTGCACATCTCGGGGCAGCATTAACAACCAAAACCCGAGAGGGATGGATACATGGATGGAGGGTCCTGTACCCTCCCCATGGGCTGTCTTGGCCATCCCAGGTGTTTCTGGGGTTGTTCCCTCTGTGGGGCTGTCCCCACATTGGTGACCAGCCCTTGCTGCTGGCAGTGAAAGCAGCCCTGAGCTGCCAGGACAGCTCTCAGCAGCAGCTCCAGGTGGATTTACACCAGGGAAGGATCCAGCCCTCGTCAGGAGCTGAGGGTGGGAGAGACACTGGGGTTAGGGACCCCGAAAGCACAAACATCCCTGTGACAAGCTGTTTGAAGCCAGGCTGATCAGAGAAGGTGACAGCCCTGCCACATCTGGGAACAGTTTCTGTGTCCTCCTTGCTGACAGGAGGAGTTTGATTCCTTTAATATTTGATGTGTTCTGTCTTTTGCAATATTTGTTTTTGGCGTTGTGGGTTTTGACTTGTTTTATGTTTATTTTTTTTTTTTTTAACTCTGCTGCTCCTCAGTACCAGCTGCCCATTTGCCATAGGCATGGGAGCTCTGCAGAGCCAGGGGAGGGCAGGCAGTGTGACAGCAAATGTGACACCTGGGGGCCTGGAAACTCTGCCTGACCTGTGAGATTGCTGCTGCTTCTCCTCATCTCCCTTTTCAGCTGGAGTTAGGGGTTATATTCTTCCTGTGTTCAAGAACAGGCAGAGGATGCAAATAGGACTTTAATGCTCCTCCTGCCCCCCATGTCACTCTGCCTGAAGCTGGGGGTGCCAACAGGGAGGTGACCTCTTGCATCACCTGGCCTCAGATCCCTTCTTCCCACCCTGGTCCCCTGCTTGGTCCCATTCCTGCTGCAGATGGGCAGAGCTCCCACTGGAGAGCAAATTTCCTGCAGCTGGGACAACTTCTGCTCTCCTGATGGCTTTTTTCCCTCTCCTGGGACATCCCTGCAAAGGAAAACCTTCACATGTCTTGAAATGCTGAGCTGAGGGTCTGGGAGGGGAGGGCAAGAAGAGTGTGCTGAAGTCACCTGGGGGGATCTTTTTGGGAGTCTCTGTCACAGAAACAATAATGAAGGGTCTGGAGAAGCTCTGAAGGCAGCAGGACAGGGGGCCTGTGTGTTTTGGAGGGGCTCCTGGAGCAGGACTGAGCTGAGGAACATGTTCCCTCTGACAGGGAGCTTTGCTTGGTGATGTGCAGCCCATATTCCCAGCAGGAAGGCAGGAGCAAGACCCCAGAGAGGAGGAGCAGAGGCTGTCCCAGGCTCGGAGCTGGCAGGGCGAGCTCTCTGCCACACAAAAGGCTTCCCCCATTGACACCAATGCACGTGGGTGCCACAATTACTGCAGGCTCTGACATCTGAAAGGAGCAGAGCCACCCTTACTGTAATTCCCTGCCACTCTGATTGCAGGGCAGAGCAGGGAAAAGTCAAATTACCCAAAAAAGCAAAAAGGGAAAGCAATGAAGCTCTGCCTCTCTGAGGGAGGTCAGGGTGGTGTGGGGCAGGACAGGAGACCCAGCTGCTCTTCTGCCCTTGCCATACCCAGGCAATGTTGTCCAAGCTCCAGTCTGAAGGTCTTGCCTTGGGCATGGTGGGATGGGGAGGTTCACCTCTGCAGGATTTGGAGGCGTGGATGCTGGTGTGAGCCAGGCCAGAGCAGGACAAATCCAGGACGTTCCCTCACGGGCATTTGCTTGGGCAAATTTCTTCTGAGTGGGTTCTGAAGGAGTGGGGCTGACATGGGAGTTATCTGGGCTGGGTGGAGATTACTGCTGCATGGCTCGGGGTCAGGCAGACAAATCCTGCTTTCTGGTTGCTTTCTGAAAGCCCAGCATGACGTGCCTGACAGCAGAGCTGTGACTTGAGCCTCCTAAGCTGAGCAACATGAATTTCCTCTTTCCCACTCCAAGTGTCGGCCGTCTCTGCCCGAGGGTGCTGGACAGCTTAACTCCAGCTCCAGCTTGCTATCAGACTCTCTCTCTAACTTGCTTTTGAGGCTTTCTGCCTGCATTTCATGCGGATTTTGCTCCTGCCCAGCAGCTAGGAGGAGGAGGAAAGCATTGCCCCACATCTGACTGCTCCTTTGCAGCCACTGCATCTCCCCAAATCCCCCCTGAGTACATGGGGAGGGACCCTGGGTAGGCATCACTGCTCTCCTGCTTTTCCCTCCCTCCTCCTTTTCCTCCTTTCAAGGTGCATTTCTACATCTGTTGGATGCAGCAGCGTGCCAGCTCGGTTAATTACAGTCTGCTTTCCTGAATTCCCCTGTGGAATTCCAGCTGGATAACAGTATCCTTCACTGGTGAGCCTTAAAGAATCACAGGCAGCCAGACCCCTCTGCCTTTGGGTGTAAACGTGGGTTTGTGATGCTCAGAGCTCCCCAGGGCAGCAGCAGGGATGTGGTGGTGTGTGACGGCGTTCACAGGGGTCTTAGGTTGAGGGAAGAGACGAGGATCTGACTCCATGTTTCAGAAGGCTTGATTTATTATTTTATGATATATATTACATTAAAACTATACTAAAAGAATAGAAGAAAGGATTTTATATAAAGGGCAGCCTCCTTTATCAGAAGGCTAGTTAAGAATAGAATAGGAAGGTTTGTGGCTCAGGCTCTCTGTCTGAGCCAGCTGGACTGTGATTTGCCATTAATTAGGAACAACCAACATGGGCCAATCACAGATGCACCTGTTGCATTCCACAGCAGCAGATAATCAATGTTTACATTTTGTTTCTCAGCTTCTCAGGAGAAAAAATCCTAAGGAAAGGATTTTTCATAAAAGACGTCTGTGACAGTGGTGGTTATCCCTGAAGGCTTGAGAGCTGCTGCCTTGCCTGATCCCTCTGGGAAGGAGCTGGCATCTGTCTGTCCAGGAGAGCAGCCAGCAGGGATGGTGGGAAATATGGTCCATGGGAACAGAGCTGGAAGCCACGAGGCTCACAGGAGGTGGATGAAAACACTTTGAGCTGCTCTAATGCTTAAGTGGACAAGATAATGGGATACTTTTTTCCCTTATTGGCCCACCAGATAAGTCGCTAATACAGGCGATTTCCAGCAGCGCCTGTGATTTGCATGGATACAAAAGAGCGAGATTTTCATTATTTGGTGGGGTGCTGCTTGATCAAGGGCTGCAGAGAGGAACTCGGGGCTGATTTGGTGCACTATTTATGGTCCTTCATTAGCAGCTGGCAGGAGCTTTGTCCCGCCTCAGCTCCGAGTGTCTCCAGCGTATCGTCAGCACAAGAGGAGCATTTTGCCTGAGTCTTGTTGGATGATAAAGTTATCAGCACTCACAGTTACTTTGCTGCAGCTGTGGGCCCCAGATCAGAAGGTTTTGGAGGCAATGGGTGTGATTTTTGTTTAAAAAAGTGCTCATCTACCACAAAATGATGAGAGGTGAGGTTGATGTCTGGAGAAGAGCAGCTTAGGAGGTGCTGGCACAGGAATTCCTCTCTCCATCACTTCCTGCTCCATCTCTGGCTCATTCCAGGCCAGCCAGGCAGAGGAAGGACACCCTGAGTCCCCCAAATCTCTCACTCATTCCCTGCTGGCCTCCAGCTCAGCAATCCTGGGGAAGCAGTGTGCTCCTGCAGACCTGCTTAGCTCGTACTCTAAAGCAGCTTTTCTTTGCTCTGACTGATTTTTCCGCACTCTCTCTCTCTCTCGGGAGGACGATGTAATCTCTTCCCTTATTGACACTCTTGGCAGATCCATATGGAGAATGCAGTCTGGGGGTGATGCTGCAGTCCAGGAGCTGGGCCAACAGGGCACTGAAACCCCATAATTTGGGATTGCAATTCCTGCCTCCTCAGAGGGATGAGAGCAGTGTCCTGGGGGTCTTTGGTAATACAGATCACTCAAAAAGGGTTTCTCATGCTCTGGCATCCCAAATCTATAAACAGCAGAGGCTTTGGTCAGCTTATGTTAGGGGAATCTGTCCTTTCCACCCCATTCATCAGAGCTTTGGGGTTCAGGGCTGCTGGCAAGAGGCAGGATTTGCTATTCAAGGCACAGGGGCAGGAAAGCATAGCCTGAAAGGTGTCAGTGCAATCTCACTGGCCTTTGTGCCTTTATTTATCTGAAATCCCACAGAGCTGTCCTTCACTGCAGCTTGGATGAAAATTCATCTGATTGTGGTGTGGGTTTTGCAAGGTGTTTTTTTTTATTTAAGGCCCCAGTTACTGTGACAGTGCACGAATCTCCGTCTGCCTTCTCCTTCTAATGAGAAAGTTTGTCTGAGTATTTGGAGGTGAAGCAGAGCTTTCCTAGGGAAGGAAAGCTGTGCTTCCAGGCAGGGCTTTATTGCCCATAAGCAGGCTTTCTCCTGTGCCACTCCTGTCCGTGAGCTGCTCTGAGCCAAATCCAGCCCTGGTTATTGTGCAGAGTAATCATAGAAGTGTCTCATTTAAACTAGGAGTGAACTGAGGCCAAGAAATAACTCTCCAAAGAATCAGCCTCATCTTCTCCACCTGCCTCTCCTTGCCCCATAATCTGCCTTGGGAAGCTTGAGGGAGTGCAGTATCTGATCCTTCAACCCACAGGAGGCAGGATTGGTGTGCAAAGGGTGCAGGCTGGAGGCTGCCCAGAAGCCCCAACCTCCTTCTGGCCACTCTGCCGTGGGCAGAGCCAAGGTGGGCTCTGGAAAGGCTTGCAAGCTTTCAGCAGGTGAGAGAGCACACGGGGGTCTGGGCAGGGCAGAGCCAAGGAGGGGGGGAGGGAGGAGGGAGGGTCGTGTGACAGCTCTCGGGGCCGGCCGGCCCTTTGGCATATGGAGCCGTTGTGCTTGGGTGCTTCGTTTTAAAGAATTTTCAAAGAGCCCGTCCATCTGGGCCCCCTCGCTGCTGCCGGCGCGGCGGGGCGCCGAGCAGATGGTTTGCAAACAAAACAGCTTCGGCTCAGGAGGGGAAGGAGACCTGTCCAGAGGGGCTGGAGCTCAGCCCCAGCTCCGCAAGCGGGGCGCTGGCAGCGGCATTTCCCCACGACAGGCAGGTGTATGGCTGTGGGCAGGCAGGCTCTGCTGCTCTTGGAGGTGTTGGTGCCCCTGCAAACCTGGTGGCTGCACTGTGAGGGCTCTGATCCCAAATCCTGCCCTGGAGAGCTGGCTGGGAGCTCTTGGCTGGGAGCTGCTTGTTCCCTGTGCCTCGCATCCCTGTCCTCACGCACAAACGCTCCCGAATGCGGGATCGCTTTGCAGAGGTCGGTGCTGAGCAGTTTAGGGAATGGCTTGATCTGCTGCTCGCAGTACCTGAGCTTTCCTTGAAAATCCTTCAGCCATCCAGCCGCTGACCCTGAGATGTGACAAGCTCACAGCTCTTGCCAATAAAGCAGCGACTCGGTTTGAATAATATCTGACAATTACGTGCTGAGCCCCAGCATTATGCAATATTTATGCATGTGTCTGGACTGTAAAACAGTGATTATCTAAAAGGAGTAATTGTTTGCAGTCTTACACTGAATTTCTTTTCTTCTTTGGCCTTGGAGAGCCACACTGTTAATCAGCAGCACGGCACTCGTTAAACGCTTCCACTGAAACCAGCCCCACCATTAGCCCAGCAGGGCTCTGAGCAGTGTCTTGGTGCAGTGGCACGAGGTTCTGTGCACAGAGCTTTATTTCACTGCCTTGGGCTGGTGGATTGCTCATGCTTGGAGAGCCAGGTGGGTGAAGAGGGCCAGCACCCACCCCTGCTGGCTGAGTGTGCGTGGGATAACAGGCTTTGATGTGCTGAACAGAGAGGTGCCCGGGCAGAAGGGCTGAGCCCAGGCACCCAGCGAGGCTTTTCACCCTCCCTTTCCCTCCTGGACACTCAAAGGCGCTCCCGTGCCCTTGGAGCAGAGCAGTGATTGAAATCTCTCTTTGTTCCTCGCTCCCTCCACCACAGCAGCTGCCCTTTGGTTTTTTTTCCTCCTCTTCTCTTCTTTTTCCAAGTGTTGTCGGCTGTCAACCTGGGCCGAGGAGGGAGTCAAAGCTGAAGAGACAAATGCGGGCTGTCACATCGCAGGGGTGGGGTGGGACAGAGAGGGCAGCCCGGCCTCCTGCCCCATGGCCAGCAGGAGGAGGGACTGCCCAGCACATGGGAGCCCCTGGCACGCTGGGGCCATGGAGGTGATGCTTGTTTCTGTAGCACAGAAGAAAAGCCTCTATTTTGAGGAGAAAAAGCAAGCTTTTTCCATCCTTTTGGTGCTCTGCAGAGGTGGCAGCAGGGCAGCAAAATGTTTTCCAGCTTGCATTCCGGTGACAGCATGGTCACAAGGTTTGGCACGGGATATATCCCAGTGCAATTCCTGCAGGAGGCTGGGATTCGATGGGGAGAAAGGCTCAGGGGACCAGGCAGTGGAGACAGACAATGTGCCTGGTCAGCAGAACAGGCAGTGGAGCTGGAGAGGCCAGGATTACTGCTGCCACAGCTTGTTAACATAAACTAATACAGGCTGCTGCGTTGGACGCAGGGAGATAGGAGGGAGAAAAATGGGAAGCGTGTGCAGGAATAAGGGCCCAGATAATGAAGCTGGCAATGAGAATGCAAAGCAAAACAAAACAGGAAGAAATGCTGTTGTTGCAGACTCCAGGCTCTGTCTGCTTTAGCTTCTTGCTGCTTCTCAAAGACTTTATTCGTGGCTGGCATGGTGCTTTCCACAATGCTGGGGTCGCTGCTTCACCCCCAGAGCTGTGGGAAGAGAGGATGAGTGTCCTGTTTAAGGCCTCAATGGCACTAACATTGACTCAGCCAGAGTGTCCCACTACCACAGAGGGGTGTGAGCTGGGTGATGCTGCCCAGCACCTCCTGGGACAGGATCTTACAGCAGGAGACACATTATCCATGACCAGGATGCGTTACATGCCCTTCCCAGCCTGTGCAGGAGTAGTTCCCTGCTGCTGAAGTGGAAGAGCCAGCAATGAAATGGCTTTTGCCAGTGGCTTTTTGGGCAGCAAAAAGCAGAGCAAGGCTGTAGTTATTCCTGAGAAATTTGGGATGAGAGGGCTCCTTGCACATCCTGACAAGGGAGGGATAAGGAAATATGAGATGCAGGTGTCACCCTGGGATGTGCTGTGGCAGAGATCACCACACTGAGCTGTTGGGTTACAAGAGGGCAGGGGATCTCCACCCCACTTTTTAGGTATGAAAAGCATGGAGAGAAGTTTGCTGTGGAGTGTGGGACCAGACACCCACCCTGGCAGCATGGGGCCAGCCCTGCTGAAAGGCAGCACTGGTTTTTATGAGGTGTGCTGCCTTCCTGCCTAGAGGGTCCTGCCTTCTCACAGGTCCCTGAGCCGTGGACAATTCATCTGGTTTTATGGTGATGATGGAAGAATCCAATCTGCAGCCTGTAGCTGGAAAGTTCAGAGCCACGCAAGGCTGGCTGGGGAAGAGAGCAGATTTTATTGATGGCCTGGGCTCCTGGATGTTGTGTGGGAGGAATCTTGTTAATGGGTCCCTTGGGCCATTGCCTCCTGACTCTGCCATATCTCCTTATTCACCTGCCTTGGCTCTGATAGTGTCTTTTTTATTTTGCCCTTTTTTTTTTTTACTTTTTTCCTGCTCTCTTTTGATGTTGCAAGGGCTTTTAAAATGCAGCAGGAAGGGAGGATGTGGGGCTGACCAAGGCACCTGCCAGTCCTTTGCCATCCCTCATGATGTGCCCTTCAGCATCAGAGATCACCAGAAAAGATGTCCTGGGCTTTGTGATGTGCCTCTGACAACACAGAGCGATGGCCTTGGCTCCAAGGTGACCAGGGAGCTGCTGATGGGCTGCAGCCCCATCAGTCTCTTGTGTCGGTTGAAGGGGTGGAAGGATGATCACTCACTGCTCACCTTCCTGAAGTCATCCCACGGCCGTGCTCTGCAGCCGGAATTGTGCATCCTCATGGGAGCAGTGCTGCCGCTGGAGCCTCCTGGTTGGTTGTTGGGGAAGATGAAACAGGAAAGCCTTATCAGTATGGTTGCCTGGCAAAAGATTTTGAGAATATGGAAACTATAAGCAAGATTGAAATGAAAGCAAGCTTTGAGATACCTCAGTTACTGAACAAGTGAAAAACAATGGTGTGGCTGGCTGAAGGTGATCCCCTTTTGATGGAATAACACCCTCTGCTTGCAGACAGGCCCAAGGGTCAGAGCAGACCCTGCCAGCTTGGCAGAAGGGACCCAAAGAGGAGTTTTTAGGGTTTAAAATTTAATGCAGTATGGTAAAGTAATGATTCTTATAGGCTGTATGTAAATGCTATAGGATTTGTATCTTGTACTAGATTGGTTAGTGAGAATCAGAATATTCAATACAGAAGATGATTTATGGTATTGTAATGGGAACCTCGCTCTCTTACCCTTTTGCTCTCATACCTTTTTTACTCCCTTACTCTCTCACCCTCTCATCCTCTCTCCCCCTCTCTTCTCTCAGCCCTGCTCTGAGCTGTGTTTGGCAGCTCCCAGCAGGGCCCTGCACCCAGGCCCTTTGCAATAACCCACAAGTTCCCAGCCCTGGCTGCAGAGATCTCTCATCTCCGTCCGTCCCCACTGTCCTACCCCCTGACGCTCCTACAGTTGGTGTCATGGGGTGTGCAGATCAGGCTCCACTTTCTGGCCCACTTTTGATAATTAATTGATAGTTGAAAATGTTTGACAAACAAACAGCAAACAGGAATCAAACCCGCTCACGTGCGCATTAACATTTCATGGCGCCTTTCTTGTTTGTTTGCTTTTAAATCACAAAACGCTGTGATACATTTTTAATCGAAAGCACTATTGGCTGTTGCCATCGCTGTTCCGATAACTTCAGTGATGAAAAAGAAGTTCAATGCAGAAATGTAATGGGATCTTTTAGGAGGTGGGCGATGGGTTCGTGACAACCGTTTTCACTTCTACAAAGAGCATTTTTGTCAGGGAGAAATATACTTAAAAACATTCTTATTTGAAGACACTCTCAGAGCTCTCTGGATGCTCTTTGATGGCTCTCAGCATGGCAGAGCAGCGCACGATGGGCTGTGTGTGGTGGGAAGGTGGGGGGTGATGACTGACTGTGTTTGGTGTCCCCAGGGCAGGGTCCTCAGCCCCTCGAGGGGTTACTTCCTTGCAATCATGTTTTTAAACCCTCCTTAAGGTGCTCTCAGAAGAAAATCCTCCCTCCTGGCTAAACCCAGTGACTTGCAGAAAACAGCCTTATCTTGAAAGCTTAACTAAGGTTTTTTCCCCCCTCCTATGAAGGCAGGAGATGAAAGGCATTTGTTTGTGTACATCTGTGTGGGAATGCAGCACAGTAAATAGTGGGTAGGGAATATTAATACAGGACTAAACCCATCCCTGGCACGAATCACAGGGAGGACATATGTTGTGACAACTTTCCTAAGGGGGTTCTGGCCAAGGTAGATACCGAGTGTTCCCCAGAGGGAAGGAGGAGGGAATGACAGCTCTTTTCTTTCCAAGACTGATGTAATTAAGGAGTTATAATGTCCTTTAACTTCACTGCCCTTGGCACTCTTGTGCACTGGCGTATTTATTTATTATTTTTTTTAGCACTGATGAGTGACTAATAGGGTTTATGTGAAGAGGCAGGAGGCCCTGAAATACAGTTCAGCACTGTGCAGAGGGAATGTGGTTTTATTTCCCTGGGATTGAGCATCCATCCATCCATCCATCCATCCATCCATCCATCCATCCATCCATCCATCCACCTTCCCTGAGCGTGAGGTTAAACCCTCTGTCCTTCCCACTGTCGCTTAACACACCGAACTTTGTCAAGAGAAGCTTACTTTAATTTAATAGAAAAATACATTATACATAATGTTCCCCATAATTTTCCCTCTGATCTGAAGGAGAATCTGCTGGTCTGCCCAACCCAGCCCAATACCTGCGGATTTGTTGCTGCATGGTTTAAATAATAACAATAACAATACCAGTGGCAATAATATCCTTTGCTGCTGTCCTTGAGTGACAAAGATGATGGAAAATGAAGTTGTAGATAGCTGGAGATGACAATGTGAGTATGCTCTACCCATCTTCCAGGTTATTAGCAGGTGTCAGTCACTGGAAGGAATCTAATAATTTCCAGATGCAGTGGTGTCTCCAAACGTCAGCTGTGCTGCTGTGGCTGCAGAAAGCAAATGGTTTTATGGGCTCAGTTCCCATTTCTGCTCAGTCTTGTTAGAGAGGCTGTAAGGGTGCAGTGTCCGTGGCCACGTGGCATTGTTCGCTGCAGTGGGGTCCTGACATGGCACTCATGGGTGTCACCATGTCACAGACAGCACCTGCTACTTGCTGCTGCTGTGGACTTTCACCACCCAGCCTTTCCTTCCTTGCCCTGCTAATGGCCCTTACCCAGTTATCCATCCTGGATAAATCTGGGGAATCCCCCTCTGGATGGAGGGGGAGATAGAGTGATGGTGAGGCTGTCACTGCTGAGAAAGGGGGAGCACAAGGGGTCTGTTTGTCCCTCTCCCCATCCCCATGGATGTGTTGTGCGTTTCTTGAGCTCTTGTGGAGTAAGCCATGAGGGGACAAATTGCTCCCTTGGACAAATTGCTCCCTTGGAATCAGCATCCTGATGAGAGTGCTATAAACAGGCACTAATAATCCCTTCCTGAGTGAACACCACACGCACCATGGGTGCCAAGGCTCGCTGCCCTGGGGAGGGCTGCTCCCACATGCCTTCCCTGGAAAGTCCAGCCAGTCGGGAGGAGACAGGGAGCCACAGGAGTTCATTGTTTTCCAAGCAGGCGGTGCTTTGCGAGCTTGAAGTGAGCACCAGATGGGCAGAGATGATGAAAGAGGCATCGGCGTGAAAGGCTTCCCTCTAGGGTGTTAAATATTACATTCCCCGAGCCCACCGAACTGTTGAAACCAATAGAACTAATTAGGGAGCCGGTGCCGGGGGAAGGACACGCTGTGGCTGGCGGCTGGAAGTGGTGCCAGATCCCACAGAACCCTCCCTTTGTCTGTCCCAGTGCCTCTCCTGAGCGTGGCAGACAGGGCACACCGTCCTTAGGGGGACAGCACTGGAAAGGGAGCATGTCCCCTGTCCCAGGGCCACCTTCTAGCGTGGATGAGGGCTGGGAAGCAGAGGGGACAGCTGACTCCTGCGCAGCAGGCTTGGCTTCCCCGCATTTTCATCTGCTGAGCAGACTGAAAAGATGCCAGGGGTGTTTGCACAGCTTTGGAGAGCTGTCCTGTGGTCATGGTGAGCTCTGCCAGGAGTTTCCAGGGGAAGAGAGTAGAGCAGGGCTGGGTGGGTAATAGGGGCTCTGGAGAGAGTGTTCAAGTCACCATCACTGTGTGCCTGCTCCTCTTTTCTGGTGACAAGCCAGGCTCTGTAAGCAGAGCACTCCGGTGACCCCATCAGCACAGGCTGACCACCAGGGTTTGGCTGGATGTCAGACCTTGGCCCCTGACTATCACATGCTGCTCAACAGGGAAACAGCAGTGCACTTCAGCTCCCCAAAATCCATCTTTCCCTGGATTTCTGTCTCTGCTGGGGGAGCTTCTGCCCCAGAATGCGGGAGAGCCATGAGGGAGGGTAAATCCATCCCTTTGCCCTTGTCAGTGTGGGGTCCTGTTCTCTTAATGGGTTTGTTCAGCCCATGTGCCAGCAGCTGCCCTGGAAGAGGGCAGGATTATCCAAGCCAGCCCGTGCCATCTGTGCCCTCAGCCAGAGCTGCTTCATCTCTGTGCTGCACATGCCCCTCTGCCCCTCCCTCCCTGGCAGCCCTTGCACTGGAAATAATAATAATAAAAATAATAACAATAATAATAGCAATAATAAAAACAATAAAAGAAAAGGAATTAAGACAAGCAAACATAAAGATGAGTTGTTGCATGGCTCCTGTGCCGATTCTGATCTCAATGTCAAGGGAGCATCATTCCAGCCTAATGGCATCTTCCTGTGGAAGTGCTTTGTAGCAGTCATAAATAAACATGCTGGGTGAAAGGCATGATAACAAAAAAATGGAAACTGAGGCGCCCAGGATCTTTATTATTGAGCGGACAAAGCATCTGTGATTAGCAGGAACAGGGGAGAGGAGAGGGTAAAAATAAAAGGTGGCCGATTGTGTTGCTGCCTTGTCCGTGTCAAGAGAGGATCTGGCTGTGGTAGGTTGACAGGTTGTCTGGATAAATAGTTTGGGGGCAGAACACACATTTCTGATGGAACTTTCCTTTTTTACAGCTGAGATCAGGAGCTCCAGAGGTACTGTCAAGGACAGACGAAGCTCTATAAATCAGGACAGGCTTTTTTGTCTGTCTGAAAAGTCTTATCTCGGAGTTCGTCCAGGCAATTTTTTGAGGTCTCTCTGGCTTCCTCCCTTCTCCTTATCAGAGCGCCACAGCTTTAAATGCAGATAGATACCCTCTAATGGAAGCACAAGCCAGAGCCCTCACTCCTTGTAAGTGCCAGCTCGTAATTTAGTTGTGTGCCCTTTGGCACGGGCGCATCCATCACAGGATGGAGGCAGCGTCACCTCCCGGTGCTGCACCGGGGACTGCGGTGCCAGCGGGGGCTCAGCACTGAAGGGACCCCAGGGATCCTGCCCTCCTTGCTCAGTGTGGGGCGAGCCACCTGTAAAATGGGCTGAGCCTCTCGGGTTTTGGTTGTTAATTGCTGCCCCGAGATGTGCAGGATGTCTCTGCTTCGGCCCGCACAACTGAAGAACGAGTCTGGACTCTTCACTTCTTGGTTTTGAGGTTGTTTATTAATTCTTATCTATAAAATTTTCTTTCTGCCCAGCCGAGATCTGCTCAGCAGGGCAGCCACAGGCACTCTGACCACCCCCGAGGTGGTGTTGTCCTTTTATATTACAAACTATGTATAACAAATTTATTAATTCCCAATACCTATCACCTGTGTTAGTGCACTTCTACTCTAATCCAATCCCAAAGTGCCAATATCACTGCAGAAAATTGAGAACAAGAAGAAGAAGGAGAAAGGCTGGACACACCCAAGTTCCTCCATTTTGTCCCCATAACCCCCATACCAAAAATCCTAAAATCTACATTTTCACCCTGTGATCATTTTGTTATTACACCATTCAAACCTGTGTGACTTTCATGTCCTCATACAAAGTTGGCAACTTGCTCCAGGGGTCAAAATCAAATCCCCAGGTGCTCTGGGCTGTGTGCCAGGGTCTCTGAGCCCCCGGCAACTCTGAACACCTGGAGGGATGGACTAAGTTCTGACATGAGCCCAGTGGGGTTTCTCACTCTGTGGTTGTGTTGAGGGGATTAAGGAGTGGTAAAGAAATCCTGCCTGGTGTCTGAGGCAGCAGGGTGGAGATGGGAAAGGTGGAGAGCAGCCATTCCTCTGAATTTTTTTAGTTATTCTCTTGCCGTGTCTTTCCCCCTTATACACATTTTGTATTTAAACCAAATGAGTTGGGAAGGAAGGGTTGATTTTTGGCTGGCCGTGATCCAGAGGGATGTCATGCACCCGGAATCAGAGCTCAGCGGGATGAAAACCGACATGGGGTTTGATGGGGGAAGCTGTCAAGCCACCCCTCGGCTGTGGAGCCCTACCCAAACCTCCTCGAACCTTTTGAAAATCACTTGTCACCTTCCCTAACAAACAGTGCACAGCTAATGGCGACACTTCAGCATTCCCGACAGCTCCAGATTGTTAATTCCCCCTGTTTTCCCCCCTGAATGGCGTTTTGCCTTCTGGCTAAAGCAGCGTGGCTGCATCAGCCCGTGAGCTCCTCACCTGTGGACGTGTGAAGGGGGTTTAATAGGTTTCTTCTCTTTGCCCCACTGGGCTGTGACCAGGAGGGGAGACAGAGCTGCCTGAGTCACTAATTGCTTTGGCCCTGCAACTCCCGAATGATGGAAAAGATTAAGAGGGAAGGAAAACAGCCATTCTATCTCTTTCTTGAAAAAACTTGCAGCATGAAAGGCTCATTAACATCATTAATGTTTCATTAACCTCTAGCCAGACAAATAAGCTGGAGGTAATTTAACAGTACGGGGAAAAAAAAAAATAAAAAGAAAGAAAATTAAAAATTACCCAGGTGTAGGTGACATTCTCCGGTTTACCTTCACTGTGGGTTTTTGGAGAGGTGTGGGCTCCTCTTCCTCCCTGCCTGGCTCTTGGAGCCGTGCCAGCGGCTCCGGAGGGCTGCAGGTAATAACGAGCGGGGAAAGTCATTGATTGTGACAAAATGGGATTCATTTGAACACAGCAACATCTGAAATCTCGCAAAGGAACAGTGCTCCGCACAATGCCGGCTTTAGAGGAAAAAAAATCTGGAAAAAAAAAAAAATGAAGGGGGAAAAAATCCGTGGCTGCAAAATGACTTTCTTTGTTTGAGTTAAAGGCTTTCTCCCCTTGTTAATTTTGGTTGGGTTTTATTTGATTTTTATCTCTGCCCAAGTTTACATGCTCCACCACCATCCTGCTCATCCCAAATCCATGTGGGTGTGTACACACCGGGAGAGGGATATTTATACACATGCAAACACTGGTGCTTTGTTAGCCCACTTGTAACTCACTGCTTCCTTCTCAACTGAGCAAGATGTAGGAAAAAAATCATTGTTAATCTGAAGGTGGGTTAAAAAATCTGCAGTATTTTTTGACTCTTTGCTGTGTTATAGTCTGTGAGCTTCCAGAATTGTCTGATTAATCTGGGTCGTACATGAGCAAGTGACAAGAGAGATTTTCTGCCTGTAAGAGAGCAGAGAATAAGGAAAATCAGCCAAAGGGAGAGGTCTGTCCCCATTCCCAGTTCAGAGGGATGAAGGGGATTGGTTTAAGGTGACCCTGAGGAGATCCTGGTGGAACTGAGAGTT
This sequence comes from Ammospiza nelsoni, assembly GCF_027579445.1. Lineage (NCBI taxonomy): Eukaryota > Metazoa > Chordata > Aves > Passeriformes > Passerellidae > Ammospiza > Ammospiza nelsoni. Next base: position 3,539,335 of record NC_080656.1, on the reverse strand, counting down.
GAATGTGCTCCTCACGGATGGTCATCCCCTGATTTCTACTGGTTCTCCTGTCTCACAAACAAGACCCTGCACAACTTTGCAAGGTTTGCCTGTTCCTGGGTGATTTTTGCTCTGTGGAGTTTGGACCAGCCGCTTTCCTGCTGTGATCTGTGGGGAAGGACGAGGAGATCTTTGCTGCTCTGTTCACTCTAATCCCAAATCCTGTATTTGCTCTATTTGCTCTGTTTGGGGCTTTGGATAAGGTGCCTGATTTCCATGGCTCTGTTTTCCTTGGTTATATAATGTTAATAACTCTCCCAGAGCTCAAATTAGTCCTCATGAAGATCTTTAAGTGTGAAGTACAACATTAATGTAAATTTTCCTGTCTTTGCCCACTCCTGTGCTGGGACAGGAGGTCTCAGCCAGGTGAGTGGATGTTTCGTGAGCTGAGGTTGGGATCAGGCTGATATCCAGCATGAGGGAGGGATGGGAGGTGCTCAGTAACATTGAACCACCTGCTTTAGCTGCTCACACTTGCTTTCAGATACCCCTGCACTGCTCAGGGACTTCAAAGAGCTGCAGTCTTTAGCGTTACAGGAATTTTCTGTCTAGTGCCAGCCCTCGGTATTTCACAGGTTCCCCAAGCAGCCCGAAGGCACAAATAACCTTTACGTCCTGCTCTCCACTGTTTATGTAAACTTGGCTTCTGCTTGTTCCTGTCACACCGTGCCTGTGCTCTTTTTCCTCTGGGGATGGAGGGGGAGATGGAGCAGGGGAAAATTCCTGCGTGAACATTTCCTGGTGAAAAAGGGTCTTGAAGGGAACCCAGCAGTGCAGGTAGGGCAGGAACTGAGGGCTGGGTGTTTCTGTGACAATTTTGTGTCTGATAACAAGGTCTGTGTCTGCACTGGGTCCTTGCAGGCAGAAGGTGCTGCTGCAGCATCACACCTGTGCTGGGGGTGATGCTTGGTGTGGTGGTGGGAAAGGTGCTGTCCTTTGGATGCAGCCCCAGCCTTGGCTCCATCCCTGCTGCAGGCCAGTGCGTGGGGCTCTCAGCACAGCCTGCAGCTGCACACACAGATGTGGACCCCGCCTAGCCAGATGTGCAGTAGGTCTGATTCTCTCTTCAGGCAGGGCAGGCAGCTGATTTTAAGTCTCTCCAAATTAGCCTGCGTGGTAGAAAACTGGGTAGAATTTCCTGGGTGACCCCATCTCAAGGAGTTAAACTGAGACTTCTCCTAACAGGTGATGATTTGGGAGGCCTGTCTGTGTATGAGCAGCCATGAAGGGCTTTCTAAAAATTTGGGACCATTTTTTTTTTTGCTAAATGAGCCCTTTAAACAAGCACACATTAAAAAATCGCTCGGAGAAATCTTGCCACAGTGAAACAGCACAAACTGAACCACTATAAAGATCTTTTTTATTGCCATCTATCAGTGTTTGTATCTGTCTCCATCCCATCCTTTTGACAACAGTATATGAGCAGCCAGGATTTATCCTTCCCAGCTAAATCTCTTTCAACCCATGCAAGAAGCCCAGGAAATGATTTCACAAAAATATATAGTTCACCAAAATTATTCAACCCTGAAGCGTTCAGGTTTAGGTCAGTGTAAATTTAGAATAAGTATTTGTTCTGGTTCTTATCTTAGCCAAGCTGATTTACCCAGGAGCAGCTGATAACTCCTTTTAAATTCACTACAGAATCATCTCCTTCCAAATGCTCATTCCCCACTTCTCCCCCCATGTCCCTGCCTGAGTTTGTTATCCTGGTGTTGCACACATGGGTGTTGGATTGCTGATGAGCTCTGCTGGATCCTCAGCTCCCTGTTTTTCCAAAAGGAAAAAACATACATGGGATGTGCATTGTATAGTAGAATTTAATAAAAAATTAGGAACAGCTTCCCCAACTCTATTTTAGAAGCCCAAGCTGGGAACAAATATTTGACTTGCACAGGGAAAAAAAAAGAGTGTTTATGTGGTTTATGATGTCTTTTCACTTGCTCAACTTTCAAGCAGACTTTTTTCCTCTCTGAACCTCAGCATTTCCTTCTTCGACAGCAAATCTCTTGAGGTGGAGAGTGCTTTGGAAGAGTTATTTACCCATCTCTCTCTCTTTCTATGAACAGACTTTAAATGAGCTGGAAACCAGGAGATGCAGGAACTTGTACTGGCTCCTGCCAGCTCTTCCCATCTGCATTTCCCTCATCTGCTCCTTGCTGGGTATGGTGCAAGAGTGTGAGGGGCTGCAAAGAGAGAGGTGTTGGACCAGCCACTCTCATCCCTGCATTCCTGCTGTCCTGCATTCCTGCCAGTGCAATCACATCTCTGCTCTTCTGCTCTGCATTTCTGTGCCAGCGACCCCATTCCTGCCCAGGCAGTCACATCCTTGGCTATACAACAGCATCCCTGCCTTGCATCGCTGCCTGCTTACCAGCCTTTTGCCCAGTGACCTGCAACCCTGCCCGGTCATCTGCAACCCTGCCCAGTCGCCTGCATCCCTGCCCAGTGACCTGCATCCTTTCCTGGTCACCTGCACCCCTACCTGCTTACCTGCATCCCTGCCCTGCATCCTGCTTGGGCAGTCACATCCTTGGCTATACCACAGCATCCCTGTCTGCTTACCTGCCTCTTGCCCAGTCACCTGCAACCCTGCCAGTCACCTGCATCCTTTCCTGGTCACCTGCATCCCTGCCCTGCAACCCTGCCCAGTCACCTGCATCCCTTCCTAGTCAACTGCATCCCTGACTGCTTACCTGCATCCTGCCTGGACACCTGCCTCCCTGCCCAGTCACCTGCATCCCTGCCCTGCATCCCTACCTGCCTCTTGCCCAGTTACCTGCATCCCTGCCTGGTCACCTACAACCCTACCCTGCATCCTTGCCCGGACACCTGTATCCCTGCCCAGTCACCTGCATCCCTGTCCCGCATCCCTGACTGCTTACCTGCATCCCCGCCCTCTGTCCCTGCCCTGCATCCTGCATCCCTGCCCAGTCACCTGCATCCCTGCCCTGCATCCCTGCTCCGCCGGCTCCATTCCCGTCCCACATCCCTGCCCGGGCAGCCGCATCCCCATCCCGGCGCATCTCCTGCATCCCGGCGCCGCATCCCTGCCCCGCGTCCCCGCCCGTGCCTGGGGAAGCAGCACCATCTCGCGTCGCTCTGGAGCCGGCACAGCCGCTCCCTGCCCGGCCGCACCTCCCGGAGAACCCGCGGAAATGCCGACGCTCCCCAGCTCATCCCAGCTGCCTCATTCCGCCCTCTCAGAACGTGGATCCTGCTTTTCTCCTTTATTCCCCTCCTGTTTCTCAAGGACAGGGAATTCTGAAGCCTTCTGCTAGCTGAGGGGATTTTGTGTAGTTCAAACGCGCATCATTTCTTTTTCCTAATCTTTCAGGACATTCAGAAGTGCCGAGGTTTATTTGCTGCTGCTCAGACTCCATTTATATCACCCTATTCATGCCTGTCTGAAATAAGAGCAGAACAGAATATATTTAGAAGTGCTGTTCCTTTGAGGGGTGGTTTTCAAGGGTATGTAGGACCCAGACTTTGGAGCAAGGAGTTGCTGCATCTTCTAAAGTAGTTTTATCCTCTCTGAGGCTGCTGACACCCAGAGATGGTGAGTTAAAAGGGTTTCTGATGAAAACAGGGCTGGGGACTGCATCAGGCCAAAAAAAGCTCTTTCTGAGAGGTCTATTTCTAGCAGGGAGAGATGCTGAAAGGCAAAGCTGGCGCATCACGGCTCCTGCTGGTCAGGAGCTGTGTGTGTGAGGTGGGGAGAGGCTGCAGAGAGCAGGACTTGCAGCCCAAGGCCTGGAGATGGCAGATCTGAGACTTAGCTGGGTAATTCCTTACTTTTTAGAGCTGGCATAAGGATTTTCCTGTTTTGGAAACAGCAGAGTTCAATCCGACACTGAGATGCTGCTGTCTAGAAATTATCAGCTCAGTGCCTGCTTGGGAATAATTTCATTTTAGGGGAAAATGAGGTGCATTGACTTTAAAACAGCAGGAACAGCAGCTCTATCCTTTGTGAAGCAAAGTGTGTTTGGTGTGTCCCCAGAAGTTCTTGAAGCAGAAAGCTTGGATCATGCAAGGTAAGGGAGGCTGCCTGCAGCACTGGGGACTGGAGAGAGTGAGTTTTTTTCCAGGCAAGCCTTTCTGCTGAAAAGCTGTGAAAAAAAAATAAAAATCAAAGAAAACATTTGGAGAAACAAAATAGTGCAGCCTCCTTCCCCCAGCAAGCAAGTTTTCTTTGGCTTGTTCAAATTGAGATATTTGCATTTGAAACACACCTACATGTATATATATATTTATAGATAGAGCCCTAGAAGGTGAAACTTGTAGTTTCAGCAAAAAGACTAAAATAGCCTCATGTTTTTGCCTTTATTTTTCCATTCTGGTTAGTAAAGAGTCTGTGATTGGCATAAGGCTACTTGGAAAATGCCAAGCTGGATCAGCATCATCCTTCTGGCAGCCAGCTTGGGTCGATGGAAAATAAATACAACTCCCTCTGTGATCACCCTCTTTTCTTCATCGTGACATTGTTGGAGAGCAATGGGATGGGGTCCTTTAAAGGGGGATTTTGGGAGCTCTTTGTGACTATTCAGCAGCAGGGAAAGGAACTTTCCATGGGAGGCAGGGACTCTTCATGGGATGCAGGGACCCTTTCTACAATGCAGAAACTCTTTGTGCAATGAGTTTTTCCGGCCAAAACCCCTCCCTAGGAGCTCTCCTGTGTCTCCCAGCATCTATGGGATGAGGCAGGACCTCCCTGGACCCCACCAGGCACCAGTACCAGATAATAAATACAACTCCCTCTGTGATCACCCTCTTTTCTTCATCGTGGCATTGTTGGAGAGCAATGGGATGGGGGTCTTTTAAAGGGGGATTTTGGGAACTCTTTGTAACTATCCAGCAGCAGGGAAAGGAACTCTCCATGGGATGCAGAGACTCTCCATGGGATGCAGGGACCCTTTCATGGGATGCAGGGACCCTTTCTACAATGCAGAAACTCTTTGTGCAATGAGTTTTTCTGGCCAAAACCCCTCCCTAGGAGCTCTCCTGTGCCTCCCAACATCAATGGGATGAGGCAGGGCCTCCCTGGACCCCACCAGGCACCAGTACCAGGGATATGGCAGTGACTGATGAGGGTTTCACTGCCGGAGGGCCCAAGGGCAGGAGCCAAATTGGGGCTGGATATTGACATTGAAAGTTGGCTTTTTGAAAGGCACAACAGCCTTTGCTTGCTGCAGAGCTAATTATTATGCAAATTCATGCTAATAAACTCTGCCTTGCATGTTGTGGAGAAGCTGCCTTTCCCGGTTAACATACCAGTAATGAGAGGTAGATTTGTAATTCAGATGCTGGTGGTAATATCCTAAATTACTCCGCTCTGTAATGGACTTTATTTCTTTCTCCCCTCGGCTCTCCCCCCAGTCCAAATGTCAATGCAAATCAGTTACAACTTTGCATATTTATTGCAGATGTATTTATTGTTGATACAGGGGTGAGACCCTCAGCTAAGCAGCTCCTGCTGGCACTGCCATGCTGCCAGGGGCTCAAGGTGTGGTTTTACCTGTCATGGTGCTTGGAGCAGTTCCTTCCATCTCCTTTTTTTTCCTCTTCTAAGGAATAGCCTCAGAGTGGAGAAAACATTTGTTTATTTTTTTATTCATTAATTCCTTAGCATCTTTCCGTGTGTGGTTTTGCATGACTGCTTATTCTCCGAGTTGGTGGAGATAACCGGGGAAGCACAGATCATTTGCAGACTAAGCTAGGATTTAGGCCTAAAGCTACTGAACCAAGGCTTAGATTAGATGGCATCAGGCCTCTGTAATCAGTCTCTGTAAGATTTTGGCCCAACTTTGTCATCTTAATCAATGGAAAATCATGCAAGTCAGCTGTGCTTGACATTTCAGCTGCTGTTGAGCCACTGCTGAGCCAGAAATGCCCTTCTGTTACTCAGTGTCCCATGGCACACAAATATAAAGCAGTTTTCTTTCTGCAGTTGTGAACCCATGCTCAGAAAATCCTGACCTGAGACCATCTGACAGGAAAGGAAGAGCAAAACCATTCCCACATTGCCCATGGGCTGCCAGAGGAGCAGCCCAAGGAGTGTTTCAGGGTATTGCTGGCAGGGCTGAGGGACTGGGAAAGGACAGAGTTATGTCCTGGTGGGTTTAAGCCTGGTGTGGGCTTTGATCTTACTGGTCTTGTCTTTCTGCTTGCTCTGAGGCATTTTTTTCATTTTTTTTTTCCCTTCCTATGAGAGAGAGAGCCCCAAAGCTTGGGAGTAGCTGTGTCTCTCCAAATCCTTTGTATCAGCATGGACAAATGGATGGATTGAAAATTGGCTTTTGGGATTAAAAATTTGCTTTTTGGATTAAAAATTGGGGGAATTTGGATTAAAAATTGGGGGAATATTGTCTGCTCCTGGCTCTGGGGGTGATGATTTGGGCATGGCTCAGTGATATCTGAGCCTGAGCTCACTGAGCCATTGCAGACAAGTTGTGTGTGCACAAGGTTGTGCCTCCCTCGAGCATTTCCTTCCCTGCAGTCAGAGCAGGTGCCCATGTTCAAACAGCACAAGGGACTGGGCAGGCTGCTCTGCCTGAGGCCTGGAGCAAGTGTGTGAGTGGAGAGAGAAGCAGGAGCACCTCTGGGCCTGCCCAAATCTAACACAGAGGTCTTTGAAGCCTTTGAACATTTTTGCTTTGCTTCCATTTGCATTCGGGCTTCTGCACAGAGAGAAACCACCTGGGCTGAGAGGAGAGGGTTTGAAAGGGACTGGGGAATGCTCTGCAGCCCTGCTTCTCCTCATCTCCATGGACCCCTGCATGCACCAGGCTCTGGACACCCGGAGTTTGCTCTGAATCACTCTTTGCCATTTATTCCAAGGCCAGGCTAAAAATTGTCAGAACCATTTCTTCCAGCCTTAAAATATCGATGAGTCACTGAGGAGCAAAGGGCTGCAGAGCCAGAACACAGCGTGTGTGACCATGTTCACAGGGGTCTCAGGATGTTGGGAGAGATGAGGATCTGACTCCATGTTTCAGAAGGCTTGATTTATTATTTTATGATATGTATTATATTAAAACTATAATAAAAGAATAGAAGAAAGGATTTCATCAGAAGGCTTGCTAAGAATAGAAAAAGAAAGAATGATAACAAAGGTTTGTGGCTCAGGCTCTCTGTCCGAGCCAGCTGACTGTGATTGGCCATTAATTAGAAACAACCACACGAGACCAATCCCAGATGCACCTGTTGCATTCCACAGCAGCAGATAATCAATGTTTACATTTTGTTCCTGAGGCCTCCTAGCTTCTCAGGAGGAAAAATCCTAAGGAAAGGATTTTTCATAAAAGATGCCTGCAACAAGCATGCAGCCTGTGGTGGGTAATTTTAGACCAAGAGTAGCCTTGAGGGCAGTTCAGCACTGCCAGCCTCTCTTTTCTGTGTGCCCCCTCTGATGCTCCCTGGCCTCTCTCCTGTGCCTTGCTGGCAGCTGTGCATCCTCGTGGGTCCTGGGGCATCCTCCCTGCCCGCTGGTGCATGTGAGGCATCCTGAAGGATGCCCAGCCTTGTGCTGCACGGGGGCAGGGGTACCCTATTGGAATTAAATACTAATATAGCTGGATGGTATGTACCTGGGCTCCTCTGGCCCTTGCTGCTTGACCAGAGGCGGCACATGTGGCGGTTTCACCCCAGAGACACCTTTGGCTGGCTGGGTGCTGCAGCTCGGTGCTAGAGACAAGTCCAGGCATGCAGGAGCTCAGGTTTCCCTCTGCCAGAGAAGCTTTAAGGTGATGGTGAAGGAAAGGAGTCGGTTCGATGGAGGGTTTGGATGCAGAGCTTTATTCTGGCCCACAGGCCTCTGAATGCAGCACCAGCTCCAACAGAACTCCCTGAGCCCGTGGTTGCTGTTCCTTTGAACCCCAGGAGAGGGGCAGGGAAGGGGCAGGGAGCCACCAAGCAGGGACAGGAGGGGAGGGACAAAGGGACAAAGGACACCTGGATGGCCCAGTGCCCCCCAGGGTTTAAAGACATCTTTTGAACTCTGCCAATCACTCGACGCCCTTTCCGGAATGCCAAGATTGATGGACAGCACTCAGCAGGAGGCAAGGCAGGGGAAAGGAGAGGTGATTGGAACCTGGAGAAGGAACCAGGATAGCTGAGACAGGCTATTATTACACTGCAACAGCACCCCGGCCCCAGGGAGGTGTGGATGTTGAGATCCGTGAGGATCCGTGCGGTGGCGGCGCCGTGAGGAGCTCCGAGCAGCGTGCAGTGCTGCAGCTCTTCCACATGGTGCTGACAAAACTCCACACAAGACACACAAGGCTCTGGATCCTCACTCCATAGCCGCCTTGTCCCAGCACCCTCCGTGGTGCTCGTAGCTTTCCCCATCCCACAAGGGTTGAAAGGCTGGAGGCTCCCTCTCGATGCCATCTCAGGATGGTTGGAAAAGCAAAGGGAGGAATTAATCAGCTTTTGGCCAATTTGCTGTTTCTTTCTGGGCTGCTGTCAGCTCGGGATGTCTTGACACCATGCTGGGAGAGATGTGCTGGGAGATGAGGGGATGCAGAGGGAAGGAACCTGTGGTGATGTGGACAGAGGGTGTTCAGGTCATCAGGCCTGTGAGGCCTGGACCAGAATTAACTCCAGGGATGCAGAGAAGAGAAACAGATGCTCAGCTGGATGTTTAGGATGTATCTCTCAGCTCCATGATTATGGCAATGCCTGAAGACCCTGGATGATGTCCTGCTGTTCTTGGTCCAGCTGTTCTCCAAGCTGTGAGGTCAGGGTGGACAAGGTGTGCTTCCTCCCATTTTCAGGCCAGCAGGTGAGACTGAAATGGCTCATCCATGCTTGGAGGAGCAGGACAAAGCCCAAGTATTCTTTACGTGCTGCAGGGTTTGGATGGGCTCAGACACAGTCAGTTCCTGGTTTGTGGGGTGGCAGAAGCAGGGCCTCAATCTCCTCTCATTGCTGTGTATGCTGCACTGCACTCAGGAGCAGCCAACCTCCCACCGAGTGTCTGCAGCAGTTTCTTAATTGCTTTCTTAACTTCGTTACTCCTCTTCTGTTGGCAGTGCCCTGAAGCAAGGAGTCCCCCAGGTGCACTTGCTCTTGCATGCCAAAATTAGCTTCTTTTATTTAATTTTAAATAAACGCAGAGTCCTTTGAGTGCTCCCGGCGTCTGCCGTGAAGGGGCAGAGGGAGCGGGCGGTTAATTTTGCATGTGCTGCTCCTCAAAGACCTGCCTGTTACTCGGCCTTTAGAAAGTTTTTCATGTTTCTTGCAGCTGTCCTTGGTGACCCCGAGTGAGTCAGGCTCTGTGGCTACAAAACGAGGAGATGAATTCTTCATCTCTCCGACATGTGTCTGTCTGCACTGCTTAGAGCCAACACTTCTCAGCGAGGCCATGGGGGTTCTGCTGGATGCCACTGTCACACAGAGCTCTCAGCAGGGTTTAGAGGTGTTAGGCTGAGCCCTAGGCCAGGTTTTACCTGGGCAGAAGTGCAAGTCAGGACATCACGGTGCCTGGAGAGCCCTTCTCTGCCACACTGTCCCCATATGACCTTGGGTATGTCAGCTGTCTCTCAGCTTCTCCATGTTTGGGATAATAATAGGATGAGATCAGGGAGGTAACTGGAGTAGTCCAGCATGGAGAGGGCAAGGAAGGCTCTCAGAAGAGTGTGAACCAGGAGGGAGAAGGGCTGGAGGTCTCCTCACAAAGTTTGCTGAGCTGAGGGCGGCCTGCACGTGCATGTTTTACATAGGGCGCTGAAATAATTTATGGAGAGCTTCTCCCTTTCAGCAGAGGAGGTGGTCAAGACGAGCGAATAAATCTTTAAAAGAATAATGTTTTCAAAATCAGGCTCCTTGTCCTCGAACCCTTTGATGTATGAGAGCAATAGTAGGTAGGACACATAGTGAAATAAACATGAGATCTCCGTGGAAGAGAATAGTGGAGTGGAGAAAATATTAGTGTTTACATCAAAACTCAATTGGAGCACTCGTTTCAAGATGATAGTTTATTATATTGAATCCAATTTAGTCCCACAAGGATGTTTCTTCTGCGGGTGACACTCAGGCTCACTGTGTGTCTCCTCCTCCTCACCGTACCTGGGCACTGCTGTCCCCACTGGGTGATTCATCCTCTCCCTCTCGCTGCCATCTCAGGGTGGTTGGAAAAGCAAAGGGAGGAATTAAGCAGCTTTTGGCCAATTTTCTGTTTCTTTCTGGGCTGCTGTCACTTCAGAATGTCTTGACCCCATGCTGGGAGAGATGGGGATGCAGAGGGAAGGAACCTGTGGTGATGTGGACAGAGGGTGTTCAGGTCATCAGTCCCTCCTCTCTGTCCTGAAGTGTTCAAAATCAAGCCATGATTAATGCATGGGAGAGGTTTGCTCCTGCTCCCAGCACTTTTAGGAGCTTCACACCTCTTTGCTGAGCCTGGAGTAGGTCACCAATGGATTGTGTTTGCCAGTCTCCAGGTACCCTGGTATTGCACCATGTGAGGGTTGGGAAAAGAGAGGTGGGAAGGGCTTGGCATCGTTCCAGAGCCCTGATGTGATGGGGAAGGGGAGCTGACCCATGAAGGTCTGCCCCTTCTGCTCCAGCTGCAGCAGATGTGAAGGCCTGCAGTCCTTCCAGGTGTATTTAATTTGAATTTATTAGCACTGGGTGCCCAGTGGGGCTCTTAATGGCTCCATGACCTGTACCCAGTGAAGGGTATATTTGAGCAGATGATTCCAAAGGGCTTACCTGGATATTTCCTCCATACCAGGCAGCTGAGGTGACATGGGACACCCTGGCTATGTGGGATGCCTCACATCACCCCACAGCTGTATGGGAAGCCCTGAGCATCCAGAGGAGCACAGCTGGGCCAGGAGTCCCTGTCCAGCTTATTCAGAATAATGAATGGGGAATATTTTAGTACCCTCAGGGCAGGTGGTGCAGAGAAGTTTATCACTTTGATTACTCTTCTTTTTCTTGGTGCACTTTCCTCCTGGTTATGAAGAGCTGTGTCAGAGCTCCCTCCTGCCAAGTACATTTTTTACCGATCTATTCACTGGCCAGGCAGTGTTTGGGATCTCATTTACTCTTGAATAATATTGGCTGTAATCCGTGCACATTGCCTGGCTTTGGTTGATGTGATTCCCCAGGGCTGGGGCTGTGGGGGCTTGCAGGTGTGATTTGCTTTGCAGGCAGACGATGGATGCCCTTAGCAGAGTCACTGGCCCTGTGGATGCTGAATAGGAGGGGCTGTCCCTGGGATAGCTGCCCATCCAACCTGGATGCACTTGGATTGCAGGAGTTCTGAGCCCTCATCTCTCCTCCCCTCCTTTGTTTCCTAATGTGCAATTAGTTATATGTATGTAAATTGCAGAGCGAGCAGAATCAAAGGGAGATGAGTGAAGAGAGGGGGAAAAAAAAGCCCAACCCAATAATTTATTCTGGTGCAAATGTTGTTTTTTGTGCCCCTGGATCTCTTGGCAGTGCTGAGGTAGAAGGAAGGAGGCGGCCGTGTAGGCGCTGGGCAGCAAACAGGGAGTGAGGATGAGATTTGCAAAGTCACTTGGGAGATTGGGACGCTCAGTTCCCATTAATTTTAATAAGAAGAGGACATCTGTCTTATAGCTGACTTTGAAAATAACAGCCCAAACTTTGTCTAACCCTTAGTTATTTCTCCACCTGTTGCTCTCTTGCAACAATGCTTTGATGGCATTTAGCAGCAAAAGCAGCTCTTAAACATGTAGGCGCTTTCTAACCAGCTGCTAGGATGGATTTATAGAGACCTTGTTAGAGGCAGGACTCAGCTTTTTGTGGTTCAGAACTGCTGAAGGCAGCAGAGAGAAAACCTCTTGTTTGTTGTGATGATCAAGAGATCAGCCAGCATCTCGTTAATAAATGGTCAAGAATATTTCAGGCAGGTCTTTAATTCATTCTCAGAATTTCCAAGAAGTGGATAACTCACATTTTCCCATTTCAACTCATTCCTGCTAGGGACGTGGTTTTCCCTGGGAGCTGGTATCCCAAACTGTGCCCTGCTGCTCCTTTCAGCCCTGCTCATGTTTACCTGGTGATGGAGTGTCTGTTTGCACACCCTGAGCCACAGCACTGCCATCTGCCTGGCCTTTGATTTCTTCATCCTCCCTGTATTACTCTGCAGTTGTCTTTATTGAATTTCATCTCACTGATTTTTTTTCCCTGTTTGTCTAATTTATCACCAATGTTTTGAATTCTGATCCTCATTTTTGGAGCATTGTAGGCTCCTCTCTGCAAGGTCTCAGGCTCTTTCTTCTTTATTATCCCCAGCACAGCTGAAATATAAAACAAAGAGGCTCTGGCCCATGTCACAGGAGGAGAAGCCATTTGAAATGCCTTCCTCAGTGATGGGAAGTGCTTGGCAGCTGCTCCCTGTGTCAGCTCAGCCGATGACATTTCCACCCCTGGTGCTGCCTGAGCTTTCTTCCCAACTTCCCTCGTAGGGGACGTCACAAGGGACCATGTCAAGCACTTTAATGAAGTCAAGGTATATCACATCTGCTGCCTCCTCCCCTCCGATCCAGGAGACCAATTACACCGTCAAAAAAGGAAATTAAGTTGGTTTGACATGATTTGCTATTGACAAATCCGCAGTGGCTGTTCCTTATCACTCCATTATCTCCTCAGTGCTCCCAAAATTGATTGCTGTGTAATTGGGCCACGCGTCTCACGGAGTATAGGGCAAAATGTGCTCAACCCCTCGGGCAGCCAGGAAAGTGGAAGCAAAAAGCACTTTTCCTCCTTGGCTTTCATGTTCCCAGATCCCTGTGTGCTGCCTTGGACGCTGACAGTGCTGGGGAGGGTGTTGGTGCACCAGGATGGCTCCTGCCCTCATTCTTTTGGGCACCTTTGGTAGGCATCTCACTCATTCCCATTTTGGTCATGTCCAAAAAGGGCTGTGCACTTGGTTATTTAGGGATTTATGGGTTCTCAGGGGAAGCTCAGCATTGATCCAATTTATCCCGTGGACTCCCAAATCCCTGGAGCCCTTAAGCAGATATGGAGGCTGCTGCTCCTGCATCTCTGCCCTCACTGCGGTCTCCCTCCACCAACTCCTGTGTTTACTCTTCTTATGAGCACCACAATTTAGTTTTATGACCCGGCGATCAATTCTCCATCAGGAGCTCTGGAAAAGCTACTGATGTGTTTCCAATAAATGGCACGTCAAGGAAAATATATATGATCCTGTCCTGTCCCTGTCTTGTTTCCTTCTGCTTCGCATGCAGCCTCTACAAACATTTCCAGAAGGCAGAAGAAGGGGGCTCGTTGTTTGTTTGAGGCATTAGGAATGAGGGGATATCGATTCCCTGGGGATGGGGGGATTGGTGGACAGGGAAATTCATACAGCACTCACTGGTGAGGCTCAGACAGGGAGCGTGTGCCGTGGGTCTGCAAAGAGCAATTGCTCTGGAGGCAGAAATGAAACAAGTGTCAGGGAGAATAACTGGAGGCTGATGTTAATAATTAAGCTTTCTAATGAGAGCATTCGTTTTTCTCCAGTAGATGGATTCAGCCTTTCCCATCCTGGTGGTGTTGTGTACAAGCCTAGCTCATTTGTTCACCTGCTCAGGACAAACCACAGCACAGGCAGAGATTGCTCCTCGTGCCTGCTGGGGTGGACAGGCCAGATGAGGATGGGGACTGAGGGAGGTTTCATGGCCATCTGCAGCTTCCTCTTGGTGGGGAGCAGAGGGACAGCACTGATCTCTCCTCTCTGGTGGCCCGTGGCAGGAGGGAATGGCTGGAGCTGTGCCAGGGGAGGATTAGGTTGGATTTTCAGAGAAGATTCCTAACCAAGCTCCCCAGTGAATGGACACTGCCCTGAAGCTGCCAGAGCTCCAGAAGCATTTGGAAAATGCAACACAAATGGGATTGTTGGGGTGTCAGTGCAGGGCCGGGAGCTGGAATTAAATGATCCTTGTGGCACCCTTCAATCTCAGTGTACGTTATGATTCTATGATATTTAATGTACTCCTGCTCTGTGGGAGCTCAATCCCATCTCTGCAACCTTCCAGTTTCCTCATCTGGAAAAAGAACTTTAGGAATCCTGGAGCTGGGTGAATTTTAATGAAAAAAAAAAGTATTTTCTATAAAGAAACTGAGTTTTGCTGAGATCCACATCTGTGGTGATAGGAATGGGCTGGAAACAGGAGCATCTATTATGCCGCCGGTTTTTATATTTCCTGGAGAAAATCCAAAGATATTTTTTTTTGAAACTGGTACATCAAAACATTGCAAATTCAGTTTGGTACAACGCCCCGGTTTGATGAAACAAAGAAAAAAGTCCCCATTTCTGAATTTCAGCGTTGTGGAACTGATGATTCCAGAAAAACCTTTCAACTTCTAACCCTATCTCAAGATGAAAACAAATGTTGAACTACAGAGATTTCCCAGAGGAAGGAAATTCTGCTTTCCTAACACCTCTAACACTTACTTTTTGTTGTAAATCATTTTGAGCTCTACAGATGAAAAGCTCTTGGTAGATGCAAAATATTGCTGCTTTTTATTTTATTTATTATTCATCATGATAGTTCATGCCCAAAGAGGAATTAATATTCTTTCTTTCTTAGCTGCTGGGTCCCGTGAAAATTGCCCAGCTATGGAGCCTGGTTGCCTGCGCTTGTGGAAAACATGGGAAATTCATAAAAAATCATCATTCCTGGCTTAAGTTGTTCACTTTTTTGAACAACTGGGTCTGCAAGACCTGGTGGCTTTGCTTGGCCACTTTGGTCGTGCTCTTGGCACGTTGCAGGAGGGAGCGTGGGAAAAAGGGGGATCCTGTGGGAGCTGGGCTGGGAAAGGAGGAGGCAACTGATGAGCTTTGCTAATTGCCAAGGCTTGCAGATGGCTGCACGAGGTCTGTCCCCATGCTGTGCCTTGCTGGATTTGCTCTGGCATGAGGCAAACACAGCACCTGCTCCCCACCAGCCCCGGGGGCACAGGTAGCCAGGAAGGGGGATATTAAAAGGACATCTGGCAAAGAGCCCGTGTGGCACAGGAGGGGAGGGAGCCTTCAATGAAGTTTCCCCAAATACGCAATTAATTTTGACTTAATAAGACGTTTATTGTATAATAAACAACAACTGATTCTATGAAAAAATATTTATTGAGGATTTATGGCTGAGTAATGAATTTGTAGCTCAGTTTGCCTCGACGAGATTTATTTACATAGCAGTTAAACCCCAATCAATAATATGCTTTTAATAATCACTGTATTTAAGTAGTATTTCAACAATACACTGTAATTAGGCCATGAATTCTTGTGTAATTCTTTAGATTTAGTATACTTTGGGGTTCTGAATCTCTTCTGGATCATGATGTGAGTGCTCCATTAATGTTAATTAAGTGTGTGCCAATCAAGCAGCGCATAAACCTCGCTGTGTGTGAGTGAATAGCAATGGAGCAGTGGGAGGGAAGCAGTTCAGGCTTCCCGGGATGGAGAGACGTGGTTTCACTTCAGCAGCCTTCACTTTGGATCAGCCATCAGCAGGATCAGCTCCTGGGAGAAGAAGGAGGGCAGAAACCAATGGTACTGATGGATTCCTGTCCATTGTGCCACACTGTCCTCTGATCTGTGCCAAAGAGCTCCCAAACAAGGCTGTATCTGCCTTTGAGATTAAATTGCTGGTTTATAGATATGTAGCTGTGAGTCTGTGGAGCTCCTGGAGTCCCCAGGAGCTGCGTTTGCTGGGAAGATTTGCTCTGTCCCTGTGAAAACAGCTCTGGGTTGGGTGGTACAGAGGGTGCAGGATGGGGATGCCCATCCTGGTGCTGATGGTTTCTATTGCTGGGTGCAGGGAATGGATCCTGCTTTTGTGAGCTGCTGGTGACAGGTGAGTGGCCACAAGGAAGTCTGGCACTTTGCTTCCCTCTACCCATGGAAATTTTAACTTGGATTTTTGGCAGTTTAATATTCCGCTGAAAACCGTGAGCGTGGAGTGGGTGCACTTCAGAGCATGATGCTGCAAAGTTTTACTCTACTCACAAGGCACTTGGAAGTCTTTCGAGATCAATCACACTTTAAATGCACATTTTTCTCTGCTCTTGCTCTGTCTAATCTCTCTTTGTCTCAGCAATTGTACCTCCTGTCTCTGTCTGCAGCCGATGGTATCGCTCCTGAGAAAGATACGGGTGTGTATATTTAGAAAACGTCTCCTGCATTGTCCTCCCACAAGGGATTCTTGAAATGGCTTTGGGGGGAAAAAAAAGGCCAAAATATAGTCCTTCACTGTCTTGCTTCTTTCTGCTTTGTTGGAACAGGGCCTGAGGCAGGAGAGGTGCCACAGAGCCACACGTGGAGCAGGGCTGGCAGCGCAGCAGGGGATGCACTGAGGAATATTTACTGAGGAATGCACTGAGGAATATTTACTGTATCAGAGAAATGATTTGGTGCTAAAGACTTCTTTTCTTTTTTATTTGGTAAAAAATAATCATCCTTTGCTGTGGTTCAAGTGTGGCTGGTAGAGGGGTGAGGGAGGTAGGGTAAGAAATGAGGGGTGGCAGCTGCAAGGGGGAAAAACCTCCGCGTGAGCTTTCCCAGGAAAGGCACCGAGTTGTGAAATTAAGCAAGACAGCAGGCAGGGAAGAAGGATGCGCCGTGTTATGGTAATCGCTCTTCTTAATTGCTTTGACTCCGATGACCACTCATTTCTTATCCTAACAAAGACATGAGAGCCATCCTCTCCGGACTGCAAAAGCACATCCTGAGCAAAGCTCCTCTTGTGGTCTGCCAGGGACCCAAATTTCTTTGTGACTGCCAGCACCAAGGTGCAGCTGTGTTGGGACATTGTGGTGGTCATTGTCCCACAGGTGGCTGAGCCCAATGAGCCCAGAGGGAATTTTATGAAGCAAGGGGTCGTGCCAAGCATTGATCCAGCACCTCCACACCTGCTCAGCTGAGGTACAGAAAACCAGGCAGAGCTGCTGCCATCAGTGTTTTACCAACCCTCTTTGAGCTGAATAGAATCCTGTTGCTCAGCTGTGCAATTTGCACTGATTCCTCTGTAAATTCATGGTCTGAACTCACGAGGAGCAGGCAGAAAAGGTGCCTGCTGCTTTTTGCCTGGGCTTGATCCAGCGCACAATAATTGTGTTGACTGTTTCATTCCATGCTTGGCAGTTCAGGGCTTAGAAATCCCCCACAAAAGAACCCAGCACACAGAAACTTGACTGGGAGTCTAAAGCAAAGCTGCAACTGGCAGAGGTGCAGATCTTCAGGCTCAATCAGATGCACAAAGACAGGCAGGCCAAGCTGAGATGGGAATATGTTGCTTCAGCTGTGTGCTGAAAGCTGCTGAAATTTTCCATATCAGAGGCTTGCTTTACAAAAAGGAATGGTCTGGCCTGGGGTTTGCAGAGAGAAAAACAGCAGTGGTGACGACAGCAGCAATAAAAAGCTCTCCCTGCTTTCCACACTGCTGGGATTTGCTTGTCTGTGCACCTCCAGTGACTTTCCAAACCAGTTTTCTCTGTGTACGAATCAAAAGCATCTCCCTGTTTGCCCTTGGTGTGTCCCAGGCTCCAGCAGCCCTGCACCAGTGTCACTGGTCACTGGTCTGTGGTTGCTAGTATCAGAGCTGGGCTGGGCTGTGTCTGGGCTCAGAGATGCTGGAGAGCATCTGTCTTGTGGAGAGGGGCTGGTGGAAGCAGTTGGGGGTATTAACTTAATTAATTTTTTTTTATGTGGAATGGTGTTTTTTTGCATTTTAGTAGAATCCCAGACTGATTTGGGTTGGAGGGAACCTTAAAACTCATCTCATTCCAGCCCCTGCCATGGGCAGGGTCACTTTTCACTATCCCAGGTTGCTCCAAGCTCCATCCACCCTGGCCTTGAACACTTCCAGGGCAACACTCTCCGTAATCTGTGCCAGGACCTCCCCACCCTCACAGGGAGGAATTTTTACCTCATTCCCATCAAAGTGCCTCTTGGTGATTAAACAAGCAGCTCAGCTACAGGGGAAAATATTGCCTATGTTCTGAGTTGTTCTGGAGTTCTTCAAAATGAGGAGGAGAGAAATGCCCACTGGTGCTGTACAGGAGATTTTTAACCAGTCTTGAGATACTCAGTCTGAGTGAGGGCAGTCATGTTTTTGGGAGGGGAACCTTTGCTGATTCTAGCAAAATCTTTTCCTCTGGTAAAGAATAACTGCTCTGGCTTGGGAGTGCAGTCAGGCAGCCCAGCTGGCCCAGGGGATGGCCACGAGAGGACTTTGGCCTCCCTGCTGCATTTCAATTCCCCCAGCACTGCGGCAGCGATGGACACTTGGACACTGGTTGCATTAAACATAGGGTCAGTCATTTCCCTGCCTTCATTCTTTGTCTGTAATTCTGCATCTAATGGCAGCAATTAGTCACTGTCCAAGAAGGGATGAGCAAGCTCCTGGCTCGTCCTGGCTCTCTGACGGATCTGCTCCTCCAGAGGGATGGAAAGGTCATTAGCAGAGGGTTAGCTATTGATCGGCTTAGGGAAGAGAGAGGGTCCAAAGGTGAAGCTCAGCACCAGGCTTAAACGATGGGTCAGAGAAAGGAAAGAAAAATAGGCTGGCAGCAGCCCCAGGGAGCCCCCAGCCACCGTGCCACAGATGCAAAGGACAAATTCTTATTGATTGGAGAGGTGTTTTTGGAGGTAGGTTATTTCTTTTCCCTCCCTAAAGCGGGGACCAATTATGGCTGTTGAGTGGCAGAGACAAATGCCACAAGCACCAAGCCTGGATTTCCTAAGGCCATCCTGCTTCTCCTTATGGTGGGGTTGCAAAATCCCATTGTGCTGAAAAGAGCACCCTTGAACTGGCTGGGAGAGAGAACTATGTCCCAAAAAGGGGAATGGGGCTGGTTTTTGCGCACACTCCTCTGCCAGGTAGGCAGGAACAGCTCTGCAAAATGGCACAGGAGGAAACAAATAAGGAATTGGTGGCTCTTGTGTAGGAAATGCTGAGTGCAGGCTGGAGAAATAATGAGGTGCTTTGGGCAGTGGCTGAGATGGAGGGAGGACAGAAGGATCTGGGGCAGATTCAATGATTTCTCAGCTCGTTTCAAGCATTGGCTATAATTAAGTTGTTCAGCAGATAAATTAAAGCCATTGCCAAGCTCTAGGAGGGAAGGACCTTTATGGTGGATGAGGGCCAGGCTCTCCTCAGGGCAGGCGGGTTCTTCCCAACCATCAGTCACACCTCAGGGCCTGTTGAACACCCTCCGACCTCCTCTTCCATCACAGCTGTGTCAAAAAGAGGGATGAGGTTATTGACCGCGTCAAGAGGGCTGATAAATCACAGCCTCCAAGCTGGCAGTGCAGGATACCCTTGGTCTGCTTGGCTTGGGCTTCATCCTCTGCCCAGCTGGGAGTGTCCCTCCATGCATGTGCGGATGGTGTTCCTAAAGAGACATCAGAGGTGATGCTTCCAATGCCAGAGCTCTCCTTAGGGTCTCAGAATTAGAGTGTCCTCTAATGACTAACTCATCCTTTCCTCTTGCCTGATTAGCTGTGTTTCCCAGGTGGAAACTGGCTCTGTTCCCTGAGTTGTCCCACTCCTGGAGGCTCCTTTCTCTGGAAAAGAGGCGTGAAACGATTTCTGCTCCTCCAGGCCCAGGGCTTCACATCACAACAAGGGGACAATGGAAAGCTGATAAGCTCACCCAGCCTTTGCAGGCAGCACTGCCAAGAACCTCTTGGCGCTCCCACAGGCCAACAGCCAGGCTCAGTCTGGGTGGAAGCAGGGATGGATTCACATGTGGGTGTGTTGTGGTGTGATGTCATAGCTTGCCTCAGTTTTCCCAGTCCTTCTCCAGGTGCCAATCACCTCTCCTTTCCCCCACCCTGACCCCTGCTGAGTGCTGTCTGTCAGTCCTGGCATTCCAGAAGGGTGTTGAGTGATTGGCAGGGTTAAAGGATGCTTTTCAGCCCTGGAGGACATTGGGCCATCCAAGTATCATAAGTCCCCTGAGACTTCCCCCCCCACCTGCTTGGTGGCTCCCTACCCCTTCCCTGCCCCTCTCCTGGGGTTCAAAGGAGCAGCAACCACGGGCTCAGGGAGTTCTGTTGGAGCTGGTGCTGCATTCAGAGGCCTGTGGGCCAGAATAAAGCTCTGCATCCAAACCCTCCATCAGAACCGACTCCTTTCCTTCACCATCGCCTTAAAGCTTCTCTGGCAGAGGGAAACCTGACTTGTGTCTAGCCTGGACTTGTCTCTAGCACTGAGCTGCAGCATCCAGCCAGCCAAAGATGTCTCTGGGGTGGAACCACCACAGCTGCCACCTTTGGTCAAGCAGCAAGGGCCAGAAAAGCCAGGCACGACTATCCGGTTATACTGGTAATAATTCCAAGACAGGTGTGAAGAAGGGAGAGCAACAAGGTGGGATACCTGCACCCTTCCCACGCTCGTCCTGTCTCCACCCTGCCAGTGATGGAGCGTAACCCTCTCCTCTGTAGTGATTATCCTGTTCTTGGAGGCTTCTCTGACCTTCAGCAGCAGATGGATAATGCTGCGGGCAGGCAGGAGGAAGGCTCGGGAGCGCTGCCTTCAATACGGCTTCGCCATCCTGATTTATACAGGGGAGCGAGCGGTGCTGATGCTCGCTGCTGCTCATAGATTATCTTCATTCCAGCAGCACTCAGGCAGACAGCAGAGGTAACAGAGAGCCATCCGCCACCCTATCTGTCACCTTCCCTCCGGCACTGGCGGTGGCTGCTGCAGAGCCGCCGCTTCCAGGGGAAACCTTCCCTCTCCATCAAACACCGCAGCAAAAAGTCATATTCTGCAAACAGGTCCATGGATCTCTGGGGAGCTTGTCATGGCTGTGTGTCTCCCAAGCCTCTCTGGAGGACAGGGAAGCAGGGATGGAATAATGCTGGAGGGTAGCTGATGGGCTCAGGGGAGCAGGAGGATTGAGGTCTCTGTTCAGCCCAGGATGGTGCTGGGATTCATGGCTGTGTTTCAAGGTCTGGGCATCTCAGTTCAACCAGTGGAAGGTGCTAAATCACCCACTGTGATTTCTTGCATTGATTTTATTTTATTTTATTTATTTTATTATTTTATTTTATTTTATTTTATTTTATTTTATTTTATTTTATTTTATTTTATTTTATTTTATTTTATTTTATTTTATTTTATTTTATTTTATTTTATTTTATTTTATTTTATTTTATTTTATTTTATTTTATTTTTTAATTTTCCCTCTCCTCACCTCTCAGGCCTTCATTTCCTGAAATGGGATTAATCTTAATCTTACTTACCCTCCTCCTAGGGGAGCGGGGCGGCTTGTTCCGTTCATGTCTGGAAAATGCTCTGAAATCCTCTCATGAAAGGTGCTGACAGAGCACTGAGGAATTCCAGGATTCACGGTTTTAGCTTAACAGAGAGGTGGAAAGCACAAGGGGCTGAGGAGGTGGTTCTGTCAGCGTGGTGGGGCTCAGAGTGCTGAGGGGAGCTGGCAGTGGGATCCCTGGGAGATGCCCCCTACAAAGGACACTGAGAATCACATTTTTTGAGCTGAAAGTAGAAAGTCTTGGCAGCTTCACCAGCGAGGAGTATCTCGGGAGGAGGGGTGGGAAGCCTAAAGGCAAGTTATACCTTTCTTCTCTCACTGCCTCTGAGAACACATGAATTATCCAGCCTTCCTTTGCTGCCTGGAGACCAGGATCAAACCCAGGTATGCAGAGTGCTGGTGTTTGTGCTGAGGCTGGGCAGACGGGGGGTGCAGCAGGCAAGGTGTGGGGCCTGCAGTGCTCCCTCTTGGAGAGCATCGCGTATTTTGGCTCTGAATTGAATTTTAATTCCTCCTTTTTTTTTTTTTAATATTGTAAAATAGTCAGGGTTTAGATCTCTGCACTTCTCTTTTTTTTTTTATTATCAGCTGTATGTAAAATGTGCCCAGTAGCCCAAACATAATGAGTGTACTCAGCGTGGAGCCAGAGGAGTGTTATGTGCAGGGAGCTCTGCAGGTTCCCAGTGCTGCACCTCCTCCTTGGGTAGCTCCGAACAAAATCCTACCACTGAAACCTCCACAGGCTTCAGGACAGCTGGGAGACTGCACATCCCAATCCTCCTTTTGCTCAGGAGAACCCTGTTTCTAACATGAATTTGATCAGCATCCCGTGGCTGAGCAACCTGGGCTTGGTGCATTCAAAATTGCCCTGCGGCATAAGATGAACAAAATCTGAATGCCTGGTGAGCAGCAGTCCATCGTGCAGGAGGATATATTGCTCCAAATGGAAATAATTTCTATTGCTAGGGAAGAGAGTGGCCTGTTCTGAGCTATTGCACTGGGCTGCTCAGTAATTTGTGCAGTGCAGATGGGAATGCAGAGTCTTTACTGCTGGAGAAAGCTCGAGTCAAGTTGTTAAGGAAGAAATATAATCAGAAAGAGCCAGGAAACATAAAGATCAAAGTTGAGAATAATTTACATTTCATCAAGAACTTGTGGAAAAAGGACAAGGAAAAATAGCAAGCCCTGTCGGTTATGTGAGGTTTTCAGCAGAAGGAGTAGGATTCAGGAGCAAAACACACAGAAACTGACTTTTCCCTGTATTTTCAAAGTGAGAATTGACTGCCGAGCCACAAGTGTTACTTGAAGTGACATTTGTGGGCGCGCTGTGAAAATCCTCAGACAGCACAAAGCCTTGTTCAGCAGCAGCCATGTGTCACTTTGAACCCTGTGATGCTCTCGCGGGCGCTCTGACAGCGGGGACATGGGATCCAGGAGCTTGGAATAGATGGCATTGGGCTTATCCATAAAGTTTGTGGTTTTCTGCCAGCCTTTTGCCTCCATTTTTTGGGGAGGATCACCATGCAGAGGGAGAAGTGGATACATTGATGGGATGCAATTTGTCCTCTTGCCCAACTCCTTGGAATGTTCATGTATCATTCCTCTATCTGTAGAATTTTAATGCCTTTATAAAACGTTTCCTAACGACAGAAAGATAATTTGGCTAATGCAGCTCTGCACAATTAGGTTCTTCAGTTAACATCATGTTCCTGCATCAGCTGCCCTTTCCCTTGTAGCCTATTTTTCATACCCTGGGTAAATATGTTTAATAATCAATTGGCATGTTATTAACGCACAATAACGATCTCACTAAATCGAAGCTCAGGCTTTATTTGAGACACTTACAGTAAATATTGACCGTTCTGCAGAATTATGGCAGAGCCCTGAGCAGTCTGTTCCAATGGGAACAGGATCCATTTTTTAATACCAGTTATTGATTTTCGGCAAGCAAAGTGCCTGGAGACGTCTGTGGTTTTCCTTCTCCTCTCTGTGAGCTGTTGGGATGGACACGCACCAGGGAGATGATTTCTTTGCTCCATCAGTAGTGACATGGCTGGGGATGGGCATAGCTGATAGGCATTTCTCCCTCTCCCTTTGCAAGTTTTGCCAAGGCCAAGGTGACTCCCATCCAGCAGTGCTGGCTGGGGACAGGTCCCTGCCACCCACCAGGGTGACAACTGCTTGCTGCAAATGTTCTGGTTTAATCTTCTGCCCTTAATTGCTGCTAAGGAAAAAAAAAATAAATAAAATTGGCTTGTTTGGACATTTGATGAAGCTTCCTGCCAGCTCCCATTTTCCTGCTGTCCTGTGACCTGTCCACTCAAAGGCTGATGAGAATCGACACTCGCTTCTCCTGGAGCATCTCTGGGTGATGTGCCCCTGGCACCTCCACACGGATGAGCCAGCTGATGTGGGAGTGGCATGTTTACAGCCCTGCTAAGATCCACTCTCTCTTCCTCTGTGCTCCTTGTGTCTCACCATTGCATCTTTTTAATCAGGGCCACCCTTTAGGATTACTTTTATCTGTGCTAATTCCTATCCCCAGGAGTGAGGTCGGTCATCCTGCTCATGCTGGTATTTGATGATGGTGCCACCATCATGTGTTAGGCTGCTTTTCCCAGAGGAATGGGAAAGCACTTCCCCCCAGTGCTTACAAAAGCCTTGGAAATAGCAGATATCTCCATCAGATATCTCAGTTTTTCACTCATGTGGGAGAGGAGGGAGATGGAGGCGAGTCACATCCCATGCAAGGTGTATTAGTGAACGCCTCAGAGGGAGCAGGTAGGGTGGGTTCTCCCTGCTATTATCTTGTTGGAGCCCTGTTTTCTTCCATGGAGAAAGGTTTGAAGGGCAGGGTGACTCTCAGGGCTGAGAGTTGCTGTGTGCTATGTACAACACACAGAGTTCCTCGGGAATGACTTTGCAGATCATTCTCCTGGTGGGCAAATTCATTTGTCGGAGGTAGAGAGAGACAAGGAGCATGTCTGTGCTAGGTGTGTGTGCAGGGATGCAGGGACAGCTGTGCACACTCTGAGGCCAGAGGAGCCTCCAGATGTGCACAAGCTCTTGTAAATGGCTGTGATGCCTTGTTAAGGCAGGAGCTGCTTCCCGAGCCAGGAGCTGGGGAAAGGGCTGTGCCTTGGCCATAGCTCATGGAGATTTGAAGTCCATTGGCGTGGCTGACTGTCTGTGTATATTTATGTAGAAGACTTTGCGTCCCTGGAAGGTGCTGCTGCTTGTTATTTTGACTGATTACAGGAGAGTGACTGTACTACAATAGCAGGAGCCACTCATTAGCTTTGGCGTAGCACAGAGAAATCGGCAACTTGTTCCAGCCACTTCTGCCCCTGGAGGTGAATATTAAACAGGAATTGATCCCGGGTAATGAGAACACAGCCCGGGCTGCTGTGATTAGCACTGGTTGAATTTTAAATAGTTAATTATTTCAACAGGCAAAAGGAGCTGCTTGGGGGTGGGAGGGTGTGTTGTGTTTGGGGTGGTGGCTGTGTGTGAAGGGGTGAGTGTTGGCGTGGTGGCAGTGAGTGTTTTGGGGGTGTAGATGGCTCAGATTTGGAAGGTTTGTGTGCATATGGCATGAGTGTGAGCAGGGTACACCTGGAATGCTTCCTGGGGAGGGCTGGAAGGACTTTTATCCAGGTGAGAAGGTAGATGGGTGGCCCCATGACACCTGGAAGTGCATATCTTGGAGCAAACAAGTTTTGGGCAGAGTTCAAAGAGCTGTGGAGATGAGGGTCTGAGGGTACGTGTGTGTGTGCTGCCCCAGCTGAGTGTGCAGGGTCCATTCCCAGTCTCTCCAGCCTCAGGACAGGAAAAACCCAAGGAAACAGGTCTGGAAAGTTGTGATGGGAATGCATTGAATACTGTTTTTCTTGCATTCCCCCACCTCTGCTCCCTTCTTCTGGAGCGCTGCAGAAACAAAGGGAAGGCAAGAGAAGTTGGCGGGTGCCAGGGGAAGGCGTGCTGTCTGCCTGGAGACAGGGGAATTATCCAGCTTCAATAAATACCTTTCAAAAAGAGAGGAAAGAAAGAGAATTTCGCCCTTCTCCTCACCCCATGCCTCCCAAAATACCAAATCACCATGATTAAAAATTGACTCAAATGGACAAGCAGGCCCGGTAATTGATTGTGGCCTTTCATTCTTGCAGCCACACTTAATTAACCTTTAGACTCAAATACCAAGCACTGGTTAGACAGAAAGGTGCAGGCAGGAAGGAAGACGACAGTGCCTGTTGGGAGGATCCCAGGCTCTGAGAAGTCCTTTGGGGTGAAGATGCCTGGATGATGCTCTGAGGAAGAGCAGGCTGTGCAATAACACAAGGCTTGGATTTGGAGGTTTGGTTCCCTTTCCCAGACTGTAGAAGGAAGAATAACCACTTCCCAGATTATTTTCCCCCAGTGTATTCCAGCTCAGCTCCCTTTCCTGTGCTGTTGCTGATATTTATTGCTTAGAACCATTGACAGGAGCTGACACCAAGTTGTGCTCAGCTGTAGGAAAACACCAGGCTGAAAACTGCACAGATGGGTTTGTCTTTGAGTGCTACCTTGTAGGCGAGGGGAAAAAATGTAAAATGTGTGGCAAGGAATGCTGTAAATGGACTCTCAGGTAGTAAAAGCTCTTAGTTGAAGGATCCTTTTTTTTTCACAATGTGTTTCTTGTTAAATCAGTCTCCAGAACTAAAACACAAATGTTGCAAGCAGAGATTCCTGTGGCCTTTCCTTTAGGAAAGGGTTAAAAGTCCATTGTTTGGTATGAGGATCTGAGACAATCAAGGATAAATATCCTGTCCCAGGGACTGTGTGAGGCTTGGTCCTCCCACAGTATTATCTCCTTGTTGGACTTCCCCAGACTATTCCCTCGAGGATCCCTGAGATGGAAGACCTTTTTGGGTGCAAAATGGGTATTTTTGTCTGTTTCAAGAGCTGCCTGTCTCCCACCCACCCCTGTTTCCTTTCAGCCATTAATCCTGTGGTTCTATGCTCGGGAGCATTAATGCAGAGCTCCTGTGGCCTCCTTACAGCACGAGTTGTCTCTGCTCGGTGCAGTGCAAATGTGCTTTGACCTGGAAATCCACTGCCAGCAGCAGATGGAGCAGACCTGCAGGCCCAGCTGCTCTGAGCCCTGCCAGGTGCTGGGGATGCTTTGGTTTTTAAATGCTTTGGTTGAAAGACACTTCGAGTCTGCTCTCAAATTGGGGATGTATCAGAGGAAACTTGGGGTACATCAAAATGTGTACTCTAAATGAGGTGACTCATTTCAGAGGAGATGAGGATGAGCAAAGAGGAGGCTCTGAGTGGTGGATCCAACAAAGGTGACGCTGCTTTGATGGCGTAGTATCAGTTCTGCTTTTTACATCAAGCCCAGGTTCAGCACAAAAACAGGAGGGCTGATTTGGAGAGCACAGCTGAAAGCCAGAAGCGTGAATACAAAATACACGGCACGATAAACAGGGAGGGCTCCTATAGGAACAATAACAGCTCGTGAATGTCCATGGGAAATCGTTTGCTTCCAGATATGTAAATGTCTGAACTTGTCCAGGAAGCCTGGTCCCAAATTTTTGGATAGGGCAGCAATGGCTGAGCTTGGCTTGTACTCTGGGCTCGGTGCAGGACTTGGGCTGGGTCCTACCCACAGCTCTTTCTGTATTCATCTCCCTTCGACCAGGGGCCTCGGGAGGCTTGGAGACAAATTGCATTTGTGCCTATCAGATGGAGACTTTGGGGGTTTGAGCAGGAATTCTTTGCCTTTTGTCTTTTATCATTAGGAGTCAGGGATGGAGGTGACAACAGAGTCATGTATGAATGCAGAGTAAACAAAGCTGCGTGTGGGTGTGATGACATGTTTCTTTTGTCCTTAATGTATTCATCCTCTGAGTGCTCCAGGGTTATGCATTTAATTTGTTGTGCAATTGGCAGAGCTTTAGAAGTACTTAAGCATCCAGCTATCCTTGCCCAAAAATAACTGGAAAGCAACTGGGGTTGGTTTTTTTTGTTCAGGAGGAGGTGGGCCAAGGAGATAAATGTGTTCTGCAAGGCAGGAATGCAGCCCAATCCTGACAGGCCCACCCGTGGTTTTCTGGTTATTTGGGTCTTTTCTTCATCCCTTCCCCAGTTTGAAGAAGCTCTGGCTACAAGGAGCTCTGAGGGAGGAAGTGTAGGCTGGTGGTTACAGCACCAGCTCAGGATTTAGGTGATTTAGGCTGAACCTTTCATTTTGCTGCTGTCTTTCTGTGTCATCTAAGTCTCTCTGCAGTTGTAATATCACCATTTCTGCAGAGAGGGGTTGCAAGAGTAAATATATTAAAGATTGGGAGGCATTAAGGTGCTGTGGGAAGGCTCCTGCAGAGGAAGAGAGCATGCACCTGCAAATCTCAGCGGCTCAGAGGGTCGACAAAAGCAGACTCAAATATATTATTTTTAATATCTCATTATTTCTGAGTCCGCTGGAAGATTTTGAACCGTCCTTGGCAGGAAGGAGACCTTCCTTTTCAGGTCATAGAATCACAGAATTTAGACTGGAAAAGTCCTCCAAGATCATCAAGTCCAACCTGTGACTGATCCCCACCTTGTCAACCAGACCAGAGCACTGAGTGCCCCATCCAGTCATTTCTTGAACACTTCCAGGGATGATGACTCCACCACCTCCTTGGACAGCCCATTCCAATGCCTGACAATCCTTTCAGGGAGGAAATTCTTTCCGATGTCCGACCTGAGGTCCAAAGCAGCGTCTTTGATTTCCCTCCCTTTGTGATGTTGGGTCCTGGCGCTGTCTTTCATAAAAACAAGCCCAAGGTGGACCCCATTGACAGTGCAGGCTCTCTGTGGCACTCTTGAATGGGAAATTGAGGATTTTGGGTTAATCTGGGTGCTTGGCACTCCTCAAAGTTGGGCTCAAGGTGCTGATGCCCAACATCATCTCCAGGTTGGTTCATCTCAATGATTGGTTTGGCTCTGCTGTGGAAGGAACTCAGCAGCAGGCAAGGCCTTGGTGCTCACTGTCAGAGCTGCACAACAGCACTGCTCAGGAGCAATTTCCAAACCCTCACAGATGTGTTTGGCAGCTGATAACGGGGCTGAACTTTCTGTTTCAGATCCTACAGAAGTTTTGGAGCTGAAAAACCTTGTGAGCCCAGGGCCTGAACCCCTAGGAAGATTAAAATTCCCTACCCCTACTTCGAAAGGCGCTGAGAGTCTGTCTGGCAAGACAGGTTCATTAACAAATTAATAGAATAATCAGCGGGGCTTTGTGTGCGTTTTGCAGATAAAAAACTGGTAACAGCGTTCTTTGGCTCTTTAATGGCTGATAAGAGCCAACTATCTGCTCCATGGCGGGGCTAATCACAGAGATAACAGAGGTTAAATCAACTGCGGGCGCTGGCGAGGGGCCGCGCAGAGGCGGGGATGGATGGAGGTGGGAGCTCAGGGGTTTTAAACACGATGAAAGGGAATAGCAGCAAAGGGAGGGGAGGGAGAAAACCAGCAGCAAGCTCTGTGGGTATTTTTAGGAGAACTGTGCAAAGACCAAGAGGGTTGAGCTGCTGGGAGGCTGATGCAGTGGAGAAGTGGCTGGGTGGGGTGCAGGGAGCTCTGTCTGCTCTCAGGTCTTTCCATGGAGTTTGGACAAAGAACAAGTTGTCCATAGAAGCTGTGGCTGTCTCATCCCTGAAAATGTCCAAGGCCAGGTTGGGCAGGGCTTGGAGCAACTGCTCTCGTGGAACGTGTCCCTGCCCATGGCAGGGGGTTGAATGAGGTGATCTTTAATGTCCCTCCCAACCCAAACCATTCCATGACTCCACAATCTTATGAGAGTGGTTGCCAGAACCTTCTCTCTAAGATAAGAAGCTGAGGACAGCGGAGGATGTGTTTTTTTGGGAATCCAGTAGGAAAGAGGCAGAATGTGCTGTGTGCAGTTTCCCAGGCTGATGCTGAAAATCCAAGGTACTTCATGGCCAAGGGTCCCACAATCAAAAGTCCGTTCAGAGCCAAGTGTGAGCTTCTCTAGGAGAATTTCAAGCTCCATCTTAACACCAAACCACCCCCAGTCATGCTTAGCAGCTCTCCTGCCTGGCATCCCAGCCCAGCACCCTCCTCTCTGCACCCTGGGAGCCAAACACAGCAGGAATGAATGGCAGGTGGAGGAGGCCAGGTTGGATAGTGCTTCCAATGCCTTTCAAATCCAGGAGTCTCCTGGTTTTTCTGAACAAAGCCCACAGCCTATCTCCTCTCTGCAGGCCTCCTGCACCTGTGAGTTGCAAGGAGTGGGAGCAGCCCTCGGGTTTGCAGAGCTGTGAACGCGCGATGCTTTCGCAGAAGTGTCACTTTACCTTCATAAATTACAAACGTGTGCACTGAAATATTGGTGGGGATATGAGAGGGACCCTTGGGCTTACCTCAGGAATGCAGCAGCTGAGAGCAATCAGGATTCAGGGTGTGTTTTGCTTTCTGCAGCTTCCTCCGTGGAGGTTTTGAGGTGTACCTGGCATCCAGGGACCTCTTCTTGAGTGTCCTCGTGTCACCTCCCCAAGAATAGGCTGTGGAAAGTGGCTGTCGGGCCTGCCATGGGAAGTGCTCAGCTCTGACTTTCCCTGAAGGCCTATTAATTTATACAATATTTTCTTTGTTAAAGGAAGGACGTTGTCAGGCAGCTTTCAAGTGATGTGTGAAAGTGACTCTAATAAGATGTTCTGGGGAAGCCTGCAGGCAGCCCCGCCTCTCCGCCAAACTTCTCCAGGCCTTCTTTCAAAGGAGCAGCAGCAACCTTGATCTTCCTCTCCTCCTCCTCCTCCTCCTCCTCCTCCCCACTAGCAGAGGCAATTGCTGCAGACTCCTCTTATGGAGGTGGAGGCACTGGGATGAGTGGGAGGGCTGGGGACTGCCGGGGAAGAGAAGCGAGGAGGAGATGGCGCAGAGGGGTGGGAGTTTTCTTTGGAGAAGCAGCTGCAGCTCTGGGCTGGTGTTTGTCTAATGAGTGCAGTGTGGAAGAGACTATAAATGAGATCTGAATCTTCCTCTCCAAAGCCTTGTGGGCATCCTTCAAAAGGGATGTGCTCTCAGCACCCTTTGGATGGAGAAGGAACCCCAGAGCACCATCACCTTCAGCTTGTCCTACTCAGGCTCTGCAATCATTGAGGGAATTGGGTCTCCCTAGGGTCTCCCTGCTGTCTGTGGTGCAGTGTGCAATTAGAGGTAACTACTGCTGTACCCACCTTTCTCCATGGTCCAGCACTCTCCTTCCATATCCACAGCACTGCCTGCCATGTGTTGTCCATCTTCGCCAACACCAGGATGAAATGTTGGGATTATATTTCTCCTATTTGTTATAGGAGAAAGCCCAAAAAAAAGCCCCCAAATGAAAACCAGCTTCTGGGCAATGAGGTGTCAGTCCCAGTGTGAGCAACCCTGGGGTGTAAATCTGGGTGTGTAAAGCTTCCTGGGTAAATTGTGTTTTCAGGGATTTTTTATTGTTTTTGCAAATTTTGGAGGAATTAGGTATTGATTAACCCATTAATGCTGTGTGCTGCTATCCTACCTGTCATCCCAGAAGCTCCAATCCCATTACAGTTGTTAATGAAGCGTGATCACAGGGGGATTTGTGTGGTGAAGGGGTAAACTGAGGCACAGGTCCAAGCTCAGCTGAGCCAGGCTCACAGAGCTCTTTCTTTTCTTTCTCTTCTTTCTCTTCTTTCTCTTCTTTCTCTTCTTTCTCTTCTTTCTCTTCTTTCTCTTCTTTCTCTTCTTTCTCTTCTTTCTCTTCTTTCTCTTCTTTCTCTTCTTTCTCTTCTTTCTCTTCTTCCTCTTCTTTCTCCAGGCCCCAACTGCCTGGAGCAGAGCAGGGCTGTTGATTAAACGTCCAAACCATTAGAACATAAGGAGAGAACAGAAATGGGAGATAAAAGGTGATCCCTTGCCACACCTCCCTCCATCTCCAGAGGGATCCCTGCGCCCCTGGGGGTTGTGAACTTGTGGAAAGGACTTTTAGGTAGTTCTGGCAAATGAGAGGAAAAGAAGGAAAGAAATAACTACAACTAAAAGGCACAAGAAGGTGAGAGAGGAGCCCAGTTCCTGCATGGGGCAGTGGTGTGAAGGTGCCATCTGGGACCCCAGAGCAATCCCTTAATTCAGGGTAAAGGGCCTTGACACAAACTCTGGCACTGACAAAATGCCTTTTTCCCCTTTTATTTTTTTTTGTCATTTATAAGGATTCTGGAGCTGTTGGGAGGCTTAATTAATTAGTTAAGATGTTTTCCACTGTTATTGTGCCTCCCCTCAAAGGCTTCTGACAGTAAATTCTCATCAAGTGGAAGATCTAATAAGTGCCAATTATTGAAGTTTGCTAATTGCCAGCTAATAATAATGCTGATTAATAATGCTTTTAACACCACTGTTAATTTCAAATGTGGGTACATGTGCTGCAGCACCATTGATTTAAGTTGTCATTTCTTCTGCTTTGTGGCTAATTGGGGTAAAAATCAGGTCGGTGGCATTTTTTTGTCCAAAGTGCACATTGTTCTAACCCTGGAAAAACCAGCAAAGTTTTTAAGGGAGATATTTAAAAATAAAGGAATAAGCTTGGGAGGATAATGCATCGCGGAGAAGCGGTTCGTTCATTTCCTTGACAAGTGTAATTTAATTTTAATTATTTATGATTCTTCATAGCCCGCTAGAAAATATTCTGTAGGATATTTTGTAAAACTAATGAAGTCTTAGTAATAGGAGACCTAACTCTGGCACTGTGCGGAGCTGCGGGAAGATGCAGCTTGTCTCCCTCCTTCTGATTAATCCGTATCATAGCAGGGATGTTTTGCATGATTATCCTTTAGGAATCCCACTCAGGCACGGATGCTGCTGCTCCAGTTGAGTGGGAAGAGCATCCCAAAGCTTTATTTTGGGTTTTGCTGGAAAACTTTTTCCTTTTGGAGCTGTATTGATGGGACAATCCAGCGAGAGGGGAATCTTGCCTTCATTAAAACATCCCACATCATGCAATAACATTTGTGATCCCACTGGAATGATAATAAAGTGGGGTTTCTCTCTTAATTATTCCTATTTTGATTTCTGCCCCTATGTGCCCCAGGGACTGAGGAATCATGGAGCAAGGAGGGGAACTGACTTGGTTTGAAATTCCCCAAAGGAGAGCAGTGTGTGTTCCTGCTGTGGCATTGCTCGGGGTTTGGGATGGACAGGGATGCTGGAATTCCCAACCCCTGTGGATGAATCAGGGTTCAGAATGGACTAGGATCCTGGAATTCCCAGCCTCTGTGGATAAATCAGGGTTCAGGATGGGCAGGGATCCCAGAATTCCCAGCCCCTGTGGATGGATCAGGGCTTGGGATGGACAGGGATGCTGGAATTCCAGCCCCTGTGGATGGATCAGGGCTTGGGATGCACAGGGATCCTGGAATTCCCGGCCCCTGTGGATGGATCCACTGGGCAAGTGTGCCCACAACAGCGCGGGGCCTTGAGCGGAAACCTAAATTTAAATGTTAAAAAGCTTTTGTTCATTACTGGTGGCATTTCCTCCCCCTCCCCATTTGTCACTTGGAGCGGAGCTGTGACTCTTTTAATATCAAACAAATAATAAGCTCCCTCCAAAGTGATTTTTCTGACAAGGAGCTCAATATATTAAACTTTATCTATATTTTAATAGCCAATTTCACACCAAACTGCCTTCTTAATAATGTATTTACCACCTGGGGATATTATTCCAACCCATCTGGAAAGAATTGGAAATTAACTGTCCCTAAACTGAGTCTGTGTGTGCTTTAGATGCAGTGGAGATAACAGCGGTGTCATTCCTAGGGGAAGTGGGGGAGGAAGCTCATCGTGCACCGAGCAAAATGTCAGCATCAAAGGCAATAGCTACAAGGGAAACGAGTGCTCTCCTTCCTGCACCCAGAGCCCAGCCCCAGCCCACCTCTGAAATATTCAGCCTCTCCCAGGAGCAGCTGAGAGCACTTCAAGAGCATCTTCTGTGTAGTAGGAGAGGAGGGGTTTGGTTTCCAAGGATGCAGCATGGATGCAGGGCTCCAGGGAATGCAGCATCGTGCCCAAGCTGATGCTGGTCACCTGCCACTGAGGTGTCAGTGGGCACCCAAATGAAGGGGAGAAGTTGTGTTTTCTAAGCTGGTGCTTCTAATGGCAATTTTTCTGGTCAGGCAGTGTGTTTAACTTGCTCTATTTTGGCGTGGTTCTCTCTGGATTGCTCTGATCCCATCTGAATCAACACTGAAGCCTGGGCAGATTGCAGCCTCCTTCTCCCCGTGTGTAGGTGTGAGTTTGGAAAATATCCCTTTGTTTAGTCTCAGAGGCATTTATAATTACTGTTACTATTTGCTTCCTTCCCACTGTTTCAAGGGGTTGGACAATTCAGCTCCCCTGGCACTGGGTTCTGTGTGAAAAAAACACCAATTTTGTGTGGTGGTTTTGGTTTGTTAATTTGATATTTTGTTTATTTTGAGATTTCTTGGTTATGGGATTATCCAAGCCCCAGCAATCTGACCTTGAACAGGGATGGGGCAACCACAGCTACTCTGGGCACCCTGTGCTAGGACCTCATCACCCTCACAGGGAAAAATCCCTTCCCAATATCCCAAAATAAACCTGCTCTCTGTCAGTTTGATCTATTCCCCTTGTCTTGGTACTACAGTTCTTAATAGAGACCCTCTTCAACTTCCTTGGATACTCCCTCCAGATACAGGAAGGAATTTTGACTATATTTCTTATCAAATTAGGACCTATCAATGTCTGTCTAGGTGATGTTACTCATTCCTGGCTGTACAGAGCATCCCTTGCAGCGAGGAGACATCAGGGATGGCATTGCTGGGACATCCCTCAAGCCAGAACTGAGCTTTCCTTTTTACCCTCAGCAAAAATTCCTTCCTGAGCTTCCTGGGTGTGTTTGCTGGGAAAGACTGGCTGTGAGGTCAGGGCTGTTGGTTTTTATGCCACACTTGCTGTTACATCACTTGGTGATGGCTGATAAAAGGCTCACAGAGCACAGATATTGCTTCCAGCATCTCCATGGATGCACAGACCCCCCACACACCACTCTCCTCAGAAGAAAAATCCTGAAGAATTCCATTGTTTTAAAGTTTTCCTAGAATGTGACTGTGTTAGGAGGGTTTATTTTATTATTCATACATTTCTATGAGACATCACCCTCACCAAAGCAGATTAATTCTTACAGTGTTTCCTTTTCTTTTTAAAATAATTAAGGGCAGCTGCTACTTAAAGTCAGCGAAAACATCCCATTTTTAGATAAAAGTGCCTTGTGTTTGTTGTTGTAATGAAGTAGTTTGACACGGAGATGAAAGTCTCTGCTGTTTGTGTTTTAAAAACTGGTTTTGACGCCATTTTTGAACAATGTCAAACTGTTTCCTTACATTTTGAACAAGACGTGCTTTGATCTAGGAGAAAAAGAAACCACAACCCCAAGATGTTTCAATCAGAATGGAAAAGCAGCAGCCCTTAATGATTTTAAAATAGGATCAAATGTTTCAATCATTATGTTATGTCACATAATGACACCCTCGTAGCTGTGCTGTGTGATGCTCAGCGTTGCATTTAGCATCGGGAAATGTTGTAGAAATAATTCAAAATAATCTAAAATGCTGAAATGAAATGGTGAAATTGCAAAGCGGCTCCTTAAAGCGTCAAAGGAAAATTCTGGTTTCTGGCAGTTTTGGAGTTGCTGAGCTCATCGGAAGAAAGTGTGCGGCCGCTTTTGGGTTTTTTCATTCCAAATCTGAGCGAAAACAAAGCGTGGAGGAGTTGAAAGCACCTTGTGAAATGGAAATTCTGCAAATTGACCCATTTTAGCTGTGATCCCATATCTGTGGCACGAGGGGAAGAACTGGGGAGGAGGAGGAGGAAAAGGAGTGGGACTCTCAGTCTGCAGCAGTGCCCAGCCCTGTGTGTCAGGGCTGAATTGGTTTGGGAAGGGGTTAAGAAGCAGAGAGGTGTTTGTGCATCCCTGTGCTAAACTAGCTGGGTTTGGGCCCTTTTTGAGGCTTTTTGCCGCTTTTGGATTTCCCAGCAGAGGTGCCAGGAGTGAGGGGTGGGATGGAGACAGCAGGGTGCAGTTCCTTTCTGCGTGGTCCAAAGGCCTTGATCCTGTGGCACCTGAATCTGTGGATGTTGGGAGCAGGGGGGTGACAGCCACCTCTGTGGCCCCCAAACCATGCACTGAGCAGGGGACAGCTAGGTCAAGGAGGAGAGGGGCGCAAAGGCTGCTGAGGTCCTGCCAGGGGAGGAGATGAATGCTGACAGTTACCTGGGGACCCCAAGCTACCAGAATCCCTAACTTAATCAGACAGATAACAGGAGCAGCTAGAGATGAGGCAGCAGCAGGAACTGCTGAACAATAGGAGCCAGCCTCCCCGGGCCCTCGTGCTGCGACTGAGATAATAAACTATATAAAAATCTGTCACTATGCGATAAGTGATGAATTAGAATCAATTATATGTTTAAAATAATAGACCTCCCCATGGTGTTAACTCTCCAGAATGGTTATGGCTCCTGCCTGGGCTTGGCAGTGCTGGTGGCACTTGCTGGCGCTGTCACCACCAGGCATGGGACACTTTGTGCAGGCGGCTTTGGAGCTCGGCGTGGTGGCAGCCAGAATCAGAAGTGACAGTTGAGATTTTGGCGTTTAATTTTGCATTTCCTCCTGGTCCCAGCAGAGCCAGGCGTGGTGTGTTGTCTTGGTTTGGAAAGACAGGAGTCTGCTAAGGAAGGCAGGAGCCTCCCCTGGAATGGAGAATGTAAACCCTCCCCACCACTCTGAATTGCTATAAATTTTAAATTAAGAGGCTCTCAGGCAAAAAATATGGGAGCAGGAAATAACAGTTCTTTAATAGGGAAAGGAAAAAAAAATAAAAGGATTAAATAAACAATGCAGTACACTAGAGCAGCACTGACAGAGTCAGAACCCAACCTGACACCCTGTGGGTCAGGGTGCTGGCAGCAGTCCCATTGGAATTGTGGCTCAGCCCTCCTGCAGTGTCAGGGCTGGTTCTGCTGGAGCAGGGATCCTGTAGAGAAGGATGTGTTCTTCCTCTGAAGATCCAGGGGAAGAAGAGACAGCTGCTGTTCCTCTGGGGGATCCCGTGGAGAAAGCCGTGCTGGTGTCTCAAAAACCTCTGGATTATATCTGGGTAGCAATGCTTGGCTCCTCCCTCTGGGCTCACATCTCCCAATGGGATGTTATAGTTCTTATCAGCCATGCAGTGACATTCAATAGGTGTTATCAGCAGATGCCCTCTCCCAGAGATGTGTGATTGTGGTCACTCAAAGAGAGAGAGAAGGCAAACTGCCCACTTGACAAACGTAATCTGCCATACAGATGGAAACTGAAAACATCTTGCATTGCAATCTTCAGTATGTGTGGATGCAGCCAGCGGATGCCATGCCTGGTGCAGAGATCTCCAGCGTGCTGCTCATTATTTGGGGTTTTGTGCAGCTCATTATTTGGGGTTTTAGAGATTTACTGTTTCTCCTGCATTATCGGCTGCTCCACGTGCATGGTCTCACTGCTGCTCCCTGCCTGGAGCAGCGATTTCCTGAGCATCTGAGTGCTGCTGTGCTACATAACACTGCCTGAGTGCAGTTCTCCTCTCCCTCAAATGCCAGGAGGAGAGACAAAGGTGTGAAAATGCGAGATTAACCCTGTGAATCAGCCATCAAGTGATGCGTGTGTTTGTGAGGCGGGAGGCAGAGCATCCCAGCTGGGTTGCCCTGTTAATGCATGGTGAATGTGAAGGTTGGCAAATATTCCCAGCAAAGCTCTTGTGGGATGGTGGGATGGCTGTGCCTGTCTAGCCCAGTGCTAAATTTGGGTTGAAAGCAGAGCCATTGTGCAGAGAGGCTGTGGCTGCCCCATCCCTAGAAGTGCTTCAGGCCAGGTTGGATGGGGCTTGGAATAACCTGGGATAGTGGAAGATGTCCCTGCCCATGGCAGGGGATGGGATGAGCTTTAAGGTCACTTCCACCCAAACCATTCTAGAATTCTGTGATATTTGGTTTTCTGACCAGCTGCTTCCAAGGGGGCTCAGGAGGAGAACTGGGACTGCGAGGAACATCCCACCTGGAAGTGGTGGGTGTGTCTGTGAGCTGGCCTGGTTGGGAGATGGACTAGACCTTGAAATATTCTTTCCAACTTAAGGTCAGACTTGATGATATTTGATGTCTTTTCCAATCTTAATGATTCTGTGACTCTAAACCATAATTCTGAGGTCATTTTGGTGAGGATCAGAGCAGAGCCCTCGCTTTTCCTGCAGGAATTGCAGTGCTGTGTTGTGTCACAGATGTGCTGCAAATGGTGTTAAGGCATTGGGCTCAGTCTGGGTCCTTCCTTCCTCAGCTCATTTCCAACCTAGACTTTCCAAACAAACCCAGAACCCTGCTCAGGTGTTCTCAGGGGTTTGCAAAGTTCTATATTGCTCTAATTAATTGAGCTTTTCCCCACTGAGGGCAAAGGCTTTTTGCTGCCCTCCACATCCTGTTCCTTCTGAGGCTGGGGAGTTTCCCAGCTCCCTACGCTGACAGGAGGGAAAATTTTCTTTGTCCATCAGAAGTTGGATTGGAAACCTGTGCCTGGGCTGGTTTGCTTTATTATTTTGTTAAATAGCACAACTTGCAGCCATAAAGCCCTGGAAGGCTGTGCTAAGCAGGGGCGCTGGGACCAGTGCTAATGGATTGAAGCGAGCGGCTCACCAGCCACAGGGGTGCCCTGGGATTTCCCTTTTGAATCTTATTTACATTCGGACTAACTATAGCTCCCAAGCTTGGCTATAAATAATTTCTGGGAAAGAGTTGTCTAATTAAACGTACAGCAGCAAAGAAAGTACTTTTAACCACAACACTGGTGTCCTAATGAACGTAATCACTGGATGGGGACAGCTTAGGAAACAGAACTTGACATCTCCCCGTGGAGATAGAGAGATGGAGGGGGAAACCTACTTGGGGAGAATTCCCAATCAATATTTAATTGTGTAGCATGTAATCTGCCTTCGTATTTTTTAAAAATAAAATTTTAAGCCCCACAGAAACTGGAGAACCTTTAAAGCAGATTTGAGGAAGGGGAGTCTTTCTGGTTTTTACAGCTATCTGGGGAGGGAGGAGAATCTAATAGCCCCCACAGGCATGCAAATTGTTCTGTGCTTGGCAAAATGGCCTGAATTCAGGCTTTGGCCAGGGATTTACAGCCTTGCCCCGTCCATCAGAGTCTTCCTCCCTTCCTGGGGCCTCAGTTTTTTCTTCTGTAAATGAGGAATACAGGAGTTCCCCCAAAACTCACAGGTGCCCAGCTGTAGCTTGCATCTGGATGCATTTTGAGAATGAGAAGTCATCAGATTATCCTTAGTAATGGTAATCCATAAAATTCACAAGGGCATGGAGTGGCAGAGCAAGGGGGAAGGAATGGCTTTGAGGTGACAGAGGTCAGTTTTAGATTGGGAAGAAAATCTTTACAATGAGGGTGGCGAGGCCCTGGCACAGGCTGCCCAGAGAAGCTGTGGCTGCTTCTGGAAGTGTCCAAGGCCAGGCTGGAAGGGGTTTGGAGCAGCCTGGGATAGGGAGGGTGTCCCTGCCCATGGCAGGGGGTTGGAGTGGATGATTTTAAGTCCTCTCCAGCCGAAACCATTCCAGGACTCTGTCTCAGCCCTGTGCCATGGTGCTGTGGAGGTAAAACACAGCCAGGGCTGGTGGGTGTGTGATGGGCAGAGCTCTGTGGTGTGGGAGAGGTAAATCCAGGTGGAACCTGAGGCAGCAGAGAGGCTCCTGGGCATGGCCTGATGCTCAGCTGGGAGGTTTTGGCTCCATGTGGGAGTAGGAAAGGTGTGAATGCCTGGGGAGAGGCTGTTCACTGGCAGGATGGATCTGTGTGTAGCAAGATGCGTCCCCACCTCTGCGAAATGTCATAGCAGGTGCTGGTGAGCCACTGGGAGAAATCCAGTGTTAATGGTTGGACTTGGCTGTCTTGGAAGGCTTTTCCAACAGGAATGATTCTGGGAAAAATGATTATGTGAAGTAAAGGAAGGCAGCTCTGGCTTGCACCCCACAGTGTTTGTGTGATGGTGTTCACAGGGGTCTGAGGATGAGGGAAGAGACGAGGATCTGACTCCATGTTTCAGAAGGCTTGATTTATTATTTTATGATATATATTACTTTAAAACTATACTATAAGAATAGAAGAAAAGATCTCATCAGAAGGCTAACTAAGCTAAGAATGGAAAGGAAAGAATGATAACAAAGGCAGCTGTCTCAGACTCCCTG
This sequence comes from Ammospiza nelsoni, assembly GCF_027579445.1. NCBI lineage: Eukaryota > Metazoa > Chordata > Aves > Passeriformes > Passerellidae > Ammospiza > Ammospiza nelsoni. The sequence continues at coordinate 3,499,753 of NC_080656.1, read as the reverse complement.
TCCAAGCCAGCTGGACTATGATTGGCCATTAATTCGAAACAACCAACATGGGCCAATCACAGCTGCACCTGTTGCATTCCACAGCAGCAGATAACCATTGTTTACATTTTGTTCCTGAGGCCTGTCAGCTTCTCAGGAGGAAGAATCCTAAGGAAAGGATTTTTCATAAAAGATGTCTGTGACATGTTTATGCTTCTCACAAGACTGGGACACAGAATCAGGGCGCCACCAGCCCAAATCCACACACCCCCAGGTGCAGCAGAGATGCTGATTTGTGCTGCAGGACCCACAGTCCCCTCCAGCGTGGAGGAAAATTTGGGAATAACAGGCTGGCATGCCTCTGTTGCTGGTTTGAGTGGTTGTGGCCCTGGCAGGGGTGAGCAGCAGTGGGATGCCGCTGTTCTCTGCCTGTTGCAGCCCCTGCCGAGCGCTTGCTCCATCCCCTGGGAATTCACTCCGGCTTCGCTGCGATTAATCTCATCGGCCACTGGATGTCAATGTTGCCTCATCCAATTACGAGTGGGAAAATCGCGGATCTTCAGAAAGGGGGAGAAAACGCTGCTGTCAGAAAATCGCAGGTTGGATGTTGTTTTCTTCAGCGAAGTTGGTTATTAAACACTGTAGAGCCGTGTACGGAGGGGAGGAATCCATCACTGCTCTTGTTTGGCTCAGCCAGGGCCGGATTTGACCCCATCTGCATAAAGACTAAACCTTGATTTGGGATGAAAAAATGAAAAAGAAAGAATGAAAAGCTGGATAAAAAAAAATGTACCCCCGTCCTTGAGGCACAGCTGAGGTGTTGGTGGTTGGCACTGCACCCTTCTGCAGGACAGGGATGTGTTCCTTGGGTGCAAGGGAGCTTGGAGGATGTGAACTCAGAAAATCCAGTTCCGGAAAGGGGAGGATTCTCAGGAAGCAGATCTGGATTTAAACACTGCAGCTTGGCCTCCTCCCCATTATCCATCTTCCAGCCAGTCGTGGGGAAGCAGCTGTATCCTGCCAAGATTCATGATCAAGAACGCCTCTCCCCCACCACCTTCCTGCTTTCCACAAATATTTTAAACCCAAGCCCTGGGCTGGGAAGCAGGTGCCTGTCTGCACACCCAGCTGGGACATCTGTGGGGAGATTCCTTGGGAAGTGGGAGCCTGGAGCTGGAATGGAGGTCTGTAGGTATGGTCTGGTGGGTTGGGATGCACCTCAATCCTCTCCTGTGCTGTGCAACCATTCAATATGGACCTTCCCACAAAGAGAATGGAGGATGAAGAAGCTCTGGGTGTGTGCTTTGCTTGGATAGAGCATCCCTGGCAGCAGGATCTGCTCCCTGCCCTCCCTCACACCTCTGCAGCAACTAAAGTCAGGACATTGCTCCCCAGAGCTGCCAGCCCTGCTGCTTTTCTTTCCTTCCTTTCCATAGAAGGAAAATGGATTTGTGTTTTCCATCCCTTTGGAATTATCAACCCCCCCCCCCCCACTTTCACGTTGAGTTCATTTGAGCACGTTAATATCTCAAGTTTAATGATAAGTCTAACGGAATTCATTTATAAGATAAATAAGATGTTATTAGTACATTAGTAGCAAAAAATGTGCAAGGACATTGCTAATCTAAGGTGAAAATGCCTTCCTGCGTGAAATTTAATTAGCAGATTGTGTTCTATTAGTGACTTTTATGGGGATTTCATGAAAATGAATACAAATACGATTCGGGCAGCCTCTCTTGTGAAATGAGAGCCTCCCTAACCTACCCTCCCTCTCCAACCCCGGAAAACATGGATGTGTGTCCTATTCCTTTTCCAAAGGGAACTTTGTGGATGCAGAAAGGCAACCTGTGGTCACCTTGCAGTGTGGGGACATGGGCGAAGGGTGTCACAAAAGCTGAGTGTGCTGACAGTGAGTGAAACAGGCTGGGAGACTCAGAACTATCCCAGATTTTCCCTCTGCCTGAGCAAGCAGCTGGTCAGAGCTGCTTTTCCATGAAAAAAAAGCAGCCACGGTTATGGAGCTCTCCTTCGTGCTTGGAATTTTCTCCCTAGCCAGATGTCCTGCAGCAGGCAGCAGTGGTGGCAGAGGGTGCCAGGTCCTGCCCAGGGTCCCTGGTGGGGATGCAGTGTCACAGATGCAGTGTCACAGTGCCATGTGCTGCCTCCCTGAGCATCCTGCAGGCCTGCTGGCGTGGGGGAGCTGCAGGGAATGGAGCCCATCCAAGAGCATCATACATATTTTAAAGACTTATGGTCCCCCAGCCGGCCCGAGGGGGTTGTGCAGCTGTCACTGCCAGGCTGAGCTGGAGTCACAAGGCACAGAGATGTGCTGGTGTCCCTTTTCTTGCAGCTCGTCTTGCAAAGCCAGCACAGCAGGGACTCTGGAGGAGCCGTGGAGGTGACACTGGTGCATCTTCCTTGGTTTCATGCTGAACACCAGCACTTGGGCTGTTTCTGGAGCTGGGAAGCATTCCCATGCTGTGGTTTCAGGAGCTTATAGATGGCTTGGAAAGGAAAAGCATCTTGGCATCAGCAAAAAGAAAAGAAATAAATGGAAGGCTTTTCTTCCTCAGTCTTTCCTGGGAAGACTGTTGTGCATACCCTGCTTTGGGGAGAGTTGTCACTGGCATCACCTCCTCCACCTGATCTGGGACCTCCTGGTTCCAGTCCCTGTGTGTGATTAAGGGAGATACAATGGAATTCCAGGATGGCATCGGTTGGAAGGGACCTTAAAGTTGACAAGGTGGTGTAGGGTCATAGGTTGGACTTGATGATCTCAAAGGTCTTTTCTAACCTTGTTAGTTCTGTGATTCAGTGTTTCTGTAAAAAACATCCCATTCCACCCCCTGCCATGGCAGGGACACCTTCCACTTGACCAGGTTGCTCCAAACCCGTCCAGCCTGGCCTTGGACACTTCCAGGGATCCAGGGGCAGTCACAGCTATTCCTCAGTGACGCTGTGCTGGCTCCCTGCTCTTGGCACCAAAACCCAGGCTGAGGTTCTGCCTCATCCAGAATCATGGCAAGACTGCTGTTTGCTCTGGAGTGGCCAGGAGGGTCAGACAAACAGCCATGGGCTGTTTCATCTTTGTTTGAAAGGACTTGGAAAGGTGTTGTGTGATGGTGTTCACAGGAGTTCTTGGATGAGGAAAGAGATGAGGATCTGACTCCATGTTTCAGAAGGCTTGATTTATTATTTTATGATATATATTACATTAAAACTATACTAAAACAATAGAAGAAAAGGTTTCATCAGAAGGTTAGCTAAGAATAGAATAGGAAAGAATGATAACAAAGGTTTGTGGCTCGGACTGAGAGCCTGAGCCAGCTGCACTGTGATTGGCCATTAATTACAAACATCCAACATGGGCCAATCCCAGATGCACCTGTTGCATTCCACAGCAGCAGATAATCAATGTTTACATTTTGTTCTTGAGGCTTCTCAGCTTCTCAGGAGGAAAATCCTAAAGAAAGGATTTTCCATAAAAGATGTCTGTGACAGTATTGGAGCTCCAGAGGACCAGAGAGAGCCCTTGTGTCCTGAATAGCATGGGAGCATCACCTCCCCTTAGCAGACCTGTCCCACCCCTTGCGTTCATGCACAATGACTCTGGTGGCCCAGCCAGGATTTTGAAGCTGAGGAGGTGTCATGAGTTACTGGAGGAGGCATCTGGTGGTGGTTCCAAAGCTCCTTCCCTGCCATCTGTGGGTGCAGGATCCAGCTCTTGCTGATTCCTTTGCTGAACAGTGAAGCAAATGCACGAGGAATCATTATTCATGCAGATGATCCTCACAATTCAATAGAGGTAATTAGGAGAATGATGGAGGAAATTAGCACTTTCTGCGGGTTTATTAATATTAATAAAATGATTCCACGGTTAAAAATAATAATAATAATAATAATAATATTCATGAAATAAATACATAACTGCAGAAGAGCTCTGCCCAGCTCCTAAACACCAGGCTGCTCCAGGCAGGAATCAACAAACCGCTGGAATCAGTCTGCTGGCTTTTTGCCCCCTCTAAAGATGGAATCATAGAAGTCAGAATCAATTGAGGCATATCTGGGGTAATTTCTCATTTCCCACATTTATCTTCTACATTAGGGAGAGGAGCTGAAGCTCAGCAAATCCTTAAGGCTTTGAGAAGTTAAGGGACTTGCCTTTAGTGTGCCAATGGTCTCGAAAATAGGATGTTTTCTGAGAACTGCTGATGGGACAAGGGTGAGGGCTTCAACCTGACAAAGGCCAGGGATAGATGGGTTATTGGGAAGGAATTCTTCCTTGTGAAGGCAGTGAGGCCCTGGTGCAGGTTTCCGTGTGGCTGCTCCATCCCTGGAAGTGTTCAAGGCCAGGTTGAATGGGGTTTGGACAATCTGGGACAATGGAAGTTGTCCCTGCCCATGGCAAGGGTTGGAACAAGATGGGCCTTGGGGTTCCTACCAACCCAAACTATTCTGTGATGATCCTGTGGTTCTGTGACTGCGGCATATTTGGGGTGTGCTGACAGTGAGTGAAACAGGCTGGGGGGCTCAGAAATGTCCCAGTTTTTCCCTCTTGTGCATATCTCTTGTTTGCCTCTTTTATCTTCCACATTAGGGAGAAGAGCTGAAGCTCAGATCTTCAAGGCTTTGGGAAATTGAGTGGCTTGTCTTTAACATGCCAATGCTCTTAAAAACAGGATGTTTTCTGAGAGCTGCCTCTGATTCCTGTTGTCCTCTTGCTTCTTCATCTGCTGTGTACTGCTTCTAGCAGGAAAAGCATCCTCACATCTCCCCTTGCCATGGAGTTGGCGTAACGTGGCTATGGGTACCCATTTCCAGATTGCTCCCTCTGTTGTGTTTCCCATTCCCATTCATGTTGATCCCATTAGAGGACCATGGATCTCTGCCCCTCATGTGCTGTGTATCCTCATAAATGCTTTTCAGCTCCTGTGCTGCTAGATGTGCCTCAGGATTTGGAGGAGGTTATTTGCACAGGGTGAGGAGATTATCAAATTAAAGACAGCGCAGAATGCTGTTAATGAAAATACATGACAAATGTATTTAAACATGTAAAAATTTAATTAGAATTTTTATTGTTGAAGTCTTCTATGAGTGCTTTCTGAAACCCTCTTCTTTCTGTGGGGATCAAGGCTGCTTCATTTTCTTGCATGCTAAAGGAGGATTTGGGGTAAAGAAGGGGATAATTGTACCAAATGCCTTCTGAAGAAGGCAACGGGACTGTTCCATTGGATGCTGGGTGTGGGATGTGCCCTGGCTGCACCCATGGGAATGCCTTTTAGAATGGCATTAATGGGGTTTTGCAGGATCGAAACACTTCATGCGCTGGGAGGGACACCTGGGGAGCTTCAGTGTCAGGCTGAGGATGCTGCTGAACTCTGAGGATGGCACCAGGCTGTCAGGAAGGGCAGGAAAAATCCCAGATGGGCTGATGGACTTGTGGCTCCTCCATGCATGGGAGATGTGCAAACCCAAAAAACTTACACGGACAGCAAAGAGAAGGAGCTCAGAGCCCCATGGAGCTCCCAGGCTGAGTGCTCCCTGCCCTTTCCTCCTCAGAACACCTCTGGGGAGCAGCTCTGCTTGTTTTGACTCTGCAGGGAGCTGGGAATTGGCCAGGAACAGCTCTCCTGGCTGACCCGAGCTGGAGATGCCAGTCTGGTGGGTGGTGCCAATTCCCAGAGCCTTCTCCTGCTGTCTTTATTAAATGGGAAAAGATCAGAGCGGTTGAACTCTTTCCTTTAATGAGAGATTGCATTATATTAAACGGTAATTGCAAAAAAATCAGTTTCTATAATTAAAAGGAGACCTCACAGCCAGGCATGGAGGAGGTTTTCTGCAGCTCTAAAGATCTCCATCTCCAGCATCTTAGTGCTGGGGATTCTCATGTTCTCTGAGTTTTTGGGTTGCTTATGGTCAGCAAGAGCCAGGATGGGGATTGGGACCCCATCCACCCAGGGCTGTATATCCTGCACTCCAATGGCAGAGCTGGTGAGGGGAGGCAATTATTTCCATTCCAGAGGAATTTGCAGGGCTGGCAGTTTTAAGGAGGGGTTGGGGGGGAAAGCAACCCTATCTCCCAACTTGTAAATTAAGCAGATCTGGTTGGGAACTGTCACCGCAGGAGAAGAAATATGAAACCTCTGGGGTCATGTATGCAGAGTAATTTTTCTGGCTGTAACTCTACTTAAAAGTAAGGATTTGATGGAAATGCTTAGAGCATTTTAAATGGACCCAACAGAGATCTGCTTCAGCTCCAGTGAAGTCTGTGCAGACTTTATTGGGTGTTGGCTTACTCTAAACTTGCTAACACCAGAGTTTAGTGCGTGACTGAGAAATAAATTGGTTCCTTCTCCTTATTAACTGAAAATGCTCTCAGATGAAGGAGAAAGAAGAGCCTTATTTGAATATTTTGGTGGGATTTAAGCCATGAGAGCAAGGTTGGTAATGTTGAGGAGAAGCACTGCTTGCTCCCCACCTTGGGTCAGGGTTCTCCACACAGGACTCAGGATGGATCAGGTCTCCAAGTGGTGGAAACCTCCCAGGGGTGAAGCTGACCTTGAAAAGCACCAAGGATGTCTGTGTGTCTGTCAGGCTCACTGTCTGTGTGGGGGAATATGCGACAAGGCTCGTTTTAGGGAGTGGAAGAAAAAACCTTCCACAGGAGCTCAAAATGTGAGCCCACATGAGCCTCCCTTGGGATCAGTGAAGGCACTTCCAGTCCCAATTCTGCTCCCAAGGTTTTCCCTCTCTGTCTAAAGTGGCTGAGCAAAGCCAGCCTGGTGGACCCTGTCAGAGAAGCCCTTTGAAAGGAGCTGTGACCCTGAATCTGTGCATGGCTGGTGTGTTGGATTCTGGGACATGCTGCATTCAGGGAGTTCATTAAGGGGGAAGAACAGGAGAGATGCACCATGACCTCTCTCTGGCATGCAGGCCTTGGGGATGGCAGGGTTTGCCTCCCAGTTCTGAATTTGAATTCCCAATTCTAAGGACCCCACTTGGCTCTGCTCTGCTCCAGCCCCATCACTGAGACATTTGAAGTGTGGTGTGTGTTGGTTTCTGACAGGTGGAAAAATGAGTGTGCCAAGGCAGAGGCAGGAGGATCCCAGGGGATGGTGAGCAGAGTGATGGCTGCTTTGCTCCTTGCTGCGCCCTTTGTAATGCTTATGGAGCCATTTAGGGCACAAAAGTGTCCCAAAAGGTGCTGTTGCAAGGTGCAGACAAAGGGAGGAGGAAGGATTTGGGGCTTAAATCCTGCCTTGGCCATTCCCTGGGGAGCAGGGTGGCTGAACCAGACACACCATCCCCAGCAGAAAATGCAATTCCCTTGGGTTTGATTGGAAGGGTGCTCTTGGAAGGTTGCAGTTTATTGCAGCTCCAGGACATGTGAACAGTCTCTGTTTCAGCCTGCATGTTCGAAGAATGAGTTGGAGTTCTTCAGTTCTCAGTCTCAAGGTTGTTTATTGTCTCTTATTTATAAAAATTTTTCTCCTGCCCTGCCAAGGTCCATCCAGCAGGACAATTCCAGTCACCCTGACTGCCCCGGGGCAGTGTTATCTCTTTATAGGAAAAACTATTGTAAAACAAATTGTATAACATGTTTACAATTACTTTCCAATACCTATCATCTATGTTAGACAGTGAGTTTCTACTCTAAACCAATACCAAAGTGCTAACATCACAGCAGAAGATGGAAGTAGAGAAGAAGAAGAAGAAGGCTGAGCACACCCAAGTCCTTCCATCTTGTCCTCAAAACCCCTATTCGAAAAACCCCAAAATATACTTTTTCACCCTGTGATAATTTTATTATTACACTACTTAAACTTCTATGGCTTTCAGGTCCTCATACAAAGCTGGTAATTTGCTCCACGGGTCATAATCAAATCCCCAGGTGCTCTGGGCTGTGTGCCAGGGTCTCTGAGCCCCCTGGCAGGGTCCTGGCAACTCTGGACACCCAGAGGGATGTGCTGAGTCCCAACAGGGTGCAGCCAGGGCAGGGTGTGCTCCATTGTGAATTGGCTCAGTGCAGAGCCAGGCTGGCCTGGGGACAGCTCCTCCTGCTCTGGGGTCAAACATCCCATTCCAGGGAAGGTTTTTAAGCACCCAGACTGCAGTAGGCAGATACAGGGGATCTGCTGCTTTTCTGCTTGCTTAGGAGCATGAGGAATGCTCCAGATTATCACCCCAGAAGGAATTAATAAAGCTGGGTTTGCTGGCTGATTGAAGACTGGGCAGCTGTGAGTGCATTCCTGTAGGTATCCATGAAATGTAGCCTCTAGATGCTCAGGATTGAGGTGTGATAGGAGGAAATCTGGATGGAGAGGAGAGTAACAGCCAGCCCAGCTTTTCCTTCTCCTCCCCCATCTCCCTTCTTGCCTCCCCTGGATTTCTGTGGTGTGAGATTTTTCACCCCGTGCACTGGAAACAATATCTTGGAGCAGCTTTGGAGCCATTTGTTTTCCCTTTAATTGGCTAGTGGGGAGAAAATAACGAAGGGAAGTCATGCAGGGGAAGTTCTCATCGGTGCCATTTTTGGCAACAGAGTCACAACATCCTAAATTTATTTATTTAATTGCATTATTAAAAGTATAAATAAAAATAAATCCAGGAGAGCAGCCGGATCTATACTTTGCATCTCTAAAATAGAACCATAAATGCCACGGAGCACTGGGGGAATGATTTATTAGCCTGTTATCGTGAGTGACTGGGACACTTTCGATGGAGTCCTTGCTAATTTCTAACAGCTGTATTAAATCACAGATGCTATCAGCTATTATAAAATAATCACCCAACGCTCTGTGAACCAGCACGAGCCCAGGGTCAGTGCTGGAGCCCTGGATTTGTTTCACATCTCAGCCCCTCCGTTTCCTGCGAGGGTGGGAAATAAATAGGGCTTGTAGCGGCCTCATTTTATCATCCAAGAGTTGACAATAAATAAAAACCTCTATAAAACTTTTTTTCTAAAAGGAGTTTCGACCAGAATTTGCAATGAGAGGAAACCTGATTTTGTGCTGTGTGATGTCAGGACTCCTGGGTCCTGTTTCTAGTTCAGAAAGGGAGCTGAGCTTGCTGATTTATGGGGCAGAGGGAGGATTTCAAGGGTTTGGCTGCAGACAGGGCTGCAAGGAAGGCAGCAGGTCCTGGCAGTAAGAAACGTCTGTCAGCTCCTCCGCCTTTGCTCCTCGCTGCTCTTTCAGACAAGTCACTTAAATTTCCCTGCAGCTCCACTGCCTTCCTCTCGTTTGACAAATAACGTGTGTGTTTATGTGCCTGGGCTCCGGAGGGGGTTAATACTTGGCCTGGAAATCTCTTTAGAAGTGCCAATTTGTAGCGACAGAGAAACAACAATGAATAGAAGAGCCTGAGAGAACCAGAAGAAGCGAGCGAGCGGCTGCTTATCAGGATGGTGGCTCACAGAGCCAGCTGCAATAGCAGGGGTAGTTGTAAAGGGTGAAGGAGATGGGAAGGGAAAAAAAATAAAAACCCAAACCCACAAATAAATAAAAAATAAAGCAGTTAGGAAGAAAATGCCTCCCATCTGCAACACTCGTATTTTTCTTGATAGTTTTGCTTTATGTTAGAGCAGCTGCTTAACATGACAAACGCTAGCTTTAATAATGAGGAGCCAGAGGAGATGCAGGGATGGAGTTCTATGGCTCATCCTGCTCTCCCATGCTCTTCCTTGGGTGTGAACAGCCCAGGGCAGGCTCATCTTGGTGTCCTGCACCACCTTGTCCTGTAGACATGATATTTTCTGAAAAATCTTTTCCTTAGGATTTTTCCTCCTGAGAAGCTGAAAGGCCTCAGGAACAAAATGTGAACAATGGTTATCTGCTGCTGTGGAATGCAACAGGGGCATCTGGGATTGGTCTCATGTGGTTGTTTCTAATTAATGGCCAATCACAGTCCAGCTGTCTGGACTGTCTCAGTCAGTCACAAGCCTTTGTTATCATTTCTTTTCTATTCTTAGCCAGCCTTCTGATTAAATCCTTTCTTCTATTCTTTTAGTATAGTTTTAATATAATATATATCATAAAATAATAAATCAAGCCTTCTGAAACATGGAGTCAGATCCTCGTCTCGTCCCTCATCCTGAGACCCCTGTGAACACCACCACCTTGTCCAGCTTGGGAAGATCAATTTGGACCCAGTGCCTGCTGTTTTGGGAACAGTTGTGGTTTTGAAGCGCTGCGTCTTTGTTTGAATTTGTGAGATTAAAGGGGGTTTAAGGAAGAAGGAGCCTCAGGGTTTTTGTTTGTGGAGCAGCAGCTCCTGGTGACAACCTAGGCTGCTCCAAGCCATGTGTCCATGGGGAACAGTGCTTTGGAGGGGATTCCAGGATAGCCGTGGGCAGCTCTCCTATTTCCCCAGAGGTATTTGGGTTCCTTTGTCTTTTCCTACATTGTCATTCTCTCTGCAAAATGGGATGGTGGCTTTGCAGCTTGCAGGTTGTTTCCTTCCTGCGGTATCGGGGGTTGTTGGGTTGTCAGCAGCCTGGAGATAGCAGGGATTGCTGACAGCAAGCAGAACTCAGTCAGAGCTGTGCACAGAAACCTTGCTCAGCCTTTGAAACCGCAGTCAAACCCTCCCCCAAGGTTATTCTTCCTCATAAAACACTCTTAGTTTTGTTTGCCGCAAACCTAGATTTTAATCCCAGCATCCAGGCAGAGCTGGGCTTTGAAGAGAATTGGGTTGGAGTCACAAGTGAATGGCTGAGGCCAGGCTGACTGAAACAGATGAATTAAAGCTGACCTAGGAAGATGGAGATGTTCCCATCCACACCCCGGCTGTGCCACTTGCATATTTATGTCATTGTGCCCGATACCACTGGGAATAAATCAACAGTGAGACATGCAGGGAGCAGCTCTGCTGCCTCTGAGAGCAGAGATCTGCACCAGCATTTACCCACAGCCCCCATCAAACTCCCAGGGAAGTTTTCCAAAGCCTGCAGGAACCCAGAGCCTTCCCTCACCTAATGGTTTTCTCCTCCTCACTTCAGCCCTTAGAAGCAGGAATTTCAAAGTTGAAAAAACATCACCTGCATGGGCCACAGAGGGGAAGACTGAAAACACTGAGAATTTTTATTTCTCCTGGGACCTGCAGCATGAGCAGCCCGGGTAGTTCAGACAGGCTGAGAACAAGTGTTCAGACCTTTACCTGCATAACACGGCTGCCAAACCTGCCCAGCAGCACCTGAAGACAAGGGGGGTGTGGAGGGTGAGGAGTGGGAGCAGGGAAATTTCCTCCCCAGCTCTGCAGAGATCCCACCCATCTCCCTGCAGCTCCCAGCCCTCCTCTGCCCCTTCCAGCAGCAGCACAGGCAGGATCTGAGAGCCCCAGGAGCTGCCCCAGCACTGAGATGTTCTGGAGGCTGGTTTGTGTTGTTGTTTGGGTGTGTGTAGGTGCGAAAGTCCCAGAGTGGTTTGGGTTGGAAGGGATCTCAAGATAATACAGTGCCACCCCTTGCCATGGTCAGGGACACTTTCCACTATCCCAGGATGCTCCCAACCCTGTCCAAGCCGGTCTGGAGCGCTTCTGGAATGGGGCAGCCAACCACATTAAATACGAGTGGCAGGGCAGGGCTGTACTGGGTAGTGGTGAGAGCCCCAGGCACATTTGGGATTGTCTTGCCCAATCTGTAAGGACCATGTTGGAGGGGATGAGGGTATGTGGTGGGCAGAGGAATGCAAATGCTGCCCTTCAGAGCTGCAGGGCACAAGCCATTCCTTCAGGAGAATACAAGTTTTCAAGGCCCAGTTTATCTCTATGGAATGAGTCAGGCATGTTTTTCTCTTTACCTTGAAATCTTGCTGGTTTGGCTGCTCTGCTGATATCAAAGGTTTGGTTTGGGCAGGCAAACCCTGAGTCTGAGCAGGGCTGCAGGGTGTGCAGTCCCTCACCTGTTCATCACACGAGGATGGGTTTGCTGGGGGGGCTAATGATGGAAAAACCTGTTAAACACAGACTGGTCAAAGAAAAACCTGTTAAACACAGGCTGCTCCAAGAAACTGTGGCTGCCCCATCCCTGGAGGCGTTCAAGGCCAGGCTGGATGGGGCTTGAGGCACCCTGGGATAGGGGAAGGTGTCCCTGCCCATGGCAGGGGTAGGATATCCTGAGAGGTTCTGGTGCCATCCAGGTGTGGAAAAGAGCAGAACAGGCAGTGTCCCAAAGGAGGATGGGAAGACAGGATTTTCCTTTCTCTCACCTGTGCTGGGGATGCCGTTTGGAGCCTCCCAGGACAGCCCAGAGCATGGTGTTTCCCTCTTCCAGCACGGAGTGTAGGTGGCACAGCTGCTCTCTGATCATTCCTGCATGTCTGTATTCTGTAAATAAGCCCCGAGGCTACGCGATGGCTTCGCGTTTAGAAACAGGATAAACAGGGCGATGTGATATCTATTTATTTGTTCTTTTATTAGTTCAGCGCAGAGCTCACAGAGCACTTTGTGAGTGTCTATGAAATGAGCCTTGTAATGTTCCCAGGAGAGAGGAAAGGCATTCCTGCTCCAGTTAGCACATGGGGGAAGCTGAGGGTTCCCTGTGCATCCATGGCCAGGGTGAGACCGTGGTAGATGCAGGAGTGGGATCCAGATCCTGCTTTCCATTTCCAGTCTGTGATGGCTTCAAATGCAGGGTTCAAATGCATATTTCATGCCCAGGCTCAGCATCTGTGCTCCAGAGCCCTTTTTCTGGTGTTTTTCCTACTCCTGGACTAATTTGGGAATGTGATTGTGCCTCCGCACCTTGTCCTAGGGAGGGGTCATTGGGTATTAATGATGGAAAAACCTGTTAAACACAGACTGCCCCAAGAAAAACCTGTTAAACCAAGAACCTCTGTCTGCCCCATCCTTGGAGGTGTCCAAAGTCAGGTTGGACAAGCCTTGAGGCACCCTGGGATAGTGGAAGGTGTCCCTGCTCATGGCAGGTGTGGGACTGGATGTTCTTTAAGGTCCTTTATGGAGATGGGGCACCAACATCTTCTCTGGAAATAAGCTGTTCCTCTCACCCTCACATCCTAATATCCAATTTATCTCACCCTTCCTAATATCTAATTTAAACCTGCCCTCTGTCAGGTCAAAGCCATTCCCCCTTGTCCTGTCACTGTCTGCTTCCCAGGGATGTGGGAAATTTGGGACAAAGCTCCTGGAAGCATCTTTTTGGCAGAGACTGTGCACTGTGATGGGGTTTTTGTTGTGCTGTTTGGTTTGGTTTTGTTTTTTTCCAAGACAATGTCCTTGCTAGGGCAGCTTGAACTTTGGCTGCTTTGATATGGAAATGTTTTGGCAATGAAGCAAAATGTCACATGTCTGTAATGCCCCCCCACCATCCCTTCCCTCTAAAGTTGGATTTTCAGGGAGAGACTGAACAAGAGTTGAAAATTTGCCCAAATGCACTAAATACCATCAGAAATGGCAGCAAAAAAAATCTTGGCATCGCAGAGAAAATCTTAACATTTTGCTTTCCTTAGGAAAAAAAAATTAAAAAAAAAAAAACCTAACCCATGCTGGATGGTTGTCAGAAATGCTTCAGGAAAATTAAATCTGTGTTTTTGAAGCTTTTAGGGTGATGTTGTGATGGTTCTGCTGCCCCTGGGTGTCCCAGCCCCTCCAAGCTTTGCTTGAGCAGCGCTGGGTGTTCTCAGAGCTGCTTTTTATTCCTTTAATATTTGGTGTAAGGAGGAGGCTGCTTTAACTGCTCCAGGTGGGTGTCTGTGGAGCTGCCTCCGTTTTGGATTTCATTTGTCAGGTTTACACACTCTTTAAACGTGCCATATGCCGGGGTTCAGCCGGGGATTGCAGCTGAGCATTAAGTGTGGAGTAATCCCATTAAAATCCCCAGGGATTGCTGGGGGTCCTGCTCAACCACGACCTGCCTTCCCACGCTGTATTCCCGGCTCCAGGCTGGGTCTCTGTGGCCTTGGGGGGATTTTGTGGAGGAGGGAAGGATTTGTGGGTGAATTTAGGGCATGAGGATGGGGTTGGAGGGTCTACCTGGGCACTGAGTGCTAAACCAGCCCTGAGCCTGTTGTAAATGAGGAGCCTGAGCCTCCAGTCTGGATTTTCTGCCCTTGGAGCTCAAGCACCACGATCAATGTGAAAAACAAGTCGCATTTTTTTCCCACAATTACCTCAGCATGTTGTTTAATTTTTTTTTTTCTCCTTTTGCTGAATTCGTGCGATAAAACGCATTAAATGTAACAGCATTAAATGGAAAATAAAAGTTCCGTTTGCAGAGAGAGCCCTGATTTAGTCTGAAGATAAAACAACTGGAAAAATTAAGTGGGATAAATAAATTCTGCTGGGAAGAGGCTGAGGTGAGAGAGGGGGTGTGTGTGGCAATGGCCTGGCAGTGGTCAGTGCAGCTGTGGGTCCCATTCCCAAGGCTTTCCACCTGGGAAAGGGTGATGCTTTGCTTTGTAACCCCTTCGAAAAACTGGTGGGTGATCAGTTTTGTCCCAGGACAGTGAGATGTGATTCTCCCTTGCATGGGGAGGTGTTGGGGAAGATGAAACAGGAGAGCTTTATAAATATGATTGTCTGGCAAAAGATTTTGAGAATATGGAAACTATAAGTGAGATTGAAATGAAAGCAAGCTTTGAGATCCCTCAGTTACTGAACAACTGGAAAACAATGGTGTGGCTGGTTGAAGGTGATCCCCTTTTGATGGAACAACACCCTCTGCTTGCAGACAGGCCCAAAGGTCAGAGCAGACCCTGCCAGCTTGGCAGAAGGGGCCCAAAGAGGAGTTTTTAGGGTTTAAAATGTAGCACAGTGTGGTAATGCAGTGATTCTTATAGGCTGTATAGAAATGCTATAGGATTTGTGTGTTGTACTAGATTAGTTAGTGAGAATCAGAATATTCAACACAGAAGAAGATTTATGGTATTGTTACAAGAACTTCGCACTTTTACCTCTTGTCTCTTAGCTCTTGCCTTTTACACTCTTACCCCTTTTACTCTCTCACCCTCTCATCCTCTTTCCCCCTCTCTTCTCTCAGCCCTGCTCTGAGCTGTGCCTGGCAGCTCCCAGCAGGGCCCTGCACTTGGCCCTTTGCAATAAGCCAAAATTCCATGACCTGGCTCCAGAGATCTCTTGTCTCCATCCGTCCATCCATGCAACCCCCCATTGCTCCTACAGGGAGGGTGTGTGTTCCTCCTGCCTGTGCTCGTGCCGTCTCTTTTGGGTGAAGAAATGAGAATATTCGGCAGCAAATGGGAAAAAGCACAAAGCGGGGCTGTGGGGTGTGGGGGAAGAGGTGTCAGGATGGATTGCCAAATATGCTGGGGAAAAAATTAGCAGCTGCAAGTGTGCAAGAGAAAGGTGGAGAAGAAAAGGAGTAGAGACAGATGGAGAGAAGGAGGGAGAGAAAGAGGAGGTGGGAGGAGGGGGAGGAGGGGATAATAGTGTGCAAAGAAATTAGTTAAAAATCTTATAGCCCCGAGCCCAGACACCATCTGGAGAGTGCAGGGTACTGACACACAGCTCCACACTCACCATGGAGGTGTCACATATGTCTTGGCCAGGTAGGGTGGCCGAGATGCTCAGGATTAGTAATTCCCCATGCCTCAGGAAAGAGATGCCTTAAAAGAGCCCAATTTTGTGAAAAAAGTGCCCATGGCTGTCTGCCAGCTGGGGACCAGAGAGGAGCTCTTGTTGTTGAAAATCTTGCCTCTTCTTGTTTCCAGAAGGAGATCTGGAGAACTTCCACTTCCACCAGTGCTGGAGGGTGAATCCCTGGGAGCAAAGATTGCTCTTTGATTAAACAAGCACAAGGACTCCAAGGGCTGCTCTTCCTTACAGCTCTGCCGGGTTTTTGCTTTCCTGGGTGCAGCATTAACCCCTTGAACAATGGGTTAATTGACCCTATGAACCCCTTTGAACAAGGCTGAATGGCTGAGAGGCAGCAAAGTTCATCACAGAGAAAGGGAAAAAATAGAAAATAAAAGTTTTTTCCCATTATCTTTGCCTTAAGATGTAATATTCTTTGCCTGCTGAAAACTGTGACAAGCGCATGGTTTGTTGTGCCCACTGAGGGAAAAGCTGCTGTCCTAGAGTGAAGCACACCTCTGTGGTACAGTGGTCCATGTTTCCTCACATTCCCCTACCCAGGCAGGTTTAAAAGGAGTGAGAAATGGTCCTTGGATCTCTTTTGGAAGAGGGAGAGTCCCAAAGGAGGAGGTGGCACTTGCTGGCCAATGTGCAGTGTCCCAGAGGTGCTGCAGTCACTCCCTCCCTCACTGCACTGATCCCAAAGGAGCTGGACTCACTCCCTGCTGCACACTGAGCATTTCAGTGTGCCCTGAGCTGCCTGGAGAAAAGGAAAATCATCTGGGAGCAGGAATGAGGCTGGGGAATGAAACCCAGCATGTCCATCCATAGGTCCCAGTGGCTGCAGGCTGATTCCCAGTATGACACTGGAGCAGCTCTGTGGCTGAGCTCCCTCACAGCCCCCAGGCTCTGGTCCCTCACTAATTACTTCCAGGCCTGTACTCCTGACATTTGCAAGCTCCTGATTAGAGCAACGAGGGAGAAATCTCGGAGGGAGAGGGAGGCTAAACTGCACCACTAATAACAGCTGAGATTGACAGTGGGCTGGGGAGGTGCAGGGACTCGTCCTTGCCGGCTCCGTTTCTTCCTGAGCCTCTGGGATGATGAGAGAAGGTCAGGGCTTGTTAACGTCACCGTGAGGAGCAGGATCCACCACTGCCATCTGCCTGGTGCCCCCAGGGCCTGTGCCAGCCTCGAGTCCCTCTCAGCCAGGCGGTATTTTTAGCCACGGACCTGAACTGAAGCCACCCTGCGCAACCTCAGGTCTGCGACTGTCTCGGTGCAAAAAGTGCCTCTGCCTCTGTGTCTGCTGACTTTGTGCTTCATGCAGACTTTGCAGCCTCCTGGATTTCAAGTTTTTTCCCCCCTGTCCTTTTCTCTCCCACGTCCCATCATTTGATGGCAGTGCTGTCACTGGGGAGTTACCATTAACCTCAGCAGTGGGACTGGCGCGTATTTGTGATGGGGTGGCCCAGAACACCAAACCAGGAGAAGCTGTTCTGGTTCCCTGGGTGCCCACTGTGGCCACTGGGATGAGCATGGTTGAGCCACATCTCCTGCAGTCTCCTGCACAGCCATTCCAGGCTGTTGGGTCCCTACCCAGCTACATAAATATGGATCACATTCATTTCCCAGCCCTCTCTCTCTCCCCTCCCTGATGCCCCACATCCCCTTACCTGTCTGTAGCAGCCAGTTTAGTTCTCTGTGTGTCCATTCATTCCCTGCCTTTGCATCCATTCCTGGATCCATGGCTCTCCAGCCTACTCAGAGTCTCTTTGTGAGGCAGACAGGCTTTTTCTCTATAAATCTTCTCTCTCCTGGATTGCTGTGGCTCTGGCATGCTTTGTGCTGCACACACTCTACGTCTACAGCTCCTATCCCAAGGGGTAAACATGATTTTACCCAGCAGAGCTTGTGGTCCCTGCAGCATCCTTGTCCCCTGGAGCTAATCCTGCTGCTGGGTGAGGCTCAGCAGTGCCTGTGGTCTCAGTGCCATGGGATTGTGCTGGCTCCTGCTGCTCCCTCTCTTCCAGCAGGCAAAGCTCCTCTGTGCCAGAATGGAGCAGCTCAGGAAGGAGTGGAGTATCCTTCCCTCCCATCCTCCCCACTAAAGAATCCCTGGCATGGGAGCAGCCATCCTGCACATTCAGGGTTAAGGCAACTTTTCAGCAGCTGAGGAGCTTTCTGATGGAAAGCTCAGCCCTGCTTTTGTCCGTGCTTCCCTGGGCTCCCAGGCTGCCCTGTTTATCCAGGCTGCAGAGAGCATCCCTCTGGTGCTGGGTGCCAGCACACATTTCTGCAGTGCCAGCCCGTGGCTGGTGGCTGTTTAGGGTCACTGAGTCCCACTGCCACATACAAAGAACCTGCTCTGCTGAAAATTGGGCCTGGGATCACTGAAAACCCCTTGCAAAACCCCTTTATCAGTTCTCACAGCTGTGTTTGGATCTCTGGATGAGGTCAGGGTCCTGAATTAGCTAAAACTCCCTTGTTGGTGGTTATTTCCCTCCTCCAGCCCCTGGGAGGGACAGGTTCTCTGGGATACATCAGCAGAGGAGCAGATGTCCTTTGGAGGAAGCGCCCAGCCAAGGTCCAGCCTGGTTTGGGCTGAGGAACTCTGTGAGGAACACTGGCAGCACAGTTTTCTTCTGTGAGCACACACAGGTGTGTCTGGATGGTCACCAAGGTCTTGGTGCCTTCAGATGCTCTTTGAGGAGATAACTGGTGGTCTGTGGGTGTCTCCAAAGGAGGAAATTTGTTGAAATTTATTGTTGTGCTCTGTTGTGAGTGGCAGGGTGGAAAGCCATTGGGCTTCCTAATTCAAGGATCTCAGTGTCAGGAAGCAGGGACAGGACAGGAGATGCTCTGGAGCTGTCTTACACCATCCCATGGGGCAAGGACGTGGGGACAGGACCCTGTTTCTCACAGAGAGAGAGAACTGGAGCCAGTCCCCCACAGGGATATCCATCAACAGGTGGAGGCAGGCAAAGGTGCTGCGGTAGGGGAGGGTTTGGACAACGTGCTGCTGTTGAGGGCAAGCTGGGGGTTGCGTGGCGTGACAAAAGCCCCCTCTGAAGCAGGGCTGAAGCGGGTGAAGGGTGGGGGTCCCTCGGCTGTTGGCAGCCCCGGTGCCGGCGCGGCGGGGGTTAATGTGCGTGTCCTCCCGCGCATCCCGCCCCGCTGCCGCCCGCCCGTGTGCGGGGCTCGGGCCGTGCGGGAGCCGAGGCGCCGGGCAGCGCTGGAGCCGCTGCCATGACAACCCCGGGGATGCTGCCGGCCGGGGCCGGGGTGCTGCTGCCGCCGCCGCCCCCCCGCGTCCCCCCCGCCCCGCTGCGCGCCTGAGCCGCAGCCCGAGCAGCTCCGAGACCCTCCGGACACAGCCCGGGAGCATCGCGGACATCGCCTGCAGCTCCGCGGGGAAGTTTCGATCTTGCGACAGAACCGGGATTTTGGGAGCTTTATTGGGTTTTGAATTTTTTTAATTTTTTTTTTTTAAATTCTCCTTTCTCTCTGTGATTTAAACAAAAGCTCAAGAGCCGGAGAACAGCCCAGCCCCGGCCCGCTGTGTCCTCCCCGCTGCCGATGCCGCCCTCCCTTTCCTTTCACAGACACTCACGTTTCCTCCGTGGGTTATAAACTTTTGATGCCAGATCTCCGCAGCGCCTGCCCAGCTGCAGCTGAAAGTAGCGTCTCCAGCAGCCACACATCTGTGACCTTCATCTCGTGCTCCGCACCTTCTCTCCTCCTCTTCCTCCTCCTCCCCCCGGCCCTCCCGTCCTCCTCCCTCGCCCGAGGACAGCGGGACTCCCTCCGATGCCGCTCGGCAGGCTCAGCGCTCGCAGCCAGCCTTGCCGGGGGCTCTCCTGATCTCCGTGGAGCTCCGCAGCGCTCGCCCCGGTGGTTTTGCTCCCCCCCATCCCTCCTCTCCACCCACCCCTTCCCCCTTTTCGCCTTGTCGGGTGTGTTTTTTGCCTGTTGGAAAAGTCCCCGCTGCCCAGGATGGGGGTCGGTGGGTGCTTGGCCCTGCCCTGGAGGTGCCTGGTCGTCCTCTGTCTCAGGCTGCTCTTCCTTGTGCCCGCAGGAGTGCCCGTGCGCAGCGGAGATGCCACCTTCCCCAAAGCCATGGACAACGTGACAGTGCGGCAAGGGGAGAGCGCCACGCTCAGGTAGGAGCAGCTGCACGGGGGCTTGGGGGGTCGGGGGTGCTGCTTGCGGCTTTTGGGGGATGCTCTGTGCCCGCCGGGGCTGCCGGAGGGTCCTGGGACCAGCCGGAGACTTTGCGCGTGTCCCAGGGGCTTGTCCCTATCGTGGTGGCAGGGGACACTGCGTGTGGCAGCTTGTCCCCGTGGTGGTGGCAGGGGACACTCCGGGTGCTAGCTTGTCCCCGCCGTGGTGGGGTCACCCCGTGCGAGCGGTTTTGGAGGGACGGATGCGTTCGGTGCTTTTCGGGCTGCAGCTCCTGGGGGGGCTGCGGGTGCCAGACGAGGAGAGCACACAGGGGTTTAGGTGGCAGACAGTGAGTTAGTGCTGCCTGAAAATCCCAAAGTTGTGCCTGCGTGAGAGGGGAGGGGGGTCCGTGCTGCTGGCGCCGGTGCCAGCCCGCACTGCCAGCGGCTTTCCAGGGCTGCGCTGCCTCCGAGGTGTCGGTGTTTTCCTCGATCGCTTTATAGTCTCTGCACGAATCCGCTAATATCAAATCAATCTTTTACTCCAGGGGTGCATCTTATGAATTCTGATGGATGCTTTCCCTTACGTTGTTTGCTGTAGGAGAAACACAGGCGGCTGATATGCAGATGGGTCACTCCTGTGCCGCACAGCCCAGCCGAGCATCCCTTTCATTCCCTGAATGAGTTACAGGTGTACGCGGGGCTGTACCCAGGTAGCACCGCAGCTCTCCACAGGCATCGCGGCCAGAGGAGCAGCCCAGCCTTTATTTTGGAGGGCACTGAGGCTTTGGGTCGTGCTGTGCGTGCTTCGGGCAGCCCCGGGAGGAGCCGAGCCGGTTAATCCGGGAGCTGTGGGACTGGGGGAAGGAGCTCGGGGGTGGTGGGACGTGAGTGTGGAGCGAGAGAGCCCGGAGGAGTTTGTCTGCTTTGCCTGCACCAGCGAGCAGCGTGTGCCCCTCACCCGAGGCTCAATCAGACCCGGAGGAGCAGGGTCTCAGCAGCAGAGAGCAGCTGCTCTGCCAGAGCCAGGCACGGGGATGGCACAAGCAGAGCCAGGCACGGGGATGGCACAAGCAGAGCCTGGCACGCTCCCCGTGAGCAGCAGAGCCAGCGCAGGGCTGAGGAGCTGCTGCTGCTGCTTTGAGCAGAGTGAGCTGTGCTCACCTGGGCAGGTTTCCGTGCCTGAGGTGGGCTTTGCAGGGGAAGTGTTTGGTGGTTTTGGGAATCAGGCTCTGGCTGAGGCTCTGTGGGTTCCGTGCTGCGGAGGAAGGTGTTGGTTGCCTGTCTGCCCCTTCCCACCACGCTCAGTGCCTGACTGTGGGATGCTGTCCCTTTTCCTGCCCGCTGGGACACTCTTGTATCATCACCCCTCGTTCCTGGGGGCTGTGGCACAGCTGGGGAGCAGAGGGCTGTCTCCTTGTGCTTTTCGTAATTGAACTTCAATGATGATTAACCTGAGCTGTGTGAGCAAAGCAGTTTAAGGAAGGACAGTCCCCCAGAGAAGTGCCTTTGGCCCTGGTGCTCTTTTCCTCGCTGTTGGAGCTTGTCTCTGCAGTGAAGTGTGGCTCTGGGGCTCTTGGAGGCGATGCTGGTGCTGCTCAGAGCAGGATGGGTGCCTGAGCCTGCTCCCTGGGGAGCCCCTGCACGTCCAGCCGAGCCTGCTGCCAGCAGAGGGCTGACTTGGATCTCCTTTTTTTCTTTTTTTTTTTTTTTTTTAATTTCTAATCTTCCGTCCCCTTTTCTGTGCTGCTTGCAGGAGGGGATGTTTGTGAAGCAGCCCTGGAGTGGTGGGAGGTTTTAGACCTCCCATAAGAAACTCTGCATCTCCCAAGTGCTGACACTTAGGGCAAGCCCCTGTCTCAAAAGCACCTGAGTTTTATCCATTTCCCCCCTTGGCATCTGCTCCTACCCAGGTTCTCCAGGGCACCTTTTCCATGCTTTTACCCCCTCCCTTCTCCTCCTCCAGTCCAGCTTTCCCCTGCTGCAGGCAGCTTTCTGCCTCCAGCTCCCATTTGCTCCCAGTCTGCTCCATCTTTTCTTGCACTGCTGTTTCCCAGTGCTCCTTCCCTTCCCTCCTCTCCCTGCTTCCCTGCTGCTGCCCCTCTGCAGCCTCTGGGTGGCAAGCAGTTTTCCATCTTCCCTTGGGATCTGGAGATAGGCAGGGAAATGCACACATCAAGCCAAAGAGGTGGCATCAGTGGGGGGGTTGAAGGCAGGAGGACAAAGGTGGAGCATCTTGAGGATGTTTGTTTGCAGGCTGTGATTTCCTATGAAGAGCCAGGCAGGGAAAAGTGCCCTGGGAAGTCTTTCTGAGTGAGTGGTGTTATTGCTAAATGGTGTTTTCTTCTGTAGACACACAGGAGGAGGTGGTGGTGTCCTCTGCTGTCCTCCCTGCAAATGGCACTTTTCTTGGGGCTCAGACAAGGAGCTGGGCTTGGAAAAACTGAGAGCTGTAATTCCAGTGCATAGCTCTTGCAGAATTAGCCCCAGGTCTGGATGGCCAGGTCCTCTCCCTCATCCTGGTGGTGAGATGGGCAGAGCCTGCAGATCTCCTTGGCTCCTGCAGGGTTGGTGGAAGCTCTTTGCTTTCCAAGATCAGCCTTTAATCACCCCTTGCATTGCAAAAAGGAGCTGGGAGAGCAAGCAGACCTGTGTGAAAGCGGTGGAGGAAACCTGGAGGCTTTTCAGGCTGCTTGTGGGTTTCCTGTATTGGATTTTGGGCGCTTCCATTTCCAGCTCTCCACCCTTTTTCTGAGGGAGGCTCAGCATAATCCTTGCAGAAACTCAGGCTCCATCTACAGGCAACTTGCAGGTCATCTTAGATCAGCAACAAATAATTTCCATTTTAAGCGGGGATTGTTGGTAATTCACTCCTTTTTATTGTAAGAACAAACAATTCCCATAATAGTCAGGCACCTTTCCTCTCCTGAGAACTAAAGGCAGTATGGAAATTATCTGTGTACTGTTAAAAATCAAACCAAACTGCCTCTTCCCTGATTCAGGAATATAAAGCTCGGGTGTTGAGATGGCAGGAGTAACTGATGTTACCCACCAATGTGGGACATGAAACAGAGCAAGGAGCACACTGGGAACCACCAGAGATGGTGGAGATGGTCACTTTTTAATGTCCCTGCTGGGATTTGATGGATTAAATTCCTTCTTTTGGGAAGAATGCCATTGAGTCTTGGCATTCTCCACATGCTGCTCTTAGATGCATGTCTTAGGGTTGCTGTGGGAGCATTGCTGGTAGGTCATGGTTGGCCAATCCCCATGGGTTGATCCTGTCTGGAGACTTTGGTTGGGTTTTATCCCTGTCGGAGATGGTCACTTTTTAATCTCCCAGCTGGGATTTGATGTGGAAACAAGGATTAAGTTCCTTCTTTTGGGAAGAATGCCATTGAGTCTTGGCATTCTCCACGTGCAGCACATCCTAGTGTTGCTGTGGGGGCATGGTTGGCCACTCCCAATGGCTTGATCCTGCCTGGAGACTTTGGTTGGGTTTTATCCCAGCTGCATCAGTGGTGGAAGCATCTCCATGAGGCCAGAGGGGAAACTGTGGCAAATATTCCCACGGTGTTAGAATGGGGGTGGAAATGATGGAAATGGGATCATCCCGCTGTGCCGCCAGCAAACCGACCTTTACAGCAGCCATCAGTACAGTTCATAAAGACATCAACCACCAGCTGCTCAAAATTTCAAGGCTTTATAGTTTTATCTGTATTTAAGAAATATTGTTGGGTTTTAGAGCGTGTTTTAGAGGTTGGAGGGATTAGCTGGGAGATGGGGTGTGCTGAGTTTTTTTTCCCTGGCTGTCACCGCAGGGACACCAGGACTTAAGGAGGCCCCTCTGTTGCTCTCAGCCTCAGTTTCCCCATCTCTAAAAGGATCCATCAGCAGTGGTTTATCAGTGATGATTAGAGGAATGTATACTCATAGGTGATGCTACAGCAGATATAGCTAGGCTTTTTTCCAAACTAAATAATACAGAGCTGCTTTATCTCTGTACATAAGGGCAAATTTTCAAGTCAAATCCCCTGGGCTTGTCTGCTTCTGGTGAACCCATGGCCTCTCCTCCTGCCTGTCCATGAAGGAGACCAAGAAGTCAGGCTAGCTTTGCTCATTGGCATCCCAGATTCTGTGCCTGGCTGTATTCTGTCAATTAGCTAGTGTGAGAACAATTCCAATTAAAAATAAAAAGCCCGAATAAAACATCATGAGATGCTGTTCTTCCATTTATTTTTGCAATTATGGTTTTAATTATTTCTGACAATGCTGCTTTGATTCTTCTTTTTTTTTTTCTTTTGGTGTAATAACCTACCACAGTCTATTTTCCAGCACGCAGCAAGACCTCAGTAAAATACAACCAGCAGGAGCAGGAGGCAGGACCACAGTCTCCAGGCATAGGTCTGAGAAGTCAGGAAATCACATTTTTTTGGCCTCTTTTTCAGTCAAACTGCTGATATTCTGTGTACCTACCTGTTAATGGGGGTTGTGACACTCACCTGTCGCCCTGCAACAGCAGCCACGGACCTGGCAGAGAAAAGAAGCGTTAATGCATCCACATCTCTGCTGTTAAATCCTTGCTGGGGAGCAGGAAGAGAGTCACTGCTCTTTGTGTGCAAATGCTAAAAGCGTGGGGATTAGTGCAGAGCAGATTAGTGAGGACTTGTTCCATTGCTGCCCCTTCCTTTCCCCCCCTCTCTCCTACCCAAAAACTTTTCTGGAGCAGCTAAATATATACCTGCCGTTTCCAAGGTAGTGCTCGCTGCATGGCGGAGCTGTAATTGGCGACTCAGGGAAATTACAGCCATGGATTCTGGCATTTGGATCCTCCTGGCTGGCATAATAATTTCTCCCTAGGTAGCTGGTATTTAACTTGTCTTATCTGCTCCTGATAGTTGTAATTACAGTGCCCGCTAATTTCACTGTAATATTGCAGCCACTGGAAGGGTGGTTGGAGAAAGGTCAGGGGGTTGCAGGAGGGCTCCTTCCTCCCCAGGCTGCTGCACCAGTGATGCTGCCAAAATGCAGATGCTGAACCCGTGGAGCTGGTACCCTGCATGTGCCCCTTCCCACCTTGGTGAGGCTGGAGGAGTCTCACAGCCCCTTCCACACTGTTGTCCTTGTTGGCATTAGTGAAGGATGTGCTGGAGGGAGCTTTGAGTCCTGGTGTCTTTTGCTGTGGGTTGAATATTGGTCTCCAGCTCATGTCAGAGCTGGCTGGTTTATGTGAGGTCACATCTTGGGTTGTGCAGTGAGAGGCTGGTTGTCACTGATGTTGGTTTGTCCTGGGCTGGTTGTCCCTGGAAGTGCTTGTCCCTGAGGTTGGTGTTCCTTGTGGTTCATTGTCCTTAAGGCTGGTTGTTCCTGAGGCTGGTGTTCCCTGCAGTTTGTTGTCCCTGGGATTGGTTGTTCTGGGGTAATTGTCCCTGATGCTGGTTGTCCCTGATGCTGGTTGTCCCTGATGCTGGTGTTCCTTGTGGCTCGTTGTCCCTGTGGCTCGTTGTCCCTGAGGTTGGTGTTCCTTGTGGTTCATTGTCCCTGAGGCTGGTTGTCCCTGCAGCTGTTTGTCCCTGAGGTTGGTGTTCCCTGTGGCTTGTGTTCCCTGTGGTTCATTATCCCTGAGGCTGGTTATCCCTGCAATTGGTGGCCCCTTATGCTGTGTTCCCTGCAGTTGGTTGTCCCTGATGCTGGTTGTCCCAAGATTGCTGTTCCCTGTCGTTCATTGTCCCTGAGTCTGGTGTTCCCTGCAGCTCGTTGTCCCCAGCACTGGTTGTCCCTCAAGAGCACAGTTCCCTTTGTTGTGCAAGAAGATTCAAGTTCGGCTTTGGGGAGATCCAGGGCTGGCTTTGGGGAATTCACCTTCAGCCAGCTTGAGCTGCTGTCTGTGCCAGCCCTTGTCCTGCTGAGCCAGCACCAGGCAGGTTTTATGTGGGTGTAGGGCTGGGCTCAGTGTCAGAGCGCTGGGGAGTCCTGCTGACACAGGCTGGAACCACAGCACTGGGGGTTTGCTGCAGAAAATGCTGGTTTGGAGAGCACAGCGAGCTGGTGGGGCTCTGCAGAGGGAGGAGGGGACCCTCACTGTCACATCTCCCAGGGCCACGATTCAAACCCTGGGAAGATCCTCTTGTCTAGCAAAAAACCCACCCCCCCACGCTGAATTTTTAAGCTCCACTAGGCAGAAATATTTCCAAGTGGTGATATTTACCTCCCGGGGATGAGACTGAACTGTTGGTAATCCTGCACTATAGGGTACAGAGATCTTTTTGCAAGGATAATAAACTCCCTGGTAATAGCTGTCCTTCCCCTGGATCACGAACACTCCTCCAGGAGCTGAGGGCTTTGTTTCTGGAACAGGATTAGGTGTTAACGCTGCAGAACCAAACGGGAGCACAGTGGCTGTCTTTCACATTCCTGCTTTCCAAAGAGTTTCTCTGTTCCCCTGACTGTTCTCACAGTTTGCCTCCTCCTTGCATTCCTCAGCCCTAAACCACGGATGCTTTTTACAACAGCTGGACATATTGTTTTAAGTGATAATCTTTAGATACTGCAGCCTAGCAGACAGTTCATAAGAAATATCTGATTCAGTGACTATCACTTCTTCCTCTGTCCTTGTGAGCAGCCTTTGAGGGTTAGGATGTGCTGTTTTTTCTTCTTCTTTTTTTTTTTTTTTAATGAGAAAAATAATTTCCCCACAGCCCCTGTCAACAATTTTTAGCCTGTAATGGGTTGTTTACTGCAGGTTGGATTTGATATGTAGGTCTTGTCTTTCCTGACAGAACCCTTCAAGGTCGGCTCTTCAGTGCAAAAACACTCACATTTTATATTTCTGTTTTCCCATGAATATTTCCCAAGATTTGCTTAAAATGAGTTGTTTCCATGACTATGCTCACTTGACGGACTTGTTCCTTGGGATACAAATGGGTCTCCAAGACTGTTTCTCTGTGGAGGGGGAGGATAATGAGAACAACATCTGTTGTGGTGTAAGCTGTAAATTTAAGATATTTTTTCTCATCCTGTAAAAGATCAGCAAATTGTGCTGATGCTGATGAGGTATTTTGTGCCATCTCCAGTGCTGATGGGTTCAGAGTGGGGACACTTGAGGACATGTCACACATCTTGCTTTTTCTTCTCTTGGTGTGCCAAGGCTTGTGTGTGGTGTCGCTTCCAGGCTGGAGCTGGAGAGGAGAGGAATGGGATCCAGAAAGGAGAAAGTGGAAAAAGAGAAAGAAAAGTTGGGAAGGGGGAAAGAAAAATGTCAGGTGGAAAAAGGGAGTGGGTAAAGGTAAAACCAGGGTGTTGCAAAGGGTGCACCAAAGAAAAATCCACGACTGGGAACTCTCAGTGTGTGTAGTTCAGCTTTGAGGGATGAGCTCCTAAATTAAAGCCCAGCAGGCAGCACAGAAATGTGGGGGGTGTGGCTTGAGCCAGTTGGTACCCAAGTTCCAATGGGATAGTGTATCCCTTCACTGGGTTTTTATATCTTCTCTCTGTGTGTGCATGTGTGTATATATATATTTATATAAAAATCTAACAAATTTCTAACCCATATAAATCCAATTACCCATGTTTTGCCTGCAGGGAGCGAGGGAGATTAATGTTTGGTATTTTGGCAGGAATGTAAAAAGAAATAGGTGGTAATAACAATGAAGGCTCATAAAAAGGAACCGATAGTCGTGTCTGTGCCCAGAACTCGGCTGTAATTCTCCTGGGGATTTGTCAGCACAGTGCCCCGCTCACATGGAGGGGCAGGAAAGAGCCAGGAGTGCTTCCTGGGCACTTGAGCATCCATCCTGCCAGTGAAGGTTCCATTGATGCGATAATAATAGAGGCTGATAAAGAGAAATGGTTTGTGCTCCCAGGGCACCTTCTTGTGACAGATCCTGCTCTGTGTTGGTGCTTGTAGGAGCCACAGGAGCGTGCTCCTCTTTATCCCTGTTTCATGGAAAGGCAAGTCCCAGGAAAGGAGGATGAACATGGAAGGAGAGGAGGGAGCTGAGCTCTTCTCCACCCTCTGTGATAAGTCCATGGTGGTGCTGGTTCCTGCAGGACTGCCTTGGAGTGACATGGCCTGGGGAGTTTCAGGCAGGAATTGGGAGTTGTGCTCTCATCAGGTTTTCTCCACTCAGAGTCCTTTCCTGCAGTGTGTCCTCCCTTCCCTCTCATAAACCCAGGTGCCTGAGATGCCTTTTCCTGCAGCTGTCGTTCATGGGACAGTAGCTTTGTTGGAGGATCAGGAGTCACTGCAAGCCTGTTCCCATCCCATCATGTCACTGCTTGGCCTTGTCCCCTTGTGCTCATGGCCTGTCCCCTGTGGTGCCCGCAGTCAAAGAGGCTGTTGTGGCAGAATGCTACTGAGTCACAGCTTTCTCTGCATGTTGCTCACTGGGTTTACTATGGGGGCATTGCTGGCAGGTCATGGTTGGCCATCCCAATGGGCTGATCCTGCCTGGAAACCTTGGCTGGGTTGTATCCCAGCTGCATCACAGGGGTGGAAGCATCTCCACTGAAGGGCTGCAGGTACTTGAGCAGAAGGTGCCTACCAGGAACCTCCACTCCCTCAGCATCAACACCTAGGAGCCAGTCACTCATCATCCTCTCCTGACACCCTCGCTCTGGTGTCTGGGTGACTTCCCTCTGCTGCTCTTGTCCCCTGCGTCGTGGGTGGCACCTGCGCTGCTCCGAGCTGTCACCCGTGGTCATGCATTAATCATGGCTCAGATATTGTGTCTCTACAGCAGGTTCTGCCTTCTCTGCAGGCTTTGCATCAGGCTCCTTGCTCTCCGTTTATTACCACCACCGGTTTTATAACCCACTTTATCAGATGACTTTTTTTTTTCCTTTCTTAAAGAGCATAACCCATGAGCAACTCATCATTTCCGAGAGAGGGAGAGTGCCGTTAGCGGCAGAGCAAGGGCTCCTTGCTCACACCTGGAATGAGGAGCCTGCTTTACCGTGGTGTTGCATTTAATTCAATCAAGGCAGTTAAAGCCAAGATTTAAAGTCCTTTGTGTGATCACAGGAGTTGCTCTGATGCGGCAGCAGGTAGAAGGAAAGATTGAGCCCATTTCTGAGGAGACTGGGAGTAAGTGTTGGCAGCAGCCAGGCCTGGGGCTGACTGCGGCAGCGGCCACGGTGGGAAGCTCTTTGCATTCACAGCGCATCCCATCTCTGTCTCTGTCACCCTCCCTGCTCCTTCTCCTCATCCCCATATATTCCTTTAAGTAGAATTGATTCGTTTGCCTTTTTTTTTTTTTTTTAACTGGGGGGAGGGCTGTTTTTAATTAATATTCTTAACTGTATGATAATTGCACTGACTGGTCCCATCGCTGTCTGAGTCACCCTCTCCTCCCTTGTTCTTGCGGGAAGGCTCTTTGGACTTAATTAAAGTTAGGGATCCAGGGCTAGTGGGAACAGCAGGAGTCTTGCAGGGTTTTTGATGAAATGATTGCTGTGGGGGAAGTGGCTATTTCCTACCCAGAGCCGTAGATTGTGATGCTGAGACAGAGTTACGACCGTCTGGTTTGGCCACCTGCTTTTACACGGGCTGCTGCATTCTCATCCTGCATTCCCCACCCTGTGCCCACAAATCCCTCCTGGACACATCAGCCCTTGTTTTGGAGTGAGAGGAGCTCAATTTCACAGTGTTTTCTCTGCTTGGACATATCCCCTCCTTGTGGGAGTGTGTCTTGCAGCAACCCTGTCTGAGCTCCCCATGGCTGACACTGGTGTTGCAGGTCATGGTGGGGAATTTTGGAAGGAAAATAGAAAAGCTGCATGGACTCAGCAGACCTTTTTCATCTTTGGTTTCAGCGCTGGTTCTTGCAGACAGCGCTGCCACCAGAGCTCAAATGCAGCCCAAGCAAGAGCTTAACAAGCTCCGAGAGCTGTCCAGAAAGTTATCCTGACACCAAGTGACAGACTCTCAATTGATATCCTCTGGAGACTTTAAACTCACTTCTGCGAGGTTTCCAAAGCTGGTTTTGTCTCATACCTGAAGAATCCTTTATCTGCTACGACGCCTCCCCTGCCTTGTCTCATTGCTCTTGACGTTTCTTTGTTGCCTGCTGCAGCTCGGGTAAACTCCACTACAAAACTATTTAAGAGAGGTTTCTCTCAGCCTTTGCTCAGCTCTCTTGCTGGAGTTCTGGTATAAATCACCTGGGCTGATGCTGTTCCTGCTTGGCTCTGCAGGGAAGTGGCTGGAGTGATGTCAGGACTTGCTGCTGCTCATCCCAAAGGGCAGGGAATGCTCCAGACCCCTGGGGAAGGGCAAATTTAGTGGTTGGCGTAGAAAAGTGAGAGAAGCTATTGTAGGAGATTGCTCATCTTCCATCCTGGCAATGCTTTGGAGCAAACAAGCAAAATTATTTGTGATCAGCTAGAATGGACAAGAAACTCCACCACAGCCAGCAGAGGTTTGTCAAGGAGAAATTGTGTCAGACAAATGGAATCTGATCTGTACCATGGAGTAAGGAGCCTGGTGCGCAGGGGGGCAGCAGGAGGTGCCTCAGATGGTGGCCCAGGCAAGGCTGGAGCTGCTGCCTGTGAGCCAGTGGGAAGCCTGGGGTGGGAATCACTGTCTGGGATGGCTGTAAGGAAGCAGGCTGGGAGTTCTTCTTCTGGTGCTTCTCTGCTTCTGAGACCCAGCCCAGTCTAAAATCCATTCCCAATTGCTAGGAAAAGCCACCTTTGCAGTAGTTTCAGGCTGCAGCCGGCTGGTAACATCCTGCTGGGTGGCACAGAGAGCTTGGGGAGCTGGCTTTATGTCCTGAATCTGTCTGTGCAGGAGTGTTCCTGTTCATGGCATCATTGTGCTGCAGGACTGGCGTTTTGGGATGCCACCAAGGACTCTGGAGGTTTCTGAAGTAGAGATGTGCAGTTGCTGATGTCTTGCTCTAGATCCCATGCTGTGGTGCCCCAAGTAGGAATGCCCATGATGGAGTGTATTGATTTTCCTTCCATGCAAGGGGGTTTTCCAGCCCTCTGCAGGATGGGTGCTGGCCTCATCCTGCTGCCTTCTGCTGCCTTTTTCTGCGCTGTTCTCAAGCAGCAGCACTTTTCCCCTTCTCCTTGCTGTGGGAGTCATGCTCCAGCACCCATCACAGAGCCAGCCATCTCTGGACCCCTTCCCCAGTCATGTCAGTCCCACTGTGTACAAAACAAGCTTTTAAGAGGCAGCTGGGGCCTGCCCAGACTCTATAACTGAGGCTGGACACTCTCAGGGGTGCAGTTGAGGCATTTTCCTTGATTTTGCTTTTATTGCCTGGTAAATCAGTGACGGGGCCAGCCTGTCTGCAGGAAGCAGCTCTGTGTACTGAAAGGTGTTCTCCCTGCTACATCTCTCTTCTAGCCCACCTCCCCAGGCTGGGATTCATCCAGAGTGGCCAAAACTAGACAGTCCTGGGCCTTGGCTCCCTCTGGGGAGAAACCCTGACAGAATCCTGTGCTTTGTCCTGCGATTGCTGAGCTTGCAGTGGTTTTCAAGACTGATGCTGCACTTAGCAGGGTGCTGCCAAACCTATGGAGTCCAGCAGGTTATTTTCCTTCAGAAGCCATTTATCTTTTCCCTTTTAGATGCTGGGCTTCTGTCTCTCATCTCTGGTTTTATCTCTCACGTGGGAAGGAGCTCAGTCTTCCCAACCCTCCCAAATCTCTGGTGCTGGGCACGGGATCAGACCCCGTCCTGGCGGGGAGAGGCAGCTCTGGGGAGCAGGTACCAGAGAAAGGGGATATCAGGGTTCTATTGATTTATTTCCCATTATTATTTAAGGAAGTTTGCTCTAAACTTTAGCTTCTTGTGCGTGTCTTACAGTTGGATGAGGCTGCCCTGTGGGCTGGTGGGAATACAGAAGGTTTTGGGCTGGGGTTTGAAACAGAAAGTTTTATTCCAGCAGTGAATTGACAACTTGTCTTACTTTTTGGGTGGGGGGTGCATGGATTGAGATGCAAAATGTCAGATAGGAGGTTTAGGAGTGCCTTGGGCTCTGCCACCACCTCTTGCTTGACCTCTCTGCACCTGAGGCTCTGAATTTCCTGACTTCTTGCTCCTTTGAGAGACTCTAAACCTTGCATGCTGCCAAACATTTTGGACACTCCCACCCAAAAGTTTCCCACAGTAACAACACTCTTTCTCATTAAACACTAACTTAATAGAACGGGAGAATGCTGCGTGATGGATATTAAACTTTAACAACTGTGTATATCTATTACCTTGCTGCTAAATCTTTATATGCCTTAAATAATCAATTGATATTTAATTAGCATACAGTACTATTACTGCCTTCCTAAATCTATAATGATAAACCAAGTTACAAGTTATTGGACGTTAATTACTATCTGATGATTAGAAACAGCAAGACATTTCCCAGTCTCATCCCGGATATAATCCAGCGTGTCCATGCTCACTGCTGAGCCAAGCCACGCTCCCTGTCTCTTAATAATCAATGGCTGTTCAACATGCAATATTTGTCTAATTAGCACTAAATTAAATCCTCATTGACAACACTTCAGGGTAAGAGATCTGCATCGAATATGATGGATTAGACACGGAAGGGCTGTTATTGTAAGCAGGAGATGTGTGTGTCACTTGCTTTGCTTGTCATGGCTGGCACATGGCTCCCTGTGACTGTCAGCCCGCTCCTGGGGGGACGGTGATGGAGCGGTGCCTGGATGTTGGATTGACAGTGCTGGAGACCCTGGGTCTGTCTTTAATCGAGCTGCAGACATGAGCAGCTCTTCCCAGCACCCTCCTCTGCTTCCAGCCTGCTCTCACCCATGGATGTACAAATGCCTCCATCAGCAGGGTGGGTTTGTGTGGGATGTGACGGGGCTTTCTCTGCTGGCAGAGGGCACACGTTTCTTCTGCATTTTGTGCTTTGTGCAAACTTTTTGGGGAGTCCTTGTAGCCTCTGTTTGAGCAATGAGGGTCAGGGAGAGCAGCGATTTCCAGAACGGTTTGGATTGGAAGGGACTTTAAAGCTCATTTCATATCCCATGGGCAGGGACACCTTACACTATTCCAGTTTGCTCCAGCCTGGCCTTGGACACTTCCAGTGATGGGACATCCCCAACACAAGGTGTTTGCTCCCAGCAGGGACACTGGGGGGATTTGGAGGGGTGTGGGGGTGAGAGCAATCCCGAACCCTGGCGTTGCAGGGAGGAGTTCCCCCGGGAGCTGCTGTCTCGCACACGGTTTGTCAGCATCCATGGAAGCTGTTTTGCGAGAGCAGCGGGAAGGATTGCACAGCCGCCGGCTCCTTGCGAGACTCAGCCTGTCCTTCACACTCAGCGTGGATGTAATTAACTGTGCTGATGGGATGTTATGCCAACAGCAAAGCAGAAAACACCAGAAAATGAGTCAGGAGCGATAGCGGGGCTGCTCAGCGCGGGGAGGCGGGAAGCGGCAGCCAGGCGTGCGCTGGGCTCGTGTCCTGCCACACGGCAGGAGTGGGACCACCCTCCTGCAGGAGGGCACGGGCTGCCTCTGGAGAGGAGCAGTGGGGCACAGAGAGCCTCCGCCAGCATCTGCCATGGCTTTGCTGTGGGGAGATGCAGTCCCTGCGAGGTGTTTCTCTCCCTGGATGTGTAACTTCAGCTCTCAGTTCCCTCCTTTCAATCCTTTGCAAGGAATCACTCTTCTTGCTGTGTCAGGGATGTTTCTCAGCACTGGTTCTCCTGTCTTGTTGGGGAAGATAAAAAAGGAAAGCCTTATCAATATGATTGTCTGGCAAAAGATTTTGAGAATATGGAAACTATAAGTGAGATTGAAATGAAAGCAAGCTTTGAGATACCTCAGTCACTGAACAACTGGAAAACAATGGTGTGGTTGGCTGAAGGTGATCCCCTTTTGATGGAACAACACCCTCTGCTTGCAGACAGGCCCAAGGGTCAGAGCAGACCCTACAGCTTGGCAGAAGGGGCCCAAAGAGGAGTTTTTAGGGTTTAAAATGTAACACAGTGTGGTAATGTAATGATTCTTATGGGCTGTATGTAAATAGGATTTGTATGTTGTACTAGATTGGTAGGTGAGAATTAGAATATCCAACACAGAAGATGATTTATTGTATTGTAACAGGAACCTCACTCTCTTACCCTTTTACTCTCTCACCCTCTCATCCTCTCTCCCCCTCTCTTCTCTCAGTGCTGCTCTGAGCTGTGGCTGGCAGCTCCCAGCAGGGCCCTGCACCCAGGCCCTTTGCAATAAACCCCAAATTCCAAGCCCTGGCTGCAGAGATCTCTCATCTCCATCCATCCCACCCCCTGACGCTCCTACATCTGTAACCTCTTCAGGGTGTTACAGATGGTAAAACCTCCTGAAGCCTGAGCAGCTCCTTGGATCCTCACAGGTCTCTCTCTGCCCTCCCAAAAGTGCAGAGCCTCACTGGCTGGGTGGTCTCCTGCACTTGGCAGCAGGAGGGATGAGAAAGAAGAAAAATTAAAAGAAAAAAAAAAAAGACTGTTGATTAGCAATTGAAATTGTTCTTAAAAGAATTTGCCTATTCTGCAAGGAATGTTTAGTAATTGATAGCAATTTCTAGCAATTAAATACAAATTAATTTGTGCTACTGAGAAGCAGTTTATTTATGGCTCTGTATTTATGGGCACTCCTTCTCCTTAAAACTATCGTCGTTGCTTTTGATAAGTAATTAGAGTTTACTGAATAATTTCCCAATGTAGGTATGAATTTTAAATAATTTTTAATATTATGCAAGTGTTTCATTGTATTGCTGAGTGAGGGATTATCATTATTTATATTATAGTAGGGCCTGGAGGCTGGGACAGGCACTGTGTGAGTGTATAGCACAGAGATAGTCCCTGCCCAGAACAGCTTGCAGGGAGTTTTATGTCAGCAGCAGGATCATGAATGTGCTTTTCCAAGAAATAAAAGTTATTTGGAATCATTTGCACCTGTGTAGCACAGGCTGCAAATGTGTTTCTCCTTCCTCTTGAGTAGGGGGAGATAGTAATTTCCTACTAGTGATAGTTAATCACAATAAAGAGGAGGGGCAAAGTCCAGACCATGAGGGGGTGAACAGAACCAATGTATTTTGATTGGTTAAATTACAGATTATTTGAGCAACTTGGGCGAGTGGAAGGTACCCTGCCCATGGCAGGGCTTAGGACAAGATGAGTTTTAAATCCCTTCACAACCCACATTATTCTGGCATTCTGTGTTTTGTAGTGCCTTTATTTGTTTTGTGGCTTTTCTAAGATGATCTCAGATCGTGGCTGCAAACCTTTAACTGTGTTCCTACAGCTCCACACATGCACTGCAGCTCTGTACAAGGTGAAATCCTCATGCAGGGCCATTTCCAGATCTGGCAGATTTGAGCAGAGAGGGAAAAGCAGCAAGTGGTGGGAGTTGACAGCATGACACCAGACATGGAGAGCTGGGTTTAGGAAAGCTCTGTGTCCCAAGCACTTCCATCAGGTGTGTGACTCCCCTCCCAGCATCTGGCGGATGCTCAGCAGGGCAGAACTCATGTCAGGGATGGTGTGGGAGGGAGAGATGTCTTCTGCTGCCTGATTTACAGATGGGGAAGTCATCTTACAAATGCTGGAAGCAGGAGTTGGCCAGGCTGGAGGGAAGTGCTAATTAAAGCACATGTGACAGCATCCATGCGAGAAGGATCCTGGAGAGAGGGAGAAAGCCAAGCCTGGAGAGCAGGCACCATGCTCAGAAGTGAGCCTGGGAGCTGGCAGCAGCATCTGGGCTTGCAGTGCCAGGCAGGAGTACACTCCAGAGCACAGACTTTGTGCCCTAAATATCTTTTAGGGGTCCTGAGGCGAGTGTTGCTTTTATGGAGGGTTAAACTCGAGCCTGGGAACCTTGGAGAATTAAATATCCCACAATGTTAATGTGTAGGAACAGATTTGGGATTTACCACATGCACTTGCATTATAGCTGACGTGCCCATGGGCTGTTTGGAACTTTGAGGCTGCTTGGATCCTTTGGAACATCACAGAGGTGCTCGACCCCGCTGCTGCTCCTGTCCCCTTTGTCACCTGAGGGTGGCAGGGTCAGCCCCCAGCTCTGATTCAAAGCCTGAGCTGATCCTGCCTGTGGCAGCACAGCCTGTTCTGGCTCATTTCTGCCTTCATTACTGAGCTTGATTAAACGGTACTTGTACAGCCAAGGGTTGGGAAAACACACAAAGGGACTTTGCTACTCATCTGAGGCACTTGGGTGCCGTGGAGACAGATGCTGAAGGGAGAGGGAGACTTGGAGAGACATTGAGGTCGCGGTAATGAGATGTAACCCATTAGGGCAGTGTCCCTCTGGGATCCAGGTGCCTCCAAGGGAGGGAGAGGGTTCAGACAGAGCCCCAGGACCTGGAAAAGGCTCCCTCTGAAGAAGGGAAGGATGAAGTGAGGAGTTGTCCTGTCTGAGGGACAGGATTCTCTGGCTTTTGCAGAGGGTGGGGTTGGGAGAAAACGATGGTGAGACTGTTTTGGCCTCAGGTTCTCACGTCTGTATCTTGTTTAATAGAGGCTGTGTGTGCAGCCAGCGATATTATTGGCACTGCTGGAACACAGAGAGCTGCATTTAACCAGCACCTCCTGGGCTGTGCAGCTGCTGTAGGATCATGAGTGGAGCATGGGGTGATACTGAGAAAGGAGATGACTCCTGTCACCTCTCTGTGATCCCTACAGCAAGATGTGATCTCCCAGATCAGATCAAGCTTGTCTTTGGGGGCTGGGAAAAGCTGCAGCAGAAGGTGGAAACTCATTACAGGGTGAGTTTGGCCAGGTCTGGGACTGTCCATAGGGCCCGCCCTGAGTGCTGATGGCTCAGCAAAGACAGGCCTGGGAGTGACTTCTGAAAGTGAGGAACAACTTCAAACCAGCAGGCTCATGGTCTTGAACTCTCCTGCTCTGGGCAGCCTTCCCTTAGATATTTCAGCCCAATTATTTTTGTGCTGTCCTTCCCATGCTGGAGGAGTGCAGAGCTTTCCTCCCTGCCCGCCTGCAAACCTCATCTTGTGCTTCATTTGAACCTTTTCCTTTTACCTGTTCCCTGCTGCTGCCAGGGTCTGGGGCACGATGGTGGCTTTCATCCCTCCTTCCCTGTGATGATTCAGAGCTGGTGGCTTTTGCCCTCTGCACTACAGGTCCCTGGTTTGTTATAAGCTGTTGTGAGGTGGTTCGTGGTGCAGAGGAGAGATGCTGGGGACTCTTCTGAGTTAATGAACTGCCAGATTGCCAGGGATGACACTCAGCGACACCCTGGGTCTCTTTGGGAGGTGTGTGTCACCTCCTTGCTCTCACCCTGTGATCTGAGGACGCTGGCACTGGGCTCATGTGTGGACTCAGGGAACTTAGCAGATGGTCTAGGATTTTAACTGTGGGCCCTGATGGCCCTGCTCTCCCTTCCAGCAGCTCCCATAGCTCCTGTAATTAACTGCACATCCCCAAAATCACTGCCTCTCTGAAACTTCAGGACCTGCCAGTGCTTTGACTGCCCCAGTGCCCTGTGAGTGTCCAGACAGGGGTCAGCAAGGCAGCTGCTGTCAGAGGACCTCAGAGTCTCCAGGTTGGAAAAGCAGGAGCACTTCCTCACCCTTGGATTGAGGACTGAAAGTATTAAAAAAAAAAAAAAGGGGAGGGTAAAAGACTCAAACAAACAAACAAAAAAACCCCCAAAAAACCAAAAAAAACCCCAAAAGTCAACAGTAATTTTATTATAATAGACATTTACATATCTATTTCTCTATGTTCCCTTTCATGTCACCACCACACAGGATGCTGAGTTATGGCACAGGCACATGGTGAGTTAAATAACTGCTTTTCCACACTGCTGCCCCTGTTAACTGCACATCCCCAAAATCACTGCATCTCTGAAACTTCAGGACCTGCCAGTGCTTCTGACTGATCCATTGCCCTGTGAGTGTCCAGACAGGGGTCAGTGAGGCAGCTGCTGTCAGAGGAGCTCAAAGCCTCCAGGTTGGAAAAGCAGGAGCACTTCCCCACCCTTGGACTGAGGACTGAAACACCCACAGACTTCAAGGGGTGTACACAAAGAGGGTTTGGGGTCTCAGCAGCCACGAGGTCACTGAATGTGCTCAGCTCAGCAGGGCAGGGCTGTGGTGGGTGCCAAAATCATTGTGTGATGAGAGAAATGGCAGTGATGGCTTTACTGAGGATGTGTGAGGACAGTGCCCTTGTGGGAGGTGGGAGCAGGGAAGGAGCTGAGCCATCCTCATCCCTTCAGGCACGGTCAGAGTTAAACTCCCGCGGCAGGATTGCTCATCAGTGATTCATCAGCCTGAGCATTAGGGCGGTTCTCCCTTGCTGTCTGCAGAAATAACTCTGGGGAGCAGGGGAGGGGGATGTGTCACCCCCCAGGGGGATTTGGGTGGCTCCCAAGTGTCACCACATGGATAACTGACCAAAGCTGGGGGTTGAGAGGGGGAGATTGGCAGACTGGAGGCAGGGGTGCTGCTGGCAGGGTGGATCTCTGGTGTCACACTGACCATGTGTGGACAAGGGATGCTCCAGCCATGGGTGGACACTCAGATTTGGGATGCAGAGATGCCTGCCTGTGGCTAAATTTCACATTTTAGAGCAGAGAGCTTGAATCTTCTCCAGTTGTTTGACCACAAGCAGCACCTGAACCATACAATGCCCAGACAGAGTGATTTTCAGGTCAAAACCTCCCTGCCTTTATTGCCTCTTCCTGACAGCAGCCCAACCCTCCACCCAATAAAAATTCCACGCACGGAGCCGGTTAAAAACATCAATTAGCTCTAAAACAATTATTATTTTTTTTGAAATGCCATTTTATATATGCAATAACACAACACAATAATCCTGGGTTATTTAACAGAGCATTTACCATGAAAACAGTCATTACTCTTTAAACGCTGCTGACTGTACAAGCCTCTTAACATTAAACGGCAAGTGAGGCAGAAGTCTTGCCATCAGAAATGCCACATTCTCCTGAATATATTAAAATCACTGGCACTGGGAAGCTTGCTGCCTGACTCAGTGGCTTTTCCCGTGCTGGGAAAGCTCTTGAAATTCTGGGGCAGTCCATGGAGCATGAGAGTAATGTCCAAATTTTGATTTTGTTTAGGTGTAGGTGTTTGTTGGAGGGGATTAGATGGGTTCAACCCAACTTCACCGTAGTCCCAAGCCTTCCCTGCGCCCCTATTCCTCTCCTTTTCAGCCTCAGTTGTGCCAGAAGAGATTCAGATTGGACATCAGAAGGATTTTTTTTTCACAGAAGTCGTTGTTAGAGTATGAGAGTAATGTCCAAATTTTGATTTGTTTAGATGTAGGCATTTGTTGGAGGGGATTAGATAGGTTCAACCCAATTTCATTGTAGTCCATGCCTTCCCTGTGTCCCCATTCCTCTCCTATTCAGCCTTGATTGCATCAAAAGAGGTTCAGATTGGACATCAGAAGGATTTTTTTTCCATAGAAATGGTTGTTAGACCTTGGAATGGGCTGCTCAGGGAGGTGGTGGGGTCCCCATCCCTGGAGGCATCCAAGGAAGGACTGGAGGTGGCTCTCAGTGCTCCGGGCTGCGTGACAAGGTGGGACTCAATCTGAGAGGTCTTTTCCAGTCTAAGTGGTTCTGTGGTCCTGCACCATCCTGATATCCTAGGGTAGCAGCAAGGTTTGTTATCCAGTCTAAACCCAGTGGGTTTAGCACATTTAATAGTCTCCATAGGGTCTATCATAATGCACTGAAAAAGATGTTTTTTGCAGCTAAGTCAATAACAAATTTAGTAGTAAATTCTGCATTTTCCCCCTTTTGAGGTTCAAGGGAATTGTGCTGGATGTATATTATTTGCTTATTTATTAGACCTCTTCTAGTACCTGGCACGAGCCCGAGGGAGCAGATGGAAATACCATTCTCAGACTACCAAAAGCCTTTGGTTTAAGCAAAATAGTTGTGTTTAAAGATTAATTTAAGATGCTTTAAAAATTGAGCAGGCCATTCATTTTTAATATTGATTGATATTATTATAAAAGATTCAGCTGCAACTCTTCTCACCAGGACCTCTCTTGGCGCGCAGACAGCGCGTTTGTCTGCGAGGGACGTGGCTTAGTTATTTTTAATCTTTGATACTCGTTCTTGTGAAATTTATGGGAAGCATCATCTCGTATCTGGCACATCAGAGCATCCCAGGCAGGAGCTGGGAGGGCCTGGGGAGGAGGTGAATTTGGATGAATGGCTGGTGGGGGTTGGAGCCTGTGTCTCTGCCGGAGGAAGGGAAGAGCTTGGTACGTCTTATTCCAGCAGCATCGTAGGACTGGGAGGAAATTTTCTATTAAACTGGAAGGAGCTGTGGTACAGTAAATGTTAGGGATCTAACAGGAAGAAAAAAATCTGCCCAAACAGCCAGGATGTTTGATTGTGCTTCTTGCAAACCTCCTATAGTTGTTGGTTTTTTTTATTAAACATTTTTTAAAGTGGAAGTGGAAATGAAATACTGGCAGAGTGCCCAAGCCTGGGCACCTCCTTTGCATTGGCATCCTTTGATAGTGTTTTGTTGGCAAACTGGCGATACAAGGCAGGCACCCCAGCCCTGGAGAAGCTGAGTTTGATGCTGAGGAATAATTCTCCAAATTGCATTTATTTCACAGGCGTGAAAGGTCACAAAGTGAAGGGAAACAAGAACTGTATTCAATTAGACGATTCGATCAAAATAAATCTGTCAAGATGGCATTCCTGCTGAGGAATCAATTGACTTGGAAAATGAAGGCAGCTGCTGCTGCTGCTGCCATTATTGTTGTTATTATTATTATTATTTTAAATTAGCTCCAGTACCTGCCACAACTACCTGAGCCGGAGTGCCTGAGTGGCTCAGATCATCTATCACTCTTATTAGATATTAATATATCCTCCTCTGCCTTGCATTTAGTGCCCTGTTAATGGTCAAGTGGCCCCAGAATGCTTCCTGGGAGGCTGATGGGAATGATTAGTAATGAGAAGGGATGGCAAGGTGCTTTTTTTTTATTTTTTTTTTTTTTTTTTTTAGCCAGAAGGTTCAGGGAATGAAAAACCTGGTGAGATGGAGAAGAAGCAAGGACACACACAGCTGGTGTGCTTGGTCACACACAGTTCTTGGTGGCTCTAAATTAACCTCAGTAATATCCCTGCATGTTCCTTTTTGTTCCAGCAGAGAAGCATGCAGATAATTGAATTTAGGGCTGGGGATAGGTAGGAAAGGGGTTTTTCTCCCCATGTTGGTGCTGCTCCTGCTTCTCTGGGTGTGCTGGCTCTGACTGGCTTGGTAGCACTGGGGTTGTGCCCATGCCTTGATGGGCAAAGGAGTTTGGCAAGAGACTCTATGGGAGGATGGGGTAGAGGGACATGAACCATCAGGTTGGAAGCTGAGGAAAGGCTGAAATGGGAAAAAATTGGCATGAGATGTTCCCTTAGGGAATAAATTATTTTGCAGAGGAAGAAATCCTCCCATTGGAGAGAACTTGAAGCCTCCACAGCCCTCTCCACCACCCGAGCTGTTTAAAACTTGATTTGATAGAGCACTGGAGAATTACAGCACAGCAACAGGCCTGCCCCAGCTGGATGAGAGCCTGGAGAACTCTGACAGATCCTTCCCAGCCTTGGCACTTCCCTCTCTGCTGCCGTCAGCCCTTGGCGGCTGAGCCGGCGTCGCCTCCCGGGGATGTCCCGTCTTTGAACAAGCACAGGGAAATCAGATGTGAAGGCTCCCAGGGCTGCCAGGTACCACAAGTGTCTGGGCTGCCTGTGATGGGAAAGGTGATGAGAGAAGTTTCCTTCCTCTTTTACCAGCTGGGGTGTTTTCCTTTGCATCAGGCAGTGTTAAAAAACCTGCGGAAAGGAAAGACACCAAGCTCCTTTAAGGACAGATTTTATCACAGCGATGGATTGCTCTGCTTGCCAACTGCCTTCAGCTTGGTGCAGCTCATCAAAGAGCCTCTTCCTGTGCCTTGGGCAGCTCTGCCTGGATACAGCTTGTGGCCAGGAGGCTTTGCCCCAGAGGGGTCACCTGAGTTGGCAGCAGATCCTCCTCTCTCTCTTTCTCTCTCTCTCTCTGTCTCTCTCTGGCTCAGAAGGTGGCTGAAGTGTTAGCAATAGGTAGCAGAGAGAAGCAGAGTCCTCCTGGACATCTCATAGGTACCAGGACTTGGGTTTTGTGCTGACACCATTCCCCAGGTGGGTTTTGTAGGTGTGACTCCATCCTTCTCCCTTAAATAACAGAATCATTTCTGTTGGAAAAGCCCTCTAAAATCATCAAGTTCACCCATTCCCAGCACTGTCAAACACACCACTAACCCATGTCCCCAAAGGCCACATCTGCACATCTTTTAAACCCCACCACTGCCCTGGGCAGCCTGTGGCAGTGCTTGAAAACCCTTTCCATGGAGAACTCATTCCTAATATCCAACCTACCCCTCCCCTGCTGGAACATGAGGCCATTTCCTTTTGTTCTGGTCCTGCTGCCCTGGTCCTGCCTGGCCATCAGACCCTGAATGGGTGTAACTGTGCCCACCTTGAGACTCTGGGGCAGGGGATGTGCACTGGGAGCCAGGCTGAGGATAGACTTGCCTTTGCCCACCTGTGTGTGCAGGTGATCCAGCTGGGAGCCAGGCTGAGGATAGACTTGCCTTTGCCCACCTGTGTGTGCAGGTGATCCAGCTGGGATCACACGAGGGCACAGTGGCAGGAGAGGGACCTCAGCTATCGCCTCCTCCTCCCATGGCTTGAATTTTTATTGACTGGTGATGACAAACTGGTTTATGGACAGGTCTTTTATACCCGCTAGGACTCGGCAGTTATTTTTGAGATGATGCTTTGCCTCAGAATCTTCCTTCCTTCATCCTTCATAAATCTTGAGCGAGGCTGCTGCATTCAGACCAAGCTTAATATTCTTCTTGCAGATCTCTGCACCAAAATGGCTGTATCCAAGCAGGGAGGGGTTGGCAGATTCCCCTCCACCCTTTTGCTCTGCTCTAAGGCCACCTCAGTGTTAGGGTCTGTAAAAGGGTGTGGGGTCCTTGGAGGGGGCAGGACTGTGCTGCCTTGGGGGTGTTTGTGTGAGGGTCCAGGCCATGGGTAAGAACCTCTTTTCTTCCCATCAAGGTGTAGTTTGTGAGGAACAAGTTGGAGTATGGAGGTGGTGGTACTACCTAGGGAAGAGCAATGAGGGCAGCAATGGAAAAAAAAGAATAAAGAAGGGATAGAAAGAGACTTATTTTGCAGCTGTGTTGCTGTTGTTGGCTTTTTTCGAGTGAAAAGCAGAGGAGAAGGAGTCCAGCCCCCTCATTTCACCCCTCATTCCCTGATGCCTTCAGTTGCAAAGGACAGATCCCATTCACTTGGCCTTTCTCCTCTCCTCATTAACTCCCACGACCTTGAGGCTGTGGCAAGAGCAAAGCGTTTATCCCAACAAAAGGATTATCAAAATAAATAACCAGAGTTTTCAGAAAGGTCATGTCCCTCGCAAGCCCAGGCTGAGGCAAAACCTCTGTGCTCAGCTGGGTTTGGACTGGCTTTTCTTCCCCGTGTGTCAGGGGATAAATCCCACTTGTGTCCCTCACTCC
Organism: Ammospiza nelsoni; assembly: GCF_027579445.1. Taxonomy (NCBI): domain Eukaryota; kingdom Metazoa; phylum Chordata; class Aves; order Passeriformes; family Passerellidae; genus Ammospiza; species Ammospiza nelsoni. Next base: position 3,456,521 of record NC_080656.1, on the reverse strand, counting down.
TGAGTGCTGTCCTTCTCACAGCAGAGCTGGAGAATATTTTCCTGGGAGCTGCAGCAGTGGGGAATGGAGCAATGCTCTGTCCCACTGGAATGTCTGAAAAGCCCCATGGGACCCTGGTGTTGTCATTGTTGCTGCCTTTCCCAGACAATTCCGAGGATCTCCCAGTGGGATGTGATCAGCAGAATGAGCCCCCAGCTCCCTGTCAGCAGGTCACTGGAGGAATCCTCCTTTAGACAAGCTCCTTCAGATGAAATGCATCCTGAGGAGTTCAAAATCAGGGAAAAATATGCTGATTACTAAGAAAGTGTTGGGTATAGAGAAATTAAGGATGCTGTGATACAGAAATAAAGGTGCAGGTGTCTCAGGAAGTGGTTCCTACAAATAACACACACACACCTGTGTGTAGGTGTATGCATGCATAGGTGGTTCCCAGATAAGCCCTAAGAGTTGTTATTCCTAAACTTGGTGTTAAAAATAATAATATTGCTTCTAATTTTCACATCCTTTGGGATTTCCCTGTGTACTGCACTGCTCTGGTTTAGTTTAGGCTGGGCTCAAGGGACAGGGCTTGCCTGCAGCTTATCAAACAGCACCTTCTCTAGCAGGAGTGGATTTTTCTCCATGTTTCCTACAGCAAACTTGTCTCTGACGGTCTTCCACTTCTGCAAAAAAGTTAAATTCACGTTTGGTGATGCAAATGAATGTGGCTGCCCCCAGAACCCTTGGGAGGCTGTCAGGAGCAGGCTGGCACTGCACACCCCAGCCTGCAAGCCCACGAGCTGAGCTGCTGGGAGTGCAATACCTGTGTGCAGGAAGAGCAGAGCTGCCTCGCTGCAGGAGGTTCTCACATCCAGGGTGAGATCCTGCCTGGGATCTGAGCTGGCTCGGCTGCTCCGTGCTTTCCTTCTGCTCCCCTTGGTTCATGCAGCTGGGGAATAAAAAGCACCTGCCTTTGCTGCCGCTGCCTGAGTGAAGTGTTATCAGGTTTTATTCTCCCGCCTGTCTCCCTTTTTCACACCTGTGTATCACAAAAACGTCTCCTATCATCACATGCCCCGCGAAACTCTCCTGGAGCGTTTATCTGTTCGAGAGCAATAGCGGAGGATGTGATTTTTGAGGCTGGCGTCCTCCCTCTGCCTTTCATCCCTTCTCTTTGACATGATAGAGCATCTCCGAAGTTGTAAAGAGCATCTCTCTTTGTGTGGGTGCACCTGCTCCGTGTGCGCCATGGGCGGGGGTGCTGTTAGCAGGGGGAAATCGGTGAATAATTTACCACGCAACCAAAAGGACCAGTAAAGCTTTAAATTATTAACACCGAGTTCATTTCAGAGGAGAGGTGTTGGAGCTGTTTGCTTTGGCTGCGGGCTCTGCCTCTGAGTTGGGGTGGCAGGAGTGGCTCTGGAAGGATTCTGATGATGTGGTCATTTTCAGGCTGGAAGAGTATGAGCCAAGGAAATAAAAAATTAAAAAGATCCAGATAGGTGTAAGGACAATCCCAACAGCTTTAATTATGTAAGCTGGTGATGCCCTTCCCTGAGAAAGAGATGAAAAAATAATGACCTTTTGTTGCATTGCCAGAGAAATGGTATTTTATTTCATTGCCTCCTTTAATTCTTTAGGAGGCAGAGGAGCAGGTGATTCCTCTCTTCTTCCAGGAAGCTGGCGTGGGGCAGCTCCTTCCCAACCCAATCCAGAGATTCCCACACAAATTTAAACTGCTGATTCTTTACCTGCATCTTTGCACTGCTGTGTGATTCCTCCTGAATTAGGCACCACAAACCCAGCCAGCGCTGCACCTGGAGCCCAGGTGCTCACCCAAACCAGAATTCCAGCTGTTTTTGGCAGGTGAGGGTGCTGCCCAGCAGGTCAGATCCTGTTCCCCATCCAGGCAGTGTTAGGTGGGTTAAGAACCGAATGTGAACCGGTGCTGAACCCGAATCAAGAGCTGTCATTGAAGCATTTGCCTGCTTCTCTCCTTTTTTTTTTCCCAAGCACACCGAGAGCTGAGAGTTAATTCTGGAATTGTCACTTGCACAAGGATGTTTCTGGCAGGCTCAGGGTTGCTAAGTGTAGTTAAGTGCCTCGAGCATCCCCAACTATTCAGCTCCTTGGGTTTTTTTTCTCCACGAAGAGAAACTTTCTGAAGAGGGAAGCGAGTGCAATCAGCCATGCTAAATAATCCTGTAGGGTGCTGCAGGAGGTGCCATCAGCACTGCTGTGTGGGCTGCCTGGGCTGGCTCCTTCCCCAATTTCACCCCCTCCATCTCTCATCTCCTCTGGATCGTTTTTCTGGCATCTGTGAGAGCAGGGAAGAGCTTGGAGCTGGGTGTTGGTAGGGTGCACTCGGTGCCTCTGTGATGCTTCTGGACTCAAAATCCTCTTGCTCTGATCACACCAGTGCATGGATGGGCTGGACTGGGATGTGCCAGGATGCTCCAGATGTCTGTGGCACCAAACTTAAACCCACTCATGCTCTGTAACTCCTCTGGGACACTGGGAGTGCATTGAGGCAGCAGTGCAAGAGGCTCTGCCCTGTTCCTCCTCTGGAATGAGGTGCTTGGTACCACTGAGGGCTCTGGAGGAAAGAGCTCATTTCTGGAGTGATGTGATTTGCCTCTGGTGTTTTCAGGGAGGATTTTTGTAACTGTTTAAACCTGGTAAATTGCTAATTACTTAACAGCATGCTTCTGAGAGGAGCATAAAGAGAAGGCTCCAAAGCTTCTAAGTGGTTTTTAACAAATACAAATTTCATTTTCTATTAGGATCTTGGAATTGGTTTCTGAGGTGGTTAATGCTGCTTTTTGTAGTTGTTTTGGGTACTGTTTCTGCAAGTGTAAGAGCCAGCCCTACATTATGCAGGTTGAACCCCAGAGATGATTCACTTTGGTGGCTGCCCTAAATCCTGGCTCCTGGTGTGTTCCAGGGGGCCCCAGTTAGACTGAGCTGGGCTGAAAAGCCTTGCTGATGAAGGATCATCTCTATCCTAAAGCTGCACTCATTTTCAACTAATTCAGCACAGCAAATTCCCTCTTTCCTCTCTTTTCTCACCCTCTAGTCCTGTTTCCAGTGGTGCAAGAGGGAATGAAAGACCCACAGCTTTTTCTCCTTGCCTGCCTCTCATGCTGCAAAAATTAATAACAAGCTTCAGCTCCCCAACCCGTGTTCCCAGAAGCTTATTTATACCTGTGCTTAGCGTTGATTCAGCTGCCTCACATGCATCACTCAAATTCACAAGAGCTCTCACCGAAAGGAGAGATGAAAACCACCCTATCCTGCTTCTGCCTCGCTTTCTTTTCTATTTTCTCTCTCCTTCACGCTCACAACACTTGCCTCCAAAGTTTTGAGCATGAGGAAAAAGAAGTTGTCACCGAAGGTGTTTCAGAGCCCCTGTGTGAGCTCCCTCTCCTGCTTAGGCCTGGCTTTGCAAAGCGAGGATCCGAGCTCAGCAGACCCCTTGGAGAGCCTGCTGCCCACATCAGAGGAGAGGAGGAAAGGCCTGACAGGTGCCTCCTCGGCCCTTCCAAATCTCCCACCGTCGGCACATTTGTGTTAGATATTGATTTCTGTTTAATAGAATAAGCCAGGAGAAATCACACTCTTTGTTGGCGTTCAAAGGATAAACCATAAAAGCCATTAAGAAGTACTGTAAGCGGCGGGATGATTAATGAGACTTAAGGTGCATTCCACTGACTGCTCCCAGATAATGTCTTTGAAAGATCCCGTTGCTTCTGGCTGCAATTCAGAGCTATTTATTTGCAAGGTGAAGCTCTGAGGAGCAGTGCTTCCAGCCCTGCCTGATACTGTTATGGAGACAAACTGGTTGCTCCCGATTTCCCATCTCCAGAGGGATCTTTTTGCATTGTGGTTTTGCTCGTCAGCCTTGTTGAGATACTGGGGAGGACAAGTGAAAGATGGAGTGTCTGTCCTCAAATCGCTGCTCTGTGCCTGTGGTGAGAGGCTGTCTTAGGGAGGGAGAGCCATGGGCTTGGAGATCATAGGAAGGAAGCCCTTTTTGGGACATACTGATCCTGTTTGGATTGGTTTGGGTCTGTTTTTTGGTTGCTTTTCCTGTTTCTCATGTTTTCCTGTGGATCCATGTCTCTGTCCAGGGGAGCTCTCTGGCAGTTGGGCTGTCTGTGATCCTGGCAGTGCTTGTACCCCATAAATCCCTCTTTGATTTCAGTCTGGGCAGAGCTCACAGCAGTGTGCTCCTGCCTCCAGGGCTGAAATCCCCCAAAACCTCTCCAGCATCCCACTGTGAGCCCCCGAGCATGTGCATCAGCTTCCCACTGCCACCCCAAATCTGTGCAGGTCAGCACCCACTGTGAGCCCAGCAGACCTGGGAATGAATATTTCTTTCAGTCCCTTTCATGACATCTCTGCAGCCTTTTGCTTCCCAGGGTTCCTAAACTGGGGTTTTTCAGGACCCACATTTGTCATGCGGCTGGGCTTTTCAGGACAAGATGAGGAATGGTTTATCTTACTGGATAAAACCAGAGGGCCAAAGAGAGTCTCAAACCCAAGGTCTAATCCATTCTTTCTGCTTTGCTTTTTCCAGCTGCACAACTTGCAGACTTCAGGATGGGATGTGCAGAGTGTGGGGTGGCTGGAGGTACAGAGCTGCTCTCCAGACTGGGGCTGTGCAGCCCCACATCCCAACTTCCCACCAGCTCTCTGCCAGGTTTCTCCTTTCCCTGGGGAGGTGGAAGTTATTGGTGTCACAGCCAATGCTATTTCTAAATCAAGCCCATCTGCAGTGAAATAACAAACAGAACACAAGGAAAGCGATAAGCTGAGTTTAAAAAAAAAAAACAAAAACAAAAAACAAAAAACAACAAAACTGCACTTGAAATTTATTCTTTTTAATCCCTGGGAAAAAAAAAACAAACAAACCCTTCCCTGTGGCAGGGCAGGATATGGGAGGCAGGAATTTTCTGTCAAGGGAGCCAGAGCTGCCAGAGTTCATCATCAAAAGTAATAACAACCAAATTATGATTGGCAAACTGTCGTTGAGGGGGTAATGAGGATTTAATCCGGTGCAGCAGAGGAGCAGGGAGGGGGAGCAGGCAGCATCCCATATTTAATGAACAGCAGCGCTGCGGGTAGGAGGGGAAGGACCCAGTTCTGCTCTTCCCTTCCTCAGTGGTCATGCTGCAGCGACAGCCAGAGACAGAACCCACCTTCCTTGCAGAGGATTGGTTTCTCCCGTTAAACTTGAAGATAAAAGTCGGCTGCTAAATTGCTGTCACTGTTTTAATTCTCCCTGTCTCGCCACCTCCCCTCTTCCCCCGCTACCTCCCCCTCCTGCTTTTCTCCTTTATTTTTGTCTCCTTCTTTCTCCTTTCTGTGCCTCTCCTCCATCTTTGTTTTGCTCTGTCAATCTCTTCCTTTATTCTAAAGCTCCTTTCCCTTCCTCCGCTCTCCTATCTCCTTTATTCCCTTTAAATTCATCGCTGCTCCTCTCTCCCAAGCCCTCCTCCTCTCTCAGCATCCTCTCTATCGCCGCCAGGCTTTGCAGCCTCTCCTGGGGCCCCTCCGCTCCTCTGTCTCTTCCCACAACTGATTTATTGGCTCACTTGGAGAAAATTTGGGCTGGTATTCGTGCCTCCAAGACGCTGCCAGCAGCTGGGAGAGCACTAAAAGGGTACTGGGTTTGCTCCAGGATCACAGTCAAGTGCTGTGGTTTGGGCTGGGTGAGCTCCCCTGCGGGCTGTGTTTTTGGAGATCTTTTGGCTTTCAGGATCCTTTCCCTTTCATACCTGCCCTGCAGACATGAGCTCTTGAGCAAGGTGCTCCCCAGGCTTTGCTTCTTGCATACACTCAGCACTTAATAAGCAAAACTTGGTAGTAAAAACAGCGAGTGGAGGATGTGGGGGGGTGGGAGCCTGGGGGGGGGGGGGGGATTTATGATGTTTATGAGCTCCGGGTTTGCCTCTGCCACTGACTGCTGCTGGAGATTTAGCAAATCCTTTAATCTCTCTCCTTCCTCAGTTTCTCCAGTCGGTTAAGTGAGGATAATGAGCCATAACTAACTTGCAAGCTGTCGTGGGAACGATTTAATTAGTGGCTGATCTTGCTAGGTGCTGTGGGGCTTCGGTTCCATGGTACAGGAGCGTGGATTCAGGCATGAGGAGGCTCCGAGGGGCTCAGGACCTACAAGATATTTGCCTGACTAAATACTTTGGGTGATCCCAGCCCCAGCTCATATGGCAGCTCCTACACAGTGGTCTCCTGGAGAGGTGATGTCCCCGGTCCCCTGTCCAGCTGTGCCCCACAGCAGCGAGCAGGGGATGCAGGGACATCAGCTGTGCTGTCCTTTGCCGTGTGTTTTGCAGGCAGCTCCTCTCCATCCCTTCCTGCTTCCACAGGGGTTAATTGCCTCGTGCATCTGCCAGCCGCAGGGCTTCCCAGCCAGCACCGCTCTTCCAGGAATAGAGGCTCTTGGTCTGCAGCTCTCTGTCATAAATCCAAAAAAAAGGAGAGAGAAAGAAGGGAGGAAATCTATTCCTTCCAGCTGTCTCTGGCTTACGTGGCCGATAAGATGCACTGGTTTCATTTGGAGTGGGCGGGAGGAGAAGCAGAGGTGGTGGAGGAAGAGAGGTAAATACTGGTACAGAAACACTCCTGGGTTCCAGGCATCAGCTGTGGATCCTCACATGAGTACCTTCCACCCTTCCTGCTCATTACCCAGTGAAAAATTCTCCTTATCATGATGTTTGTTGCTTCCTTTGGATGCTCTCTGGAGCTTGGCTGCCTTTCTGTCCCAGGGTGCAGAAAACAGTGCACTTGTGAGATCCGATCTGCCTTGCTTAGGGAGTGTGTGTGTTCTATTATGCCCAGTGGGTTTTGGTTATAACCACATGCCAAAGAGGCATGACAGGGATTTGTTCCTGCCTCCTTCTCCATGCTGGGGCTGCACATGCTCCATTCCAGAGGATTAGCTGACACTAAAGCAAAGCACATCCACTATCTTCCTTCTGTCTGGCTGCTTTAGTCCCTTAACAAATGCAATTATATTTGCCTTGCATCATCTTTTTTCTCAAGATGAGCCCATGCTGATCAGTGTTTACAATCCCATTCTTTCTTCTCTGGCCAGAAAAGCAGGGGAGTGGTGTTCACATAAAAGCCTTTGAGAAGCAAAGAAGCTCGTGAAATCTCACCCTGGAGTGACCTTTCTTCTCCTTCCCTTGAGCAGGCAAAGGGCGTCATGTAGCCCATCTACTGAATCCCATAAATCGTTTTTACAGACATGTAAAATATTGGTGAAAAATACTTCATCCCTTTAAAGAGAAAAACAAACAGCTTCTCTCATCATTATACAGTTTCTAGGAAGAAAAACACAGTTGGTATTGACAAAGCTTAAAAAGGTGGGGGGGAGATGGAGAAAAAAGAAAACCCAAACTCAGAATGCTGAACTTCTCACAAAACAACCTGCCTTTGATATTTACAGACGTGTAATTTGCTCCTTGTTGGATTTGGTGTGAACTTGTCAGCAGTGCTGCATGTGGGCACGGGGAGGCAAAGTCTTCCTCTTTGTTGGCTGAAATTGCAGTGGGAGCTGTTGGATATCTTGTTGGTCATTGTGTCTGTCAAGAGAGCAGTTCACTGCACTCTAAAAAGCTGCTTGAAGGGTGTTCATTTTCAGAATCTCAGAATTTAGGTCGGAAAAGACCTCCAAGATCATTGAGTTCAATCTGTGATTGATTCCCACCTTGTCACACAGGCCAGAGCTCTGAGTGCCAAGTCCAGGCCTTCCTTGGTTACCTCCAGGAATGGTGACTCCACCACCTCCCTGTGAAGCCCCTTCCAATGTTTAAAAACCCTTTCAGTGCAAAAAATTCCTCCATATATCCAACCTGACCCTTCCCTGGTGCAACTTGAGGCCATGTCCTCTTAAGGGTGCTTTAAATGTCCTCCCAGCCCAAACTTGTGGGGGTTAATGATGAGACTTGATGAGCTTAGAAGTCTTTTCCAACCTCCACGGTTCTCTTATTGAGGTTGGCCACCATTCTTTGAACAGCTTTGAAGGTGAACCTGCACAAGTTATGAGACTTCCAGACTGCCGTATTGAGCTGAGCTCGGTGCTACCCTGAGTGCTCAATGAGAGGTGCTCACCTGGAGTTTGCACCACCAGTACTCTTTTATTGCTCCAAATTCCCTTTCCATCAGCTGGGGTTGATTTCAAGGTGTGAACTTGGCTTCTCTCATGACCTGCAGTTGGCTGTGCGCTCTGTTACGTTTCAAAGTACTCTGAGACCTGTAGAAATGCGATGCCTTGCCTTTTGCCGTTGAAATATTTTTATTCTTTCCCCTTCCTGGGTTTATTGCCTTTGAGTTACGCAGGTGCCTTTGAAGTAGGGATGAATTTTAGCCATGGAGTTTCATCTCGAGGTGTAGATCCCTGCTCAAAGGAGGGAAGCGTTCACTACATTTTCTTTTCCCATTCAGCCTATTACAGAATTGGAACCAAGCTGTGAAATTCAGATGTAAATTCCTCCTAAGCCACCACCAGACACGGTTTGATTGCCCAGCTTTTTAAGCTGGTGAGCTCTGATAGTCAGGATGGAAACTTGGGAATGGCTTCCTTGGAGATAGCAGTTATCACTTGACTGTCATCCTTCTGCATCCAGAATGCAAGCTGGGAGTGGGGTTGGTGGGAAGCCACATTTTTTTCCATGTTCAGCTTCTAAAAGCTGGGCTGTTGCTATGTTTGCCTCCAAAATGTGTCTGTGATGGAAAAGAAACGGAAGTTAGAAAATTATGGGACCCAGCTGGGATTCTGGTGGGGGAAAAAAATATCCATGTGATGCCCCACTACCACTCTGAAAGCATCTGAGGTGCTTTGGGTCCATGGCACCCCTTTGTTGCCTTTGGGTGAGCGGGATTTCCTCGTGGCCTTGCCGGCAGTGCCGCCCTCGGTGTCTAATTGGCCGTAGTCACAGCTCCCGGCTCGCTCCATTTATATCTACAAATGGGGATTACTGGGAGCCAACCAACTTCAATGCCAGCTGCAGAGGGATGGAGGGGGAGAGGGGAGAGCGGGAAATGAGCCGTGCAGATGTTGGAGAGTGAATTAGCCTTTCAGACTGTTTTCCATGGCGAGGCGGCGCGGCAGCCGAGGTAAGAGGGAGCAGGATGCTGACAGCATCCCTCCAGCAATCCCTCATATTTACTGAGGGATTGAGATGAGTTTGTTCTCTTCTAGCAGATTGAAGGCTGTGGAGACCTCAGAGCATCTTAAGGGTGCATGGCAGGGCTTAATAATAAAGAATGAGTCAGGTCTTCAATATTTTACATGAAGATACCGGGCTTAAATAATAAATGAAGCAAAATTAATCAAGGTGTATCCAAAGGGGGAGGAATGGATGTTCCAATGCAGGGAGCTCGGGAGCAGCTCAGCAACTGTCAACACAGAACAGAAATGAAGTTGTACTTAAAAATCAGCCAGAGAGGAATCTCTAGATGATCTTCCTCTTCCTTTAAACTGTGTAAATTGTTCTGGGATTTTGTGCAGAAGGATTCACTACTGCCCAGAAAGAGTTGTCCATGACCAAGAAAGGGACTTCTCATGGAAAAGTTGTGGTGTTTCAGTTACAATCTTGTCTGGTGGGTGGAAAAGGTGAGGAAAGGCAGGTATAAAACTGTAATGGAGTTGAACATCTCTAGTGATGCTAGGTGGATGCAAACTCAAGCTGGGCTCTGGAAAAGGGCAGCTGTCTGAGGCACAGACAGAGCTCTACTTCCTTTCTGTGCCCCCCTTTTTCATCCCTTTCCTTCCCATCAATGCTGGAGTTCCTCCTGCTGATCCCTGCCAGCCTTGCATCATGTGGAGGGCAGGATAGCCCCCATCACATCTCCCTCTGCCTTTGGTACTTCTCTGGAGCAGACAAGCCCAGGCATGAAAGGACCTGGACTTATTTCCATTTAGATGGTTCAGAATGGCCTTGTGGGCTTAGATGTTCATCGTCCTTTGACTTTCAGTGGGCTTTGGCTCTCAGATTCCTTTGCACATCTCGGCTTTAAGCCTTGCGGCTTTCCTCTCCGATGGGGCTCCATTTAACCTTTCCTCTTGTCTGAGGGAAGCACATCACATTAGCCCATGCACACAGATGGAAAACTGAAGAGCACCTTTGCCCTTTCCCTTCTTCAAATGTAACAACTCAGGGATCCCCCATAAAAGCTGGATTTCCCTTATGAAGCTGTTGTTGGCAAAAGACCTACGAGGTAATTGGAAGAGTAGCCAGGTTTGAGATTAAAGTTGTTCCATCAGCTGAGACATTCATCAGAAGCTTCCCTTCTGGCTGATTTACATAATGCTCCGAACCATTTCAGGGGGAGTGTTGGGAATCCCATAATGCAAATAACCCCTGAGCCTCTATAATCAAACGCCTTCACCTGATCCAAGATGAGCCCAGAAAGAAATTTGCCACATGTTTTACCCAGCTCAGCAATGTCTCCTCTGCAGACGGAATTGTTAACAATATTCCGACCTGTTGGAGCACAACATTGAAACGTATAGAAACAAGACCTGCAGCCACGTTCTGCAATTCAATCTTGTCTTTATTGCGGTGGTGGAGGTGTGCTGCATATTAGCGAGGAGTTTTTTCCCCTGACTAACCTTGGCAAGGTTTCATTACCCACTCCTGGCTCTGCTGGGCTGTCTGTCTGTGTGGGTCCATATCCCATCAATGGGAAGGAAGGTGACTGCCTTCCCATCTTGCTGGGGATGGGGTGGCAGCCTCCATGTGCTTTGTCATGCTAATTTATAGAATCATTTAGGTTGGAAAAAAACTCTAAATAATCAACAAGTTTGAAAGGCTGAGAATATTGGCCTTGTTCATCCTGGAAAAGGAGAGGATTCAGGGTGACCTAATTGTGGCCTTGTGCACCTGAGGGGAGCTGATAAAAAAGATGGAGAGATACCCTTTACAAGGGTCTGTAGTGACAGGATGAGGGGCAGTGGCTTCACACTGAGAGTAGGTTTAGACTGGATATTGGGAATAAATTCTTGGCTGTGAGGGTGGTGCGGCCCTGGCACAGGTTGCCCAGAGAAGCTATGGTTGCCCCTGGATTCCCTGCCCTGGTCCAAGGCCAGATTGGATGGAACTCTGAGCACCCTGGTTTAGTGGAAGGTGTCCCTGCCCATGGCAGGGAGTTGGAACTTCAACATCCTTCCAACCCAAACCATTCCACTATTCTATTATTCATTAAGCAAAATGCCCAGCTTGAATTCCCACCAATGGCCAGATGGATTCAGTGATGGGAGAGGATGTGCTCTTAACTTCTCTGGATTATGGTGATGCTCAATCAACTTCTGTATCTCCACACAGAATTCCCCCTGCTGAAGATCTATGCTCTAATCCTCTCTTATTTTTTTCCCCACTTTTATCTTCTAGAGAAGAACATTATATCTCTTACCCGCTTGGTAGTTTCTGTTCCTCGATTGAATTATACAGAGGGTGCACTCGAGTGGTTTTTAAATCTAAATGAAAATGTAAAGAACCCTTTGCCGGAGTGCCGAATCCTGCAATAAGGCAAATTGTTTGACTTCTTCACACCCCCATCTGGCCCTAATTGATTCTTGTAACCCAACTGTGATTTCTAACATGTTCTAGGCAGAGAAATCTACCGGCACTAATTCAACACGGTGAGCACTGGTTCGGTGTTTAATGCGACGATGAGATCAATGTCCCTTCCGAGGGAGCCTCACCCGCCCAGCCACGGCCAAGCAGCAGCTCCAGGGCAGGCTTTGCCCAAAACTTTGTTTTCAAAGATGGGAATATAATTTTTTTTTTCATCCCTCTCTTATTTTTTCCTCCCCCTTGAACACCTGCAGCTCTTTCTTTTCCCATAGAAATCCCATGGGAGGAGGCTGCTCTTTTGGGAGCAAAGATTAAAAGCATTTTAGATGAGCCTGTGTTCGCCGTACCCCTGCTTGTGAACCCCAGGATGTTTTGGCATTTGGATTCAGCCTGTGGCTTGGGCAGAGGTTGAATCCTGTTTCTTGGCAGCAGCTTTCCTGAGCCTCATCCCTGCTGTGCACAGCAGGGATCCAGGGGCTGTCGTCCAAGGATGCCTTCACTCAGAATTACAACTTGGATCCTCCGGAGTCATGCTATGAATAGAAGGGTGCTTTTGCTTTTATTATTATTTTTTTTAAAAACTATGCTGAAAATATTGGCTTTCTGGATATCCTTGGCTCCTTAATAAATGAGCTGAGAGCATGGACCTCTGGGCTTCATCCAGCTCTTGTGCTGATCTCTGCTGGGAATAGCAGGAGGCCCCAGAAGGAGTTCAGCCAGGTCTTTGGAGCCACAGAGGAGCCAGCCGTAATTTCTCTATCTCTACAGCTTTCTGGAAGTGTTAACGTTTATCTCTTTGCTCTGGGCTTTCAATGTCAGGGAACTGGAAGCCGTTTACCCTGATCATCATATTTTAAATGAGGAGTAAGGGCTGTGTTGGTGGGAATATATAGCCACAAGGCTTTTCCACTGGAGTAGTGTGAGTCATAGGAGAAACCCTTGTGGAAGGGGGTTTTCGTGGAGAGGAGGTGGATGTCCCTGCTGCCTCCTTCAAGTGTGTAAGAAATGCTTTGTGGTGTGGTGATGGATGTGGCACAACACTCCCCCACCTTGGGCTGGGCATCGTGCAATCATTGCAATCATGTGCAATCGTGCAATCATTGTCTTGGCGCCTCATTGCTCCATTTTCCCCTTCCCACCTCCTCCCTGAGACATTTCGGGCTGCCAGCACTCAGAACAATGTGGCATTTTAGGGCTGACTGTGATGAGACTGGCAGGCGACAGGCAGCTCGATGGCAGTGAGTGACGGGAGCTGGGCTCCCAGTTGGGGATGAGAGGTCCAGCTGACACCTTGCCATGCGTGTGGGCTGCTCCTCAGCCGTGCTGCTGGGGGGAACAAACTGCTTTTCACTTGTCCCGCAGTTGTTGTCTCTTCTGTGTTGCTACACTTGCATCTCCAGATGCCACAGGATTAATCTTCCCTGGCAAGGTGATGGTTGGAAGCTCCTTCCATTTCGGATGAGTTCCACACCAGGAAGGCAGCATGGAACATGGCACATCATGTTGGCCACAGACAGTACTTGGCTTGTCCAGGCAAAACCCGGGCTCACCTTCCCAAAAATTTGGCTCACAGGAATTTATTTGTGTGCTGGTAGCTGTGTGTGGTGATAGGTATGGCATGGATGAGGCACAAGCTCATCCTCTCCCAAAGCAGACCTTGTAGCTCCAGCTCTGGAGTTGTTTGCTGTAGTTTTGTCTCATGTAGCTATGCTGAGATTTAAAAAAAAAATAGGAAAAAACAGATGTTGGAATCAGCGAGATGAGATTTACATATATAGAAGGGCTAAAAAGCTTCATTTTTGTTTGGTTTTGTTCCTCTTTGTTTGCTTTCTTACTTTTCGGAGTGTTTTCACATTAAAAATTCAAGATATGTCTGTCTTCTATTTTCTGGGAGGCTCGGAGGACATCTGGAGAACTTGTTAGGATTTTGTTGTTTGAGAGACGATTTCTTTGGAGGCTGAGGGGTAGCTCTGGCTGTTTGAAACCTCACTTTCGATAGTGGATTGTGTTGTCACCTCCTTTTGGAATGCTCATTTTGGAGAAAAGCTCATGAGAGAGATGTCCTTGTTAAACCTTGCACCATGAAATAATGGCTCAGAAAAGCTTCAGTTTGGGGGAGCCTCTAATGAGCCACCCCAGGAGGCACAGCTATGTATTCTTGTTTTGTCTGAGGTAATAGGAAAAAGGAAGAGGCAAGTCAAGTAGTGAAAACATTTTTAAAGTTCAAAAAATAAGAGAATGGGCAGCCTCAGACCCCTCCTGTCTGTATGCGCTGCTTGTAAGTTGGGGGAAAAAAAAGGCAGCACCCTGCTTTTTTCCATTAAGCTTCTTCTATAATGTATTAATAGAGAATTATATCCTCGCTATAGGATTATTAAAAAAGAAGGGAGATAAAAATGATAGAAATGAATCCGTGTGCTATTATGTGGATGACAATAGATACACTTAAGCCTTCCAGCCCTGACCTTGGCACATGTTTCATCTCAACTCGCAGAGAGGCTGAAATTGATACGCTGACACTTATCATTAATATGAAGAACCATCATCTTCCCCCAAGAGCATGAGGGAATGGGAAGCATTTTGCCAATGCTCCGAGGAGTAGAGAAGGGCCTCTTCTTGTCCCAGTGCAAATCCTTATGTCCTATTCCCTGATTTTTCTTTATCTTTTTAAATTAAACCTGCTACCTAAGTTTCTGTGCGAGGTGTCCAGCCTTGTGCCATCCTACTATCCTCCTGCCTTATGCTCCCCATTTGATCATGGACTGGTTTCACAAGGAAAAACCCATTCAAACCTGTCCCAAATGCCACCTTAGCAAAGTGAGGGGACCTTCCCTCCAGATTCCTTCAGTTTGGGGCACATGGATTGGTGCTAGAAAAAAGATTGTGGGAATGACTGGGACCAAAACTGAGTTGATTTTTTCTTCCCCAGATATTCAGCAATTTGAGTCTCCCCACATCTGGAGACAGCTGTGAACTTTCCCCTCAGTGCTGTGCATCCCTTGCAGAAGCACAGCAATATCCACAGCCCCCATCCTCACCTGCAGCATTTATTCCCATGACTACTGGGGGAGCTTGGATAGGGAAATTTGTTTTCCAGGAACTTCCTCTGTCTCTGAAGTTGGAAGAAGCACAGGTTGCTGCTCTGGATTTGTGTCCACCAGGAGCAGGTCCTCCATCCTGACTGGTGCCCTTGCCTCCCAAATATCCCAACCTGGGATGTCTTCCTCAAACTTAAGCTGCCATTTCCCACAGCCCACTCCATGCGGTGGAGACAAAGGATTTCCACTCTCCCTTCCTTCCTCAAATTAAGTCTGTTTAGCCCTTAAGCTCCTGTGAATATTGAGAGGGAGAAAGAGCTGTGTGAAGCAGTGACAGTTGTGCTGTGTTCCTGCTAATACAGATATCATTTGATCAGCGTGATCCTCCGCAACCTCTTCAGAGGATTAATAATGAAGAATGTTTCACTGGAGTGAAACCTGAGGAGCAGCAGATTTGGTTATCCGAGAGCTCCAGGTGGGAGTCAGCTGTGAGCGGAACTTCCAGGGAGAGGGAATGTGGTAGGTGTCTCAGAGGGAGCCGTGCTCCTGAGATGCTGCTGAGGAGGGGGAGGATGCAGGGATGCATCAAGGGACACCACTTTGCCATTAAACCATATATCCCTACATTATCCAAATCATTTGTCATCAATACACTTTCAATTAACCTTCCTTTATATTTCCTAGTATCAAAAACAATAATCAACTGTCATCCTCACTCCATAACCACCCCCAAACAAACATAGAATTAACCCCAGAACTAATCTCTTTGCAGACATCTTTTTCACTAAAAATCCTTTCTTTAGGATTTTCCCTTCTGGGAAGCTGAGGCCCAGAAAAAGAATATAAACAATGGTTATCTGCCGCTGTGGAACGCAACAGGTGGATTTTTGATTGGTCCATCTTGAATATTTATAATTAATGGCCAATCAAGGACTGAGCTATCTCGAACAGAGTCCAAGAGAGCTGCTTTTTGTTATCATTCTTTTCTATTCTCTTCTTAGCTTAGCTAGGTTCTGAGGAAACCTTTTCCTTTCCTTTTTAGTATAGTTATAATGTAATATATATATCATAAAATAATGAATCAAGCCTTCTGAACATGGAGTCAACATTCTCGTCTCTTGCCTCATCCTGAAACCCCTGTGACCATGGTCACAAACCTCCCCCAAAAAACCAAACAAAAATACAAATCATGATGATAAATCATCAACCAATCACCCACCAAATTTTATGTTTTTGTAGCTTATAAAAAGCATGATACTGAAGATGTCAAGATGGCTGCCACACACACCCAAGGACAAAAGATTTAGTCCTAACCTTACTGTTAGTTTTTGCTAGGTATATACATGCAAGTATCTGTGCTGCAGTGTGGATGCCCTGGACACCTCCCACCACAATGCAGGGGGAGGGAGGGCAAGGCTGGCAGCTTTCCTTCCACTTGGGCACAGAGCCTCCCCGTCACCTCAAAAACGGGGGACTGGCCATGGCACCTCCCCATCCCTGCACTTTCAGCATCACTATGGGATGCTCTTGTGCTGCTGGTCGTGGCTGTAGTGCTGAGTGACCAGCTGGGGGTACAACATCCAATCTGGTCACAAAGGGATAAAGCAGGACGGCTGGGAGGGCACGCAGGAGGAATTCTCTCCAAAGCCCTCGGCGTGGCAGCTCCACTGCCTCAAAACACTGCGTGTGCCTCTTCCTTTCTTCCTTTGTCTCGTTTTATTTATAACTCTGGTTGGATTTTTTTAATTATTACTATGATTGCTCCTGCTGAGCTGTAAAGGCGGTGAGGAAAAAAGGGAAAAAAAATACTAGGGCAGCCATATCAGGCAAATTGAACTGGTTTGTTATAATCAACTGCTGCTGCTGTATCCTTGGCTTTCTGTGGCTCTCTCCCCATAGTCCCCATGTACATATAGATGCTCTCCCTCCTCTCAATTTCAGTGTCAAGAACTTTATTGGCATGACAAGATATAGTGTGTTTCTGGAGTTAATACAGTCTCAAGTGTGTATGTCTGAGAGAGGTTTTCACAGTAGTAATTGGGTTTTATACAGTGTGTCCAGTTCTATATTCAGTGGCTGAGGTGCAGCTATATCAGGAAGCCATTTCTGCCACCTCTGCTTGAATTATGCAGAGGCTTTTTTTCCCTCATTTTTAAGGGTGAAATAGAGGTGGTTGTGCAGCCAGTCTGCTCCTTGCCCCCGCTGCTGTGTGGCTGGAGGGGATCCCTCAGCTCAGCCTTGTCAGGTGAGGCTGTTTTGGCATTGCTGTCATGCTCGTTTCTGCTCCATCCTCCCCATAGAATCAGATCAAGGGCATCCAGTGGGGCTGCACCTCCAGAGTGGACTGAGGGTGTATTTATCCTCTGTGGCTTGGGCGAGGTGCTGGCTGGGTGCTGCTCTGGAAGAAGAGATTCTCATTGATCATGGAATTCCAGAGGGGTTCGGCTTGGAAAGGGCCTTAAAATTCATCTTGTTCCAACCCCCCTGATGTGAGCAGGGACACCAGGTTGCTCCAATTCCCATCCAGCCTGGCCTTGGACATCCATTTGGCCAGAGCTCGCTCTCTTCTTCCCTGGCTGTGTCCTCTCTCTCCCCTCCCCTTCCTTCTCCATGCTTCCCCTTGCCATCCTCTTCTTTTTCCTTGCTTTGCTCCCTATTTATTTCAAGATTTCCCTTGTCCCCCCCATGTCCCTGCTTTGTCCCTTGGCCCCACATCTGGAAACACCCCAGAGAGAGCAGGGTGGCACACGGACTGAGTGCAGAGCTAAGGGACAAATGGGACCGAGAGCAGCCAGTCCGTGTGACAAGGAACCTTTGCTCCAAGAGGCGATGAAAGGCAGCAGAATTGGAAATTATTTTATTTCAATTAGATTTTAATTAGCTGCTGTCTCCCAGCCGCTGGATCAGTCAGCAAATAATTGAAAAGCAACAATATTTGCATGTGGTGCCTGGAAGAAAAGCTGCCTCTGATCTGTGGCAGGGAGGCTTTGGGGAGATAATTCCCAAGGTCAGCTGCTCCTCAGTGGTAGTTCAGCGTGGACAAGTTTCTTGAAAATAACCCACTGTAGCCTCACACTAATTTTACAGTAAATTAATGCCAAGCCGGCATTTGTATGGATTTAATTAGCAGGCAACACAAACTTTTATAAACCTTTTGCAGTGGCAATTTAAACCTGATTGCAAAGTTATTAAAGGCAGCCATGGCAGGCTGCTTCCAGAAGTCTGCAGGGACCTAAGGCAGGGGGGCTGCACGCTGTGTTGGTGCTGCTGGAGCTTTTCATGCCATGGTAAAACAGAAAAAAGCCCTGCTGACTCGCTGGGGAGCTGCAAGGCTCAACCAGGTGAGTGCCAATGTGCATCACCTACCTGGAGTCAGAGCAGAGTCTTGCTGGTCATTCCTGCTGCACTCCCCAGCAGGTTGCATTCTTCTAGGAGACCTGTTGGCTCCCAGATCTCCCCCAAGTTGCTTTTCTGCCCTTCTCCAGGTGGTTACCGCATGGTTTTTACAGCAGCTACAAATAAAAAAGCCACCACTGTCCCCCAGCACAGGCAGAGCTGTTTATGAGCAGGGCTGTGGCAGTAACGTGTAGCGTGGTCCCTGAAGAAAGCTGCTGGAAATCACAAGATCATGAGTTTCACAACACATATCTAGAGCTGGTGTCACAGATAATTAAAATGAGCGGGTTAGGAGCCTCGCTTGGGCGTGTGGATTACAGCTCCGTATTTCAGGGTGGGCATGGGTGGCTTGAAGCATGGAAGAAATAGCCCTGCAGCAGTTGGACAGGCTGGGTGGCCGTGCTAAGGATATTAAAAAATATTTATGCAGTCTGGAATTACGGGAGTTCTTTTGAAATGCCTGCAGAACGAGGTCATTTCTTATTTTGCAAATAATTGCATTTAAAATTTACCTATATCTCTATATGTATGTGTGTGCATATATAAGAGAAGACACAATTCTTGGCAGAGCAGGTTTAATCGCCAGCCTGCCTTAATAAGAAATGGGCAATAGCATCTTTTAATTACAATTGTGGCTGGAGCAGGACACCTCAGCAATCAGGCCGATCCTGTCCTCCATGCTTCCCTCCTCACATGTTGGAGGACAATGGCAAGTCATTAACGAGCCATAATGGGAAAAGCCGTATTTAATGATTACATTCTCTTAGCGAGGCCGGGCGGGTGAATAACCACCGGGGTACTTTTTCTTCCCTTTTCTCTTCTCTAATAGCCTTGCTAGAGCTGCTGAAGCCTGGCCCAGCTGCCGGGCCACTGACTGCTCTGCTTGGCTCCCCGTGCCAGTGATTGAGTGCCCAGCCCTGTTCTGCTGTCTGTTGCGCTGTGTAGATCTGGAGTCGCTCCACGGGCTTGCATTTGTCTGACATAAATGGGAGCAGAGCCTGGCCTGCTGCAGCTCCCTTCCCTGGTAGCTGGAGGAGAGCTCTGATTAATGATTGATTGCTGGTATTAATTTGCTGCGTGTAAGAGGCGTCCAAGGACAAGGCTGAAATGGCTCTTGCGTATCCAAGGGGAGTCGGGAAGAGCTGACGGCTTCAAGGGGAGCTGTGTGCTGGCAGACACCCTCCCCAGAGTGGCTGAGGAACAGGAACCCCTTTGGGAAGGTTTTGAAGTGGCTGGTTAGTTGCTGTGAAGTTATTCTCTCCTTAGCTGCTCTGTGCCTGTACCCACCACAGGTCTTTGGAGACACAGCCTGGTTTCCAGAGGTGCTGTGCTGGTATTTTTCCATATAGGTAGGAACTGCTGGGTGTCCAGCATATTTAATGTGAGAATAGGATGTTCAAGGGAAGTTCTGAAACTCCAGGAATGCTGGCACACAGCCTGTGGGTCATGCATATGATGAAGATGGAATAGAGAAGCAGTTTTTGAGGTCTGGGTCAGAAAGGGTCCAGTTTTTAGACCCTCTGGTCATTGGGAAAGTGGATGCAGAGACCCACACCCTTCCCATTCCAGATTCCCTGATCCCTGCTACAAACTTGGATCAGGGAAAAGTGGGAAAGAGAAGAGTGGATTGCTAAAAAAGTCATGAACGCAAAAGTAGATGATCTGAGAGATATTTCTAGATGGACGTGGGTAGGAAAATGAGAGGGGAATGCTATTTGCATCTTGCAATTAAAATAAACCTGAACAGGAGAGGGGATGGCAGTGCTGAGTCTGTTGATGTGTCTGATGAAGCAAAGCTGATTCACCTGGAAGCTGACACAGCTGTGTTAATGTGCTGGCACACAGCAGCCCCTGCCTGCCTGTGAGTCAGCCTCGGTGGGGCCTGGCCTCACCTGGGAGGTAGAAAAGCTGCTGCCTCCCCTTTGGCTGGAGAAGGCTCCTTGCTGGGCTCCCACGCACGCACCCAGCTCTGGCTGCTAAAGGAGAACACCCACCAGGGAGAGACTGGGCTCCACTAACAGTGTAAGCATTTCAGTTGCCACTCGTTACTTTGTTTTGTGGGACTGGGGCAGGTGTGCAGGGAAACGGGAGAAAGGAAGGACAGGGATGTGAAATTTGAGTGTAATTGCAGTGATTTACCCATTTGCAGTTGGGAGCTCAAGTGAGTTGGCAGGCAGGGGTCGAATGCTGGGGAGCCATTTGGGATCAAAAGGGGGATTGAAAACCCTCAGCACTGGGAGCAGAGAATTCTCCTGCACCCCCAGCATGCTCTAAAAATACCCACTGGCAATCAAGCTCCTGCCGCTCGCCTTTGTGTCTCCCTTGTTGCCGGTGCTCATCAGGCCCTCAGGTATAAATAGCAGAGCTTTTGACGAAGCCACTCTCTGTTGTTTTGATGTGCCAAATGCTGTGGTGGTGCTCAGTGTGGTCACACAGACCACGGCATGGCACACACCAGGGAACCAGCTCTGCCACAGACCCTCCTGGGAGGGTGGTGCTTGGGCACCCACCCACAGGTCAGTCCATGGGAGAAATGCAGGGTGGAAGGAGATGCAGCTGTGTGTGCATGCAGGGAGACAGGCTCAATGCTGCTTTTTTGGAGTTTTTCTATTGCCCAAGCTAGAAATGACTGCTTGGTCTGTTGGATATTACAGAAGCATAGAATGGTTGGTGTTGGATGGGACTCTGTGGATAATTTCCTTCCATCCCCGTGCCATGGGCAGGGACACCTTCCACCATCCCAGGCTGCTCCAAGCTTGATCTAACATGGCCTTGAGTGTTTTCAGGGACAGAAAAACCTGTGCCACAGCCTCACCACCTTCACAGGGAAAAATTTCTTCTTAGTAACTAATCTAAACCTTCCCTCTTTCTGTTTAAAGCCACTAGTTCCTGTATTTTTCCCTACCCCATATCCTTCAGGCTTGAGCCACTTGTGTAGCTCTCAGAGTAGCAGGAGAGAGAAGGGGCAGATCTGCAGATCAGCCCCTCTCCCTGTGCAGCAGGACTGGGTGTTTGTGGAGCCCAGCAGAGCTGCTGGAAAACCTCTGAGCGTTGTGGGACCCGAAGGAAGAGAGGGAGATGCGATCTCGTTTTTTCCAATATGTCAGAAGTTGTTATAGAAAAGAGACCGATCAATTGCTTTCTGTGTCCACTGCTAGACAGAACAGGAAGGAATCAGATTAATTTGCAGTAGGGAAGATCAAGGTTAGATATTTGGGAACAGCCGTCTGGTGCAAGCACTGGAAACTGCTGGGAGAGGACAGGGAGATCAGTGTGTCTCATGACTGGGGGCTCTGTGAGCAAACTGGTGCTGGGGATGGGATGGGGACAGCTGGTGCTGCTCCGTGGAGGGCTCTGGGACAGTCTATAAGTGGTGGCTTCCCAGTATGGTGTTGTCCCTCCCTGCCAGATGTGGGCACAGTGATGGAGGCTGCAGGGATACAATGCTTATTGAGCAATTACTGGGGGAAGCAGAGAGGTGTCTCCAAACTGGCTGCTCTGCAGCTTTCCTGTGCAAACTGTCTCGCTGAAATCCAAATGTCATCCGTCATCAGCAGCTGAACAGCCTCTCCGAAACCTCTGAGTGGGACGTATGCACTGGTTCATTACAGCTGTCATCCTGCTGGTGCTTGGGTTTATTTGTGGTGGTGGTGGTGGTGTTGCTCACAGAGAGCCTCTGCTGTGCTTTTTGGACATGAACGCT
The DNA here is from genome assembly GCF_027579445.1 of Ammospiza nelsoni. Lineage (NCBI taxonomy): Eukaryota > Metazoa > Chordata > Aves > Passeriformes > Passerellidae > Ammospiza > Ammospiza nelsoni. Next base: position 3,434,802 of record NC_080656.1, on the reverse strand, counting down.
AGCTCCGGGGGCTGGGAGCTGCAAGAACTCCCATCTGCTTGCTCCGAAGGCAAAGGCTGTGTCAGCACCCACCACGGCTTCCTGAAACCATGCAGGGATGCAGTCAGAGAATTGATTTAGGATGGAAATAACCTTTTAAGGCTATTGAGTCCAACTGTTAGCCCAACACTGCTAAGTCCATCACTAACCCATATCCCTAAATGCTGCATCTTTTAAGTCCTTATGAGGATGGTAACTCCACAGCTGCCCCGGGCAGCCTGTGCCAGGGCTTGGCATCCCTTTTGGTGAAGAAATAGTTTTTATTATCTAAATTAACCCCTCTGGTGTTGCATTGGCCCCTCTTTGTAAGCAGAAGCAGCAGCCTTCATTACATCCTTCCTGTTCACTTTTTTGCAAGGACTTGGAGAAATGGGACCTTGGCAGAAGGAATCCAAGGGGCTGGGATGTAGAGGAACAGGGTGGGTTTCTGAAGCTGAAATCCTTATGGCAGATGTGGCTTGGCTTTCTCCTATGCCCAGTGGTGGTTTAGAATACGTTGGCACCCTAACTGTGTCCCCTGGGATAGGTGTACAGCTTACAGCTTCCTTCACTAAACCAGAAGCTCTTTGGCTTCCAGGAAGGAATTTCCTGAGACCGTCCTGGGAATCATAGAGCTCAGCATCCCCCTGTTGCAAGATACTTGCCCCTACAGTCTATTGCAGGGTTAAAAATCTTCCCCTACAGTCTATTGCAGGGTTAAAACATATTCCCCAGTGCAGTCAGAGAGGGGATCAAATGTGGAGCCCGGGAAGAGGAAGCCTAATGGGTTGGTAATTAAAGGACATGCCAGGATAGATGGATGAATGAAGTGGAGGGAGGATGCGGAGGGGCTATAGAAACGCATTAATACATGTATGAGGAAGGGAGAGATGGACGACAAGATTAATTTACGGTCGTTCCTGTCTATTATTATTCTGAGTCAGACACTCAGATCACATTTGGAAAGTCTCCAAACCTGCCCTGGTGCCATAAGGTTAATACAAGGCCAATGGCTCAGTGAGATCCCCTGGGCTCGGAGCCGGATTAGACAAACTGCAGCTGAAACCTAAGGTGGGCAGATGGGGGAGCAAGAGATAAGAGGGTGAGCAGAGGGGTTTAGAGGGCTTCATGGCTGGGATTAGTGAGTGATGATACAGGCTGGCACCAGCTCGGGATCACCAGAGGAGCGTTATCATCCGGGATACTGGCAGAACAGACACCCAGACTTATTTTAGGAGGGAGGAAGCAGTGCCTTGATGTTTGTGGGATGGGATGAGATGGGCTTGTAGTTGGTTGTACTCCCTGCTTCCTGGGCTGGCTGGGTTTGGCCATTGCATCTCAAATCCCTCCCCATCCCAGAGATGCTTCAGCACCTGTTGGCAAGTAGGGGTTTTGGAAATCTTTGCTGCCCAGGGACTGCTGACCTCCTGTTTGGGATTTTTACAGGTCTTGGCTAATTCTCAGGAGGTGGGGAGCAGTAAAGGACTTTGTAGGGTGTGGATCCTGAGTTCAGACCCCCAGGAGATGTTGTTTTGCTGTTTGCAGTAGCTCAGGGGCAGAAGCTGCGGTGGTGCCCAAGCAGCACATTCCCAGCTTCCCTGTGTGCAGGTTCTGTGCCATGGAATGGCCTTTTCTCCTTGTCAGGGTTAAACAAGTGGCTCACTGGCAGCTTCATGCCTAGCCCATGTGGCTCAGAGAGGGCCTGAAGCCCTGTGATCCTCAGAGGGAGTTCAGCAGCTCAGGAAAGAGAAGCAGTACTTCACAACAAGGGGTGAGCTGGGAGACTTGTTTGAAACTGCAATCATTAGATGTGCTCCTCCTTGGAAACCTTCTGAGCATTTTCCTTCCTCTCACTCCTCGTCTGAAGTACAGCTCTTTGCTTCAGTTCCACAGGCTGGGTGGGCTGAGATGGATTTCCCTTTCAAATCATACAGATGGGGCAAAAACACCCCCCAACCAGCTGGAGCGAGGGTGTGCAGGCAGGGAAGGGAGTTGGGAGGGACGAGGGTGTGTCGCCTTTTGTTTATCCCTTGCTTTAATAATCGGCTGATTAAGTTGCATTTTTATTTGGTTTCAGTGGCAATCAGATTGAGAGCTGTAATATTCACTCACACCTCATAATTACCATTAATTTCTCCCTCCTCTTGCGAGGCAGGGCTGGGGTTGGCACAGGCAGCAGGAGCGGGGTGAGTGGGATTCCAGCACTTTGGGGCATTGATGAAGGGAGGCAGTGCCCATTCTTTGGCCAGAGGAATTGGAGAGGAGGGAGAAGGGGTGGGGAATGGGGGAAAATCCACCTTAAATCCCAGACAAAGGCAAACCCGGCAAAGTGTCAGAGTCAGCACAACAGGCTGTGAGTCTAATTACCATAACGATGTGAAAGAGCCCAATCAGCAATCTGGGGCTAATCTTTCATGTATTACAGGTCTCTCTTTTTGGAGCGCTTCACAGCTAAATGCATTTTTAATGAAGATATTCCTAGACTTGCAGATAATTTCCCACTCTTTACAAGGAGGGTATCAGAGCTCATTAAGTGGGTTGTTCTTTTATATATATGTATATATATACACAATATATATATATATCTGTATGTATGTGTCTCTCTGTGTGTGTATACATGTATATATATCCCAGTTGTTCAGAAGGCCAACGTCAGTATAACAGGAAAGGGAAGACGTTCCCTGTCTCAGGGAGGATGTGGTGGGTGGACTGGCTCTCACCAGGAAAGTTTGCTTTCTGCATCTCTCATGGGTTTGCGTGCTTTTCCCTCTCTCTGATGCAGCCAGATAATCAAATATAACAAAATAATGGTGGGAGTGGGGATTGGGGTGCTTGGAGCAAGATGGATTGAGGTGGGGCCAAAGCCTCTGCAGTTATTGCAGCCTCAGCTATGGCTGTAGAGGGACTGTAATCATATTATTGCTACAATGGTGATTTCTCCTATCGCATCCTAAAGTGCTGTCAGATGAAATCTGGCTGGAAATTAAGGGAGAAGCTGTGGCTGGCCTGCAGAGGATGAGATATTTGGGGAGGGAGAGGGGCTGTCTCCTCCTGCTCCCCAGGATCTCCGCAGACGCTTTTCTGGAAAGCAGGGAAAGGAAAAGAGGGAGATTGCCTTTAAAGCCTCAGACAGCTGGCTCCTGACAGGAGGAGAACGCAGAGGGTGTGTTTCCAATTATCTCTGTAGATGGGGCCAAATCCCTAGAGGGGATGAGGAACTCTAAGTCAAAACGAGATCGAGGAATTGCCGGAGAGAAACGGGAGCGATGATGGGTCTGGGAGCGGCCGTGTGGGGAACGTCACAGAGCTCAATTATAACCTGCCTGAAGGGAAAAGGCTTTGAACTCGAGGGAAGAAGCACTTGCTGTGAGCCTGTGAGCAGGAGGGTGTCTGAAATGTCTCTGATGCCATTGGATTGTTGGGTTTTCTCCTGGGCTGTGCCTTGCCAAGTCTTTATTTGAGCCTCGGCGGTAATGCTGGGGGCTCCTTCCCACTTGGGATTTAGCTTGTAAACCTAAAAACTGAAAGGCCTCTGGGGTGGAGAAGTCTTTGAATGCTCTCTGGAGCTGGGCTGGAGCAGTGATGTGTTAGGTCTGATCCCTTGCATTTGGGTATGAACCCTGAAGGAGCTCAATTTGTGGCTGAGCCAGGCTTGCCTCTTGTGTCTGGATGCTTGCTTTTTGGTGGCCAAATTTCCTGCTCCTCTTGCCCCTCCTTCCAGCTTGCAGGGAAGCTTGGTTTCTGCTTGGACTTACTTCTGGCTCTGTTCCTTCTTGCTGGTGGAATTACAACCATGTTGAGGTGGCTGGGGTAGATGAGGGATAAAAGGCTTCATTTAAAAGCAGGGCCAGAAATTTCTGGAGAAAATGCTGTGCTGAGAATTCTGGGAGCAGCTGCTTGTACATCCTGAGGGAATTGCTTCCTTCCTCAGTCTGTGCCAAGGGCATCCAGCAGGAGACTATGGGTGGCAAAGGGTTAAAGAGGCAGAGGAGTGTGAGGAGGAGGAGAGCAGAACTTTGCAGTGATGATAAGCACCAACGAGGATGATTTTCTCTCCACAGAACAGGCCATTGATCTGTGATTAGAGGAGCTGAAGCTTTTATAGTCCATCAGGTAGGAAATCACATCATTGTGGGTTCAGAGGTCAGAGAAACCAGGGAGAGAGTGAGGAGAGGGAAGAGCTGACAGAGCCTCTTGAGGGACTTGGAAAGGCAAGGAGGATGTGTGGATGCAAAGTTTGAGGGTCCTCAAAACATCTGAGGGTCTTCAGCTTGGTTTGGCTGCCCAGGTTGTGACAAGTGAGACTTTTCTGACTTGGGCGCTGAGAATTGGTCTAGTGTTTTTTTGTTTCGTGGCCAGACCAAGTCTGAAGTCACAGCTGTGACCTCAGAATGGTTTATCCTGTTGGTCCTAGAGATGCTGCTGGACTGGATTTTAAAAACCATCAAAGGCTGAGGTTTGTCCCAGGAATAGCCACGTGTAACCATCACCCCAGTCCTCTTGCTGATGGGGCTGTGCTCTCTGGCACCAGAAACACCTGCTTCAAACAGTCTTTCTGAGTTCATTCCTCCACTTGGAGATGCTCCTCGAGCTGGAGTCCTTCAAGACTGAAATTTCACTGGGGCTGGGCTAAAAATAGCTTGTGGAGCTGGTGCTCGTATTGCTGCACTTAGATACTGCGCTGTGGAGTGAATAGATTGTGCGTGCCTTGGTGCCTGCTGTAAATAACTGGCTGCTGGAGCCAGGTGGGTATTATGGATTAATTCAGTAATTGGTCCATATGGAGCATCTACTTATAATATCAATTTTTCCGTGTACCTCTTAATATCTTGAAAGGAGCTTTAGGAAGATGCACACTCCTAACAAGGAAAGGAAAATGAGGAAGAGCTCATTTAGCAAGAGGATGGAGGGGAAGGTCAGGAGATGAGCTGTCAAGTAGGCTGGTAAAGGGTTACTCTCAAGCAGATCGATCACGTGTAATTTGGCCTTGCTCTGAGAGAAAAAGGAATAACAAAGGTAGGGCAGATTAAATAGAAGACAAAGGGAGAGTATGTGATTACAGCCTCTCCTGTCCTGCTTTTTCCCAGCCCTGTGACGGCAGCTGTACACTCATTTTCTGCCTGTTATTTTGCCTCTGGCCTCAGGCCCGTGGCTTCTCAGCGGGGTGTTTTAAAAATATGATATGATTCCTTTGCCTTCTGTGTTTGGAGACCCATAGCAGGCACTGACCTTTCAAGTCTCTTTGTGATTAAAGCTCTTATTAATTTCCTGTGGGGCTGCAGACACTCTGAGGCAGTAAAGTGTTGGGAGTTCATTAACATGTGGGGCTTTAATTAGTTGGCAAGAAATCCCTCTCTGTCCCGATTTGACCAAGGAAAAAAGAGGAAGGATGGTTTTTAAAAGAAAAAAAGTAGAGAGAGAAAACGATGTTGAAGTACAAATAGTCACAGCAAACATCTTCACAGTAGGAACAGATTTCAAGGCTCACAATCTATTTATCAGGCACTTTAGACCTGTGTGCATGCTCCCCATACAAACCATCAGCCATGGCTCTTTACAGACAGACGTGGGGACAATCGTCCCACTGGCACCCAGAGCAGTAAATAATAGTGGCAGGAAGGGAATGAGCAGAAGGGTTTGAAAAACAAGCCAAGTGAGCCTGTGCAGCAGCTCCTGCACAGCCTGATGCTGCCACAGGCAGTGCTGCCTTTTCCACTCTCCCAAATTTCACTGGATGTGGATGAGGATTGCTGGAAAGCCAGATGCAATGAGTTTTGGTGTGATGGGGCTTGATTCTTCTACCTTCTGCCTTTTCAGTAGCGTGGGCAGCACCCCTGTTAGAGGAGATACAGGTGGAGCAGAGCCCAGTGTCAGGCATGGCAGCAGCACAGAGGTGCTCCAGCCGTGGGAATGCACCATCAACACGTGGTCCTGGTACTTATTTAAACCTTGGGTGGAATGATGTATGTTTGATTGCCCGGTTGATCTATTTGTGACAAGTGTTAAAACACATGTGCATTGATTTTCTTTGAGGAGCGTATTTCTAAGGGTAATTTAATAGTGGTGTTGAGCATAGCTCTTACTGGCCAGGGAAGAGGCGGAGGGAGGGAGGGAAGGGGGGATTAGATGAAGAAGAGAGAGACACTAATGGCGTTTTCACAATGCAATTGCTTAGGTCAGTGAAAAGCTGTCACAGTTTAATGCACTCGCTTGTTGGGGATGTTATCATATACAGGATTAAGCCATTCCAAAACATGAAAACAAGAGCAGCTTGTTAGCGAGGGAAGCTGTTAAAGAGCTGCTGTTGCAAAGTTATGATCTCTGTGTGAGGGAGTTACGCTGTGCCTCTCCTGCTGCCAAGACTGCGGGGATGCTCTTGTCTTCTGGGACCAGCTGGTCTCCATCTCCCCTTTTCCTGGAGGAGCTGCTCCTTGGCATTTGATCCTGAGGGGTCATTAAGGGACAGGCACAGGAATGCTAGAGCCTGGGTGAGGGTAAATCCAGTGCATCTCTTGGCTCTGGGCTGAGCTGTTTGGATGTGCCATGGTGTTATGACCAACAGCAACAATTCAGTCTGGGGCTCTCTGGGTGTGTTCCCCATCTGCCAGGGACATTGAGTCCAATATCCATGAGCCATCTTCTCAGAGCCTTAGAAGATTTGCTTCTTGACTCCTAATGAGGAGTAAAAGATTTTGTACTGGCTCAGGCTGGGATCTAAAAGTCAAGCTGGGCTTTTCCAGGTGAAATACTGTCCTTGTTCATATCTATACAGACTCCTTGTCTCTTGTGGGGCTGCAGAACCAGTACTTGGATGGCAATAACTCTGCTCATCACACAGCAGTCGGGGGAGGCTCAGCTCCCTCCTTCTGGGCTCACTCCACTTGTCTGGCAGGAAGAGAAAGCATTACAAGCTTGTGTGTGTCACCCAAAATCAGCAGCTCCAGCTCTTGATATGTGTGGGGAGCTGCTTTATGGAATAGGATGGATAGGCTGTGTCATCTCCCCATGGCCACTTTTCACAGTGGGTTGTATTTTAGCCTCTCCCCATGCTAGCGTGTGAGCTCCTCTCCATCATATGTAATATTTAGTTCTCCATTCAGTCTACTTCCAGTTGTTAAAAACAACGGAGCATCTCCTCCTTCCTCCTGGGAGATGGTTGCATTGCCCTGTAGATCTTGGCGTCAAGAACTTCTTTCATATATGTACTTGACCTAAATTCCGTCTCTCTTGCAAATAACCAGAGTTTTTGCCATGTGGCCATATCCCTTCTCCCAATATCCCCACTTCTTTAAAGTATTCACACTTGAAATACTTAAAGTTGCAATAATACAGGTGCCTTTATATGTGTTTTAACCAGGCTATAAATCCTGCTTGTTGACAAGGTTATTGTTATCTGGCTTCTGCCATGACCCACTGTTAAAATACATGACATAAATTACACAGAACATATCATACAAGCCATTTTTCCTGGTATGAAGTCTGATAAATATTAATGGCCCATTGCTGTAGCTTTGTACTGTGGTAGGATTGGAGTCAATGAGGTTGATCCAAGGCATGATAATTGCTGGTGGACACGGACCCCAGGCAGCTCTGAATTAGCTGTCTCTCCAAGCACTATGCACTTCTGGAGCTCTGACTGTGTCTCCAGGGGGTTAATTTTGGCCTCTATTTTCTCACATTCTGTATAATAGAGGGGAAACTCAGGTTGGATGGGACAACTCTACCCAGAACTCTTCCTGTGCTGATTTGTCCTCACTTGGGTTATCTATAATATTAAATACTTGCATCCATTCATCTTTGCCACAGATGGCAAGGCAGCAGTGCGGATGTCACCTCTGTCCCCAGGCACACATCACTGCTCATCCCTCATGCCCTTGGGACCCATTGCCCATACCTTCCCTTATCTCCCCAATCTGAATTTTCAGCGCCTGCCTACTGTAAATGGCATTTTATCCGCTGGAAATGTGAATCCGGTCAGTGGCGTCGGCTCAGTCACGCTTATCAGAAATGCATTATCAGGTGGGGATTAGACAGAACCTCGTGCTCCTGTTGCTATCCATGCCAGGCGAATAATGAATAATGAAAATTCCCAGGACCAGAGACAAACACACTTGACAGGCAGGGAAGCGCCTGCTCTGCCTTTCACTCACTTTAATGTGACAAACGTGGCTCCTTCAGAAATCTTTCCACTCCATTCACCATGGCTTTTTTTTTTAACCCCCTCCTCCTGCTGCCTTCCTGCTCTCCCTGCCCCTTAGCCCCTGTGCCATGGAGGAGGATTCAGGAGGTCACTCCCACCCTGACTTCCACCCAGCCTCATGGAGACTGCCTTGTGCTCACACGTGGATGCTGTGTGGTTTGGGTCCTCACCTGCTCTGAACTTTGCTGTGGCAGCTTCTCTCCCCTGTTGTCCATGAAGCTTTCACAGGGGGGCAGAGTGTGGCAGACACACTGCTCTGCTACACAGCCCTCACTTCCATGGCTGCAGTGAGTTTGGTGGGGATGAGAGTGAAGGGACTGTGTCTCCCAGGATATCAGTGCTGCTTCCTTCAGTGCTGACCTTGCCCAACCTTTATGGTTTTGCTCCTCTCCCAGGCACTCCAGACCTGTCTGAGCCTCATTCTGCACCACAGATACTCCAGTTAACTCGAGTCCTTGCCCTTTTCTCAGGGTCAGTGGATGCTTGGTTTTATTCTTTCTCGTACCTGCCCTTCCTGACATGCACTTCCCTGGGCTGACCAGCCACTCCTCGATTTTGAAGTGTGTAATTCAGGAGGACTGAACTCCTTGTCACAGTCAGTGTAAGAATGAGAGCAGCGGGTCCTACTGCACCATTCCTGGGCTCAGAGAGAGCTTTCCTGCCATGGCTGTCCTCCCTGTGCCTTCTGTCTGCCTGTTCTGTATGTTTCCCACGCAGGGACAGGAGGATGTGGTTCCATAGTGATGGAAGACACTGGTGCAGGTGGCTGTGAGCGAGCTCTGGTTCTCCCAGGTCCCTGGATGCACTGGAACTTTGTCCAGGGTCCTCTGGCTGACCTGTGGAGTGGGGCATTGCTCAGAGAGAATGGGGCCAAGGAGATGGTGTTTGTTGTTGACCAGGTATGGGATTTTTCCCAGGACTCAGGTCTGGCCTGCCTCTTGTCTCACGTAAATCAGCCGTGGCGATGCCATCTGTAAAGGCTGTCTACACGAGACACAACTACAGCATGGTGGTTTTTTTTTTTCCTGCAGTTGTCATCTAGAAGCAGGCAATAAATTTTATGGACCAGGGTTTATTGAGCACAGAGGATGAGGAATTGAGCTGCCTGGCTTGAATCTGAAGCTGATGTTCTGGAGGGAACAAGCGCTTTCAGACGAATGCTTCAATCTCTCACTGCCCACTTTCCAGAGTAAGTTTCCGTGTCCCATGTCGGCATTTCTGGGGGAGCAGAGCCCCGGTGCCAACCCTCCCCTGCCTTTCCCCTGTCTATCAGGGATGACATCTGTCTCCTTCCCTCTTTAAAAAGCATCCAGGCTGCTGCTGGGAGGACGTCTTGCCTTGGCACCGGTGGTGACAGTCCCTCTTGACGCATTCTTCTTGGCCGCGTTACACCGGCTCTGTGACTCCAGCTCTTCCTCCCATCCACCCGGCAGGGAGGGAAGGAGCTGTGAGCCCGCATCACATCTGCTGCACAGTGAGAGCCTTTGCCAGTGAGACTCCTGCTCATTAATGTCAAACTTATTTTAGCAAATAATGCACAATTTCTCATCCTGGGGAAGGGGCTGGTGCCAGCAGCGATCGCGGCAGCTCCAAAGCGCTGAGATTTGGGAATGGGGTGGGAATGTGCTGGGGAGTGTGGGCGTGGGGTTTGCTCCATGCATGAAAATGATCCTGGAGTGTCATGGCTGGGACTCTTGGCCAAACATGGAGTCATAAAATCATAGAATAGCCTGGATTGGAAATGATACTAAAGATCAAGTTCTAACCCCCTGCAATGGGAAGGGAAATCTTCCTGCATCCCAGGCTGCTGCAAGCTGTCTCCAACCTAGCCTTGAATGCTTCCTTTGATGGCACCTCCATAATTTCTCTGGGCAACATGTGGCAGGGTCTCACCACCCTTACAGGGAAGAATTTTTTCCCTGTATCTAATCTAAAACTACTCTCTGTCAGTATGAAGCTGTTTCCCTTTGTCCTGTCACTCCATGCTCTTGTAAAAGTCCCTCTCCACTTTTCTTGTAGAATCCCTTCAGTCCTGGCCATATTTCCAGTTTGTGCCACTGGCTCAAGCAAGAAGAGATGATAGTTTTGAAGGCCCCAGATAGACACAGGTTGTACTTCTTTGGTCTTTTTCTGCAGCAAGAGGTTTATTTGCTTTTCTCTTCAAGCACATGGTTCTCTTCATGCAGAGGGAAGCTGGAGGAAGAGGCAGAGTGAGCCCCAGTCCTCTTCTCTCTGCCAGTGCTGCAATATTTAGTAGCTGATACTTGAGGGGGAGTTTGGCAAAGCACACCTTGTTGACCACTACCCCGATTCCCTGACTATCCCAGAACAGAGAAGAGCTGGTGATTTATGGTTCACGCTAGGAAAAAAGAACTCCATCCTGGTGATGCTCACAGGGTTGCTTCTGTAAGCTGAGACAGCTCATCTGTTTTAGCAGAGCCAGTATTTCAAAGACTGCCACTGTTAGCTGGCCATTATCATCCCCATTTTTCATACAAATCAATTCAGGCACAGTCAGAACATAAGAACAGTAGATAACAAGGAGCCAAAAAATAGCCAGAGGTCCTGGCACCAAGCCCTGGGATTGAACTGTTTTGACTGTGATGCCTCTGAAGGCATCTGAGGGGACCTCCTTTCTCTTTGTCCTGTGTCAAGGCTGCTGGTGCTGGTTTGTGCCTTCACTGCAGTTTAGATGTGGTTTTATCCATCAGGTTTTAGGTGAGTGAGTTCCTCCTATAGTGCTAACACCACATTATGGAATCAGATTGGTTTGGGTTGGAATGGACTCTAAAGCACATCTTGTTCCACCCCCTTCCATGGGCAGGGACACCTTCCACTATCCCAGGTTGCTCCCAGCCCCATCCAGCCTGGCCTTGGACATTCCAGGGGCAGCCACAGCTTCTCTGGGTACTCTCTGCCAGGGCCTCACCACTCTCACTGTAAATAATTTTTTCCATCTATCAAACCTAAGTTTCTGAAACATCTTTAATTAAATACCTTTAATTCTGGACTCCTTTTCCCTCATGGGACAGTTGCAGTTGATGTTAATGGAAGTTATGTATTCCCATTAATGGCAGTTTCTGTTATTGTGCTATTTTTGTACTAACTGCCCTGAAGGTCATGAGCAAGGTTGGGTGGCTGCTCCAGGCAGTCCTGTGTGCTGGGATAACCCAGAGGACCTGCTCAGTCTTGAGCTCTATCTGGAGCCACAGGAAGATCCCTTGGAAACCTGAAAAAAAATTGGGAGTAGAGCTTGGAGGAAAATTTCCTTTCGAGTATCTTTTTCCCACCAGAAAAAGACTGCCTTTGTCAAGAGAGACACTGACGTGGGAAACATCTGTTCTGTGCTAAAAAAAGGGGGAAAGGCGGATAGAGGGAAAAACTCGAGAATGTGATTTCCCCCTCCCCTCTGCTTGTTAAGCAGCAAAATGGAAACAAGAATAATTGTGAGCATATGGGGTGAAAAATAATAAACAGGCAAATAAAGTAAAATGATGTTCTGGCTGGGCAGCTGATTTTTTTCAGTTTTGTTTCATTTGTGGATGTTGGAATTGGTATTGTAGGGGGATGTGTAGGCAAACAGAGATCAGTCAGATGAAATTAATTGTGAGGCTGAGCACACAGGAGGCTGAACATGGAAATAACATTGCGTTCATGGGAGCTCTGAGCCTGGGCTGAAAGAGGGGTGGCACCGGTGACCTGCTGGCTTGGAGGTTGTCCATGCAACCCAAAATCATCCCATTTATGCTAACAGAGCCTCTCCTAAGCCACTCCAGCCCCCCGGGAGGAGGGGATGATCGGGGAGCAGCCTGTGCTTGGAGGCTCGCGTGAGAGAGGAGCACTAGACTGGAGTACTCTTAGCAGATGCCAGCGCTGAACTTTCTGCCTCACTTGAAGCGAGCGGTGCTATTTCTCCTCGGCTGTAGAGGAGGGGGCTGAGCGAAGGCAGGAGCGGAGCTGCGATCCCGCGTGAGCGATAGCGCGTCAGGCAGAGGGGAAACGCTGCTTCCACTTCTCCCAGGCTGACACCTGAGCTGTGCCTGGGCATCGGCTCCCCCTCGCCTTGCTGAGCTCGTCTTTCCTCAGGCTTGATGAGCGTGTACCCAGCCAGGGACAAGAGTGGTTGTGGCAGTGAGGACAAAGCATGGTGTTTGATCTGGGGTTTGGTGGGAGCGCTTCCTGAACCTGTTTGTCACTGTCCCTTCTCCCCTTGGCAAAGTGATGCTGTGTTTCCATTGGAGGATGAATCTGTCTTCACAGCTAGAGAGGACAGAGGGAAAGGGAAACAGCTCAATCCTGCAGGAAGCAGGTATAACATGATAGGCCTCCTGAATTCCAGCATGATAGTGACAGCCATTAGAGAGATGGCCTTTGCCAGCCGGGAGCTGAAGCTCTGTCACCTCTAACCCATGTGCCAATCCTGCAACCCATCTGTCCTGTCACAGGGTGTGCCCATGCCTGATGCTGGCCATTCCTCAGGTGTCCTTGGAGGAGCAGAAGGCACAGGGGCATTAGAAGGCCCAGGACACTGTGCCTGTGGGAAGGATGGTCATGGCCATGTTGCCCTGCCTGCACTGAGGGCACACAGGCGCTGAGGTGGCCAGGACCAGGTGACCTGCAGGGTGCAGGTGTAGCTGCTCTATGGAGCCATATTCTGTGGGGCACAGGGCACTGCCCAGCCCCCTTGCTCTTTGGTCCAGCTCTCCAAAAACCAAGGAACAGCATCGGTTTCCCCTCATGGCTTGCCATCCCGCAGGTGAGCTCTCCTCCCCAAAACCTCCACACTCAAATTCCCAGCTCCAATCCCAGCTTTGCAAAGCTTCTTCTTGGGATCATGGGGTTAGGATTCTCTCCCTTCCTGAGGGCTGGAAACTTGCCTCCGGCCACCTGGTGTGCTTGCCTTTGGATTTACAGCTTCTCCTGCTCATTAGCTCATAAATAATATGGACCAGCAGCATTCAGTGCTAATTAATTTTGTGAACTGAACCAGGGTGAATGGGGTAATTGCCCGTGGCGTGTGCAGGCCGCCAGGTGAGCCCTCCTGCTTTTGCCCTCCTTGTTTACCAGCTCTTCTCTGTTTATTTTAAGAAGCATTTGGTCCCTTCTCCGTGTGCAGAAGAAAAGCCATGTGATCTAGCCCAGAGAGAGCGCAGCAGGCGCTGAATATTAAATTAAAACACATCCTTGCTTATACACGAAAAAACCCCAAGCTGGAAAGGTTAAGAGCTAACAGAGATCCTCAGAACAGTCTCTGTCTGTTTGGAATGAATTAATCAGACCATTAAACAAATCTTTTAATCTAAAGTATCCCTTTCATTTCAGTACTCTGTAAAACAAAGTGACTGGAGTATTGAGGGAAGAGTTTGCCATCACTGTGCTTTATTTGTACTAGGGAGGTAGGTGGTGTGATTTATTTTTTCCCTCCCCGTCTTCCTCTTTTGGAAACAAAAGCAGGGTTAGAAAGAGCACATGAGCTGGCACTCAATGGGCATGGAAAAGGCTGAATTCCCATGGTTCACAAGGTGTTGCATCATGAGCAGAGAGGTTTTTTTTATCTTGGGAGGCAGAGAAAGCACAAGAGGAGGCAACATCTGAACTGGAGATGAGCAATATGTGGAAATTATGGGGTGTTGACGTCTTGGGATGGCGAGGCTGGGGCAGGGAAGCCAGAGAGCATTACTGGGGTCTTGGAGCCCAGAACAAGCAGGGAAGTTGTTTCTGCAGTGGAGTTTATCAGAGACGGGTCTGGGGAGTCATGGAGGTGCTGCTCACAAAGGTGGATGCTCAGCGATCTCAGCTGCAAGCTGTGCCACAGGCTTTTCTCAACCCAAGCATCCTCTGTTGAGGGAAGGGTCTGGGAGATTGTATGTGTGGCAGAGCTCAGAAACTCTGCGTGCTACCTTGGACAACTCCTATCTGCAAGGCAGGCACTTTCTGCAGTGCTCAGCAGCACTGGGGCCTCTTGAGTTGCGTTTCTAAAGGCATTTGTGAAGTTGGTGCTGCTTTAAGCTTCCCATTCCTGTTGGCTCAACTGGAAACCAGTGCCTTAGCATCCAGCTCTTTGGGGTGGCACTAAAAGTAATTCAGAACTCTGCGAGGATGCACTCTTCCCCTATTCTTTACCCTTTAAACAGTGCTTGATGGCATTTTTCAAGCCATTCCTAGGGATTTTTTTCCTAGCTGAATGTGTGCAGGAAGGCCCAACCTAGTGACCTGGGCACAGCTTGTGTTTGTGTTCCCCTTGCCACCCCTTTTTGGTACTTGCACCCAAATATTTGAGAAAATGGTGCTATCACCCACACGTGTGCAGAAAGGGGAGAGGCAGAGAGAAAGATAAACCCAGGTAAAATCAGGCAATCCTGTTGCAAAATCAAATGTATCCTTTTTTTTTCTTTCCTTATTATTTTTTTCTCCCTTTTTAATACACTCTTCAAAGCTTGCTAAGATTAAGTGCGCGATTTATCTTCGCCAAGTTTGAATTTTAAAAGGAACAGCCAACTGTGTGATCGTATTATTAATATTTATACCTCGTCACAGAATGTTGACAGATTAATTATGCAATATGGTATAAAAATCAGCAGGCAGCGTGGGAGGGCGGTGGCAAAGTTCATGTATTAATAACGCAGCGGGGTGGCTCGCACGCTCCCTGTGTGGCTCCCTGTTATCAGCACCTCATCCCGCGCCCAGCGGAGGCACCTTCATCCTGCTGAAGGGATGAGGATGCTGACAGCGAGAGGAGAAAGACAAATGGAAAAAGGCTGAGGGATGCCAGCTCTTTTTGTGTTGCTTCAGGAGTCTTTGTTGGGTCAGAGAGCGGGTGTGAGTAGCTTCATAAGCATTCTTGGCCTGAAGAACACCAGGAGGTGGTGATGCTGGATCTGGAGTTGGGGGTTTGCTCCAGAGTTGTTCTCTCTCATCCTGGCTCATCCCTCCACCCCACTAATTAGCCCTTCTCTTAACAAGTGGTATCGGTCTTGTGAATGAATTTTGGCCTGTCTTGCCAAAATTGCTTCTCTCTCACCTGTCCATGGTGGCTGGTACTGTCCCTCTTCTGAGGTCCGGACCAGCACCAGGCACGTTGGAGAAAGGTTTAAATCATCCTTAGTGGACAAATATGAGATGGATGGTTGTACAGGGAGAGGCTTTTTCTTCCCCAAGAAGTCAGCTTGGGTCATTGGGCACAGCATCTAAGAGATTTATATAGGGAGAAATAGGAAATGAAAATTGTGCGAGCCCCAGGGGTAGGAGCAAAGTCATCTGAGAGCACCCTGGTGTTGTTTGCTACCCAACCCTGACTGGAGAATTGAAGTTTGTAGATGTTGTGAGAAGCATCTGCGGAGTGTTACCTCTCAGGATCTTCTCTGCTGGGTTTCTCCTAGAGATGTGTATCCTGTGAGCCTGATCCTGCCCTAGGGCCTCCATCCTTTGGCATCCACTTGGCTGAGATGGATGGACGGATGCTAAATTAAGGTCGGGTGTGTGGATGATTCATGCCAGCCAGCCTGGCTGGACAGCAGAAGTCTGTGGCTGGGAATAAATCCTTCAGCGTGGAGCTGATAACGTTTGCCATGGGCAGAGCTGCCTGTGTAGCTGGCACAGCTCAGCTGTCCCCTCCGGTCACCCTCGGTGTGAAGGAAAGCTTGCCCTCCTGAAGCCCTCTGGGGTTGCTATTTCCATCCCAGCCTCTCTCTGCCTAAGTGCTGCTCGTTTGGATTTTTTTTATTAATGAATCTTTTTCCTCAGTGTGTCCCAGGGGGATGTTTGATATGAAACGATTTGCCTGATCCTTCTCAAATAATCTCAAGCGGCGTCTGGGTCAGGCTGTGGGGATGTACTTGGGCTGTTAGAGGGTTCTTTTTCAGAGAAGCTTTGGATCTTAAAAAGGCAACACAGTACATCTCCCTCTCTCCTCTTGCTCCTGTTTGGCCCTGGCACAAGCTCTTTCCTAAAAAAAACCCATCCATGTGCAGCCAGGCTATGGAGAGCAGCCTTTGGGGAGATGTGCAGAAGCATTTCAAGACAGATATCACAGTTCCAATGAGGTGTTTAACCTGCCAGACAACAAAGAAAGTCGTTTAAGGTGGCTTTTGAAAGCCTTTTCAAGGATTTGGCTTCTCAATTTCCATTCAAATGAACTTTCCCCGTTCCCTTTCGTGCAGCTTCCCAGTGCCTCTTTTTACAGCCTTGGCCTTTCAATCTTAATTAAAAAAATGGGAAGAACAAAGGCACAATTGAGTGAAGCTCTTCAACAAATAGTTGAAGTAACAGATTTTCCTGGCTTTCAGTGCAGGCTTAGAGGTGTTTTGGGACTTTGCTCCATGAAATTGGGGTCCTAAAGCTACTGGTGCAAATCCCTCCAGCTTTTTTCACCCAAGAAAAAAGTCCACATTGATGGGAAATGTTTTGATCTACCTGGAGCAGGTTCTCATCACACCAACTGGAATTATAAAGGGTTTTTCCCCCATTTTTTGTGGGTTTCTTTTCTAATTGAGATGGAAACAAAGGCAGAAGCCTCAGAGTTGTTTAGAAAATGGTTTTTCTTTTGTGCTAATGGCAAAGTTGATCTCCTTCCGGATGGCCAGGCAAGATTTGTCAGCATTATCTGTCAGTGGCCCTTAAGTAGATGTGAATCTGAAAATGCAAAGGATTGGCTGTTAGTGAAAGGAGATTGGGAGCACAGGGTGAGGAGAATGGAGAGGAAAATCCAAAACGCCAGCGGACAGAGCCATCCCCTGCAGCTTCCCAATCAGAGCTGGAGCTTCCTCCCAGTCTCCTCCTGCCTTTCCAGATGATAAACGTTGGATAATTGATTTATTCCGGCCGTGCCCCACCTGGCTGTCGGCTGTCCCGTTTCCCCCGAGTGCCTGCAGCCACTTTCCTGCCCCGCTCCAATGCTCTTCCACCACACGAGGACACGGAGCCTTGGCAGGGAGCAGATGGACAGCCCATCTTGTGGGCATCAAGAGCAGGAGGCTCAGTGCTGGGCTCTTTGGAGGCTGACGGCTCCCAAACCCCGGAATGTTGGGAGGAGCAGTCGAGAGGCGGCTGTTAATCGGTGGGAAGGCAACTTTTGCTGGCTGAAGGTCCTTTTCTAAGTAGCCCTCAAGGTTAAAGTTGGATGCTCCTTCCAGATGGTCTCCATCTGATGCATCTCATTATGGGCTTCAGCTGCCTCGCGTTCCTGGCCTCCCAGTGCCAAGAATAACAAGGATTGGAAGCCAGCAACAGCGATGGCTGCTGTTAGAAGGGTATAGGATGATTTAAGGGTCAAGACAAGACCATATGGCCCATCAAGGTACCGTCGTAACAACCTGGAGGAATATAAAACACCTTGTGTTAGTTCACCCTTCCTGCCTCCTCTCAAGGCTGTTTGCTGTCACCTTTGTGAGAGCGGTTCCCCAGCTCCACCCTGCTCTGATTTATGCCCTGAGCTGCTTTCCAGAGCCCTGTGGGTCCCCTCATGGGGCGTCCTCCCTGGTGGGCAGGTAGGAGGAGCAGAGGCATCTCAGGATCTGTGGCTCCAGGCTCAGTCTTCTGTCACCCTGCCTGGTTTGGGGAAGGTTGGGAATCCCTGTGTGTGCAGCTGTGAAACTGAGTGTCATGTGTGAGCTCTTTTGGCACCCGAGGGTGTGCTGGAGCATTTACTGCTCCTGCCAGCATTTCTCATCCCTGGATTGATGTGAAGTGGCCTCTTGGTGTCATTGGTGGCTCATATCTCCACTGCCTCCATCCCCCTCGGCCCTCAGCCAGCCCAACTACTAAGCTGGATAAGCCACATCTGGTTGGTCTTTCCTTCAGATTCAGATGAATCTAGAGCAAGCTCAGCTTGTTGTCTTCTCAAATAGTCTGGGGCTTTTCCTTGGTTCCCCTGTGGACTCACAGCCTTCCTTTACCAAATTCTGCTAAAATAACACTCATTTCAATGGAGGGAGCACTCTCAGAGCAGGAGAGACCCCTGCACTCAGTTGGAAGAGGGTCTATCTGGTCTGTCTGTGTCCCATCGCTTTAATTCCAAGGTGAAGTGCAGCATCCTGGCACAACCAATCCAAGTGCTGTGGCTGCACAGATAAATCAGCATTTCTGAGAGGGACCCAATGCTTCCTTGGAGTGTTAGCACAGGGCTTGGCCTGCAGCAAGCTGGAGGCAGCGATGCTCCTGTTCCTGAGGCTGTTCCCAAAACAGCAGCATGCGTGGGTGTCTGGGATCATGTGGGCAGCCACACCTTGGGGCTGGTCCTTGCCCCACTTTGGTGACAGGACAGCCACGTTCCCTGCTCGGCTCTGGTCCCGCAGTCCATTTCCCGAGGGAACACTTACAGCGCTGACCTTAAAGAACAATTTTGGGCAAGCACGGAGCAGCTCAATTGTTCATAAACCTGACATTTATGTCTCAGAGATTCTTCCTCTGCAGAATGCACTGCTCTTTATGATTTTATCAAATAAAATGCCCCTTCGCCCCCAACCAAGCTCTTTCTCCTTCCGTGATGTTTTTGTAGGGCAATCATTGTCAATGGAGAGCTTGAAGGCATCTGCTTGTCCTTAATGTTGTGGCACGGCGAGGGTTAGGGAGATGCTTGTGCAGGAATTAACGAGCACGGATGGGCAGGACTGAGCTCTGGTCCTCTAATGTTGGTAATTACTGAGCAGGGATTAGGGACTTGCACTGCGCACACGTAGAGAAATTGAGTATTAAATGCAAACAGATCAAACCACCTGACGGACCTGCAAAGTTTATTCCTGGGATTTTCACTGCTCTGCTGCAATGCTTCCTGGTATTTCAGATCATTTCCCTGCTCATCACAGGGGTGGCATGGCAGGTTTGGAAGCAGCAATGTGGTGTCGTCCTAAAATAACTGGGGGTAGGATAACTTGCCAGGATGCAGGAGTGCATCTTCAGCTTCAGACTTCCCATAAAAAGCTGGAGCAAAGACACCAGTTGTGGCTAGAGGTACGTGTATGAGATCAGCCTTTGGTCTTGTCCCAACTCCATGGGGACAGCAGTGACCTGAGACAGGGCTCTGTGTCACCAAGCTGCCCAGGGAAGTTGTGGATGTCCCATTCCCAGAACTATTCAAAGCTGGGTTGCACTGAGCTCTGAGCAACCTGGTCTAGTGAAATGTGTCCCTGCTCACAGCAGGAGGTTGGGATGAGATTAACATAATTTCCAACCTAAACCATTCCAGGATTCTGTAATTATTGTGTTTTCTGTGATCTCCCCTTCCTCAGTGCTGGCGCTGTCTCCTAGCTCCTTCCCAGTCACCACACAAGGAAACCCAGTGGATGAACAAACACTGCTTACTCTGACCAGGGCATCCTCTATCCAGTCTATTAATACCAGCTCCACATGGAGGGCTTGCTACCCTGGAAGTGTTAATCAGCTTCCCCCCTCCTCCTTCCCATTATTTTCCTGCCTCGCTCTTTAGAAGGTCTCTGAACCAGGAGATCAATGTCTCCGGCTAATCCGCTCTTCAGCAGCTTAGAGAAGCACCACAGAATACTCCCTTTAATTCTCCTCTAACACCTTTGCTAATCATCCCTCCCAGCCCCAGAGCCCCGGGCAGGCAGGGAGGGGAGGGTCTGGATGGGAAGCACAGCAGGTGCTCATTTACACAGAAACACAGGAGAAAGAGCAGGGATGGAGGGGGAAAAAACAGTGGGAGAGACAGGAGGGGAAGATCCCTTGGGATGGGAAGCATGGCATCAGCGTGCAAACTGTTTGAATGCTCTTGGAGTCACAGAATCATTTAGGGAGGAAAACATCTCACAGTGGTGTTGTTTCCCTTCTTGTCCTCTCCTTCTGTGCTGTAGGTACAGGTTGTGTTGTGAACCTGTGCATTTAATAGGGGTAACTGCTCCTCCTGGCCTCTCCATGCAGTGCCCTGGAGTCTGTAAGGGCTTGTCAGGGTGGGCCAAACCCCTGAAGCCTGGGATCTGGACTGAGCTGTCTCTCTGAGCAGTGTTCCCTGCTGGCAGGGACATGCTGGAGGTCCCAGGAGTGAGCAGTCACATCCTGCGTGCTGCCATGGTCCTCTGCAGCAGGACATGATGGAATCATTATGGTTGGAAAAGACCTCTAAGATCAAGTCCAACCATCCTCAGGCTTTTTGGCTGAGCTGAACTGGGGGCAGTGGCAGAGTTAGTGATGCTAGTGATGCTTGCCCATCCTCTCCTTCATGGGAGCAGAACTTCTCTGGGGTCACTTTGGCTTTCACAGCAGAGCTGCATAAATAGCCTGGGGTCACACTGACAGTCAGACAGAGTCACCCATGGGTGACAGTTGTTGTGCTTTGACTCCTTGGCTCTTGCTGCACAAGTTTACCAGAGGCTGTGTGTCCTCTGTGGGGAAGACAGTGACCTGGATTTAACTGTGAGGACCTTGCTAAGCTTTTCCACCTCCAACTGCTGTGATCCAGCTAAACAGCTGGGAGCAAAAACCCACGTGGAAGTGCGAGTGCATGCTAATGAGTCGTGTTGCCAAAACCAGAAGGAACCAACTCTACAGGGATTTGGTACTTTTATTTTTTTTCCCTGCTACCCAAGTTCAATAGCAGCGAATTGCATATTTCTCTGAGGCTTCTCAACAAACAATTTACAGTGTAAATATATTTGTTGGCATGCAAATCACTCTGCATTATGAGTCTTGATTAATATTATAATGTGTTGATGAAAGCCTCTAAGTGGTTCTTGGAACTAAGGTTCCTGACAAAGATCAGCTGTTTGGATGCCCAGTGTTTGCAAAACATTAGATTAGGGTGATTTTTTCCTTTGTTTTGGTTTCTTTCCCTCGTGTGTTGTTTAATGGGTTGTTTCTTTCCCCCCTCCCTCTGTTTAAGATGCTGAGTGCAAAGTGGCAGTGGCTCTTCAAACCAGGCAATTAATTAACACAATCAAGCTCTTCCCCACGCTGCTGCCACCCCTTTCTGCTCCTTGGCCCCATGTAAGAGGGATGCTGCTGTGGGGGTAGTCCTCAGCCCCTGCTCCTGGGGATGCTGGGGAGGAACAGGATAAAGGGAACAGAGCTATCAGCAATCCCTGTGTGTGCCAATAGCCAGGCTGGGACACGGAGCAGCAAATCCATGTGTGGATGGAACTGTTCACTGAGCAGCAGATTAATGAGGCTTGATTGCCTCTGGAGCCATCCCAGGGGCTTTGTTCCCCTGGAGCCTCTATGGTCTGGAGGAGAATTCATGGTCAGTCCTGCAAATGTGGCACCACGAGGCTCCTTCCCTAGAGATTCCACTTTCCAGGATGGAGCAGCTTTGGTGTTGCACCTTCCCTGACAGAACAGTGCTGTGAAAAACCACAGGGTTCATCAGAGGGTGCTGAGTGACCCCCATCCCACCTTCACTGCTCTTTCCCTTTCTGCATCCCCAGCTCCATCCTTTGTGACAGCTCCTGAAGCACCTGGAAAACCTTTCCCTCTTCCACCCCATCCTCCTCACCCACAGCAGGCTGCTCTGGGTGCTGGGTTGTCCCTGGGGAAGGGGATCTAGGTTTCCAGCCCCTCTCTGGCATTTGCTTGTGGAGACAGGAGACGTGGCAGTGGCAGTGACAGTGAGCACCATTCTCCCCATCCAGCTTTTGTGATGGCTGCTCTCACTCTCATTGCTATTTTCCTTCCACCCTTCGGAGCTGAGTCCCCAAAGGTGTCAGGACAAATGCCACACTCATCAGTGTGGCTCTGCCCAGGCAGGCAGGAGCAGGGAGAAAAGGCAAGAAAGGAAAAATCACCCTGTTTAGCAGGCGGCAGAGCAGGGTTTAGTGACAGCCTCAAGTCTTGATCTTTGTTAAACTGCTGTTTTGCTCAGAGACTGACAGGGAGCACCATGAAATACGGAGTGTTCAGCTTGTAGCACTCCTGAGAGCTGTGCAGGTTGTGTGTGGCTCTGCTGTGATGTGCCTGGCAGGGAGAACACCATGAGGGAACACTGAGCTCCCCTGCCCCAGGAACAGGCTGGTTTGGGAGAGCATCTCCCCTTTCTGCAGCTTCCCATGGTGAGACCCCTCCTGGGTTTGTTCCCCTCCGTTTCTCAGCAGTCCCAAGTGGTTTTCTGCAGTGGCTCATGGCTCATTTGACCATCCCCAGGGAGGGCAGGATGGCAGAGCCATCCCCACCCTGCTCGTTGCCCTCTGAGCGTGGCAGCTTGTGCTGAGGTCTCAGAGTTGGAGCCGAGCTGGGCAGGGAAAACACAGACACTTAAAGGAGAGACAGAGAGAGACGGGGGAAAGAGTGATGAGCACACGTGCTTTAAAAGAACACACTGCCTTTTTTTTCCTCTTCCTTTTCTTTTTTTCTGAAAGCAGCTGTGCCTTTTTCCAGCACTTTTAACTGGTTGCCAGGGAAACAGAGCAAGGGAGAGTGGAAAGGTTAGATGGATATTGGACGAGGCTAATGCACTTGTTTCAACCAAGAATTGACAGGTGCTTAGGACACCGAAAGTCCTGATAACTCCTCATTTGTACAGCTCCTTTGCAGAGCCTCGAGTACCTCCCTACCACCATTAATTGTGTTTTAATCATTTGCAAATTATAATCCATCTCCATCAGGGGATCTCTAATGGTGGCTTTATGGAGCGCGTCCACATATTCCTCAGCCCTTCTGGGATACTGGGCATGAAATATTGGGTACCTGGAGCCTCGTTGGTGTGGGTGGGCTGGCTTGAAGGGACTTGGACTCCAGCAGAGCTGCGGATGGCAAAGGTGGGAATTGCATCTGGGTGATCCAAATATTTTGGGAAAAGCACTGGAGGGAAGCCACGTGTTTGTGGCCGTCTGGTTTTCCCAGAAAAGGGGCTGGCATGGGAGAGGTGGTGATGCAGATGTCCAGTGAGTCCATAGGGTCATCCCCAACCCTGGTCCCGGTGTTGGCAGAGTACTTGGCCTCTCCCATCCAGCCCCAGAGGGCTGCTGGGGCACATGGTCCTGGCATGTTTGCAGTTCTACTTGGCTTTTTCACCTTCCTCCGGGTTATAAACCAAAGACAAATGCCTCACTGTGGATTTTTGTCACAATTGTGATGCTCAGAGGGCTTTTTCCCTCTGCTTCTGCTTTAGGTTTTGTTTTGTATCTGTCTTGTCTAAAATAGCAGCTCCATCTAAGGAATAACCAAGGGGCCTGAAATTTGGCTGTTCAGGATGAGCGTCACATCTGGTCTGTGCAAAACGCAGCGAGTGAGGAATGGCTACAGAGTCGTAAAGCTCAGGCTCTGGAGAGGCAGGGGTGGCTGCTGAGGCTCTTAGTGTATTTGGGGCTTGTTTTCCTGGGGAGGGCAGGAGGGCAGTAATTAAAAAACCCAAGATAAACCCTACTTGTGTCTGTGGGTGGAGAGGTGGAAGTGGTGCTGAGAGGGCTGGGGGATCCCAGCTCTGCTCTGGTACCCTGAGCCTGATCCTGCAGCTCTGGGTGCATCAAACACTGATGGATAACGGGGCTCCGTCCTCCCTGGGGTGACCTCAGGGGACTCTGCCTCATCCTGTCCATCCCTCCAAAATGCCTGGCTGGGTCCTCCCAGGCCAGCTCACAGCCAAGCCGTGGAAGATGGGAATCCACCTTATTCTGAGCTGAGGAGGGAACAGAGTGTATTCCTTGCCCAGGGCTGCAAATAGAACTGCTCACTGCTCCTTCTTGTCTGCAGCTCCCCGAGCCTGCTGCCTCTCCATCATTCCTGAGTGATGGGTACCAGGCCAGCACAGAGATGCACAGCACTCATATCCCTATTATGACATTTTCAGTGTCACAGCTGAGTGTGAGGGACTCGGAAAATGTCACTTCAGGTATTAGAAAATGACTGTGCTTTTGCCACACTGTGGTTCCTGGTCCGAAGTGCTTTTTCTCCCATCAGTTCCAGCTGGAGGGGCCTCTGCCTTTGACTGAGGTATCTCTGCTCTGGGGTTTTTAGTGAAAAGTGTGATTTTAGTCATGGTGCAAGGAGCCTTGGGCCATGCAGCCACTCCAGCTACAGCACAAGTGCTGAATGAGTTCCACAGCACAAATGTGAAAGAGTTCCACATCTCCTCTATGCAGGGATTTCCTCTCCCCAACTTTCCTGTTCTCCCTCTTCTCCAGACCACTGGTGGCACACTGCCCTGCCAGGTCCGTCACCAGCATCTCCCCTGCTTTGGAGGGGACCTGTGCTATTGCCAAGAGAGGATCTCAGTCCTAATCACCATTGTCATCAGGAGTGATGTTTAAAAATCTGACACATAAATGCAACGTGAGCTGCTTTTCCCATCCCTTCCCAGCAGTATGTGGAATTGTGACCACCACGAGCTGCTGTGGGGCTGCCTTGCATCCAGGTGGGCTCCAGAACTGATTCCTGATGTGTAGAGACCTGAGCACAGCTCGAGGGGCTCCAGTCTGCCCCAGTCACATGTCCTCATTCCCTTGACAGCAGGAATGGCTCTGGTCATTCTCAGCAGTGACCAGGGTGCCAGGGCAATGGGCTCCCCAGCAAGCTGGCATTATCCTGCCTGAAAGAGAGATCAGGAATAGGAAAGGGAGTGGAAGAAGAGGAATGATTTATGAGGCTTCGCTTGGCCAAGCAGGGCATTCTCAGCATATTCCAAAATAATTTAGCATCATCTATTGTGCCTGCAGTGGGAGCTTGTTGCGGAAAACGAAAGGGAGCAAAAAAAAAAACCCCACCACATAAAGAAGGCAGAAAGCCCCTTGATAGGATGGTTAGAGCTTGAAGTTTCTTTTTTCCTGAGGGCTGCTGTCTCCTCTCCCCAGTTCTCTCTGTAAATCAAACTGCCAGTGTTGGATCGGCGGCTCCGTCTTTCCTGCAGCCGCTTCCCCGAGGCCTCTGCGTGCACCGAGGGGACGTAATCACCACCTAGAACAGCTTGAAGGACACGGGCGCAGGAGCCGGGAGGACGATTTGTAGTGAATAATTTAGTGGATGAATTTAAAGCTTTTGTTCTCATCGCAAATTACCTGCGAACTGTACGGGAAGGTTTTGATCATACAAATTCATTTTACATCGCCTCTCTCTGCCAACAGACCCACCTACCCGCTTCCTTTGGGTTTGAACCAATGCATTTTTCCCTGCACTTCGATGCGTTTTGGGGGTGGGTTGGACCTTTAATTAACCCATCATTTTGGTGCCTGTGGTTTTAATTACCAGCATAGGATTGCCTGTCTGAGTTGTGTTGAAGATTGGAGAGGGATGTTTGTAAATAGGAATAATTAGTGAAGTTTGTTTGTGTACTGCGGGGTGTTTGTGCAGCCTTCGAAGTGTTTTGCTTTTAGGTGGAAGGAGATGAGATGGGCACAGGGCTGGGATGCCTGGGCAGGGATGAGTGCCCAGTGTCAGCATCCTAGGATGCACTGCCTGGACATTGTGCAGTTGGGGAGGGACCCCTTGTTTTATAAGGGTGTTGTAGAGACAGAACAAGGGCAAATGGCTTTAAGATGACAGGATTAGATGGGATATTGGGGAGGAATTTCTCCCTGGGAGGATGGGGAGGGCCTGGCACAGGGTGCCCAGAGAAGCTGTGGCTGCCTCTGGATCTCTGGAAGTGTCCAAGGCCAGGGTGGATCAGGCTTGGAGCAATCTGGGATAGTGGAAGGTGTCCCTGCCTGTGGCATGGGGTTGGAATGAGACAATCTTTAAATCCCTTCCAACAACAAACCACTCCGTGATTCCCTCTCCTCACCCTGGCATCTCTTTCACACCCCTGAGAGGCTTTTCCCTGTCTTTGTGTTTGGTGTGGACAGTTTGATTCAAAGCTCTCTACGTCCCCTCTGCTCACTGCGGAGTTTGTTTGGGACTAGGGAATTCAGCAAAGTGCATGTGAAGGAGGCTGCAGCCTGCCCAGAGACAGCCACGTGAAATGAAGCTGTATCACTCTCCGGGATCAAATTATCCTTCTCAGCTTTCGGGGAGAGGACTTGGGCAGCCCCATGCGAGAGCTCACTGCCTCCTCCTCAGCTCAGTTTATATCCTGGTCCCCCGGCAGACTGCAAATGCTCCCTCATCAGGGCCTGCTCTCTGTGCTAATGGCCCTCCATAAATAAGCCCCAGGAACAGCGATAGAGAACAATCATAAAAGGCAGGCGCATAAATTAAAGGCGATGTTATAATAAACTAGACAAGCCCTTCATCGAGGGTTTTATGTTTCTCCTTGAGTCGGCAGCTTTGCCAGCAGAAAATTATTTCCATGTGCCTTGGCCCAATGCTCTGTCTCTCTGCTCTGTAGGTGCACACAAAAGGGTGGCAGAAATACCTGGAATCACCATGTCCTTTTTTTGGCATTCCGGGTATTAAAGCTGCAGGGATTTCTCGGAACAGCTCTCAGCATGTCCTTAGGGTGGCAACAAGACCATGGATTTACTGATGGTGGCTCTGGGCACTCTTTGTGGCTGTAAATGAAATGTATGGGCTCTGGGTGGCTGGAATTCCTGAGAGCTCAACCCTATTGCTGGCCAGGGATATATGTACAAATCACAAACAGGACGGGGCTGCTGTGGAATGTGCCTTGAGCTGTTTTATTTTCCAGCATCAGCCTAATTCCATGGTTTTGACAATGGGAAGATGCCACCAGCTCACATCCCAGGCAGCAGACCAAGAACTTAATGTTATAACTCACTTTATAAGTTTTTTGACCAATCACACAAACCAAAAGCACATTGACAGTAGTTCTATCCAACCACTATAAACACACGTACCTTTGGTTAAAACAATGCTTGCTTATTTCGAATATAATACCTACTTGTAAGCCTTAAAGCACAATCCACAGAGCTCCATTATTAAGCTTAGAACTTCCTAATATCTTCCTAGATAAACTTTTCTGCAGCTTAGGGAGTTATTCTAGACAAGCATTAATGCACAGACCATAGTTCTATTTGTCCTTGCTTTTCTAGTTTTTAAATAATTTTTCTGCTGACCAATCTCATGGCTACTGCTTAGCTCTAATCACAGTTCTGCTATCTCTGAGGCCTGCCTTTTGCAGCTTTCGCAAAACCCTCCGATTTTGTGGATTCCCACACCTACACGCTCAGAGAAAGCTGGAAGTTGTTGCACTCGCCCCAGTGAGCTGCAGTCAAACCTCCTGGAGGGAGATGCTGGTGCATAAATCACCAGCATCTTGGAATGCGTGGTGCTTCTGAGAGGCTGCTCCTTCCCCTTTGCCCCGGAGCATCTCCCTGGTTGGACAAGCACGCACCAGTGGCTGGCACGCAGGCTCCGTGCCGCGGCTCCAGAGCGCCTCAGGAGTGTGGGATACACTGCTGAAACTCCTGCCGCTCCCGCCGAGTTCAGAGCTGTCTCTCCAAATCACATCCTGGATGACTGAAACTTGGCAGGGCAAGTGGGAGAGGCAGGCAGAGCTGCGTGCTGGCAAAGTGCAGCTTCCCTGTGCTGGAGTAATCTGAGAGATGCAGCAAGTTGTGCCCTGTGCATGGAGTGGGTCAGGAAGGAGTCCATCTCCAGTTCTGTGACACGCCGTGATGCAAAGTTCATGTCTTGGTCACCAGTTCAGCTTGCTCCCAAGACCCTTTTGGACACTTTCAATCTAAGATAAAGACCCTGAAAGTAAAGTGCAAACTGCCGCTCCAGGCTCTGATCTTGCTTTCATCCTGTCCACCCATCCTTTATGGTCTGTGCAGTGAAATCCAGAGGCAGACAGATGTGTGTTGACAGGGAGGTGTCACCCCATGCCTCTTGCAGGAGGCTGTGTGGACAAGAAGAATTCCAGACATCCATCTCCTCATTTGAGGTTCAGAACAATTTGCAGGCACACTTTCAGCTCTGATTTGGATGCATGCCCAGCTACACGTCCAGCTCCATGCAAGGGGTTTCCTCCTTGCTGTGCAGAGTTACATCCAAATGGGACAGCTCAGACACATCCCCTGGGTGCTCAACCACCTTCTTCCTCTGCAGTTTGATGGAGCTCCAGCACGTCTGGTGCTGGTGTGGGAAGGTGACAGCCAGGCAGATTATGTACGTGGTGGGGTGGGATGCATAAACGGAGAAGAAGGAGAGGATGCAGAAAAGGAGGGATGGAGAGAGAGGGTGAGCTGTAGGCTCTGCTTTTTGCTCTGTGCTCCCCTGTACACTCTGGCCTGAGCTCCCCCTCGTGTTCAGCCACACATATTTCTCCATTGCTCTCCTGACTCCCATCTTCCTGGCCATGTTTGCTTTGGAGAAGCTGGAGCCCCACTGGGCAGTCCACTGGCTGTCAGCTTAATTTCCCCACAACCAACGCATCGCCCTTCTCCCCAGTGCGATTGCAGCACCTCCAGCCTTTCTGAATATCCAGCCCAGAGCCAGATGCTCAGAAAAGCTGCATCAAGAGCTGGAGATCCATAGTTTTGATTGTGCAAGGAGAGGCACGTGCCACAGACGTGCCCTGGAGTGTCTCGCCGGGTTCCCTTGAGGGATAGAGGAGCCGTGCTGTGCCAGTGCAGCATCAGTTCCCTCCAGAGGCTGGCAGGCACTCCCTGCCACTGATGCCGCTCATCAGCCCCTTGCTGGTCTCACACAGGGTCGTTTTCTGCTCCATTTCCTCCCTCAGCCTCCGGATTCCCCCTCCAAGCTCTCTGTTTACTTCTTCATCATCCCGGCTGGGATAGAATATGACTGCAGCCACAAAGAGCTGAGATTGCAGCTGCCCTCGGGGCTTGTTTGCCCACATCACCTGTCGGATCAGGAAGCCTGCATGTCCTTGGAAAAATATGTATTTCAGGCTGCCGGGGTGCTAATTTGCAAGACCCATTACTCAAACAAAACATTAAAATGGCCGTCTATAAAGCAGAGCCTTTATCCGTGCGTCCCCCTCGGTCTGTACTCCCCGCGCCAGGTATAGGCTTCCTGTCAAGCCCAAGAGCCAAAAGCAAAGACTTATAGGAAGGTTCCTTAACTCCGACCTGCATTTTAATTGTGTTGCTGCCAGCCTGTGCCCAGAATAAACTCAGTGGCTATTGTGTTACCCTCGCTTCTCATCTCCGGATGAATGCTCCGGTATTGTGGTGTCCCCAGTGGGAACCCTCTTGTATTCACACGTCCTTTCCTCCCCTCTTGCCTGCATGGATAAGCAGAGTGGCTGCCTGGTGCTCAAACACTGATCCACACGTGAGGTTGGGGGGAAGGATGCAGGGAATGAGTCCTGTGCATCACCGTGCCTCAGTTTCCCTTTATGTGGGAGCTCTGTCCAGCCTCCCCCAACCCACTCTGTGTGCAGGGAGTGTGAGAGCTGGTCCTGCCACAGCCACCTCGGTGCTGCTGGGGCAGGAGGCACCGAGCACAGGGTTGAAGCAAAACCCAAATTGCTTTTTGGAGAGCTCAATTTCATGCCGGGAGCGGAGCCGTGGCACTGCGGGAAATTGAGGAGCCACGCTTGTCAGGGAGGAGATGCGCTGAACTTCAGAGCTGCCTTGTTTATTTTGCCTGTGTATTTATGAGCAGGGGGTGTGTATAAATATTGCTCGCCCGTGCCAGACGATGCTGGTGTCGCGCTTCGTGCGGGTGCAAAGGTTGACCTGGCACTTCCCGGCGGGAATGATGCATATTTATTAGCGAGGCGATGGGCGGGAACGGCTCCCTCACTCCCTGGTGTGGCAGACATTGGCTCAGCAGATCAGGGGTTTTTATTATTAAAATAAATAAAAACAAAAGCAGCTCAGCCACCAGAGTGTCTCCCGTGCTGTCCTCATGAAGGAGCCAACTTCTGCTAGGGTAGGAAAGAGGTTCATGAGAGTTGGGAATTTCCTGACTGCATAGGGATTGACTCTGTAAATTCCGAGTGGCAGAGCACATCCTCTGCCTCAGTTTCCCTATTGATAGCAGTGACATATTGAAGTGATGTAAGTCTCAGCCTGGCAGGGGAGTGTGAAATGCTCCCTTCATTAATAAGCACAAAGTGCTTTGATATTTTTAGATGGAAGTGCCACGTATTGATATAATATTACTGTACCTCGTTTGACTTCTTTTTCGATTGCAAGCCCCCTCTTGATCCCGTTACCTGCAGTAACAGTTATCTGGCTATATTTTATCATCTGAATATTTCAATTAAATTACTTTAAGGGGAAAAAAAAAGCTGCAGCCTAGGCTGAAGTTGGAAATGATCACTGTATCACTCCAACTTCCCTCCATTCCCAGAAGGTTAATTGAAAGGCAGCCATCTTGGTGACGTTTAGACAAATGAGGATAATTATGTGTTCTCCAGCTCTTTGAGAGGTTAATTGCTTAGATGTACGAAGACTTGAAGAACAAAGAAGGAATAAATCAGAAGCAGGACTATGATCTGATAATGTAATTTGGGATATTCACGTGCAACTCAAACAAATAAACCCCCTAATTGCATGCAGTTGTTCGGCCCCTGGGGTTACCTAGATGAGACTCCTGGTTCTCAGGGATGCTCGGAGAGGGGATACCAGCAGGTAAGGTCTTCATCTGGCTGGTGCCCAGGAGTGTCTGTTGTCACCTCACAATGATGATGACTTCTTTATCTGGCACTGGAGATGACTTCTTCATCTTCAAGGAGCTGTCACCTGGCTCCTCAGTGCCTGAAGCATCAACCCTCATCCCTGCAGAGCAGTGGTGGGTAGAAATCAGATGGGTCAGGGAGGCGTGGGAGCAGCGAGCAGAGGATTTCCTCTGGTGGGTTATTTTATTTTGCCTAATTGCTGGTGAAATTCCTGCAAATTGGCAATTATATTCCTGAGCTGATGGCTCACCCAGGTCATTTACAGATCTCACGTTTGGCAGGAGTGCTTTATGGTGTTCGCCATGAAATACAGCTTCGTTCTCCAGCAGCAGAATTTCCCTCTTTTTAGAGGTTATTAATTCCGTCTGCAAGGATTTTGCACCTAAATCTTGTGGCAGCACAATCATGAAGGTACCTGATTTTTTTTCCTTTTAATTCATACTGGTGGACAAGTTTGGGAGTCAGTTTGTCCATCTGTCAGCCCCTTCATCCTCTTGGGGTGGGATACTCGCAGGGGGTGACTCTCAGGTGTGAGGGGTGTGGATGGAGTGAGCTGATTTGCCCCTCAGCTTTCCCTGCCTGCTATCACTGCAGTGAATGGTGCAGTGTGGAGCCAAGACCTTGTAATGTTGGAGCTTTTATGGAAGTCTTGGGGTTGTGTGGAGCATCAAGCTGTCCAGCCTGGATCAAACACTGCTTCATTTTCCAACCATGAGGGTCAGAAAAACAGTGCGTTTTTTCTTTGCTGAAAGCTTGAGGGTAAAACATCTTCATCCAGCATCTCTTTCTCCCTCCATTCTGTCTCTGGGGAAGTTGGAATTGATTTCAAATGAGCAAATGCCTCCCCACCCCTAACGTGTGAGAAGCCCTGAGCCTCGGCCTCTGAAACACCAGCAAGAGGTTTTCCCGTCGATCTGCCTGGAATTGCAGTTTAATTCCCTGCATTTGCTCCCATATTGTGCATTAAGATACAGTGAGTTTATCCAGCAGTCCAGCTGTTATGAAGATAATTACTACAGAACTCAACCTGATGTAAAATAATCCTCCCGGGCAAGCAGCCAAGAGCTTGAGACTTATCCTCCAAAGACTGAAACCTCTCCATTACCCTTAAGAGCCACAGAGATAGCAGTGGGCATCTCATGACAAATATATTTTTGGTGTTAATCAACAACAGGATGTGAGAAGAGGTTTGCTTTTTGCCTGGCTCTTGGGGAAGGTGGTGTGGCCAGATAGACCGACCGAGAGCATGAGGCCCACATGTGATGGAGATATGGGTGGCTTTCCTATTAAAGGGCCCTACATGCTTTTGTTTCCCCCAGGAACCCCTTTTGGGGTGACAGCACCACTCCCTTGCTGCATTGCTGCTGTGTCTTGCACTGGGGTGGCTTCAGACCAATTTCCCCTCCTTGCAATGCAGGGACAAGTATCTGATGGTTTTGCTCTGGCTCCTTCTCTCGTGGATGTTCCTTGATCCAGGTTTTAATCAGCCTGGCAGCATCCTTTCTTCTTTTGCAGCTGTGGGGTGCTGCCAGTGCCACGGCCACATCCCCCTTGGTTGAAAGTGTCCCCCTCATCCAGCTGAGATGGAGATGGTCCCCAGTCCCATCAGGATGGCTGAATCAGAGCGGTCAGAGCCTCATGTGTCCACACGCTAATTACCGCCACTTAACTGCATGTCCAGCTGTGACAGCCAAAGTTATTCCTCTCTCAACCTGCCTGGGCAGATGAATGAAAAAACCTGTCAAAAAAGCAATAGCAAGGAAAATTCCAACCCTACAACCCCAGCACGGGCATGGAGGAGTTGAGGTTCTCAACTGCTCAGCTCTGCTAGCGATGAACTCAGTGTTTTCTTTGCTGCTTTTGATTGAAGAACACTGGAAATCAGGCTGTTGCAGGTGCTGTATTGTGTGAGATTAGCACTGATTTAGGCAAGGTGCAGGTGCTGATTGAGCAGGGCGCTCTGCCTACACTGGCAGAGAGGAGGGAAATCTCCAGATTGCTCCCTTCAAGGGTGCTGAGAGCATTGGTGGGTTTTTCCCTGCAGGGATGTAGGGCAGGGCTCGGTGTAGGCATAGGGCAATTTGCTTTTCCTGGTGAGAAAACAGCTCTCTGCCCATGTTTCTTAGGATAGGTACTGATGCCTTGATGGTAAATGCTGCTGGATGGTGACTGTCTTTTTGGAGAAGAGCTGGGAAGATGTCCTGGCCTTCTTCAAACCGCAGCATGGCCAAGTGACCACGGAGAAGTGTGAAATAAATGCCTGGCTGTGTTAGGGAGAAAGTGCAATCATTTTGGGCAAGGAAAGATGCTTTTCTGTACTTCTTCCAATTTCTGTGGTTTTGCTGGCCTGGCTGCCCCTGCTCAGTGCCTTCATTTTCATCTCTGTCTTTGTGAGATGAGGTGTGGCCGCCAGCATCGACTGCCTCTGATGGAAGCATTTACGTGCCACCTGCTCTATAAACATTCCCATTGATTTGCTCCATCCAAAGGCCTTCCGCTTTATTTCTTTTGCTGCCACCTCATATTTCCTTATGAAGATTTCTCCTGAGCTAATAACAGCTGTTGGCTGTTGGGGCTTAGGCTAATGCCTTCTGACCTTCCCTACCACACGAGGGGAGCATCCCGGCACTTGGGCACGGATATTGATGCAGTGCTGTGTCAGAAACAAGGGAAAATCAGGTTGGGAGGAGTACCTGACTTTGCCCAGCCCCCCTTTCCCTTGTCAATGATGTTGTCAGGGTGAGGTGTGTCCCTGCAAGCTGAAGTAGGAGCAATGAGGAGTGAAAGAAGGGCTTTAGGAACTGGAGGCAAAGCCTGGCTCGCTTTAACAGAGCTGACTGTTTCTGGATTTGCTCGATGTGGAGCATTAATTCAGAAAATCCCGTGAATGGCTTTGGGGAGAAGATGTGATCTGTCAGAGGGGGCACCGTGCAGCAGCTCACCTCACTGGGCATCCCTTCCCTCTTCAAACTAGGATTGCTTTTAAGCCCTCTGCAGCACAGCTATGCCTGCATCAGCTTTAGCATCACTCTGTGCCACCTGCAGTGGTACCCAGGTCCACCCCTGACTCCAGGGGGCTCAGAACCCCTTCCCTGAATTAATGTCAGCTCAAGCTTGGCAGCAGCCCCTAGGCAGCTTTTGCATGTGCTGGGTTGTCACAGAGGCCACCCAAAGCCCTGTGGAAGCTGGGCACAGAGCAGCCAGTGTTTTGTGTGACATGGACCCCTCAGGGACTGCGTAGTGAGCATTGTCTTGACTTCTGATGCCTCGCGCAGACGGCTCCCGCCCTCCTCATCATCTTGTTATCATTCTAATGTCTGGGAGCTGCAGTCATGGACCAAAACACCATTAAACTATCTGAAATGGAGCAACTCGACAGCCTCTGCCCTCACAGGCTTATTATCTTTGCAGATGGATATTTTATATTTAGCAGTTGTTAATGTATCAATTTGGGCTTTGATTTTTCACAGGGAGCAGCTCCTATTCTGCTGCCTGCTGGTGGGCAAACTGCCACTGCAGGGGAACCACCAGGGACAAACCCTCCCTGTGAAGCCCCGAGCCTCTGGAGAGGGCAGAAGTGTCCCATAGCCCTTGGAGGGCTTTGGGCAGAGGGTTTTGGGGAGGCAACAGGTTTTCCAGTGGCCTGGAGTGTGTTTGAACAGCACTGGGAGCTCTTGGGGAATTGGAGCAGTAGCAGTGGGGCCAGGCAATTAATTAAACTTGCAGTTGTGTGTGGCTTTGCAGGAGGCAGCGGCTGAGTGGTGTATGGTGGGGAGGGAGGAATGTTACAGAGAAAAGGAGAACTGTTTGGGCTGGCCGAGCTCTGGCACACCCCATGCTCCTTGATTTCCCCCAGTGGGTATGGGTGTACTGATGGATCGGGACATGCTGAGTGGTTGGTGAAGGCTGGATGGGTGGTGGTGGTGCTGGGTGATGCCATAGAGTGCATCCCAAGTGCCCTCTGTCCTTGGGGTGCTGGGGTGACATGGGGTCAGTGTGGAGATGTGCCCTCTGTTCTCGGGGTGCTGGGATGGTGTGGAGCTGTGCTATCTGTTCTAAGAGTGCAGGGATGGTGTGGGGATGGCATGGAGCTGTGCTGTCTGTTCTCAGGGTGCTGGAATGGCGTAGGGATGGTGTGGAGCTATGCTTTCTGTTCTCAGAGTGCTGGGATGGCATGAAGCTGTGGTGTCTGTCCTTGGGGTGCTGGGATGGCATGGAGGTGTGCACTCCACATCCAGCCACTGAGAAGGATGGGAGAGAGGGGCGAAGGGACACTGTGGGTGCCTCAGAGACAGAGTGGACAGGAGCATGATGAAAGAAAAAGTGCCTTGAGCCCTCCACCCCCAAATAAACAGCATGGATGGCAGTGAGGGAAGCTCAGGTGGCGCAGTCCTGCCGTCGGGAGCTGCCATGTGAGACCTGCCGTCACATGGCACAGATGCCATTGTCCCTGCAGATAATGTGGCGGGTTGCATTGTTGGGAGAGGATTAGGGGAGCTGCAACGTTTTGATGGCCTGCTTCTCATTTGCATCTTGAACGAAGTGGGAGCCCAGCCAGGTTCTGTTCTTTTGTGTTTACTTCTGAGGAAATGTGTTTATTTCCGATGATTACAAATAAATCTCCTCTGCCTTTTCTCCAGCCGCCCAGAATAAAAAACATCCGGTGCCCCTTAACTGTGTAGCCAGGGCAAATATTGTAAGTGCAGGAGAAATCCCATTAGGAGTCCCTGGCAAATGTAATTAACAATTTCTTCTCGAAGACAAGGGTGTTTGTTCTGCCCCTGTGACAGGTATTTTTGGTTGGAGGTTTCCCAGGGTGAAGCATCACCTGGTCGCTGTCGATGGGCTTCACTCCCGATCTGGGTGAGCTATTTTAGCTGCTGAAAACTGGGTCAGCCGGCAAGTTTGCAACTGGTTTTGGCATCTCCATTTGTCATCCTGACGAGACATGTTACCTACAGGAGAGAGAAGCAGTTTGGGGTTGAAGGGCCATAGAGGAGTTTAAAAGTAGAGCACTGTTGGCCTGAACAAGGAAACAGGAGAGGTTTGAATCCTAGAATCATTAAATATCCTCAGCTGGAAAGGACACACAAGGATCATTAGGCCCACGTCCTGGCTCTGTGCTGGACAACCCCAAAAATCCCATCATGAGTCCAAAAAACGGACAACAAATTTGGGTTGATCCATCCCCCAGCCTCTTGGCATGAACAGGGACCAGTGGTGTTGACTCTTCAGGTACAAACATGTCCCCTGGGTTTTTCAGTATGTGCATCAACATTTTGGAGTCCTTCATACCCCATTCCTCAGAATATTTTGCACCCATGGAGAGGGTTTTGCAAGACTTCCTGTATGGCTCCAACTCTTTGTGTGCTGTTTATCCCTCTAAATTACTGCCAGAAAACTTGTGCTGACCCTGGACACAGTATTTCCCTCACCATGGGGGAGGCATTGAGGGCAGCCCCAGGCTTCTCCCTCGTGTTCAGCCGAGTCAGCAGTGCAGGAAAGGTCTGTGACATGGTCAGAGAAGGCAGGAGGAGGTGGAGGGTGTTATGGCTCAACCCACACATAGAAGAGGTGCTGTCAGTGCTCATTGATGGGGCTGGGAAGGAGCCTGCTGTGGGAGCTATGTGGGGTCTCTCCTAATAGGTGCAGGAGGAGGGAGACAGGCACTGTGTGCCACCACACACAAAGAGCACGTCAGCAGAGCTATCTGTATTGTTGACACTAAGTGAAATAATCCCACGGCAAACTTCAAAATTAGCATTTAAGAATGAGGAATAGGGGCAATTAGAGGGGAAGCAGCACAGCGCCGCTGCCCCGAGCTCCCACCCTCATGCATCTTCTCACGCTGCTGCGTTCAGGTTCATCACCCTCATCTCTGGTGGAGCACTGGGATCCCTGCAGCAGCTCTCGTCCTCCTGCAGAGTGAGGGGATCAGTATGGGTCTCAGGAGATGGAGCTTTAGAGAGCTCACATGTATCATTGTGAACAGTGTGGGGAGCTCCAGCAAAGCCTGGCATCCAGAGCTCCCCAGCCACTCTGGAGGAGAGCAGCAGTGACGGGAGGCAGCTGAAGGGTTACAGACAGTGAAAAGTCTCTGCTCAGAGGCAATGAGGGTGTAAGTGGTATGCAGAGATGGAGGAGCTGATGGCACTGGTCACAATGTGCAAAGAAGGGATGTGTGGGGGTGCTGGCATGCAGCGTATGCTGGGGACTGATGATACCATTCCCGAGATATTCCCCCTGCCTTGCTGATGGGCTTTCTCCAGGTGAACTGCAGAGCCAGAATAAGTTTATTCCCTTTCCATGTGACAGGCACTTTATTGTCTTTTGTCCCTTCTGGACTGGTAAGGCAGTTTCTAGAGATGG
This sequence comes from Ammospiza nelsoni, assembly GCF_027579445.1. Lineage (NCBI taxonomy): Eukaryota > Metazoa > Chordata > Aves > Passeriformes > Passerellidae > Ammospiza > Ammospiza nelsoni. The sequence goes on along the minus strand of NC_080656.1, from coordinate 3,397,789 downwards.
ATACGGTGCCTTCAGGAAACTGTTAATGGGAGTTTGTCTTTGGTTTTAATTAGATCTCTTCAAGGGAAAACCTCCTGGCCTGCTTGATTATCCAGCTTTGTCAGAGCTTGTCTGCTTTATCTAAACACTTTGCAGAAGTCTCTTTACCTGTTTGCTTACTGGAGACATTATCATAATCCTGGTCAATTGGAAATGGGGAGCAAAGACGGCTCAGCAGACAAGCGAGTGCCGTCAGCTTAGCAGCTAACGGAGATCACTTTCCCAGACAGGTAAAGAAGCTGATGAGGTGATCGTTGTGCCAGGGTATCCATCAGTATTCTCTTTGTAGTGCCAATTGCCAGGGAACAGGAAAACTGGCAGTGGGAAAGTGAGGTTAGCTGAGAAGGTGCCTGCAGGAATGCCATGTGCTCTGTGCCAGCTGATGGATGGGATTTTTCTGCTGGTGGTAGTTCTGACATGTTTCCAGGAGGCGCAGGAGGTCTGTTTTTTGTCTGGCTGTCTGTAGCTGCAGGGGACAGTCTGGGCTCCAGTGGAGAGGAACATGATGCTGCACAAAGCCAAAGAAACTTGGTCCTAAATTTGCTATTGAGTGGCAGTGACTGAAGAGTGGGCTGGAGGGATGGGAAGGAGGAGCCTTTAGCCCCTTGTTCTTGGCATGGGTTTGTTACAGAGGTCTCCAGGTTGCTGCTTTCTGCTCGTTCCAAGTGGTTTTGGGGGCAGTACCCATCACCAGTACCAGGGACAAGGCAGGGTGATGCTGTCCTTGCCCTCTCTCCTGTGAGTGTCCACCTGCGGCATCCCTGGGTGCTCGTGCAGTGCAGCTCTGAGATGTAAGTGTGAGATGTAAATGCAGAATGAACCACCCCAGCTCTCAGGTGTCCTGGACCACCCCAGATCTCCTCATATGCACCAGCCGAAGCTGGGCAGCAACAGTGGAACGTACTCAGCGCCAGCACGAGCGTCTCATCCCTGTCACTTCAAACCTGAGTCCTTGTGCTTCACCCCTAATGAGGGGACCCGAGAGTACCTCGCAGGGCTGTAGTCTGGATATTTATATGAGCGCAGACATGCAAGTTGTCTGTTTTACATATTGCTGCCCTGATTTTTCAGTGCACGCAATGAATAATTTACAGAAGCCGTGTGTAAGTATCTCTTTATTATTCATTATAATGAAGTGAGACAGCAGTAATAGTCCACTAGACTGGAATCCCCCAGGGCCGAACTTTACTCGGCTGTGCTTAGCTCTCCCCCAGTTAATTTGAAGGAAGAGAGGGCTCGGTTTTCTGACAAGGACAATGCTGTCTGCTGGCACAAGGCTGCCCTGGTCTGGCAAAGCCAAGCTGGCACCAGGGCAGGTCTGACACCAGGCAGGGTCCCCTTGTGCTGATGATGCCGTGGCAGGCATGGAGCACCATCCGTCTTTCCCTGAGTCCATACGTGATGTGGCTGGCAGAGACGTACAGCTCCTGCAAGGGGAAAATTACTTGTTTGCAGGAGAATATATGGCTCATTCCTCTGAACCAAGCACCCGGGGGGACCCTCAAGCATGCCAAGTATCGCCCCTTCCCTGTGCCCAATTAATAATCTCGATCGAGGTGATGCTCTGCGATCTCAGCAAGGGAGGCATATAACACCCCCAGAGCCTGGGCAGGAGAGGCACTGCAAAGGGGATAGGACAGGAACAGCCTCCCAGCTGCTCTCTGAATTTACAGGCATGTGGAGAGGGACTTGCACGAGTTCCTTGATTGACTGTAGGTGCCTTTTCCTACAATCTTGGGCTGCGGCAGGTCTGCCACTGCTGGCACTAGCTCATGTCTAGCTTGATTTCCCTTTCTTTTTTTTTCATGCCAAGAGAAAGCTTCCCTAGCCTGGTCCTCATGTGACAAAGGTGAAGCTCCCAAGGGATGCTGGGCTCTTAATTTAACCAAACACTCAGATCTTTTGCTGCAGATACCATGGCAGCAGCAGAGAAGGCCACAAGTAGATAGATGGAGAAGAATCTATCAAAAAGCATGAAAAAGCCATGTTTTCCAGGAACATTTAAATTCTCTTCCCCCCCATCCCATTCTTTGCCAAGTGTAACTCAGCGCCGTGGACCGGAGCTGCCGAGCTCCTGCACGTCTCAGAGCAGGGAGGGTGGGAGCCAGGCAGGAAATAAATAATGGAAACGACCGCGTTGTGTTTTCAAGGCACTTGTAGGATTTACAGCTGCTTATCCAAATGTTCCCTTCCCTTCCCCATGTGCTGGCTTGGCCGTCTCCGGCTGTTTCTCTTCTTCCCCTCTCCCTGTGCGTGTGCTGTGGCCCCTGTCCCCAGCAGTGGGGGTGTTTATCACCCCGGGGATGGCTCGAGGGCTGTGCCGACAAGCTGAACTGTCAGCACATTTTACAGCTTCATCTGGAATTCTCATTGCACAGCAAAGGCAAGGGGGGCTGTGGAGGTGGGTGAGAAGAGATGGTCTGCCTGGCTTGCAGAGATCAAACAATGGAAATTTTGTCTGTGGTTCCCCAGTTGTGTGTAAAAGAAAAAGGGAGGTTTTATTTCTGGCAAACCTGCTGTTTATGTGAAATCTCACATGATGGGGGATGTGGAAACAGGGAGCACGGCCACAGCATGGCAGAGCTGGGGAGCCACCCTCCCATCCTGCTCCCATCCCTTTTTGGGACCCGGGATGCTCTGTGTGTGTCCCGTTCCAGGTGTGTGACCCTCTGTGTGTCCCCTGCAGGTGTACTGTGGATGAGCGGGTCACGCGGGTAGCGTGGCTGAACCGCAGCACCATCCTGTATGCCGGCAATGACAAGTGGTCTATAGACAACCGTGTGGTCATCCTGTCCAACACCAAGACCCAGTACAGCATCAAGATACACAACGTGGACATTTACGATGAGGGCCCCTACACCTGCTCTGTGCAGACAGACAATCACCCCAAGACTTCACGCGTCCACCTCATCGTGCAAGGTAGGTCTGAGTGTGCCTCGTGCTGTTGCTGGGTGGTTTGGTCTGGAAGGCTGCCTGGACTTGGGAAAGGTTTGGAGGCCCTCTTGGTCGTTGAGTTGGAGCTGCTTCAGAGATTGCATGGCATGGGAACAGTGGTGTGGACAAGTGCCCACCATGCCAGGGAGGAGATGAGCGTGCATTGTCTCAGCCTTGCTGTGTTGTGCAGTTGTCACACGCGGCAGAGGACACCTGAGAACTGGCAGTGGGGTTGCTGAGCTCTTCTTTATTCTCCCTTTGCCTGTCCGTGCTGTGAATTTGACTTGTCTCCACTGCTTGGAACCATGTTGCTCAGCTTGCTCCATCAGGGATTTATTAGTAAGGTGCTCAAGCAGGTGTTTGAAGTGCTTCAGGAGAGCCAAAAGCAATGTGCTGCCAGGCACAGAGGAGAAGCAGATCCCAGCAGCACAAGGCTCTGTGCTTTTGGGAGAGAGGTCGAAATCTCTGTGGGGCCATGAAGGGCTCTTGGCACAGGGCCTCACAGGCAAGTCTATTAATATAGCAGATGCTGTTGGGTTGCAAAGCAGTGTTCTGAGGCTGTTCTGATGGGGGGATCCAGGTGCTGGCAGATCAGAGGGACCAGTAGCTCTCTGATGGATGCTGCCTCTGGATTCTTGTGGCTTTGCGCCAGCTACTGGCTTTTGTCCGGTCTCTAGATTAATTTTTCAGAGTTAGTGTTAGTTCAGGTTAGATAAAGATAATGAAAGTTTCCTAATCCTCTTAAAGAAGATTTATTTGGCTGAGTGGAAAGCTCTCGGAATACAATAAAGCGTGTATAAAACCAGGACCTAATCTTTCCTTTAATTTCAAACAGCTGATGGGTATTGATTTTGCAATGAGCAAATCTGAAAACTTTCTCAGCCTCGACACGTCTCTGAGAAGCCCCCAACAGAGTTATGTATGTATTTATGTACCCCCCTCATTGCCTAGAGGCAGGGGTTGATTGTGGTCACCCATCCAACAGGTTTTCCTGCCTGGTGGCTGTGGGAGTGTGTTGGGAAGCCCCAGATTGTGTGCACGAGGCTGTGGTGAAGAAGGGGAGGGCTCACCTCAGGGAGAGGAGAGAGGAGATCCACTGGAAACATCCCTCCATCTCCTTGTTCGGAGCTGTCCCTCTCCTCCTTTTCGAGCTGTGTGTGAGCTGTCCATCTGTGAGGTTTAATCTGTTTATCCTGTCTGCTCTCTAATCGTGCTAATCCATCCAGTCAACAGCGGTGAAGTATCCGAGTGCTTTGCACCTAATGAAATCAGGTGAACTGGCGGTGGCGCTCAGCACCCGCTGCCCTCACCCCTTTCTCAGGGTGATGCAGGCACAGCCAGGTGAAGGTGAGAGAGATTTTGCGTCCAGAGTGGTGGTCTGGTGGTGAGGCATTCCTAACTGTGCTGGAGAAGGTTTTTTTCCTGGTGTGAGCAAGTCCTGTTGAATTGCTCCCGCTGCAGCAATGACTGTGGTTCTCAGCAGTGTCACTCCTGCACAGCTGGAGGGAAGCATGAGAGGAACTGGGGGTGCAGGCACGGGTCAAGTGGTCCATGCTGAGCAGTGTCTGTACTTCCTTTTCAATGAGTTAAGCTCAAACCACATGGTTTGCCCAGCTGAGAAAATCCATCTGTAGGCGCCTTTGAAGGTGGTGATGAGAGAGGCAAATCCTCCTGTGCTCTGTTCTTGGTTCAGCCTGAGGAAGAAAAGCTTGCATGGAGATGCCATAGCAGCCATCCAGGATCTGGAGGAGCCTACAAAGAAGTCAAGAGGGGCTCTTCATCAGGAATTGTAGTTAAAAGGAATAATGGGTACAAGCTGAAAGAGAGGAAAATTAGGCTTGATGTAAAGAAGAAATTCCTTCCTGTGAGAGTGGTGAGATCCTGGCACAGGTTTCCCAGAGAAGCTGTGTCTGCCCCATCCCTGAAAGTGTTCAAGGTCAGATTGGAGCAACCTGGTCTAGTGGAAGGTGTCCCTGCCCATGGCACAGAATGGAATAAGATGATCTTTAAGGTCACTTCTGACCCAAGCCATTCTATCATTCACTCCACTGCAGTTCCTTCGTGGCTAAATTGTGATTTTTGTGAGGGGGAGCAACTCTCAGTCCTTTGCTCAGTGCTGAGACAAAAGGAATGATTTTCCAAAGATGGATTTAGTCCTGGCTGTTTCTGTAAGCAGAGCACACCCTTTACAGGAATGGGAGCAAAGCCCTGTTTCTGGCTTCAAAATTGAGGTTTAGGTCTGTCCTCTCTTTCTTGCCCTCACTATGCCAGCAGGATGCCAAAGGATGCAGTAATGACCAGTTAGCAACTATATTCAGGTCAATTAATTTCTATTTGTATTTTGCAAAACTATAAGTTGGCCGGAGAGAGTATTGATTCTTTGTGCCCATGTTCAATTGGGTTTTAATTGTGCTGCTGAGGAGCCCGGCCTTCTCTCCCAGCAACCCAGCAATAAATCTGCCAGGGAATCGCCGTCAACAGTAAATGTGTCTCTTAGTAGCACTATTAATATGTCTCTTGCATTGGTTCATTGCAACAGCCGTTAACAGCGTAGATGGCAGGAAGCCAGAGGGGGTTTTTTTTGTCTCCCTTTTCCTCTTTTTGTCAGGAGCTGCCTCGTGATGAAGGGATGGATGCTTTCAGAGATAGATGCGGTGTTTATGGCACGCTGGTGTGTTCTGGGGAGAGTTTGGGATGGAGAGAGAGCAGGCATTTAAGCTCATATAAGCAGAAGATGAGCCACCCCATCCTCCTCTTGTCATAAAGGCTGGAGTGGAGCTGAAGTGGGGTGGACCTTGGTGAGCCCTCCTGCCTCTGGGATGAGCAGTGTGGAGGCCACTTCTCAATAAGGGGGAGAGAGAGAGCTCCTGGGAGGTGCAGGCTTGCAAGGAGGAGCCAGGAGACCTCAATGGTGTCATGCTGCAGGATGGTTTTTGGACTGGGGAATGTGGTAGACAGGAACAGTCCTTCCTTCGTGGCTTGGGCTGCTTCAGGTTGTACTTCAGTCCAAAATGTAGAGCTCTGCATCAATGTTTTGGTGGAGGCTGTGAGCTTTGGATCCCTTCTGGTGGAGATTTTGGTGGTGAGCATTGGTGCTGATCATCCCTTAACAGTGGTCTTTGGTATTTCCTCTGTTCCTGATTCATTTAAAGAACCCTTCCCTCTACTGCCTTGATCCTACTCACCATACTGAAGCCTCTCCCAGCTGTTGGCATTGTTTCTCTTGTTTCTGGTTGGCACAATCCATTTTCTGTCTTGGTGTTTGCTGCTTTCCTCGCCCTGGGAACCAGGACAGGTTTTGAAGGGCCATGGCCTTCATTTACAGGGTGCATTATCCAAATGCATCTAGGGATGCTCTCCTGGAGCTGTTCCCGTGTCTCACTCACCACCTCTCAAAGCAGCACCAGTGCAGATGTAGCTTCTTCTTGAGTGTTTCAAAACCAAACTGAGACTTTTATTTTTCCCTTCTGATAACAACTCCTTGGGGCTCCTTGGGGCTCTCAAAGGGCCATCCCCCACCTCCCACCAAGCCATCCCCACGGAGACCTTTTTCTCCAAAGAGAAAAGGTTGGATGAAAAGTTGCAGCCAAACCCCTATCTCAACCTTCTTTCCTCCCTGAAGAGGCAGAGGATGGGCAAGAGAGTGAAAACAGCCAAATGAAGGTGATGCAGGAGCAATGTAATAGTGAATTCAAAGACAAAGCAGCCCAAAGAAAATCTTGAAGGAACAGCAAAGTTTGAAGAAGGAAGCAACTAGAGGGGGAAAAAAAAAGCAAAAGAAAAAAAGGATGAGAAGAAAAGCCCAGAGTTCCTAGAACAAAGGAAAGAGAGAAGGAAATGTGAGCACACAGAAAAGCAGCAGAGCATCAAAAGGGCAGGAGGCAGCAAAGGGGAGAAATGAAAGAGTGAGGGCAGGGAGAGGGGGAAGGTCTGGAAGGAGGAAGAGTCAGACTGGCAGGCAGAAAACAGCACACACTGGCCAGACAGGAGCAGCCACTGCCCCATGACATGCCAGCCCAAAATCCAGATGGGAGAATGGGAAAGGGGCAGGATGGGGTCCACCTGACAGCATCCTTGGGCTCCCAGTCTCAAAGCTGCCTGAAACTGGTGAAAAGGAGCCATCAGGATGTGCCACAGGGACCAGCAGCAACAGATGATTAATTACTGCAAAAAAACAAAACTGGAGGAGAGGAGGGAGAACTGGTGAAGTTGTTTCCCCATTATATTTCCGAACAGAAAGAACGTTTTAGCTCGTGCACAAATAGCTCCCTGGGAAGCACTCTCACTTCCTAATTGTTCATAAATTTACTGACAGGTGGTTACACAGTAGGTATAACACTGTGAGTTTCGGTTTTATTGCTTTCCCTGTCTCAACATGAAAACTTGGAGAAAAAGGATGCACTGCGAGCCGTCAGGTGGCTCCACCTGGAAAAGGGTGCTCAGTGCCTGTATTTAATTTTTGCCGTGTTCCTCCCTGTAAATGCCACAGAGATCCCACAGAGGGTGTTTTACTGGGGGAATGCTGTGAAAAGAGGGTGTTCAAGACCTCAAGCAAAGGCAAAAGGACAACATTACCAAAATTGAGTGCCTGTAGAAAATGTGAGGCCGTGACACATGGCTCGCTTGGCAGGGAAATTTGACAAAAATAATTTTGTTGACCAAACTGTAGCTTTTAGAAGTGCTTAATCCATTATCTCAATAAAATCAGCTCTGATGAGCCTCTCAGACAGGGCTGTCACCACAATGGTTCGATCAGAGATGATCATCATCGCTGCTGAGCAGCAACATGTTGTTAAAACTCTTGATGTCACCTCCTTGCCCCAGTCAGTTCCCCCTGTGGGAACACTGAGGTGTATTTTCACAGGGTTACCCTGTGTGTCCTTGCAGGTATCTCCTGAACCCCAAAAGCAATGAGTTAGAGAGAGTGAAAACATCAATTTCCATCTGCCAGCCAGGAGCTGGCTCTCAGGTGCCCCATTTAAGGCCATCAGCCCCAGACAGGAGCTGTTCTAGGGAAGGTCTCGTATTGCAGGTGCCTTCAGCAGACACACAGGGACTGGAGGAGGCCCTGGTGCCACCCTGCTGTGCTTCTCATCAGTGAGGGAGATGGAAGGCACAGGCAAAATGTGAGTTTTCAGCATATTTGCCTCCTTTGTGCTGACTTTCTGTACGCTAATGAGACCTTGCACAGTGACACCTCTGACAGCCCCATCCTGCCTGTGCCGGGGAGGCTTGTGCAGAGCTGGAGATGCCTGGGGCTATAGGCAGCTGGGGTGCTGGGAAGGCAGGCAGTGTCATCTCCTGCAGGCATCCGACCCCTGCTAGGGCGACAGTCCCTCTCCCTGCTGGTGGCAGCATCACCTGTCACAGGACACAGCTGGACACTGCAGCTGCAGAGGTGAGGGAGCTGCATGAATGCTGCATCTCGCCAAAATAGGAAATGTGTGAGGGGGTGGAAAGGGAGGTGCCAGGGCAGAAACACAATGTGCTGCAGGTGTGACAGTGTCCATGGAGGCTTCAGAGCTCTGAAGATGAGATGTCCCTCTCTGCTGTCCCTATGGGCACTTGTCCCCCAGGTAGGGGTGGACAAGTGGCTGTTGCCTGGCAGTCTGAAGAACCCATAGTTATCCATCATCTCCCCTTATCAGCAGCGTAGGAAGACATCTCTTTTAATGGATTAGGAGCTAATGATGTGGAGGAGGGACATCACTTGCATGTGTCAGCCGCTGTGCTCATGCAGGCTCTCCGCTCCTCCGAGGCGTGCAGCAGTAATGATCTGGCAGCTAAAAATAATCCAGGGCCACGGCGGCGAGTGGCTGGGGTAGGGATGGGCACTCCGGGGATGAGTCAGCCTGCACACGGCCGTGTGCGTCACCGTCATGTGCAGCCCCCGAGCACGCAGCCATTCCCGAGGTGCTGTTTGCTCCCCGCGTGCTTTAGCGGGGAAGAGTCGTCTGTCAGGGCAGGGACCGTCCCTCCTCACCCTTGGGTGTCTGGTTGTTGGGGTCTCTCGCTGCTCAGAGTGACCCTGAGAAAAGTCTGAAAGTCTCTTTTCCCAGCCTGGTGGTTGAAGAAGGAGTTAGGGCTCTTCATTTCTTGGTCTCAAGGTTGTTTATTGTATCTTATCTATAAAATATTTTCTCCTGCCCTGCGGAGGTCAGCTCAGCAAGACAGTCCAAGGCATTCTCCCTGCCCCTGGGGGAGTGTTTTGTCTTTATACTAAAAACTACATGTTCAATGTTTACAATTACTTTTCAATACCTATCACCTATGTTAGACCGTGAGCTTCTACTGTAAACCAATCTCAAAGTGCCACCATCACAGCAGAAGATGGAGACCAAGAAAAAGAAGAAGAAAGGCTGGACACACCCGAGTTCCTCCATCTTGTCCCCAAAACCCCCATTCCAAAAATCCCAAAATCTACATTTCCACCCTGTGATAATTTTATTATTATACTATTCAAACTTCTGTGACTTTCAGGTCTTCATTCAAAGCTGGTAATTTGCTCCACGGGTCATAATCAAACCCGCAGGTGTTCTGGGCTGTGTGCCAGGGTCTCTGAGCCCCCCAGCAGGGGCCCCAGCAACTCTGGACACCCGGAGGGATGTACGGAGTTCCAACAGCTGGTAGTGGCTCTCCAGGTCTGAGCTTTCCTGTTGCTTTTGTCTCCAGATGGGACAATGAGTGCAAAGCCACCACTGGTGTCCAGAGCACGTGTGGTATGGAACATACTGGGGAGAGTCCCACAGATATCCCGACTATTGCACAGGACATGGCGGTGTCACCAAGGTGTGATCCCATGGCCAGCCCCATAGGGCCCCATCTGTGAAGTGAGGGGAGGGATGGCACCTCACACTCCCCAGAGGTGGTGGCAGACGCTGGCACATGCCCAGGTCCCACAGAGAGCGTGGATTTGCACATCAGGCAGTGCAGGTCTCGAGTGGTAAAGGATGGAGATAAATCACAGGCTTATTGTTATTGAATTTAGTGGCATCGCTTTCACATTCAATTTCTCTCACCGGCTTTCCGAACAAACAAGAAATTACAGAGCAAATGTATTTTTTGGCTTACCAAACCTTATGCATTAACTTCCCTGTGATTAATACTACGCAGGGCTGACGAAACCCTCTGTGCACCGCTCGTCGCTCCGGTGAGACCATGCCACTCGTCGCTTCCTCAGGATTTCTTCTTTATTCAATTTGCTTATAGTTGTAGACTTCTGTGAGGAAGGACTGTGGATAAAAGGGGATTGAGATGGTGTTCTGCCCTGTTTTTCTCACTGCAGCTGTATAGGGCAGAGGGAGGGAAATATTGAGAACAAAGGTAATTCAGGGAAAGATGCTGTCAGCGGGTAGAGGACAAGGAATAGCACCCACAGTCATGTTGGAGGGCTCCAAGGCATTAGCAGGGCTGCCTGACCCTGTGAGGGGACCAAGAGAAATCTATGGGGCATGGGAGAGCCTTTGGACTCCACACCCAGCACCAATCCCAAGCTGTCACCACCTTGAGACAAGGCAGCTTTGGTGGGATGTGCTTGTCAGGGCAGCCATGCCTTGGTCATCCCTATCTCATGGTATGGACAGAGTGTGGCTGAGGGCTGGATTTATCCACATGTCATATTTGCCATCAAATTCACCCTGCCTGCATCCCTAAGTGGCCCTAGTTTCCACCCACTCCTCCCATGGCAAACCAGCGTGTCCTTGAGACACCATCCTTGACAGCCCAGTCAGTGGGATCTATAAAAATGTAATCAAGGTCCTTTGATGTCCTTCTCCATGTCCTGGTAACCTCGTAGGCAACGATCGCAGTCACAGGTATTGAGCTGCCCTGTGGGGTCCCCACACTGTCCATGGGTGTCCCTCCACTGAGTGTCCCTGCTGGCTGTCAGGGACATTCCTGATTGGATTAGGGCAGACCGTGCTTCCCTTGCCTCTGGATGTTCAGGAAATGTAATTCCCCACTGTGAGACCTGCTGGCATGTCTGTGTCAGCATCCTTTGCTAAGGGAAGGGCTTTCAGGCTGATACGTGCGTTTGTATGGCTTGGGGTTTTCCAAATAGGAGCACTGGGACTGTAGTGGTGATGGGTAGTGGTAATTTTTTCCACAGGAGTGAAAGTATTTCTGTGCCCAGGAATGGGACAGGCTCACGTCTGTGCCCAGAGCACCAGTTTCTGCATCTCATTTTGTACTTGTGGTTTGGGACTCAGGGAAAAGGGAAGGGATGTCAGCCTTGAGCTGGAGGTGTCTGGGAGGGCAAGGATAGAACCATGACTGATTTTGCTGATGCCCTACATCACACATCATCGCTCTAGTCCAGCATCTGCAGGCAAAATCACACAAGGAAGAGACAGGCTGCCATCTGGAGCAGGGGTGGCATCCCAAGGTCTCAACATCCACTAATGATGGTGATGTCATCTCGGACCAAAACTGCTCACTAGAAGGGCTGGTTTGCAGGGCTCAGGAGCAGATGAAAAATGCCCCAGTTGTGGGAACCTTTGTCCTGGATGTTGTTGTAGTTTTCAGATGTTCCTGGTACCAGTTTGAGGAGCTGTTACTGGAGGGGAGAGGTGCAAGGATGCTGGTAATATGGATTAGTGTTATCTTGTCTGAGTGAGGAAGGGCCATTTACAGCCTTCCTGCAGCTCATTGTGCCTGCACTGTCGGAGTTGGCCGGTTCTGCTCCAAGCGTTAACTACGTTTTCCAGCAGTTGCCGGCACACACTTTTCATTTTTGGATTGCTGCTTTCCCCTGAAGGACTCAGACAATCTCCCTCTGCTATAACAGACTGTACTTCTATATTAATGTGTCAAGTTGCTGGGAAATTTACTGCTTTGCAGAACCCATAGGGCTGCAGAGACCGCACCACGTCTTTGCAGTGGCTCATCCTGCTGCGCTGCCTCTCCCACGCCAGGAGAGAGGAGAATCTCCCTGGGAGTGGGAGGAGAGCTTCCCTGGGGGTGCAAGGAGAGCCAGACAGCCCCACTTTCCCTTGCAGGCAGTGCTGGTTCTGGCCACAGTGGTTTTCAGGTGATTATCCTGGAATCCCAGAGCTGTGGGAGAGCCCTGGGTGCAAGGGTTGGGCATCTAATGCCTCTTGACCTGGGTTTTCAGTATGTTGGGGAGGGGGCACGGGGCATCCTTTCTGGCATTGTAGGTATGGTGTTTCATTTGGGGAGGGTTGTTAAATATGGCCTCATTTACTCCCTGGGGTGCAGACCCTTTAGGGAATTGTGTCTGACAGCCCAGAGTGCCAGGAAGCAGCATCGGCGAGTGAGCTTTAATTGCTTTTTGCCATGGCCAGGGATATTTATGGGCACGGAGATTGCCAAGTTATTTATTAGATGGAGTATCTGGGGATAGAGTAATATAAATCACCCTGGCCGGTATTGAAGGAGCAGACGCTCAGTAATTTAAACAGCTTTAATAAATATGCTAAAATATGAGCCTTGTCTCAGGCCATAACGAGAGCTGGTTATCGGGGTCTCGGCCATGGAGTGGGGGGGCTGGTGCAGTGAGTGGACTCCTCCACACTCCAGATCCATGCTTGGCTCCAGTCTAAGATGCTGGTTTGGAGACAAGGAATTGCTGACTGGACAGGGCAACAGAGGGGACACAGTGTCACACGATGGGACAGGTCTCATGGCTGGGACCTCCTACCTGCGCCTGGCAAGCTGGGGTGTTGATGGTGCCTTTGGTGGCCTTTATGTCTTGCAGTGCCCCCCCAGATTGTCAACATCTCGTCGGACATCACGGTGAACGAGGGCAGCAGCGTGACCCTCATGTGCCTGGCCTTTGGGAGACCGGAGCCCACCGTCACGTGGCGGCACCTCTCTGGGAAAGGTGAGCCCTTGCTTGGGGGAAGAACTGCCTGGGTCTGAGGAAAGGCCATACTGGCTTGTGTGGGATGCATGGTTGTCCCCATAGAGGTGGTCAGGGTGGCATTAGGTGACTCACAGTCAGAGGTGCTGACCTGGGATGGGCTGAGGGTGCTTGTCAAGTGCTTCCTGAGTGAAGGGGATGCCAGATGCCTGGGCAGGGGGTGACAGGACAGGGGCACAGGGAATCTTCTGGTGTTTGTGTCCATGCGTGACGGTGCCACACGTTCAGTACATCCCCCAGGGCAGACCTTTGTGAGTGAGGATGAATACCTGGAGATCACGGGCATCACACGGGAGCAGTCCGGGGAGTACGAGTGCAGCGCCGTCAACGACGTGGCCGTCCCGGACGTGCGGAAAGTCAAAGTTACTGTCAACTGTGAGTGCGGGGCACAGGGGAATGAATGGTGGGGGGTGGGTGCACTTGGGCCAGTGTGACACAGCAAGATGTCTCTGCAGACCCGCCGTACATCTCCAACGCCAAGAACACGGGCGCCTCGGTGGGCCAGAAGGGCATCCTGCAGTGCGAGGCTTCGGCCGTCCCCGTGGCGGAGTTTCAGTGGTTCAAGGAGGACACCAGGTGAGGGGCTGCAGAGGGTAGCCACAGCCTTGGGGTGACAAGGTGAGGAGGTGGAGGGGGATGACAGTGTCTGAGGCCATTATGTGGAAAAATATAGTATTTGCAGGGATCCCTGACAAAGGAGGAATGATGAGGAGGACTCCTCCGTCTTATCAGAAGGCTAATTAATTCCTTTATTATACTATATTATTCTATATTACATTATTCTATATTATTCAATATTACATTATTACATTATTATACTATATTACACTATATTACATTACATCTAAACTGAATCTGACAAGCACTCAACAATGCACACAACTGCAGTCATCTCATGACTGTCAGCCGACAGTCCTGACACACACACACATGCTTGGCCCTGATAGGCCAAGGAAACAAAACACCATCACTCTGGGTAAACAATCTTCATATTGCATTCTGCTTTTGCGCAACACAGGCACAGCAAATGAGATAAGAATTGTGTTTTCTTTCTCTGATGTTCAGAGAATGTGAAACCCAGAAATATTCTTGGGAAGAATCGTGCCTTGATTTTCTCTGTGAAGAGAAATGTGGTGACACAAAAAGGCTGGGATCAACTCGTTTTGGTGGGTGCTCAGCTAAGAGCTGAGGAAACCCCAGAGCTGTTTCTCCCAGAGATGGTGGCTGTGGGACAAAGGGGTCAGGCTGGGTTATGGGATGGAGAGTGGAATGGAGAGTTTGTCTTCAAAACTGGGATGCGCAAGCCCAGTGGGGGAACACGTATAGTGGTGTTGGCTGGTGTGAAGCCCAGGAAAGGGTAAGATCCACCACAGCCCCGTTCTCCCAGCACTGCTCTTGTGTTTCTCTGCAGGTTAGCAAACGGGCTGGAGGGAGTGCGGATCGAGAGCAAGGGCCGCCTGTCCACGCTGACCTTCTTCAATGTCTCAGAGAAGGACTACGGCAACTACACGTGCGTGGCCACGAACCAGCTGGGCAACACCAACGCCAGCATCATCCTCTACGGTAGGTGCTGGTTTTCTGCAGAAAGGTGAGGTGACAAGGAGGAATAAGAGAAGGAGAGTGAAGAGGAGGCATTTGGAGAGAAGGAGGATAAAGAAGATGAAGAGGAGTTTGAAGAGCATGATGAGGAGGATGAAGAGGAGTTTGAAGAGCATGATGAGGAGGATGAAGAGAAGGAGGCTGGCAGATGACCAGTGGCAGAGTGATGGAGCAGAGCTGGCTGTATTTGGTGTTCCTGGTGCATCGAGGTGCCAAACAGCACAAACCCCAAGCAGTAAGGTCCTGCCAGAGGATGCTCAGAGGACGAGATCTGTATCAGCCCAACACTGAGTGTACAGCACAGTTAGCCACAGTCGGCTCAGCCCTGGTGTTGCTGGAGCACAGAGGTGAGGAGGGAGCCTGGGACAGGTGAGAACACACTCTGGGTGCATGGTGTGGGGTTTCCCTTGTTTGCTACAGGCAGGACTGCCAGCAGTGATCACGTTGTACTGGCAAAAGCAGGACGGGTGACATCAGCCTGGGTGATTCAGGTGGCTAGGGCAGGGAGATGTTTGAGGAATGGTGTCATCAAGGACAGCTGTCACTGAAGAAGATGGTGTGTACCTGTGGCATGTCCCTTTGGCATTCTGACAAGCCAAGAGAGCTGTCACAATCCAAGGGTGGACAACAGGAGCCTGCCTTCCCACAGCAGGAGGGAGAGGATGGAAGTCAGGTAGCAGGCTCAAGGAGATGTTGACAGGGAGAAAAGTTTCCACACCAGCTTGGAGTCTGGATGGGTGGACACTGTGGGGGGAGCCTGTGGGGTGTTTGGTGTTTTGGGGTGGTGGGAGGGGCAGATCTTTGCCTTTGGTTGTAGGGCTGGGTGGCTCCTTCAGGTGTTTTCTGCTCCACTCTGTTCTGTTGTGTTTGGGTAGGGGTGGTCCAGGCCTTTCTATTCTAACTGGTTCTCTTCTCCCCTGGCCTGATTTCTTCTCTTTGGGTCCAAACTCTGGGTTCTGTTTCGTCTCCACTACTCTTCTCTCTTTTCTCTTCTCTTCTCTTCTCTTCTCTTCTCTTCTCTTCTCTTCTCTTCTCTTCTCTTCTCTTCTCTTCTCTTCTCTTCTCTCTTCTCTTCTCTTCTCTTCTCTTCTCTTCTCTTCTCTTCTCTTCTCTTCTCTTCTCTTCTTTTCTCTTCTCTTCTCTTCCTTTTCTCTTTTACCTTTTTGGTGAAGAAATTTTCCCAATATCCACTATAGTGCAGTATGCTATAATAGACTATATATAAAATACAAGATTATACAAATACAATGTAGTACATATTATTAATAATAATAATATCTCAATAATAAATATATATAGATATGAAAGCAACTGTTATTCATATATTTAATAATAGTGTCATGTTGACATATATTATTATATATAAGCATATTATTCTTCATTATATATTATGTATTATACTCACAGTATATAAATTACAGAATCTCTAGTATACATTATTAGTTTTT
The DNA here is from genome assembly GCF_027579445.1 of Ammospiza nelsoni. NCBI lineage: Eukaryota > Metazoa > Chordata > Aves > Passeriformes > Passerellidae > Ammospiza > Ammospiza nelsoni. The sequence goes on along the minus strand of NC_080656.1, from coordinate 3,381,889 downwards.
GCATAATACAATATATAACTTACAATGTATATGAGGTATTTTGTATATATCTGTGTTTTAGGGGTATAGGAGTTAAAGTGGCAATTCTGAATTGATGGTTGGATTTGATGGTCTTAAAGGTTTCTTCCAACCTTGATGATTCTATGACTGTATATAGTAAATATTGTATTTATGATATTTAGTACATAAATAAGTACATTAAGTTTCCAATCCAGTTTTCCCAATATCCTTTTGTTTTTCTGTTTCCCTGTCCTGCTGGCACTCTTACATTGTCTCTTTCTCTGATGTGAGACAAAATACCATCACCTAAGTATCTTTTTTCCATGACTTGAAACCAGACTAAAGAAAAAGTTGCAGTGGAGGTAACTCCTTGTACTCAGAAGGGGACAGGATTAGGAATTTTTGGTTTTGTTCCAAGCTATTATGTGGTTATCTTTTATTTGACAACATCTGTTTTCAGGCATTTTTCCTTCTCTCAGCAGATAGTGTTCCTCTTTACACACTCCTCCTGTGACAGCACAGCAATCCTCTCACAACAGTTATTAATTGATGCCAACATGCAGGGAAAACAAAATTTCACCTTGTTTTAATAAATTAATCCCACAAACACGTCCAGCAGGCTGAAGTGAAGTACATTAGAGGTGATTGCATAGATGGCAAAACAGGGATATTAAAAATCATCCATAAAAAGGAGCCCAGTCCTGTGGCTCTCCTTGCCTTGTAGCAGCTCCTGTTAGTAATGGTCTGTTCAATGGAATGCTAATATTCCTCTAATCCTTGTTTTATAAAAGGAAGATTAGGAAAATATTTACAAGTGAGACAGCAAGAAAAAGCATTAGGAAGGAAAAGTTAAAACTTAAAAAGTTCCAATTTTTTTCATGTGGGTATTTAGCTGCACCAACACTGAAGCCTAAATTTGTCTTTGAAAGGATATTGGCACATCCTTTGGATATTGCTGTGTGAACACTCAGGTTACCTAAAGCTATTTTAATTTCATAACTTTTAATGGAGAAAAAGGCAAACATTCATATTCTATTTCCCCCCCTTCTTGCAAGAGTGTATTGAGTGAAGCACACTGGAGCAGTGAGGAGCAAGCAGGCCATGGAATGAGCTCAAAAAGGAATTTAAGCAGGTGGGATTCCATCCCTCCTCAAGGATTGCGCTTTTTTCGTTTCGTGAACATGTTGTGAAATTCAACAGCTTGTCTGTCAAAACTGCAGCTTCTTGGAAACACAGGGGAGAGTGGAAAAGATGGGCTCTGTGGAGAGCTTCTATTTGGGTATGTGCGTGGTGGTTCTTGGACAGTCTCTACCAGCCTTTGCCAAAGGGGAGAGGAGCACAAGTGGTTGGAAATCTGCTATTTCTTTTATTTAAAGATTTCATGTCTGGGTTCACTTTTTGATGAGGACATTGCATTTTGTACTTGCTATTTATATATGGAGATAGGGGGGGGAAAAGATCACACAAACCTGGATCTTTACATCTCTTTAAAGTGCAATGTGTCTCTCAGTCACCAAAGGAAATTCCCCCAAGCCCCCACTCCAAACTGGGAGCTCTGGGACCTTTTATTATCCCTTTCCATTGAAGAGCTATTGGAATAAAGAGAGATGTAGTTGTTTTATAAAAGATGCCATCTGCATTTTTCCAATGTTCAGGGTCTCATTTCTAGTATGTAATCTTTTTGATTGATGATTGGGTGAGTTAACTGAAAATAAGTTAAAATACCAAGTGTTAGATGTGATTTAAACCAATTATTCTATGGAGAGATAAAATCTTTTCATGCTTTATTGTGCACTCTCTTAAGAATCAGCAGCTTCAGACTAAATACATAAAAGCAAGGGAAAGCAATTATGTCTTTAAGAATAAGAGCCCTGATTCAATATTTAAAGACTGCTTGACTTAAAACACTTAAAACACAAGTCATAGAATCACCGAATGGTTTGGGCTGGAAGGGACCTTAAAGCTCATCCAGTTTCAGCCCTGCCATGGACAGGGACAACTTCCACTGTCCCAGGGTGCTCCAAGCCTTGTCCAACCTGGTCTTGGACACTGCCAGGGATCCAGGGGCAGCCACAGCTGCTCTGGGCACCCTGTGCCAGAGCCTCACCGCAAATATTTGAATTTTGCAAAAAGAGAATCAATGCAAAATATATGCAAAAAAAAGGTAAGAAATAGCATCTTTGCCATGCTTTCCTATTGATGTGGAGTGCCTGTGATTGCAGTGATTTTCTGTGTTTATTTGTGCACACAAACCAGTAATCTGACAAAACTAAGAGATATTAGGAGTGGAAATTAGTAAGGAGAGGAGAAGGAGGCAGTGCTGTATTCAGGCAGTATAAATATCTGAAGCAGGTCTTCTGTACAGGAGAGAAAGTAATTACCCCACATCTGTTGTGCATTACAGGAACTTCGAAGGGCAGGTGAATCTGTCCAACTGCTCTTTTGTGTCTGCCACCAGCAATGCTTTTTCGGGTCAAGGGAGCAGCTCACACCTCATTTCATCATTTTTCAAGTTGCCACCTGCCATTATTAATAGCCCACAAAAAGGCTGAGATATGTAAGCTCCATAGATGCTGTAAAAGAGTCTGGGAATTGCAATCCCCAGCTTCATTTTGCTTCAGGAATGTGCTGGTGGACAGCTCAGGGGTTGGCGGTGACACACTGCTGTGCCATGGTGCCATGGCCTGCCTGGCTGGAAGCAGTGAGAGGACAGAACACTGTTGGGTGGGGAGTTACAAATGATTCAATTCTCTCTGCTCAACAATAAAATAATTTTTTTCCTGTTAATTGAGTGGATTATGCTGTGTGGATGTTCTGGGTGGGATCAGGGCAGATGTCCATCAGGTGCCTGGTGCTGGGGCTGGCTGTGCTGGTTCCTCATGACCCTGGGCTGAGCCATCCATCCCGTCAGCATCTTCTGCTCCAAACACCCCTCAGGAAATGGCAACTCTTCCCTGGAGCTAGGCTGGGAGAGATGGGAGTGTTCACCTGGAGGAGAGATGGCTCTGGGGAGACTTGAGTCCTATCCAGTGCCTAAAGGAGCTCCAGGAGAGCTGGAAAGGGCTAACTCATGGGATTAATTTGGGTTATTTGGTCAACTAATTGGGATTTGGAGCTACCTGGGACAGACTCACTTTCTGTAGGGGACTTTATGGGTACTTTAGATCATCGGGTTACTTTGGCTCAATCAACTAACATTTGGTGTTACTGTAGATTATTGAGGATAACTGAGGTCAAACTTGTTCTGGGCAGAGCACTTTGAGGTTACTTGAGATCAGCCAGTTAATATTTGGGGTTACTAGAAGTCGCTGGGGTTACTAAAGGTCATTGGGGTTACTAGAGGTCAAATTTGTTCTGTGCAAAGCACTTTGAGGTTACTTGAGGTCATTATTTGAGGTCACCCAGTTAATATTTGGGGTTACTATAGGTCATTGGGGTTACTAGAGGTCATTGGGGGGTTACTTGAGGTCACCTAGTTTGTATTTGGGGTTACCTGAGGTCAAACTTGCTCTGTCCAGAGCAATTTGAGGTTACTTGAGGTCAACCAGGTAATATTCGGGGTTACTTTAGGCCATTGGGTTTACTAGAGGTCAAACTTGTTCTGCGCTGAGAACTTTAATGTTACTTGAGGTCATTGTGGGGGTTACTTGAGATCATTGTGGGGTTACTTGAAGTCATCCAGTTACTGTTTGGGGTTACTATAGGTCATTGGGGTTACTGGAGGTCAAATTTACTCTCTACAGAGCACTTTGGGGTTACTTTAGGCCATTTGGGTTACTTGAGGTCAGCCAATCAGCATGGCATAATTTGAGGTCATGTTCCATCTCTGGGGACCATGCTGGGCTTTGCTGAGTTCAGCCATTTTTCTTGTTCCAGTATTTGAGGTCACCAACTCCAAAAGTGATAGCAGAGCTTCGACCTGACTTTGTGTCCCTGTCACAACTCCTTCTGTTCCATTTCACACCAAGGAACCCCCGTGTGCTGTTGCTGTGTCATGCCTGGCCCCCATGGTGCCAGTGTTGTGTCAGTCCCTCCCTCACCCTGGTGACTTGGAGTTCTCTAGGCACCATGAGTTGCTCATGCCAGGCTCCCTGGCCCTTCCCTTTGGCCCCTGGCCCCAGCTGTGCCTCCAAATTCCATCCCACTCATGTCCTGTGAGCACCTGCCCCTCTTGGCCTGTTTGCACATAAGATCCTCCTGCATTCATTTTTTTTGGGAGAAGATGTAGATCCTGAGGGTCTGGAGCAGAGTGAAGCTCTCTAGCTCCATCTCTTTTGGCTGGTACCCCTGGATCTCTGTGTCCCTCTGTCCATACCATACTTTACCTTGTGCAGCTGCAGATCTGCTGAGATATTTCAAAGACACCAACACAGCTTAAAACCTTAAACCAGGCTTTATTAGACAATCATTAACATGGCACATCACCCAGGGTTAAGCTTTAATCATCATCCACACACAGGTAAATAATTAGTCTTTAATGAACTTGGCCTAAATTAGCTGTAAATTAGAATCTCAAATAGGAGCAGTTTCATGAGGGGGGCAGAGGTTTGGCCATGGCACTGGGGTTTGGGCAGCTTGGGAGGTGAGGGGCAAAAGCTCCCTTCATGTCTTGGTGAGTTAAGCCAGAGCTGAAGTGGGATATCTTCTTTTTCCTCAGTATTTATCAGTGTTCTCTTCCATCTTCCTGTGAAGGGATGAGGGACAACTCCTTCTTCTTCTTCACTGAGGTGTTTTATTTTGTAGGATTTTTTTGCAGCACATTCCCTATTATCGCTGTTTGCCTTCACCTATTATCTTTGCCTCTTATGCATGTATTTTTTTTTCTTTTTCACACTTTTATTTCCACTTGGTCCCTGTATTTCACAGTTGTCTTCCGGTGTTTGGTACTTACTTTGTGTTTTCTCTTAACTATTCCATGAAATGCCAATTGCCAACTTTGCTATTAGATGCTGTAAATAATCTATATATTATACTATAATGCTATAAAATGCTATATATTATACTATAGTCCTATGGTATAATATATAGAATAAATATTATATATAATAATATATAATCTATATATTATACTATAGTCCTATAAAATGCTTACCTACCATCACTGCTCACATTACCATAGAGTTCCAGGGTCTGTGTTTGTGGCAAGCCTTAGATCTTGCTCAGCTTGTGTCTCCTTTTTTGGGTGCAAGAAGCCACCACTTTTTGCTCCTTGCTCTGTGCTGGGTGTCTGTTCAGTCACAGGGTTGAACATCCCTGTTGGAGCCTTCTTAGAATCAAAATTTGAGTTGGAAGGGACCTTTTAAAAAGGTCATTTAGTCCAACCCCCCCCTTCAATGAGCAGGGACAGGCCCTGATGGACCATGCAGTTACCTGAGGGAAAATATCAGGAAAAATGTCATCCTGGGGAGGTTGCCAAGACTTACTCTAGGTGCCTCTGCTCTCAGACATGGGTTATGGACAGGCTTCCCCCAGATTTCCTTCAGTTATTGCTGTCCTCAGACATGAAGAATTGATCAGGCTTTCCCCCATTAGCTGCTGTTGCAGACCATGAGAAGCAGAGAGGAACTGTTGTCTTTTCCTGAGCCCTCTAGGAAAGAGAAGCTCCAGCAGCACCCTGAGTGTGGGCATGTTCCCTTCCTATTTCTCCTGAGTCCTGAAAATGAAAAGCAACAAGAGACACATTCTAAATTCTTCATCGCCATGCACCTGTTTCTCACCTGGAGAAGGGTGGATGTCGCAAAAAATTGGGAGAAGTGAAGTAGAAGGCATGAGAATTCTGTCCTGCACAGAAAGAAGGCAGCAAAAGAAAGTAAAAGCTATTTTTTTGGTGCATGTGAAGGCACTGCTTAGCTCTGTAAGCATTTGTGCTATTCCCATGGCTCACACTGGAGTTGAGAGAGCCTCCAAGACAGGCTAAGAAAATCCATTCACCACAGACCCACTGATTCCTTCTGACCTTTGCATTCAAGATCTTAGGAGAGAAACAAAATCCCAACCTTGCCATCCATACTCAAATCAAGATCTCAAAAAATCTAAGGTTGCCTCAAGGAGAAGGAAGGAAATAGCCAGGAAAGGAAGAAAATAGCCAGAAAAGTAGACAAAAAATAAATCAAGAGGAAGAAAACTAAAAGCAAGCAATAATAAATAACTGCAATAATAAATAAGCTGAGTAGGGGCAGCCAGAGTCCAGGTGCACTCACACCTCAATGCCCAGGCACTGGGGTTTGAGCAAACAGAGCCAAAATATTTGCTGGGATGGCAGGGCTAGGGAGCCTCAGCTGAATTCTCTGCCTGTCCTAGTGGGAGTTGTCTCTTTCCCATAGAGAGTGACAGGTCAGAGAACACAGGAGTCACAGGCAGCCTGTGATGAAATGTGCCATCTGCCCTGATTTTGTGATTGTATCTAATTACTACTGTATTTTGTCTCTGTATCTTTATTCTTGTCTCTTCTGTAGAGTATCTTTACAATCTTTACAAGGCCAAGCTGTCTGATACCAGAATACATTCTTCCACAGTAAAGAATAAATTGAAGAGAAAATGTTTGTTTTCTTTTATTTTCTAGTAATGACCCAGCATTTTTAGTTTTATTTCCTCCCTGTATTAGGTGACTTATCTATTTGGGAGCTCTCCAACTCAACCACAATGCAATTGCTTTAGGATAGATTATGAAATTTCTGAAAGTGTCATTAAATCAAAGCCAATAACCAGTGCAGAACTGTGAACTAGAAAATAGTGATAAGAATTAGTCACACATTAAAATCCACATCTATAGATACTAGAGAAAGGCACCAATTTAGCAGTGGTTGGGCAGGTGTAAATACATAAAGGTTTAAGGCTAACAAGTATTTAGTATTAAATCTGCAGAAATGTTCACTATTTTTATGATTTTGGATGATGTGCTGAGCTGCTGCCATTGGTTTGAGGGGTGAAAACCAAAGAAGAAGGAGCAGTGACAGGTCTGAGAAAACCAAGCTAAGAATCCCTTTCTATTCTACCTGCAAAGGGTCTACCTGCCCCTAACAAATGTGGGTTTCCACTTGTCATATCACAAGGTCTGTTCAGCAAGGAAATGTCTGATTATGGCATAGTTTTACCCCTCCTGGATGATCATGTGCTCTTATAATCAATTTTGTTTGAGCATGGGCATGACACAGCTTCTTGCTCATCACTCAATCTTCCCATCATTTCCTTCACCTTCTGGCAGTGCTTGGATTTAACATCTCAGACTCTCCTTTGCCTCTTCCTGAATTAAGATAAATGCTCACAAAAAATCAGTAGATAAAAAGACAAGGAATAACACCATCCTGAGGAAATTATTGTAACTGGATATGATTTCATAGAATCACAGAATGATTTGGGTTGGAAGGGGCTACAGGAGAGCTGGGGAAGCACTTTTGATAAGGGCATGGACAAGGGGGAATGGATTTAAACTGAAAGAGAATGAGTTTAGATTAGATACTGGGAAAAAAATTCTTCAATTTGAGAGTGGTGAGGCCCTGGCACAGGTTGCCCAGATAAGCTGGGGCTGCTCCATCCCTGGAAGTGTCCAAAGCCAGGTTGGACAGGGCTTGAAGCAACCTGAGATAATCGAAGGGTTCCTGGCCCATGGCAGGGGTGGGACAAGATGGTTTTTAAGATCCCTTCTGACCCAAACCATTCTGAGATTCTAAGATGAACCCATTCCATGTGACTGCAGGCCTGAGAGCATATTTACAAATGCATAAGAATCCCATTAACTTCACACTTCATCCATGCCCTGAGTTTTGATGCTAAGACAGCCGAGCACTTATTTTTCTATTTCTTCCCTTTCAGAATGCCAGTACTGGAACTCAGACCTGCGACTTCCTCAAATGCCTCTCCATGACCATGGGGAGCGCAAACAGACCCATGGCCCTGTGGCAGAGTGTGTAGTGGCTGCCTCTGCTTCCCTCACTGTCTCATCCCATCCTGACTGGCCCCCTGTGTGCCCTGCAGCCCAAATAAAAGCCTTAACAAAAACCAACCAACCAACCAAACAAAACAACCTGCAAATCTCCACTCCAGCGGTGTAATCAGATGACCAGCCTCCTCCCTGCCTGACCTGCCTGCCAAGAACCCCCCAGCGACCCCAAAATGCTCCTGCATACCAGAGAGTCCACATCTGGACAAAGCCAATGATCTTTTGTTACCAGTCATGACCTGTGCCACTCCAGAGCACTGAGGCCTCTGGTTCTGGTGGCTCTCACATGATTGTCTGCATCAGCACTCCCCAAGGAGGGCAATTTCAAACATGGTGGGGCTGGACTGACACCTGCCCAGAGCATCCTCCTCCTCCTCCTCATACAAAGACTGTGCCTGCCTTAAATGTTCCTCAAGCTCTTTGCAAACCTCCTCACCTCCTCCTCAGCACTGACAATGCTCTCCAAATGATGGACTAATCTACCACCCCTCCAAGGGGGAACACAACACCGTGGTCAGCTTAGGGGTGGGAACTGCAGGGACAATGGGGAGGTGGGTTACCCTGCATCCCCTAAATGCAACTCAGGTGCTTTAATTAAGCTAGGACCTTCCAATTTACTAGACAGATGGGCTTTGATCCCATGATACTATAGTTAACAGCTAACCGTAACCAACAGGCCTCTGCCTAAGGTTCCGGTACATAACTAATGCACATCAATGAGCTTGCAACTTCACTAGAGAGCTGATAAGAAGAGGATTTGAACCTCTGTAAAAAGGACTGCAGCCTAACGCTTATACACTCAGCGCTGTCACATCATCCCAGCGCTGTCCCTAACGCTCTCCTTTCTCTTTCTCCTCTCTCCTCTACACAGGGCCTGGAGCAGTGCACGATGGCGGCAACACAGCATCCCGGGTGGCTGCCGGCCTCTGCCTCTGGGCCACCCTCCTCGCTCGCCTCCTTCTCGACTTTTGATAAGGGAGCGGAGGGTCCCGGGAGGCCTCGCCGCACCTCTCCCCCGCCGCGGGCTCGGCCGCCGCGCCGCCCGGGGACTCCTCTCCACCGGACGGGCGATGGATGCACCGGAGGACGGGCGGCGGTGCCGAGCGTCCGAGGATGGCCCCGTCTCCCACGTGCCGGGCTCGTCCTCGCCGCCGGTTACGCTGTACAGACCCCACCACGTGCCACCAGACTGTCACCCGCCACCGTCGCCCCGGGGATGTGGCCCGGCACGGACGTTGCTCCCCGTGGCTGCCTCATCTCCAACGCCGGGGGCACGGAGCCTTCGGGGTGGGTGCTGCCCTGAGCCTTCACCGGGATGTCCGTCTCGTCATCTCACTAAGCCGCCTATGCCCGAAAAGACCCCAAGGTTGAAGCCTCCTGGCTCTGCCTTCAGCCCTCTCGGTCCTGAATGTCAGTTCTCGTCGCCAAAGCTCCTCCCTAAGCACCCCGATGTCGCCAGCCAGCCCCCCATCACCTGCCTCTGCTCCTGACAGGATGCTCTCTGGCCCTTTGGGAGAGGGTGACCCAACACAACCAGTTGTCCTTCAAGGGTAACACACTTCCCACTACTCTTTATTCCAGCTGACATCGTAACCCTGTGCTTCCCACTAAAACCCCCTCACCTTCCTGAGGACATAAGGCTGCTCTCCCAGGAATGTGAGCCCAGGGGACTGCCACCAGCCCTCCCAGAGACTAAAGCCTTCTTGCTGCATCAGACAGCCAGGCCCTCACTCCTTGCTCCAGATCCCTGCCCACTCTGCTGCTGCCCCCCTGATGGCAGGGGCTGCCCCATGGCTCTCACCTTGATGCTCTGCCAGCACTTTTTAGGGAGGTTTCTCTGGGCTTGTTTTCCAAGCACTTTCCAACCTGCACATCAAAAGCACAGCACCACCAACGTGGGGCAGAGGCACTGAACAACAGATCGAAACACCAGCTGACAAGGCCCTTTTGCTACAGCTCTGACGTTCATGACCGTCTGTATCTCTGCCCCTTGTGGGGCCCAGAGCTGCAATGTCCTCACTCTGCCTTGTCTCATGCCCATCACGTGTCCCTGCCTGAGGAAAGTCTGATGTGTTTGACCCTGTGGAGGAGGCCTGGGATCTATCAATTTGCTGTGCTGGCACAGCAGGGACAAGGATGGCTCCAATGCTCCCTGCTGGAACCTGCCTGTGACACCAAAATAGACACACCCAGACTCTGCCCTCTCTGCTTCTTTTAGCTACCCTGGGAGCTGCCACCCGTAGTGGTGGTGGCCATGTCATCTCCCCACATAGGAATTGTGCTCCTGATAGCCTCGTGCACCAAGGACCCCCTTGCCTGGTATATTGTGGCAGTCCTGAGCCTTCTTGTCACTCCATGGCCACCCAGGAATGCTTTGGTGCCACAGTGTGGGGATGGATGCTCCCATCCTGCTCCTGAAAAGTCACGCCTGGCACTGCACCCTATTGCTCTGACAGGGAGACTCGACCACAGCAAGGCACTGAGCAAGCACACAGAGTGTTCCGTGTCCTGACCCAGCACCTCCCCGTGCCTTGTCCTGTCCTTCTCCCTCCATAAGTGACATGACTTAAGAACAACAGCCACGCACACGCTGTCTTCCCCCTGCAAACTCTGCTGCTGCCCAAACCTGCTTTCTGTGGCTGCAAGGAAGCAGGGGTGCCAGCCCTCGGCACACAAGATGGAAAAACCACCCTGAGCCAGAGGCCATGATGGGCCACCACAGTGTCCTCTATGCAGCTGTGCCCCTCCTCATCCCTGTTCTCAATGGGCTGCCCAGGACCTGCTACAAAATCTCAGTGGATGCTCCTGCCCACCCATCCTGGATGTTCAACATGTACCATGGCTGATTGACAAAAAGCAGGGCAGGGACTGCCCCAGTGCTGACCTGAGCCTCTGGCTTACCTGGTGGACGGGGATCTGGTGTTGACTGGGTGAGTCCGCGTCCTGCGGTCCCTGCAGTGCTGCTCTGCTTCTCCGCTGGCATCCAAGAGAGGTGGCACTGTCAGCGATCTGGGTCCTGTCCCACAGCCCCGGGCATGTTTTTCACGTGGGGATGGCACTGTCTTCAGCCAGCACAGCACCACACACATCCTTCCCCACATGCCAGCTCCAAAATACCGTGGGTGCAGGAGACACCTTGCCCTGATGCCTTTACTGGTCCTCACTGCCCCACAACCGCGCCCCGCTGCCACCCCGTGCCCTTTCCTTGGTCAGCCCCAAATTCCTCTGTCCCCACAGCAGAAATGCTGCAGAGTCACAGGGCAAGAGGCCACGGCGAATTGGAGAGTGACGGCGACGAGATGCCACGACGCACACTGAGGCTGGCGGGCCTGGTGCCAGGGCTGCCCCCATCCCATCCTTGTCCCTGGCTCGGGTGGGCTCCCCTGTACCCTGCCGGGACGGCATTCGACTTTCTCGTGCCATGTAACGTGCCATTGTGAGGAACGTGTTGGCTGTCTGAGACCGGCCCCGCCGCAGCTCTGCTGGGTGCCAGACCCATTTGTGACCACTGCTCCCCATGTTTGGATGCCCAGGGGGTGGCTGGGTGCCCAGGGTGGGGGCAGTGTGGCTCTTGGGTCACTCCTGCTGACGGCCGTGATGGCCGGTGTTGAGTTTCTGTCGATCATTGTATTCCAAGGGTGGCTATACTACCTGAGATTTGTGCATGTTACATTGTAGTTGTAACCTTTTCTAATTCGGCAAGAATAAGAGATGGTTGTGATTGTGCAGTGTATCAATAAAGTTTGACGAACTTTGTACCTTCGGGGCTTTGCTTCACGGGTCCCACGCAGCCCAGGGAAGGGATGCAGTGCTGGGCACCTGCTGAGCTGAGCTGGGAGGGCTCATGAGTGCCTGGGACCTCTGCCACTCCTGGGGTCCCCACCCAGCACTTGGCTGGACCCTCTTTTGTTCGTCCCCTGTGACAGTGATGCTTGAAGCTCCACAGCTGGGGGCCTGCTGCTGTTTGGGCCACCCTGCACCCCATCCATGCATCTCCCCTGGGAATTCACCAGTGAGTCTCAGCTCCTGCCCACCTCTGTCTGCTGATGAGTGATGAGCACACACCTGTTGATGGAGGCCCTGTAGGGTAAGGACTGTCTGAGTTCTCATCGCTCACCCACATTCCATGGAAGCAGCATGACTGGGGGCCTCTTTTCCGTGACCGAGACATCCCCAGCATCTCCTCCATCATCTTGCAACAACGCTCACTCTGACAACTAAACCTGCCCCCATGAAGGGATGCCTCTGCAGACAATGCACTCCCAAGGTTTGCTCCTGTTGTGATCTGGCAGTGTGTGACACAGACCAAACATCTTTGTCAAAGGACAAAAACTTTGAGGACCAGGAGCAGAAGACTCGCAATCCTCAGCATCTCCCTGACAGGGCTGTATTCTCAGCAGGCTGTGCCCACCACTCCCAGGGGATGCCTTGCCTTTCCACGCCATCAACCAGGAGAAAACATTCAACAAGCTCTTCTAGTGTGAGACCTGCTGCCAGGAGACTGGGGGTAGTGGAACTGTGGCAGACCCATCAGAGTCTCGCTCACTTTGAGACCTCCCTTCATCTTCCCCAACGTGGGAATGAAAAGCCCAGTCCCAAGAGTTTTTCCCTGAATACCACAGCAAGCAAAAAGCTCCATCCCAGCACTGCTATGAGCTGCTGTGACCTTGCCCATCAGGAACACCTCTGCTGTCTCCCTCAAGTGACCCCAGCAGACAGGTATGTACTTCCCAAAACTCAACAACCTCCTGAGGGAAGGGATCTGGGAGGGATGTGTCACCTTGCCCACTTTCCTCAATGTCACCTGCAGTGAATCAAGCACTAATGACCTCCATGGGAGATTCTGCTTTGAGCCTCTTCCAAAAACCCCACCCCATCAGGGAGCCAGGGCTGATTTGATGTAACTACAGGTCACAAAGCAACACTCACCCCTTGCATGTGTCATCTGGGTATCCCACCACAATCACAGCTTCCCTAATGCTTCCCATCTTCCCATGCCAGTTCTGCCTGATGCCCAGTGCTGGACCTGCCTTCACTGGAGTGAATACCTGCAGATGCCCAAATGCTCCTGCTCATGGCACATCCTGATGCCTCGTCTGCATTGCCCCCAGCACAGAGCACGGGGAGGCGATGCAGCCCCTGTCTGCCCATGTGATATCCTCCATCTCCCTTTCCTGGCTTGAGAGGGATGTTTCTCCATGGCCCTCAGCAATGCCCAACCTGTGCCTAAGGACATGGACCTCAGCTGCTACATCCAGGGGGAGGGAAGGCATATGTCAGATCATGACCTCCATCCCTTCCCAGCACCAAGAGACACCCTTACCTATGTCAATAAATTATTACATAAATGCATCCATCGAGCTGCCTCTCTCTCTTTAACTTCCTCTTTGTCTGCTACTTTGGAACTCCTTGATCTCTCACCTAGAACACCAAAAAGTTACAATTACAGAGAGGAGGTGAGGGAGAGAGCCCTCTTACCTCCATACCTATCCCTGGATCCCTCCCCATTACCCCCAAGCATCTGGGCATTGCCCCTCCTACCAGGTTTGCTCAACTGTGGCTGGCTGGTCCAACCTGGGAGTTGCAGGAGCTGCATAAAGACCCAACACCATCATCTCTGCCATCCTGAGCCTGCTACCTGTGCCCAGCTGTCCTGTCCCTGTCCACACTCTCAGTACCCTGTCCCTTCCTTGGGATATGCCACAAAGCCTGAGCATGGTTCTTCCCTTACCTGGTATCACCTGGACATTGCATGTCACACCTCAAAGTAACATCTTCCCATCCTCCTTCTCCATGCTCATTTCTTGGGTTACATCATAGGGTCAAAAAATAATAAAAGCTCACACAAAACTGTCACACCATCAACAGCACCCAACTTCTGATCCTGCAAATGTGTCAGGTGACTGGAAGAAACCAGCACCCTGGAGGCAACAGTTGAGGATGAGGACCAAACTCACTGAGCAACTTTCCAGCATCACCAAAAACCAAGACACTGACCAAGACAAGGCTCCATGGACAGCAAAACGCACCTACACCCAAACAATCCTGCCGTGCTTTGTCTGTATGGAGCACTGCATGAGGGACCTTGTTCCCTGCACCCACCTCACATCACTCTGTCCCTTCTTCCCACGCAGGATTCACTTCAGCTGCTCCACAAGCATCCCCAGCAATGCTTTGCAGCTGGGCTAGAGAGCCACACCTGAGCTTAGGGCCACTGAGTGGGGTCCTGAGCTGGGAAATTTGGCACAGCTGTGCCCCACACTGTCTCCATCTACTCACCCAAGCCTTACCTGGGACAGCATTCCTGCTGGGCTCATCAGTGAGGTCCAGGGGCCATCTTTCCAATGCTCTCCTGCCCCATTGTGATGACTTGGTGCTCCCATCTGCCACCCCTCCCTCCAGCACTCCTCCCCACATCCCTCCCCATTCCTGGTGGCGCAAGGGGAGAACGCGGAGTGGCCCTGGCCCCCGCGGCAATGAGCACCACAAGCAGACGGAGCGGCCACATGGAACAATCGTTTTAATGGATAGGCAGAGAGAGCCCCCTCGCCGCCTGCCTGCCCGCGCCCGGGCCCCCCGTGTGCCCCCCGCCGCCGGCCGCAGGGAAGGAAAGGAAATTGAAGGAGGAAAACCAATTGCAGGAGAAACCCCCGCTGAAATGGTTGGCGAGGCAACAGGTCCTGCACCTCGGCAGGGGCCAGTTGCTTCGTCTTCTTTTTCTCATTTATTTTGTGTTGGTTTTTTTTTTATATATATATATATATACATATACACACACACACACACGCACACACACACATATACATACACATATATATATATATATAAAAATATATAAAACTGAGCTATATAGATCTCCCTCTGTCCCTCAGCTCGCTTTATTCCACCGCGAAAAGGCCGGGGCCACGCGGCAAAAAGCAACAGAGAGGGGCCCTGGTCCCCTGTGACCCTTTGTCCCCGGTGACCCGAGGGTGGAAAGGCGAGGGGGTTCAGGGATGTGTGACTGAGACGCTCGTCTCGTTGAGAACTGATACACACCTAACTCCATATACAGCATGCAGTAATGGCAGCGGAAGGACCCTGCTGGGAACTGTGGCTAGAACTCTAACAAAAAAGAAAATTATATATATATATATATGTATATTTATATATACTGTATATATATATCCCATAAAAAGATTCAGTATCTCCCTCCACCTCAACGCGCGGCGAGTATCATCTGTGCCCTCAGCAGGAACTGTCCAGACGACCGCTTTTGGGCCGGTTTCGGGGGTGTTTCAGCACAGGACTCCTCCTCATCCTCCTCGCCGGGCTCACAAACCTCCTTGGCTGGTCGTCTCCTCGGCAAACAAACTTCTTTCCGCTTGCTCCCCTTCTCCTGGATTGTTTTTTTTCCTCTTTTTTTTTTTTCTTTTTTTCCCCCTCTTTTTTTTGCATTTCTGTTTTTTAGGAACTAAGAGTTCTAGGCTCGTATCAGAAAATACAATTAATAAAATTAACCATGACTCAGAATCCCTTATCATTCACGATGTCCGTGGATGGTACGATGTAAGCGTGGCTCGACGCCGGTCTCCTTCCTCCCTTTCCTTTCGTGGTGGTGTGGTAACTGTTGAAGATCTATATATCTATACATATATATATGTATACATGGAGATATATATATATATATGTATATATATTCAGAAACACAAATGGCGGCACAGTCCATGAGAAGACGGGGAAATCTTGGCAAAGGAGAAAACCCATGTGTCTGGATGGAGGGTCCCACGGGAGGGAGCAGGCGGGTGGCGGCAGTGAAGAGGACAGGGCAGAGGACAAGTGCCACACTCCAATGGCCCCATCCATCCTCCCCGCTGGCCTGTGGCAGAGAACAACGAAAATGGGGGGAAAAAGTGGTAGGGGACAAAAAAAATAAAATAGGGTGGAAAAAAAAAGACTCAGTCGCATTGCATCTTCAGCAGGAAGCCTTGGATTATTAATTTTTTCCCTTTTCTCTCCATTCCAAATTCCTGTTGTGGTTTTGTTTTTTTTTTTTTTTTTTTTTGCGTGTTTTTCCTCTCTCCCCCTCCCCCAGGTGGCCTGGCCGGAAACTCTCTCAATTCTTATGATTATTTTCGGAAACGGTGAACACTTCTTCTTCTTCTTCTTCTTTTCTCCCACTCCTTTCTGCTTGCGCTCGCTGGCCGTGGTCGTCGCTGCCACTACTCCGCGGGCCGGCTCTCGGGTCAAAACTGGCGGGCGAGGTGGGCGAGCGGGAGGAGCAGAAGCCACGCGCAGCCGCTTCGCCGCCACGCGCCGTTGTTCCCGTCGTGCACTGCTCCAGGGCCTGTGGGGAGGGACAGGAATGCCCGTGTGGTTGGTCATGAAGTCAACAAATAGCAGAAACCATGAAATAAAGATTGAAACAATAAAAAAAATCACGCTATTTGGGGCCCCTGGTGGTGTTGCACGTGGTGGGGTTGCTCTGAGAGGTCTCTGGGTGTCCCCTTCCATCTGTGCTGTCTCAGGAACATGGGAACAGCCATCCCTATCCTCACAAATGCTGATTTTTGGGACAAGATCCTCTCTGGTCCCTTTTCAGTCTGAAGTCCCCATTTCAAGCTCACTGTCCAACCTCCCTCAGCCCCCTTCACCCTCCCCCAAACTGGTCCCAGTTTTACAGCCACACTTGTAGGGGAGATGACAGTTACTGCCCAGCACATTCCGCCCACCCCAGGGCAATCACCCTGTTGCTCTCCAGTGTCCCTTGGGAGGGACAGTAACCACCTGCCCACCCTGCAGAGACACCACCAGCAGCACTACATTGAGGACTTGGTGTTTTCCACCTCTTCAGAGTCTCTGTGGGGCTCAGTATGGGCCCAGACCACCTCAAGGATATGGGATGAGGAGGGTCAAGAAGAGCCAAGCCCACCCATCTATGTGGACCACAAGAAGCGATGAGTTCAAAGCTCACTGTGGGAAAGGATGTGGAGGGTGTCTTGGACAATGGCTTTCACCAAAACACCCATCTTTTCACAAAATAGTTGGCCCAGGAGATGACTAAGTTGGAAAAAGACCTCAGGAAGGCATCCACACTCATGTCTTGTGGACACAGGGCTAACCACAAGGTCTGATTCACAACTGCTTTTGAAACCCCAGGACATGTCCCCTCGCTTCAAAACCTGACCGGGGCACTGAGCATCAGTAACCATCTGGCTTCCCACCAGTAACACTCTCCACCCACTCAGACACCTCACACCTCACAGATCCAGGTCTCACACACTGCCTCTACAGACATCTACAAGTCATCCCAAGGACTGACCACTCAATTCATCAACAATGAAGCCACCCCAAAATCAAGATGCCACCAAGCCAGTTGGCCAGACAGTAAGATTGCACAGCAGAGAGCTGGCTGTCCTGGCCAGGAATAACACCAGGAGGGGGACCAAATGCCTGTCCACCCCTATCTCATCCCATAAAAAACACATTAGAAGCATCCCAGAGGAGGAAGGACCTGCCACAAGGCCACTTACACAGTAGCACTGGGAAAGCAGCCCAAAGACATCCCTGCTGTGCCCTGGCAATGGGAACGGAGCAGGACACCATGGGATGGGGACAGGCATGCAGAGGGCACAGACCACCACCAGACAGGCACAGCAGGCTGGCATGGAGGGGGCAGGATGGGAGGGTGGCTAAGAAAGCCCTGATTCATCCCTACACCAGTGAAAGCAGTGGGGCTGTGGGGCAGGAGATCCAGCTGGTGGGTGCTGTGGCTCCCACTGAGATGAGCTGTGGTGGGAGCCAGAGGGGCCCAAGGGGAACAGCAGGGGAAGCACTCACATTGTAGGGAACCCCCAGATTACTGACCTTTCCAGGGTGTCAGAGCGGTAGTTGTCTCTTCTAAAAATTAAAGAACAAGGGAAAGTTAAGGTAAAAGGGCAATGGAAAGCGCAGGCTCGAGACACCTCCCTCAGCCTGCCCTCGACCTGGGGTGGGAAAACCAGTGGATGGGGTAGAAATGGGATCTGATTGCCCAAATCACACCCCACTGCTGTGGGGCCATGGTCCCCTCGCCTCTAAGTGAGATGAATATGGGAGCTCAGAGCTGGCAAAGCCTGTAGCTGCACCCTGTGCAAAAGGCAAAGCACAGGGGCTGGGATGTGGGGATGCACGGGGTTCAGCTATCCCCCGTGAGTTCAGGGCCCATCCCTCTTGCTAATCCTGCAACATCCCAAAAAGATTTATGGCCTGACAGCTGCCTCTGGGAGCAACATAGACTGTGTGATGGGTGAGAAGCAGAGGGTTGGTTTTTTTCCCCAACTCCACAGAATGATGTGGTTTCCCTGAGCACTCTATCACATCCCAGACAGCACCAAATGAGCCACTGAATGAGACGGCAGCTCTGGAATAAGGAGTGCTACATGTTAAATAAAGCACTAGTTGACCTCCATGAAAAATTAGATTAAAAAAAGGATTAAAAGATGAACGCTACATTAGCCTCTCTCACAACCCTAAAAAGGCTCATGTCATGCTACCTGCACAGATGAAACCTCCATTTGTGGGGGAAAAAACTCCAAAACACTCAGCTTCAGGGAAAAGGGGCCACTCACAAAATTGTCCCCCAAAACCTCACAGAAGAGACATTTCTCATGCACAGGTAGTGCAGCCACTGCATCCACTTCCCTCTTATCTTGCATTAAATAAATGAACAAATATATTGATAAATAAAGACACATTAATCCCCAGATTGAAGACACCAGTTGCTTAGGGATGGGTGAGCTTGGCCCTATGATGCCTGGGGCCATCACAACCCTGGTAATTAGGGAATGATTGTTCCTGGGGGTGCTGGGGAGCTCTGTACCAGGAGATGGGGACCCCCATATGTCACAGTCTCCTCAGGGAACTGTCATCCCCCCAAAGGGGACTCAATTATTAAAGACTGAACAGATCATTCAATCAATGGAGTCTTTATGGGTGGTCAAAGGACTCTGATTTCGCTCCCTGATGGGATTCACAGCCAGACCTCAAAGCTAAGGGGAGACCATAAAATAAGCTTAGGCTTTTGTGGGATGCTTCCCAGCGTCCCAGCTGACACTGCCATCATAGCATGAGTCCCACAGACAGGTTGGAACCCAAGGAACCATGAGCTCTTCATCACGGAGATGCCATCTTTACTTATAGGCTGTTCATCCAGCCTGGATCTGCAGATGCCAAACTGAAGGCTCCCACTAATCAAGATTTTAATCAAGATTTTAACCTCATAAACACATTGGAAAGCTGCAATATCACAGCTAAGGATGTGCCTGAGGCTATGCTGAGCACTTGGCACGGCCACCCTATGCCTGCAAAACAGGTGGAGCCAGGCCTGGGTGGCTTTGCAGTGCCAGAGGTGTTGGCATCCCTAAAACATGGGGTTATTGGATTGCCAGGAAGGCTGATGGGGCACAGAACTGAGATAGTTCCTAAGCAACGGCAATGATGGCTTAGCACAGGTGAACCTTCATCACATGCAGCTTGGACTTTACTGGGAGACAAATGGATCTGAGCATGCAATATGGGATGAACTCCTCTGTCACGGGTCAGGGGCACCTGGCACAGCTGCCAGTACCAGTGGCAGGGGAGGATAAGCCTGTCCTGTGATGCCATCCTGACCTCACAGCTGTGGTGTGGCCCCTGGAAAAGCCTGACATCTCCTACCATCCTTAAACTGCACCCTTGGAATCCATCCAGCCCCTTCCCAGGACATGGACAGCATTTCCCAGGGTCTCCAGATGCCTCTCACTGCCCTGGCACAGTCCAGAACCCAGAACATACTGTGGGACTGCTCCCTATCCTAACACACTTCGTATGGCCGGGATACAGACTGCCCTGAGGGACCTGGGGATGAGGAAGGCTCATCTGTCCCTCTGCTCTGCTCCCTCTGACTGTACAAGAACAAGAGACAAGGAGATGATCAGGCGCAACAAGCAGGTGGCAAGGAGGAGGACAATGTTGGGGAGAGGTTGGAGGTCCCCAGTCCCCACTTGTCCTGCATGGTTCAGCTGCAAGAACCACACACCCCACACCCCAGCAGGGAAATATCCCCAAGCAGTGGCCAGGGATGAGATCTGTCATCCATTCCTGACTCCTGGAGAGCACAGCCCCTGCTCTGGTTTCGCTGCCACCTGAAGAGGTTTGACAAATATCTCAATTAATCACAGCCCTTCCCATCCATGGGCAGAGCCAGCATTGCTCTGATCCCAGCTCCAGCATGCAGGGAAAACAGTCCTGGGACAAGGCTACAAACCTTCTCCTCCTTCCTGCCCTCCACACCTTTCCATCTCCCTTGGCACCTCCTGCTTGGCAGGAGCAGAAAACATGGCCTAGAAGGTGATGGAGCAGGGAGCCTGTTTGTTCTCACATGGGAATGGGGCATCAGTGACACTGAGCAGCATCTCTCCTCTCATTTATCGACACAGGGGGATGCCTTCACACTGAGGCTCTCTCAGGTACTCATCAAAGCAAGAAGATGGAAACCTGCAGCCAGCTCCTAACTTTGCATTCATGGCATGTCCCAAACACAGTGACAAACATCTCTGAATGGTGGGGGACACTGGACCTGGATCAGGAGGCAGCTCTGGAGGTTCTCCCCTTCCCAAGGACTCACCACAACTTCCAGCCCACGTGCCAAGGGCAGAAAGGACCAGCAGCAAATACACATTCCCCCAAAAGACATGGGATACCCTTCCCATGTCTCTCATTGTGAAGCCATTCCCCCTTCCAGGCTGATTCCCTCAGCCCCACTCACCGTAGAGGATCATGCTGGCGTTGGTGTTCCCTAGCTGGTTGGAGGCTACGCAGGTGTAGTTGCCATAGTCCTGCTCGGAGACGTTGAAGAAGGTCAGTCTGGAGAAGAAGGCTTTGTTCTCCACTTTCAGCCCTTTCTGTCCTTCAGCCAGTCTGGGAGAAAAGAGGAATGGGAGGTCATGGGGGTGACATCAGCAAGGGAAGTGCTCACTGTGTTCCATGCCCAGTTATCCTCTGGTTGTGCCTGAGTGGGGAGATGGATCTTGAGAAACAAGGGAGAGGAGAAGGTATTGGGAAAGATAAGGGAGATGGATGCTGCTCTGCTGGGGTCTCCAGCTGCCAGCCCATGCTGACCTGAGGCATCCTCAGTGCTGCAGGGTGATGGGACGGTGCTGGGACTTGCCAAATGCTGTGCAGAGAGAGGGATGCTCCCATGCCAGGAGGGAATCTGGGAAAGGCTCATTCACACCCTACAGAAGAGCCTGGTTTCCCTCCCATGTCCTCACTCCTCTCTGTTCTGCAGAATGCCTTCTGTGACCTTCCTCTTTCATCTCTGCGTGTCCCCAGTGAGTGCTGCAATAGGCACCCACCACAGCAGGGAGGCTTCTCAGCCAGCACAAATGCTGGAGCATTAACCAAGTGCTTGGGCTTCCCTGAACTGGTGTCCCCATCCTGCTTAGCTCCTGCAGCTCTTGCTTGCTAATTCCTCAGGGGAAGTGCTGGATTCCCATTATGAGCCACGCTGGGTGCTGATCAGGCGGGCTGAGCCTGCTCCTGCCGCTTCTCCGCAGGCCCTCGTGATCTGACCTAGTTCTGAGCACAGCCTTTCATCTGCCACACAAACATCCGCAGCTTTGTACACGCTGCTGCTCCTTTCCTCTCCAACTGGCTGAGGCAGGCAGAGCCAGACTTCCCTCCAGCTTCTGGAGCATCTTTTTTTGGCCAAAACATCCCTCCTTATCAGTGACCGGTGTGGCTTGTCCTATGGTTGGCCACACCACAGCCTCTCTGGGCTAATCAACTCAAAAATTGGTTAAAACCACTTTGCTTGGGGTCAGAGAGAGGCAATTTCTCCAGGGCGGAACATACTCCAGGCTGTGTTGTACCACTCCTCATTCCCCAGCCATGTCCTGGTGCTTTGGCAGGACACAGAAGTTGCAGGTTGATCTAAAAGGTTCATTTTCACCCCAAAGCAAGGCAGGCTGTCTCTGAGGCAAAGCAAACCCTGTTTCTTGACTGACACCACATTCCTTTTGCTTTTCCAAGAGCTGCCTTCTGGCCAAAGCATTTAAAGAGATGACAGAGATTTCATCCACTCTTAAGTGCCTGGATTTGTGCTGCCAATATCCATTTTGGACATTATGCTTCACCCAGGCAGGGATTTACCACAACACCTTCACACAGAGGCATGGGCAGCAGCAATCCTCCCCCAGTGGGGACTGAAAGAGGTTCCTGGGAAAATTCCCCTCCACAAATCTGATTAGTTAAATAAAAACACTTACCTCTTGTCATCTTTGTACCACTGGAATTCAGCAGAGGGGACAGCAGAGGCCTCACACAGCAGGATGCCCTTCTGCCCCACGGGCACCCCGGTGCTCTTCGCATCCGAGATGTACGGAGGGTCTGTGGGGAGAGGGGAAACGTGGGGTGAACATCCAGCAGACTTTGGGACTCCTATCTCTCTTGGTTCACAAGACAGGTGTCTGTTAGGGAAGGCAGAAAAAGCCTTCCTTGGAATGGAGAATGTGAACCCCTCCCTCCCTCTGAATTT
This sequence comes from Ammospiza nelsoni, assembly GCF_027579445.1. Classification (NCBI taxonomy): domain Eukaryota; kingdom Metazoa; phylum Chordata; class Aves; order Passeriformes; family Passerellidae; genus Ammospiza; species Ammospiza nelsoni. The sequence continues at coordinate 3,359,414 of NC_080656.1, read as the reverse complement.
TTAGAATTGTGAAATCAAGAGGCTCTCAGGCAAAGATATGGGAATAGGAATAGCAGTTCTTTACTACTATGTATAACAAAGCAAATAAACAACAACCACAGCTCTATCCCTGCCCCTTGCTCCTCAAGATTTCCTTTCTCTCCCTGCACGTGAGCAGGAGCTGAAATAATCTCTAAGCCCTCTCTCAGCTCCTGCCACTCTGGTGCTGCTCTACAGAGGTTTTCAGGTTCATAGGGGTTTTCTTCCAAACACAGCAGAACCCCAACTCATGGTTGTTATATGTTCAGCTAATGGAGTGACCAGAGAGGGGCTTAGGAAGGTCTTTGTGTATGTCTAAACATGAAATATGCTGCTTTCTTCCTCTCTCTCATTTTTTCTAACAGAAAAAAAAAAAATTCTATTTACTGCTCACTTCTCTCCTCTCCTCAGAGGTTATCAGCACAGCACCTCTCCATGGGCAGAAAACCCAGGTTGATGGAGACAGCTGAGGAGGAGGTGGTGGGAAAAAACGGAGCTTGAAAAGAAGGGGAAAATAGGGCAAAACACCACCTGCTCAGAAAAACTGCTGCTGCCTGTCTCGCTCTGGGGCCTTTGTGTGCCTCACTCCCTTGTGGGGCAGCAGGGTGACCCTCTGCAGCCCCACCCTGTCCCCAGAGGGCCACAGGGACTCACAGTTGACGGTGACTTTGACTCGCTGGACGACGGGCGCTGAGACATCGTTGGAGGCGCTGCACTCGTACTCTCCCGACTGCTCCCGCGTGATTCCCGTGATCTCCAGGTACTCATCCTCGCTGATGAAGCCCACGGCTGCGGAGGCAGAGACAGAGAGCCCTGAGTGATGGGGAGGCACAACAAACCTGTGCCCACTGGCTGCTCACCATCTGTGAGCGTGTCACTCTGCACTGGGACACCCAGCCTGCAGGTCCCAGCCTGGAATGCCCTTGTGCCTGTGCCCCTCCATTCCAATAACATCATTGCCAGAAAGGTTTCTGCAAACACTGGGCTGCTCCAGCATCACTTGCTGGAGATAATGTCCTTGATGTGCTCAGGGTGGGCAAAGTGGGCAAACCTGCAAAATGACCTGAGCTCACCTCTGCACATCCGCTCTGCTGGGAGATTCCTCCAGGCTAACTCAGCTCACATAAACACCCTTCTCTAATTTTTCAGCTTCAATTAATTCACAGCAAGTCTATTGCCATTAGTGGTGGTGCCAACACCTCCCTTTAGCTGAACCACCCTGTGCCACCCCAGGCTCATTTCTTGTCGTCCTCTCCCCCATCCAGGCTGCCGTGCAGCTTCTAGTTTCACTCAAAGTCAGAAAGATGCAATATGGCATTTTCTTCACTCTGGCATCTTTCAGCCCCCATTCCTTGCAGGAGTTCTCTTTATTTTCACACACTCCTGGAAAAACATCCAATGCTTGGCTGGCCGGGAGCAGGTTGGGGCATAAGATTCCCCACTTCCTCCCCCAAACAAGCAACAAAAATTACTTTTTGCAGTCCCAAAACAGAGACAACTTCTCCCTTTCCTGTTGTTTACATCTCCCCACTGGATCTCCTGCAGCCAGGATGCTGTAATTACTGCACAGAACATCTCCAAGCCCCGTGTCACACTTAATATTCCTATAAATTTTAAACGGTAGTCCTTGGTACATATGTGTGGCAATTGGTGTCATATTTTAATTAGGCTTGCCCTACACCATCTGAAATTAATAATAGCTCGAATTACCAGTGTAATTTATAAATTAACATTGCTGCAGCATTAGGAAATAAATTAGCTCTGGACAGCTGTTTCTGGGAGCGAGTGCCAATGGCAGAGAGGCCAAGCACAGGTCCCTGGTCCCCAGGGGGATGCCGTGAGCTCGGCCAGCCCTGGCTTCCCACCCGGACACTGCTGTCTGTGCTGGCGTGACCTGATGGGCCACAGCTCGCCGTGCTTGGCCGGTCAACCGTGTGCATCCTGCTCCTAACAAATGCATGCAACATCCACACGTGGGAGGCTCCCAGCAGGGCACACACCGCTGCATCCCACCGGCTGATGCTTTTATGGCATCTCTTCCCATGCTGCAGGGGTGGTGTGGTCAGACTTCACCACCCACCACGGAAAGACCGAAGCAGCACTGATGGTGTTCCTGTAGTGCCCTGGAACAGCTCAACACTGAGCACCCCAGGCATCTGCCAGGATCCTGCTGCAATCCCAGGTGCCACTATTGTCAACTCAAACTAGTGCAAATACACTCAGCCATGATGAAATCCCACCTTGGCTCTCTCTCCCTGCACCAGCACTCACAGCTGCCACCTCCACACAGCATCCCTGGTACTCTGCATGTCCACTGCTCCCTGAACTGAGGACATCATGCATGCACACATACATCCCACCTTTCCAGGCTGACCTAACTGGGAAGGCAGCCCTGTGAGCTTTGCAAAGGAGTGAAGTGAGTTTTCCTGTTGATGAATTGCTGACATGCACCAGTGTCCTCAGCCCTGTGCTGAAATTCCCACCCGGGTGGCTGGTGGTGCAAACCGCTGAGCTCATCAGTACTTAGTGCAACTGAAGAGTGAGATATGAAGGCGTTACCCCAAAATCAATATCCTTTAGAGACACAAAAATTACAGCTTTACATCCAGCGGCCCTGCAGCACTGAAAAAAAAAAAAAAGGAGAGAGGGGGAAAAAAAATTCCTTTTTGTGGCTGACCTAGAATCAGCTTCTCTGTAGCACAGCGCTGCCTGCTGATAAAGTAAGGACACAGCCGGTGGCCTTCAGATGCTCCGTGCACAAATTTGACTCTAGGTTGTGCAAAGGCTCAGATAACACTGCTTCCCAACTCACCAAAGGCCCTTTCCCAAGTTCCAGACTCGGCTCACACACGACAAGAATTAGCTCTTGCCATAGTCAAGCCATAATTTGTGTGCCTGGCTTGATCAGGGAGCAAAGCAGCTCGAGTGCATTTTGTTCCCCAGCAAAAGACTTCATTAAAGTAACTGCAAGGGTCAGATTTCCACCTGCAAAAGCACAGGAAATTGGGGGATGAAGGTTTCCCCTGTGCCTGCATTGCATTGAAGTCTGAGATATGTGCACAGTAATCAGCTGACGGAGAGGCAGAGCTTGAAGTTCAGGAACTCAGGGTCTGGCATCCTGGGAATTGGGCTACAGCCAAACAGAGCCTGCCCCAGACTGAGACAGGATGTTCTGAGCTGGAGATGACTCCTGTTTCTGTCCTGTGCACAACATGATATAAGTCATGCTCAGATGACAACAGCATTGGGGATACCCATCCCTGCAAGAGGCTCTAGCCCAGGCATGCCTCCTTAGTGACAGATACAGCATCTCGAATATTTAGGTGACATAAAGAGTCCCTGCCCCCTGGTGACACCAGGTGACAAAGACAACATTCCCCCATCCTCTCCTATACAAGTGTCTTTGAAGGAAAATCATATCTGTTAAGTCTCTTCACTCTGGGACCACATCCTGGAAGCACCTGGAACTTGGGAATGCCCAGGGCAAGGCTTGACCAGAGCCCTGCAGCTCCAGGAGCTCTGCCAGAGGTACCAATTCTTCTCTGCCTGAACTGATGGTGGAAACTTTCAAGGCTCTCTCAGCTTGAGCAGAATTAGGAGCTGAAATATTGCAGGAATTAATGGAGAGCTCTCTCATCTCCTCAGGAGCTAGAAAACTAGCACAGCCAGCACCCATCATTATTATTATTAATACTAATAATATAATGCAGGCTAGAAATGGAATGGCCATGGACGACGCACAAGTGTAATCCTTGCTCATCAGCCAAGGATGATGAACTAACCCACTGTGAGCAGGGGAGATGGAAAAGCAGAGCCTGAGTCCTTGTGCTCAGTGAGCAGGAGGCTGCACACAGATCACCACCATGCACTGTTTGGGATTTGCTCTGCAGATCTCTATTAAAAGCCTCAGGAAAGGAGGAGTTTGACCATCATGAATATGGAGGAGCCACAGAGGCGAGGTCCTGGTGTGGCACGGAGCACCAAGGCAAACCCAACAGATGGCCAAGCTGTGCTTGGGGTCCCACACAGCATGGATGCAATGAGGTGTGGGCAGATGCCTCCTGCATCCATATTCCTCCCTCCATGCCCTTCTCCTTCCCTCCCTTCTCCTCGTTTTCCCATCCTGACTCATCTCCCTTCTGACTCCTCCTCCTCATTTGCTTCCATTGAGCCTCTGACAAGATAATAACTCACCAGAAAGTGAACACATGTTCCCAAATTAATTACATGCCACTGTCCCCTGGCTCAGTGTTGCAGCCATGTTCAGGTCTCTAGGACACTGCTCACAGCTTTCCCTGGCTGAAGACTGCCTGTGATGCCACTGAAAAACCTTCCTTGGAGCTCTTCCCCGTGTCCATATCAACTCCTTGCACTTCAGATCAAGCTGAGCCAGCCAGAGCTGCAAGATTTTTCATCTCTAAAGCCCAAAGGCACAACCTCAACAGTGGTTCCACAATAAGGTTGGTCTCTGGGTGCTCAAAGTCCCACCAGTGATCCCAAAGCACTGCCCTGCCCTCTACACCGTGCTGCTGCATTTTCCAGGCACTGATCCCAGTGGCCAGGATGAGCCAAAGAAAGAGAATATTTTATGGAGATAATTTTATTAAAATGTTTACAACAATGCAGATATTGACATCTCGCTTCAATCAATAGCACAATTTATTGTCCTTCAAGGTGAACATTAAGCCAAGCTGCCCATTAGTCAATATTTACCTCCAAGGTCTATAAATCTTTATACGGGCTTCAGCGGATGTTGACAGCAGCTGATTCCAGATAAGTAAAAGTAAGAGCGTGAAACATTGCTCCTTTTGGAGGTGAAATAGTAACTAGTTAATTACAGTCCCTACAGCAATTCTCAACTATCAATTTATGGCTACTTCTGGCAATAAAAATTAACATCGTGCAGACTCCTGGCTCCAAGTGACGCACTAAGCCCGAGAGCCATATATTTCAAACGTCACCCCGATGGGGTGCTGATGGCCATCCTATAACAGTTTATGGTAAATAAATAAAGCACACAAAAGTAATAAGAGAATTGCTGGCACCTGGGACCCGCTTCACCTCTCCTTCACACAGCAGTGAGAGGAAAAGTGCAGCTGGGATGGGAGTGGAAAGGGAGATTTAGTAGAATCAGAGCAGATGGGAAAATAGGTGGAGAAAAGAACCACCCCAAATCACCCCAAATCCGTCTCAAAGGAGGCAGGACACAGCCCCAGGTGTGTGGATAAACAAGAGCTAAGGCTGCCACCATTACATTCCCCAGCCAAACTGGGGAAGGCACCTGCTTCACCTCTGATTAGCCACTATTACCCTCTCCTGATGGCTCATTAACACATCAGGAACAAAGTTCAGGCGTTTCTGAAATTCCCTTCCCCATTTTTGTTTGATCAGGTGAATGACCCCAGCTAGGGCAGCTTCTCCTCTGTGCACCCCCTCTTTTCAGCCCCTCTGTGCCAGCTTGAAGCTGCCATGCTCCAGTGGACAAAGATTAGGGATAATTAACCTGCTGGAAACCATCCAGCGCAATCATTCTAAAAATGATTTTTTTTAAGATTACCCTATCGACCCAGACAAACTCCTCTCCTCCTCTTGCGAATATTGCATCCCTGAACTGCAGGCTCAAGCCCGTTTCTATCTGTGACCCCCCCTTAGCTGAGCAATCCATTTAGGAAGCACACCTACATGAGGTACAGGGTACACACCTCCTGTTCTCCATGTTCACAAGCCTTCAAAAGCGGGGCCGTCTCCCCAGAAACGGGCACACAGCATATCAGAGTCTCTGTCGTGCTTACACGGGGCCAAGCCACTGCTTTTGAAGTTTCCCGATGACAAGGAAGGGAATCTCTCCTCTGACATGCTTTTCCATGTTAATTAGCATGTTTCCATGGCCTGATGTTGTGCAAAGCCCCAGGGGATGCTGCGCTCGCTGCCTGGCACTGCGTGGTGCTCAGGGATGTGGGAGCCTTGGCAGGAGCTCACTACACTGCTGCAGTCTGAGCTCCCTCCTCATCCTCATGCCCCAGGGGTGGCAACCATTACCAGTTGTGTCTGGTGTCACCAAACAGAGAGAAAACATCATGTTTTCCTTACTCAGACCCTTTATTACCTTGGATTTGGGAACTCTCTCAGCCAGTTTTGCTCCTTGTGCACAGCAACACAGGCTTTGAAGGAGAGGGGTGGCCATAAAATCCTTGACATAAAGTCCTTCTTCTCCACTGGTATGAGTGTCCCCTCCTCCCTGGGGCTGTGGGAGCCTCTCCTTGCCTGTGGCTATGTAGTGCTGTGGCTTTTCTTCCCCTTCCAACTTTTTGGGGCATAGGTGAGCTGAGGGTGACTTGAATTTTACTCCAAAATACAGTGGAGGACCTGCCCAGGCCTGATTTTATGCTGACATGAGCACAGGTGACTATTTCTAAAGGTTGCATCTCTGGCTGCCCATGACCAAAGGGTCAGGACACGGGGATTTTGACAGACACATTCCAAAATGGAGCCATCACAAAGGCAGGAAAGACACATTCTTCAACTTCTCCCTCAATGCAGTCAGAGCTCAGTCAGGACCCACATTTGTGGCTCTGTTTGCTCAGTGCATCCCTGAGATCCCCCTTGGGGCTCATATCTCACACAACAACTCTGATATTTAACTATTAGGTGGGTACATGCCACACATCTCACCAGTCACAGGGACAGGTGACATGCAGAGACCTTCCAGATGCCACCACATCCCGTGGTCATTCAGCCTGTGGTTGCACATAGTCAATATATTGGCATGAACTCCAGTGACAGTTAAAGCAAGGCACTGGGGCCCTGAGCAACCTGGTCTAGTGGAAGGTGACCCTGTCCATGTCAGGGTGTTGGAATGAGATGATCTTCAAGGTCCCTTCCAAACCAAACCAGTCTCTGACTCCCTGCCATGCCCTTTCCCGCAGTGTTCTGGGGACACCTGCCCACTCTGCTCACCCCACCAATGCTATGCAGAGCTGCCAAGTCGCCTGAGCCATCCATTATAGCACCATTGTGAAGAGTTTTTAGCTTAAAAGTCCTTGAAAGTTTCCCACTGTGACTCGTTAAACAAGATCTTTTTCACTTTCCCTCTATTCTCCGCTAACAATATTTATACTCATTTCTTTTATTGAAATCTATCTGCCGCCTGTTCTATTAAAGCCACCTGAGTGGCAGCTCCTATTCTCCGGGAGCCTGCAGCCCATCTATTCTCCAGACAATGAGGTACAAGCAGTCTATCTTCTATTGTGCTTCCTGGCCTTCGGCTCTCAAATCTTCCATCTCAAAAAGGCATGTCAGAGACGCCTCCATGCAAAAGATTGGAATCCCAGGTTGTGGGGGCTTCCCAGCGTTGGCCTGGCTTGCTGCCCTCCCTCTCTGGGCGAGCACCTCCAGGGAGATGCTGTTGTGGCACCTGTGATCCCTCAGGGATGCATCTCTCCATCCTTAGCATGGGTTGTGGCATCAGCACGACGCACGGCTCGCTGCTGCCGAGGTTTTTGCACGTCTCAGACAACTTATTTGTTACCAGGAATAAAAGAGGAGCATTAAACCTTTTGTTTGCAAGAAGTAGTTCCTTGGGAAATAAATGGATTATGGAAATTAATATTTAAAGAAACAAAACAAAACAACTCAGGGACCAACCACCCTTGAACGAGGCTCTAACTCAGGAGTAAATGAGTCGAATAAAGAATGAGCTCTTTTATTTCGGTGAGAGGGAGAGCTCAGAGGCAGCTCAAGGCTCAGCAAAGTGGCAACGACTGTCTTCAGCCTCTCCCAGCCTCTGCCTCCTCTTGGGGTGCTGGTAAGGACACTGGACCCCAGGAAAAGGTCCAGAGGGCATGTGTCATCATGTTAGAGCAAATTAACAATGGCTACGGTTCACAAAGAGCTTAAATAGCATCCGATTTGCAGCAAAGATGGGTGCAGGGCTCATTAGAGGGCAGCTGTTAATGACACCCACCCAGTGTCACCAGCATGAGCTGGATCCCTTTCTCCTTGGCCCTGGAAAGGCAAGGGTGACCCTTGTGGTGACGCTGGGAGGGACTGATGCTCAGCAGAAGCTGTGACTGGCATGGAGCCACTTCCCACGGAGCTTTTCTGCCTCCTTGCAAAAACAAATGCAAAAGGTACGTGAAAATCAATGTCAAGGCTCCCACAGAGCCAAGCCTTCTCCAGAGAGCTCCTGAGGAGACAGCATCTCCCAGCAGCTCCTGCCCAAGCACCAACACTGCTCCTGGCACCACTCTTCCTCCCATGGTCTCTTCCACAGCCCAGAGCATCCAATCAGGTGCCCAACACAAAGTCCTCTCTCCTTCCTTTCCTTACCCCTCCTTCCTCCCTGTGGTTTTTTCCCCGTAGTTGCTTCCAAGGTGAGAGAGGACAGCGTTGCTGGAATGAAAGATTCTCCTGCATGCCCTCTCCCAGCAGCGGCCCTAATTCATTTTTCATGGCCCCTTGCAGTGACAAAAGCCGCTGCTTCTCTCTTGTAAGCGTGCGCCATGCAATAAGTCAAAGCTGATGTGCATTTTCCCCCTGGGTGCCGAAGCTGCGCTTTTGATTTAATTTGTCCTGTTGTTTGGCGCTCAGCCTTCGCCGGTGAGTTCCTCTGGAAAGGTGGGAAGTAGGGCCCCATCCATGTGGAGGGGCTGCCTAACAGATGGGGTACAGTGGGTAGTGGTTAAATAATTTGTTGCAATGCTACCAAGATGTTGGAGAGCGACAGATGCCGCTGGAGAAAATCGCTCAAACATGCATCCTGTTTGTGGGAACGCTGCTCCTCCATTAAATCCTGTCGCAACTTGGCTCCTCTGGAGCTCATCCCATTTCTGGCAGCTCCCTCGCTGGCTCTGGGAGAAGCTGTGGTGCACAGGGCTTGGCAAGGAGAGCAAGAATCAAGGTTGCTCCTGCCTGCTCTGGGGACACCTGCCCACTCAGCTCACCCCACCAATGTTATGCAGATATGCCAAGTCACCTGAGCCATCCATTATAGCACCATTGTGAAGAGTTTTTATCTTAAAATCCTTTACTTGCAGGTGCTCTGCAAAGAACATGAAAAAATTCCATGGGAGATCCACCACATCCCTTCCCAACAACTCCATGTGACCACATTGCAGTGCAGGAGAAAACATTCCCAACCCCTGCCAAACTCCAGGCACCCTGCTTTCCTCTGGATTTGTGTGAAAAAGAGCAGCTGGCAGCCAGGACCGAAGGGTCCCTCCGGCTGGAAATTTAAACCCCAAGGCTTTCTCCACAGGACAAGCTCTTAAGAAGCAATTGCAATGCAAAGCGTTATATGGCTGTAACCTCGGCTAAGCCGTATTTCAGCCGCATTAGGGAAATATCCCTCAGATGGGAAGCAAGTGGCATAATGGCATTAGAGTAAAAAAATAAGCATCAAGTGCCGGCTAAATCCATCCCCGGAGCTGGCAAGAAGTCTCGGGGATCTGGGAAACTTTCCCTTCTCCGCGCATATCCCAGCAGGCAGCTCATGGCAAGCCCGGACTTTGTGGCTGCCACAACTTTCTGCAAATGGGGGATATTTTCCACCCCTCTTTTTCCCCTGGGACCCCCTGACCGCTCTTCACCCCCCAGAGTCATCTGAATCATGGCAGGGTGAGACTTGCTGTCGCCTCTCCATCATCTTTATCCCGTCTTTATTTTTTCAGACACGCTATTTTCCAGCCCAGTGGCCTTGCTCTGTCCCTTGTGTTTTATGGCACTGATGTCTCCATTTCTGCAGGATCACTCACAATATTGTGGCTTATTGAGAGAAGCCAGGGAAATGCAGGGGTGATGATTTGGATGGGTTTGGGGCTCTGGGGGGCTGGTGAGGATGCCCTGGGTCTGGGGAAGGGGTGATTGTGACAGGAATTTCAGGGATGTGTGATGCTGGGTGGCTGAGATTGGGGGACTGGAGGCGGGGCTGAGCCCCTTTCTTGGAGCCCATCATCCCCCCCTCAGGCCTCTGTGTAGGTATTGGCGCTCCTAGAGGACCTGGGAGGGCAGTGAGAGGCATTGCTCTGCAAGGGAAATGCCATTTTAAATAACAGCAGTATGTCACAGGAAGGGGAAAAACCCATGGGCTACAGCATTGCTCTGGCTTTAAATTATACCATAGGAGAATAAAAATAAAAGAGAGGAAGACAGAGAGAGAGGCCAGGAGGAAAAAGAATTGCCATTGTTTTACCAAGCAGATGGGAAAGTTCAGGGGATCAGAAAAAGACTATTATTATCTTGACTCAACCGAGAGAAGATGGGAAAGGAAGAGGCATTTTTTTTCCCTGCAGTGAAGAATGCTGTGGCTGAAGTAATTTCAGCAAAGAGTCGGAAGGAAACGATGCCATCAGCTCGGGGTAGCACCCAAGTTACCCCCACAGCCTGGACACATCACCATGATTTGCCTTTTTGTCCCCTTTCCCAGCAGTTACACCACATCCTGTGCTTCTATTGCAAGGCCAGGGAGGGGTAACCAGGGCACACATTTCCCACCACCTCCAGCTGCAGCAATGTGCCAGATGTCCTGCCAGATGTGCCCACTGCCAGTGGCGCTGCAGCTGTGGGCACCCCTCCATGGCACTGCTGGTCTCACCACCTTCCCAGCCTCAGGGCATGACCACCTGCCACAACTACCCAAATTTCTGCTTCCTTGTCCCAGAAACCCGTTGCTTGGCTACAAGACATTAAATATCCTAAATACACAGCAAATTTACTGCTAGCTGTTTAACATGGGCAGAACATGATTTTTTTTCTTCCCCAAATTCATGTGAAAAGTCCTTTTTCTGCGTCTGCAGTGGTGCTACAGCTCCGTGGCTGTAGCTTCCCTGTTATTCTCCAGCTTGGTGTAAGGCAGTTGAGCCACTCTGGCTCTCCTTGCCCTTACAAGCCCAGCAGCATTTCTCAGTCTCCTCAGAGACAAGGAGACTTTTTCTACCCATATTCAGGCCAGGGGAAGGGCACAGCCCTGAGGCCCATGGCAGTGACCGAGCACAGACATCAACAACTGATTTACAAACTGGGGCAAACACTGGTGCAGCATCTTCCCTGACAAGTGTCAAGGTGATGGGACAGGGAAACAAGGAGGTGAGTGTAGGTCAGTCCTGTCAGAGCATCCTTCACCCACCACATCCCTCCTTAAAGCCTCTTTGCCACTCAATTTCCTCCCTTTCCCTCTATCCTCACTTTCTCTCCTCCTCTTTTCCCTCTTCCTCTCTCTGCCACGTGGTTTTTCCCTCAGTCCCCCCACTTTGCCTTGTCACCTTTCCTTCTCTACACCCATTCTCTCCTGCACCCCTGGGAACCAGAGAGGGGCTGGCAACCTGCCCTGCTTAATCCCAGGGCCACTGACTCCTTGGGCACTTAATATTCACGACAGAGAGAAACATTTCATGGCGAATTGGACGCACATTCAACTGGAAATGGAAATTTTATGACTCTTCTCACTCTGCGCAGCAGATTACACCAGCTGAGAAAACATGGAAGCAAATGAACAACCTGTGAACTGTAAAGTATATTAATAATGAAATCACAGCCTGGGAAATGAAGGCTTTATTCTGTTTATATTCTGCTCCATTAATGGAGAGTGCTCGCAGAAGCTCCACCCCATTAGCTGGCAATCTGTGCCCCGGGAAGAGCACAGGGATGGTGGGAGAATGGTGGCACAGGGCAAAATCCTCCTTCCCTCTGGGAAGTTTGGCTCAAAGCATTTCCTTGTGCTGCCTCCATCTATGCACAGTGGGGGTGGGTGAACATGGGGGTTATCTTTGGTGCCCTACCCCGTGCAAGCTTGGGAACAAGATCATAAGGCAAAGAATGAAGCAAATGGTGATGCCAGGAAAAAAAAAAGAACAAATGTGGGGGGAAATCAGCTCCAAAACCACAAGGAGCCACCCAGCAAGGAATTGGCACTGGGAAAGCCATCCACAGAGAGCCGTACGCGCTTTCTCTTTGGGCTGCTCATTCCCATCCCCTGCCTGGTGTGTTTGAGCATCCCCACCTCTCCAGCATCCTTCGCACCCCTCATCACCACATCCCATTTCTCCAGGGATGGAAGCACTTGTGCACCCACAGCCCCAAAGCCACACTGATGGCCACAAACTGAGCCAAGCCCACAGGACTTGTGCAAATAAATATTTCAGCGCTACTACCCAGCACACAGCCCTGTCCTTGGCTCAGCAGACCTGGGCCACGTGTGACACAGCCCAGCCAGGCTCTCTCCTTCCTGAAAACAACAGCAGCAGCTTATGCAAAGCACATCACGGGAGCTAAAAAGAGCCAGAGCAGAGTTTTCTATAGCTGGAGCGACCTGGTGTTGACAGAATGGGGACGCATTTCCACAGCTCAGATTTTTATAATAATACCTCAAGGGAGTCACTGGCAAAGTTTGGCCCAAATATAATTAGTTTGCACAGCTATTAGGGGCTGATAAAAGGTTTTAATTTGCGTGGAGATCTCTTGAATCTCAGACACTCCTGTCCCTTGCTCTTCCCCAGGCCAGCTGAATGAAAGGAGAGTCCCAGGCAGGGAGCGACACAAAGCCACGCATTTATCAGGGAAACAGGGAGTTGTGTTCAGCAAGAAAGAAGAGATGGAAAATCCAACAAAAAGCTGACATTGCTGGTGTGTTGGGCTTTGTCCTCTTTGTCCCACCACGCCATTAACACATCCCATTCTTCCTGCAGGGAGATGCCATGGAGAGCACAGATCAGGGCATTTGCAACTCCTCAGTGGTCTCACCTTTGTGGGAAAGGTGGTCAGGGACCAAGGGGATAAGACACAGGACAAAATTTGGGGGTGCAGGCAGAGCTTCCTGGTTTTGCCCCCTATTAGGCCAGCAGGCAGCTGCTTCCCCAAACTGTGCTGAGGAGCAGACCTCTCTCTGCCTCTGGCAGACTGGGAAAGTGTGACATTGCAAAGCTGCATTTAGGGAATGTCTTGAAACCAAGAGGTTTTTTTCCCCTCCTTTTTTAAGGGAAAGACATTGCCTCATTTGTAGCTGGAAGGGGTCTTGTTATTTTTGTACCAAGATGCATATTTTAGAGGTATCTATGCCAAATATGCAAAATCAGCTCCAAGAGTTCATTTCCACCATGCAGGGAGCCAAAAATATTACTTTTATACACATAAAAGTACATAATCTCCCATTGCTTTGAACAAGCAGGAGGAACTAGGGTGCATCAGGAAGGGAAATGCTAAAAGAAGCTCCCCACATGTCACGCTAACCAAGTTTTAGTCATTCCTTGGCAAAAGAACAACCTGGAGCTCATGAAATTATTCCACCAGATTCTGTCCCCTGCTGGGCCACATCCCTCTCCCATGGGACATGATGGAGAAGCTGCTGGCACTCAACAGACTGAATATTCCCTCTGATCCCCCTGTCAGGATATTGCTGGTGGTCATATGGGTCCACACTCTTCTCAAGCAACCCATGGCAATGCCAGTTGCCTCCATCACCACAACCACACAAAAAAACAGGGTCCATCCAAAAGTCCTGCTTCTCCATGGCCACTTCATCCCATTTATTTCTCCTGTTTGTATACCCTACATGATACAAGCAGAGTTGGACCACTGCTGACCATTTGCCCAGCTGCTCTGTCTGGCAAACATTGATTAAAGGAGTATCAAAAGTGGTGGCAGACTTACAGGTTAACAATGATTTAGTGGAGAGCACCGGAGCCAAATTAATGCTGGCTATAATGTAGTTTACCTCATTAAACAATGCACACCAAGATCCTGTCTGTTGTAAAACAATTGGTCTCTGAAGCCTAGTGTTCATCTTCCAGGGTTGCTGGGAGATAATAAATGGGTAATATTCCGGTGATAATGGTAATGGAGTCACGGCTCAGAGCTAATATTATGGCAAAGCAGTAATTATTTCAACAGTAAACAAGGGGATGGTTGAGCTGCCGACAGGATTGGAACCAGTTGAAATGCTCCAGTTAATACAGTGGAGCCCAGGCCTGCAACTGCCCCTAGGAGGACAAGGTGCTTGGCCATCAGTTGACCCTCTTTTGAGTCACCCAGACACCAAAAGATAGGAGGGACATATGCAGTAAAGTGAGGTGGGACAGTATGTACAACATGTCGGCCATCCCAACCCATCCCATCCAATCCAAACCCATCCCATCCCATCCCATCCCATCCAAACCCATCCCATCCCGTCCCGTCCCATCCTATCCTATCCTATCCTATCCTATCCTATCCTATCCTATCCTATCCTATCCTATCCCAACCCATCCCATCCCATCCCATCCCAACCAGCAGCTCAGGCTGGGCTCTGTGCTCCATCACACAGCAGGAGCACTCGCTTCCCTCCTTTGACACACCACTCATGTTGGCTCAAAGCAAATCTCCAAAGCAGAAAAGAGGCAGAGCAGAGACACAAAACCCAGGATGAACATAGAAGGAGCCTTACACGAGCCATCTGCTCCCTCTGAGAGGTATTTCCCTGCTAAAGGGGCCAGCAGAGGACAGAGGCTCTCTGGTCCTACCAATAATGAGGTGACATGAGGACAGGCTAACGGGAGCAATCTCATAGCACGTGCAGCTGATCAGGGGAGGAACAAGGCAGCACAAAAGCAGGCAGAGATTTTCCCACCCAAGAGGATCCCCCTTCTCCCTGTGCCTCCCAGCTGGGCTCCAGATCTGATGTCCAACCTATAAATATCCTCTGCCTCCTCTCCAGGGAGGATGAAGATGGCAGGCAATGTGCTCAATGGACAAACCTCTGAGACAGGAGGATGTCTCCCCTTCCCAGGTACAAGCACCTCTTCAAGCTGGATAATTTTTGCAGATGTTTGTCCTCTTGTTTTAAGCCTTGCCAAGAGCCAGGAAGAATCAATATACCCAAATACACCAGACTTCTCCCAGAGTCCCTTTGCTGGTTTGCTGTTGATGTATAGACAGATGATCTCATGAGACCTCTGCCACATCAGGCCACCGTGTCTCATCTATCTTAAGTGTGTATACGAGCTGTGATTACTGCTGCCTCTGAGTGCCTCACGTCTGGAATGTGTTTATCCTCCTGCAGCTCTGTGAGAAAAGGGACTGCGATTGTTCCTCTTCCAGGGAGGCCACAGAGGTTAAACGGGCTGATCATGGGCGATATCCTGGATGTGGCCACATCAGGATCCTCCAGGCACCTCCCCAGTGTCTGCCTGGTAGCCCTGAGGCATCACCTGCCCCACAAATGACAGCTCAGGACTCCAGCTCTGCACGGGATCCAGCTTTCAGCACCCAGCTTAATCCTGAGATTAATGAGGGATTCCCACCACAAAGACCTCTCAATCAGACCTCTTACAAGTAAATACACCATCAGCCAAACCATAATGTTTTCCTACCCTGGCAGCCACTGTCTTAAGCCTCACACCAGAATCCATCATACTACAGCAATAATCAAAAAGCAATTAGATAAAACCATGGCAGAAAAGTCCATCAAGGGTCATTAAGGATGACGACTTGGATGCAGCCTCTGGCTCGGGATGTCTGTGTGTGGCAGAGCGGTGCTGGATGAGCCAGTGGAGGGATCTGCATGCACACACCCAGTTTTACACCCTTTCCTTGTGCCTCTGGCCCGGCCATGGCACAATAATCCCATTTGTCTGCCCACACAGCCCTCCTCATCATTGCTGCTAAATGGTGCCTGCTCCTCCTGGGACAGAGGCTGCTGAGCCTTCATTCCTCCTGGAAGATCCCTCACTTCAATTCCTTGGCACATTTCCCAAGCTTAATGGGAGGCATGACCAGTTTTGTGTCTGCAGCACAGATAAATATCCCCTGGATAGCTCAACGTGGTGCCACTCTCTGTGCCAGTGCCTTGGCGTCACCCTGAGCCCGGTGGCCCAGCGTGCTGTACTTTATCCCCGCCAAGAAACCTCAGCCTTCATCCACTGAGAGATGAAAACTGGCCTGACAATATGACAATCGCCATGACAACATCAGTTACCCCCCCAAAAATAAATAAAAAGCCCAGTAACTATGGAAACACCTGAGTGACCAAAACCAGGCTATTAACTAGAAGACCTTGCTGCAGTTTACAGACAGCATCAGCACACGAGGCTGGGGACTGTAATCCAGCCAAAGACTCAGAAACACAGACATGCTCTGCACCTAAGGGTGCAAAATGTATGTTTATGGGCACACATAGACCCCTGAGTCCAAGTCTATGCAACTTCTCCCTCCTCTGGGGACATGCTGCTGCCTTCATGCCAAGTGTTACATCCAGACCACTGTTCTGTACATAATTCTTTCACTCTTTGCCTCTTTTTCTCCCTCCTTTTGTCCCCAAGATGCCTCTCTTAATTGCCATGCCAAGGGTCTGGGCCCCACAAGGGTACCAAGAAGGGATGGAGCTGCCCCATCCCATGGCACATCTTGGCACCTCACAGCAGTTTCACAGAGCTGAGTTTTGACGTCCCAGTGACTGGCAGCTCTGCTGGTACTTGTGATGCCAGCTGGAGCATCCAAGTCCAGGACAGAGCCTCTAAGCTGTTAAGCCTCCTCTGCTGAGGCAGAAGAAGCTGTGACTCCAGCAGCTTCACTTCTTTTTCCACCTCAATCTGTTCAGCTGCATTAACAGGAGTTGCTGTGAGTTAATACAGCATTACTGGGAGGGGAAATGAAATAAGACAGAGAGACCTGAGGCAGAGGGACAGAAGACAGGCTGGATCACACCTTATTTGGACTGGCCACAGGCTCACAAAACATTTCTCCAGAGTCAGAAGCCTACTTTTGTTCATGCAGGAGGATGAGGATGGGCACAGGTAGGACCAAGGTCTGAGAACTAATGGAGGCACCAACAGGGCCAACATACCTGCATTTCTCAAAATCAGAAGCAGAAAATTCTCTTGCTCAGGTCCACTGAGCTCTTGAGTTATAGCATGAACTTGATCTCATCCCAGCTGTAGGAACTCCTCCAGCCCCCAAACCAAGGAGAGCTTCCAAAATGGGTTTCACAACTCCTAGAACATGGCAACAGCTGTAGGCAGCCAAATTCAGCAGAGTTTACGAGGCCAAGCCACTGAATGCAAATTCATTGGAGCAGAGACAGAAGAGCCAAGCAGTCAGAGGAGCCTGGAGTGGCTGGCACAGGGTCTCAAGTGAGATCAGTCACCAGGGAGCTGAGCTGCTCTTGGTGTATATCCTCTGAAAGGCCTTCCCATGCACTCCCTGGTGAGCAAACACTCTTATTTGCTCCATTTCCTACCAAGAGGTGCACTGTGTGCTCACAGGTACCAAGGAAATAATAAAAACTGTGCAGTGCCTTTGCACAGAGCAGCACTCACCAGTGTCAGCTTGGGGACCAGTCCTTCAGCTCCTGGTGGGGCCGTGCCTGGCACACACAGGGCTGGCACAGCCTGTGCCAAGCAGCACTGCTGAGAGCCACTTCCCCACCCACTGTGTGAACTCAAATTATGCACCAGCATTCTCTCAAACAATTCTCCCTTGTCCCTTTTCTCCACCACTTCATGAGAAATGGAGGAAGATGGTGAGAAGGAACAGGAGGCAGCTTGCTCAAAACTTCCCATGGGATGAGTAGAAGCACAACAACCAAGAGGGGCCAGCAGCAAGCTTTGGGTATTGCTTGGCCCTGGCACTCTGAATTAGAATGTATCCTACATCCCAGATCTGCTATAGCACCTCTATGCATTTTCTCTGGTTCTCATTTCAGTCCTCACACTCCTGATCTTCATCTTTGCTGTGTGTGGTGAATGCAAAATGGAGAAGTAGAGGTTCCCCTTGGTGGCTTGGCAGACCTAGAAACAGAGGAGCTGCCCACAGAGATGAGCAGCCATGGAAGTTGTCCTGGGCCACCTCTGGGCTCATCACCCTCCATCAGCAGGAGACCAGGCTCTGGTAAATCTCTGTGATCATTTGTTCCCTTTGAGTTTTGAAAGCAGAATGCCTAATCATGGCCAAAATCAGGAAAGAGCTGCTGCTGCAAATTACACAGCGCCACAGGTAATTTCTGATTAGCTCACTCTTCCTCTCCTGGTGCATCCTCAGTTTCCATAGCAGCTAAGTCCTAAGTAAAATGGAAACATCTGGTTCAAGCGCATGTAAAGATTCCCTGGGGAAAAAAACCTGCTGGATGGCAGCAAACAGAGAAAATAGCCCTGGTGAAAGACAGAGGCATCAGGAGCTGGGAGCCTGGTTAGGACAGGATGGATGGCATGTGGGAGAAGGCAGCAAGGGGCACATGAGTGGGAGACAAGGGTTCTGGGGAGCAGGAGGAGATGTAGGAAGGAGAGCGGGGCTGTGGCAAAACAAGATGCTTGTGAAAAACAGGTACTGAGGAGGCTGAGCAAAACAAAAATATGTTGTCAGGGTAGACAAGGGGAAGAGTAGGAAGAAGCTTCAAGGTGGGAACGCATGGAGAGTGCTTCAACCGTAAATGTGAGAGCAACTTTGGTTCCATAGAGAGATGCTCAGGGATGGGGAGGAGCACATGGATCCATGCAAAGACCCTGACCAAAGCCACCAGCTCAGAAGCAAGACCACCTAGAGTGAATAAGCCAAAATGTGCTCTGGGGGAATGGTTTGTAGACGCTCCTGACAAGGGAAGGGGCTGAAATGCCGCCAACTCAGCTCGCTCAGCCTGGGCTTTGCAGAGTGATGGATCTGGCCCAGCCAGTTGCTCCAGCACAGACAAATAGCAAAAAATCAATGGAGATGCAGCGAGACACCGCAGCCCTCATCAGGAGCTGGGCAGGCAGAGCAGCCACGGCGCCATCCGCCACTGCCGCCCCTGCGCCGGCTCCTTCGGCTGCCGGACAGCCTGGCCGGGCATCCCCAAGGAGAGCTTGAGGCAGATGTCTGGAACAACTGCCCATGTTGGTAAAACCCCAGGGGAAACAGGACTCTGAGGCGGAACTGAAGTGCTTAGACAGGATCAGAGGATCAGAGGCAGGCGTTGCCGCTTGGCCGCACGGCTCATCCCAGCCGGAGCCTCCGGATCTCACCCCCGGCTCACCCACGAGAGCCTCGCACCCGCCTGGGAATAACAGGGCAGCAGAATGCAAAACAAGTGCCAAAAAGCAGCTGGGAAAGGGGGGTGAAATTATACAGTCCTGCACGCCTGGGAATTTGCTTCCCAGCAGTCACACCCACACAGTTCTGCTGAGGGTTTGCTTACCAATTAACAAGGCCACCAATTAATGCTTCATGTGTTTTCCTGCTCATTTGCACTATTTACAATCCCCCTTTGAAGCAACCTGTAAGAATTGCCTGAAAAATTTTCAAAACATGGCCAGACAAGCACGTTCAATGTGCAATGTGAGTGGCCCATGCAGAAACTCCACGATTCTTGTGTCTCCCTTCCAACAGAGAGTATTCCCTGATTCTATAAATCTCTAAGCACAACAACCCCAACCTGGCACCTACAGCCAGTCCTCCACAGGACAAAAACCATCAACTCCTCTTCCAGACCACCAGGATGGAAGTTCCTCCACCAAAGTCACTAATTCCTGTGTTGAATCACATCTTTTTGGTGCATTTCACCTTCTCCTGGCAACAGAACGAGCCACCGACCCCTCCCCAGCCGCTCACAAAGAGTGCTGTGCCCTTCCCAAAATATTTCAGATAATGTTTGGTTCTTACCTTTGGGTGAGATGTGTCTCCAGGTGATTGTTGGGTCTGGCCTGCCCGTGGCTATGCAGGTGAGGCTGACGTTGCCACCCTCGTTGATGGAGATGTCAGAAGAGATCTCGGTGATTTTTGGAGACACTGCAATGATGCAAAGAGGAGAAGGAAAATTAAATTGGTTCTGCTTCAACTCAAATCTTAGACTGTGGGTGAAGGAGGCTGAATTTCCATCCTCCCTCAGCTTTGACAATTTTTGCAGTAGTCCATCAGTCTCATCTGACTTGGCAGGAACAAACAGGGAAAAGAGGGGGCAGAGAAGACACAGCTGAAGTGGGAAGAAACTGTAGCCAGAGGGGATTCAGTCATTTTAGGGAGGCTCGAGAAACTCCTCCGTGGTGTGAGACAGTACTTCTTCCTACCCCACTTCCAGCATTCCTTGTGTCCTCCTAGCCATGACAAACCGTTCCCAGCAGAGCATCATCCTGAGGAAATATGATTGTTTCCTTCAAACTCCTGCAGCTTTTCCTCTCTGCCAGGTCCCTGCAAGCACAGGAGCACCAAGAGGAGCTGGGAATGAAGAGAGAATCTGCTGAGGAGCCTCTAAGGTTGACCACCCTGCATAGGGAGGGAAATTCTGTGGGGATGAAAAACATCCCCCTGCAATGGCACTGCCATCCAGAGCATGTAGGAGTGAATCAGATACAGGAGGGAACACAGGTACAGGATGGGGTGATGAGGAGGGGGCTGGGAAGGGATGAGGATCAAGCAGGGAGCACTCAGCTCCTGCTGCTCCATGAGCAGAGGACATGATGTGGCTGCTGGGGAGGGCCGGGAGATCTTCTGGTGGGGATGTAGGAGGGAAAAGCATCACCAGCTGTTATCAGCCTGCACCTGCAGAATATAATAAAGACTGTCACCTTCTCAGGTTTATTTCCAGACTTTCTCCAGAGCCTAGCAGGCACTGGCACCCTGCTGCAGCGCTTTGCAGGACAGCCACAAATCACCCATACCTTCCACCCTTGCTGGGACAGCCAGATTCATCACCCCACGTGGGGCTGCAGCCCAACACCCCAAATCCTGGCTTGGACCCCACTCCTGGGGCTCCCTCCCCTGCCTCTCCCCACCTCCCACACCCTCCTGGGCTGCGCCAAGGTGGAATGACTGCAATGGCCTTGCACGCAATGCCTCTGCTGTGCAGGTAAGTAATTTATTGATCCGTAAAGCACTCCAAGACGCTCTGGAAGGGATTATGTCATGCCAGTGCCGTGCAATAAAATAAAAAATGATGGATTTTTTGTGAACATGATGGTGATTTAGGGTTTGTAGTTGGAAGTGTAGTTAAAGTACATTTTAAGTGGAAATCAAGGTGGGTAATGAATTATTCTCTGTTTTGAAGGGCTTCTGGGAGTTCATTTTTTTGCTGCTCTGGGCATGATGGCTAATCTGCTAATCATGCACTGGAGAACAGCTCTGGATCAGCTGCTCCCAAAGAGAGGGGGCGCTGGGGCAGGACATTGGAGGGCACAAAGACAACACCTAAAAATATTAATATGCTTCAGTGTCACTAAGGGGACAGCACATTCCTCATGGGACCACTCAGAGATGGGAATGCTCTGCCCATGGCCAGGTCCATTGAGGAGATGTAATTAATTACAATGTCGTTATGACTGCCCCACTGTGTTCCTGGTGAGGCTGGGACTGCCAGCCAGGAAATCCAAGTGTGCTCTAAAAACACAGATTGTGTGGTCTCCACAACAAAAACAGGCCAAGGGGGTATTACCATGGTCATTTTGGAGAGGTGGGAAGAGCCAAGCAGAGGCGCAGTGATCGCCCACTTTTGCCTGGGAAGCAGCAAGAGCTACCAGCTCTAAGTCCCAAAAAAACAAAAGCAATATCCATCAACTTTAATGCGCTGTTTGCTGCATCACAGAGAAACCTTTCTGATGTTTTTAACTGCTGAATCCACATCGACCCAATTCAGCTTGTTTTGCAGAAGCTTTAAAAAAAGCAAGTCAGACTTTACACTGCTACTCTGGGACTGCACAGACCCACTTTTACCTACCCAGGCGAGAGACAAAAATCAACTGACCAGGTTATAAAACATAATTAAAACAATTTAAACTTGGCTTTGATTGATGGGACAAGGGGGAATGCCTTTAACCTGAGGAGGGTTGATTTAGAACAGGTATAAGTTTTTTACAATGAGTGTTGTGAGGTTTTGGGATAGGTTGCCCAGAGAAGCTGTGGCTGCCCCATCCCTGGAACTGCTCAAGGCCAGGCTGGACAGGGCTTGGAGCAGTCTGGGAGAGTGGAAGGCATCCCTGCCCACAGCAGGGGATGGAACTAGAGGGTCTTTAAGGTCCCTTTCAACTCTAACCTTTCCATAATTCTACAAAAAGCAGCTCAAACTGTTCATGCAACAGGGCAAAAGTTCACCATACTCTGGCAAGCTCAGGACACTGTGAGGGAGATGCAATTTACTGTGGCCCATCTGGAGTGAGAAGAGGCAAGAACATCTGGGAAGCAAACCAGAGAAACGTCACTGAAGCTGTTAACTAAGTCTGGAATTGTCTATGCAGTGGTAGGATTTAACACGGTGGTTATTGTATGCTAATTAAATATTTGAATATTTTACTGCACAAACTATTCCAAATGCCTTTCTAGAGACACAACAGGTGTTTGTAAGGCTTTTACCAGACTAGAGAGGGAAATCTTAATAAATAAATGATCCAAGTATATATTGAATATTATTTAACAGTCACTGGCATTTCCATTCCCTCTGCATTAAAGGACTTTCACCAGCACTTGGCATTTCTGCAGCAGTGGGGCAGAGGAGACATTTCCTATGCTGAAAGCAGGACGCAGATGGAGCTGTGCCCCTTTGGGAATGAATAAATAAATAAAGCTAAGTAAATGCAGGCTTCCCAGGCGGGAACCCTCTCCTTGCGGGCAGTCCTTTTGTGTTCAGCATCTCTCTTGCTCGGGAGTGATTAAACATGGCAGTGTTGGCCAAGCTGCTCCGGTGACACTGCACAGATTTCCCCACAGGCAGGCTGGTGCTTTATTGATCCAACTCTTTCTTTTTTCCCCCTCCAGCTTCACCACAGCTCTGGGGAAGGTCTTTGGGTGCTCTCAGCGCCCCACAGGTGCCCTGGGCATGCCCCCAGCTTGTCCCAATGTGGTGCACAAAAGGAGTCCCCAGGACAGAAAGCAGCTTGCTTAAATATTTAACCAAAGCATATGGTGAGCTGCACGTTTGAGGGTGCTCAGGCAGGTGATAGATGTCTTTCTGGTTCCAAGCATATGTGCCTGCCGACACACATCTATTCCCTGGCGCACAGACACCCTCCTGCCACTGGCACAGACATATCCCTGCTCTGCTTTCACCTCCAAACACCCGCTCCTGCCAGAACAGGTGTGCAGCTCACAGATCCCATGCCTGCATCCCACAGCAGTGCTGCACACAGATCTTCACGTCCTGGGAATGTGGGGGGGCTCCCTGAGCATTTCTGCCACTCCTCTGCTGCCTCTCCCACAGCACCCACTGCAGCACTGAGGCCCTCCCTGATTATTCCTCCAGCTGCCTTTTATAGCTCATCCCAAAATGTATAACCATCACCAGCTTTGCTTTCTTGCTTGGGCCCTGCTACCTCCATTTCCATCATCATCAGCTCCCCATCCACCCTCCTGGAATGTATTGACTGTGCTGCTTGCCCAGGCTGTCCTCTCCCTGATCCCTTGTCCCCATCTCTGTCTCCTCACACCCCAGCACCCCAAATTTCAGCCACACACCAGGCTGAGGGGAGGGTGCTTCTGGAACAACCTCTCCACCTCAGACTGGCAAGGGGATTTCAAATCAAGTTGCCTATTCCTTCTTCAAGGAGCAACTGCATTTTTTTTGCCTTAAGCACCCCCTTTCTCCCAGTTTTGGGAGCCAAGCAATAGTGCAGAAAGACATCTGTGATCTTTCCAGACCAGCAAACCCTTTCTGGTGTGGGAGTGAGGCAGAACAGGTGTTTGCCCCAGCCAAGGGGTCTCAGCCCATGGCACAGCCTTGGAGAGAGTGCCCTGCTTCCCTTTCATAAAACATGCAAACCTCCATCTTCCAGCACGAGCAACATCTGCTCCAGATCAAAGGAAACAACAAAGAACAACTATAAAAGTGTCTGGAAGAAAGAAAAAGAGGGAGAGTCAGACTTGCGTTCTGCAGGCGATCTGTGATGTGCACTGGCAGCTTTCTGACGCTTCTCCTGCTTCTCATAACAGCTTCTTGCTGCTGTAACACTCAGATTTCCCTGTGTTTTACAGAGTTTTCTGCCAAGGGTGCTGCCACTGGGATTGGGTGAGGGGGAGTCCTGGGTGTCCTATCCCTGCTCACAGCAATGCTGAGTCAAACCAAACCCACTCTCAGGCAACTGAGGGTCTGCCAAAGGTGGGGACCCAACGTCCAGCTCCAGGACTCCTCCAAGGTGTAACCAGAGCACTTTGTAGCTGCCAGCTCAGGAGAAGGTGCAGTGCTGGCTGCCACCTCCATGGTGCCTCCTCCCTCCTTTGTGTTTCAAAGCTTTCTGCCTTCAGGGAGCAAATTAAGAGCCCTGTGCCTTCAATTACAGGTGTATTATAATGGGCTTTTAAATCAGTTTGTGCTGCTCTAACACAATTATAGTTAAGAGAAAAGCAGAGAGGGCTTTGTCTTTCTGTCATATCATACTTCCATCATGTCATCCTTCCTTCATATCATCCTTCCATCATATCAGGAGCTGTTTTGAGACTGTCCAAAGGTGTGAGGAAGGGCAGACACAGCCTCAGAGCCTGCTCAGTCACAAAGGTTTGTACACAAAACCCTTATGGGTGCCTATCCTGCTTCCCAGGGCTGCCTGGACCCCGTATTGGCATCACCACCCCTTTCACAGGTTCAGAACAGCTTCACCAAGGGACTGATCCCCTCTTCACAGACCTGGCAGCAGCCCAAGCCATGAAGAAAGAAGGCTGGAAACAAAGAGGACATACATAACGACCTTAATAAGCAATTAATAAATAACTAATGACAATTGCTCGTTCTAAAGCGAGGCGTAATGAGATGTGTCATACGGCACCGAAATGTGTCTAAATGATTTCCCAGCCAGGTAGCAGCTCCTGTTGCAGGGAAGCTTGGAGGACACGAGATTTTTTACGCCCGTCTCTGCAGCAGGTTATACAGCACAGCATCATAATAACTCAGAGGAGGAGGGGGAAACAAGACGTTCCCAATCATTCATTAGTAAAGTATTTGTGAACGCGGGTATAATTCACCGCATAAACAGCAGGGTTTCTGCAGACAAACTTTATAGCTAAGTGCCAAAAGGGAGCCCAATCTGATTCCACTTACGACAGCATAAATCAGCACTACTACTGCAGTCAACAAGGGATACACCACAATAAACGTGGCACAATAGGAGAGTCGGGGCTCGAGTACAAGGCTTTTTCCTTGATTTCTGGATGGGTCCAGGTCACGAGCCTGGATCAAGAGCATCTCCTTAAGGAGTCAGAGTGTTGCCTCACTAGATTCACTCCCCTGTTTACAAGACTTTGAAGGGATCTGCATCATTTTTCCTAGCAAAATAAATGAAGAAAAAACCCTAACACCAAGCCCCACACCTGTGGGGAATCAAATCAGAGTTTCTTTGTATGGCTGTTAATAAGCATCTTTAAGAGGAGGCAGAATCCCTCTGTCAGGTTTGTGAGAGTTCTGTGTTCATGTTACAATGTCTGAAGGAAGATGTGGCACAGCTCTGGACTTCACTGCCTCCTTTAAAATGAGTCTAATGATGCTGAGTGAAAAGAAAACAAGAAGAAAGATATGAAAGCAAAGTTTTTCCATTATTATCCATGAAGAAATGCAGCCAAACAAGGAGTGTTTGGCAGTTCAGCTCCCTGTCTAGACAGATCTCATTTTCAACTCCACACACGCTGCACGGATCTAGTTTCCAGTTTTTGCACCCCGAGCCACCTGGGATTCCCCCTGTAAGCCAAGCAACGCCTCATGAAAGGCAGAAAATTGAAGGATCTCGAATCCTTAAGACACCTGCATCATTTTTCCAGCATTATTGACACCTCTGCTCAAGGCACGACAGCCTCTCTCACAACTGCCTCCACGGTGACCATCAAAGTGACAGTGACTCTGTCACACCCTGCTCAGGGGACGTAGGGTCCCCAGCTCCTCTCATTCCACTGGGTACCAGTGAAATCTCCATCAGACCCTTGGGAAAATCCCTGTGTGGGGACGAGCCAGAGCATGCTGACAGCACCCCAGAAAGTTTGAACGCGACTCGTGGCTAATACAAAGCTTGTCAAACCCATCACCTCTAAATGCTGAATGTCTTTATTAGATTCCTTTATCTCCCCCCAAGATCGGAGGGACACGACGAGATGATTCTCGGCGGAGATGTCATCATCCAGAAACTAATTAAAGGCTGCGCGGGAAGCCGGGCCACGCACACTCTGGAGAACAAAACGCATTAGCAACCCGAGCCGGGGAAAATATTACAAGTGAACTTCAGATCAGAAAGGGCGAGCAAGGGATTTCACAGCAGCTCTCCTCTCCCCATCTTTCCTCACACTCATCCCTACACTCCCTCGTCCTCCATAGGTGACCCCAGCTTGGAGATTATTAGGACCAGCCTGGGAGCTGGGGGATGCAGGCCAACAGAGGATCCTTTCCTCCACCCCGAGAGAAAAGCATGATTTGTAGAATTTCCTTTATTTTTAATCATAGAAAAGCATCCTTGCTGTGGGTCAATAAGTGCAGAGAAGGATGGATGCATGCTGGCTCTGCCAGAGTGCTCCTGGCAAAACCCTTGGTCACGTTTGGTCTCATCTCTCCATCAATGTAATGACAAGAATTTCTCATCCTTGCAGGCTCATGAAAAAGACAACAACATAAGAAATTATAAGATACCCAGAACTTATGCCCACAGGAACTGGATGTGGGGACGTTTCTCCATGGGGACAGATGCACAGATCTAGTTTAGGACATGTCTCAAGTGGATGTACCTGCAAACAGCTGTTCCCAGCCAACTTGGAATCTCCAATGGACAGCAAATATCCATGATATTGCTCATCTGATCCATCAACACATACTGTCCTGCTAAATCCTGCACAAACCCCCAGCTCCCCTCCCCACAACCAGCCAGAGTGGCCGTACCCCACCCTCCTGCTCCCCACTCTGCTGCTGGAGAGCAGAGGGGGCTCTCCCTGTCTCCCCCGTCCATGCAGAGTGGGCATCACGCCAAGGGCTGAGCTAGCCAAACTGCCCTGTGCCACTTTACTCCTCAAAAAGGACCTGACAGGAACAAAGGAGCTCAAACATCCTTTCCAAAGATAAATCAGATGCTCTAATGCAGCCTGCATCTCCAATGAATATAGGGCAGGTGTCTCTGAAGTGAAGTATTAGTTAAAATGATGCTCTTTAAATTACATTTCGGCTATTTCAGGCAGACAGGTTGTGTGTGGGTTGGGCTGGGTTTTTTTATGATCTATCTAGAGGCTTAAAAAGACACAGAGAGAAATAAATCTCCCTTCCATTAAAAACACACTATGCTCTTGCATATTTGTTCTTATCTCGGCGCTCTCGCTCTTGTGCTCCCTCCTCTCCCAGGGCTGGAGCACAAAGTGTTTGTGATTACACTTCCACCCTGACACTCAGCTAATTCGAGGAGCTGCCAGCCCGTGCCCAGGCGGAGCACACAGCTCTCCCACCCCCGCAGGAGGATGAGCTGTGCTTCCCCAAATGCCTCACTGGACCCGGTGCCTTTATTTCAAAAACCACTGAGATTTGTGGTGTTAATGTGGAACCATGTGGAAGTCCCAAGTTTTGATTGAGTTTATTTGGATCTTCTGAGTCTATCCATACCCTTTTTGTCTCATTTATCTATTTACATCCCTCCATTGCCAGCATTGCCTGTCTCCAAACAGCTCCTTTCCTCCCATCCTTCCTGAGCTCCAGCTCTTACAGGTGCCCTCATGCTCCAGACAGGGCTCTTACTTCTGCTTAGGCTTCTTCCCATCTTTGCCTTTGACAACAGCTAAAAATTAATGGATCAGGCAGGGAGCACAGCCCTGTTATTGTCTGATTAGGTGGTCTGGAGGCTGCTACTTATGCCCAGACTGTTTGCCTGGGAGAACAGAGTGGGAGAACGAAGCTCATGAAGTGGGAGAACAAAGCTCATGAAGTGGGAGAACAAAGCTAGTGAAGTGGGAGGTCAGCAGGGTCCAGCAGTTCAAAATGAACCACAGGTGAAGTGATCCATGCCTCCATGTGCTGCCACTCCTCCTATCCCCATGGGAACACATCTTTTGTGACTAATGTAGCACTCCAACAGAGGCAGGCCTACCTTCCCAAAGAGGCCCTGATCCATTCCTTACTCCTCTTAGTAATTTCTTTACATCCCTGCTTTTTCAGTCTCTCCTTCTTGGGCTCCAAGAGCCCCCCCAGCCTTGCTCACCCCTCCCATGGAATATTTCTGGTTCCTCATCCTATCCCAAGGCACATTTCTAGGCCAACTCACAGCTTCCCCAAGCCCAGGGGACCAACCCAAAGCTTGGCCAAAGGTGCCAGCAACAATCAGGAGTGCAAATACCAATGATCCAGTCTGTGGGATGATGCTCACTGTCCTTCCCAAACCTTCAAATGTGGCTTATCCCTATCATCCAAACTCTGGGAGATAAGGGAGCGTTATTACTCCCCCTTCACGGATGGATAAATGAGACCCAAAGATCAAATGGGCCAGAAGTGCCTGTTCAGATCAACGCTCTGCAGCACCTGCCTCTCAGGCTCTGTGGAGCTTGGAAAACCACGTTAAAAAGGCACAGGGAGAGTGAGGGTGGCTGCCAGGGCAGGTATTTCCATCGGGCTGCACGGAATGAGAGCTCCACAGTTAAGAATCAGTCATCAGGCTGCCGAGACACAGCTGTGTATCCCTGTACATAAAGGGGCAATTAAAATTCCAATTGCCAATTTCAACCCAACCAAGCAACATTTGAGAGAACTAAAAGCAGAGGAAAAGCAGGGAGCGATGGTCCCACAAGGGAAGGATATTGATGTGCCTGGAGAACGCGGGGGCTGCTCTCCTTTCCCATTAGGACTGCTCCTTCATTTCCTGTTCCTCCTAAACAAAGCCCTCGAGCCTTCTTCTCGGCCACACTCGTGCCTCCGAGAATGCCAGAAAAGCCACAGGGAATTATCCCCGCCAGAGCATTTTTAATTTCCCTATTTGTCTTCCTAATGCCCAGCCTCATCACCAGCACCATCTATTCCCCATGTGCTCCTACTTTACATGGATGGACTATTTTTACCCCATTCTTCCTATGCCTCTTTTTCCTCCCATTTAATCATTTTGGAGGTTTTTTATCCACACTTTCCTTTCCTTTCTTTCCTCTTTCCCTTTCATTTTTAATACCTGTGGTTCTCCGATTCAAAATCATTACTGTTTTTAACTTGACTCGAGCCTCTTAATTAAGTTACTTTCCATTATTTTTTATCTAGTCCATTTGTCTACATCCCCCGCACCCTCCCTAATTCTCCCTTTCCTCCCCAAGGCAGGCTGGGTATGAAATCTTACATTTCCATTTGGCTAACAATCACTTTGA
Source organism: Ammospiza nelsoni (assembly GCF_027579445.1). NCBI lineage: Eukaryota > Metazoa > Chordata > Aves > Passeriformes > Passerellidae > Ammospiza > Ammospiza nelsoni. The sequence goes on along the minus strand of NC_080656.1, from coordinate 3,330,188 downwards.
ATTTTTAAATGCTATTAAATTGGATCACACCAGTCACTGGACTGGAGTTGTCGAGCTGTGATATTTACTCGCGCCAGTCAAAGGGAAATGAAATTGTGGCGGCGCGGGGGGGAGGCGATGGGGGAGCCCAGATTTATTCTGCCCGCGGTCCCTCGCAAACCAGGCACAATCCCCTCGGATTTCTGAGCCAGTTCAAAGGAAACTCTCACGCTCAACCATGAATGTATTGTAATGTCTTTAATAAATCAATTACTTGTTGGCAGGGAAGTGTCACTGCATCTCCAATCCTTGTAATCACCTCAGCCTTGCTGTGTTTTAAGCGCGGAAAGCCCACGGAGGTAGACGGGGAGCCAGGAGCGTTGTTGGTGTAGGACAAAGCACAGAAAGCACCACTTGGTCTTGCCAGGAAATGCCAAAATGTGCAGAAAGTATTTGCACCATGTAAAACCACACACAAACACACAGAGTGACCCCCAGCTCCAGGAGGAGGACAGCACGGTGCTGGAGGGACTGTGTGGGGCTCATCCTTCCCAGCGCAGCTGCTGGCATGCAGAAGCTTGGAAGGAATGACCAGAGCAGGTTCCTGGGAAATGCCTATCACAGGAAATCAGCTTGAGATGATGGGAGCAGCCTCTGCTCCTTCCTGCCCAGTGCTGAGCAGGGGTATATTGCAAAGCAGTGTTCTCCCACCAGCCCAAGAGCCAGACAACCTTTTGCTGCACTAATTCGGACCCTGAGTTTTGTGCTTCTGCTTCAGGAGGGTACCATATTTCAATTTTACTAAAAGAGACCTTTTCCACTCAAAAATTTGCTAAAGGGAGAGAGATTTGATTACAAAGCAGCCCTGGCCAAATCCAACCCCTCCTCCTCTCTCTGTGCCGACGACATCCTCCCCTCCACAACAACAATCATCTGAGCACAAACAGACAACAGAGCTTTTCAGAAAGTAATGAACTCCGGTCGGAGCCAAGGCAGGAAGGGTTTAATGTTCAGTGCAGAAAGCTTGGCGAGGCCATCAATTATATAGCCCTGCTGCTGAAGGAGCAAAAAAAAGAGAGAGTATTTCAGCCAGACTCGGCCAAAAAGAAAAGATAGGGAAGGAAATCACTGTGAGAGAGATTTAATTTCACAAGCAGGGAGAAGTGTTTGCAAAAGAGGAAGAGGATCAAAGGCTGAAGCTCTCGGGCTGGCTGCGGGGAGGAGGGATTACAAGGACAGCAAACTATGGAGGAGACATCTCTGTTGATGCCTTGTGTCAATGCTGGGCCAGGCAAGCAGAGCCTGGGGCACAAACTGGGGAGTCTGTTGGCTGGGGGGGCCCAGTGGGCAGAGACTTGGGCAGAGAGGAAGGTGGATTGTGACCTGTTCATCTTATCTCACACAGGACAGCAAACCAGCACAAGGTCTGTGGCCTCTCCTGCTTTGTCCCAAATCCTACCCAGGAAATTATACAAAATGCTACCAAAAAGGAGAGCTGAAATCTTTTGGGCATCTCTACTACTGGGACCAGAAAGCCAGAAATGAAAAATCACAGGATCCCAGAGTGGTTTGGGTTGAAAGGAACATTAAAGGTCATCTCATTCCCATCCCCTGCCATGGACAGGGACACCTTCCACTGTCCCAGGCTGCTCCAAGCCCTGCCAAACCTGGACATGGACACTTCCAGGGATGGGGCAGCTTCTCTGTGCCAGGGCCTCAGCACCCTCACAAGGCACAATTCCTTCTGTATGAGGGTATGGATCCACTTAAAAGAAGACCTCCTCACCCTGTCCCCTGCACACAGTGAGGCCATGCTGATCCCTTCCAGGGATCCAGTCACAGACTGAGGTACAAATTCACCTCCTTTCTGGAGGACAAAGGTGTTTCAATGCTGTCTCACAGCAGGCATGGAAAACCCATCAAGACCAAAACAAATCAAGACCACATTTCAATATCTTATTTGAACAACCACATTTCCACATCTTTTACAAAGATCCTTGCCTTTTTGTTTTCCACTTCCTGCTTTTCCTTGTCTTTCTAAATCTCTTTCTTCTCCATTGCATCACCAGAATAGAAAGAAAACAAAATTACATCTCTCCCCAGATTTCAATGCAGCTCCTTCTTCCCGTTTCCCTCCTCTCCTTCAAAATCCAATCAAGAACAGTGTGAAAAACCCCACATTTTCCACCCAGTTTCCCCCTTTATTGTCCCAGTGACCTCCCCCCAGCCTGCCCTCAAGCCTGGGGATATTTGCTGGAGGTTCTCTAGCCCTCGGAGGTGGCAGGGCCCAGCAGCTTTTTGGCAGCTGTTCCCTTGGCCTCTCCTTTATCTCCAGCATTGTGTTCACATCTGCTTCCCCCTCTGCCTCTTTCCCTGCTGCTGGGAGTCTGCTTTTAAATCACTGCTCAGCACAGCAGCTGCCAGGCACAGGTTCCATGCCCCATTTGGATGGGGGATCCAAAAGCTGTTTGCAAACCTCCCTCTGCCTTTTTTCTTCTCTAATTTTCTTTTTTTTTTTTTTAATTTTTTTTTTTATCCTCCTGAACCTGCCGGTGCTGCCACACTGCTTTCCCCTCCTCCCTTTTGGCTGAGGAGCTCTCTTGGCTCTGGAAGTATGTTCAGACACCTGGTTGCTGGCAGCATGGGGTTTGGCAGCAGCTGGCAGCGTGCAGCTCTCTGATAGGGAATGGGAGGGGAGCAGGGATCTCACTGGGGTCAGAGCTACCCACCGTGGCCATCAAGGATGTGCTGGTGGCCTCTTGCACTGCTCCTGCCTTGTTGGTGCCTTTCTACCATGCACATTCATCTGGCTTTGCCTGCAGCTTTGGCCAAGGACATTTATTGTTTTTTTGCTGAGGATTTATAGCGTAAAATAACATAGATTTGTGCAGCACCACTCAGGAGCTGGGAATGCATTTAGGACAAGGCGTTGCCATCTGTGGCTCCTGTCCTCAGCAGAGTCCTGCTCCCAAGCAGGGCAATTTTGGCAGAGCAAGGTAGCAAACCCCAGGGAGCAGAGCCAGGCACGTGGAAGGCTGGATGCCTCACTGCCACCCTGCCCACGCAGTGGCTCCAGGCTAAATTCCCATTCCAGATTGCAATCTCTCTGTGCTACCAAAAAAAGAGAGGGCTATATCCTTCCGGCTGCCAGTAATGTACAAAACTCCCTGAAAAAACTTGGCTGATGCCTCCCCAACCTCCTTTCACTCAAGGTCTGTGCAGGATTGCAGGCCAGGATCCCCATGGATGCCACCTTCATGGAAAAGACTATACCAAACAGACAAAAATATCTTGGGAAGAGCCCTTTGCTTCATCCTCCGACTCCCCAAGCCTCTGCAACAGGTTTTTGCTTCTGGACTCGCCTCCAGAGAGACTGGCCAGAAAAATCAGTTTTAAAGGCCAAAAAGAAGAGCCAGATTAAAGTATCAACTCTGAATTTATGCTCAGGACTTAAGGTTTAATAATGCAACAGAAAATCAATATTTAATAAAGCAAATGATGGAGAAAAACAGTGAATGGGAGATGAGCTGCTGCTCATGTTTTCAAACAAGTAACCCCCCAGAGGAGCAGGGTTGGCAGGATGGATGTGGAACCAGATTGCCACAAAGAGCTGGCACACAGGACGCCCCAGGTCCCAGCGATTCCAGCTCCTGTGTCAAGGGGAGCTCACGGGTCTTTTATTAAAGGACAAACAAGGAATTACTGCGGTGGTCAGAATCCAAACACTCATGGAGAGAGAACAAATGCTGAGGCACCAGGGGAGCAGAGAAGCTGCTGCACTGAGCAGGCCCAGACTGGGGCTGGGCTGGAGGAACACGGGCAAGCAGCAACACCCCCAGGTTCAGGTGCCAAAGACCTGACTGGGGATGGAGATCTGAGGAGCTGGGAGGGAGCACAGGGGCTAAAAGCAGAGGGAAACTCCTGCCTGCTGAGCAGGGGAGGAGGTGCATAGTTCAGGTGGGCAATTGGGGCACTAAACATGGCTGGCAGGTGGGGTGGCGCAGCAAATGTGCATCCTGAGCATGGCAAGCACACACCCTGGGCATGGCAGCAGTGCATCCCTGGGAATGGCAAACTGCATCCCTGGGAATGGCAAACCTGCATCCCTGGGCAAAAACTATACATCCCTAAGAATGGCAAACCTGCATCCCTGGGCACAAACCACACATCCCTGAGCACAAACCACACATCCCTGGGCAAAGCTAACCCGCATTCCTGGGCATAAACCACACATCCCTGGGCACAAACCACACATCCCTGAGTACAAACCACACATCCCTGGGCACAAACCACACATCCCTGGGCACCAACCACACATCCCTGGGCAAAGCAAACCTGCATCTCTAAGCACAAACCACACATCCCTGGGCAAGGCAAACCTGCATCCCTGGGCACAAACCACACATCCCTAGGAATGGCAAACCTGCATCCCTGGGTACAAACCATACATCCCTGGGAAACCTGAATCCCTGAGCATGGCAGGAGTGCATCTCTGGGCACTACAACTGTGCATCCGTTGGCACAGCAAGCTGACATCCCTGGGGGCAGCAAGAGTGCATTCCTGACCATGGCAAGCCTGCATCCATGGGCACATCAACAGTGCATCCCTGGGCACAAGAAACCTGCATCTCTTGACACAAAGTGCCCATCTCTGAGCACAGCAAGAGTTCATACCCAGGCAAAACAATCACAAATCACTGGACACAGAAAATGTACATCCCTGGGCATGACAAGCATAAATCCCTGGGCACATCGCTCAGCCAAAAGCACACGGCTCTGGGCATGGCAAGTGTGCATCCCCAGGAGCGCTGGGCCTGGGCAGGATGAGGGGAGCTCTGCGATGCTCGGGACAGATCAGCAGCTCTGCCTCCCTCCCCTGGAGGCTGGAGAAAACTGCAGCGAGCCCCTGCATGGCACAGAGATGTCACCTGCGCCTTGTCCCCCCACTGCCTTTCCAGGCCTGATACAACACTGCCAGCCAGGAAAGAAGGAATATTGCCCATACCCATGCCAGCAATGGCAGGTGCTTCTTGGGGTATATGGCTTAGGGAGCACAAAGATCTGTGCCCCATATCACAAAGTCTGGGGACTCTGGATAAATCCTCTAGGCAAAGGAGACTCTCACTTGCACAGGAATCAGTGCCCTTGGATGAAACCCCTCCTCTGGCACACTGTGTGTGCCGGGTTGTCTGCCTGGCCCTGCAGCACGGCAGTAATTTGTAGCTTGTGCTAGGATCCTTCACATTGAAAGATGACATATAAATATAAAACGTTATCACTCCATAACAGCCACATGCTATAAAACGCCAGGCAGAAGGATCTGGAACTAGATGGAGGCAGTGCTTTAAATCCTTCCCTGCAGAGTTACTGCCGCTAAAACAACAGACCCGCTCCAAAGAGCTCCAGCAACGGAGGGAGAAGAGGACAGACCCCAATAAAAACACCACAATTGAGGAATTAGATGAATAAGTGATGGGATTACAGCATGACCTCCCCATGCTGACAGCCCCAGGGTAGCAGTAGCACCGGCGCACTGGTGACGTCTCCTCCCATTCATCCCCTGCTGTGATTTTCCGTGGATGCTCCTGCTCCTGTAGTAACAACAAAGCGCCGGCACCAGCGTTACACTACAGCGGGCTGACTCCGCTCCCGCGGCTACGATAACAATGCTGTTACTGTAGTAACATTACAGAGCCGGGGTCTCACTGTTCTACCCTTAATTTTATTGTCGTAAGATTAAATTGCAATAATGTTATTGAGCTGCCATTAGTGTAGCCATGGCAACAATAACATTAAGGTAGCGATATCGCATTACAGTGGTCCAACCGTTCCACCACAAATATTTTAATGTAGTAAAACAAAAGAGATTACTGCAGTAACATTAAACTGCAGTGACCTCATTAAACCCCCACCGGCTTTATCACAGCGCTCCTCTGGAAACCGCACGCGGCAGTGAGAGCACCCTACACACATCCTGAGTGCTGCTGTGCCACCCCTTTGGCTGGTAAATCCATGGGGAAGGAAGGGGATGTGCTGCACATCTGGAGAGACACACACAGCTGCAGTCTGTAGGAGTGTCAGGGGGTAGGACGGTCGGGATGGACAGAGATGAGAGATCCTGAATCCAGGTCTAGGAATTTGGGGTTTATTGCAAAGGGCCTGGGTGCAGGGCCCTGCTGGGAGCTGCCAGCCACAGCTCAGAGCAGGACTGAGAGAAGAGAGGGGGAGAGAAGATGAGAGGGTAAGAGAGTAAAAGGGCAAGAGAGTAAGAGCATAAGAGAGCGAGGTTCCTGTTACAATACAATAAATCTTCTTCTGTGCTGAATATTCTAATTCTCACTAACCAATCTAGTACAAGATACAAATCCTACAGCATTTACATACAGCCTGTATGAATCATTACATTACCATACTATGTTACATTTTAAACCCTAAAAACTCCTCTTTGGGCCCCTTCTGCCAAGCTGGCAGGGTCTGCTCTGACCCTTGGGCCTGTCTGCAAGCAGAGGGTGTTGTTCCATCAAAAGGGGATCATCTTCAGCCAGCCACACCATTGTTTTTCAGTTGTTCAGTAACTAAGGTATCTCAAAGCTTGCTTTTATTTCAATATTGCTTATAGTTTCTATATTCTCAAAATCTTTTGCCAGACACTCATATTTATATATGTTTCATCTTCTCCAACCGCAGTCCTCCCTGCCTGGAGAGCTGCCGGCACCGCTGGCCTCCCGGATTCACCCGCTCCGCAGAAGGGATTAGCAGAGTCACTCTTGAATGGCTCTGGGTGAGGCGGGTGACCTCCTCCTGAAAGCCTTTGGAGAGGTTGGGTGAACAGGGCTGCTGGGAGCTCGCGTGCTCAGAAAGGCTCAAAGAGGAGCAGACTCTTGTTTTCTAGAAGAGGGGTGATGCGAGGGTGACCTCCGCAGCTCTGAGGGAGTAGCAGAGAGAGTTCCACCGAGCTCTCCTCGCTGCCACAGCAGTGCACACAGCTGAGCCAGGGAGGATGGAAACAGTGGAGCCACGGAGATGCCAGAGGTGGGAGTGCCCCTCTGATATCTGGAAGGGACCACAAAGGACTCTGTCAGGAACCCAGTGACAAACAGGATGACAGCATTAGCTCTTCACTGGGGACACAAACAGGAATTAGCCACAGCCTGGGTGTACGCGAGAAAGAAAAACAGGAAGGAAATTCAACTGGTCTGTGTGTCCTGTGAATCACTGGATCTTCCTTCTCCTCTGCTCCAGTCTCCTGCCAATTATTTCTCCTTGGGAACAGGATACATCCTCCCATGACTCTGGCAGTGCCTGGCCCCACTTCATCTCTGGGGTGCCAGGAGAGCCTGGAGGGGAATGGCTTGAAATTGAAAAAGTTTGATGTAGAGTAGATATAAGGAAAATGTTTTTTAAAATGAGGCTGGTGGGGTCCTGGCCAAGGTTGCCCAGAGAAGCTGTGGCTGCCCCATCCCTGGAAGTGTCCAAGACCAGGTTGGACAGGGCTTGGAGCAGCCTGGGATAGTGAAAGGTATCCCTGCCATGGCAGGGGATGGAACTAGGGGATCTTTAAAGTCCCTTCCTACCCAAACCATTCTGGGATTCTATTGCTTCCCTTCATCCCAAACTCCCTATTACCAAGTTGCCCACCTTCTAACAATGTTAACTCACTCAACCACTATTCACCTCTCCATCCCTCCTTCTCTTTACACCAGCAGGCTCATCCACAAGCTCCAGGAAGGAGCAGCATGGTGGGACACACCCCCAGTGGGATGCAGCGTGCCTGACTCCCTCCAGCAGCAGCAGGGACATGAAACTGGGGCACCCTGAAGCTGCAGCAAGGGCAGAATATGAGCCCAGAGCAAACTCTTCCACAGTACAGACTCTGGAGTCTCTGTTCCCTCCCTGCTCCCACCCCACGATATAATTGCTAATTAATAATAACGTTTAGCTCTCAGATAGCGCGTTCCATCTTCAAAGACCTCTGTCGACATTAATGAATTAATCCTCATCAACCCCCCTGTGAAGTAGGTGACAACTATTATCTCTGCCTCACAGATGTTAAACTGATTTGCAAAGAGGTCAAGTGACTTTGGGGAGGCTGGAGGGAGCCTGGCCTGGTACGAGGCCACTCCACAGGGGAACATGGACAAGCACACCCCAGAGAAGCAAGGGCTGGGATCCGAGGGTGTGAGGGAGATGGAGAGATGCAGGGGCAGTAATGGATGTGGGACCTGCAGAGATGCTCCCCGAGGGCAGAGCAAAACGAGGATAAAGAGCCAAAAACTAGGCCAGTGTGTGAGAGCGTGTGGGAGACCTTCAGTCCTCCACAACAGCCCTGGTACAAAAGGCAAGGATGCTTTGACAGAGGGACGGTGATTAGCAACAAAAGAGAGCCGGGAAAGGAGCACATCAGTCAAAGGAGCCGAGAGTACAGGTGAAGGGAGGGAGGATTTCCATTTCCTGACGCTGGTTTCCTCCCCTCCACTGCTTTGGGGAGGCTCTCCCAGCTCCCCCATGCCTTTTAGGAGTTATTATCTAAACCTGCTTTTGCTTCTAGAAGGAATAGCTGCTCCCAGGGGGGAAAATGTGTGGACACACCAGTAAATCCATGCCAGAAGCAGGGAGAGCATCTTGCCCAGTGTGAAACTCCAGCCCATGGCCTCAAACCTGACCAGTGTCTGGGCAAATCCCTTTTCCCTTCTGTCACAGACATCTTCTATGAAAAATCCTTTCCTTAGGATTTTTCCTCCTGAGAAGCTGAGAGGCCCCAGGGACAAAATGTAAACAATGGTTATCTGCTGCTGTGGAATGCAACAGGTGCATCTGGGATTGGCCCATGTTGATTGTTTGTAATTAATGGCCAATCACAGCCCAGCTGGCTCGGACACAGAGCCCAAGCCACAAACCTTTGTTATCATTCTTTGCTATTCTATTCTTAGCTAGCCTTCTGATGAAACCTTTTCTTCTACTCTTTTAGTATAGTTTTAATCTAGTATATATTATAAAATAATAAATCAAGCCTTCTGAAACTCAGAGTCAGATCCTCATCTCTTCCCTCATCCTCAGACCCCTCTGAACACAGTCACACCCTCCTTGCTCCCAAACCAGGGATGTGCAATGCAGGCATTGGTGGCACAGGCTCAGCCTCACAGGTAAGGTGATGATGACTACAGGGACTGAGCCTTCCTCCCAGCAAAGACATTTCCCAGGCACCCAGGCAGCAGAACAGCAACAAAAATTTCTCCTTGATGTCCCACGAGTGAAAGGGGCTTGTGGCATCAAAGGAAAATTAATTGGGCAGAGTTTGATGGTTGAAACAAAGCCGGCTGGGGCGCTGCAGGCTTTATCTCACCAGCACAGACCTTGGCAGTGCTGCTCCCTGCACGGAGACAGGTGCCACCAGCACTGCCACCTCTGCCCCCTGCCACCCTGCCACCTGTGTCCACAGCCCCCCGACTCTGCTGAGCAGGTAATTAACTCCCAGACAAAGGCAGGGATTTGAAGATTAACCTGGGCTCGGGAAGGAGTGGGGAAAACTCGTTTACACCAAACAAAAGGGGAGGGGTGATTAGTTTCTCCAGTGACAACAGCAAGAGCCAGATAGGGCCAGGGAAAGTGATAAAGAAGCAGGGAAAGCGCTAATATCCCCCCAGTTGCCTGCTTTTGCCTTTTTTTTTTTCTTCTTCTTTCTTTCTTTTTAAGCACTAAAATTCCACCATTTTCTATCATGCAAATTCGTGTGCCTAAGTGAGATTAAACTCTGGCAGGCTCCGTGCCTCCTTCCCCAAGTCCATTTCCCGCACTGAGATAAGGCCAACTTCCCTTAATGCATCTTACAAGGCAGTGGGAGTGTTTTGCAGGCACGCATTGGAGACGGCTTATTATCAATACAAATAACAGCTTTCCAGATAGCTCCTTCTCCTCCTACCTCGCCTCTCTCCTCTAAACCCTGGAACCCAGAGAATGGCTTAAATAGCTGAAATGTCCTGCAGGGAGAAAGGAGATACTGTGCCTGAGGAGGAGAGGAGAGGAGAGGAGAGGAGAGGAGAGGAGAGGAGAGGAGAGGAGAGGAGAGGAGAGGAGAGGAGAGGAGAGGAGAGGAGAGGAGAGGAGAGGAGAGGAGAGGAGAGGAGAGGAGAGGAGAGGAGAGGAGAGGAGAGAAGAATTTGGAGAGGAGAGGAGAGGAGAATTTGGAGAATGGAGGAGAGAGAGAAGGATGGGGGGAAAGGACAAGAGAAAGAAGGATGGGGAAAAAGGAGAGAGAAGGATGTGGAGAAATGAGGAGAGAGAAAAGGATGTGGGGAGAGGAGGGGAGGTCCAGTAGAAGAAGAATTTGAGAAATCACCACTTAAGCCTATCCATGGGTGCTCAGACACTGCATGTCCTGTCTGACACGTGAACAGTCTCTGTTTCAGTCCATACATTCGAAGAATGAGTTGGTGTTCTTCAGTTTTCAGTCTCGGAGTTGTTTATTATATTTTATCAATAAAATTTTCCTCCTGTCCATCAGAGGTCCGCTCAGCAGGACAGACAGAGGCACTCTGACCGCCCTCAGGGTGGTGTCTCTTTATACTACAAACTATGTATAACACGTTTACAATTACTTTCCAATACACATCACCTATGTTAGACAGTGAACTTCTACTCTAAACCAATCCCAAAGTGCCAACATCACAGCAGAAGATGGAGAACAAGAAGAAGAAGAAGAAAGGCTGGACATGCCCAAGTTGCTCCATCTTGACCCCAAAGCCCCTATTCTAAAAATCCCAAAATCTACTTTTTCACTTAGCGATAAATTTATTATTACACTACTTAAACTTCTGTGGCTTTCAGGTCCTCATACAAAGCTGGTAATTTTCTCCACGGGTCATAATCAAACCCACAGGTGCTCTGGGCTGTGTGCCAGGGTCTCTGAGCCCCCTGGCAGGGGTCCTGGCAACTCTGGACACCCAGAGGGATGCACTGAGTTCTGACACTTTGTCTGGTCTTATGGCAACTCCTCCTAAGAAGGAATGAGCACTGAAGGAGTGGGAGCACCTTCCAGACCCTGCAGATGACAGGGATGCTCCCTGAGCTGCTCATTTTAGCTCTGTCTGTGATCTGGGTGCATTTTGCCCAGGAGAGATCCAGGTGCTGAGAACCTCCCTGTGCCTTTGGCAGCTCTGTTGTTGGCTGACATCAGCTTGGCACCACCAGCCTGACCCCATTTAGAGCAGTCCCCAAAATAGCAGGTCTGAACTTTGGTGCATTCAGTGCCAAGGGTCTGCTGTCTCATTCCTGAGCTCATTTGTCCCACATTAGCACAGAGGCACCGACCTGCTATTCCTGGATCAGCAGCAATCACCTTTTCCCTTTTGTACCAGGATTTCAAGACTGACAAGTGTTTCTGAAAGCCTGGCCAATGAGGAAAAGTGGGAAAAACAGAGCTTGGATGGTTTCAGAAAGAAGGCAGCTAAGGGGCACCAGGATAACAACCTTCCCAAAAGCAAAAGGTTATTACAGAGGACACTGATCAATTGTTCCCCACATCCACTGGGAATAGGCTGAGAAAAACTCCACTTCATTTGCAACAAAGAAGGTTTAAGTTAGATATTAGCTATACATTTTCTAATTAAAAAGGTAGCAAAGCAGTAGAATAGATTGTCTGGGGAGACTGAAGAACCTGCTTTGTTAAAGATTTTCAAGAATAGCTTTCACATGTGCTTGGCAGCGAGGTCTCTGCCTGGTTGAAGGGGGACGGGATAAATTAGCTCTTGAGGTGCCTTTTCCCCACCTATTTTGGGATCTTGGCCATCCAATAGAGCCAGCCTAGAAATAAATGTGCAGCTCACCCCTTGCTGCAGTGTGGGCATCCTCATTTCTGGGTGTTTCTACCTCATTTTCTCCTTGGGGAGATTCCTGACCCTTGTACCCTGATGGAATATCCTTCTCCCACCCCCACCCCTCTCCTGTGTTTTGCTCGCACCTCATTTTCTCCTTGGGGATCATTCCTGACCCTTGTACCCTGATGGAATATCCTTCTCCCACCCCCACCCCTCTGCTGTGTTTTGTTCTCCCCCCTCCCACAGCTCTGCTTCCCTCCATCAGCCCTTGGCCAAAACCACAGATGCCCTCCATCCATGGCTGTTTCCCAGAGACATCCCCTAAACCTGAGGAGGAGGAGGGATGCAGGCATGGGCTCAGAGTGTCTGGGCATGGCTGATATGCACCCATCCTGGGGGAGCAGCAGGCTGAGCCATCCTGGCTGGAACGGGGAGAGCTCCTTGCCCCCCAGCAATCAGTCCCTTTGGACAGCACAGCCTGCCCCGGGGCACGATTTAATTGCATCCTGAGAGGCTGGAGCGCTCCTGCCCCCAGGCCTGGTGCAGCAAGGGGAAGCTCAGGACCTGCTTAGAGCAACCTGCACACCTTCCTCTTCCTGGTTAAATCTGTTTAAAAGGAGACACCCCCTTTCCCACCTCCTTGAATCACCTCTCCTTTCCTATCAAGCTGCAGGAACGGGCAAAATGTGCCAGGGTTGTGTGCTGAGCTTGGCACATCCCTGAAATCTGGTGCTGAGCAACCCTGCTTTCCTAGGAGGGGGAATAAGCACCATTTCCCACAAGCTGAGTGTTGTTTTGGACAGGATTATTCCAGAATACATATTTATAGGGCCCATTTTCCAAGGCAGGAGAGTTAATCCTGGCACCACAGCCCAATTTTCATGGAGGTCATTAAGGCAGGTTTCCCTTTAATTGGACATGATAATTCACTTTCATGTCCTGCTCTGAGAAAGGGCTGGGTGAGCCAAAGAACAGCTTTTCAAATTAGGGGGCTTGCTCTCCAGAGCTGGAATTTCTGAGGATCTTCAGCACATTACAGGACTGAGCCCATCACTGAATCATCCCATACTTAACTGCTGCAAGGAGTTAAGCTCTGACCTTTTCCTGCAATACCCAAATATCTCTTCCTAATGATACAGCAAGACACGGGAGGGCTGGGTCTGGATGTCTGGTGATACAGGAAATTTAGGTCAGGAAACAGGAATCAGAAGAGAATAGATAGAAATTGTCCTGCAGCCCCTCAGCATCTGATAGCGAGTTCAGAACTTGCTGGTGATGGACTTTGGCTTAAGAAATTCAGGCAGGTAATAAGAGATTGCAAGATAAACAGCCAGAACCAGGGCTGGCAATGCATCCTCTTCCCCTCTGTGCTTAATGGAGATGGAGAAAGTCCGGCTCTGGTTAGTCAGCTTGATTGCTTGAAGAGGAAAAGGAAAATGAAAAGGGAGGGAAGAAGAAAAATAAAGGCCCTGAGTCTGGGTTTTTTCCCCACTTCTATTCATTAGGCTGTCAATAGTGCTCAGGCCTGGAATATCGACGGTGGATTAGCTCAACCCGACTCTGTGTACAAGACCAATGCCTTTTTAACCCAGCTTGTTTCCAAATCAATACACCCATCAGCATTCGAAAATTAGCCCGAGACGAGATTCCAATACTCAAGCTGGTGTGTCATGTTAAGAGGGCTCCCGGCCAAATCACAGAAGAAGCAGCATGAATAAAAACAGTTGCTAGCAAGGGATTAGGAATTTTTCATTAATCTTCCCCCAGGCTAAGAGCTCATCAGGCTCCTGTGTGTCCCTCCACGAGGCTCCCCCTTGTCCAGCTCTTGCCCTGCCACATGGGCACAGGATCAATCTTCCATGAATGTCCATCTGCTTGGCCATCTTATGTGGCCACACCTGTCTGTCTCCTCTCAAGAAGTCGTTTGTGCTCACACACTTGCTGAAGAGCACATGTAGGCATCCACTGAGCCACCAAAAGTGCTCCAGCACCCTGTGCTGGTCTTTCTCCTCCTCTTCCTCCTCCAAAAGTATGGAATTTCAACACACAAACACATATTGTTGCTAGGCATACACACACTCCCACAAAGCACACAAATCTGTCAGCTCTCTCTTTTTCCCCAACACAAGTTTTACTTCAAGCACTGCCTCCAGCTTGGAAAACAAAAAAACATCAAAAACCAACAACAACAACAAACAGCACTGCGGGTCTGCCAGTGACTGTGTTAGGAGGCAGAGCTGCCTATAGCAGAGCCCTGGGATTATGTCAGCAAAGATGGATAAAACCAAGCCTGACAGAATTCAAGAAGCATTTGGAGAACACCCTCAGAGATATGGTGACTCTTGGGTATAGTGCTGTGCAGGGCCAGGAGTGGACTCCATGATCCTTGTGGATCCTTGTGGGTCCAGAGAACTCAGCAGGTTCTATGATTCTGTGAAAGTCATTACCCAGCTTGGGACAATCCAAGCTTGTGGATCAGACTCTACTTCTGCACCAAGCTGTGTTGAATGCTCAGCATAGGAGCAATGGGATGAGAAAACACCAAGGCAAAAGGAACAGAAAGCAAAGTCCCAAGCCCTCCACAAGAAAACTCCCTTTTCTTACCTTGCACGATGAGATGGACACGCGATGTCTTGGGGTGATTGTCTGTCTGCACAGAGCAGGTGTAGGGGCCCTCATCGTACACATCCACATCCTGGATCAGGATGCTGTACTGGGTTTTGGTGTTGGCCAGGAGCACCACCCGAGGGTCCAAGCACCACTTGTCATTGCCGGCATAGAGGATGCTGCTGCGGTTCAGCCAGGCCACCCGGGTCACCCGGTTGTCCACGGAGCACCTGGGGAGAGGCACAGAGGTGACCCATCTGTGTGCTGCTCCTGGGCGCTCTCCCTCCCTCCCCTCCAGCCCTCCTGGTCCTCCTGGCACTATTTTTAGCTTTGCTGTCAGCAGCACTTTCAGAGACCAAGAGCATTCAGTGTCCAAAAGGGACAAGGTCAGAGCTTTTCCTGCGGTGCTCAGGGCACCAATATCCATCTAAACCAGCAGCTCCAGAGATTTGACCAACAGCTTCACAGAGTTTTCAGATGCAGGGAAGTCAGAGCCACCCAATACCAGCCTTTCACTCCTCCATTCCAATTTATTCTTTTGCAAACTCCCAGACAAACAGAGCTGAGCCCAAGCCTCCATCACGAGTCCACACTTTTTTGGGGGGGGGCAGGTTGTTACTTCCTGCCCAAATCCATCACCTGTCATTCTCTCTGCAGACCTTCACATCCCTGCAGCCACACAAAGAGATGCAAAGTGATGCTGGGAAAGCTTGTGCTGCTTGACAAAGGAGCAAGGAAAATTTATCTTTGGAGAAAGCCATCTTTGACACACACCTCTAAAGAGAAACCTTGAACATCTGACCATTTGTCCCCTCTGTCAACTTTTCCTTCCATACCCATCACCTGCTCCACTGCACCTCCCTCACTTGTGAGCTGAGCATTTCACTTATCCAGGGATGTTTTGGAAGTAGAAATCCTCTATATTCAGCCTCAATAAGCACCTGAGTTCCCTCCAGAGACAACACAGTACAAACCTAGAAATTATTTTGATCCTGAAGGAGATTACTTTCCTGTCAACATTAGATGGGATCCGTCTTGCTCCTCCCAAAAGTCTCTGCCAGCCCTGCAACCCCCCATCCCCATGTCCTCAAGTCAGGTTTGAGTCCTCAAAGCATCAAGAAGTTCTCTAAGCAGCAGAAACCTGCAGCCCCCACAGCCAGCTAAACCCCTGCTTCTGCCTGAGAAATTTTGGGATTACGGAACCATTGGGATTTGGCCACACTTTGCTGGATGCTGGCCCCATAACATAATGTCCCTTCATAGAATCACTCAGCCTCAGATCCACTGTTTATATTCTCCCCCAAACTACTTCATTACTTGTGCAGTGGCTGGGATGAAAATTAACTTCAGAGGCACTGAGAGGGAGCCCAGCAGCTTCTGGGATGTCTCACTCAGGTTGACTTCAAGGAATGTGAGGGACTTAATGGGCTCCACGTGCCAGACTGCACTGACAGGGCAGCTAATGGCAAGGATGCTGTATCTGTGGCATGTGGACTTGTCTTGGACACTTTAGGGAGTGTGTCCTTTCTCTGGGTGAGCTGTCTCCTTACTGGGGGTCCTTATAGCCCCCTTTGGGTGGGGATGTACAGTTTCTGCACAGTAACAAGTGATAGAACAAGATGCAATGGCCTCAAGTTGCACCAGGCAAGGTTTAGATTGAATATTAGGGAATATTTCTTCACTGAAAGGGTGGTCAAGCCCAGGGCTGTGCTGAAGTCACTGGAGGGATCTAGAAGTCCCATAGATGTGGCACTTGGGGACATGGATTCGTGGAGGACCTGGCAGTACAGGGGAATGGTTGGACTGATCTTAGAGGCTTTTCCAACCTTAATGACCCTGTGATGGAAGGCTTCTCTTCCTGTGTCCATTACTGATGCCAGGGAAGACACAGGAACCCACCTGGGGACAAGCTGTCTCATCTCATTCAGCCTCTTTTTGGAACCTCTTTGGCCCCAGCGATTACAGGAGAAGCCAAAATAACCCACCCAGCCTCAACACACAAATTTTTGGGATTGGGGGTGACAGGAAACGTGCATAAGATGTTTTGTCTGCAGCACAGGACACCCCTGAGTTGCCAGTACCCAACTCCTGCTCCATCCTCCCTCCCTGGTGTGAAAAACAGCCAATAAATTAAACCATTTTACTACTGTTCCATAATGATATTACGATAATAATAAATTAAATGTGAACAGATTTTTATGATCTACATTTAAAAAAAGCAATAGATTCAGTCTGGGCTGAACACCAAGAACTTGGCTCTTGCTCTCAGCTGCATTACAGCTTGAGTGAAAGGCCTGAGAGTTTAGCTGCACAAGTTGAATCAAACTGGAGATTTCTTCCCAGAGGATGGGTTTAGTATATTGAACTCCAAATCTCAGCTCTGCTGGTAGCTCAGACCTATGGGGCACGAATAAAATGAAGTGGTTATTTGGTGTTTGGCTCTGGTACCATGAAATAGGCTCCTGTGGTGGTGGTTCTGCACAAACACAGGGGTGTCCAGGACTGGGTGATGAGAAACCAGACATGACTTGAATTTCTCACCCAATCCCCTCTGCAGACATTACCTTGAGGAACTGTAAGCAGGCAGAACTAAAAATATATATTTCCCCTCTCCTCCTCCACGCCAGTATCCTTTATGAAATGCATCAGCTTGGAGATCCTTGGATAATAATGGAGCCAGACAGTGTGCAATCCAAGCATTCCCTCTATCACATGGGCATTTAAGTGCTTTTGAAAAGCAACGGGGCTCAGGTAACGCATGAGGCAACAGTGAAATAAGTGCTGTCGCCCTTCACAGCACGCGGGCACAATCTCTCCTTATCATCCAGACACGCTTCCCTGTCCCTGGGATCGGCAAGCTTCAAGCTGGTACTTTGTATTCTTCCCTGCCTCTTAAAGCTCCTGAGCCTACATATATATATATATATATATATATATATATATATATATATATATATATATATATAACAAAACACAGCACGGCTCCTGGGAAAGAGGTGCTTTGACCTCTGGATGCACTGGGCTATTTAGGGATTGGCAGTTGTGCTCCTTCCTGAGCTGCTTCCAAGCACTCTGCTCCTCCTGCTCTTCCAGCCTCTCCTGCTCCTCAAGCCCCTCCTGCCCCTCCTATTCCTCCTGCCCCTCCAGCCCTTCCTGCCCCTCCAACCCCTGCAGCCCCTCCTACCCCTCCTCTTCCTCCAATCCCTCCAGCCCCTCCTTCTCCTCCAGCCCCTCCTGCCCCTCCAGCTTCTCCAGCCCGTCCTGCTCCTCCAACCCCTGCAGCCCCTCCTGCCCCTCCAGCCCTTCCTGCCCCTCCAGCTTCTCCTGCCTCTCCAGCCCCTTCTGCTCCCCCAGCCCCTCCTGTTCCTCCTGCCTTTCCAGCCCCTCCTGCTCCTCCATCCCCTCCAGCCCCTCCAGCCCCTTCCTTCTCCTCCTCCTCCTCCTCGCACAAGCACCGGTCAGGGTCGCCGTGGCCGAGGCTCATCACAGCGACCCGATGCTCTTCCAGCCCCTCCATCTGCTCCTCGTTCCCTCCTCCAGCAGCTCCTGTCTCCAGCAGCCCGGTGCAGGGATGGAAGCCTCCTCTCCCACACGTGGGCAGCCGAGCAGAAACCCTTTGGCTTTGGCCAGCAAGCCACGCTCCAGGCACAGGTGGAGAGCAAAGCCACCGCCGAGCCCGCAGCCTCCCATCCTTCCACCCTGCTCCTGGCAAAGTGCAAAGCCCTGGGATGCCTCCTCCACCTCGCTGGAAGCTCTCACTTTCCCTCTCAGCCCAGGATGTGCCAGGGAAGGAGGGGAGGGAGAGGTCCTTGGGGTGCCGGAAAGCACTGCTTGCCTCCAAAAAGATGATCTAAAAACAATTAAGCACAGATGAGGTAATTTTCTCTCTCAAGATCCTTAATCCTTGTTCCACTCCTGCTCAGACAGCAAGGACTTCTCCTGCAGGAAGATGAAAAACTGCTGTGTGCGAGCACAAGGTGGAGATGATGCTGCTCTGGATTCTGCTGCCTCCCTCTGCTGTTTCCTTCCCAATGAACCCGGAGTCTCAAGCCTTGGGGTTTCTCCTCTGGGAGAGGGGAGCACTGCCTAACTCATCACTGCTACAGCATCCTGGGCCAGGCAGGGATGGTTTATAGAGAGATGAAGTTCCTCATGCTGCACCAGCCCCTCTGCTCCCTGAGGACTCTGAGAGCACCTCAAAATGACCACAAATTGGGGCATTTTAGACATTTACATGCACTGAGTAAAGGTGAGAGCTGTGAATCTCCGTCCTCCTCACCTGTCCCAACCCACCTGCCCTCCCAAATTAATGATGTGTGGTGGGTGCAAAGGAATGATGTCACCCTGTTTTTTTAAGATTTTCTAAGCCTTCTGATGTTGACATTCTTGTAGCGAACTTTCTCACACACTTTCTCTAAATAACTCATTGTTCTGCATTCCTTTATGGAGGAGGAGAAAGTTGATGGACTGTTGGTCTGTCCAGTGTCATTGGAGAGGTGGCGCTGTCACCCTCCAATCTGCTGTCACTTTTGGAAAACTATAAATGTTGGAGTCAGAAAATAAACTTCCCTTTTTTCTTCACCTTGAGAACAGCGGTGTGCGCTTGTGTTTTTTCATGTCCTATAGCGACAGCATACAGGGTGGAGCTGCCCTTTCCAGATCTGTCAACATCTCCCACAGCCAAAATTTCCAGGCTTTGTTATCCACCCTGTTCTATCAAGTTGGTCCATTGGGGACTGACCACTTTCTCCCAAACTGGTATTCCCAAACATTTCCATAGCCTGAGGGTTCAGCTCATGCATCCACAGGGCCCCACAGGTGCAGCCAACAGCCCACCTGGCTGTAGGGACAGCACTCAAACACAAATTAGAAGAGGGAAAGCAACAGCACAAGGATTCTACCAGCGAGCACACAGACGGCTGAAAATGCCAACAAAGCCATCAGTGGGGACAAAACAGCCTCGTAAACAAGTACCAGGAATAAACAATCAGCAGGGTGCTGAGGCTGAGTTCCCTGACCACTGATCCCACCCGTGCTGCGTCCCCAGCACCTCCCTGCGACTCCAGAGCAGCCACAGATGGCACGCACCAGCAGTGACGTGCCCTCCTGAATTTCTCTCTTTGCTTTCTCGAGTTTGCACACAAAAAAATGACATGAGAGGAGGTGGGCAGGCAGTGGGGGGAAGGAGGTTTTTAATTACTGAAGTGTAGTAATTGGCACACAACACTTTTTTTGTTGCCTCTTATGCAGATTGCTGGTGTTCCAGAGGGCTGGGCTGGAGAGCACAGATTGTCTCAACCCAGCAGGACACACAAGAAATGAATAATGTTAATTAGAACTGAAAAGAGCTCAGCAAAATTACCAACCTGATTGCTGCTTTCATTGCAATTATCAAGGTACAAGCTCCATCATGGGGAGGCAGAACGGGGCTAAGCCTGGCTCACCCCATCAAATGTGGAGGCCCAGCCTGGGCTGTGACCAAACTGACCCTCCCCCGGCTCAATTCTCCTTCCACCACCCCCTAATATTCATGGCATGCCCACCCTAGAGAAACCACCTTCCTAAATCCTGGCCACTTGGTGGAATTTCACAATGGCATTGACCTGAAATCTTTAGGTTGGAAAAAACCTTTAAGACCATTGAGTCCAAGCATTAACCCAGCACTGCCAAGCCCACCCCTAAGCCATGTCCCCAAGTGCCACATCCACCATCAAGCATCCCCAGATGTCTTTTCATTTTCTTCCCAGTCCAACTCAGCCACTCCCACACACTTCCAGATTTTTAATCAATCCCATACCAGCAACGTTTTGTCTGCTATGAGATAAACCAAGCTGGAGATTGGGAATAAATTTAGGGTTTATCTTAAAATTGGGTGCAAATCCTCCCACTGAGGCTGGGTAAGATGACAGGATGCTCTGGGCCTGCCTTGTTCCCAGTTTCTCATATCCCAGACATCACCTTCCAGCCTCTGCACTGCCAGCCAAGCTATAAATGATCAACTAAACCAGCCCGCCGCCCGAGGCAGAGCTCCACATCTTCAGATTTATTTCTGTGATTATCACATTTTATTGTTATTTATTAGGATTAATTAAAGGCCGCGCTGTGAACAACTCAATCCCAGTCAGGCACAGTCTCACAGACTTTCCTATGATGTTTAGGAGAGAATTTTGGCCATCAATTCCTGGGCACAGGGAAAGCTGGGGCCAGATTGTGCCATGCTCCCTGGGACAGGCACTGCCCACAATCCTGCAAGGCTGGCATGCCCATGCCATGGACAGCCTGAGGTGTGGCTATCACACAGAACATGGTCTGGAAGCTTTTTAACTAATAAATATCGAGCCAAATCTCTCATTGTCACAACCCAGTCTGGTTTCGCTCTCTCTGCTGCATTGGGCTAAGTCACGCACCAGCAATTTCTCCCAGTCCAGCCCTTCTCCAGCAGGATTTACAGCATCCTCCCTTTCTGTGCACACCCAGCCTGTGTTTGCTCACACAGCCTCCCTGCAGTGCTGTCTGCTCACATCCACAGGGCTGGCCAGTGCTGCCCTGCACACCAACCCCACACAGCACACACTGAGAGCACCCACACACGTGGGGAACGGCGTGTGCTCCCCCAGCAATAATCCCATTCTGCTGAAATAGGGACACCCAGCTCAGGCCATGGAGATTGGATGGTAAGGCTGGATGTGCTAGTCACAGGCAAGGAGCAGGAGACATTCACAGTGAACTGTTAGATTAAAATATCTGTAGGTTTGGTACTGCTGAAAGCCCCCAGTGCTCGGTCAGGGACTCTAATGGGGGCTGGAGGCTGAGCCCTGCTGGGGTGAGTGGCTGTGATCAGGTTCTTGGCATTCCTTTCCTCACCTGCTCCCCAGGACCAGCCCAGTCATCCTGGCCCTCACTGTGAGTTTGGCTGGAGGGCATCCCTGGAGCTCCCACTGATGTGACACCACCAAAGACACAGCCCGAGGAGCTTTTCACAGCAGAGTGGCTCACGGTGCTCTTCCCTGCATGGGCAGCCTTGTTCCTGCCAGGCAGGAGCTGACCCAATGATTAACTCAGCAGTGGGGTCTGCCAGGAAAGGGGGGTCCCTGCTGGGGTTGGCGCCTTCCTTCTGTGCCCTCTGCAGCAGCCAGAGCCTCTCCAAAGGCTGCAGGGTGAGGAGGCACCCTTGGATCAGTGCCCCTTCAAAATAACATTGAGCTGGTCAAAAAGAATGCTCAGAAGTGGAAAATAAAACCCCTTTGTGTTTCCCCCTCTCTTCCCTGCCCAGACAGCTCCATGTTGGTTGTTGCAGAGGGGTTCAGGGCCCTGGACTGTGAGGTCCTGCATTTCCCACTGGCCCATGCAAGTTCCTGCCCTTCATTCCTGCCCTCTGCAAGGCTTTAAAGATATCTGGCACCTCCTTGCCAGGGAGTGTGAGTTAACTCATGTTTATAAAGTACCTGATCTCCTCAATTGAAAGTTTATACATGCAAATGATTCACACTAATTACATTAATAATAATACTGGGCTCAAAAAGATCCGCCTTGGTTCACTGCCCGGGATTTGCAGAACTGCAAACAACTCCCAGTGCGCTGCCTTAGACACGGCTATTGGCACATGCCAAGGAAACAGGAGGAAACCGGACTGGGAAGGGAAGAAGAGCTGCAAAAAGAGCTGGAGCTCCTGCTGACTGAGCATCAGGCAGGGTGGGGAGCAGGCACGGATCCTGTGAACACCTCTTTGTGCATCCTGCTGTCCTCAGATTCTGTGAGCACCTCTGTGTGCATCCTGCAGTCCTGGGATTCTGTGAGCACCTGTGTGTGCATCCTGTGAGCACCTTTGTGTGCATCCTGCAGTGTTGGGATCCTGTGAGCACCTCTGTGTGCATCCTGCAGTGTTGGGATCCTGTGAGCACCTCTGTGTGCATCCTGCTGTCCTCAGATTCTGTGAGCACCTCTGTGTGCACCCTGCAGTGCTGGGATCCTGTGTGCACCTGTGTGTGCATCCTGTGAACACCTCTGTGTGCATCCTGCAGTGCTGGGAGAGCCCTGTGCCGGCCCCAGGGCTGCTGCAGAGCGGGCAGATCGCGATGCAGCCGGCAGGGATGGCTCGTCTGGAAAAGTCTTTATCTCTCTGCAATGCAGCAGTGCACCAGCACCTTTCCAAGTCCCGTGCTCGGCTCATCCAGCCTTTCTATTTATCCTCCTATTGTCTCTGCTAACAACAGGGCTCTGCATATCTATAGCATCTTCCATCTCAGCATCTCGGAGCATGCCACAAAACATCAATGAGGGCAGCAGGCATGGCAGGAAGTCCCTAACCCAGGCTGTGGCTGGCTCCCTGGGGCACCACTGGAGTGTGTTCCTGGCCAATCTGCCTGGGTGCCCTCCAGAAGTGCTAATGGCACCAGACACAGGGTGACACCAGCACCAAAAAGCCTGTGGGCAGCTGTGGGGGGACACAAATGACATGGGCACTGTCAGGACCCAGGACATCCCTCTGGCTGCTCAGGATGGCCAGGACCCCTGCCAGGGGTCTCAGAGACCCTGGCACAGAGCCCAAAATGCCCCTGTGGTTTCGATTATGACCCATGGAGCAAATTACCAACCTTATATGAAAATCAGCAAGCCACAACAGTTTAGGTAGAATAATAGTGAAGTTATCACAGGGTGGAAAAGTAGATTTTGGGGGTTTTAGAATGGGGGTTCAGGAGGCAGGATGGAGGGATCTGGGCGTGTCCAGCCTTTCTTCTTCTTCTTCTTCTTCTTCTTGGCCTCCATCTTCTGCTGTGATGGTGGCACTTTTAGATTGGTTTAGAGTAGAAGCTCACTGTCTAACACAGGTGATAGGTATTGGAAAGTAATTGTAAACATTGTACCGGTAGTTTTTAGTATAAAGACATAACAGTGCCCTGGGGGCAGGCAGAGTGCCTGGAACTGTCCTGCTGGATGGACCTTGGCAGGGCAGGAGAAAATTTTTTATAGATAAGAAACAATAAACAACCTTGAGAATGAGAACTGAAGAGCTCTGACTCCTTCTTCAAGCGCTGGGCTGGGAAAAGAGACTTTCCAACTTTTCTCAGGGTCATTCTGACCAGCTAGAGATCCCGACAGGGTACCACCAGGGAAGCCATTGGAGGGATCCTGTGCTGAGCTGTGGGACAGTTATTCCTCAGGATTTTCTCCTTTTTCTGCATTCCCAAAGCCCAAGTAATGAACAGGAGCCTCCTGGATGCCAGCAGGCAAAGCCACCCCTCCCCTGGCAGTCTTCCAGGGTTGCCTACAGAAGGATCCTCACTCCATCAGCCCAGCCCAGGACCAAGCTCTGGCAGCTTCAAAAAGAGGTGTGGAAAATGCCACGGGAAGAAAATAACTCCCTGATGATCTCATCCTCTCCTCTCAAACATTACAGAGCAGTGTAAACCCTTGCAAACAAGGTCTCCTCATCTGAGGAGGTGCAGAGAAATTATTTTCTCTCTCTGACTCGAAAAGAACAGGGATCTCTCTCCTTGCTCTGGGCTTCTGTCTAGAAAAAATGCTCTTTACCACCTACTAGTCCGGGGCTGAGCCACTCAAATCACCCCAACTCCCCATCCTTCAGCCCCCCCAGCAGCTCCAGCTCTCTTCCTGCACGCTGCACTGCCAGCAGCCAGTGAAGAGAAGTTGTTTTCTCTCTCTGCCTCCAAAAGAACAGGGATCTCTCTCCTTGCTCTGCGCTTCTCTCTAGAAAAAACGCTCTTTATCACCTACTAGTCCTGGGCTGAGTCCCTCAACTCACCCCAACTCCCCATCCTCCAGCCCCCCAGCAGCTCCAGCTCTCCTCCCGCACGCTGCACTGCCTGAACAGCGCTGAACTCGCCCAATTACGAGCTGTGCCCCGGAATAAATCCCGGTTCTGCTTTGCCGAGTGACACTAATGGCCCTGGAATAAAGCGATGCCATCCACCCCAACGGGCTGCAAAGGAGCGCGTTTAACTGCGCACGCAGGCAAGGCACTGCTGAGCTTAACTGCACTGAAAATGCATTCCAAAGGAAGCGATGCACTTAACTTATCACAAGTGGGAAATTATCACTGAAGTGGCTTTTCCTTAGAAGTTGAGGCACAAAACAGGAGCGGTGAGGGGTGAACGCTTTCTGCCAGGGCTGCAGAGAGGGATGGAGGAGGGAACGGGAGGCTGCTGAAGGATGCTGCGAGTCCGGGGGCTCTGTGAGGAGGAGCAGGGGGTGAGAGGAGCTGCAAACAGAGGGCTGCAGGGCACTGGTGGGGATAACACAGGAAACCTGCCCAGGGAAGGCTACAAGATCAGGAATCAGGTTTTCAAGGCACTGGCAGAGCTGCTCTGGGGAGCTTGCACTGTCACTGCCTTCTGCTGACCAGCTGGGTCTAGATATGATCATGGAAAGGTTTGGGCTGGAGAGAACCTTAAAGAATATCCTGTTCTATCCCTGCCATGGGCTGGGACACCTTCCACTATCCCAGGTTCTCATCCAACCTGACCTTGGGCATTTCCACGGATGGGGCAGCCACAACTTCATGCAGCAAAAATATGCTGCTATTGTACATATATATACACCATGTCTATATATATCCATCTACCTATTAACTATCTATATATTCTCCATCTATATATATTATATCTATATATACCATGCCACCTCTATAATTCTGGCCTTGGACACTTCCAGGGATGGGGCAGCCACGACTTCATGTAGCAAAAATATGCTGCTATTGTACATATATATACCATATCTATCTATCTATCTATCTATCTATCATCTATCTATCTATCTATCCATCTATCTATTCTTTATCTATATATTCTCTATCTATATATTCTGTATCTATATATTCTCTATCTATATATTCTCTATCTATATATACTATATCTATATATGCCATGCCATCTCTATAATTCTAGCCTGGGAATAATTGCAGGTTACCACACCACCTTCCTACACCAGCTCTCCCTCATGCTCCTAATTGCATCTTCACCACGAGCTCGTCATGCTTCTGCTGCCAGGTGGGGAGAGATGGGGAGAGACAGAACAAGGACAAGTAGCAAATCCTTAAAATTAAAATAGAGGTGGTCCCAGCAACTCAAGGCTGAGTAGGAGGAGTGGGGCATCCCAAGCCTTTGGAGATGAATCCTGACACCTTGCAGCGCTGTGCTGCGTCACAGGGTGATTCTTCCTTGGCAGAAGAGCACAAACAGCTGAGAGAAAAAGCTAAACTGTGCCTCTTGCCCTGACATCCCTCCTCAGAGAACGCAGCTCCCTAGCAAGAACCTGCACAGCTTCTCACAGACACATAAACCCCACCACAGAGCCAGATCTTCTCCCACTGCCTAACCAGGAGGTGGTTTGCTACATAAACAAAGTTCAAGTGCTCCTCTCATGACTCCCATGTGACTCATCACAATGGGGTGGGGACTTGTGCCTGACAGAAGAGCCTGGAGAGGCATTGACAGCAAGGCAAGTGGGGAACCAGAGGGAATGGAAGAGGAGCAGGAGGGATGTCAAGGAAGGAAACACGATGGAGCCAAAGCAATGGGACCTTCTCCAGCCATGCCATGGTACCAAAGCCCTCTCCTCATTTGTAAAATAGCACTAATGAGACCAGAAATAAAAGAGGGAGGGAGGGAAAGGACCCTTCCCAGTAAAGACACCCCCCATCCTTCCCTCTCCCCTTGAGGACATCATCCTTAAAATATATTTCATTTCGCAGCTGCATTATGGTACCACAAAATCCTGAGAATCCAATTTAAGAACAGATTACCTCCTCACTTACTTCATTTGAAGCAATTACATGTTAATTTTCATTGAGACCAGCCTAATGCATACCAATCTGATGCTGCAATCTCATTTGAATACTTGAGGGAAAGCTAGTTGGGCTCTGGGCTCTGGAGGCTCATATTTAAAGGGCCACTTCACATTTCCTTTCCCTTTTCCCCTGGTTGTTTACGTTCTCATCACACTTGTGGTGCTCCCTCCCTCCCTTCGGGGCGTTCCCAGCAGCTGCTGAGAGAAAATAAAAATGCCCAATGAGTGTTGCAGTGATGCTGCTGTGTCCATCAGCAGTGCAACCCCCAAGGCAGCACCTTCTCCAAACCAAGACTGAACATCACACACGTTCTTCTCCATCAGTGAGTATCAACCACGTTCTTCTCCATCACTGAGTAACATCCCAGCATCATAGTGCTCGTCTCAGCAAAGAGACTCCTCCTCCCTCTCTTCCTCCTCCTCCTCCTCCTCCTCCCAGGCAGGAACAGGCTCCACCACCACGTTTCTGGCCGATGGTTATCTCCAGCTCCCTCACACTCACTCAGTCTCTCCTATCTCTGCAGAGCTGCAGTATCGATCGTGTCTCGGACACCAAGCTTTGAGTAATTAATAATGCCAGGAGAGTGTGGATCCTGCTCTGGGTGAGGCGGGGAGGCAGCTGCCCCCGGCTGGCTGCACGCATCCCGGTGATAAGCATTCATGTTGGAGGCTGCACCTTAATTAGATTTTTCAGATTGCAGAAGCCCTGAGACACTTGTGCAGACACCATATAAATGTATATTGCATTGTACTGTAATTAATCCAAGGTGATGGAGCAGGAGCCAGGGATTCACAGTGAGACAATCAGCCTCAAAACTTCAGCACATCATGGGGCTCAAGCCCACCCTGTGGCCCAAACCAAGAAATCTCCCTCTTCACTCACCAGAGACACATTGAACAACAGGAACACCACAGAAGCCAAAGGTTTCCTGGTGCCTCCTCCCCAGACAAGGTTTTCACCATTATATGTACATCTTCCCTTCCACACAAGCAGTTTAACAGCCAGAAAGACAACAAAAAGCACCAAAGACAAGCAGAGATTAATTGCAGCTCCTCCTCCCCAAAAGAAATAATCGATTGCATCAGGCAGGTGCCTGTGCTGTCCCTGAAAGCACGTGGATGTCACAGCCACGGGCTCCAGACATTTGTATTCCACATCAGACAGCCAGGATGCTCCATGAGCACTGAGGGAACTGATGGGGTGAGAGAGTTTTGTTGGAGAAAATCTTTGGAAAAGGAGTTTGGGCTCAGGATAACCCAGGGAAGGTGCAGGAGGAGATGAAGTGACAGATGAAACATTGCTCTTTGAAACATCACTCAACCTCCTAAAGCCTCCTGTGCCTGTGCAAGTCACCTGCCTGGAGCAGGGGGGAGCTTTTGCTTGCTGGGAGCTGTGGGACATTTTCCTGGCTGTTATGAGCTTCCCTAGACAACAGAGATGCACAATCCAGGCTTGGATAGCTCAGGGCTGGTCCCTGTTCCTACTCTGCCTGCAGCAGAGATGCTCTGCTGACCTTGGATACACCCAAACCCCGAGCTGAGCTGGGTTTGCACCAACCCACTTCATCCCAACACTGCTCCCTCCGTCCTGGGGCAGCCAAGGGGTTCCACATGCATTTGGAAACTCCTATAATTTCTATTAATGCAATCAAACTGCTGCTGAGCCTTTGCCTGCAGGAAACAACCACCAGCACACTGGACCCTTTATGCAGAACCACTGGGCTGGATGGGACCCCTGGGGAATGTCCTGGCTGCTCCAAGCCCCACTGTGGCTCATTCAGAGGGTCCCAGGACATGATAGCTCAGCCTCCACTGTGCCCACAGGGTAAAAAGCCCTTTGGGGAGGGAGGGAGCTGAGCCTGGAGTTGCTCTGCCCACAGCACCTGTGGGTTTGGGAAGGGTGGAATGAGTTTGCAGGGCCCCACGGCGAGTGGTGAGAAACCAAATAATCAGGATTCAGGGGAGGAAAGGCAGTTACCTGGGCAACAGAGAGCTGCTAATCCATCTGCCACCCCGCAGGACTGCCCAGCTGCTCCTCCACTGCCGGGGAGCCCCCAGCCCACACTGCAGCTCCACGGCCTCATGGGGGTTATCCCAACCCAATTCCAGGGTGGTGGGAACCCAGAGGTGACCCCACACTCAGCCCTGTCCCGATGCAGCCCCTCCCCAGCCACAGCAGCTCTCAGCAGAGCCAGCAGCTCTCACTGCCCACCCCCACAGCCCGAATGATGGTGGCCATCCCCAAGACACAGAAGGAGCTGATGTCCCACAGCTCTGTCCTGCCCTGGGTACCACCCCTTCCCAAGGGACTGGCCATGCTTTTCCCCTGCGCCATCTCCCATCACACCCAAAAGCTCCTCTGCAGTGAGCAAGGAAGGAGATGGCTCTGCTGGCAGACATGGATGCAGGTGCCAAGGTGACACAAGGACACAGGGGATGCCAGCACCCCACCACGATGTCACTCTCCTGTCCCATGCACATTCCCACCCTCTGTAGTGACATGGGGCCCGCAGCAGCCTCTGCTCCCCATCCAGCTGCTTTGGCAGGTGGAGAAGCACCAGCACTCCAGCTAAAACAACAGCTTTGGTGGCTTGGGGATAGGATTTCAAAGCACATAGAGAAACTTTGCCTGTTTCCTACTGATCCAACTCAGTCCCTGTACAAGGCTTTGAAAACATGTCCTTTATAGTTTTCCATTTTGATGTCACATCTGTAAGAATATATGGTGGGGCTTTTTTTCCTTCTTCTTCCCCTCTTCTTCTTAAGAGGAGATATCCCACTTTGAACTCTAATTTTTATTTATTTTCATTTCACTAGAAAAGGACTGATTCCCCACTGAGCAGGGACGGAGGAAGAGAAAAGGGGGTGGGCAGGAAGCCTTCAAAAAGTGCCCAGATTTAATTTTTTATCAGAGGAATGGAAAGAGAAATTTGTTGATGATCAAACAGATTCAAGTACTTTAAAAGAAAGCGACCGCCGGTAAATGGAAACTAGTTAAGGAATTACATGAAAGACACGGGAGACACTCGAGAAGCAGAAGAAAGGCTGCAACCAAGTGGAAAACCAAACCCATCTGTCCCAAAGCACTGGAGCAGTGATGAGAAGGAGGTGAAGTGTTTGCTGTGCAGCAGCACAGATGATGGCAGAGCTGGAGGTTTGCAGAGCTCTGAGCCGGCCCCAGTGCCAGGAACCAGCACCCAGCCAGGGTTTTACCTGCCTGCCTCCCTGCACGGCTAAAACAAGTGGAGGCAGGCAAATAAAGGGCTGCATCACTCTGAAAAACAGCACCCCGGGGGCTCTGTGTTTTGCTTTTCCTCCTCGGCACATTCCAGCTCGAGTGCGCTCGCTTTATAAATTCGGAGGGAGTGGGATTGTTTGGGTTGGGTTTTTCCTCCCTTTGCTTTGGTTTTAATCCAACGGCAGCACTTGAACACTCTGGCTGGGAGCTGAGAAGTCAGCAGAGCTGGGCAATGGGATGTGGACAGAGTGATTCAGGGAAGAGGGAGGCAAGCAGAGGAGGAGGAGGAGGAGGTGAGACCATGGCCGCAGCAAGCTGGCCTGCAGAAGTCAAAGACAGACAGGGCTTGAGAGAAGGAGCCGGATCCATCCTGTGAAAAATGCCTATTTTATGATTGGCTTTTTGCAAATATTCAAATGAATATTATACGTCTTGTGTTAGAAAGTGATGCTGTATTAATTTTCTTAAGTAGTGTGTTAAATATAGTTTTAGGTTATAACATAATGTTAAAATAGAAACTATGCTGTGTAAGATACTTTTTTTTTTAAAGAAAGGACTCGCACTGAGATAGCAACCACAGGACACCTGAATCTTTCAGAGAAAAAGAATTTTCTGCTCTCTTATTAGGAAAAACGAGCTTCTTCCTGCTCGCTCAGCCCTGAAGATGCTGTCAGGATTCAGAGGAAGAAGCTGACACTGCCCAGACAGAATCCTGTGTTTGAATAGAATTTATGCATCATGTATGAGGTGTATGAATATGCAACAGGCTGTTGTTTTTAAGGGTTAATCCTCTGTTAATGTGGGTCCTTTTTTGGGCTTATGCTGCCCAGAAAGAGGCATCCAGACTGTCCATAACTCTTTGTTTTTATTGTCTCATATTGTCCTAATCCATATTGTCCAAATTATTATTACTCTAACTATATTACTATTTTTATTACCATTAAACTTTGAAAATTTTAAAAACAAGCGACTGACGTTCTTCACCCATCCCAACCCTAACAAGCCTTGCCGAAGCCCTGAAGAGGCCAGATCCTATTGCTTCCTGAACTGTGACCCGCCTGGCTTAGCTCAGAAATCTTTTAAATAGGAAAACAGAGCCGGCATTTGCTTTCATGCAGAGTCAGTGGTGAGCAAAGCCCAAGGGTTGCATTAGATTAGCAGCCGGCTCCTCCGAAGGCATGGAAACTTTGATCATTTAATATGTATGCACCGTGGCGGAGCACACAGGTCTCCAAACCCCAGTAAATGTTTTATTAGGGCAGCTCTGGCTTTTATGCCCAAGCCTTGCTCCTTTCGGACTCTGGGGATCTTGTTGTGATTGGGAAGACACTGTTCATCATCTCCCTCTCTCCCAGGAAGGGCTGTGCAGCTCCTGCCTTACTTTTCCCTCGGATCTCACTCAAAGTGCATTGCACCCCAGGAGCCTGGATGGTGGCAGGAATATCCCAAAATGACCCCATGCCCTCCTCAAAGATTCCTTTTGCATCTTGCAGAAACCCCAAGATGTCAGTGCAGATCACAGTGGGAGCAAAGGCTCTGCTCTTCCTCCTCCATCACCACCTTATGGACTCAGGGACAGGGTTTGGTGGTGGATCTGGCAGTGCTGGCTTAATTCTTGCACACAATGACCTTAGAGGTCTTTTCCAACTTTTCTGATCCTGTGAAAGTGTCCACCAGGCCTGCTCAGAGCTCCCAATCCCACCAGGACATGGCAGAGCCTCACTGGGAAGCCACCAGGCAGGAGCCACTCTGGGGTGGAGATTTCTGACTGAAGCAATGCAGAACCAGCCCCAAGCCCCTGAGTGCAGAACATCTACGTGTTATCAGAAACACTCTTTGATTATGTTCTTTTAATTTGCAAATTACTTGTAGTTGCCAAAATTTGGAAGTGAGTCATCGCCAAAGTGATTATTTGTTGTTGAAAATGTCATTTTGGTTGGAAATTTTCTTCTAAATTCTCACTAAACAGCAGAGTTTGCCCTCCATGCTGCCACACTCAACTCCAAATGGATATAACCCTGCTCAGTGCTGGATTTCCAGCTTCCCAAGGGCTGGGATTCAGATTAGGAACCAGTGCATGAAGAGAGAATGGGGCAGATACAATCTGCGTGTACAAGGACTATGCTTCAAAGGACACTGGGCCAGGACCATAAATCTGAGTGCACAATCCACCAAGAGACATTCTAGGGGAAAATTGCACCACTTGTAGAATTAAAGCAGCCCCCCCCCTTTTTTTTCCCCCGATTGTAAAAAATATTTACATCCAAAATAGACAAGAAAAGCCTAGTGCCAAGAAAATAGGGGATTTTTATAGATCCTGTTTCTGCAAGAAATTACCAAGACAACAAGTCACTAAGTTCTGAGAAAGGATTTGACATTTTCCTGAATAAAAATAGCACCTGAAGTGGCATCATTTAGGATTACACCTTATGGGCAAGTGCTGCCGAAGCAGCCGGAGTATAAAACCCTTCCCATGCGTGGAAAAATTCACCTGTGGGATCCCACCAGGGATGCTTCATTGTTTCCCCTTTTCTATAGTATTTCACACTAATTTCCAGGGAATCCTCTTGGTTTTGTCACTATTAAGTTTGATTAGATTTTTTTTTTTTGCTATAAAGGAATTACAAGGAGCAGAAATTGTCATGCTTCAAGGCATGGACACATCATCAGCTTGGAATGAGAACGACCCCACGGTGCCATCCGGTGTTCTAGGGGATTTCTGGATTAAGCAGAGAGCCAGGTTTTTCTCCCAGGTGCAGCCACTTGTGCTGTGAGATTTGTCTACAAAAGCACACCAAAATTCCAACCCACTGGGGCTATGGCTGCAGAACAAAGAGCAAGCGGGGTGGGTGTGGACAGGTACCTGGTGGGAAGGGAGCACCACATCCAGGCAAGGATGCATCTCCAAAAACACATTCTCTGGCTGTTCTACCTTCCACATTTTCTCTTGAGAGCACAAAACCCACCCACGTGCACACGGCAGCACACCGTGACAAAAGGAGACCGGACGCCAAGAAACACAGGGGAAAGCCTGGACATGGAATGACTGAATGAGGACACTGGGATTTTGGAGAAGCATTATGATCATGACAGCTCTCTGCATTTTCTACCTCCAGCAACAGAAAGCCCTGAGGTGCCTGGAGAAGGGCAGAGGATGAGGTGTTGCCACAATCCCCACAGCCCTTATTGCTGCATCCCATCGGATGGGATCTAAGCCCTAATAAGAACATGCATCCATCTCCCAGAGTGACAGTGGGACACAGCCCAGCTGCACCTCTCCTCTCTGGGACAGATCCCATCTCCACCAGGCACAGGCCTTGTCCCGGTTCCCTGCTGGGCAGGTTTGTCCCTGAGCAGGCAGCACAGGCTGGATAGCTCAGTCCTTTGGGGGCAGAGTGTCTGAGTACCCAGGCCACTCTCAGCCACAGGCAACCTTAGCAAGCTTAAGGGATATCAGCTCTTTTTAGTGATTCTTAGCTCTTATAATTTCAGCTCTTTGCTTGCTAAGGTGCCCAGGCTGGCTGCGAGGCAGATGTGAGAGAGAAGACTCATTCTGGAGTTGCACAGTGATGGTTTTAGTGGGGGTCTGTGAAGGGTTCCAGTGATGGCTCTTCTAACCAGAATGGGCTAAAACAGCCCATTTTGTAGGGTATAGGGGGATCCAAAATTGTCCAATAGCAGGGGTTAAGGAAAAGTGACCTATGGGGTCACAGAGAGATAAGCTGGGGTCCGAAAGGCAGAAGAGAGGGGCTTGCCATGACTTGGCATTTCCTATCTTTAGGCCTCTCCACGGGGCCCTAGCAAGCCCATGGCCTGCTAACAAGGCCTGTCCTCCCCAGAAGTGCTAATTAACCCCCAACCCATGGGTGACCGACCATCCCCTGCCAAGTGCCAGGCGCTGCCTCCACACCTCGGGATGCTCCTTGTGGAGCACCAGGCAGGCAGATGGACAGCGAGGAGCAGGAGAAGCAGCACAATGCTGATGGATTGGGCAGCCAGGGAATGGAAGGGAAGGGTTGAGTCTTCTGCTGGAGGTGCTGAGCGTTGCTCTGTGCTCTCCACAGCTCCTCTGGCGAGGCCAAGCTGTCCCTCTGCCCCCGCTGCCTCATCCCTGCCAATGCTGAGTTTGACCCTCTTTATCCAGATGGCCCAAATCTTCCAAGCACTGAGGCTCCTGCAGTTTTCCAGGAAAATGCCCAGTGGTCTCATTATATCCAAATTCTCCTCCTCCACTGAGCCCAGCTAATTCACTCCTTCCTCACTGCCTGTGTAGAAATCAGGGAAAGGAGGGACCAGGAGGGAAAGGTGTGGGATTTCATCTATCCAGGGGCTTGATTTCTTCAAGTTTTGAAACCTAGAATATGAATGTGTTTATTTTTAAATCGAAATTCAAACTAATTATTAGCAGGAGGCTTTCAAGTCAAATGTAGGTCATGCAATGTGATGGGGGATAATAGCAATTGTTTCAGCTTCAGGAAGCACAGAAGTAATGAATACTCAGGAGTTGTCCACTTTGGTTAAGCACTTTTAACACAAAATTGGGCACCTTTTTTACTTCAGCCTGGCTACCCTCTTCTCTGGAGTGCTGGACTGGAGCCATGGGGTGCCCACTCCATCATCCAGCAAGAGTTTGCAAATGCCTCAGTGCAAAGGGGTGAAACACAGCCTACAGCACACCCAAATCACCTCAAAGGATGAGCTGGACCTGATAATTACAATATTTAATGATGAGAATTAAAATTATTTAAATGGGAATGTCAAAACCAGGAGTTTGGGATGTACATTTTATGCTACTCCTTCAAACAGAGGTGGGGGGATAGTGAGACCGGGCCCTTCCTGCATCTCAGCCATCAGAACTGACTTAACCCACTGCTCAAATGAACAATTTTTTTCACCTATTTCTGCTTTAAGAAAAGCCTTGAAAATAAAAAAAAAAATCTTGGGATGTCAAGAGCTGTGAATCCTCAGCAGCTTTTCCCCAGCACCAGGTGCTTGTGGGCAGCAAATATCAAAGCCAAAGCCTGGGAATGCAAAACGTGGCGTTTACACATAAGAAAATGTTTGGCAGCAAGAAAAATCTTTGTGTTACACCCGGTTGGAGGGAGCAAGATCAGGAGGAAACTTCTCCAGACCAGCCTAAGGTGCCTGAGACAGCTCAGAGCAAACGTAACCTACTTGCAGTCAACCACGATCAAGGCGAAACAGAAAAGCTGCCAATTAAAAACACAGAATGATTTCAAACAACAAAGAAATCCGTGGACATTGTTTGATCACACATATTCTGCACGAGAAGAAAGAAACAGCAAAAAAATAGAAGCTAAAAATAGGCTGGGTGCTGTGAGCCAGCTCCCCAGCCCAGCAAAGGCACCGGCTCCGGGGACTTATGCAGCTTTACCCGTGCAGCCGTCATTGTTGCTAAGTTCTGAGCTCTATTCAAACTTGCAAAACGTTTTCTTTTCCTGCAAAAATACAAGAATCTCCCCCCGCCCTCCCCATCTTGGAGCTCATCTCTCCTAAAGCAGCTCACATGATGATGATCAAAAATAAGCCCTCCAAGCCTAAGCTCACTAACATTCATTTCTCTCCTGCTAATGCTGGACTTCTTACTGTTAATCCTTAAATATATCCTTAAATAAGAATGACAGTACCTGAAGCACCTAACAACCCTGTATCATAAACAGAGACAGCCTCTGCATTCCTAATTTAGCTTGCCACAGAAGAGCTGACACTAATCCCAGATCCTGAGTCCCGGATATCTCACACGTAAATGCCATCGCCTTGCTCACCTTGACATTACAGAGCAGCCTGAACTTTCCTTGTTCTGCTCAACTTTCAGCTGCTTGTTTGTTTTTTCTCCCTTGTTTTGCACAAAAGCTGACCCGTGTCAAGCTCAGCCTCTGGGGCTGGGGATTAAGGGGAAGTGTCACCTTCACCCTGTGTGGCTCATTGCTGCAGGGACACGAGCCACGAGTGACACCGGGAGTAGGAGACTGCGGATGGAATCTGCACCAGGCAACAACCTGCAGTGAAAGGGCCCAAATGTCCTATTGAGAGCTCTCAGTAACAGAAAATAGAGCGGTGGGTAAAAGGCAAGGGGATGGAGATGACCACGCTGGCTCAGCTTGGCTACTGCACCAAAAATCACCAGTTTTTGCAATTTCTTGTCTAAGGCTCCAGTTTTCAAAGTGCTCCAGACCAGCGCTGAGAATCTGGCATAGAATCACAGAAACTCAGAATGGTTTGGGTTGGAAGGGACCTGAAAACTCATCTCATTTCAACCCCCTCAAGACCTTCCTGGTTTGCTCCAAACTCTGTCCAGCCTGGCCTTGTGCAATTCCAGGAATGGTGCAGCCACAGCTCCTCTGGACAGCCTCTGCCAGTGCCTCCTACACAGCCTGTGAGTAAATGGGATTGTTCCCAAAATACTAGGAACCTGGGTAAATGTGTGCACTTAGGAGGCAGGAAAAGAGCATTTGACATTTTGCAGGGACTCCAGAAAGAAAGGAGAGCGAAGCTTTACAAAGCAGAGCTCGCCCATCATTCCTCAGCGGATTTTCGTATCTCTCCAAAAAGGCAATCTGAAAACAAAAGGCTGTGAGGGACTGCAGCTGGCTCCCACAGAGCAGGCACCAAACCCAGCCACTCCATGTGATCTTTAACAGGGAAAGCACAGAGGAGGGAGGATTTTAGCAAATTGCAGCAAGGAATTAACTCCACATCAATTTGGGGGCTTGTGGAGTAATTTCTCCCCTCAGCATGAGGGCGAGCACACTGCAGCTGCAAGCCAGCCACGAGCCAGGGACAAGAAATATCACCAGAGCAGTGAGGAGAAGCATCAAGCGCCAACAATAAGCCAGGCACAAGCCCTAAAGTTTATTGCAAGCCTCCGTGGACCCAGGAGGGCACCGTGGGCCAGCTCCAAGCTGGTGATGGAAGGTGCCAAAGCCCATCATCCTGTCAGAGCTGTCAGCTGGCAGGGCTGCTGTGGCACGCCGGGGTTAGTGGCCCCATGCCACGGCCAGGGGACAGGCAGTGTCCCTCTGCAAAGCATCTGCTGTGGTCAGAATAATGAGTCAGAGCAAGGGCTTGGCTGCTGCTTTCTGCGGATTTGCATTGCATGAGCTCTGGGCATCCCAGAGCCGGGCGGAGGGACGGGGCTTTGCAGCCCAAATTGGCTCTGCTGTGCTCCAGTGCACTGGCCACACTGTGCTGGGGGGTGGTGTCTGCCAGGGCTGGGCAGTCTGACACCCAGAGCGTGGTCAGACACTGAACTGGCTCCCTAGGGATGTGGTCACAGCCCCAAGCCTGACAGAGCTGAGGAGGAGCTTGGACAACACTCTGAGGCACAGGGTGGGACTCTTTGGGATGGTCCTGAGCAGGGACAGGAGCTGGACACAGTGATCCTCATGGGCCCCCTGCAGCTGAGCAGATTCTGTGATTCTGTAGTCCTGCATGCTGAGTGCTGGGGAGCATCCCGGACCCATCCTGGACCCAAAGCTCTCCCCACCAGCTCCTCACACAATGGGGATAACACCAGCATGGCTTGAATAGCAAAATAGGGCTTGGTGCTGCTTTGCCTCAGAGCCTTGCTTTGATTTTCATGCCATGGCAAAATGGAAAGGATAACACCTGCCTGGCTCCCAGGGGACTGGAGGGACTGGGGGTTACACAGCGCTCACTGCAGAGCATGAACTCTTTCAGTCCAGAAATGCTCAGATTTAGAGACAGACGGATGCCCCCGAGGCTTACACACCTCTGTGGGACAGGACAAGCTCCAAAGGGCAGGTGCAGCCGCACAGCAGAGCCCCAGGTTTCCAGGTTTGATTGCTATCACTGAGATAAGCAGCAGATGCAGGCTGGGAGCAGGTTCAGCTTTCAGGCTTTTGCTCAGAGCTGGGATTTTGCTTTGGGCCCATCCTCAGCCAAGAGTGAAGCGGAACAAAATCACTACAAGAAAGCATTTGGTGTCTCTGCTTCTCTGGACAAGGTCTGGTTCCCCCCCTCGCACACTCCGGTGCCTTTGGAAAACAAAATCCTGCTCCTTCTGTGTGCCAGATCCCACATGAAAATGGGAGCTGGCAAAGGGCTCCAGCTCTCACCAGCCTTTTCTGCTGCAGGAAGGGGACCCAGATCTAAGTGTGTCTGGGCTGCAGACAATTTACATCCCACTTAAAGCCTCTGAGGAGGGAACTGAGGGACTGGGCTGTGTTTGGCTTCTGCTAGACCTGCTTTCATGCTTGGATGGAGCCTGAGGAGCTTTGTTCTATGCAATAACACATGAGGATATTTCCTGGTGCTGCCAAACTTTACAATATGACCAAGTATTCAATAACCTTTCTTATTTTCCTTTTAAGCCCCAGCTCTCATTCATATATCGTTATATAAGAAACCCTTGGTGCTCCTCACTCTTCCCATTCAAAAATGTAGAAAATATAAATCCACAGGAAAAAAAAAAAAAAACAAATCAAACAAAAACGACCCAACAAAGCAACAATGAAATGCTTCAAAAACCACCTCCAGTCACCAGGCACACAGTTTGAAAAGCAAGACTCCGGATTTGGAATCCTTAAGCTCTGCCATGCTTACTCTGCACTGCACAGGAGCCCCTAAGAACAACTCTCTGGCTCCTTCCTGTCTTTAATCTGCCTCAGCAGGCACAATAAACAACTACAAATGGAATAACAATATCGGAAAAGGGGGCTGGGAGCACAGCAGAGGAGATGCTGTAAGGTAGAGAAGGCCTGAGAATACCAGCAAAGGCTTTTAAGAGCCATACATGCTAATTATAGTGTTAAAAATCTGTCAGTCGAAGGTCTGGATATTAAATGGAACTGGCTTGAGATGACAGGGCTGAACTGGATTTTAAAAAATTATTTATTAAAATGCTCTGGATACAAATTAATGTTCTTAGTTCAAAATGTATTATTGTCTCTCTGGCTTTGATCTGCAGAGCACTTTGAGCGATGAATGGGAGAGGTTGTCAAATTTCCCTTTGCACCACTCTCCGAGTGACTCCACAGCCCTTGCTGAGAGGCTGCTTTATAATTTCCTCCAGCAATATCATTCCTTACATCCTCAGGAAGATCTGCACCAGCGAGGCCATGCCCCTTGTTCTGGGGTGAGCTGTTTGGGAGAAAGCAGCAGCACCTGGATGGGGATGATACATGGGATGGATGGATGGATGGATGGATGGATGGATGGATGGATGGATGGATGGATGGATGGATGGATGGATGGATGGATGGATGGATGGATGGGTGGATGGATGGATGGATGGGTGGGTGGATGGATGGATGGATGGATGGATGGATGGATGGATGGATGGATGGATGGATGGATGGATGGATGGATGGAAAGCTTGCTGAAGTCAGGGATGAGGCTGCTGACAAACCTGGGATCTAAGAGCCAGGAATGAGGTTAACCCAGAGGGAAGTATCTCTGGGAAGGACTCAGCTCTCCCCTCCCTTCTTCTGCAAGTGGCTGCTTGGTTTATGCCCTCCAGTCTGGTGGAAAATAAC
This sequence comes from Ammospiza nelsoni, assembly GCF_027579445.1. NCBI lineage: Eukaryota > Metazoa > Chordata > Aves > Passeriformes > Passerellidae > Ammospiza > Ammospiza nelsoni. Next base: position 3,291,228 of record NC_080656.1, on the reverse strand, counting down.
TACCCTATTCAGTCATTTGGGATCTATTTGTCCTTGTCAATAGGGCAAGGGGGAAATGGCTTAAAATGGAAAGAAAATAGGTTTAGATTGGACATTACAAAGAAATTCTTCCCTGTGAGATTAGTGAGGCTCCAGCACAGGTTGCCAGAGCAGCTGTGGCTGCCACATCCCTGGAGTGTCCAAGGCCAGGCTGGGCAGGGCTTGGAGCAGCCTGGAATAGTGGGAGGTGTCCTTGTCCGTGGCAGGGGGTGGAATGGCATGATCTTTAAGATCCCTCCCAACCCAAACCATTCTGTGATTAGGAAATCAGAGGCTGAGGGGTGGAGAGACCAGGGCAGCAGCGCTGCACTGACCCTTCCAGCAGCCTGGAGGGGTGGGAGCCCTGTGCTGATGTGCAGGCTGCCTGAGAGGCTCAAGCTCCAGCTGTGCACAGTGATCCCTCCCTAATGACAAACCCCACCAGTGCAAACCCAGGTATGCATTTTTGGCCAAGTTCATCCCACACCTTGCCTGAGAATCACATTCCCTGTGCCCAGGGAATCGCTCTCCCCTCCCCACCTCATCCACCACATGCAAATTCACCCATTGCCTCCAGCAGCTCCAGCTCTTTGGCTCCCTACACAGCTCACTCCACTCGGCTCCCAGGTCACCTCCTTCCTTCCCACTTTATCTCCTCTTAGTTTTTTATTTTCTAATATTATTTTTTTTTAACAATGTCTGTACAATTTCGCTCTCGATAACACGCGAGTTAATTAAGCCGTGATCTCCTGGAGACAGGTTGCTACAAGGAGATAAGCAGCGGCTTCTGTTCCCCATAAACAGCTGTGCTCCTCTCCAGCTTCTGGGGATTTGCTGCTTTTGTACAGGAGACAAAACAATCATTGCCAATTAAACCTGGACATCGTATTTTCCCCATCTCTTGACGTCACCTTTCCCCATGATCCTCGCAGAGGAGTGAGGGTGCAGTGCTGTAAAGTGAGACTTGGGGGAAATTAATACCTGAGGTTGTAATAGGCCAGATAACGGCGTGAATTCAGCACAGGGCACGGCTTGAAGGACAAAAGCCACTGCAATTCCTGCAGAGTTGTGCTAATGTGGCCTTGGTGGGTGGGTGACACCGAGCTGATGGGTTTGCAAGGGGTGTGGAGGGGCAGGTGTAGAATTTGGAAGGTCTCAACACACTTTCAGATATGGTCTCACGTGAAAAAGAGAAAATTCAGTGAATAGAAAAGGAAAAGTCTAAGCAAATTAAAGCAAGACCAAACAATTTTGCTGTGCTCAGAGTGGGAGATTTTTGCTCAGCTCTTTACCTGCCATTCTTCGCCCACTACAGAACAGAAGTGATTTTTACCACTTCGGACTGATTTTGGCAATAGGACAACACCAGAACGCCAGTATGAACCCAGAACCATAAAATGGGAACAATCACCTTGAGATCCCTCTGCATCCAAGGCTGGAGGACCCTGAGGTGCATCAGTAAGGAGGGACCTGGAGATGCACACAGCTGGATCCTGGCTGCCACTGCCGAGGCAGGGCTGGATGCCAGAGCAGAAAAATCATCAAAATGGCACAACCTGAGACTTTTTTACTTCTGAAGGCTCAGCGACCTCCTATAGGTCTGCTTGTTGTCAACACTGATGTACTGCCTGCAGACTTATCTTGGAGTCTGGTTTCATTCCTTTACCCCTTCAAATCTCATTTAAAGCTCTGCTGACTCCTGCACACAGATCCTTTGAGGCAGGGGTACCCCATTGTGGAGACCAAAAAACCCCAAATTCTGCCCCTGATGCCAGGCTCAGAGCCAGGTATTCATCTGCAGGCTCTTTCCATTTCTTCCTCAGCATTCCCTATTACTGGAAGAACACAGGAGAGCTCTGCTGGTGCTCCTGATTCCTTAACCAGTCATCCCAAGGCCACAAAGTCTCTCTTGATTGCCCTTGGACTTCTTGCTGCAACTTCATTGCTGCCTATTACGAGTGACATGCCAGGAGTTGCTCATTAAACACAGTCACTCAGTCTTGGGGGGGAAAGTAGGTGGGGGGGTTCCTTTTTATTCCCCTTGAATGTGGCTTTAATGATTTTAAATCCCTTCAACCCAATTACAGCTCTGTATCCTGATTAGGAACTGAGCTATTGTGCAGTGGAGCCATTATCTGGCGGCCCATAGAAAAATTAGTACCTGGAGAGGCTGCACTGGGAAATAAATCTTTTCCTGACATTTTAGGACCAATTCTTGGCCAATTAGAGCACACTTTGCCATGTAGGTAATGTGTATCCAAACTGCTCTCCCTGCTGAAAAGGGCAAGCAGAGAACAAGTGTAGTCCATGCAAAAGAGGAGGAAAAAATCACTTGCTGCCAAGGAACTCTCCAGTGCTTCCCGACAAGTTGTGTGCCCTCTGCAGAGCTCCATCTGACCCCAAAGGCATGGGGCATGGAGCAAAAAAAGCTTCTTTGTGCCAACAGCCCCATCCCATTCCTCCCCTGTTGCCCTGGGATTGAACTGCAGACCCTGAGCTGCAGATGTGGCTGGGTACAGAAGGATGGATGCAACGCCAAAAAAGAGGACCTGGTTTGGGATGGACATGTCCCAGCATGGCCCTGAAGCATTTCACCCTGCAATAGTCAAGGTTTTGACCATCCTGACACTGAGGACACAACCAATGGAGCGGAGAGACTTTTCACAAGCTGTGGAGAGAGTGATGATGGCTCCAGAACACCCCAGAGGGGACAGGGAAGACCTCAGGTGGACATGACGAGGTTTATGTCCAACCTAGGGCGGAATGGACCAGAAAACTGCTCCACCAGCCCCAGCCCTGCAGCAAGAAATGCAGCGCTCATTGCCCACAGAACTTGGACAAGGTGTGCAGACAAGACATTGAGGTAAATACCATTTCCCAGAAGGAAGCTCTTTCTGAGCCATTTCTCCTTTGCTAGCACTTCTTCAGTTGGTTTTGCACCTCTCTGTCCCTTCCTCCCCCATCCCTCAGCTGGAGCTGTCCTAACAGGAATTCCCTAATTGCTAAAAGTCACAAAGAACCACTCACTCAGGTGTCCACAACTCTCCCAATTGTCCCCATGGCACAGCATGAGATGCTCCCATTGTCCCTTGTGCACTCTCTTCTCCCATCCCTCTCCACTGCAGTGTTTCCAGGGCAACTGGAAAATCAAGGATTTAAACAAAACTGAGCCCAAAAAAGTAGAAGATGCCAAACCTACCCCCTCCCAGCTGAACAGAAGGATGTGCTCAGTCCAGACTTCTGCCAAGGCAGCTCAGACCGGTGCCAGAGGGCAGGCGAGCACCAGGCACAGCACGGCAGGATGCTTTGAGGATGGATCTTTGCTTCTGGAGTCAGAAATCCCAACCACATGGTGCCTCCCGATGTTGGGAAGGTCTCATGCTACAAGATCCCCAAAGCAACTCTGAAAACCTCTCAGCCATGGGTTGGGTGCACTCTCTGATCCTTGGTATCTTGGCAAGGTGGGAAAAGCCTGGCTCTGCCTTATGGATGAATTTGGACATAACCATTAGTCCTAACCCTGCTGCAGGACAAAAGCACTGAACAAAGAGCTGAGAGCACAACAGGAATCTGCTGCCACCACACTGGGACTGTTCCCACCTCCCCATGCCAGAAACTGAGCTCAGCAAACACCAAACCCCCAAAGCTCTGACCTCAAGACAAAACCTTGAGCTGCAAAAGGCAGCTGAGCATTTATGATGTATTTGTTCTTGGTTCTACAGTGAGATCTCAGCGGGCAGCCCTGGCTGCCACCAGCACAGCAGTCCAGCTGTGCAGGCACAAATGGCACAGCTGGATTGAGCCAGTCACTTGGCAAATTAAACTGGTGCCTCGTGTTGCCTTTAACACCTTCCCCACTCTCCCTCCCGGGGAGGCAGCAGGAGAAGGGATGGAGGGATCACGGAGCACCCAGGGAATGTGAACATCCAGAATGGATCACACCCTTCCCCCCCTGGGGTCAGGTTAATGGCGCGTGGGCATCTCGATGCAACTTTTTGTCCATAAAAATACTAATGGCGAGCAGTTAAATTCATCCCTGGTGAGAAGATGATCATAGTTAATGGAATTAATGCAAGGTTTTAATTTGCCTCTCGCTGCTCGGTCCTAGCAACTCCCCAGCCTCCAGCACAAGCGCCAGGAAGATGATGCTTGATCTTCCCTCCCCTGGTACTCATGTGCTTCTCATCCTATTCACCATCTGGAGGTGAGAAAACCCATCAGGGCTCCCTGCTCTGCTGCAAGACTGATAATCAAGAGGCCTGGTGCTGCAAAGCCCAGCTCAGTCCCACCTCTGGAGGTGCAGCAGCAGAGGCTCAGTTTGTGGACATCAACACATGGTCCAGCAGCTTCTGGGAAAGGACTGGGGTAAGGAGAGGTCAGCATGGAGGGTTCCTGTCACCAACATCTTTTATGGAAAATCCTTTCTTTAAGATTTTTCCTCTTGAGAAGCTGAGAGGCTTCAGGAACAAAGTGTAAACAATGGTTATCTGTTGCCGTGGAATGCAGCAGGTGGATCTGTGATTGGTCTCATGTGGTTGTTTCTTATTAATGGACAATCACAGTGAGCTGGACTCTCTGTCTGAGACAGCTGCCTTTATTATCATTCTTTCTTATTCTATTCTCAGCTAGCCTTCTGATGAAATCTTTTCTTCTATTCTTTTAGTATAGTTTTAATGTAATATATTTCATAAAATAATAAATCAGCCTTCTGAAACATGGAGTCAGATCCTCATCCCTTTCCTCAATCTGAGACCCCTGTGAACATCATCACAGGATCCCATGACCACAGCAGTTACCAACACCTCCTCTTTGTGCAGCAACACCCAGGCCTTGTGGAGAAATAGATCAACACAGTCCAAATTTTGGGGTGCAAACTCTAACCCAGAAGAGTTTGGGGCTGCTGGGATGGCTGGGACACCAGGGAGAATGCAAAGCATGGCAAAAGAAATCATGGAAAAGCTGCAAAACAAGTAAAGAACCAGCCAGGAACAGTCTGATCCAAATAGACTGGAACAGCAGAGACAGGGGGAAAGGAAAACAGTATTAAAAAAAGCAGCGGTGTGTTGCTGAAATGAGATTAGAACAGTAACAGGTTCCCTCCCGTGCCAGCTAAATCCCCATTAAATCAGATTAATGCAGATGGTCTTTATGTAACTGACCAAGACGATAGATCAATATTGTTGTTTCAGTCGGGGAAGGAAAAAATTTGTCCTGTCTGACAAAAACACATCATTACCTGCCTGCAGCAACCTGCACCTTGCTCAGGATGCCCAAACCAGGCTGGCTGGGTCGGTCTGGAGAGGACAAACCATCACTGATGGCTCATCCCCTATCACCACCCTGGGTGGAAAAACCCTGAGTGAGATTTTTCCTCTCTTAGAAAGATAAAATTTGGGGTTCTCTCCTGGCCAGGGCTGTGAAGTTCCATATCCCACAGCAGGACCTTGCTGGGATGTCTCCCAGCAGCCACGATTGCAATCCAGCCAGAAATTTTCCTGTGTCAGCAGCATTGAAGAGCTGCATTCCACCCAAGTGCCATCTGCAGTGACATTTCCTGTTATTCCCCATTCCTACTAAACCTGCTCCCACTTTTGTTGGGGACAGAATTCCCTCTCCCTTCAGGGCAGATGGGGGACAATGCAAGAACTCACCCCTCCCAGCCCTCAGGTGAATAAAAAGGGGAAAAAAGAGGCTGGAGAGCAGGGGAGCCTGGGATGATTTTCTCCTGGAGCCATTATCCAGGGGCCTGTAACACAATTAGCACCTGGAGAGGCTGCACAGAGATATAAATCTCTGTGACATTTCAGCGCCGATTCCCCGCCAATTAGAGCACCCTGGCTCTCCCGGTCAGCAGCCTCACCACCACAAAGGCCAAGCCCAGAGGATGGAAAAATCCGTCTGGAGAGAGGACAGAGCAGTGCAGGGGGGCTGGAGCTGGGTCTCTCCCCTTCCAGCCTGGTCCATGGACCCGTGGTTCTGCTCCTGTATCACACCAGGTATGGGAATCATTCCCCCTGCTTGCCCAGAGCCCAAAAACCCATCCAAAATCCCAGCCCAAGCCCTTCCCACAGTTTGGAGGAGCACCCAGGAGCTCTGGGTCCCTCCCTCCATCTCATCATTAGGGATGGATGAGATGCTGTGTGGAAAGTGCTATTTTTGTCACTCAATCCGGGTTTGCAAAGGGAGAAGCACCATAGAACCGCCAATTCACACACTTTTTGTTCTGGATTTTAACTCCAAACTCTTCTGTTTAAAACAGTCTTTCCCTACAACCTTTCCTTTACATTTGCTTTATATCAGCCACAAATCTGAAAGCTCAAAAGCAAACAGCAGACTTCTTGGGTTTTGCTGAGGCAAAAGAGTGAAATCCAGTCAGAATATTTTCCCAGATTTTAAATCCACTGACATTTTGAAACATTTCGTTCGTGAGCTGAGCCCGAATGATTTTTTTTTTTATACCACCAATCCAAGCACCACTTCCAACCTGAACTGCCTTTTCCAAGCTACTTGCTCTGCCCTCTACAAGAGCAATATTCCTCCATCTCTCCTCCTGCTCTCAATTGCTGCCTCCAAGTGCTCTCTTGGGGAGACTTCTTTTGGATCACAGCTGCTTAGCCTTGAATCCCAGAGTATTTGGAGCTGGAAGGGACCTTAAAATTCATCTCATTCCATCCTCTGCCATGGGCAGGGACACTTTCCACTAGAGCAGGTGGCTCCAAGCTGTGTCCAGCCTGGCATTGGACACTTGCAGGGATGATGGGGCAGCCACAATTTCTCTATGCCAGTGCATGAGGAGCTCGAGTTGTAAGGATTCCATAATTTTACAGCAATAATTCTGTTTTCTCAGCTTCAACATCCTCCCACTAAAGCCACGGCAGCAGGGATGGGATGGGATGGGCTGGGCTGGGCTGGGCTGGGCTGGGCTGGGCTGGGCTGGGATGGGATGGGATGGGATGGGATGGGATGGGATGGGATGGGATGGGATGGGATGGGATGGGCTGGGAGAGGTTCAGGCATGCAGAGCTCAGCCTTGCTGTGGAATCCCCTTCGGTGCTCACAAAGCTAAAAATAATCATCAATTTCTTCCCCAGGTAGTGTTCTCCCATCCCTGGGGGAAATCAATCACAGCATCAAAGGGAAGGCAGCTCCAAAGGGCTCCAGCAGAGCTGCACGCACTCAGAGAGAGGCACCAGGAGGTGGATAACAGCAGTAAACCCTGTAGTCAGCAAACCCTTCCCACCTCGTTGTTTTTCTCTTTTTTTGGTTTAACTTTTAATTATTTGTAAAGGTTGTTTGGCATTTTTCAGACTTGCTCAGGATTGAGTGGCAGAAATCTCAAATTTAATTTAATTAGCACCTCCTCCCTGCCTGGAAATGGCTTTTCTTCAAGTCTGACAGTTCCACCCTTTGACTGCCATCACCTCCTTCCCTCTGTGTTTCCAAGGGACCTGGAAAAATCTTGTTCCCTGCTTTCTTTGTGCTCCAGCCCCAGCCAAGACATGCTGAAAGCTGCTGGGATGGAGATGGGCTGCAGCAAGCCCAGCAACACTGGTAGGAAGCAGCACACACATTGCTTTTTCCTTCTCTCTGTCCTAAGGAGATGCTGATTTAATTGTATTTATTCCTTGGCAATTGGTGGCAGACGTGGAAGTGACAGTGACATTAGATGGAAGGCAGATAATAAATACCAGCGTTAAAAACAAACCCATGTGTGGGTGCAGGCACTGTAAATTGGCATTTGTGCTGGACAAGAGCTGCACTGAACAACATCCCATGGCAAAGCTCTCCATGTACAGTGTTAATAGAGCAGGAAAGACACATAAAATCCAAAGATTCCCAATGCTTTTAAAAGCCCTGTGTGTTGAGGGCACAGGTAAAGCTCCCAGAACAGCAGTTCAATGTGCAAATCCACTTGAAGGAGCACAAAAGGAATAAACTCCCAGCTCAGGTGTCCTTTTTCCCAGGAAAAGGCATCCATGCAACCCCTTCCTTCCAACGAGGGGCAGAATAGACCCTGATACATTTCTCCTGCAAACCAGGAATTTGTTATTCTAAATATTCAGTAATTACACATCAGTGGGGAGAGCAAGAAACCCTGCTGAATGAATGTGCCTTGATTGGCATGGCAGGCTGGGCTGCACTGTGTCCTAACAAGGGTGGTGTGTTTGCTGATGGGGACATGGGCTGGCTTTGGGGGGGCTCCCTGGGACCACCAGACTCAGGATTAAAGTGCCTTGAGGCTCCCTGGGAAATCAGCACGGGCCTCACCTGCAATCAGGGATGCTGAGGTTACACTGGTGATTAGCCTGGAAAAAACATCAGTGCAGGGAGGGGAGCATTTGCAGCTGCCTGTGTGCCTGGTCTTCATGCAAAGGGGTTTTGGGAGCAAGGCTTGATTTGTGGATGAGAAATTGACCACTCTTCAACCCTTCTGCCTCAGTTCTGAACCAGTTTGGGAAGCTGGATGTCATCCTGGGGAGGTGGGATTGCAGTATCTGATGATAACCCCATATTTGCAGAATCTGATGGTAAACTCACATTTGCAGAATCTGATGGTAAACCCACATTTGCAGTATCTGATGATAAAGCCACATTTCTAAGGGGAAATTGGGTATTTAAAATTGCCTGCTTTCAGAGAGAAAGGGAAAAGTCAATCCCACTGGACCATGGCCTTGGCCTCAGCAGGTGCTGTTTAACCCTTTTGCCACCCAGAGTGTTTTACTCTGGGGTAACAGAGCCCCTTAATAAGCATTATGGTCACTAATAAGTGTTATAATCACATATCACAGTGACTTTCATGCTGGTAACCACTAATCTGGGACTGGATCTGTGCTGGGAAGCAGGACAATACCCAGATCAGGGACTGAACCTCATCACAGCATGATGAGGGGAGGGAAGGGAGAGTAAGTGGGGATGGAGTCTGCATCTCTTCATTTCCAGGCAGTCTCCTCCACCAGACACTCTGTGCCTCCACAACCAGCACTGGAAATTAAGAGAGGGACAGGTGAGACCTTCATGGACACAACAAGGGGCAACAGACCTGGGCTGATGGAAACCTGTAATGTGGGAAAGAGCTTCCTTGCTCTGCAGGTGACCACACCCTGGAACAGGCTGCCCAGAGAGGAGTGGGGTCTCCATCACTGAGATATCCCAGAACCATCCACAGTGCTGTGCCACGTGTTCTGAGATGACCCTGGGAGGCTGGAGCCACTGTGATTCCTCCCAACCTGAGCAGTTCTGGGACATCCAGAAGCAGAAAATCCCAGACATCCACAGCAGGACCAAAGGGGACATAACCACGTGTCTCATCTATCCCTTTAGCAACCTGTAAATGTGGTACTCTCACTTGCCTCCTTCTCCAGCACCCCACAAAGTCCCGACCCTACTCTTCTCTGGGTGCTGACCCTCCCATCTCCTGTTGTTCGAGCACACACAGAGCATTGTCCTTTTTAAACAGAATCTACTACCCTGCAATCCTTTTTAAACAGAATCTACTACCCTGAGCGTAGAGAGGAGGACGGGAGCTGTATTGACTTACAGAGCCCACACGGTTGGAATGCAGCCCAAACAAATCAATGGCATATTTAGCCAAATAAACTGCTCTAGCAGGCTGATGACTCCAGACCTCCACTGGTCCGGAGGATATTTTACTGGAATGCCTGGTGGTTTGCAGCTGGAGTGGTTTTAAAAGCATGAAGCCAAGGAATGTAGTGACAGACAAGGGGGAATGGTGTGATCCTCAAAGAGAGCAGGTTTAGATTAGATATAGGGAAAAAATTCTTCCCTGTGCGGGTGGGCAGGCCCTGGCACAGGGTGCGCAGAGCAGCTGGGGCTGCCCCATCCTTGGAAGTGTCCAAGGCCAGGTTGGATGGGGCTGGGAGCACCCTGGGATAGTGGAAGGTGTCCCTGCCATGGCAGGGGGTGGATGAGATGAGATTTCAGGTCCTTTCCATCCCAAACCAGTCTGGGATTCTGTGATAGATAACATTTGTGATGGCATTCACAGGGGTCTCAGGTTGAGGGAAGAGATAAGGATCTGACTCCATGTTTCAGAAGGCTTGATTTATCATTTTATGATATATATTACAGTAAAACTATACTAAAAGAATAGAAGAAAGGATTTCCTCAGAAGGTTAGCTAAGAATAGAATAGGAAAGAATGATAACAAATGTTTGTGGCTCGGACTCTCTGTCCAAGCTAGCTGACTGTGATTGGCCATTAATTAGAAGCAAGCACGAGACCAATCCCAGATGCACCTGTTGCATTCCACAGCAGCAGATAACCATTGTTTACATTTTGTGCCTGAGGCCTCCCAGCTTCTCAGGAGGAAAAATCCTAAAGAAAGGATTTTTCATAAAAGATGTCTGCGACAAACATCAGTGCTATGAACGTGATTTCCACATCAGCAGAAGGTTCAACCAGGTGATGTCCTAGAAGTTTCACCAGACTTAAATTATTACGTGAATCTGTCCATGCTGGCAACCACCCACAGTTATTTCCTCTTTTCTGTGAAATTCTGATCATGAGAAAGGATTGGTGATACTGATCTGGGGTCGCAGCTCTTGGATAAGCACAGATGGGAAACCAAGAGTGTTGAGAAACTACCAGAGAAGAGAGATATGAAAGGAGAAATGGAAACACAAGTAGGTGTAGTGCTGTTCTTCCAGAAAAGCCAACTCTCTTTGAAATAGCAAACCCGGTCACTTTTACACCCCATGGCTCCCACATGCAATCTTTAAAAGCCAGAGAAGATGCTGAGCTGTTTGCCACCCCAAACCTGCCACCCTTCCCCTGAAAAGTCAGTCCCACCTTACAGACTTGTACACATTAATAAGGCCAGGCTGCAATAATCACTGTACAAGCACCAAACAGGTCCTTGAGCTGACTGCATCTACTCTTCCCATAGCTTTGTGTCCACGGAGCGAAAACATTTCCCACACAGAAGCCACAAATCAAATAACAAGAGTACTTGAGGTCATCTCCTCCAAACCTTAGAAAAATGTATATATTATTAACCAGACACATGTCAACAGGGAACATAATTTGGACAGAAAGACCTGAAATGTTTGTTTTGCAAAGTGCTTTTGGAAATGGACGTTTTCCAGGTTTTTTAATTTTTCCTTTTCTTTCACTCTTGGCTGAAACTCTTCACCACGTTTGGCAGGGCTTCACAGATGGCGCTGGCCGACCCACAACTGAATTTTTCAGAGAATAAGCTATTTGTCCAAAACGAAGACAACATGCCCAGATTTTCTAGGTTCCAACCCTCTCCCACGCTGCCACTGCAGCTCTCCCACCCTGCAGCAGAAGCTCCTTGCGGAGGTGAGGAGCGGTTCCCTCCTCAGCAGAGGGATGCAGGAGCATCCCTGGCCAGGAGCATCCCCTGCAAGGCCCATCCCTTACAACGAGCATCTTCAGTAGATGACACAACAGCTCCCAAAGCCTCCCTGTGCTTTCCTTCTCCCTGTGGGAATGAGGAGGGATATTTGCACCCAATGGGGCTTTTTCCTTGCTGAGCAAGTTCTCGTGGTCTCTGCTGCCCACAAACAGGATGCAAAGCTTGGCCTGGGTGCACGGGAGCAGTCGTGATTTGCAAGTAAACAAACGTGCTGGGTGAGATTTGCTCTCTCGCCGGGCAAATCCTCTTTGAGTCTGAGCCTCGGGAAGTGGAGCCGGTGGAGGAAATTAATCCTGAGAGCCCCAATTCAGCAAGCTGAGTCAGCTTGAGGGGGATGCCCAGGAGATGTGGGTGCTCATCCATCGGGATGCACCCTGAGCACCTCCAGGAGGGCTGGGAGAGGCTTCTTAAGGACACTTAAAAACCTCTTTACAGCCCACAGGATGAAAAGAGAGACAAAGCTGCCGCTACGGACATGAAAAAAACACAAGCTAACAGCGCTGTTCTCAAGATGAAGGAAAAGAGAAGTTTATTTTCTGACTCCAACATTTATAGTTTTCCAAGAGTGACAGTGGATTGGAGGGTGACAGTGCCACCTCTCCAATAACACTGGACAGACCAACAGTCCATCAATTTCTCCTCCTCCATAAAGGAATGCAAAACAATGAGTTATTTACAGAAAGTGTGTGAGAAAGTTCACTACAAGAATGTCAACATCAGAAGGCTTAGAAAATCTTAAAAAACCAGGGTGACACAAAGCGCTGCCACTCAGCCCAGCAAGGACCAACATCCCATGTTTCTGCAAAGGATTCCAGCTCCATTTTCCTGCTGCAATCCCAAAGGTGGCCCAGCTCCCTCCTCACCCTGCAACACCCCAAAAACTGTGATGCCACAACCTTCAAAGGAAAGAGGAACAGAGGGACAGTGCCCTGCCCTCCACCTCTGCTCAGCTCCAAGACTTTCTGCTGATCAAAACAGCCCCCAAACCTAATCCCAACCTCCTTGCTGAGATAACATTCAGCCCCTGATCCCCAGCTAAGGAACAAGGAGCATTCATCCATGCTGCTGATGGGAAATCTGGGTCCTGCACACACAATGAAATCCCTGCTCTGCTTAAACTCCCTGCAGCTTTTGGGGGCAAGACCAAGAAGGGAGACAGAGATTTAAGGCCCTGGAAAAGCAGGCAGGCACCCAGTGGGATTTTCAAAAACATGGGAGTCAGAGGGGAGGGGAAAATCTTTCTGGAATTCACCCTCAGCTCCTCCAGCACCCCACAAACACAGCCCTGCCACATCCATAACGGCATCATTGGGAGCAACACGTTCCTATAGCTGATAAGAGAGAGGAGCAGGGATTTGCAGAGCTGGGGGGAAGCTGCCACATGGCCGTGTCTGCAGCAGCTGAGGAGAGAGCTGTCGGTGTTTGCTCACAAACAATATGCTCGTCAGGATCTGGCCTCGTCTCTCAACTCGAAGATTTCCTTATGGAAGTTTCTCCACAGGCAGCAACGCTACAGAACACGCGTGGCTGGATCGGTCTGGCATCCCAAGCTCCCAAGGAAAAGGCCTGGACAGTGTTCTAAACACCTCCTCTCCATCAGATCTGTCATTAACTAAATATTGCTTAATATCATTAAAATATCAATCAATATCATTCCCTCCTTGCCTGTAGTGCTCTGGTGCTGTTACCCTGCTGGTTTTGTTCTAGCAAGGACCCAAAAATTTTAATTTTTTTTTTTCTTTCACACTTTCACTCACCAAAAAAACTTTTTAAATAAACTAAAAATCTATTTCTAGTTGTTTGTGGCTTTTCTTCCTGACAGGTTCACACCTCTGCTGTCCCTTCAGAGGATGCATCAAACACTTGTGATGTGCCAAGTGACCTGGAAGAGGCCCCAGCTGGAGCTGTGACATGATACCCAATGCTGGAGAAGCCGATGCCACCTCATTTTCCCAAGAAGCCCCACAGAGCCTCAGTCACCTGGAGAGGAGAGCTCCCAGGGATTTTATAACTGCCATGACACAAAGCCTGAGAAGCAGAATGGTCATGGCAGGCACCAAGTGTCAGAACCCAGGACATCCCTCTGTCTGTCCTGAGCAGCCCAGACCCCTGCCAGGGGGCTCAGAGACCCTGGCACAGAGCCCAAAATGCCCCTGTGGGTTTGGTTATGACCCATGGAGCAAATCACCAACCTTATATCAAGACCAGCAAGCCACAACAGTTTAAGTAGAATATTAGTGAAGTTATCATGGGGTGGAAAAGTAGATTTTGGGGTTTTTGGTATGGCGGTACAGGAGGCAAGATGGAGGGAACTGGGCATGTCCAGCCTTTCTCCTTCTTCTTCTTGGCCTCCATCTTCTGCTGTGATGGTGGCACTTTTTGACTGGTTTAGAGTAGGAGCTCACTGTCTAACATAGCTGATAGGTATTGGAAAGTAATTGGAAATATTGTACATGTAGTTTTTAGTATAAAGAAATAACACCACCCCAGGGGCTGGCAGAGTGCCTGGATGGACCTCAGCAGGGCAGGAGAAAGAATTTTATAGATAAGATACAATAAACAACTTTGAGACCAAGAAATGAAGAGCCCTGACTCCTTCTTCAAATGCCAGGCTGGGAAAAAAAACTTTCAGACTTTCCTCAGGGTCACTCTGAGCAGCTAGAGATCCTGACACCAAGGAAATGAAATTTTTTTTTTTTTTAGCCTAGGACAACTTGGGTGTGGAGTGTGAGCACAGCTGGGAGCTCAGTCTGGGGCTGAGCCCCCCAACCCTACCTGCAAAGTCAATTTAGTGCTCGGGTTTATTTGTTGGGGAGGAAATTCCCCATCCATGGAGGCATGTAGGGAGCAGGGTGATCAATCTGCCAGGCTGCTGCTCCCAAAGCTTCCCTGGGGTCACTCACAGGCAGAGGGGTGGGTGCTGCTCAGGGAGCCGCACGCAGCTCCTCAGTGCTTGATCAGCTGTGCAGAGTTTGCACAGCTTGGGAGGAAATGAGCTCCTCCAACCCATCCCTGCCATTGCCAGCTCTTCCTTTTAGCCCCCTGCCTGTGCTCCTTGGAAAGCCTCTGCCCATAAAGGCAGTGGAGCAGTTCTTGTAATACCCAGGGATGCCGAATGCTGCTATTTCCAGCAATGTCAATAAAAAAGGGAAAAAAGATGCTCCCGTGAGTGCTGCAAAATTCTCCCCTTGGGGCTGCACATAATTCATCTGAATTTCTGAAGCTCCCAACTCTCCAACCACCTTCAGTCCAGCCTGTGGCTTGTTCAGCTTCCAGTTTCAAAGAGGAATGGTGATACCCCTCCAGCAGCAACCCTTCTCCTGATGTGAACCACAACAATCCACACAGGATGGGTTTTCCTCCAAGACATGCACTGGGAAGCCAAGGGGACCTGGGGAGCCCAAGGCCATGTGCTGATCCCCCGTGCTGCTGTTGTTCAGCATCCCATAATGTCATGTCCATTTGCAGATTGCACTTTATTGGTTTTTATTTGGCAGCCTCGCTTGACTCTGCCCTTTAATTTATCCATTATACATCCTGATTAATTGGCCGATAAAGCTCCGTCCAGTTTTTTAAAACAAATTCCCAGTCCATTTGCTTTTAGTGGAGCTGTGAACAAGCAGTTTAACTCATTACATTAGAGCCCTCGTGCCTGGGGTTCGCTCTGGAAGCAGAGATTCCAGGATCATACATATGGAACACAGCTCTGATCTGCATTAACAGTCCCTGCGAGGCTGGGGCTGGCTAAGGAGAGATCCCACAGCTCCCTGTGAGTGCTGCTCAGGGACAGCCCCTTCCTCCTGGAGGTTCATTTCCCAGGAGAGTGGAAGCCTTTCTTCGCATGCATTGATGCCAAGCTGATGATTAGCTCCCACAAAACCAACTTCTGCACTTCTTTTATTTTCAGCTTCATTGCCCAGATGCCCTGTTTTAGAAGGAGCCACCCCCAGACTCCCTTTCTTCCCTTATACCCTCTTTTAGGGCTGGAAAAACATCTCCCTAACCAAAAACATCTCCAAAGCCATTGCTGGAGTCTCTTTCTATCCCTCTTCTGTCACAGACATCTTTTATTGAAAATCCTTTCCTCAGGATTTTTCCTCCTGAGAAGCTGACAGGCCTCAGGAACAAAATGTAAACAATGATTATCTGCTGCTGTGGAATGCAACAGGTGCATCTGGGATTGGTCTCATCTGGTTGTTTCTAATTAATGGCCAATCACAGTCAGCTGGCTCAGACAGAGAGTCCGAGCCACAAACCTTTGTTATCATTCCTTATTATTCTATTCATAGCCAGCCTTCTGATTAAATCCTTTCTTCTATTTTTTTAGTATAGTTTTAATATAATATATATCATAAAATAATAAATCAAGCCTTCTGAAACATGGAGTCAGATCCTCATCTCTTCCCTCAACCTGAGACCCCTGTGAACACGATCACACTATTCCATGGCACAGCCCTCTCCATCAGCAGATTCCTGGCTGCAATCCCCCATTCCCAAATACCCAGCACAAACACCTCTGCCTGAGCAGCACTTCTGGAGGAGGATTCACATCAACCAGTGCCTCCTTGGGTATTCCTTGTTTTGCCCCAAAATCCCCAAATCTCTCTTTTTCTCAGCACCCAAACCCCCCAGAGTAACTCCACCAGAGCCTATTCCAGGTGCAAATGAGTAATGACACGTGCAGAGATGGGAGCAGGGGAGAAGGGAATTAATCCTGCCGGGTTGGCTCTTCAAAAGCATAAAAGGAAGAAAGAAAACTTAAGGAAGAGCAAACACCATTCTCCTGAATATGAATCCAGGAGTGAATAAGTGATGGACTTCCACAGGGCACCTTAATTCCTGTCCGTCAGCCTGGCTGCCTTTTCTCCCCTCCAAATGTTATTATCTCACACTCTCCTGGCATGAACAGGACTGGGTGCATCTCTCTGTCTCACCAGCTCAGCTGATAAGCTTGACAGACCTGGCCATTGGTGACAGCATTCACATTTCCAGTGGATAAAGTGCCATTTACATGAGGCAAGTGCTGGTGATTTTCCATCAGCCAGGACAGAATGAGGATGGGAACAGCTTGTAAGCTTCCCTTTTTTTTTTTTTTTTTTCTGGTTTGCTTTTTTGTTGTTGTTGTTTCCTTGGTGGGTTTTTTTAAGGGCAAAATCTGGACTTTCTCCTCCACTCACATTTATAAACATCACCACGAACAAGGCTCTGGCCCTGATTAAAATTCCCAGCATGCCAGAGTTTGTAAAAATCTCTGGCCCAGAGCAAAACAAGCTCAGGGGAAAGTCTGGCAACCCATTAAATCTGGCTGTTGTCGAGGGGATTAGAGGGGAATTTGGCATCTCCCCTTTCCCTTCCTTCGGACTCATGCCTTATATTTTTCAGGGACCCTTCTTTTGCCCACACTGCTTTCTTCTGGAAGAGCAGAGGGGTTTTTAATGTTCCCTTTTGTCTTCCCATCACTGCCCATTTTCTTTGCCTTTTACTTGACAAATCGTTGCCTTCTTTAGGCAGGAATTCCAGGGGCCAGTTCCCACCAGGAAAACTGGGGAGCTGGGAAAAATGTGAGGCTGAGACAAATTCCTTTGGTATCAGTCCCCTCCTCCTGCCCTTCCTAAGTCCTTAAAGGGGAGACTGGCCCAGCTGACCTCAACTTGTCCCCTTCCATCAGGGATGAAGGGAAAAGCTCTGTCAGACAGGGGATTGCCCTGGGGGAATCAGGGGGATGCAGCTGTGTGGAAGAGCTGCAAACCTCACCCCAAAATCCCTGCTGGGTGCTTTGTTCCCTCTCCAGACGAGTCACATCCCCACAGTCACACCACCAACAGGAGGAAAACTCAATCCCTGGCGAGTGAGATGGAAGCAATAAAGATCTCTGACAGCACTGATAACACCAAGGTCACCAGCCAAGGGCATGCTCTGCTCTAACAACCCAGGCTTTATTGAATTAATTAAAAAAATAAAATATCTCTCTCTCTTTTATTCTTGTTTTGGGTTTTTGTAGGGTTTCTGTTGTTTGGGTTTTTTTTGTTTTTGTTTTTTTTTGTTTTTTTTTTTTTTTTTTTGTTTCTAGTTTATCTACAAACTTCTTGGCAGCCCATTTCAGACCAGCAGTCCCAAAGCCAGCAAGGTGAGTCCCCATCCAATATCTCTGGTTGTTAATCACTGTCATGTTCAGAGGACACCACAGCCTTGCCATGGATGGGGCTCCATGGAGATGATAACTGGGCTGAGCTCAACAGCACCAGCCTTGGAAGTTCATGCTTGGAAATGCTGGAGGTAAGGGCAGTGCAAGGACAAAAAAAAACCTGGCAAATGTACATTATGACTGATGAAAATAGGGGAAATCCTCTTAGAATCTTCTCTTTGCAGGAAAACTGTACTTTTAGGAATTTTAATAGCAGAATTCTAAATCCACCTATTGCTCTACATCTCCATCAGCCCTCCTGATAGGAAAAATACCCAGATAAGAGGAAATTCACACACTTTTACACTGATATTTTCTTCCTAACTGCCCACAAGCAGCAACCAAGCATTTCCATGAAGGACAACAGGACACAGCCATGCCATAGGCGATGGATTGTGGAAATGGAATACAACCTCAGCATCAGGGGAAGGGAAAATAGGAGAGATTTCACCTTGTTTCCACCCCATTTTACCTCCTTGGACACCTGCCCAGTACTGGGGACAGCATGGAAGCTCCAAGGAATTTTCCAAGGCATTCACCCTCATTGCAGCCTTTGCCCTGACATCATCTGCAGGATTTCCTACATCACCTAAATCCCTTCTGGAAAGGGCAACACCTCCTTCAGATGGAATTCCACCTCATTCCAAAGGAATGCCAAGGGATGCTGCTGAGTTCCCAAGGATGTGATAAACCCAGGTCTCCCATCCAAGCAGAAATTGGCCTCCCCAGGGTCGGGCACAGCTTGGGTGGGAGATGCTGCCCACAGGAGCTGAGCAGCAGCCCTGGTGTCTCTTTGCCTCTCTCATTAATCACAAGCACACAGGGAAGGGTTAGAGATCCTCCAAGCAGGCAGCCAGCCAGGGATGGAGGAGTAGGATGGAAATAGGAGACTCCTCTTGCCTTCAGGGATAATCCTGGACGTGCCAGAAGCCAGGAGAAGTCTTTGACTCCACCCCAGGCTCTTGAACTGCCCTAACAAACCCAGGAACTGCAGGTACCAAACCAGAAATGGGAGAAATCTTCCTCCTTTCTTCATCCTTGCAAAGCTCCTCCCAGCCTGGCAGCAGGCTGTATGGGGAGGAGCCCATTGTGCCTTCACATCCTCCTCTCTAAAACCTTTCCTCAACCTCTGCCGTGCTGCTCCTGCTGCCCCTCACCTGCTGTTCACACAGACATTCCCACCCGGCTCAGGCCGCCAGCTGTGCTGGATTTTTCCAGTGCCTCCTCCTCCTCCTCCTTCTAACCCTGCAGAGCATCTCCATCCTCACATCCTCCTGCTGCAGGGCACAGAAAGAGGCACTGAAACAACCCCAACCCTCTCATCCAACTGGAAACACAAGATTTGGGATCCAGGATGCTGAAACTCCGATTTAATTCATCCTGAGATCTGCACAAAGTCCCTGCCTGGCAGAGGGATGGTGCCCTAATATCCCAGATCCTGGGAGAAAAAGAAAGCTCATTTACTGCTATTTATATGAATTCATACAATCTGCTCCTCAAATCCTAACCTATGGAAAGGATACCTTGGGAATTCACAAACCTTTAGGGATACAAATATTGCACGGAGCATGAGAGCCTCACAAACCGTGCATGATAAGAAAATCAACTCTCAATAGGTAAAATCAACTCTCAGCCTCACCAGAAAAGACTCCAGAGCCCAAGCCAGCTCCAAAGCTCCAGTTTCCCTTGGATTGCACTGCAAAAAACAGCTCCCCAGTGTCCAAATTCACAGCCATGCCCCCAACCATCTCCCCAGCCATTCCCTCACGAAGTCTTTCTTCCTGCCCTGGCGCTAAGGAGGGTTATTACTCCTTCCTCCCAGCATGCGACAGAAATGTTTGTGCAGAGAAAAAAAATCTCCCAAGTCAGTACATTAATGTCCTGCAATGAAAAATAGATCTGTCTAAATATGCTCAAGGTAATTCAGAATACATTTGAGGTGATTTCAGGCTCTAAAGTCTGCCTGTAACAGCATTTCAGGCTGTGTTTATCAGTGCTTTCCCCCTGCACTTGCATTTTTTTTTCCTCCCTAGTTATTTTTAAAACATTTGCACAACAACAGAACCTAATGATCATGGCTAAGGGTAGGAATCAGCCTCCCAGCAGCCTCTCCCAGCTCTGGAAATTTTACCTTCCCATCTCCCCAAGCCAAAGCCTTGCCTGCTGCAGGCTGGGGTTGAGCTTAGGTCAAGGCAAAGAGTCCAATGCCCATGCTACAGCTGCAAATCTGCAGTGAAAGTCCTGAATTCAGCCAGATTTCAGCCTGGGCAATGTTCAGGGATTCAGAGTGACAGCAAAGGTCGGGTGGGAACTTTGTCTGTACAGCACAAACAAGAGGGAACATCTATCCCAACAGCTAAAGGATGCTCCCTGAGTTTCTCCAGCACCAAAACCTCCCCTGGTTTCAACCACTCAGCCTCACATCTGCTGAAGGATGAAATTTCCCAAGCCAAAGGGTGCCCAGGGTTAGGATGATCCCTGATATTTGCTGCTGGGATGTGATGGTGTTCACAGGGGTTTTCGGATTGGGGAAGAGACGAGGATCTGACTCCATGTTTCAGAAGGCTTGATTTATTATTTTATTATCTATATTACATTAAAACTATACTAAAAGAATAGAAGAAAGGATTTCATCAGAAGGATGGCTAAGAATAGAATAAGAATGAATGATAAAGGTTTGTGAGTGGACTCTCTGTCCAAGCCAGCTGACTGTGATTGGCCATTAATTACAAACAACCACATGAGACCAATCCCAGATGCACCTGTTGCATTCCACAGCAGCAGATAATCAATGTTTACATTTTGTTCCTGAGGCCTCCCAGCTTCTCAGGAGGAAAAATCCTAAGGAAAGGATTTTTCATAGAAGATGTCTGCAACACTGGGAAACATCCCCTGGGATGCTTTGGAGAGACAGCTCTGGAAACTGCTCCCAGCCTTCCATGCTGATTCCCCACCAGGAGATGGGAGCTGGACAGGTCATCAGAGTGAGCAGCCATCCATCCTAACCACGACCCATCCAACCACTGCTCCCAGGAGCACATCCCACTGCAAATCCCATTCCTCCTGTTAGAGTTGTGGGAAACAGCTCCGTGGGCCCCCCAGGCTGCTGAACCTCATTATTTGTGGGGAGGGGCAGAGTTTGGCTGCAGGGCAAGGAAGCTCAAGCAGAAACAGGTATGGAGATGGATGAGGGGGAATTGTCCCTGCAAGACAAAGAGAAATGGGAGCCTTGGAGCCAGTTCAGATGTTTTATCTGGGGCAAACCCACCTGGTGCAGATCCTGCCCTGAGAACATTGAGGCAGGGGAGAGCTCAGTGTGCCAGGCACGCTCCAACACTGCTCTGAAGTACCAGCTTGGAGAAGAAACAAAGAGAGATGGCTTTGGGCTCAAGAGGACCCATCTGTTTTTCAGGAGTATTTATTTATTTATCAATTAATGTATCTATTTTACTTTGTGTTTTTGCACCATCTTGAAAACAAGGAGTCATAATATCCCTCCAGCAATTCTGCCCCTTATCCATCTGGTAAACAGCCATTCTCTTTTATTTCCCTGGCTTTTTTTTTTTTTTTTTTTTAGCTTTTCAGTTTCTAACAGAGCTGAAATCCACAATTCCATGACAAGGACATCACCATTAATGATGATAGCAGGAATAATGACACTGCACTCGCCTCGTGCCTCCTCTGGCAGATTTCAACCCATTTCAGAGTCACCTGCGAGCACCCAGCAAAGGAGCCAAACACGGGGCTAATTTTAGGAGTAAAAACTTGCAGAGAGAAGCTGAGCTCTTCTTCCAGTCCCAAGACAAGGCTTTAGCAGGGTTATAAATAGGAGGCAGCGTTGCCAGCACCTTTTCTCCCGATAAATACAGGATGTCACATGTGTGTACACGCGGTGACATTTTCCCAAGCATCTCGCAATTAAAGCCTTTCTCTGCCTCAGCGCTGGCTCGGTGTAATCACCGAGAGCTTTTCCAGGACCAGTCTGGCATTTGCCAGCAGAGGGAACCTTCCCATTGCTGGCTGGGAGACGCAGGGACCCTTCAGAGCTTCTCTGCAGCAGCCAACATCGCTCTGCTTAGCCAAGCTTTGGGACCCCAGCACACACAGAGCACTTGTGACCTTCTCAGACACCCCAGTGCATTTCGAGTGGGTGCAGAGTGTGCAAATATTCCATTTTCTGGGATGTGCATTGGTGATAAATCCACCCCCCATTCCCAAATCTCACCATTGCAAAAATCCATTTACATCTCCCTAGGACACTCCCCTGCAGATCCCACCTATTGCTCAGCAGGAACTGGCATCCAGACCCCTCAAAAGCCCCCAAAATCAAGCTCAGCCTCTCCCTGGCTCAGGGAGAAGCTCACACCCCATGGACAGAGGGTCTCTGCCCCTTGGGGGAGAGGGAGCTGCTGCTCAACCCCAAATGGATCCAAAGCAAATCCCACATCCATTATTCACGCTGCTCACCCCGGGCTATAAAACATTCATCCTGAAAAGTTTTCAAATAAAATAGAGCCTCTAACCAAATGACACACGGGGTTAAACTAGATCTATTTCCCAGCTAAAAAACCCCATTAAATTATAACGTATCTCTATTCCCCCCTGGATGAGGGAGCTGGTGCTGCAGCTGGAGGCAGGGCCTGCACTGGAGACAGGCAGGATTTATAACCACAAACCCTCCAACAGTTGTTCACAGCATCAGCTCCCTGCACATTAGAAACACTTCCCATTCCCATCTCCTGCATGGATTGCACTTTGCAGTTATGAAGTTGTTTCCACTTTCTCCTCCCCCCTCCCTCCTTCCCTACTATAATATTTAGTCTGCAGCTCTGCTTATTTACATACTTAATTTCAGTTCTGTTTGCAAACACAAATTAGTTTTGTGCAATTACTTTGTGCATGGACATGGAGTTTATCCGCTTCAGCAGTTTAACAACACGGGAAGTGACTGCACAGGACCATATGGCTCCCAATATATAATCACAATATTACCTGCAGATTAGTTACATAAGGGCTGCCAGAGCAGGGCAGGGCAAGGAGATTGGAGGGAAAAAAAGGGGGGAAAAGGGGTGGGAAAGAAGGGGGAAAGAGAGGGAGGAGGGAAAAAAAGGGGGAAGGGAAAAGGGGGAGGGAAAGAGAGGAAGAAAGCGAAAGAGGAGGAGAAAGCGTGGGGAAAGGGAAAGAAGGAGGGAAGGAGAATAAAGGGGGAGAGGAAAGAGAGGGGAGAAGGGGAAGAAAAGGAGGAAGGGATAAAAAGGGGGGAAAAGGAGAAAGGGGATGGAAAAGAATGGGGAAAGGGGGGGAGAAGGGAAAAAGGGGAGAAGGGAGAAGGAGGGGAAGGGAAAGGGGGAGAGAGAACAAGAGGAAAGTGAAAGAGAAGGAGAAAGTGGGGGGAAAGGGAAAGAAGGAGGGAAAGATAAAAAGGGGAGAGAAGGGAAAGGGGGGAAGAGGAGAGAAAGGGGAAAAAAGGGGGAAGGGGAAGAAAGGGAGAAGGGATAAAAAGGAGGGAAAGGGGGGAAAAGGGATGAAAAAGGAGGGGGAAAGGGGGGAGAAGGGAAAATGAGGGGAAAGGGGGAAGGGAAAAGGGGGAGAAAGAAAGAGAGGAGGAAAGAGGAGGAGAAAGTTGGGGCAAAGGGAAAGGAGGGAAAGAGAAAAAGGGGGGAGAAGGGAAAGGGAGGAAGGGAAAAGAAAGGGGGGAAGGGGAGGAGAAGGGAGAAGGGGAGAACAGGGAAAAGGGAAAGAAAGGGAAAAGGAAAGAAAGGGAGGGAAGAAAAGCGGGGAAGGGAAAGAAAGGGAGGAAGGGGAAGAAAGGAGGAAAGGAACGATGGGGAAGGAAAGAAAGGGGGAAGAGAAAAAGGGAGGAAAGGGAAAGAAGGGAGAAAGGAAAAGAGGGAGGAAAGGGTAAAAGAGAAGGAAGGGAAAGGAGAAAAGGGGAGAAAGGAAGGAAAGGGAGAGAAGTGGGAAGAAATGGGGGAGAGGAAAGAAAAAGAGGGAAAAGGAAAGAAGGGGAAAAAGAAAGAAGGAGGAAAGGGAAGAAAAGGTGAAGGGAAAGAGGGGGAAAAGGAAAAGGATGAGAAGGAGAAGGGGGGAGAGGGAAAGATTGGGGAGAAAGGGAAAGGGGGGAGGGAAAAAGGGAGGAGAGGGAAAGAAAGGGGGGCGAAGGATAAAAGGGGTGAAGACAAAAAGGAGGGAATGGAAAGAAGGGGAAAAGCAAAAGTGGGGGAAAGGAAAGGAAAGGAAAGGAAAGGAAAGGAAAGGAAAGGAAAGGAAAGGAAAGGAAAGGAAAGGAAAGGAAAGGAAAGGAAAGGAAAGGAAAGGAAAGGAAAGGAAAGGAAAGGAAAGGAAAGGAAAGGAAAGGAAAGGAAAGGA
Organism: Ammospiza nelsoni; assembly: GCF_027579445.1. NCBI lineage: Eukaryota > Metazoa > Chordata > Aves > Passeriformes > Passerellidae > Ammospiza > Ammospiza nelsoni. The sequence goes on along the minus strand of NC_080656.1, from coordinate 3,267,259 downwards.
AAGGAAAGGAAAGGAAAGGAAAGGAAAGGAAAGGAAAGGAGGAGGGAGGGAGGAAAGGGGAAGAGAAAGAAGGGAGAAAGAGAAAGACAGGAAAGCAAAGGAAGACAGAGGAAAGGGAAGAAAGGAAAGAAAGAGGATAAGGAAAGGGAGGAAAAAGAAGGGGGAAGGGAAAGAAGAGGGGAAGAGGATGAGAAAGGGCAGGGAAGGGGAAGAAGGGGAGAAGGAAAAGGGGAAGAGGAAAGGGTGGGGAAGGAAAAGGGGAACAAGGGAAAAGAAAAAGGGGGAAGGAAAGAGGAAAGGTGGGGAAGGGGAAAAAAGCTGGGGAAGGGAAAGAATGGGGGAAAGAGAAAGAAAGGAGGGGCAAGGAAAAGGAGGATGAAAGAAAACATCAGAAAAAAGGAGAAGAGAAAAATTCAAATGAAAAGGAAAAACAGAAAAGGAAAATAATAAAAGAGAGAAGAAAGGGAGAAAAATGAGAAAATAATACAAAGCAAGGAAAAAGATTCCCTGACTCCACAATGCCGGCAGCGTGGGAGAACAGAGCTATGCAGGAAATTGATTTTATGACAAAAGTGAAAAATCAGGTGAAAAATTGTTTGAGTCAAATTAAATATTTTGTTCAACCAGAAAATAAAGGTTTTGTTTCATTGTCAGGTGTTCTCTGGTTTAGGTAGCAGGTTTCTCTGACCTTCATAACCACAGTTGGTTACATTTAACAAAAAACAAAACAAACCCCATAACAGTAATTGAAACAAAAATCCAAATATTTTTCTGGAAAGTGAAACAAGTTTTCTAGATGTTTTTTTTTATCTTTCCCTGACCCAAAATTGGTGGTTTGAGTTCTGTTCAGTAATAATTCCAGTCAACCCACACCTGCCTTTTCCAGGGAAATTATTCTGACCATGAAAAGCTGTGATGGGATGCAGCAGATGAAATTTTTTAAGCATAACTGTGAGACAGGCAGGGTATTGGGGAGGGGTTTGCAAATATTTCCCATTTTTTTTCAGTTTTGATTTTTTTTCATGGGTTTCTTTTAAAGTCAAATTGTGAATAGGCAGAGTTTGCTGGGGAGGATTTTAACCCCCTGTAGACATCAGTGACCCCAAATGCCTCCCAAAAAGGATCATCAAGGCCAGGTAGGATGGAGTTTAGAGAAACCTGGTCAGCGGGAGGATCCCATGGCAGAAGAGGGAAGAAAGTGGGCTTTAAATACATTCCAAGCCAAACCACTCTGGGGTTCTGATACAAAAGAGATCCCAGGGCTGGTGACCCCACAAGGGACAGTGGGATTTTCTCCCTCATCCTCACTTCTGGTGCCATCAGGGCAATCTGAAATGGGCAGGTTTCCTAGGGCCAGCAGGGTTCACATCCCTGTGACAGATTCTGAGGGGCGTTGGCTCCTCCACAGACCCTCTCCTGCCCCTCTGCAGCCCAGGGGGATGAGGGGATGGGGACAAGGGACCCCTTGATTGTCACTCCGGGGGTGACAGTCCCCTTGCAGGAGCATTCTACCACAGCTCCATCCCCACAGCCCATCCAACCCCCACAATTATTTCCATGCAGATATTTCCAATATTTCTCAAAGCTCCTGTGAGTTCATTGCATTTCCTGCTCTGTGTGAGAACACAAATTCATTCCAAGTGTGCTCAGCAGCCTCAGAACACCAGGCCCCCTGACCTCCCCAGGTGACAACTCCCACAGCCCTTTTGGGGTTGGGCATCCTGAATCCCTCCCCAGATTCACCTTTTCCCACGAACATCGCAGAAACCTGGTTTTTATTTAATTCCCCTCTTCCCCTGCTGCTTGTAAGACAGTCTTTATTTATATAATACATTTCACATCCAAGACATCGCTGAGAGCTCTACGCAAATATTAATTACCAAGCCCTGGGTGGTAAATTATAAATATCCGTTCTCTCCAGATTAAAAAAAAAAAAAACTAAAAAAAACACAACGTTTAATAATAATAATAGTAATAAAGACTGCACTGTGGCACATAAAGTGCTGCATGAAGGAGCACTCCTTTGCTCCAGGGCTTCAATAAAACACACCAGAGCCCAGAAAAGTTAAAATAGGGGATAACTGAGGGTCAGGCCGCCAAGCTGGTGATGCACAGGCAGCTGGCCATTGGAAACAGCGAGAGGATGCAGGGAATTTAGTGAGAGAATTGGAAGGGTGAACATCTGGCCGAGGGGGCTCACAGCGTCCCCCCTCTGCCTGGCCTTTCTGGAGCAGCTGGAAACGCTGCCCTGAGCCATCTCTGCTGATCCCATCTCTGGGCAGAGCAGGGCAGCCTCCCCTGCCTGTGTGACACGGGCTGTACCCCGCAGGATTTCAGGTGTCATCGTCCTGACAGGGCGATGACGGACTCACCAGGTACCAGCCAGGTGTGATAAGGCAGCAGCTGCTTTTGGGTTCTGCTCTGGGATCTCTCGCCCTTGCAGAGCACATTTTGGGGTATATTTGACACTCCTTCCTCATGAAGAAACAGCCACAGCTGACAGCAGTGAGCAGTCAGGGCAGAGATAAGACCCTGGCATGGTGAGACCCAGGGTTGGTTGTGCTTGGCCACAGAATGAGGCTGTCCCTGGTCCAAGCACAAATCACAGAATTGGAGCTGGAAGGACCCACAGGGATCACCACATCCAGCTCCTGGCCCTGCACAGACACCCCAACAACCCCACCCTCTCTCTGAGAGCATTGTCTGAACACTTCTGGAGCTCTGGCAGCCCCGTGCCCATTCCCTGGGGAGCCTGGGCAGTGCCAGCACCCTTGGTGTTGGGGAAGATGAAACAGGAAAGCCTTATAAATATGATTGTCTGGCAAAAGATTCTGAGAATATGAAAACTATAAGCTAGATTGAAATGAAAGCAAGCTTTGAGATACCTCAGTTACTGAACAACTGGAAAACAATGGTGTGGCTGGCTGAAGGTGATCCCCTTTTGATGGAACAACACCCTCTGCTTGCAGGCAGGCCCAAGGGTCAGGGCAGACCCTGCGCCAGCTTGGCAGAAGGGGCCCAGAGAGGAGTTTATAGGGTTTAAAATGTAACACAGTGTGGCAATGCAATGATTCTTATAGGCTGTATGGAAATGCTGTAGGATTTGTATCTTGTACTAGATCGGTTAGTGAGAATCAGAATATCCAGCACGGAAGAAGATTTATTGTATTGTAATGGGAACCTCGCTCTCTTGCCCCTTAGCTCTTGCCTTTTACCCTCTTACCCTTTTACTCCCTTACTCTCTCACCCTCTCATCCTCTCTCCCCCTCTCTCCTCTCAGCCCTGCTCTGAGCTGTGGCTGGCAGCTCCCAGCAGGGCCCTGCACCCAGGCCCTTTGCAATAAACCCCAAATTCCAGCCCGGGCTGCAGAGATCTCTCATCTCCATCCGTCCCGATCGTCCTATCCCCCTAACGCTCTTACACTCGGGGGGAAGAACCTTTCCCTGATCTCCTTGGACAATGCAAAACCACAACCAAGTAAAATGCCACACACAACGAAATTCAAAATCCTTCTGGCTGCCCTCCTGTGATGGAGCAGGACCATGGGAAGCAGCTGGACGTCTGAGATATGTACCCACCTTCCACCAGATAAGGAGGAAGAGGTAAAACTTCCTCTCTCCGTCTTTTAGCTCTTACCACAAATGCACATCAGACCACGCTGATGCTGCCATGTCCCCATCCCTGTTCTCCCTAGCAGCTCTTGGGGCCTTTGCAAGATTCAACAGATCTCTCCCAACAATTAAAACAAATCCTCTGGGCACAGTTCACCTCCCAGATCCATGAACAGGAGCAGTTTGCTGCAATTCTTGCTCTTTGCATCCTTCCCAACCGTGCTCAGCTTCAGATCAAGCTCTCAAATACTTCACTGGCACAAACAGGGCAGATCATTCAGGGCCTGGAAATATTTATTTATGAATACTTTTCCTCTTTAATTTTGATTTTCTTCATTGCTGCCTGCTGGCCTCCCCCCATTTTTATTTTCTGTGTGTTGTATAGATCAAAGCAATCACAGAAAAGAACAAAACCCAGCTTTCAGGGTGGGAGAGGCAGCAATCAGAGCCAGTGGAAAGGACACGCCGGGAAGTCAATGAAGATGGGAAATAACATTTACCAATGCATGGCTCAGCAGGCCCAGGGTACTTTGCCTGGCTCTTTGAACAGTGTGTGCTCCTCTTTCCCTTTGAGTGCAGCTGCTCCCTGAGAAAGGGAACCTGAGGATAACAACCCTGGGATGATCCCTGCAGCAGCAGCCTCGCAGTGCTGTGATTTCTGCTTGCACGGCTGGCAGAGCCCAGCTTTAAACACAGGGGGTGTTTAATGACTTTCTCTGGCCACTGTCTCCCTCCACACCAAAGCCCAGTGAGGTTTTAAGGCTTGGGAGCAGCTCCCTGTGCCCAGCCACAGCTGCAAGCAGGGCCAAGCTCTGCAAGGAGCAGGCAGGAGGCTGGACACAGAGCCCTTCCCCTGCTGCCCTCATCTTGCACAAAATACCAAGCAAAAAGAGACAGCAGCTCAGTTTGCCACCTAATTTCAAAGGCTGGTGCCTCCAGCTGCCTCTTCAAACCAACCTCCAAGAGGAAGGCAGCTTCATTTGGCATTTGTTTAGTAAGAAAAAGCACAAGTCCTGTGAAAAGCCATGAGCAGGATGTCATAACTATTTACTGCTCACCCACACTGGAGTGCTGCTGCAGCATTATGCTCCCCAGCACACACATCCCTTTCCTGAGGAACCAGTGAAGCACAGCACATCTTCAGAGGAGTGAAATGGACAGACACAAAGAGAAGGACAGGGGGAAAAACATCTCCAGCTCAGAGGCTGTTTGATTGTAAAAGACCCCTCTTATCTGGGCACACAAAGGGTAACCATTAATTCTCCAACATATTGGAGGTCGGACATTGAAAAACCTCACTCTGCCCCCTCTTTCTGTCTCAGCTCAATGCCCTGGAGGAAAGATTTTGTTCATTCTGGCTAGCACCACTGTGTTGAGGAGATGGAGCACCCTGAGCCACCAAAGTGCCACTTTTCCCTCTACTCATCCACAGTCCAGGACCTGGACAGCTCCATAAACTCCCAAGGAGCAAAGTAGGATGTCCTACAGGCTGTGGTACATCCAAACATGCAGGGAGCAGTAAGATCACCTATAGCCATGATGGTTTTCTCCCAGTCCCGATTCCCTCCTCCTCCAGCCCCAGCTGTGGTCAGTGGGTCCAATTTCACAGCTGCTCAGTTCCAAATTGGACTTGTGCTTCCCAGCTGTCCTCCCACTCCCGCATTTGTTTGCCATCAGCTTTAATTAGGAGAAGTTTCACCGCCTGACACATCCAAGCCTCTGCTCCAGCTCCTCCAAGGCCACCTTCCTCACCCACTCCATGCTGAGGGGTCTGAAGGCTTGCAGCCACTGCCTTGGATCCGTCTCCTTGTCTCATCCTGCCAGCCAGGGATCAGTGTGGAGTGAAGGGACACAAACCCCCACCTCGGCCATGTGCACCTCGGCCAGGTCTCTCCTGCCTGCTCTTGCCGAGCCGTGATGCAGAACTGAGCTGGAGAAATCAAAGCTGATTCCAATCTTATTATCCAACACGGTCCTATCAGCTGAGACAGCGACATTTATCACATTAATAGGAATGATGGAAGAAAACTGGGATCCTGTCCAACAAGAGCACTTTATCACATGTTGCACTGTCTTACAAATCCAATTATCACCAGCCGAAGGTCTTAACGGCCCTCCAAGAGTGGCTCTGGAAATCTTAAAAGACTATAAAAGCACTTGTCCAGAGCCTTCAGCATCACCTCTGCCAGGGCTTGGGAAGAAGCATCATGTCCTATTTGGGAGACTGGAGCAGCTTCATCCCAGCAAAGGCAGACAGGTCCCAATAGGACATTGCCACCATGGCTTGGGAGAGGGAAGGAGAAATCCATCCCAGCTACATGACTCAGGGAAGAGAATCCCACCAGCAACAGAGCAGGGATGAAAGCAGTGCCTGGCAAACCACATCCCAGGGGAAGGGGATGCCTCAGGATGCTGCCCAAAACCTGTGGGATTTGTCCATGCAAAGCCTGAGGTGCCATCCAAAGCAGGGGCAAGAAGAGTTTACCCTTCTCTTCTCTCTGATTTTCCTGACCAAGAGCAGCAGCAGGAGCAGACCTCTCCAGGTACAATCCCACAAGATTCTGCTGGTCCCTTGGCCTCCTGGCCTGTCTCACTAGGAAAAGATTGAGCAAAGCTTTTCTGTACTCTCACTGAATGAAGAACAGTCAAACCCAGCATCAATTCCCTTATTTCCCTTCAGCCGTCAGTTACTAAGGTTGAATTCCAGCTTGATCCCAAATGACTTTTTCCCCCCATTTTCAATATTGCAAGCAAAGCAAAAGGCAATAAAATTTACTTTTTCCTCCCTCCCGTGGCTCTAATGATCGTATCTTAAATAATTTATCCACTCCTCTTCCACCCTCATGCTCTTTCCTCCCCATTTCCCAGACATGCTTCAGCATTCCTGCTCCTGCCCACCCCAGCAGGTCAGGAATGATGACCAGGAGAATTTGTCACAGCAGGACAGTCTTTTCATGTCATTCTGCTCCACTGAGCAGCCAGAAACAGCTTCTTGTTGCCACCTCCAGCCCCGTGCAGCCATTCCACAATTCCCCAGGAGTGTGTGACACCTCCAAAGGCTCCTGAGTTAAGCATCTGGGCACCATCCCTGCGCTCCAAAGGCTCCTTTGACCTGCAGCAGGATGCTGGGACCAAGTGAGGGTGATGACAGGAGAGGAGAAGGACAGACGAGGTGCAGGGCAGTGGAAAATCCCAAAATCCCAGATCTTGCTTCAGCCAAGTGAGGAGCAGCAGAGAGGAACAAATTCTGCTCTTGTTTGTGCTGGTGTGGGCACAACAGGGAGTGTTTGGTTCCTTTTGGACTGCCTTCTGTGAGGGGTGCAGGCAGCTTGGAGAGGGTTTGGAGGCGCCTGATGGGGATGGCAGGCAAACCAACCTGGGTGGGAAGGAACAGGACATGTGTCCCCCTTGGCTGCTTGAACCTTGGAGGGGTCTTGACAGCTCTGCCAAAATCTGTCCCTCGTCCTGTTGCCATCAACACTGGCAGATTTGTGGGATGAAGGCAGAATACCAGATAAAGGCAGAAACCCATTTTGTTGGAGCAGAGGCAACACAGACTCAACGAGACAGAGCTAAAGCATCCCTTGGATCCTGCCAGAGGAGATGGTCCAGCATCAGGGCAGAAGGTGGGGAGTATGTGCGGCATTCACATTCTCTGAACAGACAGAGACATAATTCTCTCTCCCAGGATTTTTCCTGGGGAAGGCAGTGAGAAGCACAGTGAAGAAAACAATTCTTATCTCTACTTGCTCCGCCTGTTGTTTGGCACATATGGAATGTGTTATGGAGATTGTTTACCAGGAGTGATTTGTTAGTTGGACACTGGTGATGGTTGTTTGGAGTGATTGACCAACTGGGTCAAATCTGTGACTGTCTGGAAAGAGTCACGGGTTTTCCTTTAGTACATTTTAGTATAGTATCTCTTTAGTATAGTTTTAGTATAGTGTTAGTGTAATAAAACCTAGTTTAATAAAGCATTTGCTAAGCCTTCTGAATCATGGAGTCAGAGCACATTATTCCCCACATCAGGGGTGCCATGCATTGATCACTATGGAAGAGGGACACTCTGTATCCCTCTATCTCTACATCTCCAGACAGATGTGGCACAGCCCCTGATCACACACCAAGTTTATGGGCACAGAGGCTTTCCTGGCTGGCTGCTCACCAGCTTCCACAAGCACAGCAGGTTCCCTCTAATCTGGATTATTCCTGGCTGCAGGAATCAAGCTGCCACAAAACGAGCTTTGCCCTGGTGGAGCCCACGGAGGCAGAGCAGCTGCCGCCTCACGTAATCTCCGCCGCGCCACGATGAACTGATGCCCCCCCGACGCCCACGTGGGAATGTCTCTCCTGATTCCATTTCCAGGCATTTTTCCTGCTAAATAAAGCAACAAGCAGGCAAATTACCCCGGTTCTCTACAGGGTCCCCCCCTTTTGTGGCCGTGGCACAAGAGAGCAACGTGCTTATCCACACCTGACTGGCATTACCAGTGCCGGGAAACAAGGGTCTCCATCGTGCTGCTCGTACATATTTAAAGTGATTTAATGGTTGTCATTCATTATTAACCACGGTTATTAGAAAGATGCCTAGGAACACATGGAGAACGGGATCTTTGCCTGGCTAGACACTGCACAAACACTGAGCAGAATAAAAAGATCTCTTCTAGGAAAAGCCCTGCTCTGATAAAACAGCAGCACTTGCAGGAAATATTTGGATTTTGGGGGCAGGGTGAAAAGAAAGAGACACATATATTTCATAAAAGCTTTTCCAGTTTTTAATCCTGGTGCATTTCATGGCTGCATTGTCCCAGCAGGACTTGCTGCCCTCTACTTACTCACGCTGAGGTGGCCTGGGAGCCCCTGTGAGGGGCACAAGCTTCACTGAACAGGATGAGATAAAAAAGATTCTCCCTCCCCCTGAGCATCACCCTCCAAAAGGCTCCTGGCAGGGATAAATCCAGTCAATTCACAAGGCAGTGGGGAAAAAACCACACATTTGCAAAGCGCTGTCAATGTTCTGGGCATTAAAGAGACATTTTAATAAGCACCATAATGGAAATTTATGTCAGGGTCCACAAAATAATACAGATGGCGGTTTATGCAGCCCTTGTATTTAAAACAAAGTAAATTATATTACCCTAAAACAATAGAAGAAATTGTAAAGCACACAAAGAAGTGGAACATATCCAGCTCCTTCTCCAGCAGGACCCAGCATCCTACAGCCAGATGCTGCCCCTTACAAATCCCTGTGTTGCCTTCACTCATTCCTAATTAAAATAAAAAGAAGCTCCAAAGGCTTGGCTAACAGAAAGGACCCTTTCCATGTGTCTACAAGAGATGGACGACAGCAAGGAGCGGTGGATGAGTGGGGGGATGGAGGGGAGAGAAAATAGAAAGGGAGGTGGGGGGCGGAAGCAAAGAAACTATCAAAAAATAGGATTTTGGAAAGCTCAGCTTTAATCTTTTCAGAAATGATGGGGATTTGGTAAAGCTGAGATGCACACCAGGAATCCTGGAGGCACAGCTGGAATTGAACACAAGTGCTTTGTCCTGGCACAGCATCTGTGCCTGTGTCAAGAGCATGAGGGGCTCCCAGATCTCCCACCCCCTTCCCTGCTCTGGAAGGGCTGAGGGAGGTGGGGATGGACTGAGGAACGAGCCCCAGTGGTGTCTTTGCACTTCCCTGCTACCTGATTTCCTCTTGGTAAAATCTCTCCCAATATCCTTCATTTTCCACAACTGCGGAGGAAAATAGGAGGAAAATCCCAAAGCTCAGCCACTGCTCATTTTTAAGCCCCACAAGGTTTTGCTTGGCTTTGGGAATTGCAGAAGTTACCTGGGCTGGGTGTTCAGTGCAGTTTGTTTTCAGCCCATAGAAGCATTTACCAGGTGGATTTTCTTCCATTTCCACAGAGCCCTGCACAGCAAGGCTGAAAGCTCTGCTAAGAGGAGCTGTCAGGGCACATTATCCAGAGGGGCTGATGCCTCTGGAGAAAGGAAAGTTGAAACTGTGAGTGAGAACGAGGAGAGGTGACGATGGACGAGATGTGCATTAGAAGGAAGGAGGACACTATCAAGAAGGACACAATCAAGAATTTTAAAATCCATTTGCTGCTTAGTTTTCCATGCACTGAGAGCTCCCAGGCTGCTCCTTTAGGAGGCAGGGCACTGAGCTTTTCACCTATCCTGCAGCCACCATCCAGTGGCATCCATTGCCTCCTGAATTTGTCTTTCCAATGGGAAAGACAAAAGAAAATCTAATTTTAAGGTCACCCTGCAGCATGAGTTCTAATTCTCCTGAGCATCAGGCACAGGCTGGGATAAATTCCTCTTGGAGATTCTCTCTGCTGATCCCTGATGGGGTTGAGGATCTCTGTACCCACCACTTACAGCTCCACACTTTGGTTAAATTAATTTGAATAAATTGAAATTTGATCCAAGTGACAATGCAACAACATTCTTCAAAACTCCAAGCCAGGTTGCACATGCAGACTTATCTAGCAGGTGGATCCCTGCCCATGGCAGGGGGTTGGAGGTAAATGATCCATCCACAATGTCCTTTCGAACACAAACCATTGTAAGACTCTGTGAAAATTCCGAGTGCATCCTGCTGACCCCATCACTCCAAGCAACAAAACCAGAGCTGTTTTTTTATACAGCACCTTGTGTGCTGTCTAAAACATGCCCAGATACCTGCCCTGATGCCACATTGCAACATCCCAAACAAGAATGTGGGGACCCAAAGCTGGCCACCCTAAAACAGAGTGATTCTCACAGCCATTGCTGCCCATTACAGTCAGAAATACCAAACAATCACTTTTGGGGACGTTTGTTACAAACCCATTTTCATGGCTGAAGAACTAGCCTGTGGCTTTAAACAGATTTCAGAGTCCTTTTGCATTTGTTTTTCCAATTTTTATGAGCCTAATGTAATCACAGAGAGTCTCATTCCCTATGCTAAATGCCCAATCCCTGCAGACCGAGGGAAGGCAGGAGACAGAGCAGCCAGGAGGGAGCATGGCAGCTTGTCAGGGAAAAATGTTAGCAGAGCACTTGGCTGGGGAAGAAGGAGGAGGAGGGCAGCAGAGGTGTCTGCAGGGCTCAGCTCAATCCTGCAAGTCACCATGTCTTCCCCCCTGAGGCCCCTGTCATCCCTCAGCTCGTTTTACACCAGTACAGGGATCAGCAGCAGCTGGAAGTTTAGGTTTTTAATGCCTGCAGCCTCAGCTTCCCCCTGGCAGAGTTCAGAGGAGTCCGAAAACCTTCTCAAAAGGCTCTGAAGGGGTCCCAAATGGCACAATGCAGAAGGAACAGGGAGAGGCTATGGGCAGGTGTGAGAGGCTGGTTTGGGCACCAGCAGTTACAAGCATGGCAGGACTAAGCCCTGTCCTGGCTAATTAACCCCTGCAATCAGTAGGGGGTGGTAGTTTAATGAGGGTACCCCCAAAAAAACAGGCAGAGCACAAATGCCAAGACTGGTCAGTGAGCAAACCAATCGTGGCTGCCCCATCCCTGGAAGTGTCCAAGGCCAGGTTGGACAGGGCCTGGGGCACCCTGGTCTAGTGCACGGTGTCACTGCCCATGGCAGGAGGTGGGACTGAACCTCAAGGTCCCTCCTAACACCAACCATTCTGAGATTCTATGAGTTACCACTCAAAGCAGCCATTCACCCTCTGCTTCTCCATCCACTCCTCCCTCCTTGCATCCTCCATGTCACAGGAGTTCCCCAGAGGCAGCAAGAACTGGAAAATCTCTTTGACAAGAAGTGAGGAGAAATTATTGGCATTACCAAACGATCAGAATGACTGGGCCACCTTTCCTATAATCCATTTATTTTCCTACTTTTAGAGCTTTTGATCTGTTCGATCTATTGGATACATATGGATCAACCTGAGCAGCACAGACCTCGGAGGGAAACCACAACCACACACCAGGATGAATTTCTACACCCTGCTGCAAATGAGGGGGAAGACAAACACCTCTGAGGAGCTTGATTTGGGGAGATAATAAATTAGAGCTCGCAGGCAAGGCAGTATTGAAACCTCAGGGTCTAAAGACCGTCAATGGTGATGATCCAACAAAGGAGTATTCATCTCCTCCCTGCTGGAGCTGCTTCAACATCCTTCACAGTAAAATCCCCCAGACCTGAGCAGCAGGGACAGCATTACCCTGACAATGTAAACACATTAAGAAAGCAAAGAGTTACAAGCTCAGATGCCAAGTGGCGCAATCACGTCCGAGCTATTTAGCAAATAACGTGGAAAGAAGACATGATGGATAAAGACGAAATTAATGACTGAACTGGTGCTCAGTGATTATCAAGAAACTAGTGATGAGGACCTGATTACATTCACAATGGATAATAAAGGCTTGCCCCAATCAGTAATATATATACTCAGGGCTTCAAAAGGACTCATTTCCAACGCGGGGGAAAATTATGGGAGAAATTGGCTGGAAGGAAAAGTGTCAACAGAGAAATGTGGGCTCGTAACACAAAACTTATTAGAGAGCCAAAAAGTCAGGACTCCACAATCCAAAAAAGACAATTTTGGCTAAAAGCCCTATTCTTATTGCTAAAGCAGCAATCAAGCATAACACAAAAATAAAAGAGGAATAGACAGCAATCAATGTACATTAGGAGTTATGAAGCACGTTGATAAGGAGAGCTAAAAACACCATGGGGGAGGCAATTTCTGCCTGCCTGAAGCACGGAGGGGATTTAACAGCACTACCCCCAGCCCAGCCCAAGGCAGCTGGGCTAGAATTGGTTAGAGCATGGTGCTAATATCACTGAGGTCCTCACAGCTAAAAGGCATCAGCAGGAATAAATCACCTTTGAGGCTGCTGGAGACCCTCTGCAAATCCAACCATGCCATTGTCCCCTCTGCAGCTCCATTCCCTGCTGGGATTGAGAATAAGGACAGATCCTGTCCCTGCTGCTGCTGTGGAGCACCCACACCTTTGTCAGCCGGGATAGAGCCAGACCCCCACCCCACGCACAAATTCCCAATCAACCCCAGCAGTCTGAACACAAATGCCCCACTCTGAGCCCTGTTTTGATGAAGAACTCTTCCCCCAGTTATCAATTTAAGCCTTTTCTTGTGCAAGGAGTGAATTTGTCATTAACCAGCACCAGGGTACAAATAATTTTGGCTGATGTCAATACCACAGCACTGATATTGGGGAAGGAGCAGCTTCCCAGGACAGTTTGTCTTAGGAATTCCAATCCCAGCTAAGTTTTAGCCCAGGTAATTATATCTAATCTCCCCAGTTGCTCAAGCAGAGGAAAATACCCTCCTCCTACCCATCCCTGAGCGGCTGAGCTGGAAAAGCTCTGCACTGACAAACAGATGTGCCAAGCCTGGATATTATTGGAACGTCTTTCAAACAATTTGTATCCCCAGAACGGTGGTAAAGAGATATTGTATGGCAAATAAATTAAAGCATTTGGCCATGAAGCCAATAACAGAGAGAGAGAGAAAGGAGTACAGACACTGGAGGAGAAGGAGGTTTTAAATGAGATTAAAGAAAGATGGAAAGTCAACAAGAAAAGAAGGAATTCTAAAAAAGAAAAAAAAAAAGAATATTAAAGCAGCAGCAAGGATGTGCTTTCTGGGATTTGTGGATATGGCTCGGACAAAAGGTCAGCCCATTCATGCCAGCGTCATGAAAAACTCTGAGATGAGAGGTTAAACCCTCACAAACACCTGAAGAAACAATAATGTCAGAAAATAGAAAACCAGGAGAGGTGAGGAGCGAGGGGAGCTGCTCCGGGCACTCTTGTGCTGGGCTGAACCACCTCACTCCCACCTCTGCCACAACACAAGGCCCAGGTAGACTGAGCACGACTGCTGCTGCTCCAGAGTCTCTGGGATGGCTTAAAAAACCTTTTTATTAAGCCAGATGGAGAGAGGGGGAAGGGGAAGGGGAGGAGGGGAGGGCGATACATCTATATGCCAGGTGCCAACAAGGGGGAAGGAAGAGAAAAAGAGAAATCAAGCGTGGAAAATAAGAGAAAATGTAGTCAGAGATATAAAGCCTGTCAAATTGGCTGCAAACAGTAGCAAAAGCAAAGGAGAGATAGTTTTCTCTTTAACAAATGCTTTGATCAGCTGTAGTTGATATAATTACTATATAAAGCTACAGCAAGACAGAAATAAGACACATTTATCTTCACAGAGCAAAGAGAACCTTTCTGATCGCTTCCTTTCTTTCCCAAGCTGTGACAAGCAGATTCCAGGCTGGAAGGTCACACAGCTGAGACTTGGCCAGTCCCTTTCTGAGGGGCTGTGGGACATGAGCCTGGTCCCTTGGGCTTGGCTTTGCCAGTCTGAGCCCAGGGAGCCAGCACAGATCCCGCAGGTCACACCAAGCAATGGCCTCACACCATGGGCAGTGCCCTGGGCACAGAGCCAGGGAAAAGGGGAGGTCACAGCGATAGAGAAAGCCGCTGATGGGGAATTTTGCTCCCTGTGGTGAGGACTGGCTCAGGGGAAGGCTAGAAATAGCCCAGAGGAAAAGAAGATGCCCATGGGAATGAGAGGTAGGGAAGGGCTCAGGGAGAGCGGCACAGTGCACACCCAACCACCAAAACCTGAACAAGAACCTGCAAAAATCGCGGCACACCCAACCACCAAAACCTGAACAAAACCCAAAAATCTGCAAAAACCACAGCACACCCAACCACCAAAACCTGCACAAAAACCTGCAGAAACCACAGCACACCCAACCACAAAAGCCTGCACATAAGTCACAGCACACCCAACCACCAAAACCTGCATGAAACCCAAAAACCACAGCATACCCAACCACCAAAACCTGAATCCAAAAACCTGCAAAAACTACAGCACACCCAACCACCAAAACTTGCACAAAAACCTGCAAAACCCACAGCACATCCACCCACCAAAACCTGAACAACAACCTGCAAAAAACACAGCCAACCCAACCATCAAAACCTGAACAAAATTCAAAAACCTGCAAAAACCGCAACACACCCAACCACCAAAACCTGCACAAAAACCACAGCGCACCCAACCACCAAAACCTGCCCTCACCATTCCCAGCTCCGTGCAGAAAGCAGGACAACAACCAAGGAAATTTCCATGACAAACCCAGACACTCAATTTGCTGCTGCAAGCATTCCACAACACCTGCTTTGCCTCCTTCCTCCCATGCCCTGACCTTCACCACATCCCTCTCACCCTCACAACAGCAGCCCAGGTGGGACTGCCAGGACCAAGAAATACACCCCTGCCCCAGGAAGACAGGGAATCATCCCAAGCATTCCCATTTTCAGGTCACACCACACCCAGAGGTCTGATTCTGTAGCTTCCAAGCATCACATTTGAATTTCAACCACTCTTATTTATTTCAGTCTAGCTAGGTAATGTTAAAAATAAACACCACAACAAGCTATTTCCATGAAATATTTCCCTCTTGACAAAGTGACATTGCTCACCAGAAATACAATGCAGCCCAAAAACACTGCCAAGCCCCTCCAGTCACAACCACTGCCATGCACAGGGGGCTGTCCCTGCCTTGGTGACAGCCAGCTGAGCATCTGTTTGTGCACAAAGAGCACGGACAGCCCTGCTGTGCCACTGGGGGTTGAGTGTGGGGCATGAATTGCTATGGAATGATAGGATAGTTTGGGTTGGAAGGGAGTAGAAGGGTTGTGGGGCAGTGTTTGGTGTGATTGTGCAGGGTGAGTGATGCAGCAGAACTGTGTGCCATGGGGAGGCCAGAACAGCACAAGACTCATCAGAACACACTGTGTTCTCCAACAGGACAGCCAAGACGTGTCCCTAAGGACAGCAGAGCACACAGGTCACAGGGGATGATGCCCACACAGACACCAGGAGCACGCAGGAGGGGGGAGCAGGGCTCCTCTCCCACATTCCATGCAAACCCCTGATTTATTTAGACTGGAACAATTTGTCGTCGGCTGTAATTTTAACTACCTCCGTGCTGAGGAGCCAATCAGGGCTTGTGCTCATCGAGGCTTTTATGAGTTCCCATAAAAGCAGCAAAATGAAAACTCAGGGGCCCTTAAAATATACTCCGCGGGTTTGTGCAGTGCAATTGGAGGCTTTTATGACTCCTGTCAGGGCTTTTATGACCCTGTAAAACTGTGCAGCGGCCCAGCCTGCGATGAAAAGTGACCTCAGATGTCTTAAAAGCCTAAATGGTCCTGTACATTTACAAGATCTGCTGGCTGAATGCAGGGAAGCCCTGGGGGACGTCACCCAGGCTCAGCTCTGCTGCAGGGGAGGACACGGCACGAGGGGCAGCACCAGAGCCTCATCACCACCCTTAAAAACACAAACCCCATATTTTTCTTAAAATATAAGGGGAAAATAAGTAGTTTCCCTCCTGTCACGACAGGGCACAGCCATGGGAGTTGTTCTGCCTAGCCACGAGCTCCCTGGCTCCACATAACGTGATTTGCAAGCAGCCGGGATGCGATCCTAGCGGAGCTCTGGAATAAGTGAGTTTGATGGCATCACACTCTCTCATTTCCCAACACAAACACCACTTGATTTAGCAGAAGCAGCAGGGTTTTGATTCCCCCCCTTAAATGAAGGCAAGACTGGAAGATTAGGGATGCGGCAGGGAGGCAGAAAGAAAACCCATCAGGCAGGCAGTGACAAAGAAGCATTAATAAACTGCACGAGGTACCAAATGCCAAGCAGAAATAGGGGAAAGAAAGGCAAAAGGATAATACAAGATCCAGGAATGTGGCCAGAGCTTGCAGGATGCTCAGGATTGGTGCTGGGAGCCAGGGCAGAATCACATTGGGTCACTAAGCCACAGAATGACAGTAAATGATGCAAATAAAACCAGTAGCATATCACTGAGGGCATTAACAAAACACATGCCTGATCCCATAAAAAAATAAGCCATCTCCCCATGCTCTCCTGAGCAGGAAAATACACCACAGTCTCTTCAAACAAGAAGAGTTGCTTCATGCATGAGAAAAATGTGAGTATATCAGCACAGGAAAACACCCAGTCTCCTCCAGGGCACATCCAAATATCTGTTTCATTTCACTGAGAAAGGTGAGTGAGGAATCCCATTGCTGGCTGGGTCACAAATTCAGCCCTGTCCAGCCTGGGTTTGGACACTGCCAGGGATGGGGCAGCCTCATCTTCTCTGGGCAATGTGTGCTGGGGTCTCCTCACCCTCACAGGGAAGATTTTGCTCCCAATATCTCATCTAACCCTATTCTCTGTCACTTTGAAGCCATTCCTCCTTGTCCTGTCCCTCCAAGCCCTTGTAAATAGTTTCACTCTGTATCAGGATCCCCTCTGGGTGATGGTGGGACAGCTGAATTAACCATTTTTCTCCCAAAACTCTCATTTTTTAATACAGCCCAAGCTCAGACGGCAGAAAACAGGTCCTGATTAATATCAACTATCCAACCAATACACCTTTTGATGGATATTTTATGTTGTCTCCACCTCCCCCCATCCCTTCAGCAGCCTTACAGCTTCAGTATGGTGCAGTGAGGTGTTAATTCCACAAAACAAGGGGCAAAACGAAAGTGCCAGAGGATGGGTAACATGCCAGACTTGCCAAAATTCTGCAACCCATCTGGAAGTGTTCCTGAGCAACTTTGCAGACCCAGCAAAACACAAATCCCACGGTAAAGGCGGTGTGGAGTGCGCAGGTTATTGCAATTAACATTCAGAGCAAACACATGCAAAATCAGGGCAAAGCTAAAAAAGAGAAACTGTCTTTATTTTCCTTTCCACCTCCCCTATTCCCCCTCCCTGGTTTTTTTGTTTTTTTTTTTTAGGAACAGAGCATGGATGTGGAAAATAGCCTATTGAGCCCACTTCCCCGCCTCAGAGGAGCTGCAAATGTGATCCTTTGCTAGCTCAGACAAAATCTGCCATGCTACATTAGGCTTGATAGCAAATTTGCTACTTGCAAGCTTTTATCAAAACTGTATATCTTAAAAATCTTAATAACACCGAGCTTTCTGTTGGCCTCGGCTGCTGCCTCCTTCCACCCCTCCGCATCCTCTCCCCGCCGGGCGCGCGCGGCTCCGCTCGGAACCAATTCCCAATTTGGAGCTCAGCATTTTCAGCTGTGGAAATAAAAAAAATTCAAAAAAAAAAAAACAGCAGAAAGTGCTGGGGTGGGGGAAGAAATCAGCCAGATCTCCACGGCTGGGATTTATTCTGGTGTGGAGACGCCCGAGCGGGGCCGGAACGCTGCCTCCATCCCGCTCGTGACCTATTTCGAGGACTTACAAGTTCATTTCTGAATGAACAACCATCCACAGGCAGCGGAACAAATGTAACACGGCCTTCCAGCCTCTCCAGCCACGCTCCCCGGCGGCTCTGGGGGTGCAAGGGCTGGTCAAAGGTGGTTTTTTCCCTTCTCTGAAATTGCTTATATAGAAAAGTCTTTCTCCTCAGCCACTGTCTGCTGTCTAACAAAGGCTCTGCATATGCTGGTACTCCAGTCTCATGGGGCTGCTGTAATAGCTGGGATCCTTTACCCAGCCACCTCTTTTAATGAAATTTATAGAAATTTAATATCTCTGAGACCTCTTTCCTTCTGTCAAATTGGGTAGAAATTGGCCAGGAATTGGCCAAAGGGCTCAGAAACTACAGAGGGGTAGGAGTAGGTAAGGCAGACAGACAGGGACCGATGATTGCACAGACTCCTCTGGAAGGATCCAAACTAAAAATCAATATCTTTTCCTTTGGTCTCTATGGGTTTGTATTTCTTTTTTTGTATTTTTGGTTTTGCTGTTAGGAGGGTGGGTTTTTTACACAGCAAAATTCTGCATGGAATGTTTCTACAGCAAATGCATGATGGGAAGCTTTCAGCTAGCATTGCTGAGGGCTGCAGGACACCCTTTGGAAAAGAGATGCTGTGAATTGCTACCCCCCTCCTCAACACTCAATACGTGCAGTTTTCTCCGAGTCCCATTCCCATGGTGTCTAAACCCACAAGACACACAATGGAAAAGCAGATGATTTGTGCCCAAGAAAGGCACAGGGCCCCTATACATTGATCCAATTGGAGGATCAAGTCCACAAACTGAAAAAAGACACTTTAGCTCCCTAAACCTCTCCACAAAACACCAGTGTCCTCAGTGAACAAGCTCATTCAACCTCAAAATTGAGAAAAAATGAGAAAAACTTTGGTGGAGCTGTTTAACCCCATCTTCCAGAGTCATCTCCAACTGCAGGCGCTCCATCTGGAGCCACATTGACCAGGTTTTTTGTTTCTGGAGTGAATTCTATCACCCAGCAACTGCCTGAGCCAGCTGGGAGCTGAGGGGTTTCCTTGAATTATATTAGAGGGATAATCTCCTCACCCTGGCTCAGGAGGGGAGGTCTTAACTCCATTACTAAAGTCGACAGAGCAGATGGGAGCAAAGCTTTCTAGGAAAATGGATGCTCTGCAGAATTCCACGAGCTAAGCAGGGCAAACACGAAGGAAGCCATCCCAGACTGCTGAAATTAAGAGAATTCTGCTTAGTTCCTAATGGAAGTTTGTTCAGGCTTTAGCAAAGGGCAAAGCCTTGCACCCTACAAGGGGGAAGACACTCTTGCCAAGTACAACAATATCTGGATTTTGTAGCTCGCCCAGCTCCAGTTGGCCAAATCCTCAAATAATACTTAAATATATTCTCTGAGGCTGGTCTGGACATAGAGAGCTGCTGTTGGAGCTCTCCAACACTTCCTGTCTGAGGGGCCATGGAACTTTGGCAGGCTTGTCTGAAATTAAGCTTCCAAAGGGTGGCTAATGAGATTCCTTCCTCTCCTTTCAGACCCTTCAGAAATGCCTGATTTAGGGGGAGACCTCATGGACTGGAGGATTTTTTGGTTCTCTTTATAATTCTAAGGAGGCAAAAGGTGCTGAAGTTCTCCTTATCCTTTTACAGGGTTTATTTCAGGTATTCAAATGCCCAAATCCACCCACCCTGATATTCTCCTCAGCACAGACACACAGAGCTGCCAGTGTCTCCTTCCACTGCTCAGATTGATAACTGAGCATGAAGCTGTCGAGTCTCTCCCAGACAAGGCACAGAGAGGAGTATTTTTCCTCCATTAACCATCTCACTCCTCCGCTTGACTGATTAGTTACTACGCAGGATCCTCTGGATTTCCATTAGGAAAGGAAAGTGATGACAGGAGCCTGTACTTGTGGTTAATTTTGCAATTTGTCACTTTTCTTACGAAGCAAACAAAGGAACTATCTGCAAACACACCGCACCCCTCTGGGAAAGGCAAAAGTAGCTACATCAGGCAATTCCCAAATTCCACACAGAAAGGAATGCACCCCAAACTCCATTTTCTTGCCTCATCCCTCCTGGCTACTTCAGCACAGCTGTTGGGGGTCACTCCTTGCCTCTCTGCCCTGCTCTGCCCTCCATCCCCCAGCCAAGCTCAGCATTCCCAACACGGCTCTGGTCACAGCCACGCTCCTCCAGTTGCACCGGTTCCCTCAAGCACAGTGACCAGATAAGACCTTTATCAGTCAATTCTATTCCACAACAGGAAGAGCACGGGGTGAAACTCAAAGAGGTTGGAGTCAGACTTCATAAAAAGGGCTGATTACCCACTTCACCGACCGGAGCAGCAGCTCCCTGTGCCTCTCCTGATTCTCAGAGTTGGCTCAGACAAGGGATGCTCAGTCCCATTTCTTTCTCCCTGTTTCCCAGCCTAGTGACATCTCTATCAGAGCTGCGGAGGCTCCTCAAACCTGTTGCTGGCTGCCTGGAGATCCTCAGTGCAAGGTGTGGAGCCTTGTGAAATACAGCATCTCTGCATTCCAGCCGCTACCAGAACTCCAGCAGGGAAGGAAAATCCTGGAGGAGATGAGATCCCCTCGAGTACCTCCCGTGGGAGCTCTTCCCTTGCCTGGCTGCACTGCTGTGTACGTGTCACAGGGAGCTGGGGACGTGGTGTGGTGCAGACCTGCATGTCAGCTCCGAGTCTGGCTTAGAAATGAATGGTTTCTGCTATTTCCCCGAGGAGAGAGGAGCGAGCGCTCCCCGCACACACACAAAATCAATAAGTCGTTGGGTCTCAGGGAACAGCTCTTTTAATTACAGCTCTCCCCTGAGCTGGGTGCAGGCTCTGCAGGTTGGCAGCACGATGGAAAACCGGGAAGGACAGTCCCTGGGGGTGTGCAGAGACCATTGGGGATGCTGGAGGTGAAGAGGGGGAATTAACCATTTCTCCCAGTTCATTCCCAGTCCCGCCTTGGCACTGTTCTGATCCAGCCCAGCCTCACCTCAAACTCCAGCCAGACAGACACACGCTGCTATTTATCATACAGGAACTTAATCCAAAGAACCTTTTGCTGCTGGCTTTATCCATCGCATTTATCTGCTGATCTCTCCCATCTCATCTCGCATTCCGTGCAGCCTCCCCGGAGCTGCAGCTGGTTTGTGAGCAGCAGCATAAAGCCTGATTTAATACCTGGGAATGGGGAGCAGTGCCCTTTTCTAGGGAGCAGCAGCTGGGGCCATCCGTTTGCAAGGGGCATTGGGATGCTGCCAGTCCTGTCGTGGCTCTCCAAGAAAACAGGCCCTTGATCCCAAAAAAAACTGCCAGGAAAAAGGTGAGACCTTCACCCTAAGCCTCCCCTGGATCCAGCCAGCTCCCCCATCCCTCCTCCCTCTTGCCTGCTCCTTCTTTAACTCCGTTTCCAAGTGCTGAGTTACTATCAAGGAAGGTTTAATAGGATCCTGGATTTTAAAGCCACTGGCAACACAGTCTGGGCCTTTTATGGTTAGTAATGAATAAAAGAACTCAAATCACCTTTTTTTTTCTCTCTCTTAACAGTCTCTGCCTACAAATTAAAGTCATTGTGCTTCTTGCTCTGTCTCACTCCTTTTGTCTTCCTCCAACGCCATCTGAGCCTATGCAGGACTAGTCCAAGGTGTGCCCTGCTTCCCATCCCCTGCTTTTATTTATTTTGCAATATTTACCCCTTCCAAATCTCCCCATTACTTACTCTCACTTCCATTCCATCTTTTTGTCTTCCTATCCTTTCCTCTATTTTTTCATTACCCCACATTATCAGGGGACCAATGACATTTTGGAACCCCGCTGCAGAATGAAGCCCTTGACTCTTTCTCCAGAGCTGGCAACCAGCCCTTCACGGTAGAAAAAGCCAAAATTGCTACTATCTTGTCACCAATTCTGGCTATTTTTAGCACTCTTTCCCTTAAAGCGCCAGCTCCCCAATCATGTGATTACGACATGAATCTTATCTCTGATCTAAAAGTTTCATGCCCTCACAGCTGCCAGAGAAGTGCTGGGAAAGATGAGTCAGACTTTCAAAAACCGGCAAAAAGACTGGGCTTAACTGCATCTTGCTGAAACCGTAACTCAGGGGGCACCTAACCCCGCTTATTAAATGTTCCTAATTTTTAATGCTATGCTGGAGAGAATTAGCCATTCAAGCCCTGCCGGGTGGCTTCAGAAGTCTCCCCGTTACCTCACTTAATTAAGACAGCACAGAAGATCTTCATATCCTTTGGGTGAAGCGCTGGCTCTGTTGGACATTTTTTCATTAGCGTCACCATAAATAAGATTTCAAGCCTTGGCATTTACCACAGGAGCGGGATGAAGAAATCAACGTGAAGACAAAGCCTTTTGGTAACCACAAGTGGATTTCAAGGCAAACCCGACTCTCTTATCTTCGCATTTATCTTTATCCCATTGATACGGCGCTATCGATGGCCGGCAGCTATCTGATGGCACACTAACAGCTCTATTTGCAGCTCACACAGCGATAGCCCCTCGCCCTCCCCCATCACCAGCAGATTTTGTATGACAGGAACGTTATGCGACCTTTCCTTCCACTTTTTCACCCGACCTGGATTCATCCTGCATGCAGAAATGACCTGCTAGCCCTAAAGAGCACCTGGTAATTGGAAATTGGATCATTGTAATATATAAGCCAAAAAAAAAACCCCCAAAAAAATCAAGAAGAAGGAAAAGCTCCTGATCTCCACCTTATCTCCCTCCCAGTCTCATATTTACCCGTCTCACACGTGCTTACAATTTTCCCTTGTTCGGCACAGAGAGATGCACTGAATGACACAGGGTATTTAAGTAAACATTTTACCGTCCTACCGTTATTTATTATTAATAATATTCTGCTAACTCTGCCCTTGTAGGCACCTCTAGGAGGGAAATAGTATTTGCAAGTGTCCATAGGCAGATTCCCTATGGATTGCTGTGCTCCCTCCCCGCGCCAACAACAGGGGCACATCCCTGTTTGTCTTCTCTGGACTTCGTGACTTTCTCCATCTTTGTTTTTCCAAGGAGGATATAAGCAGGATAAATGCTTCCCTCACCCCCACACAAAAGAAAACTCTATCTCCTTGCACAAGGCCCAAAATATATTTTCCCACCTTGTGACTGAACTTGAACCTCCTCCACTTCACACGCCTTCTAAAATAACCCTGAGTCGAGCAGTTCAAATTAAAGCAACAAGAGCTGAGTGTTTGGCCCCCCTGATTTCAAATGACACACTCGAAAATAAAGAGTCATTTTTGGCTTATTTTTCCATGCTTTCCCTTTCCCCCGGACAACTTGAGAGCTCTTGTATGAATGGGGAAATTATTTCAGATGGCTAAAAAGGCATTATTATTTCTACAGGAAAAATGCATGTGGAATTTGGTCCAGCTGCCATGGGAAAAGCAATTCCATCTCTGACTGACTGTAAAGGCAGATCCATGTAGGATATAAACACTTCAGGAAAATCAGAGCAGCACAAGGGCTTCCTCCAAGTTCCATGTGGCTCATGGGGACATCACCACCAAGGCCACCATGGCATCTCTTGATGCAGGGGACACTTTTTGGGTTCCTCTTTTGGGAGGAACAAAAAACCCCACAAAGTCTCCAGGATTGTGGATCTGGGCTCCACAAATATTCCCATTCCAGCATAAGAATTTGTTGAAAGCAGAATATGGTTGTACACAAGGATAGCTGATGCCTGACATTTATCTTCATGACTGAAGACGGCAGACCACAGAACATGAGAGGCAGAGTTAGTTATCTTCTCCTTAGCCATGACTGACAGTAAATGTCAGCAAAGATTAGTTATTCTGTATCATATCCGTGTCATGCATGTTTTTAATTCTCCTACTGCTTCAGTACTATTTCCACTTCCAGTTGTAATAAATCAAATGTACTTGCTCTGCGTGAAGAGGAGTTTCTGCAGTTGGAGAAGGCCTGCTGATCACGCACTGTATCCAGTTTATATGTCCTCAGCCCAGACAGATTCCCTGCTCTGTATCTCTGACCACAATGGTTTAATTTTGGTTAAAATTGTAATTAAATCCATTTGCTACTTGTGCATTGCCTTCCCTCGTGATGTATCCAGTAACATGAGGTAATTAATGAGTTGCTTCACTCAGCAGTGAAACACAGCCACATCTGGGGTGAAAGTCTTAGAGTTGAACAACCTGATGCCACCTGAGTGGCAATTCCAGACAGGCACAGAAAACCACTAAGGAAGAATTTGGAAAGAAACAATGGTGAAGTCTGGAGGACACTAAAAGTATCGCCCTTGCCAGCAGAAATAAACCCCAGCTCTCTGCAACATGGTCAGCATTCAATACTTTGGGTTTAGCTCCTTGCAGTGGGGTAAGCTGTCATGAGGACAACAAACCCACCCTGTTCTGGGGAGAACACACATTAATGTCCAGTTTAAATCCCAGCTCTGTGACTGAGCTACTGACAGCTTGGAGAGAGCCAAAGGGTAGCAGGGCTGGAAGGGAGCTTGCCTCAGACTCCCTGGGCATCAGAGTGAGCCTTTCCTTATCCCCCAAGCCACCCTTAGACCCACAGAGGGGCAGGAAGGATTCCATCCCACCTACTCATCCATACACATCCATTCACATCACCACTCTTGGACATCGAGTCCCATCTCTACTCAAGGCACAATGAACACAAATCTTTACCTGACACCAAATCTATACCTTTCACACCCTGCTGCCTGATCTCTTTGTTTCACCCCCCCCTTGCACAGGTTTGCTGTTCTCCTTTTGGGTCCCCATTGCTCCCAGCCAATGATTCCAACCCAAACCCAACTCCAGCTTTATTCCAAGGTGGTTTTAATCAGTTCTTCACTTCGTCCCCTGATTCAGAGCTGGGGTTTGCAGCCAGTCCTACAAGCTGGAGGAGAAGCCAGCAACATCTCCTGAGGGCACCAGGTCCCTTCCTAATGGCTTTCACGTCTTCCTGTACCTGTAAATAATTGAAATCTCTTTGTTGCTAAGTACATCCAAGCAAGAGGGCACTAAAAGTTTTAAACCTCTCTGGGGACACCAGGACCAGGAAATCTACACAACTCACAAGATGTCCTGCCGCCAAAGTAGCTTGTCTCCTGAAATGAGACTGGCTGTGCTGCTCCTCAGAGCCACTCCTGCAGTGGTTCCTCCCTCAGGGTGCTTGTCACTACTACGGGAAAGGCATCCTCCTTGATTCCTCACAGCTTTCTCAAATCTGGTTTAAAAAATCATTTCAGCGTAGAGCATGATGCCTACAAAGTGCTCCTCCAGAGAGGAGTGGTAGCAGGGTGACACGAGGTTCCTGTCAGCCCTACAAAAGCACAGCACGAGATACACGGACGTGGCTGGCCCTTGTAACAACCAGGTTACATTCCTTAAGAATGAGAAGCATGGAAAGGTGAGGCAGGTCTTTGTGCCCCATGAATTCTCCAAGGGAAAGAACACCTAAAAGGCAGTTTTTCATCCCATAAGAGGAAGGAAGCTCTACAACTGCAAGGAGGAGTAAGGCACAGGCAGCTTAGCAATGGGGCAGCTCTGGGTGCTGCTGTAGCTGCTCACCATCAGCCCACCCTGAGCTGCTGAGGAGCTCAGAGGCCAGCAAAGCATCACTCAGAAACCAGATCTAAGAGCTCACCCTCAAAGTCCGCATGTCTTCAGAGATGTGCCTAATTAAATAATCTTTTCATTTCATTTGAAGACAGCAGAGCTCTCTTAAAGACCCTGACAGCTTGTTCATGATCCTGAGGTGGTGGGCATGCAGTCCCTGGGTTGCACAGGGAGAGGATCAACACCAGACAGGTGCCAGGGCACAGCAGGATCTGGGACAAATGACCCCAGACAACTGCCCTGTGCCTCAATCACCAATTGCCACTTCCGATAGCTAAATCCCCATGCATCACTCCTGATGTAAATAACCATCCATTTATAACTCCTTGTAATTACCTGCCTATTTCTGCGGCCCGCCTTCACAAGGTAGTCTCTCTGCAATTATAGTTAATTGCTTTGATTGCTACTGCATATTTGAAGAAAGTGCAGAAAAAATGGATGAGATGGGCTAGTTTAACAAAGAGCCATATGGGGACCAGAACAGAAAGAGTTAACATTTGAAGCTTCTGATTTATTTCTCATTCCTGTCAAAACAAACCCTGAGGATGTGAAAGCCCTTCCAGAACCATTGACACAAGTCTTGACCATTTCTGTAATAACTTGTGAAACTTTCTTTGAGCACAAGTCCCAGGCTGCAGGTGGAGCAGCCCCTGCCAGCCCTATCCAGGTGTTCCCAGCATCATAGAGATGATGCAGGTTTATGTGCCATTACCTACAGTAACTGCAAATATCCTTTAATCCATAATCATGGGACTCATCTGTGCCCAGGCTCTGAATTTTCCAGCGCTCTGAGCTCTATTTTTTAGGAAATTAAGCAAACTCCAGGGATAACCCCTCCCCTCCAAATCTGAGCAACCACTCCCTGTGCCAGGATGTTCCCTGCTCTGCCATGGGACTTGAGCCCAGGCTTCCACACGGGACCAAATGTCCACCAGGAGCCATTGGTGTCCTCGTTTGCCCTCAGTTCACTCTCTGCTATCCCGAGCTCCCTGTGCCTCACAGACCTGGCCAGTGCCCCATGCCCAGCTCCCAGAGCTGCACCAGCAGCGCTGCAATCCTCAGCCAACGGGAAGGTCAAGCAGAGCAAAAGCTCCTACCGAGCCACAAATCCTCTACTCACCTTCCTTCTGAAGGGACATCAATTACTCGGGGCTGTCAGGATGATAAGGCAGCCCGGCCTCCACAATAAGGAGGATATTCCAGCTAATAACTTCCCATTAAGCTCCTCAGAGCTGGATGTTTTCCATGCTTTTCTGCAGGGCTGCTGCCAGGGCTTGTTTGCTCTCCTTACCCAGCTAACTCTTGAAGGGATATGGCTTGAGGCACTGTTGTAAAATGAGATCTCTACCACCAGTCCTGCTGGAAATCCCTGGCAGAGCTGGACAGAGAAACCACAACCTCTGAGTTTTTGCCCTGATCCCAGCTTAGCCTTTCTCTTCCAAAGGAAGATGACAGCATTCAACACAGAAGATATAAACAAAATTAAAAAAAAAAAAAAAAGAAATGGAAGAATCCTCTTATCCATCACTTCTGACCAGTTTATTTCCTGCAGGCACATTCCTAGCATGATGAGGGGATGCCAGGAGAGGATGGCTGGGATGTTATATTTCACCTTTTCTCCCCTTGATGAAAACCTTCAAATGTCCTTCCCCACAAACTGAGAGGTGAATGCAGAGGTGAATCTCAAGTTCAGGGTTAGTTTTTGATGCTGACCTGAAGATCCACGTTTGCATCCCTTCACTTTTTCGACACATCCTGCACCTCCTCCTCATCCTTCCCAGCAGCTTGTCCTTCCAGGACCAACAATGACATCACCACACACACCAGGATAAACATGGGCCCCTCCTTTCCTCCTCATCCCAGGTGGGAAGTACATCAGGGATGCTCTGGGAACTGCCCCAAAGCCCTCCTTGTCCTGCATTTCTCAGGAGTGCAGAACTGGGCTGCTCTTGTAGGGAGTACCTTCACCTCAGGAAATTTGCTTGAGGAAAAAAATCTCTGTTCCATTAATGCTTCATAAAAATTTTACAAGGTTTCTGCTAAAGGAAGGAAAACAAACAGAGATGATGTCGGCACCCAAGCACTCTTGAAATCAAACACTCTTTCTCTAATGCATTTTTTTTCTATAGTACCAATCAGAAAGGCAATCAAGCACGAAGCCCACAGCTCCCAGTGCTTCCATTTCCAGCATGTGAATTTTTTCCTGCTCAGGACATTCACTCCCAGTGCTTCCACACAACCTCATGTCCCACCAAGTCTCTGGAGCAGCTGGTGAGATGAACACCAAAAAAAACACCCAGAAAGCCGAGGAGACAGCACATCCTTGACAGGATCCTGATTATGATGGAATTCATTAACTTCACCAGCATCTAGGACTGGAATGGGATCAATGTGCATGGGTACTGTGAGTGTTTTCCAGGCACATGGGGATGGGGAGGGAGGAAGCTCCTGTCTTTCCCTAATAAAGGTGGAAGCTTTCTATGTACCACAGCATTAACAACTCCTTCATTAAAATCCGGAGCCTAGGATGTTTTTCCAGCAGGGAATGGTACAGCACAGCCAGGATAGTAATGAGAGGTTTGCCATTAAATCCACAGCTGAGGTCTGGTCCAGGCAGAGACATTTGGAAACCAAGTACCTGAGTCAGCTCGAGACCTGTCTAATCAGTCTGGGAAAATGTCAAAGGTATTTCTGCAGTGTTCACTGGCCAAAAAGACCCAATAATCTCTTTTTCCCCCCTGTTCCTTTGTTTTTCTGAGACCTTCCCTTTCTCTGCAGAAATATTCTGCTGTAAACATAGATGGCTCCCAAAAATCAGGCTTCCTCATAAACTGTATATTAAAAACCAATCCCCCAAAGAAAACTCTGCAACTGAATACAAAACATAGTTTTTGGAGAGCTGCACAGTGACAGTGATGAGGAACAAACCCACCCAAAGTAAGAGGGAAAAGAAGTAAATAAGGAAAATACCAAGGAAAAAAATTCTGCTGAGAACTCAGGAGATGTTAATTGTCTAAGATCAAATGTGTATGAATAAAATATACATAAGGCTCATAAATCTATATCATACAGACAGACACAATGCTAAATATATATTAGTTACTTTGCAAAACTTGAAATTAAAAGCTCTATTTTCATCCATACATGCCTTTTGCTCTCTTCACCATCCACAGGTTCTGAGAAAGGAAAACATCTTTTCCCCAGAACAACTGCACAGGGATTTGGGATAACCCCCAGGAGATGGGAAGGATGCAGATGATGAAGCCACCAGCATCCCAACTCTACAGTGAGACCCTGGTTCTTGCTACCTCAAGCCCCTCGGCTCTCACCTTCAGCCTCTATTTAACTGCTGCTCAACACCCTCATGAGGCTCTAATACACCTGATCAATGTTAGATATTTTCTATTCTGATCCTGTGACTTCCTCTAAATGCTGGGGTTGGGATTTATCACCTCACCAGAAAAGTTCAGCCATTTGGACCCCGTTTCATTCCAAGCAGAGCAATGAAACCCTTTAGACCCTTTGGAGGAGGAGAATCCCATTTGCCAGAGACTGCTAACACCCCAAGAATCCACACTGCACCCCACTATTCCCAGTCTGGCTGTGCTCCGTTCCCAAGGGAGCAAAAAGCATCTGAGCTGCCAAATAAAGCCAGAGGAGATGGTTTCTCCCATCCATCTCCCCCCTGGAAATTCCACAGAGCTCTCTGTGGGTGCCTAAGCTGGTTAAATACATGGGGGAGTCTCCCAAAGCACACTGGGGATAAGTCAGATTAGGGTAGCTGCATTTTCACCTCGTATTTCTCAAACCCCTCTGCATCCCTCAGGCTGCAGCCAGAGCTGCTGAGCATTAGCAAGGAGCAGTAGAAGAGAAACCCACAAGCCTAAGAGAAAAAGGAAAAAAAAAAAATAGCAATAAAGGCTTAGCTGCCTCCATGGCTAGCTCGGGAGAGGCCGGGAGGCTGGTTAATGGATGTCAGTTCTGTTTCCATTGAAGAAAAGAAAAATCAATGAAGCCTCTTAGGCAGGCAGGGCACAGCCACGGCCCTCGTGCTGCTTTGCCTTCTCCTTGCCCACAAACAGAGCTTGGATCCACATTTTCCAGCTCGGGAAGCAGAGCCAAGCAGCCCTATGGGTTCCCAGAGAGGCAGGAGAAAGAGGAACATCCATAACCTGATCCTCCACACTGTTCTTTACCTACAGATGTTCACTCCCGTGGATTTCTGCAGCAACAGCTGCAATAGGGTGGGAAGATCCTCGCCTCAAACTGCCACGTTGGCAGAGACCCCACTGCAGATGTAATTATAAAGCTGAAATTCTCTTCCCAACTACTTTTGGGGTTGAGTTTTTTATTGCACTCCTGTGGTTTTGCCACACTGACACGAGCAGCGCTTTGCTGGCAGAAGGGACCCGCTCTGGGTGGTCTCCATAGAGCTGGAGTTGGATTTTTCCCTTTACTGCCTCTGTTCCAGCCTCTCATGCAGAAAAGATGCAGCTCAGACATTTTGTTAGCACTAAAAAGAATACTAATGAACTTGCAGGTTGCTGGGTGAGGCACCTAATGACAAGCCACATGCAGAATTGCTTAGCTGAGTCTCCTGGAAGTTTCAGGGATGAGATTTAAACAGACTCAGGATGCAACAGCTCACCAAAAAAGCCATTCCTTCCCCTATTTCTGCTTAGTGCAGTGCCAGGTGTTTTCCTGCTGCTCAACACCCTCATGAGGCTCTAATACACCTGATCAATGTTGGATATTTTCTATTCTGATCCTGTGACTTCCTCTAAATGCTGGGGTTGGGTTTTATCACCTCACCAGCCAAGTTCAGCCATTTGGACCCCGTTTCATAGCAAATGGAGAGAAAGAGGCACTGCTAGCACACAGTCTGCCCGACCTATTTTAGACACCTGCCTCAGACTGGGATGAATTGCACCCCAAAAAGGCCCATTGCTCCCCAGTGACTGCAAAGGGGGACTGGACAAACACACTCAGACAAAGGCATCCATCATCTCAGACACCTGCAGTTACAGGAGCAGGTATCCCAGACCGTCCCTCCTTTTCTGGGCTCCTATGGAAATGCTCATGGATCAAGCTTTTGACAGAATTTTTGTCAGTTCCTTTGCTTTCTCTCTGTTCCTCCTTAGCCCATGTCCTCCTGTAGTCAACAAGAGAGAGAACTCTGGGAGATGGGCTGGTCCCTCTCTTTTCCCAAAACCTGCTTGGATCAGATACCTAATTTCTGGATGCCAGAATTTCTGGATGGATCTAACTGGGAGCACAGAATCACGACATCCATGAGAGAATCAAAGCATCCTGGTTTAAGACATGAATGAAGCAGTCTCTGACAGGTGCACACTGCTTTCCCAAAGTTCATGTCTCACTCAGGCTGAGAGAGCCCTCCAAGCCCTTGGTGGAGGGGTTGTTCAGCAAACAGCTGCAGCACCTTGGGGTAAGGATCAGAGCTCTGGAAAAGCGTGGATGGGGCTCATTTTGGAGAGGAAACCATGCGTTACCAGAAATAAAAGATAAAGCACGACATCCCACCTAAGGCAAAGTCCATCTCCACTGAGGAGCTTCCTACAGCACCAAAAAATAGACTCAAATCTAATATCTCTCATGCTGGGGAAAAGTTGGATATGGATCCCATTTTCCAAACTGCCTTGTCTCCAAATAACATACCCTCATACATTTTTAGCCTTGAGTCCTACTGGGATGAGCTTATTCAATCGTGCTTTTCACCTGCACACCTCTGTCTAGCAATCTTCCCCAATAATTCGTGAAGCCTTTGGCCAATTTTAACTAAATTTGACAGAGGAACAGATGGCTCAGAGACATTAAGTACCTGCAAGCCTAGTGCAGATAGGCAGCCAGGTACGGGAGAGGGACGCTGCGAGTGCCCCACGGAGGGAAAGGCCACAGAAAAATGAGATTCATCCTCATCTGAACCTCAGAGAATCCACTCAGCACAAAGCCTTTCCAAACGTCCTCACCACAGGCAGCAAATCATTGACTCCTACTTGGATTAAAATGAAGTAAACTTAAAAGAACCCCGGCTTTATCGGCCTCCGTGCCAGTCAGAGGATGGATTTTGCATATGAAATCAGAGCCTGTGTGACAACTCAGACAAAGCAGGAAAACCAACACGGAAGCAAAGTCAAGTTGCTGTCGGCACCAAGGAACTGCAGGAAATCTTGCACCAAACCTTCCCATGTCTATCCAGAGCCCTTGGATGCTGCAGGCGGGGGTGAAGGGATGACTGATGCAGCAAATTTTAGGTGGTTCCTGCACCAAATTTTTCTTGGCTCCATTCAAGACATTTCTTGCATCAAGGGAGGGCACAAAACGATCTCAGCGGCCCCGGGCTGGCCCGGCACGCCAGACGCCAGTAATAGAGCTGCTCATCTATTTCCCATCAATGTATCTTCTTAATGAGGGAAGATGGCTTTTTAATAAATAAAAGCTTTCACCAAAAATAGCTGCACGGTCATCTATAATCCCCTGAAATCTTCTAAAGGTCCAAAGTTGAGGCGCAAAGCACAGAGCGGGAGTTAGTGGAGGGGTGGTGAGGAAATAGGGCAGCCACTCCCAAACCTTTAGAGTCAGGAAGAAATGCAGCACACCTTTTCTGCACACACCTGCACATGCCTCACCCTCCCAGCACTAGAGCAGCGTCAAAAGCATTTTGCAAACTAATATTCCCAAAGTCCCAGAGCTTAGGCAAGTACTTTTGTTTCTATTTCAGTGCAGGGGGGAAAAGAGGCAAAGAGCAGCAAAATGACTTCATTGGAAAGGGCGAGCTGGTGGCACAGCGAGGATGGAGGAGGCAGCAGCACCCCCAAGCCAAAACCATGGAGGGATTAGGCACTGAGCCTCGTGGCCACCTCCCCTTTCGTGTCTATCAGCCCCATCTCCCCTCTCCTCCAAGTAAAGCAGATTTGTCCACAAAATCAGCTCTGGGTGGTGCAGCCTCGCGCAGCAGGTACAGATGGACTCGCTGATCAAGATGAATCATTTGGCACGTCCCAGTGACCCAGGCACAACCGCAGAACGGGCTCTTTGCTCAGGGCCCTCTCCAGGGCCAGGGCATCGGGGACAAAAACGAGAGGAGCCTCCAAAACAGGCAGGGCCCCCACATCTGGCCCCTCCAGCTCATCTGCCCCCTCCCCACCAAGGTCTGGCTTGTTTGCCTCACTGAAGCCCCCATCCTGCTCTCAGACAAGGTTAATAGGGTAGAGAGAGAGCATCTGTTTATGAGAAGGTTATCAAGTGAAAGGCAGTAACGCAGCCTCCAAACCAGCTTTTCATAGCCTCTTACTTATTATTTAATTTGGCTCCAGTACGTGAAATTAGGCTAATGGCTGTTAAGTGGTTAAGGCACGCACATTGTCCATCTGCCGAGAAGGCTCCAGGCCATTGTTCTGTTTCAAAGGCTAAGGAGGAAAAATAATATGAGAGTTGCATGCTGTTAGTTTGAGAGCTCATAAATGCATTTTTTTTCCTCTTTCCCTCGCTTTTATATTTCTTTTATCTCCTGTACTTTGCCTCTTGCAGCATTAGGAACTTCTGGAAAGTGAGTTACCAGCTTTATTATTTTTTTTTTGTCAGTGCTCTTATGCCTATTTTTGCCTTTATTTTTTTTTTTCTAAGCAGAGGAAAGGGTGAGCCAGCCCGTTCCAGCAATGCCACAGCCACCAGCTGTTGCAGCCTTCCCATTCAGCCGAGCTCAGTGCAGCATCCCCCATCTGAGAGCAGGAGAATTAAGCACAAAGCCCTGAGCTTTTGTCTCTTCTCCTTGACACCAGGACTGGCAGCTTCTCTCCACCAACACAACATCAGCTCTGCAGTTTTCCTTACGCACAATCTGGAGCTCTCAACCCCTCCCCACCTGCGCTCCTTGCTGCATTTAATGAGCAGTTCTACACATTGCATGGAAGAAGGTTGTTTTTCTACACATTTTAAACCTTAAATGATGCAAGCTCAGGCTGGAGCTCCCTCTTCCCTTGAGTTTTGCACGTAACCAGCACCCACGCGGATTCTCGGGTGTCTCGTACAAGAGTTGAGCTCGTTCTGTCATTACTTCAGAGGAATAATGAGGTCTCTCAAAGCTTTACGGTTTTCATGGGAGTTGTAGGAATGTAACCTCCCTGTAAAAGCTGACCAAAACCAGGCAGCTGATTCACAAAAGCCAGCAGGAATGCTGAAGGGGAAAAGGGACACCTGGACCTTTCTTCCATGCATCCACAAAGAAGGTATGAATGACTTTAAGGCAGATGAGCTACAGACAGCAGGGCTAAAGTGCATGTCAAACCTAGGCAAAAATCCTTGGGATAATGGGATCACAGAATGGTTTGGGTTGGAAGTTTAAAGGCCATCCAGTCCCATCCCCCTGCCAGGGCCACCTTCTACTATCCCAGGTTATTCCAAGCCCCATCCAACCTAGCCTGGAACACTTTCAAAGGATAGGGCAGCCACCAGGGCCTCAGCACCCTGCTAGGGATTGAGAATCTCATCCCAACATCCCACCTAACCCTGACCTCTCACAGTGGGAAGCCATTCCCCTTTGTTCCATCAGGAAGGGAAACTGCTTTACCTGACAGCAGCCCTGGGAAGGAGGGGGCTCTGAGGAGGAGAATGGCAGGCAGGACAGAGAAGGAATCCTCCAGCCACTGCAAAAAAATAGAAGCCCTGAGCCATCTCTGTCCCTTGTGTAGGAGCTGAGCTGACTCTGAGTGAGGAGGGTTATTTATGGGGACACGAGGAAGGAGAAGGCAGCTGACGAGCAGATCTCATTTTCCTCCATTACTGCAACAACCCCACTTGAAATCCAACTTTATTTCTTCCTTTCCAAGCCGGGGAAAAAAATAAATAACTGAATGCCACAAACAAAGTCAGCCTTCCATCCTTGTTATCCCCTGATTTTGCCAGAGGTTAGCGGGGTGGTTTCAGACTCGCAGCAGGGGAAACAAGCAGCAGTTGGCAGCACCAGGAGAAAAGATTGGAGCATTTACCAACAGGCTTGTCCCCTCACCTCTCCTGAAAGGAGCCCCCAGTGCTGCTTTTGCACAGAAGAAGTTTTCAGGGAATAGCTGTGGCATCCAGGCTTGCCATCTGCTCTATCTCCCCTGGCTTTATCCCTCAGTACTGCCTCTCTCACCAGGTATCCGCATGAATTACTCCTCCCCACTTGTACCTTTGTTTACAGGGTATGTAAATATAAATACATATTTACCTTTTAAAAAAATCTTTTTGCAAATAAATATAGATTTTTTTTTTTTACATATTGGGGTTTGGCACTAGATTATCTTTAAGGCCCCTTCCAGTCTGAGCATTTCTATGATCCCATGATGAACACACACAAATTTGGTCTCTGTGTGTGCCGATGGCTGACATGTGCAGAACGAATTGTGCTCAGGGGGTGCTTTGTTATAACACTCAACCCCTAAATTCCCAGCCCTGTACTCATTTTGACACGGCTCTTCTGCTTCCCTGCTGAACCTCACCCAAAACACACCATCCAGACCATGTTTTTTGAGGAAAGATATGAGGAAAACAGGAAATTAAGCTGCTGGTGCTGCCTGACGGGAGGATGAAGCGGCTGCGTGCTGGAATAACCAGCAAAGCGAGATGCTCAGCCCATGTCCTGCAGCTCTGCACCTGCTTGTGCTGACAAATAACTGCCCAGCCTGTAGAGCATTCTGGGACTATGGAAGGGAGCAGGATTTTTTTTCACAGAAAACTGCCCAGATTTGGTCGAGCAGTGTGGGAATCTCACGCTGGTGCAGCAGTTTCTGGGGGGGATGAGCTGGTGCAATATTTTTATTTGACACTGGCAGAAGCCCTGCTCTGACACATTTTTCCCTGTTCTGCTGCCAGCGCTGTTTAATTCCCGTGGCAGGCTGGCGGGAGCGGCGAAGCGATCCTAGCAGAAGTCTGACACCAGGAGAGCTCTGTGTGAATAGCATATCCTGCAAATCTGCAGGATAGAGAACATCTGAAAACCAGGTTAAGGGATAAATACTGACAAGCCCTGACTGGAGAACAGAGTGTTCATTCAAACACCTGCATGAACTGGAGGATTGTTTCGGTTTTCCCTCTAAATGCTGCTGAACCAGGTGATAGAGCCACATGGAAAAGCAGAAGGAGGAGGCAATTCAGAGCCTCCAACCTGCTCCTGGAGTATGGGGGGCTTCCATCTGAAAATGGGGGAATTGGCAGGGCAGGGTTTGCAGGAAGCATCCTTCAAGGAGTCCTACCCCTTACCACGCTGCCAGGAAGCATATGCAAGGAAAAGAAGGATTACAGCACTTTGCTTCTGATCATCCCTGTTTTGAAGGGCTTTTTTGGCCTTAGTCGCCAGCAATTTTGGCAAGAGCTTTCCTAAGCACGGAGCTGGCAGTTGTAGGGAAGAGGGTGGCTTTATCCAAGACATAAAAATCCGGGGAGATGGCTTTGAACTAAAGCTGATGCAGGAGAAAGACAAAAAGGAAATATCCTCGTGGGCACAGCAGCTGCTTCAGAGACAGCAGGGAAAATTTGTGGAGGGGAGGCTGAGCTCAGAGTAGAGTTTTTCCCAGACTGCAGGATCACAGTGTGGAAGGAGGAGACCTGAGGAGGATAGGCTCCATAATTTTCCTCTGATTTCTTTAAGAAAGGGAAGCTTTGACCCCCTCCTCTCGTCTCAGGGGAGCAGAGAAGGAGGACACGCTGCTCACAGCCTGCAGCCTCGCTGGTGGGACGGGAAATTGCTCTGCTCCTGCTGGGATCTGCAGCCCTGGCCTCTATGGGGAGTGATGGATGAAAGGGAGGGAGAGGAGGAGGAGGAAGCTGTGTCTTAAGGCTCTGCAGCAGCAAATGGCCTCAGCGATTAGAACTGAGTGGGCAGCTGTGTATCACTCTGGATTTTCTGCCTGTTTCATCACTAGCAGTGACTCAGGAATATTCTTCATCGCCCTCAAGCGAGGATATGATCATTTTCTGCCACTTGAGATGAAGCTAATTTTACAGCAGCTTAGAGGGAGAGAGATGTCATGTGCTGATTTCTGTACTGTCTGCATCACCCAGTGCTGCAGCACGGCCAGGCCTTAGGTGCTGACGGCTGGAAGTTAAACCACCCTGCACCAGGACAGAAAATCCAGGGAAAGGGGGTTTGGAGCTGCAGGGCCCAGGAAGATGAGAATAGAAAAGCAGCAAAGAATCAAGAATTCCCAGCAAGGAGAAACCTAACAGCATTCCTTCTCTGATTTCATAGCATCCCAATGTGGTTTGGGATGGATGGAACCTTAAAGATCATCTTGTTCTACCTCCTTCCACTACCCCAGGTTGCTCCAAGCCCTGTTCAAGCTGGCCTTGGACAATTCCAGGGCTGGGGCAGTCACAACTTTTCTGGGCAACCTGTGCCAGTCCTGTTCATTAGTAAGAGAAGCATCCTGACTGCCTGAAGGTGTAGGTTCTGCTCCTAATAGGACAAGTGTGCTGAGCAAAACTGATGGACAGAAGGCAAATCTCCAAGGCCTGATCTCACCACTCAAATCCAACCAGTCTCAAAGACTCCAGATTTACCAAAAGCAAATCCTGGTGAGTGAGTAGCCCACTTTTCACAGAATTCCAGAATGGTTTGGGTAATGGAAGCAACCTTAAAACTCATCTCAATCCAACTCCCTGCCATGGGCAGGGACACCTTTCACAAGACCTGGTTGCTCAAAGTACAAAGCATTCACAACGCTGGTGCCAAATCACTCCCTTAGCACATCAGGTCCTGGATCTGGCTGAGCTCCTCCTCTGATCCCATCAGAGCTTCCCACAGAGCTGGGATGAGATGGCAGCAGAACCAAGTGCCACCACCAGCACTGCAGCTGGACCGCCCGGGCTCCTGGCTGGGAACCAGCCCTATGACCACTTTCAGATGGGTTTTCTTGCTCGCTGCTCAGGCCATTTATTTATTTTCAAGATGAAAAAGCTGCCTTCTCCCCAGGCCCTGACAGTGCCTCCCCAGGCTCCCTGTGCAAAGCCATGGTGTCCCAGCCACCGCCTGGCATGTGATTCCTTGACAGCCCTGGATTTGGGAGCTAACTGGCAGTGGTGGCTGCCTTTGCAGGGGAAACAGAGCAGTGCTGCCAGCTTTTCGTGACAAAGGGAGTGTTTATAACAGGCACGGTGACAGCTGTCCGAATGCCACATTTATTTACAAAACGTTCGTTAAATTACTGACAGTTGGCGCCGCGCAGGGAAGCTGAGAGGAGGAAGAGCTGACACGTCCCCGCGCGCTCATTCAGCAGCCCCACGGTGCCTCTCAGCAGCCTCCCCTGCCAGTGTGGGTGGCAACAGCCCTTTGCTCAGGGTGTCACTGCACCTTCTGTCCTCCCCTTGCCACCAAACCTGCGAGGGACCATTCTGCAACTCCCACCCACCCCAGAGGGTCAGAGCCACCAAGGTGGGTGAAGTTCCTCCTAACAATGCACGGCCACCAAGCCTGCAGCCTTTTCTAGAAAGATCAAGAGGATGTTGATAACCCTGTGATCCCTTCAGATTATTTCAGGCAGTGCCACTTGAATGGAGCAGCTTCCCCTTCCATTGTGGGTGGCACAGCCCTTTGCTCAGGCTGTCACTGCACCTTCTGTCTTACCCGTGCCACCAAACCTGCAAGGGGACCATCCTGAAACTCCCACCCACCCTAGAGGGTCAGTGTCAGGACCCAGGACATCCCTCTGTCTGTCCTGAGCAGCCCAGACCCCTGCCAGAAGCATCAGAGACCCTGGCACAGAGCCCAAGATGCCCCTGTAGTTTTAATTATGACCCATAGAGCAAATTACCAACTTTGTATGAAGACCAGCAAGCCACAACAGTTTAAATAGAATATTAGTGAAGTTATCACAGGGTGGAAAAGTAGATTTTGGGGGTTTTAGCATGGGGGTTCAGAAGGCAAGATGGAGGGAACTGGGTGTGTCCAGCCTTTCTCCTTTTTCTTCTTGGCCTCCATCTTCTGCTGTGATGGTGGCACTTTTGGATTGGTTTAGAGTAGAAGCTCACTGTCTAACACAGGTGATAGGTATTTGGAAGTAATTGCAAACATTGTATACATAGTTTTTAGTATAAAGACATAACACTGCCCTGGGGGCAGGCAGAATGCCTCGGACTGTGTTGCTGAGCTGACCTTGGCAGGGCAGGAGAAAATTTTTTATAGATAAGATACAATAAACAATCTTGAGACTGAGAAATTAAGAGCCCTGACTCCTTCTTTGAGCACCGGGCTAGGAAAAGAGACTTTCAGACTTTTCTCAAGGTCACTCTGAGCAGCAGAGATCCCAACAGGTCAGAGCCACCAAGGTGGGTGAAGTTCCTCCTAACAATGCACGGCCACCAAGCCTGCAGCCTTTTCTAGAAAGATCAAGAGGATGTTGATCACCCTGTGATCCCTTCAGATTATTTTAGGCAGTGCCACTTGAATGGATGGAGGTCACCAGGAGCATCTCTGGATGGCCAAAAATGTCTGTGTTGTTTTCGGACTCACAGAGGTGGCTGAGGTGAAGGCCCGTGTCTGCTGAGCAATGTCAACAGTCTGCAAGCTGCTGGCTTGGAACCAGCAAGGAAATTGCAGCTGCCATCCTCCAGGAGACAAGGACAACAGGAGAAATTTAGGAGCCCAGCTGACATGCACCAGTGAAAGCATCTCCCCTGGCCAGCCAACTCCATGACAAAGCAACAACAACCCAAGAAGGGATTTTGACTTTCTGACCACAGAATTGTTCAGGCTGGAAAAGACCTCCAAGACCATCAACTCCAACCATTCCCCCAGGCCACCATTCACCCACTGTCCCCAAGTGCCGCATGGACGTGGCTTTTAATTCCCTCCAAGGATGAGGACTTTCCATTCCAGTGCTTGACAGCCCTTTTGGTACAGAAATATCCCCTAACAGCCAAACTAAACTTCCCCTGGTGCAATTTAAAGTTGTTTCCTCTTGTGCTATCACTCATTACTCATGAGAGGAAACCAATCTCCACATCCTGCCCTGCCACAGAATGCAAGAGAGGGAAGAAACTCTTTAATTCCACTGGTCAAGGCCAACAAGGTACCTTTGGCTGCTTGTGTTTGTAGAGGACTCAATCACATCACCTGCACACACACCATGAGGAACCTCCAAACTGCTCCCTCCCAACGCTGCCACGTCCTGCCCTGATTCCCACACCGTGGAAGTTTGCAGAGCAAACAGGGTCCTGACATGCCTTGGCCAGCTGGAAAACATCATTCAAAATAAGCTTTGTCTGATTCAAAACAAAGCAGCTCTTCCACATAGCAGTAAGCAATGGCAGGGATGAAGTTTGATGGAAAAATCAACCCAAGACGTAAAGCAGTTTTGAGGTGAGGGAAAGATTTATTTTCAGCTAAAGGGAAACTGTGTGTGTCCAGAAATCCTTCCCTTCTGAGACTGAATGAAATCAGAATCTCACTATTTCCTCACTATAAAACACTTTTAAACCAAATCTTGCTTTAGCTTCATCAGAGAACTTCCTGTAACATTTGAGAAGATGCTTCGCTGAACTCACAGACTTGGATAAAATGAAAGAAATACTATTTTTCCAAGTAAACCCAAACCTGCCCTCTCCCCCACAAGGCAATTCTAAGTCAAATCTTTTCCAGTCAAGGTATGCAAGAAAGAAATGGATTGTGTAATAAAAATATCTGGGTTTGAATTAAAAAAGAAAAAGTATTTTCTTATTTAACCAATGATAAAAGCCTGAAATTTTTGAATGAAAGTAGACTCCCAGCTCCTGCTGAATAGTAATGGAAGAAAAAGGACTTGGAAAATACTTCCTTGAATTTTCACCTCAGTCACCTTTCCTTTGAGCTCATCAAGAGCTTTCTACTGGACTGTAAGAAAGGAAAAGGGATGCAAGATAATTAAATGTTATCTTTATGGTTTTTAAGGTTATTTAAGGAATAAAGTCCTACACATATAATTGACTGAATTTGGAGGACTGAAGGATAAGAACTCAAATGTGCCTTCGAATATTACTGCTGTGCCTATCTGTAGGTCCAAAGTATCTTGAGATTTGGCAGTGTCTTTGAGCCTGGAGCTGCCCTGCTCTCCTTTCATACCTTTGAGAATTTGCTTTTCTCAACAGCTTCCTCTCATGCTTCTTATTAGAGATGAGTAAAAACCATGAGGCTGAAAAACATGCTGCTTTTGCTGAACCGAGGATGTGAAGCTGCGAAAATAATGATCCCACCATGACAAAAAAAGGGAAAAAGAGACTCAAAAATCCCAAGTAATGAATGTTTGGATCATGGCTGGGGCTCTGCATGTGTCTGATAAAACAGACACAGGTGTCAGAGCCATTTATGGTTGCAGGCACAGAGCCGGTCAAAATCTCCCATCTCTGGGAAAAAAATCCTGTGATATTTCACCAGCTGCTCATGTTGGAAGGTGGTTTTATCCCTTATTTACTCTGTCCTCATTGACATGCAGAGCTGGACTCACTCCTCTCCTGTTTGACCCTTGGTGTCCTTTCCTATTTAGCACTGTCCCCAAAGGTGTCCCCACCTCCAGACCAGGCTCAGCTCTCCAGACCTGGTCCCAATTCTCACCCAGATTTTTCCAGGGAAGAATCCAGCTGCAAAGTCAAGTTTGCCTGCAGATTTCCCTTACCCACCCATCTGCCTCCTCACTTTGCACATAAACTAAGGATGCTTCCCAGCGTGACTGTGGTGGTGACAGCCAACACCACTCCCTGACAGCTGAAGAATCCTTATTTAAACCAGCATTTTTAATATCCTCATGATGGAGATGCTGTTGGCGGTTCAGCAGACGCTGCAGCAACCAGACAGCCAAGCCTGAGCCTCAGACTTGGCTCCTTCACAGCCTTGCACCTCTGAGAACTAAACCCAAGGGGAGCAGAAGGTATTTCCCACTTGCTTTGCAAAGGTGCCGCGTGCAACAAGGAGCAAACCCCGAGGAGAAGGAATTCCACATTGCTATTCCACACACAACCCCTTCACAGTCTGCATACGGGAGCAGGACTGAAATGCTGTCTTCCAACCTGATCCCCAGTCCATTACAGTTGGGATAAAGACTCGTGGTGACATTAATGAGCACTGGATCAGCCCCTTTGCTGGCATAAATCTCTCTGTCGCATCAGTGGGATTGCATTTTCC
This sequence comes from Ammospiza nelsoni, assembly GCF_027579445.1. NCBI lineage: Eukaryota > Metazoa > Chordata > Aves > Passeriformes > Passerellidae > Ammospiza > Ammospiza nelsoni. The sequence continues at coordinate 3,225,612 of NC_080656.1, read as the reverse complement.
CCATTTGCCTGTTTGTTTGGCTCTGGATTCTCATTACAATTTCTATTAGCCCAGGCTCCCACTGATGTGGTCGTAGATTAGTTCCTTCCTGATTTTTTTCCTCTGAAGGAAAATAAGGGTGTCTGAGCTCAAAGTGGCAGGTTTTGGCAGGTCTGGGGGGAAGAAAACAACTCTGTCTGATCAAGAAGAGAATTTTTCCAACGGCTCAGATTGGAGTAACTCCAGTGAAGCCAACAGAAGTGACAAATACTTGGGCAAGCTGCAGATGACCCACATCCCCAGCCCACCTCTGTTAATACACACGTGGAGCTGCCAGTTCAGGACTGCAGTGCCAGCAGCAGCACGGCCCAAAGGGCTCTGCCAGGGTGGCACTGGGACAGCACACCAGGACAGCCAAAGGCTAGAGGTGAGGCCAGGTGCCATCCCTTGAACTGGCATGCATAAGTGCTCAATTCCAAGGCTTACATCAGCTTGTGGTTCTGGTGAGGCAGCTTCAGAGCAGACTTGGGGGCTGTGAGCAGCCCCACAGAGGCATTGATTCCCTGGGTCCCAATATCCCTGATTTTACTTCAACTCCCACCTAACCATCCACCCTACCAGCAGCTCTGCAGCACCCCAGTCACACACCAGGTACCCCCAACATGACAATTCCCTGCCATGGCCAACCAAATAAATCTCCCAGTCCCCTCTTCATACCCCAAGCAAATACATCACCCAGTTCCCTCCCAATATCCCTGATTTTACTTCAGCTCCCACCTAACCGTCCACCCTGCCAGCAGCTCTGCAGTACAGCCACACACCATGACAATTCCTGCCATGGCCAACCAAAAAAAGCTCCCAGTCCCCTCTTCAAACCCCAAGCAAGGGCAGGACATGGGTGGACACCTCTAGTGCCCTCCGGTAGGACACTTTTAGCATTTTCCTTGCAGAGGGATGAATCCTGCCACAAAGAGACTGCAACGCAAGCAGATGACTCATGGAGCAGAGAAAGGAAGCGTTGCAATTGCTGTGCACGAATCAAGACATTTATAGGGCCTGGGAGGGCACCCAACGTCACACCAAGAGCTCAGGGCAGGGCTGACAACTGAAAATCTATTTCCTAAGCCTGCCTTAACCATTACAAACACCAGCCCAGCATGCCTCCACTGTGGGGCTGCTCTGGCCTCCCTTCTCCATCCATCTCTGTTTGGCTTCAGCCTTTCCAGATGTGGGATGCTTAAGCCAGGGTGGAGATGCCAGCTCCACAAAAGCCCATTTGTCCCCTAGGAGACCCCAGCTCCAGTGAACCAGAGGCAGCAGCTCTACCAGGAAAGCTATAAAGGGAAGCCCTCCTCTGGCACAGCAATCAGGAGCTTGTCTCATCTCAGATGGAAATTGCACTCAGGGAAAAAAAAAAAAAAAAAAAAAAAAGAATAATCCATGCATATGACAATTTTTTTTCACCACTTTAAGCTGATTCCATCTCAGAGATGGGAGAGAGGTGGCAGAGATTTGCTGACATGTCACTTTAGTAATAAACTCCTCTTTCAGAAATGTGCCACCGCCAGCAGAGCAATCGGCTCGTGAGCTACAAACCCCCACACTCCTGCAGCCTCTCCCAGGGGGCATCCCCAGCAATGTGGGGACAAAACCCTGACCAGAAAGGAGGACCCAGCAAGAGGAGAGAGACAGAGGTGAAGTGGCACTGTGAGGGATGCAGAACATGCTCTGCTCCTTCCTCACCTTAATGCAGGAGGGGTCACCACAGCCCTGAATTGATTCCCTAAACCTCAGGTGAAAAGGAGAGAGGTTTGAAGGAGAACGACAAAGGTGGTGGATACTGGAGAATTAGTGTAATTAACTTGGGTTAAGACATGAGTGCACAGCTTAACTCCATACCTACAGGGCTGCTGGAAGCTGCTCCCAGCCCATCCCAGGTGCTCAGAAGCTGAGAAAAGCAAAGGTGTGACACCTTGGCCTCTGCCAGCCCCAGCTATATCTCCTGTTTCAGCCTTGGGAAGCAGTTAGGCAAGCAATCAGGAGTCTCTGAGATAAACAACTGCAGCAGGATGAAAACTATCAGGTACTGGGCGTGGAGACCATGGGAATGGGATGGCTTTTGCACAGGTCTGAGCCTGGAGAGGCAGATGAGCACTGATCTGGAAATGAGGAATGCGGTGGTTGTGCAGGGAAGGGCAGGAGATGGGAACAGCTAACTCGGTGCGTTCTCAGCTGGTGGGACAGGCAGCACTGCCTCAGTGGGGTTATTGCAGCTCAGAGTGGGAGTGGGAGCCTGGAGCAAAACGGACACAGAGCTGGGCAGCCACCAGAGGAGGTTTGGTAATCATGGCTGGCCGCTTTCATCATCATCCTCTTCCCTGTGTGGCTTTTGTTACTCACACCAGAAGCCCAGCTCAGTGCTGGGCTCTGCTCTTTGAGCCCCCCATGACTCAGCCAAGGCTTTCCCAGGCACAGACAGCCTGGATGGGTTCCCCCGGCCTCCTCCTCTGCAGGATTTCTGCACTCATTGACGGCAAACCACAAAGGCAGCTGCCCAAAACCTCAGCGAGAATCACCCTCACTCAAACGCTGGCAGGAAAAGCACTGGGGGAGACTTGGAGGCTCCCCCAGGACCTGGGTGCTGGAAAACACCACATTTACCCATCAGATATCATTCCCATTTTTCTATTACACAATAAAAACACAGCGAGGCAAATTCCTGTGAATAAAGGGGGGAAGATGGGGCAGCAAAGAGTCACAGAAAACAGACCCATCTCTGAAAAATAGTCTTTTCTGCTTAGCAAACAAGCACTTTCTGTTTGCACCCATCAAACAAACATGCTTGATTTTGTTTTGTTTCACAGCCAAGTCATCATTTCTCCAAAATTATTTCAAGAGCACAACAGGGGCCAAATAAATTTGCAAAACAGTCTTAGGTAAAGAATGACAGAGCTCAGTAGCAAAGCTCACAGCCTTTTTCAAAGCCTGCGTGGAAACCACAGGAAACATCAGGGTTAAAAAAAGCTTTGCCTCATGTTTAACTCAAATTTGACTTTTAGTGTTGGAATCAAAGAGGGGAACAAATGAAGGCATTGCCTCACCCTGCCAAGGAAACCAGAGGAGATGGAGAGAGGAGCACTGAGGATTTGGGGGGACACCATGCAGGCGCCTGTGCTGCTGATGGGAATGTCAGAGCCTCGCCATGGAAAGCGCTGACTGATGCCAATTAAAGTGAAATCATAATCAAGCCATTTGTTTTGGTGCCCAGAGAGCTGCTCCAAAGGTCTCAGCAATGCCTGGACTCAGTTCAAGCACTGCATGGAAGTTCAGGATGGGTCCTCTCAGCATGAAACACTCACGGCTGGTGAGGGCAGAGCTGCCTGGACATGGTGGGAGGGGAGGAAGATCAGCCTCATCCTCACAATCTGTGCTTAAGGACACAAAGAAGGACAGAAAACTGACCTTCACTGGCACACAATTCCTCAGTGTAACCCAAAGGCAGGACCAACACATCCATCAGTAAAATCACAGTGCTGTGACACAACACCCTCAAACCCTTTCCCTATTCCCACAAGCTTTGCTGCACCCAGGAATAAATCCTACCCCTCTAATCCCAGGCAGCAGCTCTGACCCAACATCTACAGCTTGATTTAAATTTAATACAGTGATCCAAAGTGCTGGTACCCATGGCATGCCTGTACCCTCCAGCAGAAACACCACGAGATGGAAGGAAATATCTGAACACCTCCAATGTGTCTGGTCCTGAACTGATTCCCCACAGTGGATTGTACAGAGCAAAGCCTTTACAACAGAGAAGTCTCCTTGCAGCTTTTAATCCAGCTTTTTTCCCAGCACTGAATTCACTCTTCTTGGAAGGACAGAGCTGAAAAGAGCCTCTTGGCAGGGCACTGCTGCTCGGGCTCCTCAGCACCTGCCACCCCAATAAAACAACCTATTTCCAACAGCCAAAGCCTCTCCCTTGGGAAGAGGGTGGGACAGGATTTCCAAGCGCTCCAGAGAAAGAGCAACTTCTGCTGCTGAGTTTTCAGCTTGCTCTTCACTTTTGGCATCTGTGAAACACCAAGAAGGGACCTCTAGAAACATCTCTCCTTCCAAATCCTTGGCTGCAGCTCCCTGTCCTCCCACCTTGCATGGAAATGAGTGGGATTGGATTAGACCTGATTTTTTTTTTTCCCTTTTCTGACTGCCACCCATGCAGGGCTGGGCAGGAGGTGGCCAGGAGCATCGCTGGGGTCTGCCAGAGCCTTTGTAGCAGCATTGCTATTCTACACAAGTTAATTCCTCCACAACAGATCGATGGGCACACGGGGCTGGGAGGGGAGCAGGCAGGAAGATTCATGCTTCCTTGATTTCCTCTGGTTTTCACATGCTCTGCTCCTCCTGGTGCAGCACGACAGGGACTGACCAGGGGATGCAGCAATGTCCCACTGCCTGCTGGGCCAGCTGCTCCCACCTCAAACCAGCAGGAAAACACCTCCAAATGCCCAGCAAAGCCACACCTGTCACCATGTCCCTGTCACCACAGCAGAGCACTGAGCTGGTGGTGGCAGCAAGGCATTCATTTCAGAGAGCAATCCCTGCTCCAGGGGCAGGGCAGCAGGAATGTCATCAGCACAGTGGGAATGGAATCTGCACATCCCAAAGCCCACGTGCCCCTCTCCTGGGGCACACCTGTATTGGCAAGGCACCTATCAAGGGACAGGGACATCCCTTGCCACCAGAGTGGCTCCCAGCTCTACAGGGATGCACTCATGGCAGCTCTGGATGATGGCACACTGGGATGATGGCACATTGCTGTCCTCCCTCCATCCCCAGAGCCAGGATTTGTCCCCTTTCCCATGAAGCCTCCCTGACAGAAGAATCCCTCCTGCTGACTCACCCAAGCTTCCCTTTGTTCTCCTCCAACACCAGCGGCCAGCCAGTGCCAGGGCAGAGCACCTCCATCCTGGTGTGGATCAAGATCCCTGATCTTTGCCCAAAACCCTGTGCAGGCCCCCACAAGAGCCTCTTCTCACAAGTTTGCAGAGCACCCACTCAGCTGCTGCCACCCCGAGTGTTTCACTGCCCAGACCCCCAGTAACCCAAACCTCTCCCTCTTTGACAGCAGGATCTGTTGGAATTTTGGCACTTGGGAGAACACAGCAATTCAGGAAAGAAAAGGAGCTGCTACTTTTTTAAGCCAAGCTCAAATTCCTAAGCAAGACACTGTCCTCCATCTCCGCCACCTTTTCCAGCCTCTTCTCCCAGTTGTGCCATGACACAAGACAAACCCAGAGAAATGGCCACAACACAAATCCCACCCTCCAAAGAGCTGGGAAGGGGGACACAAGTTTTGGCATCAAACAACGGAATTGCAGAAAAATTCCTGCTGAAATTCCTCCCGGGGCTTTTTCTCCTGCACTGGCTCGGCCCCTCTCCACGGGCTGGCCCAAAGCAGGAGTGCAGTGTCACCGCACACGCCCAGCTGGCCCCGCAGATGTTGGTGTCACCTATGCAAAGCTCCTGAGGAGCAAAGTCGCTCCCGAGCATGCCGGAGTTGCAAGCGCCGCTTCCCAGCGCTGCAATTAAAACCTGGCTTTTGATTTTTAATGTCCCTATCAAACATCCTCTGGGATGACTGCGCCCATCTGCTGCGAGGACAGGGACGAGTGTCTGGGCATAAGATGTCCCAGAAATTATGCTGAGCTGAATTACGGATTCCTTGGCAGCGCCTGGACCCCTCGGATCGCTGCTGCAGGAGGCAGGACCCTGGTGCAACGCCCAGCCCCCATTTCTCCCCTTCCCAGGGAGGGAACGCTGCCAGGGAGCAGCAGCCCCTGCCTCTGGAGCACGGGGGTTTTTAAGGAACAGAGAATTAACCTGCCCCGTCCTGCTCTTCCCAATTCCAGCAGGTCTGCACCTGAGATAAAGGCACAAAGCCACACCAGGGGGTCACCAACTCCCCCTTTCCCCAGGCTGGGGCGGTCTGACACGAGTGAAGACACCCCAGGAGCAGAGCAGGATTTATCTGCGCCGAACGCAGCTGAAGCGCCCGAGCCACGGTACCGACAGAAGCAATGGAGCCCCTGCCTCGCACTGCTGTGGGGCAGGACGCCAAAAGGGAACACAGTCCCTTATTTTTCATCCCCCAGTAACTTTCCCGAGCACAACTGGGAGGGCTGAGCCCAAATCCAGTCCCCTGGCACTCCAATCTCTCATCTCACTGCCTGGTACCATCATACCACCAACCGGCATGGCGCATCCCCCGCGGGGAAACTGAGTCACGACCCCAAAGTCACCACGCAAGCGAGACCCCCCGACCCCCCAAGCCCCCGTGCAGCTGCTCCTACCTGAGCGTGGCGCTCTCCCCTTGCCGCACTGTCACGTTGTCCATGGCTTTGGGGAAGGTGGCATCTCCGCTGCGCACGGGCACTCCTGCGGGCACAAGGAAGAGCAGCCTGAGACAGAGGACGACCAGGCACCTCCAGGGCAGGGCCAAGCACCCACCGACCCCCATCCTGGGCAGCGGGGACTTTTCCAACAGGCAAAAAACACACCCGACAAGGCGAAAAGGGGGAAGGGGTGGGTGGAGAGGAGGGATGGGGGGGAGCAAAACCACCGGGGCGAGCGCTGCGGAGCTCCACGGAGATCAGGAGAGCCCCCGGCAAGGCTGGCTGCGAGCGCTGAGCCTGCCGAGCGGCATCGGAGGGAGTCCCGCTGTCCTCGGGCGAGGGAGGAGGACGGGAGGGCCGGGGGGAGGAGGAGGAAGAGGAGGAGGAGAAGTGGCAAAGGTGCTGGGCGAGCCGGTTCTTCGGGCAGCAGTCCGAGGCTCACTTGGGCGAGGAGGCGCCGGGGGGGCCCGGCTGTACCCCGCTCCCGCACGCTTGTCCCGAGGCGGGGGCAGTCCAAAAACCAGTAAAAACCCCAAAAAACACCCCCGAGGCGAGCTAGCAAAGGTGTCCAGACGCGAGAAGGCACAGCGAGCAAAAGCCTTCGGGATGCCCTGCAGCTCCTCTCCTCCCGCCCCGCTGCCGGGAGACTGGTCCAGGCGGGATGCAGGATTGGGATGCGAGGACGGCGGGATGCAGAATGCGGGGATGTCAGGCTGCCGGAGCCCCTGGCTGGCCTCAGCGGCGGGCGGGGGGGACGCGGGGGGGCGGCGGCGGCAGCAGCACCCCGGCCCCGGCCGGCAGCATCCCCGGGGTTGTCATGGCAGCGGCTCCAGCGCTGCCCGGCGCCTCGGCTCCCGCACGGCCCGAGCCCCGCACACGGGCGGGCGGCAGGGCGGGCGGCAGCGGGGCGGGATGCGCGGGAGGACACGCACATTAACCCCCGCCGCGCCGCGCTCTGCGGGGGGATGGCAAGACCCCCTTCCTTCTCTTCTCCTCTCTCCCCCTGCGCTTACCTGCGTCCCGCAGCCAGCACCGCACAACTCTCCCCTGTGCCCTCCTCTACCTCTGCACCTTCCCCATCCCAGGCGGCAAAGTCACTGTGCAGGAGGGGAAACTGAGGCACGGGTGATATCCCCCCCAGCCAGGTGATGATGAGGAGAAGCAGGAGCGTGTCCTGCTGGTTCCCCGCACCTCACAGACACAGCGTGAGCTTAAAGTGGCAAATTCCTCCCCAGCCGCAAGCACGGTCCCCGTGTACTTTTTATCAGCTCATAATTTAACAAATATCACATTTGCTTATGCCGAGTAATTCCTCCTTCCCTCCGCTAGTGGCTAAACACATTAATATTTCCAGGCACAGTTCCATGCTGGTAAAAAGGTGCTGGGGAGCATCCTCAGAGCACAGAGTCCTGGAGGCAGCAGTCAAATCACAGCTCTTGGGGTGCTGCACCCCTCAAAGCCCCCAGCTGTCACAGCCCAGCCTCAGGGAACACCAGATCTCCCCCTTGCTGTGCCCAATGCCTTCCCTGCCTTGCCTTACCCAAAAATCCTCCCTCCATTCCCCCACCGTGTGCTCAGCAGCTTTTGCACGGCACCAACGTGGGGTTGTGGGGTTTTTTTGTTGTTGTTTTTGAGTTTGTTGCTGGCAACCTGAGCTGGATTCAAACTGGTGACCTAGATGTGAAAGGATCCATAGCCCGTTACTAATCCCCGGAGTCTCCGAATCCCCTGTAAACTACTGCTTAATTCACTAACTGTGCTATTTAATCTCTAAAACATTATGAGCTGTGCCGGGCAGAGGAAACACTCCATCAAATAAAGCTTTATTATTATTGTGCATGCTGGCTGGTCATACGAGAAGGGGATTGCTCTGCAAGTCTCTCTACTTTTTTCTTGTCTGAAGGTTCTGTGCTCCTTGAATTTAGCGCTGGTGGGACGTGCTGCCTCCAGTCCTGTGTTTTCCCAGAGGAAACGGCAGCTTTCCCCAGCTCTTGGCGCAAGGACTTTAATCCCCGCAGTGAACTCGCCTGTCAGAACTGGCAAGGGAGGGGGGAACGCCGCATTCAGCGGATCCTTTGGGGCCACAAATTACATGGGAGGGGTCTCTGAAACCTCGCTGCGCAAGGAGAGACCGTCAGAGGCAGGGGGAAAGGCTGTCCAGGGCTGTGTCATTGCATCAGGGTGTACAAGACAGCAAGGAATAAAACACAGCAATCCTGCTGATCGCTGCAGCATCCAGGCACCCCTGGCAGAATGGGGACCCCGCTGGGATACCTGCAGCACCATCACAACAAGAGCTCGCTCTTTGTGGGGCCGCTCCTTTGAACGGGCAGAGACCAACTCCTGTGTCAGCAAAAGCAGAGGGATTCCAATAACCACAGCCAGTTAACCTTTTAACACGGAATTCAGCCCCGCATCGCCAGGAGCATCTTAAATTACCAGCGAAAAAACGCCTCCCTGCACTGAAATCATGCGAGGCTGGGGCAGATGTGACCTGCAGAGCTGTTCCAGCCCTTGCCAGGGCTGAATTTGGCCCACTGTTAGGAGATCATCAGCAGCATTGTTTGAAAATCCCAAGGAATTTACATCCAATATGCTCCTGCATACTAAAGCCCGGCAGAATCCCTGGTCTCCCTCCCTCTCTTGCATACATACAATGTACATATAAATCAGCCTGTCACAGCTCGTCTCTTTTCTGACAGCTGTAATTGCTTCGGACTATAAAAATATCTATAGACAATAAACACAACGCGGGAAAACAGCAAAGAGAAAACCAAATCAAGGTTCCTTTAAATAATTCAGTTGCTCCAGCAGCAGTGGAGCCAGCAACTGAGTCCAGCTGTGAAGGTTCAGCAGCGAGAGAAAGAGAGCTTTGTAGCCTGCTCTGGGGATGAGAGAGTCTTTTTTCCTTCATTGGGTTTTGACCACAGCAGCAGCAGAGTTTGCTGCACACGGGCTGAGCCCATCTGAGCACCAAACAGCCTCTCGCTTTCAGCTTCTTCCCTTTCTTCCTACTCAGGTGAAAGTGTTTTTCTTTTTTTTCCTCCTCGTTTCGAGCAACAGGCAGGAGGCAAACAGAACCAAGCACAGCACACTCGAGGTGTGTCTTTATCTCACTGCTCTCCTTTCCAGCAAGGCTAAAGGCCCCCCTCTCCTGGCAGAGACCACAAACAGGGCAGCGGGAGCAGCAAGGGCTGGACAGGGTGGGAAGTGATGCACGACAAGCCAGAAAAAGGATTTTCCCCATGGGAGGATGCTGAAATCCTGGGTGGAGAAGGGTCAGAAGGAGCAAGGCCCTGTGGGTTTGCTTCCCAAAGGAGCATCTCTGTGGATAGCTGGGGAGGAGGTTCAGAGGCAGAGCAGGGAGCAAATCAGCCCCAAAAACGTTCCACAGGGAAGAATGCTGGCATTTGGATTGCTGGAAGGGAACCGATTCCTTCTGCAAGGACCCTCCCAGCAAACACTGCCCCAATCTCGGGCTTTTCATGCAGAACCAAGCCCTAAGCAGCTAATCTGCAGATCTGGTCCCAAAGGCCGATAATCAGATGCAAATTCGCAGTTCAAGTTCCTCTATCAAGGGAAACAACAACATTGCTGCATTTTCTCCGGCTTCCTCCCAAGTATCCAGCACGACTCTATCTTGTACTTTATTGTAGGTCCAAGTTAAAGATCCTCCCATCCTACAGACCTGTCTGCAAACCTTTATCCATACAATCCTACACCTCCCCACACCAATGGATTTCATTCCTGGAGAACAAAAAACTACTTTCAATAAGTAGGTCATAGCGAGGCAATTCTGACAGCCAGATTTTCCTTTTAATTCCTTTTTTCCCTTTTCAGGGAGTTGATAGATGGCAATCTATAGCCCCAAAGTGGAAATTTATTTTTAATCTGAAATGGCCAAATATGATCAGAAACGTAATTTATGCTCGAGACACTCTCGTTCCTTCCAAATGAAAACACGATTTTACAACGCCAGCCGTGCTATCGCATACCACATTATTCTCCAATAAGCTCCGAGTTGCACAAAAAGTGCTTAATTTCCTTGGCATTAGTCAGGTGAATGACACACGAGTCCGGGGGAGCTTTTCCTGAATAACTGCTGAGCTCTCGGTGCCTACAGCCATTCACCAAAGCCACAAAGGACGCGGGGCTCTAACTCCGCTCGCTGCCTCATTTATCCCCTCGTTAGCCGTGGCCCCAATTAAAGAACAATAATTGGGAGCCTTACTTGGCCGGAGCCGTTCGGAGCCCTTCTAGCCCCAAAGGCATTCCCATGCGAGCTGGAGGAATCGCCTGTTCAGGGCTGTTTCTAGGGCAGGTTTTGGAATGCAGGCAGCATCCTCATGGGCGCTCAATGCCTCTCAGGCAGGGACTCCCAGCACCCTCCTCTCGGTGTTTAAAAACAACGCAGGAGACCCCATTAATCCCTGCTAGAGATGCTGTTAATATTTAACTGCAGTTTAGATAAACTTACAGTAACCATCCTATTAAATTTAAATAAAATGTGCTTTTGGGAGCCTTCCCCTGAAGCCACGCTGCCCTGCTCTGCCTGCACTTTGCACCAAGTGCCTCGCAGTAAAAAAAAAAAAAAAAAAAAGGAACATTTTGTTTGCCCTTTAAAAAACTGCTGGGCTCGGGTTTGTCGCTTGCTCTCGTCGTGCTCAGGGACTTCGGAATTTTCAAGCACGAATTAACTCCTTCCAGGGCACCCCAGGCTGAGCTGCAAAGCCTCAGCCAAGGGGCTGGAGGGGCAGGTGACATGGAAATAGATGGAAATCTGTCCCAAACTGGTCCTGCAAAGCCGGCACAGGGCTGAACTCCCTGCACCATCTCACCAGGTAACCCAAAGCATACCCAAGGAAAGCCAAAATGTCCCGCAGAGCACTGCCAGCACTAAAACACAGCAGCATTCTTGGGGATACTCAGTGAGAGGAACAGTGGATTTGTCTTTCCAAACAAGCTGTGGGTCTGCTGGTACATAAAACCAGCACTGGGAGAGAAAAGAAACAATGGGAAGGATTCCACTGATTGATGAATGGAATAAGATATTGGTTTTTACAAACTTTAAACTTTAGGTTTGCTGAAAAATTAAATTGAACACTGAAAGATGAAAGAAACAATGGGGAAGAAAACCCCCTAAATTCCAAAAGAATTAGAAATTTAAGGGGAGGGTTATACATTAGAGGGGAATCTTTGGTGTCAGGTGTATCAGGGAGTCTGAACCTCTCAAGTGCCTCAGAAATGGGGAAAAAGAGAAGGGAAATTGGGATAAAAAGGAGGCTGCATCCACCAAAAATTGGAGACATCCCAGGGGATGCCCCATGGCCTCTGCCTTTATTCAAATAAAGTTACCGGACTCCTTTGTTTCCTTTATGGATATCAACTTGTGGTGTTTGTGGATCCATTTTCCCAACACTCAATATCTCATCCCTGGCAGTGTTCAAAGCCAGGCTGGATGGAGAAGTCTGGGACAATGGAAGGTGTCCCTGCCTGTGTCAAGGGGTGGGACTGGAGGAGCTTTAAGGTCCCTTCCAACCCAAACCATCCCGGGATTGTTTGTGCATTGCAGAGGGGCCAGGCAGTGCTGCAGCTGGGATCAGGAGGATGCAGAGCAGCCCTCAAGGCCTCACTTTTCCCTTTGGGTTGGTCCTTTCCCCCACAGCCCTCAGTGTCTGGGCCTCTCACAGCAACCCAACCAGGCACTCACATTTATGGAGTGGCACCTGTGCAGGTCCAGGCTCCAGATCAAACATCTATGCAGAGTTAAAAAACTGATCAAAGAGCTACCAAGCCACACTAGCACAGTGAGAATTATGAACTGGGATTGATCCTTGGTACAAATCAATATTGATTTCACATAAATCTGTTTCTCAGAGCTTATGCTGCTGTGTGAACAGCCCAAAGAACACCTTTGATACAGACTCTGCATCCCCAGCAGCGTTTGATTAGCTCGGGTGCCAGGGACAGTGATGACGTGGGATAAAGCCATGTCATTATCCATCTAATGGCATTTGATAAGTGTGTGACATTAACCCAGAGCTCTACCACTCAATCCTTGCAGTCAGTGAAAAGGGGAAAAAGCTGAATGAGCTGAAAAGCAAAGCCAGGCACTCCTCAGATCTCACCATGGATATTTGAGAGCTCCAGCACGGCTCCCTTAAATGTGAAAACACAATGTTCTACCCCCTCTGAGGCTCTGCCCGCAGTCTGGGGGCTCTGTGCTGGGTAACTGTTTGGAAAAGCAGCTCCAGGAGTTGCTGTGCCTCCTCCTGGGATGGTCCCAAGGCAAACACACTGAGCCAAGCCTTCCCCAGCCCATCTGGATATCACACACAGCCTCAACTGCAGGGAGCAGCAAAAAGCCTTCCTGGTTCACCCCCTCCAGCCCAGTTTCCATCCCCAAACCCGTTCTGAGCAGAAAACTGCTCAGTCCCTACAGAACCAGGAGAAGCAGACAACAGGGGAGGAGCACATACCTCAGTTTAGATGACCACATGCAACAAAGAGCAAAAACTAAGAGCAGAGCCCCTAAAATCCCTCTTTTAAAAGCACTGATTGTGCTCAGCTGTGCTGGGTGAAAGCCCAGCCCACTGCCAGGTGTTCTGCATCCTTGGAATGAGCCTCTCCTGATCTCCCTATTGCCTGCACCTGCCTCCACACCGGGAGCAGCCACCTCCAAACCAAGCTGTCCTTCCAGAGTCCCCATCAGCTGCTGCCCAAAATGGGCTTTTTCCCATTTTCACCTCAAATCAGCACCCATCTTTTGCCAGCCTGTTTCCCTGAAGCTGCCAAACTGCTGGAGTGCATTCCTTGGGAAAAATATCCACCGTCTCCACCTGTATCAATTTGAGTTTTGCCACTGGTCCTCTGACCCTCACTGGCTCTCTGCATCCAAGAATAATATTAATAATAGTCATGCCATTAAGCAAGATGCTTGGTTTGAATTTGAAGATTTTGAGAAATGATCTCATAAATTTAATTCCCGGGGTACCATCTTTGAGCGTTAACAGGCACAGTCGCCTCTGAATTCTGGGAAATGAGCATAATTACATGGAGATCGACAAGGCACAAATGCCAAGAATTCTGTTAACCTTTAATACTGCAAAAAAACTCTCCCCTTGTAATTATCTCTTTCCTTTGTCTTAAATGTTACTGATGAATATTTAGTGGGATAAGCAAATAAAAGGAGGCTGAGGGGTGCAAGGAGGTGCAGTTCCCTGTGGGATAAGTCTGAAAACCTCACAGAATCATTGTGGGTCAAGGGAGAATGGGAGCCCAGGTCACAAAACTGCTCCATGGGACAATCACACCCCTGTGGTGACACACAGACATGACAGAGCTGGCAGAGGGGAATTTGAGTTACTCCAAAATCCAGATTAATTCCCAGCAGTGCTGCAAATGCACCTTCAGCCAGGTCAGTGAAGGGTGATCCCACAGTGGGATGGGTTCAGGTGCCCTTTCTCCAAACAGAACTTTGTCTGGGAATAAAACTTCCCAGGTAAAAAACACATCACCTTTCAAACACATCCTCCCTAGGGCTGCAAATGGCACTGCCCTCTTGCTGCACATGGAGCCTGATGGAAAGAAGATTTTCTCCCGGTGTGAACTGCATTAATATCTGTCAGAGCTCTGGCATTTCTGCCTATAATGATGAAAAATATGTGCCGAGAATGCGGGGTGCTCTCAGCATCGCCTCCCTCCCCATGAAGTGAAATTAGAAGCAGCTGCTCCTGCTCCCGTCCTCTTTACATCCCTACAACATTATCTGGGGAAGATTATTATTTGGGAGATGGCGTGGAGATAAGGGAGCGCTGTGACCCATCCGTATTCCAGCGGTGCCCTGCTGCAGACAGGGCTCAGCTCTCCCCTCCCTGAAGCTGCAGCCTGGTGGAAAGGTCACTCTCCTCTCTTAATGTCGTGTCAGAGCCACCGCTGAGGGAACAAGGCAAGGGAAAAGGCACATCTCCCCCAGTGGGTGGAGAAAATCCAGCTCTGGCCTGGGAGGAGTGAGCCAGCAGGAGCTGGCTGGGCTCGACCCACCTGCAATGCCAAATGCTTTCAGAGCATTGTCCAGGAGCTCTGGAACAGCTGAAGGAGCTTCCTGCTGGATTTGAAGGTGCTGCTCTCCACCACACCCCAACAGCAGCTGGACCTGATTTGGGTGGGCAAGGAGGAGAGGGATTGCAGCACACCCTTGTGCCTATCCCAAAATATTGGGGGGCAGAGGATATCCCAGCTGTGAAAAATGCATGTGTTTTATGATTGGCTTTTCGCAAATATTCAAATGAATGTTATATATGTTGTGTTAGAAAATGATGCTGTATTAATTCTCTTAAGTGGTGTGTTAAATATAGTTTCAGGTTATAAAAATTGTTAAAATAGAAACTATGCTGTGTAAGAGACTTTTTTTAAAAAAAGGACTTGTACTGAGATAGCAGCTACAGGACACCTGAATCTTTCAGAGAAAAATAATTTATTGCTCCATTATCAGAAGAAACGAACTTCTTCCCACCTCGAAGGCGCTGTCAGGATTTGGAGGAAGAAGTTGACAATGACCAGACAGAATCCTGTGTTTGAATGGAATTTATGCATCATGTATGAGGTGTATGAATATGCAACAGGCTGTTGTTTTTAAGGGTTAATCCTCTGTCAACATGGGTCCTTTTTCGGGCTCATGCTGCCCAGAAAAGGTACCCAGACATCTGTAACTCTTTGTATTTGTTGTCTCATATTGTCCTAATTCAAATTGTCCAAATTATTATTACTCCAATTATATTACTATTTTTATAACCATTTTATTACTATTAAACTTTTAAAATTTTAAAAACAAGTGATAGTCATTTTTCACACCAGCCATGAGTGTGCCAGCCCCAGATCCCAAATTAAGTAATGCTTTTTGGGCCACCGAGGCTGTGAGCTGGCCCACCCAGAAGCCCCAGAGAGGCTGGAGCAGTCACAGAGCAAACTTTCCTTCCAGCCTCAAGGCCAGACCTTTACACATTCCCTCCTCCCTCACTCCAGGAGGAGTAAAGCCAAAGCAGGATTTATTCACAGAAGACTGGGGTGAAAAATGAAAGAGGTGAGTTCATTAAGTCCAACACCTCCCTCTCCTGGAAGGGCTCTGCTCTTGGAGAGGGGAGGAACAGTCCCAGCCCAGCAGCAGGGCTGTGGGCAGCAGCGAGGGCTGTAAACCTCCCTGAGAGAGGTGACACCACAACCACCTCAGACCCGGGATCTCACTGGCTCCAGCCAGCCCCTCAGCTGCTCCTGACCTCAGAACAGATGTTTGCTCTCCTCCTTTGCCTTTTCCGTTTCCCTTTCCCTTCCCCTGCCTTCCACTGGAGCGAGGTTTCTGGTCTC
Organism: Ammospiza nelsoni; assembly: GCF_027579445.1. Taxonomy (NCBI): domain Eukaryota; kingdom Metazoa; phylum Chordata; class Aves; order Passeriformes; family Passerellidae; genus Ammospiza; species Ammospiza nelsoni. The sequence goes on along the minus strand of NC_080656.1, from coordinate 3,209,878 downwards.
CAAGCTGCTTTTATGCCCCTTTAAAAGGTTATAAAAGCTGTCTTTATATTCCAATAAAGGGATGTAAAAACAACCTTTTTTGCAGTTCAATAAACGTGGTTAGCTTTTCCCCCGGTTAATACCTTTTTGCCTCAATGCCATGTGCACGTGTGGGCTGCTCCAGGACATGGAGGAGGATGGGATTTGGGCACCACATCCCGAGGCAGGAGACAGCAGAGCATCCAAAGGGAGAAGGAGCAAGGGGCTGTGCTGGGGGCACCCAGCACCCTGCTGGAGGCAGCTCTGATGCCAGGCAAAGACAGGCAGCATAATCTGAGCTGCTGCCCAAAGAGGACAGAGATGAGGATGCAACCTCACTGGATACTGTGCTGGTGCATTTACTCCAAAGAAAATTCCTCCTGGAATCAGGTGTGAGCCCAAAAAGGAGAGAGATGAGGATGCAACCTCACTGGATACTGTGCTGGTGCATTTACTCCAAAGAAAATTCCTCCTGGAGTCAGGCGTGAGCTCAGGGAAGGATTGTGCTGTGGCACGAGAAAAATTCAAGGGATGAACTATAAATCAGGGGGTAAAGAGCTGCCCAGCAGGGTTTTTCCTCTTCTTGCAAAGGCCTGTGGATATAAGGGATGATGAACTGCAGCCACCCTGTCCCCAGCCCTGCACAAACCAGCAGCTGCAGCACTCAGGGCTGTGCCACCTCTCTCCTGGGTGACACGTCACCTCACCCTGCACTGCCCACCCCTGCTCTTGGCAGCACCATTTAGACCTTACAGGCCAGGGGTCAGGAGTTGTCCTGTCCAGAACAACAGTGGCACAGGAAGCCTGACAGGTCCCTGCTCCCCATGCAGCCTCCAGACACAGCTCTAATTATTATTTACCGTTCGTGCAGCCATCCCGTGGCTCGCAATCCGTCTTTCTCAAAAGCGTCCTTTTCCTTGGAAGAGGATCTAAACCTGTCCTGCTGCTCGTCCGACAGCCTCTCCAGGCATTAAAACAAGGAGGTTTATTATTTTTGGTGACAGCCTGTTCTGCAAGGTGAACACAACTGGTATGAATCAAACCGACTTGGATTTCATACATCATCCCCCAGCAGCACCAACGTGAAGGGCAGGAGGGGTTTGGCTGCCGAGTGCAGAGCGAAGCAGGGAGATTATTGGTGCTGATCTATCAGTGATGGGGAGCCTCTGGGGTGCTGGGACCGTGGCTGCTGGTGGGAGAAGAGATGTGAGTCTATAAACAGGGCAAGATGGAGAGAGCAGCTACCAGGAGCTGGAGTGGGATCCTACCAGCAAAGCAGTGGGAACCTTTCCAGTTGTGTTCCCACTCTCTGACCTCATTTCTCCCCTTTCTGCCCCTACACAGGTACTGTGGGACCAAACTCTGAACAGGGCAGATGATCTTGTAATAAAATGCCAGAAGGGATTGTGTCGGAAGGGACCTCCCACCATGAGCACCTTCCACTGTCCCAGGTTGCTCCAAGCTCTATCCAACCATTTCCAGGGCAGGGTCAGCCACAGCTCCTCTGGGAAACCTGTGCAAAGGCCTGACCACACCCACAGTTAGGATTTTTTTCCTAATATCCAATCTAACCCTGTCCCTGGCTGAGGGGCTCCTTGCCTTCACCACATACCCTGTCCCAGCTCGCTCCATCCCACCCAGGCTGAGCCCTCCCTGCCACCTCCAGCTAATTAACCCAGCTAATTGCCTTTGCCAGGTTCCTTTTCAAGGCAGTGGGAGAATGATGAGGGAGAAGGGAGAGGGTGAGCATCCAGGGCTCCCTGGGGAGCTCAGAAGCATTTACAGTCCCTGGCACAGGAAAATCCATACTCATCTTGGCTCTGGGAGGCAGGGCTGCCCTCCCACACTCCTATTAGCAATTCCCAATCATCTTTTATTAGGCCTGCATTGATTTGCTGCTCATTTGGGTGGGAATGAAGAACTAAGAGCCTCAGCCTGGCCTCAGCTGAGGAATCCAGGCACAGAGCAGATGGAGCCAGAGGAGATCTTGGGGGATGCAGCCCTGGGTTCAGCAGAGCTGTTACACAACAGAAGCAGAGCTGTCCTTTCAAAACAGCCTTTCACATGCCACAGACTGGGAAGGAAATGAGGAAAAGGAATCAAGGGCAGGAGGGCCTGAGCCTCCCCCTGGTCTGTATTTAGGGTGCTCCTTTCATGCTGGGGAAGGGAGCATTGTCTGAGAGAATTCACCTGGATCCCACACTCCAACCCCCATCACTACAGAGCAGCTCGGGCCAGTTATTACCCCCTGGGAGAAGCAGTCTTCTAACACTACTCCAGTTTCCAAGCCAACATTTCCATGAAGCTTGTGAAACACAAATTCTGTTAGGAATCATCTGAATATTTTGTTCTAATAATGCCATAACACCAGCGTACCCATTAGCACATACACAGAAAGGAGTATTTGAATATCAAAACAAAGCAAATTTACAGTCATTTTTTTTCCTCTCCTGGCAAAGGCATCACTGCTAGTTATCAGTTTCCAACTGTTTGCACCACAGCTTTTCCATGCGTGTCCCTGCTGTCATCAAACCTGCTGCTCCCTGCACCCCGTGTCCTGAGATAACCCGAGATGTGCAGCTATGGCTACAAAAGGGCCTCACAGCCCCCGGGGAGAGAAGGGCTGAGAATGACAGGGTGGCAGAGGAGATGGTGGGCGATGCAAATCTCCAGCTGTGTGAGCCGCAGATAAATTCCTCTGCACCCGGCAGCTCCCTCATAACACATCACAACATCTACCTCATCCTATCCTCATCACCCTCAACAGCCACCTCATCTCATCATAACACATCACAACAACATCTACCTTACCCCATCCTCATCACCCTCAACACCCACCTCATCCCATTATTGCTCCCACCTCACCCCATCCTAGCACCCACCTCATTCAATCACAGCATCTACCTCATCCCATCATGGCAACACCTCACCCCATCCCATCACAGCACCCACCTCGTCCCATCGTAACACATCACAACAACATCTACCTCACCCCATCCTCATCACCTCAACACCCACTTCATCCCATTATTGCTCTCACCTCATCTCATCACAGCACCCACTTCACCCCATCACAGCATCTACCTTATCCCATTATTGCTCTCACCTCATTCAATCATGTCATCCACCTCATCCCATCATGGCAACACCTCACCCCATCCCAATGCCCACCTTATCCCATCCTAACACATCACAACAACATCTACCTTACCCCATCCTCATCACCCTCAACACCCACCTCATCCCATTATTGCTCTCACCTCATCCCATCATGCTCCCACCTCATCCCATCATAACACACCACAACAGTATCTACCTCAACCCATCCTAGCACCCACCTCATTCCATTATTGTTCTCACCTCATCCCATCACGCACCCAACTCATTCAACAAGGCATCCATCTCATCCCATCACAACATCCACCTCTTTCCATCATGCACCCACCTCATCCCATCCTAGCACCCATCTCATCCCATCATGCTCCCACCTCATTCAATCATGGCATCCACCTCATCCCATCATGGCAACACCTCACCCCATCCCAATGTCCTCCCTATCCCATCACAGCACCCATCTTATCCCATTACTATTCTCATCTCATCCCATCACAACACCCACCTCATCCCATCATAACACATCACAACAACATCTACCTTACCCCATCCTCATCACCCTCAACACCCACCTCATCCTGCTTGCTCTCACCTCATCCCATCACAGCACCCACCTCATCCCATCACAACATCCACCTCTTTCCATCAGAGAACCACCCCATCCCAGCAGACTGAGGTGGAGGATGCACTAAAAAGCCACCATTTTTTTTCATTTAGAGTTAATTATATGTATTTTTTAATGCCCCTGCATTTAGCAAGCCAGAGCCGCTCTCTAAAACACCCCAGGAAATCCGAAGCTGGGAGAGCGCATTCAGAGGAGAGCAGCTCATAGTGCCTGCGGTGAGGTGGATGAAAGCCGAGGGCTGCACCCTTGGATGTGCCTCACTTCAGACAGAGCGGGAGGAAATTCAGACACTCTTAAAATTCTGCCCCAGATCTGCCAGCACGGAAACTTTCCCTCTGCTTTGAACCAGGCAGCTGGATTCTCTCCCCGGGAAGTGGCTGCCTCCAGGCAGTGTGCAGGAGGTGATGGAAGAGGGTTTGGGATATGGGCAGGGTCCAGCACTGCCTGGGGGGTGGCCAAGGTGATGCTGCAGGAGTGGCTGTCACCCACCCAGGCGATGCTGGGGCTGTGGCACACAGGATCCTGAGTAAAACAAGAATAAACCTTGCCACCAGGAAACAAAGGCTTGCTTCTATGTGTGTGTTCTGATGCCAGTTACAAGCATGTAAGGAGCAAATTGGGTCTGATCCAGAGGGTCTGAGAGCAGCAGCTCTTCAGCATTGACTCAGACCTTGCTTTACTTAAGGATCCACTGCCCATTTTCCCCCCTCCTTGCTTTTTTTTCTCTCTGTTTACCTCCAGGCAGTCAGGGAACAAGACAGGGAGATGAAACCTGGAACCCCATGAGACATGAAGTCCTGTAAGGAATGTGCTGCTGAATTCCCCTTTCCCTGCCCATCAGTGGATGCTGGTGTCACACAGCAGACAGAGGTGCAGGAATTTTGTCCCACACTGAACTGGGGCTGTCACAGCCCTCGCTGGCACCCGCTGTGCTTTTTGCCTGGCATCAGCGCACAGCTCGCGACCAGAGCGGGCCAAATCCCTCCCTGGGGTAGCTCAATTAAAGTCAATGATGGCACACCAGGGATGAACCTGGCCCACTGGCCTGAGCTGGAGTCCACAACAGGTCCAGCTGGCAACTCAGAGGCAGCAGGAAGGATCCCTGGCACCGGGAGCAGCGCTGGGAACTGAGGTCGGCATTTGCGAGTGGGAGACTCAATAAACCCAGGGCTAAGTAAACCAAATCTGTAATAAATAACAACCAGTGTTCCACCTCTTCCAAATGCTGCAGAGATCCGCCCAAATTGTTCTCCCAAGCCCCATGAGTGGTGGGGACATTTCATTAGCCCTGTTACACTGACAGGGAAACAGGCACTGGGAGCCTAATAATAATAAAAATCCATTATGTTACAGGGCTTGTTGTGTGTCCCAAATAGCAGCTCCAAAAGGCAGGGAAACGGCTGGGCTGGTTTTACTGGAGTCAGAGGGATGGTAATGTGTAAGGAGGGTGGTAATTAGCTTCAGGTCACTCATCAAGATGAAGTTTGCTGAGTGGTACCACCAGGCCACATCCAGGCTGGGCTGAGGGGCTCGAGGCTGCAAGCAGGATGGATCAGGGGAAATGCTGTTCCACAGCTGCTAACTGAAGGAGAGTCAGAGAATTCAGAGAATCCCAGAATCTTAAGGTTGGAAAGGCCCTCCAAGATCATCAAGCCCAACCTGTGACCAATCCCCACCTTGTCACCAAGCCCACAGCACTGAGTGCCACGTCCAGGTGTTCCTTGGACACCTCCAGGGATGGGCACTCTAAACCTCCCTGGGCATCCTCTGCCAATGCTCAACAACCCTTTTCATGAAGGAATTCCACCTAATGTCCAACCTGAACCCCTCTGGCACAGCTTGAGGCTGTGTCATCCTGTCCTGTCCCTGTTTCCTGGGAGAAGAGGCTGACCCCCACCAACCTGCACCCTCCTGCCAGGGAGCTGTAGAGAGTGAGAAGTCCAACCTGTCTGCACCTGGGCAGAGGCATCTGCAGCAGGTCAGATCCCTCTGCCCACTCAAACTCATGCCAACAGACCCCAGGGAGGTCCCACCAAAACTTTAATGTGGCTTTATGCTGAGCTTGCGGGGTGTGATTGCCCAGCAATTGTGGTGTGATTACACCACAGCCCTGCTTCCCACACCTGCAATTTTCACTCTACTCCTACAACTTCAAGGCTCCATGGCTGCAAATTAATTAAAGTGTAAGTGCAAAATCAGTGGTGCCGCTGAATGTTATAAATACCCTTCCATGGTGACCAGGAAGCCAAAGCCACAATTTTGGAGATGGAGGTAACGTTAAGAGCTGAAATGTAGTGAAATTCCAGTTATAGGGACAAGTGGGAGGTGGTGAGGTTATCTAAAAGCTTTACCATGGCGTAATTACACTGTATTCATCAGGTAATTACAGCCCTGCTATTATATACTACAACTCTCCATTCCCTGCCTAATCCCATGAGGTAGATCCAGAGGAATAAAAGGCAGCAGCAACAGACACCTGACTGCTGCAAGAAGGAATGATGGACGTGGACTGACAGGCAAAGCAAAAGGAGAGGGGGTAGGAATGGAAATGCTCCAGGTACCCAGAGCAATCACTCACACCCAGAGCAGCCCCAGGTGCATTCCCACTCTCTGATGCTCCAGGGATTCAAACCACAGAATGAGCAAGAGCCAGACTTGGCTGCTTGGGATCTATTGAGGAGGTAAAAGCATCCATCAAAAGCCAATCTGCTTTAGGAAAGCAGAGAAAGAGGTTACTCCGGATTAATTTTTCACTTCCAAAGCTTTATGGGGAGTTCTGGAAGTGTCAGGTCGCTTCAATATTTCCTGAACGAGAAGCTCAGCGCTGGTTCCAAACTCCTCTGTTTGGATTGTCAGGTAATTTGTACCCAAACATTTCAATTAAAAATTTCTGTTGGCTCATCTGTTTGGGTTTTTCCTCTGGGGAGAGAGATGGAGGACTTGGAGGTTTTGCTTATTTCCAAATTTCTGTCATTTTGATGCTTCATAAGCTACTTTAGGGTTGAACAGGGAGGGGAAAACTTAAGAACCCATTGCAGGGAGAGCACCCAGCCCTGGCTGAGGGGTGCATTCATCCCGACAACCCTTCCCCTGTGGCACATCTGGGTATCCCAGGGTCCCCAGGGCATTTCTTTCTGGTAGCAGGGCACTGGTGGAATCCCATCCCTGGAGGAATTTAAAACCTGTGTTAAGCTGGTTAAGTGATGGGTGTGGTAGTGCTGGGGGAAAGGGTGAAATCAGTGATCTTACAGGGCTTTTCCAACCTAAACTATTCTATTCTATTCTATTCTATTCTATTCTATTCTATTCTATTCTATTCTATTCTATTCTATTCTATTCCATTCCATTCCATTCCATTCCATTCTTCTCTCTTTTCTCTTCCATTCCATTCCATCCTATTCCATGATTTCCAGGGCTTTCCTCCACCCAGACCAGCTCAAGGTTCCTGTTCCACAAGGCTGGGTAAACACTCGATGGAATAAATCCCACCCTGCTCCATGGGGTCCCATTTGGAGCTCCAGTGTTTCACGACCTTATTTAACACTACCCCATTCCCAAGGCAGCCCAGCCCAGCCCTGATGTTCCTCACAGGTCTCCTACTGCTCCCTCCTTCCCCCTGATCCTGTTTTCCTGCTGTTATTTGCATTCATATTTCCACAGCAGATGGGCACAGGAAGGGAGGTACAGAACTGTATCCATGGTGGAGTCCAGCAGGGTCTGGAATAACCCCAACCCTTCCTGTTGCACAGCAAGGAAAATGAAGACAATTCCCCTTTGGTGCTCCCAAAACATTTACACAGAGCAGACGTGGGCATGGAAATACAATCAGATGGGACACAAACTGTGTTTGTGCTGGATTTTTTTGCTGGGTTTGTTTTTTCCTTTTTTTTCTTTGTTTTAAGTCAAGCTGGACCAAATTCTTTATCATCTGCTCCTGCAGAAGCCGTGCAGGATTTGTGGAGCCACAACGAGAGAGAAGGAGCAAATCCCTGTGGGATGCCAGAATGCATCCCAAGGGAGCAACTCATGGAGTTGCATCCATGTGGACTGGCTCTAATCCCTCTGGGTGCAGTTTCATCCACTGAAATCCATCCTCTGCAAGGTGCCAGCACAGCTGCCATGGGAAATAAAGGCTGAGCCATTGCTGGAATGATCTTACAGGAATGATCCCCATCTCCATTAGGGGCTCAGCTAAGCCATGGAGCCTTAAAGTTGATTATACCTTTTGTTAGGAATGACTGAATGATGTTTTAAAGCTGGAAAATGAACTCGCAGCTAAGAGGAAACACTTTCTTGGCGAGGCCGTAGAGTAGGTTCCCCACGGAATAGATGCAGCTGTGAGAGTCAAAATTAAATTGATATTAGAAAATTTCCTGAGGGGGAAAAAAGTCATCTGGTGCCTGCAGAAATGGTATCATGCAGAGAGCTCACTAGGAAACGGAAAGCTGCTGAAACTCAAATATATATGTGTGTGTGTATATATATGTATGTCTATATATGTTTAAATAAAAAAGAAAATATCCTCTAACTTCCCCATCTCAGCAGAAATTTTGAAAAAGTAAAATTTTCAGGGAATAGATTATTTTTTCCCCCTTTTACCTAATGCAAGGACATTCCAGCTAACTCCTAGCTCCTGAAAGAGTCATCTGTGTCCTGTAGATGGGACAGAATATGGCAAGTTGCTTTCCACTGGGTTTTAGGGTTTGGGGTTTTGGAGTTTGGTGCTTCCCACTGCCTCCTAGCAGATCTCCCTGGCCAGCAGGGACAACTCCTGTCCTAGCATCAGACAACTAAACCACTGAACTCCTTCCAGGCAATCACCTAGATTTACATTTGCCCAATAGAAGATAAATTTCTCTGGATAAAAGTTAAAGGCATCCCAGGAATTTTGCAATAAAGGCACTTTCTGTGCAGAAATGTACATTGATGGAAGACCGATGGGCTCTGACCAATCTGGTCTAGTTGAAGATGCCTCTGGTGACTGCAGGACATTGGATTAGGTGAGCTTTAAGGTCCCTTCCAACCCAAACCATTCTGGGGTTCACAGCCAGAATTCCAAAGGTGGCTTTCTCCATCTCCATGTCTGCTTGGGAATGGGCAAATGGAGCAAAGCAAAAGGATGCAGATACAAAAGTGTTGTCTTATATATTACAACAGTTCTATTATCATTATGGTGCAATGTTGTTTTATATACCAAGAGTTCTTGTTGTCTTATATATCCAAAAGTTCTATTATCATTATGGTGCAAGGATTCCATGCCCTCAGAGTTTCAGACCTCCTCAACGTTTCTCGTAGGCAGCTCCTCTGATCACTGACTGTTCCTGGTCCTTGCAGCAGCCATCTGACCTCTCTGACTTCTCTGTTCTTATTGGCTACAGGTGTTGCCTGTTATCATCCAGCCTGCTCCTAATCTTTAGAAATAGGGTCCAGCTGCAACTCGTTGGAGGATAAGATTACATTCTACATTACCCATACTGTGTCCCTCTACACAAAAGCACAGGTGGAGACAGGAAAATCCCTCTTGCATTGGCCTCCCTTGTCTCCCTTGACACAGACAGAGCACCAGGAGCCTGCACATTTCCCTTTGCACCCACGGGGAGAGCAGGGACAGCTCCAGCCACATCCACGTTGGGAACCTTCAGATCAGATTAACAAAAAGCCGCTGATGGTGACAGTTCCTCTGCTCCTCCCATTGCCTGCTCACAGTTCGCTCTAACAGCCCCCAGGAAGGGACACACATTCCTTTGGCATTTATCCAAGGAAAGGTGGAGGCTCCGTGGGGAGCACAGCCTGGGGGCAGCTGGAAGGGCACTGCCAGTGTCCCCACCCTGCGGCATTGCTCCCAGACACAGCACTCGGCCCAGCCCAGGGACACATTCACAGCCCTGCTCTGCCCCAAACACCACCTCTGCCTTACTTTCTTAAATAAAAGCTTCCAGCATGGCTGACTCCCTCCAGGAGTGATTCAAAGCTCCCTGCAACACAGGGCCACCCCTCCATCACCACAACCCAGCACAGCACAGCACCAGACTCCTCCAAAATTCCCACTGGGAGAACCTCCACTGCTCCAAATTAGACCCCTGCAAACCTTCGCTTTGACCTCTAAAGTAAAAGCAGTCATAATGAAGATGAGCTGGGTTTGTTAGCTGGCAGATTCCAGATGTATTTCCATATTTTTTTGTGCAACCTCAGCATCTCAAAGCTGCTGTTCACCCAAAGCCTGGATTCCTCTGCAATTGCACAGTGCCCATAACATTAAAGAAAACATCAACTCTGATGAGACCACTGAGACCTGCAATAAAAACAGGAGGGCTGGTTGTACCACACACACCTGCTGCCAGCATCCTCCTCCACACCTGACTCCTGCTCTCCAGGCTGGAACCCAAAGGGGTAACAACACCCTCAGCGAGCCCCACACCACCCACCTGCCTCTGACTGAGCAGAACCATTGCCAAATCAGAACCCAGAGGATGGAAACTCCAAACATGTGTTCCCAGAGGCAGCTTGTGAGAATCTGCAAGGTAGCAGGGATGGAACGAGGTCAGAAAAGGAAAAATCAGTGGCAAAGAGGAGCCAAGACCTCGAGTCCAGGCTCTGAAAGGGAAGATAATAAAAAGACATCATCCCTTGGCAGGCAGTGAATTGTTGCTGAAGCCCGAGGATCACAGACAGCCCTCTCATCTGAACAGAGCAGTCAAGTGAAGACATTTCCCAGCCATTAAGCCGAGCAATAAAGCACCCGCGGTAAAGCCAGGGAAGTGGAATTTATCATGGCACCGTACAGATTGTAGGGCCAGGAGAGAGCTGGCTCAGGTCAACAGGTTGACCTCTTGTGTTGTCCAAAGATCCTTGCCTTCACCACCTCCATTAACATCCCATCTCTGCGCTGTGGCCGGCGCCAGGGCTCCCTCCCTGGGGACTCTCCCCCTTCCCTCCTGCCTGGGGGGCACTTTCTGAATAGCCAAGCAGAAAAAATTTCCCTTCCTTAGCTCCAGGCCATTAGTGCTTGTCCTACCACCTTTGGAGACCAGGAATAATTCCTTTTCTTCATTTCCGACATTGCCCAGAAGGTCTTTCGAGATTGTGATCCAATCCCACCTCCTCAGGAGGTTTCTCCTCCTTTGCTAGGCCATATTTTAGGGCGGGAATGGGTCAGCCCAGCCTTGTGATGTGCCTCCTCTGAGAAGTCACCTCCGCCTTCCAGGGAAGGAGTTTCATCCTGCCAATGACATTTTTTTATTGCTCAAATCTGCACAGGGATCATCCTGCTCCTACCATCCAGCAATGCAGCTTTAAAGTCTCTGCTTCCCACAGAAGTTGTGGCTGCCTCATCCCTGGAATTGTTGAAAACCACGTTGTATGAGGCTTGGAGCAACCTGGCCCAATGGAAGATGTCCCTATCCATGTCAAGGGCTGGAATGAGATGAGCTTTTAGGTCCCTTCCCACCCAAACCATTCTGTGATTCCTTTATTCTACAAAATCCTCTTTGGTTATGGTGCTCAATAAGGAAATAAATAAATTTTGAACAATGACATGCAGCCACTAAGAGCAATTTGGGGCAGTCAAGGATGGCAAAAGTTCCTCCCAATCCCTGTGATCTAAGATCTCAGTCATTCAACTCACATCAGGAAGGTTTTTGTTTGGGATCGATGACCTTGTTTAGACCAAAACCACCCAAGCCCAGCAACCTGCAGCACAGAGGATGTTTTCTTGCTGTTGGTTGGCTGAAGTTATTCTCATTTATGCCTTTTTCTATTTCCTAGCAGAGACAGCAGAACAACCATCGGGAAGACAATTCCCAGGATGATTTCTGCCTTGTATCAGAGGAGCCAAAACGCGCAGATGAAAACTCTGCAAATGTTTTGCAAGGGAGCAGTAGCCCTTTTGAAGATGGCTGATTTCCCAGCACAAACATTTCATCCAGCCCTCAGAGTTCTTTGCAAAACAGTTTGAGCCCCACAAAAACACAACCAACAAGAAAACCCAAAAACCTGTCAAAACATTGTGAAGGAGACTGAATTTTTCTGTTCATTTCAAAAGGAACCATCAGCACCCAGGACCAACAAACTGGTGGGTGCATAACAGTGCATGGAATTCAGGTATTTGCCTTTCCTGCCTTCTCCGTGCAAGAGCCAAGTGGTTGCAGTGCTCCTTGTTGGAGGGACAGTACAGGGTCACCTCATCAAAGCTCCAAAATGGAACAGCCAACCTTTTGTATTCAAAAAGTGCCACCCAAAAAAATGCTGAACCTCAAATATCTTAGAAACCCAGAATGGTTTGGGATGGGAGAAGCTTTAAAGCTCATTCACTTCCAAACGTCTGCTCTGGGCAGGGACACCTTCCACCATCCCAGGGTGCCCCAAGCCTCATCCAACCCTGGCCTTGGGCACTCCCAGGGATGGGCCAGCCACAGCTTCTCTGGGCAACCTCTGCCAGGGCCTCCCCACCCTCACAGGGAATAATTCTTCCTATTATCCCATCCATCCTGGCAGTGTCAAACCATTGTCCCTGTCCAGTCACTCCATCCCTCGTCCAAAGTCCCTTTCCAGCTCTCCTGCAAGGGACTCTGAGCTCTCCCTGGAGCCTTCTCCTCTCCAGGTGAACACGCCCATCTCTCCCAGATGGGCAGAGGGACTCCAGCCCTTGGAGCATCTCTGTGGCCTCCTCTGGGCTTCTCCAGCATCTCCACATTCTCCTGCTCTTGGGTGCCAAAAACACAAACAAAAAAACCCCAAAAAAAACAAAAAGCAAAAAAGCCCCCACCAGCCAACCAAACAAAAAAACCCAACAAACAACAAAAAAAAAAAAAGGCAAACCCCCCCCCCCAAAAAACCAAAAATTATTTGATGCTATGCTGCTTTTTCCTCCCTAACTGTTTCCCACCCTCTCCCCTTCCCTTCTGCAGCCTGTCCTGCTGTCCCCAGGTCCTGCTGATGCCCACAGCCCCTCCTGGCCCCTGGGCATGTGGATGGAGCAGCACGGGGGATGGAGGCTGTGCAGGCAGCACAGGGAGGCTGTGCCTGTCTCGCCCCGTTTCCTCCTCCCCACCTGGCTGCTCACCCAGCTCCTGCCAGGAGCAGCGATGCGAAGGCAGCGCCGGATGGATGGGCAGCGCCCGGCAGCACAGCACAGACGCTCCCAACAAGCTCCTGGGGGGCTGCCAGCCCCAGGCCCGAGTGCTCCCAGCTATTCCTGGCACCCCATCCCCTCACCTGGCTTGCTCGAGCACCAGGGTAGTGCTGGGGCATCATCGTTCTATAGGAGCAACAAAATCAAACCACCAGACCATGCTCAGCAGGAGGAAAATGGATGTTACCACACGCTCCCGGCTCACTTGCCAAAAAACCAGGCTAAAACCTGGCTGACGTGGCCCCAAGCCTGCAGTCCCTCCTAGGACTAGCTCTAGACATGACCTTCCCTGTGCTGGCATGGGTTTAACATCCAAAACAGCCTGCAGGCATCTAAGGAAGCACATGAACTCCTCCTGCATCCAAACCTCAGGAGACACCCATCCCAAGCTGCTGCCCATCCCTCGTTTCTCTGCACTCCAGCTCTGGTTATAGCAGCCAGCTGGGAGGGAGGGATGCAGGGAGCTGCTGCTGCTTCCCAGCCAAGCCAGAACTCAGCTCTGGTGCTTATGAGCATCCCCTCCCCATGGGAGGATCCCTACCCTGGGTGCTGCAGGCTGGGGGATGATGGGATGCAGCAGCTAATTTGCACTAATGGTCCCAGAAAGGCAGGGAGAGCTCTCCAGAGGAGAACACACTTGAGCAATAACCTAAATAGCTCCGCGTTTCCAAGCAAAAAGTCCTTGAGGAGGGAAGAGAGGCCCTACAGTTGAATATCTCTCCCCACCTGCACTGAAACTTGGCTGGGGATGTTGGAAAAGAGCTGCCCAGGCAGGGAAAGACATCAGATCTGCAATGTGAGCAGCAGCTCTTGGAAGAAGCTGGACCATGGCTGGATGTCCAGTGCTGCTTGGACAGACTGAGGCAGTCCTGGAAGAGCCCAGCCCGGAGCACATTTGGCTCCATTGCCAGCCCAAGGCAAAAAAGTCAGCCCATCTGTGCTGAGACAGGTTGATATAGAGGGTGAAATGCCTAAGTAAAATTCCACAACAGGGCATTAAAAAGATGTAATAAAATATACACGAGTTATTAAATATTGTCATCAAGATGAATCATAAATCAGAGATTTTATGGTTTCTGATTATAAATTCCATTTATTCTGTAAGCGTTTAAAGAAAGAAAAATGGAGATTCAGTAAAGATTTAAGCCCAGCCATGATGCTGCTGATATTTCACTGTTGCTTGTGGATGACACAGCTGGGGGAGCCCAATGTTGGGTGCACAGAATTGTCTAGAAGGATCCTCTCGTGCCATGAAAAATTCCAATATCCTTATGGACACCACTACAGAGTTCCTGTACCGCAAAGTCTCCTCCCCACCTCCCTTCTCACCTTGTTTATGGGTTGTAAGATGCAGCTGACTTTTACAAAGAGAGAAATCATCATTTCGGGGAAGGGAAGGCTAAAACCAGAGCGTGTATGTGGGAAACACCTTTTCCCCTCTTCAAATGCCAAGATAAATATCAAAGAAATTGCCTTCTTGGAAAGACTCAAGGGTTCAAATAAATTGTCAAGTGCTGGGTGCCAGCACTTCCCTCCTCCTGCCGTGGCAGCACCGTGAGGCTTCCCCTATAGTGATGCCACCACAAAGAAATGTCAGGAGATATAAGCCTTACAGAGATTTCCACAGAAAACAGGCAAAGGGACAGCCCATGCCATCCCATTCTCAGAAGGATCTCAGTCCAAGCCAGCCTGAAGCTATCAAAACCCTGCTCTGGTATTCTACAAAATCCTGAAAACCTTAGGTATTCTACAGGCGCAACCCAGGTGTGTCAACAGCCCTGGCGCTCTCTCAGCAATGACTATTTCCTCCATTTAATGCCCATTCCTGTTTGTCAGCATCACAAAACAGTGCTAGATTGTTCCTTGTCCAACCCTAAAACAGGTTGACTCAGTCCCCAACCTGCGTTTTTCAGTTAAGAGAAAGCACACACCTGATGTACGGCTTTGCATGGGCTGTTTCCGTTCACTTTAATCCATTCACCATTCTATTACAGTTCATTTCCAGGGGAACCAGAGCCCACGGACACAGATCCATAACCCCAACCATTAAATCCCATCTCTCAGATAGGCTGGGTGGAAGCTGGACCACAGGGCAGATCCTGTTTAATTAGAGCTCATAAAACCAGCTCAGTGCTGCACCGGGGAGTGGGGCTGATTTGCAGCTGCCTTTAAAACGGAGCGGGGTTACTGCTTCAGCAGTTTTCCCAGCCAGTTTTATGGATGCAACAATAAAGCCCAAAAAAAAAAAAAAAAGAAGAAGTTTTCGTGCCAGGAGTTTTAGTGCTGAAGCATCTGATAACGTCACGGCAGCTTGTCATGGGATAGAGGGAAGGAGAGCACTGGGATGGGAGTGGAGATGTGGATGAGCTGCAGGAGGGAGGCAAACCCAGCCTTGCTAAGCCACAACAGCTCCTCAGCGGGGAGATAAGACACGTTTAAAATGAGCTGTGCCGTATTTCCAAACAGCCTGTGTGAAGGTTTATGTCTGGCCAGATGAAGCAGTGATGGGCTGCCAGGATGGGGTTTATGAGGTGCAACAAGGAGGGGATGCCAGGAACCTTGGCTGGGGGAAACATTGGGATGTACAGAATCCCAGAATGGCTTGGGATGGGAAGCTCATCACATTCCATTTGCTGCCATGGATAAGGACACCTTCCACTGTCCCAGGTTGCTCCAAGCCCCATCCAACCTTGGCCTTGGACACTTCCAGGGATGGGGCAGCCACAGCTTCTCAGTACAGTCCTCCCCACCCAAACAGGGAAGGACTTCTTCCCAGTATCCCATCTAAAGCTACTCTCTTTCATGAAAACAAATTAAATAAGATTTTTTTTTTTTTTTTTTTTTTTTTTTTTTTGAGTAGAAATTCTATTGTCACCCCACTACCAACTCCTTCTGAGCTTCTCCGGCTGCACCTGAATTGCTGTGCTGGGGTTTTTCAGCCTGGTGCATATCTCCGGACAAGCTCTCCCAGCTGTTTGCACATGAAATCCACCAGACAAGGAGCAGGGATGAGCTTGTTCCTGCTGCTGAGCCTCCAGCATGCAGCCTGGCTCTGCACAAGGTGAGCTGGTTGTCTGTGTGAGCCCCCATGACAGCCCCATACACAAGCACCACAATCTAGGTGGGCATTTGGATGGATGAACTGGCAGATCAGAGAAGAAAAAAAGGGGGCAGAAAGCAGCACATGAGGCTGCTGGGATAGGAAAATAAGAGAATTAAAGCGTTCCTGAATGCCAGCCAGGGCAAATCAGCGCTTCCCTTCCTGCCTCGCCGGCTGCAGCTTTGGGTAAAATGTGATGAAGCAGCTTTATGCATGAAAGAGGCCAATTTAAAAGAAAAAAACCAGGGCAAGTGTAAGGAAAAAGAAGAACAGAGCGAGACTGATGGGGTCAGGGCGCTGTTAAGGGTGTCAATACCCATCACTCACCAATAACCTTTCTGTAACTCCTGACCCCGCAGTGGCTGTCGCGAAACCGCAGCAAAATTAAAACAGAAATGAAGCAGCATCAGGTCCCGGCGAGAGGAGGCAGCGCCTGACAGGCAAGGTAAGGGCCTGACGTGGAGACAAGGAGGGGGCACGGCGGCGGCCACGGCGTCCTCGGCGCTCCCGGGAAAAGGGCGAGGGATGTAGGATGCGGCGGGATGCAGGATGCAGAGGGATGCAAGGGGAGCGGGTCAGATACGTACTGCCGGCACAGCGGGACACGGAACCGGGGGATGAGGCTCGGTGACAGCAGCAGGCTTGAAGAGGCGAGGATTGCTCCAGGGAGAAGGAAGGACAAGGCTGATGTACCCCAAGAGATGAGGCTGATGTACCCCAAGAGATAACGCTGGTGGGGGGACAGCAAATCGCTACAGCCGGTGGGGTTATGTCACAGACATCTTTTCTGAAAAATCCTTTCCTTAGGATTTTTCCTCCTGAGAAGCTGAAAGGCCTCAGGAACAAAATGTAAACAATGGTTATCTGCTGCTGTGGAATGCAACAGGTGCATCTGTGATTGGTCTCATGTTGGTTGTTCCTAATTAATAGCCAATCACAGTCCAGATGGCTCGGACTCTGTTCAAGACACAAGCTTTTGTTATCATTCTTTCTTTTTCTATTCTTAGCTAGCCTTCTGATGAAATCCTTTCTTCTATTCTTTTAGTATAGTTTTAATATAATATATATCATAAAATAATAAATCAAGCCTTCTGAAACATGGAGTCAGATCCTCGTCTCTTCCCTCATCCTTGGACCCTTGTGAACACAGTCACAGGGTTACAACACCATCACTCTGTGTTTTGAGGGATTTCTGCTAAGAAAAGGTGATTTCCTCAGGTTGCAGGTGGGTTTTCACGCAGTCGTGCATCCCATCCATCCATAAACGTAGTGAAATAAGCAGCAAACCTCCCTCTGAGAGGGCTGGAGCTGCAGCAGCACGACGCTACCCTCTCCTCCTGCCCCCGGCTCTCTGTGTGAATTTAAAGCATGTTCCAGAGATGGGCTGACCTTTCCAGAACACAAGAAAAGGCAAAAGGAGAGGTGGAAATGCACAGAAGGGGAAATATACCTTGTGATGGAAAACAGACCATGCACATCCCACCTAGCAAAATGGGAAGAAATAGGGAAGGAAGGGGATCTGGCCTGGGATCAGTCCCAAATAAAGCCAGGCCTTCTCAATGCTGTCCCAACCCCAAAGGGTAGTTCCCAATGCAGGCCCTGAGCAGATTTAGCCCAAAAAGCACTTGGGACTGTGGTTGCCCTTGCTGGGAAGCATCCCTAGGGCTCACTCACAGTGAGGTCCCAGCTATTTAACCCCAGACTTCGAGGGAGGTAAGTTCCCTAGATCAGCTTAAGGAGCAGGCAGTGGCCAGCAGACCATGCCAAAGTCTCTCCAGCACTATTTCACCCATCTCATGCAACTTGCAGAGCATCCTTCTCCCTCCCCATCACACGGATACCTGCCTTTCTCTTTTGCCAGCCTCTCCCTCAGCCTGCTGTTGTGAGAAAAGGAGGACAAGCCCATCCCCAGAGCCAGTGGTTCCAGGGCACAGCAGGCACAGCCCTCTCCAGGAACAAGCACACAGGGGGAAGGCAACCAGGAGAGCCACGGGAGCTGCTGTCACACACCAGCAGCACCAAACCTGCTGGGAGCCCCTGGATGCATGTGGATGGCAAGGACACAGATTCTCACCCACAGTGATCTCCCAGCTATTTAACCCCAGATTTTGAGAGAGATAAGTTCCCCAGATCAGCCAGCAGACCACGGCAAAGTCTCTCCAGCACTGTTTCACCCATCTCACACAGCTTTTAGAGCATCCTTCTCCCTCTCCATCTCACAGATACCTGCCTTTCTCTTTCACCAGCCTCTCCCTCAGCCTGCTGTTGTGAGGAAAGGAGGACAAGCTCATGCCCAGTGCCAGGCACAGCCCTCACCAGGAACAAGTGCACAGGGGGAAGGCAATCAGGAGAACCACAGGAGCTGCTGTCACACACCAGCAGCACTGACCCTGCTGGGAGCCCCTGGATGTGTGTGGATGGCAAGGACACAGATTCCTGGGGTCCTGCCTTCCCTGTCACGGCTCTCTCAGCTTTAAGCTGGGCCAAGGTGAGGGTTCCTGAGCTTGTGGGCACAGCCCTCCCTCCACCTCCCAGCCCGGCACAGCGTGCAGGATCAGCTCAGGCTCCTCTCTGCAAGACGTCCAGAAACTGAGACAGAGCTGATCCATCTTCCCTGCTGAAAGAGTGTAAACAACTCAGCTGCAGGCTTGGAGTGCAAGAGAGGACACGCAGTTGGAAATTTTAAGGGCCAATTTACTAGGTAATTTACTAAACACGCTAATAATTGACATTGCAAGCACCATCCCGCTGTCCCCAGCTCCTGCTTAATATCCGTAGCAAGAGGGAGAAAACAGCTTTCCCTGTCCTCGTGGCTCTGCAAAGCCTCCTCTGCCAGCCACATCCTGGATGCCATCTGGGCAGCTCCGCTCTGCTCAATCCCAACCAACACAACAGCAACCCTGGCAAAAGCCAGGCTCCTGATTAGTATGCATATTTCTGAGCTCTGATTCCACCTGAGGATCTGTGCAAGGGAAAGGTGTGTTGTAATTACCACCTCTTCCCTAGCTGTAATTAAAGACAAACTGAAGGGAGTTATGCCCAGGCTTTCTGTTTCCCTGAAGCTTTTCCCCGTGCCAAAAAAACAGCTCTGCAAGAAAATTCCCAGCAGCTTCTTGGAGAGAGGCAGAGGCTCAGCCTGGAGTTGCTGCCTGGTTTAGATGATGGTGCTTAGACTGGGCTTTTCAGCCAGACACAAGGAGAGGGCTGCAATCCAGGTATCCCACATCCTTTAGCCACCTGCTGCAGGGGGGATGAACTGTTCTCTCTGTGAGGAATAATTATGGAAGGGTTTGTGATGGAAGGGACCTTGAACACCATTTCTTCCACCCTTGCCATGGGCAGGGACACCTTCCACTGTGCCAGGTTGCTCCAATCCCCATCCAACCTGGCCTTGGACAATTCCAGGGATCCAGGGGCAGCTGCAGCTTCTCTGGGGAGCCTGTGCCAGGGCCTCTCCACCCTCACAGATAAGAATTTCTTTCCAATATCCCATCTAATCCTGCCCTCTGGCAATGGGAATACATTCATTCTTGTCCTGCCACTCCAGGCCCTTTTCCAGAGTCCCTCTCCAGCTCTCTTGAAGCCTCCCTAGGTGCTGGAAGGTCTCCCCTGGCTGGCAGATGACCAAGATAAACCAGACCCCTATGACTTAGGTGACTAAGCCTGGGTGTGGTGAAGCCCAGCACACCCAGGGGTGGCATCTCTGCACCACGGGAATTTACACGTTCAGTCCTGTTCAACAGACCACCCCAGGACATCAATTCCCTGCACAAATGGGAGGGATTTGGGCTGTTTATTTGGTCAGAAATGCTGTTTTGTTGAAATTTAAAACTTCCCATGGGAATGTGTTGACTTTGACAAAGTCACGTTTGCGCTTTTATTGCCTTAATTTGCTTCATTTTAATTCCAAGCACCTCTGCTGGTTCTTAATGGTTTATATTCCTACCTAGCAAATCTTTTGGAGAGATGCTCTGCTTCCCCCACTTCTTCCCATTGAGAAACTCCACTTGCAGGGCAGGAAATGAAATTCTAAATTCAAAATGCAGCTCATATTCAACAAAAGCTCTGCATAATTGAGAAGGATTCCAAATCAACCCAATCCTGGGCACTGTGGGGAGCACCCACAGCTGGGTGCCCAAAGGACCAGTGAACATCTTTGAATTTATTTCTGTCCTGCACCTGGCTGGATCTGCACGTTAGAAATGAGGATGAAAATCTGATGAGCAGTAAATAAATCTGTGCCTTCAAAGGCACAGGGGTTTCAAGAGCCCTCTCACCATTCTCTCAAGAAAGAAACAAACCAAAAAAAATCTCTCAGGGTCCACAAAGGCCTTTCACATCGAGCGTCTTCATTCTGAAAAGCCCTTCAAAGTTGTCACTCCCAGCAAGCCAGGTCATAGTTTGCAATTAATCATTTGCTTGATTAATTTTGCCTCCTTTAGCCTGTGAGTCCCTGCAGGCACAGAACCCTGTTGGGGTGGGGAAGCCATGGGTGGGCTGTGAGTGCACTGAGAGCCAGCGTGGATGTGCCTTGGGAGCACGGAGCCAAACCACCCTTCAAGAGGGGCCAGGCATGGACACAAGGTCAGAGCTCTTGCCCAAATTCCCTGACAAGCAAATTCCTTAAAAAAATTCCTCTGGTGGGTGTAATGACCTCGCTGAGATATCACATCACACATCTCTCCTCTTCTTCACCTTACACTCAGCCTTACTCTGCTCTCTCCAATGGACCAGCAAAATATTCCTTTCAAATTGCTGTGAGGTTTTTTTTTTTGTGTTGGTTTTCTTTCTTTTCTTTCCATTAGGAGACATGTTCATTAGGAAAATATCAGAAACCTCTGGGGCAGCTTGTGCTTCTAACTCATTTTCCAAATGTATAATGAGCCAGGAGTAAATTTTTTAGGGTGAATTTAATTGACCTTTGCAGTGGCATTAGGCAGATTGGCTTAAAGTCTATTAGAGCATAATGTAACCTGGTGAGATTTTAGGGAAGGGTATTGGAGAAACCCACAGAGTTGGACTGCTCTGCTCCCTTCCTCCCCAAGCTTTCTTCACAGAGGAAAAGAAGGATGGCTCAAGAATAGAGAGCGCTGAACAGAAGGGGAGAGAGATGAACAGACGGGGAGAGAATTAAAGGGGAGAAGTGAGGGAAAGAGTGGGAGGCAGAGGGAAGGGAGCAGCTCCAACTGGCCCTGGGCTGCTGCAGGTTTGGCTGCTCAGGGATGGGCAGCAGCAGCCACCGACCAACCAGCTGGGCCATTTGCTGGTGACATGGTGACAGCTGAGGATCAGGCCCTGGGGCCATGGAAGGGAGCCCAGCTTTGCAGGGACGGCTGGTGAGCCGCTGGTCCCTCAGGGAAATGCGCTGACAGATGCTGGGCTCTGCAGGAGCTGCTGCAGGTGCCACAGCCAGGGAGCTGCACCTGCTCAGGGACACCCCTGGGCTCATGGTAAGCTGTCCCTGAGGAGGCTGGGGAGGCTGGTCAGCTCCACATCCCGGCTCATGTCCAGGAGGGGATGTCAGACCTCCAGCAGTGCTAATAGGGGCTCTCCAAGGGCTGCTGAGAAACAACAAAAGGTGAAAACTACAGGATTTCACTCCAGTGCAGAGAAACAGCATGCCAAGAAGGCATCAACTGATAAAGCCGTGTACTGCACACACCTGTGACTCCAGTCTCGGGCTCCCAGAGCATGTTTGGGACCTAAATGCACTGTGGTGTTACCCCATAAGGCAGAAAACCCCATGTACACACATATACAGAAAATTAGAGTTACAGAATCCCAAAATTGTTTGGGTTGGAAAGGACCTTAAAGCTCATCTCATTCCAGCCCCTGCAGGGACACCTCCAACTAGACAAGGTTGCTCCAGCCTTGCCTGGAACACTGCCAGGGTGAGGAGTCAACAACCTCTCTGGGCATATATACGTATATATACACACATATATACCCATATAAATATATATATATATATGCACAGATACATATATAGGTGTGTGTATACATATCCATATATATATATATGTATATACATATGTGTGTGTGTGCATATATATATATTTATATACACACACATAAATATATGAAGAGTATAAACCAGCCAGTCCTTATACCAGTAAGGTGTAAGGACTTATATATGCATATAAATATATATACACATATACATGTGCATATAAATATACATATGTGTATATATATATATATATATATATATATATATATATATATGCAAAGATACATATATGTATATATGTATGTATACATATACATATATAGGTGTGTGTATATATATATGCATATATATATGTATGTATATATACATATATATATCTGCATGTATTTATGTATTTATATATTTATATATTTATACACACACACACACACATACACACACAAAAATATATGAGGAGTTAAAAACCAGCCAGCCCTTACACCAGTAACAAGTTTCCATCCCCAGACTGCAGTTCCTGCCTCCTTTTAGCAGCTGTGCAGGGCAGGTTCCCGTTCAGGGTCAGCAGCACCTGCAGCAGCTCAGGGAGCAGCACCTCTGCCCTGGGCGCTCGCACGCCTCTTGGAATGACAGGAATACAATTGCAGCAATCAAAGTCCTCGGGGCAAAGCTGGGTGCCAGGGAGCTGGCACGGCACTGCTGATCCCACCCTTCCCTGTTTCACTGTTCTGGCACACCAAGCCCAGGGTGTGTTTACAGGGAAGTCGAAATGTCCGCCCGATGAGACACCGGGATTGCAGGAGTGGGGTCAGACACCACGGAAAGGGCTCTGGCTCCCAGCACCGTCCTGATTTGCAGTCCCATTACAATTATCCAAGCCCTGACCAGCTCTCGGCACAGGGATGCCCCGCGGAGATCACCCAGGAGCACTCACCTCTAACCTGTCAGCACTAAAGAACTGCTTTTCCTTCGCTGTTTTTGCACCAGCCTATAAAGTAGGGCCAACAAATCAGCCTGGGAAAGTCTCAAGGCTGTGTTTTGAAACATCACTTGTTTTGCGTTTTTTCCTCCCCTACCCAGCCCCGATAATCTCAGGCACTCCCTGTCCGTGTAGGGTGGGGTATGAAATGCCAGGCTCATTCCAGCCCACACCATTCCCACCTGGCATGGAGCAATCCTCCCTGAAGTCATCCCCAGCTCGGATAAGGAAATGGGGTGCACTCCCTAGGGATGGGTGAGCAACCAGGGCTGAACCCGGCTGCCCCCGGGCTCGGACTGGTGCCCTGATGTTGAAACCATCCTCTCCTCCTCCTCCTCCCTACAGCCAAAACAGCTCCGTCGGGATGCTCCGCTCTGTGCCAGGGAGGCAGCTCTCACTTCTTATCCTCCTACTGCGACATAAATGAGATTCCAGCATCCCAATTTCCAGTTACAAACCCTCCACCGTGCACTGACCGGTGCTAAATGCGCCCATGGTGCCGCAAAGGCTGGGATGTGGGAAGCCTCAGGATGCCCTCCCTGCACCAAACCGGCCACGAAAGGGTTACCGACCTGCTCTCCTTTCCAAACTTTGCTGCTTCATCCCCTGAGAGGCTGCAGCGAGGGAGAAGAGGGTTTCAAAAGCGAGCCGGAAAATGAGAGAGAAAAGGGGAAGGTTTCAGCTGGATGCGGTGAAATGGAAGGCTTTGTGTTTTCAGAAATTAAGGGTGCAAGGGGTCTCTTTGTGCTAAATGCTCCGGATGGGATGAAAGTAAATAGAGCTCAGCTGGGCAGGGGAGTTCGGGCGACATGGAGAAGAATTTTTAGCCCCGTTAGATATTAATTTCCCATACATCATCCCCCTGTC
The DNA here is from genome assembly GCF_027579445.1 of Ammospiza nelsoni. Classification (NCBI taxonomy): domain Eukaryota; kingdom Metazoa; phylum Chordata; class Aves; order Passeriformes; family Passerellidae; genus Ammospiza; species Ammospiza nelsoni. The sequence goes on along the minus strand of NC_080656.1, from coordinate 3,186,098 downwards.
CTCTGCCTGTTTGAAGTGCTCAAGGTTTCAGGCTTCAAAGCGCACCACGCCGGCCACTCGCACAAAGCTCAGGATCCGTGGGGAGCCGCATCAGCAGGTTCCAGCCCCGTGTCCCAGCAGGACCCCTGCCTGCACCGCCACCCCCCACGGGCCAGCCCCGGGATGTGGCAGCCTGTGCCACCGTGCAGTGACATCCTCGGGTCTGTGCTGCGGGGCTGGGGGGGGGGACAAGGCAGAGCAGATGAAAGTGCTGACCCACTTTGTGGCCCAGAGTGCTCATTAAAACCCAACCACATGTCCGTGCACGCCTGGAAAAGCCGGTGGGGTCGCAAACCCCGTCCCTGCCTCGCTGTCACTGATGAAGCACCTTCCAAAATCAATGGCGCTTTGTTGGGTTGCATCAGCTAACGAGGAAAAGGCCATTTATTGTTTCAGTGGGGAAAGGCTGACGCACCACAAAGAAGGCCCTTTGCTTGACTCAGAGCAAATATCTGCAGCTTTTCCAGGGTGATTTGCGTTCCACAAGAGGCTTCTGTCCTCCAGCAAGATGCCTGGGATGATGGTGGTCCCGGCTGGGAGGAGCAGCGATGCTTCTCTGGATGCCCAGTGAGGGATCTGCATCCAGCATCACTGATGTTGGGGTTTGCAATTTCTGTGGATGCACAGCCCAAGCACAGAGCGAGGCAGGCAGAGCTATTCCAAATTTTCTCCTGGGCAAAGCAAGGCACGGCTGACCGAAGAGCAGGAGGCAGAGCCCAAGCTGAACCAGAGCCAGGCCAGGCAAAGCCCAACCATCTGCCTGCTGCAAAGCCAAATGAGCTGAGGTTACTTGATTGAAACAGCAAGTGCATAAATATCCAATAAAATAAACAACAGCCATAATTAATAATAAAATAAAAATAGCCTTTCCTTTCTGCTCCTGCACTTTGCAGCCGCAGAGCTCAGGGCACATCACACGGCAGAGTAACAACTAATTATAAGCACCAATTACGATGATAATGAAATAATCTACCTTCCAAACCTGCTTGCCATTAATTTTCCCTGGCTGTAAAGAAGGTTCAGAGCTTACACTGGACAGAGGGAGTGATGTGGGTGCGCCCTGCTTTGTGCCACAAACCAGCCTGACAGAAGGAGGGGGGACAGAGCCATCCTACAGCAGTGACTTCCCCAGGTCATTGCCCAGAGAAGCTGTGGCTGCCACACTCCTAGAACTGTCCAAGCCAGGTTGGGCTTGGAGCAACCTGGGGTAGTGGAAGGTGCCCCTGACCATGGCAGGGGCAGGAATGGGATAAGCTTTAAGGTTCCTTCCAGCCCAAAGCATTCTATGACTCTATGAAAGCCACACACTCTTTGGGGTAAAACAGAAGCAAAGCAGCACAGCAAAGATTTGATTTATCTCCTCTCTGTAAAGTGAAGGTTTTCTTTTCCAACATCATCAGCAGACAAAAATAAAGGGGCTGAAGGAGGGCAATTTGGATGAGACGCTGAGAAGCAGTGTTTATCCCTTTCTAGACAGTGACTCAGGGAATCACGTGGGCATGGACTGATTCACAAGCCAGCAGTTAAACAAGGGCTTGAGTGATGAAGTACTTGAGGCTTGCACTTCACTGCTCTCCTGAGCCAGAGTCAGCACCTTGCTCCCAATCCTGGCTCATCCCATGGAAGTCTGTGGGTGTCATTGCCCATTCTGTGTCTCCAATCCCACTCATCCCATGTCAGGCTGTTGGTGTCATTCCCCATTCCATGTCTCCAATCCCAGCCCATCCCATGTCAGTCTGTGGCTGTCACTGCCCATTCCATATCTCCATTCCCCCCAGGGCAGATGGGCACTCATGAAGAGGAAAAGGCCCTGGGGAAAACTTAGAGCCCCTTCCAGGGCCTAAAGGTGCTCCAGGAGAGCTGGAGGAGGACTTTGGACAAGGGCCTGGAGTGCCAGGACAAGGAGAATGGTTAACACTGCCAGAGGGCAGGGTTAGATGGGATATTGGGAAGGAATTGTTCCCTGTGAGGGTGGGCAGGCCCTGGCACAGGGTGCCCAGAGAAGCTTTGGCTGCCCCTGGATCCCTGGCAGTGCACAAGACCAGGCTGGATGGGGCTTGGAGCACTCTGGAACAGTGGAAGGTGTCCCTGCCCTTGGCATGGGCTTGAAACAAGATGACCCTCAAGGTTTCTCCCAACCCAACCCAACCCAAACCATTCTGGGATTCTCTGATCTTTTGTTTGATTCCAGAGGAACCTGGCTGGTGCATTTAATCAGTAAGGATGGCAACCAAGCCCCAAAATGCTCCTCTCCAACCTTGCAGAGAGCCACCAAAGCACAGCACATGATCCAAAACAGAATTCCTGGGCTGCAAAGCTGGAAAAGCAAAAGCTCTGTATGTCAGAGAGGGTCAGAAGACCCACATGTCCCTGCCCCAGTGATTTTGAGCAACACAATGTGCTGTAAAGCTCAGGGCTGGCTCTGGCACCAAAGGTGAGCAGAGCCTGTAAGATTGATTTCTTTTTGTTTTCGATTGACGGCGTGTTTGCTAGAAAATGTCATTTTCAGGAACCGAAGCTATCTGTGGATTCAAGTCAGGTTTAGTGAACAGTTTTCACAGAAAATAAATAGAATGGGGAGAGGAGGGAGCTGCAGAGAAGTCAAAACATCTCGTGGATGATGTTTCTTGTGTGTTACATTTCAATCTCTCACTTGAAATGTCATTGTCATTCCAAAAAATTGACATTTATCTAAAAGGTTAAAAAAAGGCTATGCTGAGTGAAGCATATGGGTCGGTTTCCACGTTTGCATAAACTGTTTCATTAGGATTTGACAGAAACACTGGGTTGACGTCACTGTAAAAAAACCCAGCTCCACACTTTTCTCCGAGGTGACCTCAAGGCAATGTGGTTTCTTTGCCCTGGCCACCAACTAAGCTGTGAAAAAGAATTTAAAAAGCCATTATTCACCCAACATTGGCAGTTCTGGGGTTGCGAGAATGTGTGGAGCTGTTCCCACTGCAGGGAATTGTCCAGAGTGGTGCAGGTGTACAAATCCCCTTGGAAAGTCATGGCAGGTTTTGGCAGCTGTGACAGAGCTAGACCAGCACGACTCCATATTAAACTAATGAATCCTAAAATTCAGGAATGTGGGGAAAACAGGACTGAAAAATGACACAACCAGCACATGCAGGGAATATAAATTGTCCCATTCATCCTGAATTTGACCTCAGATCCCAGGAAGCCCATGGAAGTGTAACGACCAGCCACCACCAATTTAATCCACCACCAGTTTAATTCCATGATAATTATAATGCCGGGGTTCCAGGATGGAACAAACAACCCCTCCCCGAGGCAGAAAAGGCCTTTTCATCACCTTCTGAAAGAACTGGTCAAAGTCTTGATTTTCTGAATTCTCCCCCAGACTGATGTAATGCAGATAAAAATTACAGGGCCTGGGGGGGAATGACTGACTGGAAAATAGAGGGAAAACATCTCTGGGAAATGGTCAGTAAATGGGGGTTTTGTGATGTAGCAGTCTGAGGTTTCCAGTGGGAGGACCACTGGAGGGGAAGAGTTCAGCCCAATTTTGGGAAGATGCTTGTTTTCCCCTGTGTCTCTCAGGACTGGGAATGTGGATATCCCCAGGGTAAGGACTGAGATTCCCAACTCCTTCCAACCTCATGCCTGGATGGATTTCAAATTCCCCCAAAAGCACAACTGAGGATCTCATCCTGCCCTCTCAGCTCCCTACTGCCATGGCACCAGAGAGGGACATATTTTTACAACCTAATGCAAACAGGCTCTGCTTACAAATGAATGGCTTTAACAACTTGAGATGTTCCCAACAGCAGCCAAAATTTGTAGAATTCCAGAATGGGTTGGAGGGAAGAGAATCATGGAATGGTCCAGGCTGGAAGGGACCATAAAGATCATCGCATTCCACCCCTGCCATGGGCAGGAACACCTTCCACCATCCCAGGTTGCTCCAAGCTCTGTCCAACCTGGCCTTGGGCACTCCCAGGGTCCAGGGGCAGCCACAGCTTCTCTGGGCACCCTGTGCCAAGGCCTCACCACTCTCACAGAGAACAATTTTTTCCCAATATCCCATCCAAGCCTGCCCTCTGGCAGTTGGAAATAAACCCAGAGCAAAGGTTTTAGCACTAAGAGTGCTGGCAACGCTTCTGATCTGGATGTCAACTCTGTGGCAGCTCCTTTTTTTTTCCCTTTTTAATTATTTAGTTGTTTTTATTTTTAATATTCATTCCTTCATTTTTAAAAAAAGCTCCAAGCTCCTTAGAAAAAGGCTGTGTGATTTTCTACTCCGTGCTTGGATGACTCTCAGCCCCCTGACAGAGAATCTATAGGTGCTAACAAAATACAAACGGATAATTAATCACCATAATTGGGGATTGGGTGGCTTTTATTCACTTCCATCTCCTCTGTGGTGTTTCTTCAAAAGAAAAAAGGAGGAAAAAAATCTAGCAGAGAAGGGAAGAAAAGAAATCCCGTAAGTCTAAATGGGCTGCACAGATTTATGGTGAATTAGTTTAGTCCTTGGGACCTTGCGACACGAGAGTCCAACCAAACTCCATTCTTGGCTTTATGATGTTTTCAAACTCCCTCAATGCAATTATTTCCTTGTCTCCCTACAGCCCATCCATTATTCTCTATAATAATATGTTTTCTGAAACTCCTTTCCATAAACAACGAGAGCAGGCAGCGAGAAACCTCATTGTTATTGATATGGTGTCACATCACCAGTAAAACGGCTCCTGCAAAATGGGCTGAGAACAGAGATGGCTTCAATTGAAAACATCCCCACCTTTTACATCCTTCCAAGATAAATGAAGCCAAGGCACTGGGACGTCACACTGGGAAATTTAACCCCCACAGCAGTTTTGGGGACAATCAAACAAGAGATTTTGAGACAATCAAACAAATTGTTGGTAAGAAACGGGTCCCTGGCAGAGTTTATTTTCTCCTTCCACTGGATCTAGCCCCACACCATTGCTCACCAGTGACTTTTAAAGGCAAAAAGTTCCAGGCTTATTTGTCCCTTGAACCCAAAATTATGCAAGGAAATCAATAAAATGTTGCTTTCACCCAGCATATGATGCTCAAAAGCGCAAGCACCACCAAGCTCTTGTTAAAATAGCAACAATCCTCAGCCCCCAAATCATCATCCGGGGGGTTCAAACCCACAATTCCCATTATAACTGATAAAATCACAGCAATGCAAAGTATAACTGGCAGTTTCAGTGGCAAGATCACAAAGATTTGAAATGAGCTTAAATAGCTAAAAGTGATGCTTGTAGCAGTGATTATCCAATGTAGGGCTTGATTCTGGATTTGTAAGCCTGGAAGACAGAGCTCAAGCCACACCAATGCTGTCTTTGTACTCAGACACATGGATCATGTTCATTCAATTAATTAAAATAGTCCAGTTATGATCCTGGCAGCATCAAACAAGGATTAATAAACTTTCTACATATTCTAGGTAGACCCAAGTGTATGTCTGGCCCACCATATCCCCCAAAGATCATCCATGTCTCTAAAAATTTCAGGTATATATTGAATCACCCTAAACTTTAAAAATTAATCCATGGGGGGAGGATGATGGGATTAGCCTATTGAGAAATTCAAGAACAAAAATTTCATATTAAAATATCAAGGGGGAAAATCACTCATTGGCCACAAAAATAAAAATAACAGCAAGAACACAGCTGGAAGCAGCCCCGTAGGGTGAGATAACTGATCCCAGGGCCCTGCATCCTTCCTCATCCTCCTGCTTATTCTGACATTTCAGCAATAGGAGCATCCAGGCAGTGCATTTTCTCAGAGACCAGATTTTTATCATCCTAATCATGGTCCGGGACCAATACATGGAAGCATTTACCGGTCCAGAAAGCATTTATACTGTTCCAGTAACTAAGCACTTTTGAAAGACTCTTTTCCACCTGATTGTAGGAACTGATAGCTCAGGAGCTGCTAGCGAGAGATTGATGCTTCATATGTTTGAAAGCTCAAACGCCAAGCAGAGAATATTGCACTGGTTTCTGGCTCTAGTGGTTTTCATAACACCCAGCAGCAATATCATGTCAGAACAGCAGCTGCCAAATCTGGTCTTCAATTATTGCCAGCTTCAAGTTCAAGGAAAGCTAAATCCAGGGGTTTGGTGCAACCTGATGTAAAATGCAGCTCTAACAGGACTCCCTTTGTCTTTTCCCCTCTCCCATACATATTTTAGGAGCTGCCAGGTGTCTGCACCGAATTAGAGACTGTGGATGGCTGGAGGCATCCTGGCCACACACTGCTGAAATAGGTGGGTTAAATGGTTTAGACAAATAAAACCTTAATGCTTTCAACCTCAGTTGAAGGGGACGTTCAACCCTTCTCCTCACCTTTTTCCAGCCTTGCAGAGTTTAGCAGTGGAAAATGAGAGGTTGGGACTTGCTTTGCTTCCTGAACTCATTTAGCCCAGAAAAAACAGAGGTTTAAGATGTCTTTTGGGGAGGGCAAACTTATTGTCCAGAGAAGCTGTGGCTGCCCCTGGATCCCTGGAAGTGTCCAAGGCCAGGCTGGACAAGGCTTGGAGCACCCTGGGGTAGTGTAAGGTGTCCTATGGCAGGGAGTGCAACTAAATTATCTTTAAGGATCCTTCCAACCCAAACCATTCCATGATTCTGTGACCTCATGGCTTTAATTTGCATATACAACAGCCCTGGAAATTACAGAGCAGGATTCTGTGACTGTGGAGAGATGGGTCCATGCTAACCCTCCTACCCCCTTACTTTAGAACCTTCTATTGCAGGCTCTCCCACCATTCCCAACAAGAAGATTTTAGCAGATAAAATCCACAGGCTACAAATATTCCTGCAGCAGGGAGAAATTCCAAGAGCAGGGCGGCAGATCCTTCCCCCTGCAATGACATGTGCAAACGTGTCATGAGCAATTTTGTGAATTCAATGATTTCCCGTGTGGATTGTGCAAAATCTCCCAGCAAAAAGTTTCATTTTGTGTCACATAAGCGACCTGTGTGGAGAATGAAAGCAGGGGGTGGGATATGCTAAAATCCCTAATGCTATCACTTCTGCAAACAAAATTAATGATTTTCAAGCCCTGGAGCCATCAGATTTCCCCTCCACAGGGACTTGTGTTGGGTGAGCACCAAGTTCTCTCAGCCACGTGGGAATTTCATACTGCAGCGATATAAAAGATGAGGGTTAAGCACACGGGGAAGCTACGTGAGGACACAAGAGAAAGGCCATGATGAGCTTCCATCAACCCACAATGTCTGAGGCCAGAAGAGACAATCAAAGCTGACAGCCTGGAGAAGCCAAACCACGCAATTTCACCCTGAGACCCCCGGAGCAAACACAGGGATTATTCCCTTGCACTCAGGCAAACACCAGCAAACCCAGTCAGTTCTTGCTGATGCTCTGGCTGGGATTTAGCAGGACAATCAGTCTTGCTTAAAAGACTTCAAGTGATGATGAATTCACCATTTCCCCCACGTAATCAAGGGATAGCTTGGTTTGCATCTGGCTCCTATTTTACTGGAGTTCCAAAGATGTATTACACAAACTGGCCTGCATTTAGGTCATGTATCACTGACATCTCCATCCAAAGGGAAAGGCTTTGCCAGCACCTACAAGGAAAACTCTTCTTCCTCCAAACCTCAGTCCTCAGTGCCTGGGACAGAAGCCATCTCAGATTAGGGTTGGTGGAGGTGACATGTCCCCATGCTGCTTTAGCACCAGTCTCCAGCCTGAGAAGCTGTGGAGAACCTCCACATGCTTCTTGACACCTCCATACCACTAAGAAATCCCAGAATCCGTGAACGGTATGGGTTGGAAGAGACATTAAGGATCACCTATTTCCAACCCTCCTACCATGGGCAGGGAACCTCCTGCCAGACTGGAAATGGGGTAAAAGACCCCAAAACTTGCTGCAATGGTCAAGTTGGACCCAAAGCATCTTTTGGGTCTGATCTGGGGGAAGGGATTAAACCATTGGCAAAATAAATAAATAAAAAACCAATCTCCATTTGGAAGCACTAAATCCCCACTCCTTTCCAGATGGCTGGGAGATTTCTCCCAGGTGGTAAATATATTATTAGGAACTCATTTCACCGTGAAATTGACTATTCAAAACACAGACAGAAGTTAATATATTAGGACAACCTGTCTGAAAAGCTCGCATTAGAGAGAATTTATTTTTGTTTAATATAAAACGTGGCAGTACACACATGGCTGTCCTCAAGCTGCTCCTCAGCAGAAACATGCGTTCAGACATTGGGGAGGTCTCCCACAACAGGACAAATGGCACTGGGTAAAATCACTGTCATCTTTGGGGCAGTGGAACTTGTGCTATGGCTGGGAGGCTTCTCCAGGCCTCACTGACCATCTCAATGCAATTATTCTGGCACTCTGCAGGAGTCCAGTGCTTAGAGAAAACCAGAGCAAGGTATTACTAAAGATTTACTGCTCAGGGACATCCTTCCACTGACTCAGAAGGGAAAATCCAAGCAACATGGCAATGACATGAAGAATGTCTTTCACAGGGAGCCATCAGGTTAGATGAGCCCTCCAGACACTCCTGATCTAGTCCCCCACTCAAAGCAGGAGCAGGTTTCAACCTGAAGTTGAGCCTAAACTTCCTTCAGGTTTAGATTAAACCTACATCTTGAAACTATCTTCATTTACAGACCAAATCCAATGGAACCTGCCGTTACTAACTCACACCTAATGCATTATTTCTTATTAACCACTAATAAGAAGATGCCTGAAGTAACAGATTTCTCTAAAGTTGAGTCAATTTTTTTGATTATGTAATTATTTCAAAGTATCCCAGATATTTTTTAGCCAGGAAGAGCAGCATAATTTTGCAAATCAGTAATGAAGAAGACTCAGTGAGTCGACAAACAGTTTGTATGGTTTAATTTGCTTCCCAGCCTTTCTGTCAAGGAGCTGCAGCTTTGCTTTGGCATAAGATCTGCCTGGGGGAGGTCAGGAAGGTGACCTTTTTCTTCCCACTCAATAGCAGAGGATGAGAGTCTGAACTGCTGGACACACCGACTTCAGAGCGTGTCTTCATTAGAGGCCACACGACATCTCTGAAGTCTCAGCCTTTCTGGAAAAGCATGGATGGGAGAAACTTCTGCAAGCCTGGGTCTATTAGACTACAACTTATTTCACTTTAATTCAGCTGCTAATTAACTCACTTCAAGCTAAATACTTAAATGTCTTGGGTAAAGCAACCTCTGTGCCGGCCTTTGGTCCAGGACAAGCTTGGTGGCTCAACAGCCACCTCAGCTGAATGTTGAACTCTTCAAAGAGATGTCCCAGGATTCCTGCATTAAACAGGTCCTCTTGTGAAGCATTCCTTGGGAAGTGGGTGCATGACAGCCTGGGCAAATTTCAGGCTGGACAAATTGTCCTTTGAGAAGAGAAATTGGTGGAAGGTGTCCCAGGAAGAAGAGAGCATAAAAGTCCAATAGAAAACATGCGAAGAGAAAGAGTTATCCCATCCTGGAAAAAGCTGGACATTTCCAAGAGTCATCACCTTTCTCTAGATCTTGGAAAATTTCCACCTAGAAAAATAGAACCCCCCTACCACTCCTCTCAGACCAGCCCAATTTATCAGGAGCAATCTTTAAAATCCAGTCTAATCCTGCCTGCTCAGATCTTGAGCAGCAAAGCCACTTGAACCCTAAAAAAGCCACTTATCTGCAGGGATAAAATTCATGGCCTCCCTTGGCAACCAAACCTCATCCAGCAATGAGGGTGCAGACTTGGCCTCTGGCTCTTTGTCTCAGTCTCTCTCAGCCATTCTGCTGCAGATAAATAATTAACCACACGTTGGAACAGGGACCTGGGCACACATCTCCTCCATCCCGGCTGAGTGCCTGACCGGATGGGCTATAAAATCCCTGCTGGCCCAACAAATATTTATTCATGCAAAATGGAGCAGCTTCTATGAAAGAGAGACAAAATCGTGCGCTCTCCTTGTGCTCTGCAGAGGATTCACCCCGGAGCAAACACTGACGCGGTGGAGAGACAGGTTTGTTGGCCAAACTCAAAATGTTTTCATCTCTTGGCTGAACTCCTCATCCTTCCAAACTCCATCATACCAGGAAAAATAGCTGTAATCATTCAAGAGCAATCTTTATTAATGAAATTGGGAGGGCAATATTATTATTAATAAGTATTAATAAAACTTGGACAAGGAAAGCATGCCCATCTGAGGTCCTCAAACTGGCTGTTTGGAGAGTTGAGTTAGAACACACAGTGGGATTCCTGAGGCTCTCCTGTACAGGGCCAGGAGCTGGTCTTGGATAATCCTTATTGATGCCTTTCAACACAATTATTCTGTGATTCTATGAGTATTTAACATGAACAGCCATGGTGGCCTCTTCCAATGGTCATCAGGGCCACCAACTAATTGCCAACTCCACCAGTCCTTGAGGATGCCATGAGACACTTGGTCCTTTAGGAATCCCTCTAAAGCCATCCTTCCTCGATTTTCTAGTCAGCAAATCAAATTCCTGGTCAGAATGCCTCTTTCTGTGGCCTTTTAGTTTTGATTCTCTTGCATCTCCCTTCTCCAGTGGAATAAGGGATTGTTAATCCCTTCCAATGAAATTAGACTTTTGCACACCTGAAATTCCTGCAAATCACACCTTGGTACTTGATATCATGAGAAATGGTCCTGGGAAAAGGTCCTGCTTTTCTTTTTTTATCAGTAATTCATTCAAAGCACTAAACCTAGCTGTTAGGAGTGGCTGGCATTCTCTTTACAAAGAAAGCAAGGCTAAAATAAACTAAAAATAAAAAACCCTTCCTCTGTGCATACATCGCTTCTACAAATGTGAGTGCTAATAGTATTTGACATGTTGGTAATCTGCCTTTTTTTACCATAATTCATTTAGAGTGGTTCTGCTTGATTATTGTACATTTTACACCGTGATGCACAGAAAATGTTGTTGCTTTTTTTGCCTCCCTAACTGGTTTTATTCCTTCTAGAAATCACTCATTCATAGTACCCACATTTGAGGCTGGAGAGGGAGGGAAGAAACAAAGCAAAAATCAAAGAGAAGATAGGCAGCAAGAGAATAGGAAATAAATGAAGAGAAACGAAAGGAGAAAAAACAATAAGAAGGGAAAACAAGCCGAGAAATTATGCAAATAGAACAAAACAAAGCCAAGAGCCAGAAGGGCAGAGAGAGGAGCCAGTTCCCTGTGTTTTGGGATAGCAGATCCTATTTCTGCCCAGAGACTGGGGCAAAGGACAACCTAACACGTGAGGACTCAATTGTATTTCTTTTCCATGGAGTTGAGTCCTCTTTAACAACCCAACATCTTCTCCATGCTCAGAATGTTTGTGTGGCATTAGACATGATGTTCTTATGGAAATCTCTGCAGTCAGAAAAAGAGCTGGGGAGAAAATAACTGTTCCCGCTCTATAAAAATTTTGCCCTTTCCCATGTAGGGAAGGAGCGGGGGGAAGAAGCTGTAAACCAAAATTCTCAAATTACTCAAACTCGAGGAAAGTTGGGCCAAAGTCAACATGACCTTTAGATTTCACATTTTTTTGCTTATTAATGATAAGAAAAATTCAGCTACGCTTCAATCTTCTATTTTGAGCCAGAAAATCACTTGTTTTCCACAAGGAAAAGAAAAATATTTTAAAATCTTGCAAAATGTTTTAATTTTTCTTGTATTTTTAGTTTTGCTCAAACGCCCCTTTGAAACTGGTCTGTTCTCCTGGAAAGCTGCTTTTCCTAAATCTCTATGTCCCTGTTTAAGAAGAACCAGATGGAAGGTGTTCCATCATCTCATTTAAGGCCATGTCTCCTGTAGTGACAGAACAAGGGGGAATGGCCTTAAGGTGAGGTGAGATTTAGATGGGATATTGGGAAAAATTCTTCCCTGGGAGGGTGGGAAGGCCTGGCACAGGATGCCCCTGGATCCCTGGAAGTATCCAAGGCCAGGTTGGAAGGGCCTGGAATAGTGGAAGGTGTCCCTGCCATGGCAAGAGGTAGGACTGGATGGAGCCTTAATCTCCTTTCCAACCCAAATCCTTCCATGATTATCTTCCCTCCTAGCCCGCCATGGTAGAAGGGAATCCCATGCCAGTGCCATGAATCTTATCTGACCCTCAACTCACATGCAGAGAAGGGAAGGATTTGCTCCCTCAGCTCCCAGCATCTTGGGATACACGGATGGACAGGAGACAGTCAGAGCCCACTTAGGTTCACGACCAACAATACACACCTGGATAATCCACCCAACCTCTTGGCAGCAGGAAGGAGCTGCTTTGCTCCCAATCCATCACTGAGGTTATTGTGTCTCTCTGAGGACTTCAAGCTGCCTGGAATCCCCAGTTAGTTAATAAAGAAAACAGGAGATTCAACAATTGTTTGTGCTTGGGCTGCCGTGTAAAGGCTTCATCTTTCAGCAGTGAAACAAAAGGGGACTAATAACACCCCATGCTGCAAAAGCAAGTGCTAAGGAAGAGACAGAAATCAATTATCCGGGTGAAATTCAAAGGGAGAGGAAGTGGAGAACACGTCCCCATCAGCAAACAGCACACATAATCCCATTAACACGGACGCCGTCTCCCTTGCGGAAGCGCCGAGCCATGGAGAAAGATGATAATTAAAATAAACAAAAAGTAGCCTCAACTTCCTACATAAGGGGTGGTGGGATGGATGGATGGATGGATCCCATTGGGACATGGCAGAAGGCAAAAGGGGAGCCGAGGGGAAGCTAGGAGATCAGAACCCTGAATGCTTGGGAAAGTATCCCACCATCCATCCCACCATCCCTTATGTGGGAAGATGGATGGATGGATGGATGGATGGATGGATGGATGGATGGATGGATGGATGGATGCCGCTGGGACATGGCAGAGGGCAAAAGGGAAGCTGAGGGGAAGCTGGGGGTATCAGGACACTGAACGCTTGGGAAAGCCACCTGTCCCTGTCACCAGATATTGTGAAGGGCAGCTGCACCCAATGGATGGTTAAACCATCACTTCTTTAGTGCAACCTGCAAAATGCAGCCTGACCAGGCTGAACAAATCCCAAGGAGGGATGAGGATGCCCTGAGGATACACTGCTGCTCTCCATGGCAGGGACAACCCTCCCAGCATCCTCCTCACACCAAACCAATCAGGGATTCCATAATAAATTGAGGCAGTCTTACTGGGTTGCACAAAATCATCATTGAAACCCATTGTCTCTTTTTTTAACAAAGAAAAAAAACTGTGGCACAAGACAAGGAGAAATCCAGCCCTTCCTGGAAAAAAATGTGGAAAAGCTGAGCCATTTAGGATCTCTGCTTGCCCTAAGAAGGACTGCAAAGAGGCCCATGTGGCGCCTGGGGACACAGCTCTGTGCTCCAGTGACACCAAATAGGCAGTTGTCACTGTAAATCCATGTTTCCCATGTGGGGCAATTAGAGCCAAAGTGATTTAGGCACAATTGGACCCTTAAAAATGGGCAAATTGATGCTGTAGTGCCAGTGTATCACTGGGATTAGGGCAACCCCAAGTGCATCTGAGTTTTGTGCTGCATGAGGGGATAGCCACAGTGCTCCTGCAAGCAACTATGTGTGAAACTCTCCCCTGCAACTCCAAATCCATAAAAACCCATCATTTTTTCAGGAATGATGCTCTGTGAGGCACTTCCACCAATTCTCCCAATGCTCTTGCCCTGGGGATGGATTCAAGGAGCTGCAAGAAAATAAACCAGCACCAACCCTTCTCTATTCTCTTGTAATTTCTTAAAGCTTGGGGCTACACAGGAACACAGATGACTCTTGAATTCTGATAAAACCATCCCAAAATGTGAATGTAACCTCTTGGATGCCTGCACCTCTTCCAGGCTTTCCATTTCCCCCCTTGATTCTCCTTATGACCTTCCCCTTCAACCCTTCTCCATTCTCTTGTCATTTCTTAATGCTCAGGGCTAAATGGAAACACAAACGACCCTTCCACATCCAACAATGTTTCACATGCTTGTGATCTTCTGTTTTACCTTGGGAACCCATCTGGGCAAGTACAGGTTAAGCATAATTGTTTGTGCAGCCCCCAGCCAACTTCCCAGATTAAATTTATTGCTCCAACATAACTCTCTCGTACTTTTTTTCCCCCCCGAGCATCTGCTGCTGGCAGCTTTTGGAGATAGGACACTGCACTGATCTGGCATTGCAATCCCAATTTCTGCTCAGAAAAAGGCTTTCTGAAGTCTGTGAGAGTTAATGGGAAATGGAATACACAACATCTTCCAAGGATTTGGGATCAGAACCAAAATGAGCTCAGGAAGTCACAAAAAGTCTAAAAAAGTCTAAATGCTTTTCCCCTTGCCCCCACAGCCGCTCTCCCTGACAGAGCCCCTTTGCCTCCAACTCTGGCTCAGATATATGGCTGCTCTATAATTTATAATTGTCTCCAAAGACCACAGAGAAGTTCATAAATTTAAGGGGGGGAAAAAAAAGTCCTTTTCAAGGATAATTTTAATATCAGGCTTTTCATTTAGGGAAAGAGCAACTCAAATTAATTTCTGTAAATACTGTCTTTTGCCTGCTCCACTTGGTCCATCTGTCCCAGGAGCACCTGCAGCCAGGAACAGGGATGGGAAGAGACTCCACAGCCCCAGGCAGACCAGCCAGACATCCCCACAACGAATTAAAATACAAGATTAAAATTCAGTCACTTAATCCCCTGCAAAGCCTCTTAAGTTTTTCTATCAGGGTCAGCTCACTTCGTTCTTAGTCAACCCACCTCTGAAAATACCCCAGTTTGGGTCCTTCCATGGCTGTCCAGAAGGTTGGAATGAGGGATGGGATCAAAGGCAACAGGGACAAGTGGATGCAGATAAAATCCATGTAAATATCCCTCATTAGGGAGCAAGGACTTGAATAACCTCCTCTTTCATATCCATCCCCAAGTCAGCTTTTCCCTTCCCTTGCTCATGCCTCAGTTTCTCCATGGTATAACAAGGATGAGTTAACCTGGAGGTGAGCGCAGCAGCCTCACTGGAGGCATTTCCCCACTCACAGGTACTCTGTGCTGGGGGTTGTCACCCTGTTTTTTAAGATTTTCTAAGCTTTCTGATGTTGACATTCTTGTAGTGAACTTTCTTACATGCTTTCTGTAAATAACTCATTGTTTTACATTCCTTTATGGAGGAGGAGAAAGTTGATGGACTGTTGGTCTGTCCAGTGTCATTGGAGAGGTGGCACTGTCACCCTCCAATCCACTGTCACTTTTAGAAAACTATAAATGTTGGAGTCAAAAAATAAACTTTCCTTTTTCTTCACCTTGAAAACAGCAGTGTGTGTGCTTGTGTTGTTTCACGTCCTATAGTGATGCTTCTTCTTTTCTCCCGCTCCTCACTTAAACAAAATTAGAAGGAGGTGCTGAGCTACAAAGGCAGCTCCTGCACTCGTCACCTGGACTGTCAGGAGTAGGACAACGGGGATCTGCATCAATGGATCACTGATGGTGGAAAACCAAAACCAGCCCTGTGCCATGGGACACACTGAGCCCTGGGCTGCTGTGATGGTGTTCACAGGGGTCTGAGGATGAGGGAAGAGATGAGGATCAGACTCTGTGTTTCAGAAGGCTAATTTATTATTTTATTATATATATTACATTAAATACACTAAAAGAATAGAAGAAAGGATTTCATCAGAAGGCTAGCTAAGAACAAAATAGCAAAGAATGATAAAAGAAGTTTGTGGCTTGGCTCTCTGTCTGAGCCAGCTGACTGTGACTGGCCATTAATTACAAACATCCAACATGGGCCAATCAAAAATCTACCTGTTGCATTCCACAGCAGCAGATAACCAATGTTTACATTTTGTTCCTGAGGCCTCTCAGCTTCTCAGGAGGAAGAAATCCTAAAGAAAGGATTTTTCATAAAAGATGTCTGCGACAGGCTACCAGCCTGTGCTTGCTGGAGAAAGCCCTTCCCAGGACGAATGCAGCTTCCTCTGCTCTGCTACACTGCCCCAGAAAGCACTGGGACCAAGGCTCCTCCAAAGCTAGGAAATAACTGGATTCATCTTTCTGTGAGTGTAGGAGCAGCACAAACTCTCCTTGCCTGAGCCAAGGGCTGGTACCAGCAACCAGGGCTGTTCTGCCTCTCCAAGGTCCCTGTGCACACAATTATAGCCACCAGCACCCATGCATTTATGTGCTCACACGTACCCAGACACGCAGTCACTTTGCAAAGTCCAGATGATCCTACAGCTGTATTTTAATATTTCAATATCAGGGTCAGAGTGAATCTCACTGTCTCCCTCTTATCTTCCCTGCACATACCAGTGCTGTCAATGCCATCGGCAATTTTACATGTAAATGAGCCCATCCATCACTCCCTGCTCTGCAGCTCCTCACTTCCAAGACTACCATGGAGTTACACCATTAAATCTCCTGGCTTTACAATATACATCATGACATATTTGACATCAATCAGCTGTGTCAGTCCGCTCACTGTAAACCATAAACTTGCTCTGCATTCCAGCTCCGTGCACAGTGATTAAAACCTTCTCAGCCTGGTTTCCTGATTATGGTGACAAATGACAGCGCCTTCCCTTCTGACTCAACACTCACCCAGCCTCCCCTGATTGCCCCTGCCCTGGCCAGCTCTCATCCTGAGTTATCCATGGGCACTGCTCACCCCTCTGTCTGGCTCTCTGACCTTTCCCATTGACCATTTCTGGTCCACCCATCCATTCACACCACCACCAGCACATATGTTTCTCCTGCAGCTCCACTCACTCCCTATGTCCTCCAAAGGGCAGTTTTGACCACCTCTAGAATTTAGGTGAAGCATTTTTGGGCATGACTGTGATCTGAGCGACCTGATTTAGAGAATGGCACCCCTGTCTATGGCAGAGGGCTGGAATGAGATAATCTCTAAAGTCCCTTCCAATCCAGTCCATTTTATGATTCTGTGACCTGAAGAGATGTAGGTGGGTCAAGACAGTTACCCAAAATCATCCTTCATGTGCTCAGCCAACACCTGCCAGCCTTGCACAGGCTGTCTTTGTACACATTCAGCGCATTGAGTGACTTCAGGCAGACATTCCATAATCCTGCTTCACACAGCATTGTGCTTTGAGGCACCTGAAAAAAACCCTGTTCCAATTGTCAGGACGACTGATCCTTCCCTAATCCCATTTGCTTCCTGAAGAATGAGCAGCTCTACATGATTCCTGGGGCTGTTAAGTATCAGGTCTATCAAGTCAGGAACCAGACTTCACACACAAATGCAGGTTCGAGGGGTTTGCCTCAGACCACTGAAATTTTGCCTTTTATTTCATTTTTGTCTTTTTCTGCTGGGAAACTCAGGAGGAAGAATTGAGTTGGGCAAGTCTAGACTTTAATATGTGTTCTGAGGACATGTTTTTTATCAATCTGCCTAAAATTGCAGTAACTCAATACTTCAACATCACAGGGAGAGACTCTTTACAAGAGCATGTAGTGACAGGACAAGGGGAATGGCTTCAAACTGACAGAGATCAGGTTTAGATGGGATATTGGGAAGAATTCTTCCCTGTGAGGCTGCTGAGGCCCTGGCACAGGGTACCCAGAGCAGCTGTGGCTGTCCTTGAATCCCTGGAAGTGTCCAAGGCCAGGTTGAATGGGACTTGGAGCACCCTGGGATAGTGGAAGGTGAGCTGGAACAGGATGAGCTTTAAGGCTCACTCCATCCCAAACCAGTTTGGGCTTCCGGGATATTTTTTATCACGGACACTTTTCTTCTGGGCACACTTTTCAAAAAAACAGCCTTGCTAATAACTCAGGCCCAAGACTGAAACCATTATGGAAGGTGTGATCACATCATTAAAAACACAGATTTGAGCAAAATCCCATCACCACCAAAGACAACATTTTCTGACTGAGCTCCTCCTAGATCAGGAAATTGAGGCATTTGTGAAAGAAACCCCAAGAGACTGCAAGAAGCCACACACAAGGAGATCATTTCAGCTTCCAGCCAACTCATCTTCCTAGAATTTTTTTTCCAACACCTTATCATTGCTGTTTGTTGCACTAGAGAAGCCACAAAACTTTTGCCATTGTTCCCTCCCTCTGTACATCCCCATCAGTCAGAGGTAGAACCTTCATTAGGACTTAGGATCTAAAACAGAATGTTATGTCTTATGCTATCCCATAGGACTTTTCCAGGTGGCTTTTCTGCCACCACATCACCTTCTGAGCACCTGGATCAAGAAATAATAGAATATCTTGAGTTGGAAAGGGCCTACAAGGTTGACTGAAGTCAAACTCCTTGCCCTGCACAGGACAGCATGAAGAATCCCACCTTAAGACAGAAGGAGCCTGAGGAGTAGCTCAGAACTGATGTTGTTTCCATCTAGAGCCTCGTAAATGACCCAAAAAGAAGCATGGAAATCGTGGAAGAAGCCAGACAGGCAGAAGAGGGAAGAAGTTAACAACTCGCTTTCATTCTTGGGACATCCACAGAGAAATGATCCCTCCTTCACTGAAAGATGAATGGGCAGCTGTACAGGTTATGAGGGAGGTTTTATTGCAGATCAATAAATCTGTGTCACAAACCCCATCTGGAGGGAGTTTTAATTTAAAGAAAAGAGTGATGAACGCTGAAAGACAATAAATCAAAAAGTTGTGAAACCCCATCGGTATTAACCTTCTGTCAATGCTAGCACAGGCTCTGGACAGGGCTGGGGACAAGAGTTTGCTGCCCCCATGGACCTGGGATTAAGGAGCATCAACAGGGATCAAGGAGGCAAGAGGAACCCAGGATTTATGACTGGGCTGCTCTCAGAGCTCAGCAGGTGTCAGCAGGAGATGGTTCTCAGATCCAAATCGGAGAGAAAACCAGAAAGAATAAACCTGGGAGAGTTCACAGCACCGAACTAGAGACAGGTCTGACAGCAGAGGGGAAGAGCAGTGATTATCTCAGATCTCTGCTCAAAACACACACAGAAAAGAACTCCCTCCCAAAGCCCTCCTTTCCATCATGTGCCTTTCTCCATCTGCCAGGTGCTGGCTCAGCTTGGAAGCAGAAGCCAACCCAAACTAACTCAGATCTGGTCAAAGACAGTGACAAGGGAGGCTCTAATAAAGTCAAAACCCTTCAGGGAAAGATTCTGGGAGAATGCCCAGGTGTCCAGGTGAGGATTCCAAGCCACTCCTCATTACCAACCTCTCGTGGAGGTCACACCTGGACAATTACCTTTGCTCATCAGAGAGGCTCTGGTTCCTTGCACACTGTCTGAGGGTGAAATCAGGTGCCTGCAGCCCTTCCCACACTGGAGCCCCCACCCCTTGCCCAAATCCACCTGCCTGTCACACCACCTCTGGCTCATGGAACACTTTGGGTCAGACAGAATTCTTTCCAACTGGGAGGTTTCCAAACATCTTAAACACCAGTTGCTTTTAAATTTTGGAAACCTGCACTTTTTCTAAATTCCCAAGCTGTGCTATTAATCTTATCTTCCATTAGGCAAACGAGAGCTTTTTAAAAAATCCAATTTACTTTTCCCCGTATACACTTCAGGTTAACTTTATTTTTCACGTTACTCAGCTTGAACTAAGCAATAATCATTTCCAGATTAATGATGATAATTTCAAACACTTTTCAGAGCAGGCATCTTAATATCCTCTCTGACCAGCAAAGAATTTCCTGTTCTACAACAGGATTACATTTAGGAAGATTAAACACATTTCTGTTTTGCTGGAGGCAGTGGGGATGGGGACTTGGTGAAAGACTCTCAATGGAAATCTCCATCCAGGGCAAGTTCAGGAATGCAAAAAACATGGGGGTTTTTTGTTTGGTTTTTTTTTTCTTCCCTAAAATAAATACAATTAATTTTTAAAGGCACAGTCGTGCAGCAGGTTGTGGGAAGAGCCATTCCAGTGGAAAAATCACAGATTTTTGGAATGGTTTGGGTTGGAAGCGACATTAAAGGTCAACTTGATTCAACTCACCTTCCACCATCCCAGGCTGCTCCAAGCCGTGTCCAACTTGACCTTCCAGGAATGGGGTGAGCAACCTGTTCCAGGGCCTCTGTATTCTGGCAGTGGATTCAAATGCCATTTTTCATCCCTAAGTCTACTCATTTAACACAAAAAAGAAGTGTTGCCCCACTGAAATGGTTGTTGGTTCTGCCGGATGTTGGAGCAAGGGGAAGACCCACCAAGTTTGGACCTTGGAGCTGGAAAATGCCCTCAGCTCCACCCTGCAAAGGGGAAACTGAGGCCAAGAGAGGAGATGCTGTGGTTTAGCGGATGTTTAAATTGAAAACACAAATTAAATCCCAGAGGATCCAGTCAGGTTGACTGAAAGGGGCTCATCCCAGGGGGCTGATGTTGCAGGATTAGAAAAATCCCGCTACTGTATTCAGTCCTGCTCCTAATGGATTCAGCTTCCTTTAAAAAGACAAATACTATAATGTGAGAGGATATTTCACATTGTTCTCAAGGGCTTTTTACAGGCTTTGAGCCATGAAAACAAGAGGGAGAGCACAGCAGGCACTTGAGCAGCAAAAGGCAGGCTGATGAGGTGATGGAAAACACGGAGCAGTTTGGATGCACAGTTGATGCTCCTGCAATTCAGGAGCTGATGAGAGAAGGAAACCCGAGGGCTAAGTGGAAAAACAGCTACAAATGTGATCAGAAACACACGATGGAGCTCCCTGAACTAAAATTACCCTGACTTATTTCTGCTTTTCCCCTGTGCCCCAGCATGGGCCTGCCTCATGACAGCCACAACCAAAACCCTGTTGCTCCCATGCTCTGTCCCACTCTCATTTTCCTCTGAACAGGTTAAACCGCAGCAGACATTTCTGCACTCCAGCACAACTGCCTTGCAGGTGTGTAGGAGGAAAGGCAATCAGGAATTCAGCAAGCCTCACTAATGACTTGTACACTCGCTGAGCTGATAACGCTCCCATCCCTGAGCCCTCAAGTTCCAAGGCAGTGATGTTCCCCCAAGCTACAGCTCAAAGTGCCTGGAGCCATTCAGAGCAAGATGACTTGAAAAATAAGCAAAAAGAATTTTTATAAACCAAACAAATCCTTCAGTCAGATGTGAATGAGCACCATTAAGGCAGGAGCAGTCTGTGAGTACAAGCCCATCATCACCATCAGGGTCACTATATCGATGGAGACTCCTTTGGGGCCCTCATTTCTCCCACAGCCCAACCCAATATAGCGAGAAAGGAGTTGGATTTTCCTGCTCCGACCCAATATAGTGAGAAAGGAGTTGGATTTCCCTGCTCCAGTGCAAGAGGGTGAGACAGTAGTAATTTTTTCCTGCTGAAACCCAAAGCTTTGACAGAGAGGCAGAAAGGAGAGTGAGAGTGAATGAATATTAGCACATCAGCTTTTTGGGTCACCATTAAAAAGGATCATGTGAAAGGAGGTCAGATAAATATTTAACATGGTTATTAATATCTGCTCCTAATTTCACTCCTCCTCCTCCTCCTGCTCCCAGTTCCTCCCTTCACTCTTCATCTCCTCACTTGATGTGGTTGATCCCTTTTAAGGAGGTCAGCTGGGATCGTAGGGCAGTGCTGGCTGGCACAGGGGGGCAGGGAGGGACAGGGGCACCTTTCCCCCTGGGGGCACAGTCTGAGTTAGGCTGGGGCTGGCACTGCACACCCTTGGCTCTCCCCTCCCCAGGGCACAGCTCTGCTCAGCCCCAGCATCACCCTCAGGGGCTAGGGGTGGAAAAACAGAGCTGCTGGAGCAAGTGCAGGGAGGCCATGGGGAAGATCCATGGGTTGGAGTCCCTCTGCTCCAGAATCAGGATGGGAGAGGAGAAGCTCCAGGGAGAGCTCAGAGCCCCTGCCAGGGCCTGAAGGGGCTCCAGGAGAGCTGGAGAGGGACTGGGGACAAGGGATGGAGGGACAGGACACAGGGAATGGCTCCCACTGCCAGAGGGCAGGGCTGGATGGGATATTGGGAATTGGGAATTGTTCCCTGTGAGGGTGGGCAGGCCCTGGCACAGGGTGCCCACCCTGGATCCCTGGCAGTGCCCAAGGCCAGGATGAGCAGGGCTGGGAGCAGCCTGGGACAGTGGGAGGTGTCCCAGCTCATGGATGAGATGGACCATAAAGTCTCACCCAAACCAAACAATTCCATGATCCTCAAACAGTGGTGACAACTCACACTTAGAGATGTGCACAAACACACACATGATGAAGAGCTTGACCAGAATTCCCAGCAGAATTTTCCCAAAGCTAAGAGGGGACATTATTCTAGTAAAAAGGGGTGTTTGTGAGCCCTCAAAAGGCCTCGGCAACACTCACACCATCATAAAACCTCCTCACAGCTGCTAACTCTGCCGATGCACTGCCAAACCCACAGCTGTGAGGTTTTCCTTGTTTTTCCATAGGGAAAACCAGGACCAGGTTCCATTTTCTACCTTCCTGAGCCACTGCCATTGGGACTGCTGGTGCTGGCAGGCAGCCCTAGACAGTATATGCCTTCACCAATTTGGGATCTTCACAGCTGCATATGATTGTTGGGTTTTTTTTTAAATTTAAAACCTTATTTACAGATTTCTCCACACACACCTGTGTGCACTCCTTTGCATTTTCCTGTCCTATACTGCCATCCTACCATCATTTCTTAAGACAATACTCCCTCAGAAAGAAAAGAGAATCATCTTATCCAATTTTCCCATACAAACAGCCCCAAAAACACTTCAGGGTCTTTGGGTTGAGACTCCTGCACCTGTTTCCTCCTTGGAAGAGGATGCCAGGAGCTTCATCCCCTTCATATCCCCAGAAATTCATTTTTCCCAATGTCCTCACCCTGTTCACTGGCTGTCAGGCTGATGTGGGGAATTTACAGCTCTGTCAAAGGAGCACTGCATGACTTAGGGCCAGGGCTGGTTGGAAATAAAAGGATCCTAACTTGAGCAGAGATAAGTCATCCTGCACCACAGCAAGCTCAGGGAAAAACAACAATGAAAGAAATAATTTAAAAGGTGGAGAGAGAAACTCCCTTCTCCTGTTTGGGTTTTGGATAGAGTCTGCTACAGAGAGAGGCACCCAAGGGAAAAGCCAGCATCTCTCTACCACAGTGCTGGGAGATGTGGGATCCACCCATCCTCCAGCATTGCTGGTATTGGACTCTCCAAGACAGCCTGTGCCCAGAAATTTCACCTCAACATTTTACTCTGAATTGTGGAAAAACCCCAGGACATGGTAAGAAACCAGCAGAGGGTCAAGGAGTCCATGCTCAAATACCTGGTCAGGCACTGGTTCCAGCTCTCAGCACGTCCCCACCCCAGGCAGGATTGAAGACCTCAGTGCTCCAGTGCCTCCAGGTCTCTTTTATTTCACACTGTTCCAAAGACAAAATTATTCACCTCCTCCTCAGCATTTTCTGGTGCTTCCCACACCAGCATTAAATGCTCTGGAAACCTCCTCACATCCATCTTTGCAGCTCTTCCTCACTATTCCCTCTGTTTTATAACTGGGAGCAAAGCCCCTGGTGCTTCGGTGCTTGAATCTCCCCAGGTAACCTTTACCAACAGGAGAGCGGGAAATGAGACAGCAAACCCAATGGAGCAGGCAGGGGGATGAGGACAGCCTTCAGGCAGGGATAAACAAACAGCCCCTCCTCAATCCCTCCTGTATCACAGCCGTGGGACAGGGATATTCAGGAATGGACAGTTCAAAGTGAGGGGTGGAGTTGTCTTATATATCAAGAGTTCTCTTATCATTATGGTGCAAGGATTCCGTATCACCAGAGTTTCAGACCTCCTCAAGGTTTCTCATAGGCACTCCTCTGATCACTGACTGTTCCCAGTCCTTGCAGCAGCCATCTGACTCCAGATCCCACCAATCCACTCTTTTATACCTCTGTTCTTATTGGCTACAGCTGTGGCCTGTTAAGATCAGGCCTGCTCCTAATCTTTCATTATTGGTCCAGCTGCAACTCGTTGGTGGATGATTACATTCTAAATCACCTTCATACTGTATCCCCCTAGAGGGTGGGATATTTACACACTTGTATTCCACATCTAATCTAAGAAACTGATGTCCCCTGGCAGAGCTGGGTGGGACAGAGCTGCTTTTCCAGGAGCTCACCCAAGGAGAAGCCTGCCTGCAGCAGGACAAGGGTCTCTGTCACTTTGGTTTTTTAAGATTTTCTAAGCCTTCTGATGTTGACATTCTTGTAGTGAACTTTCTCACACACTTTCTGTAAATAACTCATTGTTTTGCATTCCTTTATGGAAGAGGAGAAAGTTGATAGACTGTTGAGTTGACCAGTGTCATTGGAGAGGTGGCACTGTCACCCTCCAATCCACTGTCACTTTTAGAAAACTATAAATGTTGGAGTCAGAAAATAAACTTCCCTTTTCCTTCACCTTGAGAACAGCGGTGTGCGCTTGTGTTTTTCTGTGTCCTATAGCGACAGGTCTCCACTAGGAGAAGCCATTCCTGGTGTTCTGCAGGATGGCTTTGAGGTTCCTGGAGGGAATGGCACCCTGAGGACCCCAGTGCTCCATTCCCAGCATTCAGACACCTCCTGGGACACGCCTTGGCTCTCCCAACTTGCTTACACCAGAGAGGCGCAGCAGTCCCAGCATCCCCACACCAACAGTGCCGTTCGTCAAAGCAGCCCTTCAGATCTAATTTCCAGCCTCTTCTCCCTCCCAGCCATCCTTTCCTCCCTCCAGACCTTCCTTCTCCCTGCCTTTTTCAGTACACAAAAGGTCTGCTGCTAAGCAGGGGTTGCCATGAAAACAAGGCAAGAGTTCGGGTGGGGAAAAGCGCCCACGTACCATCCTCTCCTCCCAATATAAATAAATAAAAAGATGGATGTTTAGTGTCACTTGAGAGGTGCATGGAGCAGAAATTATGGCAATTTCCTGTAACTGGAATAAAATGCCCAACTTGCCAGCTCGCAGCAGGGCACTGCCATTAATTCCAACACTTGTGTGAGAGTTGTGTTCCCATTAAAGGCCCAATTTCGAGTCCATTTCTCTGATCAACAGACAGCTCCAAAACTGGGGCTTGGTAGATTTGATCAGGACAGAGTTTGCACAGGTTGTGATTTTGGCCAGGAAAACTGCAAGGAAAAATTGTGCTCGAAATCCTATGGTGCTGAGGAGGGAGTGGGAGATGCCCCTCACCCCGGCACCATCCCAATTATCCCAGGCAGATATTGCTGAGCAGCAACGTGCCAGGGGAATTGGATGGATTAACCACTGTAAAAACAAAAATGTTATTTAATCAAAGCATAACCAAGTCCAGCTATCTCCTGCAGGCTGCCACAGGGATTGGCAGAGCTTCCTGCAGCCCTAGCTCGGGACAGTTAAGCTGCAGAGGAACTCTGCTGTCCAAGACCTGATTCCTGCAGTTTTCTCCTCAGTGTTCCCAGATAAAGGATCAATTCCTGCACAGCAAACACCCCAGGATATTTGGGGGTGGTGTGAAGGATGTCCACGGAGGAAATGCAGACAGACTGATGGATGATTGCCATGGAATGATCTTCCTGGAGACTGAGAGTCCTGGAGCTCCAGACTGGAAAGGAAGGAGTGCATGGAGAAGGGGGCATCACCTTTTCTGCCCTGTCCCTGCCTAAGCCAGCATCTCACCAGCCCTGCCTGAAAATCAGGGCTCCAGCTTGCCTCATTACAGCTCTGGGACAGGGATATTGGGGGACAAAGAGTTTGTTCTGGGTCACAGCCTTGGGACAGGGATATTTGGGGATGAATAGCCCCTCCTCAATCCGTCCTGTTTCACAGCCCTGGGACAGGGTTATTTAGGAATGGACAGCCCCTCCTCAGTTCCTCCTGTATCACAGCCCTGAGATGGGGATATTTGGGAATGAAGACCCCCTCCTCAGTTTGTCCTGTATCAGAGCTCTGGGACAGGGATATTTAGGAATGGACAGCTCCTCCTCAGTTTTTCCTGTATCACAGCCCTGGGACAGGGATGTGCAGGAATGGACAGCCCCTCCTCTGCTTGCCATCCCGCAGCAAGCCATACCAGTCACCCCTCCTGGAAAGGGCTGTAATCCCCCCTGAGATGGGGAGCAGGATCATAACTCCCAGCACAAAGGATGAATATTCATTTTGGCACTAAGCCCCCTATCAGGACTCCCAGGCAGGTGGTATTAAGGCTGGATCCCCAGAGAGTTTTGTCTCATTCTCTGGAATCAGAGCCCTAGCTTGGAGACACAAAAACTCACTTAAGGAGAGCTAATTGTCTCTGCCAGGGGATTGAAGTGAAGTGGGAAGGCGACACTCAGATGACAGCCTGGCAATGCCACTCGTGTCTCTCCTTGTCCACTCTGATGCTGGCAGGGCACAGCTACAAATCAGCCACAGGTTTGGAGGTGGGATAGAAAGAGGGACAAAGTATTCCCTGCCACTCCTTTGGACACCCAAACCAGAAACAAAAGCCCCTTTGCAGGCTTGTGCCAGGCTCCCTAGTGCCAGAGCCTAATGAAAACATTTGCAATTACAATGATAATATTATGATTTTAAAAGGAATTAGATTCTGCTGACCTAAATATTAACCATGCAGAGAGTCAGGGCTATGTGGACTTCTGCAAAGAACATTGCACAGTTCTTTTTCAAGAATTAACAGGAGCAGGGGATAGGAGGGGGAGCAATGCCACAGGAACCCACAGCTCCCCTCACCCCCAGGACTGCCAGTGCAATGGGCTGCCTCAGTTTCCCCACCTTTAAAAACAGGATGAATGGCAAATAAACACTGAGAGAATGGAATGGTTTTTTCCCTTTAAATAAAATAAGTGGCAATCATCAGCAAAAGATGTTTCCCTCATCTGCCATTGCAGAGTATTAAACTGCTGAGCAGTTGTGACAGGTGCTGTAACAGCAGCATTCATTATCAGGTTGGTTCTGTTCAGTGCTCCTCACTCACGTGCTTCTCCCTAGAGACTGCACTGCTCCTGCTTTACTCCAGCTTTACTCCAGCTTTACTCCTCCTGAGACATGGCACTGACTATGATGTTTCTTAACTCTGGACATGACAGCATCACCACAGTCCCATCCTGCCAGGTGCTGTGTCACAGAATTGTCAGAGAATCCCTGGATGGTTTGGGTGAGAGGAGACCTTGACTCCATCCTCATCAAACTCCAATCCCATGAGCTGGGACACCTTCCACTGTCCCAGGCTGCTCCCAGCCCTGGCCTTGGGCACTGCCAGGGATCCAGGGGCAGCCACAGCTGCTCTGGGCACCCTGTGCCAGGGCCTGCCCACCCTCACAGGGAACAATTCCCAATCTCCCATCCAGCCCTGCCCTCTGGCAGTGGGAGCCATTCCCTGTGTCCTGTCCCTCCATCCCTTGTCCCCAGTCCCTCTCCAGCTCTCCTGGAGCCCCTTCAGGCCCTGGCAGGGGCTCTGAGCTCTCCCTGGAGCTTCTCCTCTCCAGGTGAGCACCCCCAGCTCTCCCAGCCTGGCTCCAGAGCAGAGGGGCTCCAGCCCTCAGAACATCTCCATGGGCTCCTCTGGGCTCACTGTGACAGGCTCACACTCCATCTCTCCCTCCAGACACACCCAGCACCACCTTTCCCCTCTATAACCCCCCCTTCCTGCAGAGGCTTGTGTCACCTGAACCATTTCTCAGCACCAGAACCCCACTGAGTCCACCTGTGCCCCTGCAGGAGACCGAGTTGCCATGGATCAGCTGTGTGTGTGATCTGCTCTCCCGTCACACACCTGCCAGAGCGCGCCTGATGGAGCAGCATCCACCCAGATTATTTGAATGGCACAGAAAGTGGTTTGTGCTCCTTTGTCTTCAATATTTGACTAAAATAACAGCTGAAGATATCTGGGACTGCATGGAAATGCCAGGAGAGTTAAGCTATTTCCCATCCATCTCCAGAGGAGAGCAGATCTCCTCACCAGTGGGCTGGTGTGACCGTGTTCAGAGGGGGTTTTGGTTGAGGGAAGAGAGGGACATCTGACTCCATGTTTCAGAAGGCTTGATTTATTATTTTATTATATATGTTACATTAAAACTATACTAAAAGAATAGAAGAAAAGGTTTCCTCAGAAGGCTGGCCAAGCTAAGAATAGAAAGAGAAAGAATGATAACAAAGGCAGCTGCCTCAGAGATTCTGTCTGAGCCAGCTCACTGTGATCGGCCATTAATTAGAAACAACCACACGAGACCAATCACAGCTGCACCTGTTGCATTCCACAGCAGCAGATAACCATTGTTTACGTTTTGTTCCTGAGGCCTTTCAGCTTCTCAGGAGGAAAAAATCCTAAGGAAAGGATTTTTCATAAAAGTCTGTGACAGGCTGGCAGTCCCTATTTTCATGGCTGAAGGGAGGAATAAAACACCCAAACTCCAACCTGCACATGGATAAAAATGAGCACAAAGTCTGCTGGTGGTCCTGCATCCCAGGACCTGGGTGCTGAACACCACAGCCTCTATTTATCAACAGATATGAGGCTTTTCCTGCTCAAGACACTGCTTCCCACACTGGGCAACTGGTGGGGGATTGAGCAGCAGGTCAGTCTCCACCAGGGAGGAGGTTAATTATAGCTCCATCATCCTGCCACGGGCACGCTGCAGCCGGGGGCTGATGAGAAACCTCTTCCTCTCCCTTTGGATTGGAAAGATGAACACATTTAATCCCTCCTGTGCTATTCACAGAGCCCTGTGAGCCTGAGAAGATTCATGGCTGGTTTTTCACAGAGCTGCTCTTCCTGCTAACGCCACCCATCCCACTAATGTATGCCGGATGGGATTTGCATTAGTCAGGAAGGGGCACCATAAAATGGAAGACATGGAAGAGGAGGCAATAAAACACTTGGGAGAAGAAGTGTCACCTGAGAAACAAGCCTTGGTCCCCCCAAAAAGGCTCTGCCCTGTCGCAGACATCTTTTTATGAGAAATCTTTCCTTAGGATTTTTTTTCCTCCTGAGAAGCTGAAAGGCCTCAGGAACAAAATGCAAACAATGGTTATCTGCTGCTGGGGAATGCAACAGGTGCATCTGTGATTGGTCTCATGTGGTTGTTTCTAATTAATGGCCAATCACAGTCAGCTGGCTCAGACGGAATCTCTGAGGCAGCTACCTTTGTTATCATTCTTTCTCTTTCTATTCCTAGCTTAGCTAGCCTTCTGAGATTAAACCTTTTCTTCTATTCTTTTAGCATAGTTTTAATGTAATATATATCATCAAATAATAAATCAAGCCTTCTGAAATATGGAGTCAGATCCTCATCTCTTCATTCAACATAAAACCCCTGTGACCACCCCTGTGACCCTCTGTGCTGAGCCACCCCACTGCCAGCAGAAACTCTTCCTCTTGATGTGCCAGGAGTTTTGTATCCCCTTTGCAGATGCTGCAGGAGGTATGGGATGATGGTACAGGTGGAAAACCCAAGCCCATCCCCATCCCTGGGGATATCGGGGGATGTCAGCATCACCCTCCCTCTCTATCCCTGCCCAACCTACCTAAGAAAACATCATTTTCCTCCTTTGAAATATGCATCCCAAGCCAGCAGAGGGGGGGGAAAGCCCAGAGGAACAGGCAGAGGGTTGTAGGCACAGCCAGCTGGAATGCTGAAGGTGCAGGTTGTGACACCAGGCTGTCCCCAGCACTGCAGGGAATAGTCCAACACCTGTGAGAGGACAGAAATTCCCTTTCTGTGGCCAGATGGCAACAGCAACAAAAATAACATGCCCTCCCACAAGAAAAGGGAAA
This sequence comes from Ammospiza nelsoni, assembly GCF_027579445.1. Classification (NCBI taxonomy): domain Eukaryota; kingdom Metazoa; phylum Chordata; class Aves; order Passeriformes; family Passerellidae; genus Ammospiza; species Ammospiza nelsoni. The sequence continues at coordinate 3,156,408 of NC_080656.1, read as the reverse complement.
AAAAAAGAGCAAGAAGAACCAGGAGCAACCTTTAAAAAGGTGCGTTGTTTCTTTCCGCTTTTTAAATGGCATCATATCAAAACAGCCCATAAAAAATGAATCTGAGTGTGTTTTGTAAATTATAGATTAGCCAGGAGCAATGCTTCACTACAAAGCTCGGTGCCAAGTTGCAATTCCAGCAGCGTTTCTGCCGAGCCCGCTGGGCAGGAGGTCACAGCAGTGGTAGCAGTGTGTTCTCTCTGGATTATTATTATTCTGATGCAGAAATAATACTGCTGCTCTACACAAGGCCAGTGAGTAGGGAGAGAGGAGGTGGGTAGAAAGGAGCAAGGATGGGGCTAAAATTGTTCTTTATTCCCTTTATCTTGCCCTGACTAACTGGAGGTACATGTCACACACAGCTGGGTGGAAAAGAAATCTCTCCTCTGCCTTCCCCCTTTGAGTCCATCCCTGTATAATCTGAGAGATTCTTGCAAAATCAAGGCCTTATGACTGAGTGGGAGGGAAACTACTGCTCTAAATACATAGTTTCGGGCTCTGAAGCTGAACAAATGTCTGTGTCTCTGGGTTGTGAACAATCCTGGGGATGGAGTACATGATGTGGTACCCGAGAGGAGCATCACTGGCGTGATCTGCTGCGTTTAGGGTTTTATTTCACTCTCCCCTGCAGGTATCACACTGAAGAGGTCAATATTAAAGGCACCTCATGCTTTTAAAAGGAAAGTCTGAAAAATAGCTAGATTTGGGGTTTCTGCTAATTTCTAGGGAGCTTTGATTTCTCCTCCTTTGTTTGGCAATTCTTTTTGAGCACCGGTAGCAAAATTGGCCAATTACCATAATTGGGTCACCCCTAAAGACTGTGATAGACACCCAGGGCAACCTACCAGAGAGAATCTGACTTATGGCTCATTATTAGTGAGAGCTTGACAGGTTATTTCAGTAACAGGCAGCAAAGGCAGCAGAGCAAAGGCACTGGGGAGAAGCTGGGGGCTGTGCAGCTGGCAGGGCCAGGGTTGGCTCAGTCCCTGCTGGTCCCACAATGTCACCACGGGCACTGTGTGGGGCTCAGGATGCTCCTTGTAGGGCTGCAGCTGAGCTGCAAATTCAGCACAAACCCTTCTGTCCAGAGGCTGGGTGTTGCACATTCAGCTTGTTGCACAATCATCAGTCAGTGGCAACTTGTAGGTGACACCAGGGTCCCAAACACCAGAGAGCTCCACTTCATCCAGAGCTGTGCTTTGTCTCAGTTTTTGGGATTTTTTTAGTATTATAAGGTTGGCTGCTGGGTTTTGTGATGAGGAGACTGAGTACCAGATCCTGGTCCTTGCCCGTCTTTGACCTCAGTGTTCTTAAATCAAAAAGTCATAGAAAACCAGAATATTCTGAGTTGGAAGGGACCCACAGAAATCACTGAATCCAACTCCCAGCCCGGCACAGGGCAGTCCCAAGGATCCCACCATGTGCCTGGGAATCAATGTTTGTCTTTACCCATGTGGGCATGAGTGAATGCACTCACTATGCAACCCCAGCTCATAGGAGGAAAAAAGGGAAAATTGATTTCTTACTGAACTCCTACAAGACTCCCTCAAAAACCCCAACTCCCAATTTCTCACTCCCATTACTCAGCATGTTGCCCCACCAGCATCAATCCTGGATGAATTTCCTTCCTGGGATCCCTTCCAAGGAATGATCCTGCTTTTCCTTCCTGCATCACCACTATTAACACCCAGCAAATGCATCTTTATCCAAACCATGCGCAGCCAGACAGCTCTGCTGAGGAACATCTCCCTCTCCCCAAGCTGCTGAAGCACTGTGGAATCAGGCTGGAACAGATGTTTTAAGGACTCCATAAATCCGTGAAGATAAAAAAAACCACCCACCCAGCACTTTCTAACAACCCCCCGTGCTGACGGGCTGGCAGGTTGGAAATAAATACAGCCACCCACAGAAAGCCAGATAAATCTCTGCATTACATTCCAAATATATATATAGATATATATAAATGTGTATATATATAAATATATATATATTTGTGAGTCTGTGCATATATATATTTATTATATATATATATATATATATATGAGTGTGCACATATAAGAATACTCATGTTTTTTAAAGACTAAAGTTGCTAAATTTAGACCATTATGACTCAAATAAAATCTTCCTTCCTCTCCCCCATCTCTTCTTTTCTCCCATTAATCTCAGCAGCTCTCATTGCTCGTGTACCCCTCTGTCCCCTCCCTCCCACGGCTTTGGTGACTCCCCCAACTCCCCCCCATCACTATTATCTCCCCCACTAACTCCTCACCAAACTCCAATGAGTTTTTCTAATTAGAGTAATTAATTTTCTGCCCAAGTTAATAAGACTGTCTGCAGTTCAGAAATAATTGGGCTTCCCAAACACCAATATTCCCTCCTTTTCCCCCTCTCTCTCTGCGGTGAGTGACGAGAGGGCTCCTTAATAACTCAAACTCTGTTTTTCACCCGATGGTTTTGTGTTTCCAGCATTATTTAATTTTTCCATTAACACTCCAACACCACCCTGGGGCACACAGGAGGGAAGTGGGTGCTCAGGGACGCTCTGGCCTGCAGGGGATCCCTTCCAAGAGGCAATAAATCTCTTTGGGAGTCCACAGGCAGCACTCTTCCCCTGGTACCAACCACCAGAGTAATTTGCCCCCACCAAGCTTTGCTTTCCCCCTGCAGATTATTGTGGAGTTGGAATTGATTTGGCTTCCTGTTGCTGTAAAAGGACATTTTGCCATGAGGAAACTCTCTGTTATTTCCCCCAGGTAAGGTTTTTCTAGAGGTAAGGCTCTACAACACATTCCATGAGAGCCTGAGGAGCCTTTTTCATCTCTCTGGGACAGATTTGCAGGCATCCCTTGGGGACAAAATGGTGATGCCCAGAACACAAACCCTGCAGCCCTCAGCTTCTCCAAAGCCTAAGCTGGCCAGAATTTCCATGCAGGCACCACACTTCATGATGCTAAGCCTGGATAATGTATTTTCCTGGTGGGAAGGGATTCAACAGCATCACAGGTGCTGGGCCACACGGGATCAGCATCCCTCATCCTTGAGCCTGAGCATCCCACAGTTCAGAGGTCAGACAGGACAAGCCTCCAGATTTAGCAGCCAAAATTAAATACTAAAGCAGGTTCAGGAGGGAAAAAAAAAAAGTGCAGAATTGTGACAGCACAGGAAAAAATATCTCTGTTTTAAAAGCATTAATGGAGCAGGCAATTCAACAACCTTCACCCGAAAGCACCCAAACACTTCGACTTTATAAAAGAAAATGGTTCTGTGACAATGAAGTTCAACATTTCAGTGAAAAAGGCTTGTCAGGTTTGGAGCAGAGTGAATCAGGCCATCAGAAGAGGAAAATTCACATCAACCCTGACTCATTGCTGAGGCAGAGAAGAGCAGAAGCTTTGTGTGGTTTTTATCATACAAACCTGGACTGAGAGACCTCAGCTTACCAGGATGGGAGGGCTGGAGTGAGGATTTCACGTCCTGCACCCTCAGAGCATCTCCTCTAGGTGAAATTTTGGCTGGTGGCACCCAGAAGGTCAGAGTAGATTAGAGCAAGAAGCTGTCCTGGACTTAATTCCCTGAAATGGGCATCCTGCCTCTCACTCCCTCTGCTAATCAAATAAAAGAAAGAAGATAAAATGCCAACCACAAACGAGAGATTTGCAGCTGGGGGATCTAATTCCAGGAGTCTGCAGGCCATAAAAAGAAGGGATCCATTAGCATCCACTTACCTGCCATGATGAAGTGACCGCGATAAAGTGCACAGGATTAAATAAATTTAAGTGAATCCCCTGAGAGCATTTTTATGGGATTGAAAGAGGTTTTATCCACTCGCAACCTCTATCCTCGGAGGGAACTGATTCAATAAAAACCAAACCCACTTCATCTAGCAGGAAGGCAAAAAAAAAAAAAAGAAACGAAAACTCCGCAACGTTTACAGAGTCACTAAAGCAGTCAGGGAAAAAAATTAAATATAGGGCAAATCCCTGAGTGGGAGAAATGCGCAGAACTCTGCTGCTACAGCTCAGCTCCATCATTTTAACCTCCAACTTTTAATGCTTTCACTCCCTGGGGCAGGAGCAGTTGGTTCTGCCACCAGGCACCTTGCAGCTCCCACAGCATTTGGAATGAGGGAAGAAAAGGATTTCCCACCCTTTTGTCTATCCCCAGAGATTCTCTCCTTTATCCCTCCAACTCAGCACCTTAATTGCCCCTGGTAGCCAACTCCAAAGCAGCCTGGATATCCAAACTCCCTGCAACCTCCTCTCCCACAGCCAGGCCAGAAATAGGTCTGGCTCCCATCTGCCCACGAGGATGGGAATTATTCCCTTCCCTGCTCCACTATTTTGTGCTGAGCTTTGCAAAGGGACACTGCTGCTGCTGCTGCTGCCTGCAGATAACATCCCGCTGCTTCCCGAGGATGGAGATGTCATTTGCCATCCAACAGCCTCCATCTGCTGCCACAGCCCGTGCACATCCCAAACACTGACACCCCAAATACTGAGCACATCCCAAACACTGACATCCCAAATACTGATATCCCAAATGCTCACATCCCAAACACTGAACATCCCAAACATTGACATCCCAAACACTGACATCCCAAACACTGATATCCCAAACACTGAAATCCCAAACACTGAACATCCCAAACACTGACATCCCAAACACTGATATCCCAAATGCTCACATCCCAAACACTGACATCCCAAACACTGAACATCCCAAATACTGAGCACATCCCAAACACTGACATCCCAAATACTGACATCCCAAACACTGAGAATCCCAAACACGACCACATCCCAAACACTGACATACCAAACACTGACATCCCAAACACTGAGCATCCTGAACACAGAGCATCTGGAACACCAAACATCCCAAACACTGATATCCCAAACACTGAACATCCCAAACACTGAACATCACAAACTTTGACATCCAAAATAAGAAATATCCTGAATACCAAGCATCCCAAACACTGACATCCCAAGTACTGAGCATATCCCAAACACTGAGTAGCCCAAATACTGAGCACATCCCAAACACTGAGGAGCATCCTGAATGCCAAAAACCCTGAATGTGAAGCATCCTAAGCACTGAGCATCCTGAACATCAAACATCCCAAACACTGAGCATCCCAAACACTGAGCATCTCATACATCAAACATCCCAAACACTGAGCATCTCAAACTCCAAGCATCCTAAACACAGTACATCCTGAATGGCAAGCATCCTGAACATCAAGCATTCTGAATGTTGAGCATCCCAAATGCCAAGTATCCCAAACTGTGAGCATCTCAAATACTGAGTGACTCGAGCACAGAGTGTCCTGGACACAGCGCATCCCAAACACTGAGAATCCCAAACATGGAGCATCCCAAATGAATCCCAAACACTGAACATCCCAAACACTGAACATCCCAAACACTGAACATCCCAAACATCAAGCATCCCACCCCAGATCTCAATCCAGAGGCACAACAACTCTGCCTGCACCCCTGAGCCTTTTCTCCCATGTGTTGTTGTGGCCTCAGTTTCCCTAGGTGGAAGTGAAGTGTGGCACAGAGGGCACCGTCTCTGCCACCTCATCTCTGAATTTGCTTCCAGCAGCATGGCCTGAGATTCAGTTTGAGGCTAACAACCCCTGGAAAACCCCACAGACTTCAACCAGACCAACCCATTCCTGAAGAACAGCAACACCACTCCAAGTCACGGGATTTCACTGTGAGCAGGAGGAGCAGATCCCAGGACAGGTGTTGGACACCTCTGCTGTTCCAAACAGGGACATTTGGGATCCTTTCCACTCCAAAGACAGAGCTGAAGGTCAGCAGAGCAGTGCCGTGCTGTAGAGCCACACATCCTTAAAGCATCCCTGGATTCATCTGCATCCTGCCCTGTTGAGGAGCATTTGGGGTTGCTATCAACCCCACTGCTCCCATTTATCTGCCCCTGGATCTCCCTCTGGATGGATTTCCCTCCCAGCAGGGAGGGTTTGGCTCCTCCTACCCACATCCATCACCCACCCGTTGAGCACTCCCAAATTTATCTGCCCCAAATACATCATTTCACTCCATCTTTTAGAGCCTCTCCTGAATTACCCATGGACGGAGCCAGGGAAGAAAAACCTCTCATCTTTAGGAGCTCCAGCAACAGACTCCAAAAGCCCACAGAGAAAAATAATCCATAAATCTGGACCCAAATAACAAATGATATAAACTCCTATCACAGGAAGGAAAATAAGGATTAGAAGCTCCTCGGAACAAAGCCATTTTCCTCTGATGTACACGAGAGTGGGGGAAAAACCATTTTAATTACTGATCAAAAATAAGTGACTTGCATTTGCCAGGCCTCGCTTTTTATTATTATTATTTTCGAAATTACTTTTGTAGAATGACTTAAACTTATTAATATATTTATAAGGAAAGAAAACACCCATAAATGCTTAGAATACCAAGCCAACAAATTAATTAACATCAAATTACTCATGGTTACTCCAGCTTGATACTAAACATTGCTCCCCTATTATGTGGAGGATGGACAAAAAAATCTCTTGCAGCTGTTAATTATTTCAATTATTAATTTTATTTAATAATTCATATCCCTTTTCCCGACCCCCTGGAGTATGTTACAGTATCTACATTTCTTCCTCTCAGTCTCCATTTCTCCCTAACTCCACTTTCAGCAAGACAATCCATCACTCCACAAGGTTACTGGCTTAAGGAGAGAGGGTTTTTTTTATTTTTATTATTATTATTATTTTATTTTATTTTTTATAATCGACAGTCATTTCCTCTGAGAAATACCCCCAGTAAATACCTGCTCTAGAGAAATGATAATAAATCCTTAAAGGTGAACTTAGCTGCTTTTCCCCTCGTGTGCTGCCTTTAAAGAATAAAAAAAGTAATACATCTTAAAAAAACCTAAACCCACCCTCTGAGAGCCCAAATCCTTCCTAGTACATACATGGAGAGTGAATTACGGATAAATCCACTTGAAAGTCAAGCAGGGAGGATTTTTTTAAGCACCTTTTAGGTCTGGATTAAGGTTCTCAGCATCGCCCAAGGCTGTGCTCAGTCCATGGACCCTTCCCAAGTGTGTTCCCAAGGCAAGGTGACAGCAGAGAAAGGGAAACTGAGGCACAAAGAAATGGAATTTTTTATGAACTTTGGGTTTTATTTGCAAACTTGTGTTGCACAGGGAAGCTGTGGCTGCTCCTGGATCCCTGGCAGTGCCCAAGGCCAGGCTGGATGGGGTTTGGAACAGCCTGGGACAGTGGGAGGTGTCCCTGCCATGGCAGGGGTGGGATGGAATGGAGCTTTAAGGTCCCTTCCAACTCAAACTGTTCTGGAATTCTGTGATTCCCACATCTCCCACGTGCTGTTCTGAAGGGATCCCTTTTCCACAGCATTCCTCATTAGGTGAACACAGCCCTTTAAATACAAAAGGATTTTTTTTAAAAATTATGCAGTTGCAGCCTTTTCCTATTTTTCCCTCTTTTCTCCCTGTTTTCAAGCCCTCAGCAGCTGCTTTTTTGGAGCTTTTGTGTTTAACCACCCTGAAGAGAGAGTTACTTCAAAAGGAAAAGGAAAGTTGGGATTTCAGCAGGACTCTCTATCAGCCAGAGCATCAGGAAAAGTGCCTTGGCTTTGGAAGCAGGTGAAAAAAAATTTTGCATGGAGAAAGATGTGAAGCTCCTGAAAAAAATCCCTGCCACCCTCAAAGGGAAAAGCTCAGAAAAAATGGAGATGGAGGGGGGAATTGAAAATTTTAAAAATATATCTTTACATTTCTAAACATCTATTTTTCCATAAAAGAGCTTAACTCTACAAAACCTCGTTGCATTTGGGGCTGCTGGGGTTCAGGGATGTCACAGGATTTGGGATTGATCTGCAGCTGGTGCCACCAAACCACTCATGGATGCACACGGCTCCTGTGTGCCTGAGTTTATCTAGAAATTAATTTCCAGATCAGAAGGAACCCTTTTAATGACAGAATACAAGTGGGGGTCGGTGGAGGATGGAGAAAAGGATTAAAAACTTGGCAGCCCCAGGATATTTCTTGCTGTCAAGGGGATCCATAATTCTGATACGATTTTGGGGAGGAAAAGGAAGAATTTGGTGTTAACTGTGAGGCAGAGAGTCCCAAATTTGGTTTCAGAAAGGAAATGTTTAAGGAGAAACAAGAGCTCCACACTCCAGAACACACAAAATAAATTAATAAATTAGTAAATTAATAAATTAGTCTTCTCCCTTGATCTAGAGGAGAGAACTAAAATGACACTTGATGTTCTTTGCTGATCTTTGGAGGGCAAATCAAATCCCAAATGAGGGGAGCAGCAGCTCCAAAAGAGACACACTGAAAAATAAACAGGAGGATTGTTGGATTGGGGCTGGTTCTGGGAAGGAGAGAGGGGAGAGGTCACTTTAAAAACATGGGTTTTTCCTAATTCATCCCTTAAATATGGTGAGTAACAAAATCTGATTATTTTGGTGGATGGCCTGGGTTATTATCTGGGTGGCCTGGATGGCCTTTCCATATTTTCCAATGGGATAACAACAGTTTAGAGCCTAAATCTGACAGCTGAGTGCCTGATCCTGTTATGGAGCCCCAAAAGTGCCTGGCCTGTCTGTGGCATTGCCTTTCTGGGGATGCCCAAGAACAAACCAAGCTTCTCTCCCACCCCTGTCAGGCAGCAGGTAAAAAATAATTCCCATTTTGAACAGCTGGGGAAACTGGGGCAACAAAAATGGGAAACAATTTGTCCATGCTGGCTCAATAACGTGCTTACAAAAGGAATCCAAGACCACTTTTCCCATCTCTCCACTAAAGCTCCCTCCCTCCCCGAGCAGCTCTGAATAACTGTGTCACTTTTCCTGCAATTTGCAGAGGCCACACGCTGTTCCTCTCTTCCCCTCGCTCCCACTGATTGGCATTTCCATCTCCACGACCTGGTGTTTTTCCATTCTCCCAGGGAAACGTGGCTCTTAAGGGGCTCCTGGCTTGTTCTTCAGCTGGGAAGGGGGTGGAAAGCAGAGGGAGCAGGCACAGCCCCTGCTTGGACCCAAACCTTAATGTGTGACCGTGTTCACAGGGGTTTTCAGATTGGGGAAGAGACGTGAATCTGACTCCATGTTTCAGAAGGCTTGATTTATTATTTTATTATATATATTACAGTAAAACTATACTAAAAGGATAGAAGAAAGGATTTCATCAGAAGGCTGGCTAAGAATAGATTAGGAAAAAATGATAACAAAGGCTTGTGGCTCGGACTCTCTGTCCGAGCCAGCTGACTGTGATTGGCCATTAATTAGAAACAACCACATGAGACCAATCCCAGATGCACCTGTTGCATTCCACAGCGGCAGATAACCATTGTTTGCATTTTGTTCCTGAGGTCTCTCAGCTTCTCAGGAGGAAAAATCCTAAGGAAAGGATTTTCTACAAAAGATGTCTGCGACATTAATGAAATCTGAATTTTCGTCCCTTTTTTCCCCTCTTTTCCCACACACCTTGAGCACTGCAGTGGCTGATCCCATTCCACCATCGCCTGACCACACCCCTGCCTTCCCGCCACTTTGTTGGTGCAAGGAACCAAATCCTGATGTTTTCTCCCTGGACTAAACCCCACAGCTTTGCCTTTTCCTGCCAGCCCCAACCCCACTGGATACACCCCTAAAATAAGAATTACCCCAGCATTTTCTGGCCCTCCAGCACTCCAACCCCAAACCTGCTCCCCAACCTGGGACAATGTGCACTGCACCAAAATCCTCATCCATACTGAGCTTTTCCAGCACACACAATAACAAACTGAACCCATACAACAACAAACTGAGCCCACACACCTCCTCCAGAGCCACCTTCCTTTAAGGAAAGGGCTGGGTTTTGCAAGCTGGGTCTTTTTTTTAATCCCCCCTCCTTTTCCTCTTAGTCCTGAATGCTTTAACGAGCGTCCTTTTGACCTAGGAAACTTAGTTTTAATTTCCATCCCTTTATCCAGAGAACAATGTGTCCTGGGGGCATCTTTGAGCACAATGTACACTTTCATCATCAAAACAAATGCTGGAAATACCCATCTGCCATGGTATCAGAGCGCGTTGGCTCACTGAGCCGGACACCGCTTAGGGGACAAGGGAGGCTTTTACTCTTCTCAAAGTCATGAGTGCTCCCTCTAAGCTCTTTAGCATTAGAGATTCCTGTGGAGATGGGTATTAGAAGCTCCATTTCTTTTTTCCCTGGTCAGGAATGGTGGGGGATGGAGCGTTCTTTGGAGATTTCTGCTCCTACGGGGGGGAAATGAGGGAGGATCCTCTGTCACTCATACTAAAGGTGCCTGAAGGGGCTCAGGAGTGCCTTGCTCCCAGGAGATGCTGCTCAGAGGGAGGGATGGAGCAGCAAGCTGGGCCCAATGTCAAGGACTCAGCTCTGAGCTGAAGGTTACACGTGGTGGGCAAGTATCCAGCAGGGCTTCACTTCATCTTTCCGTCCCCAAAAAGCAGGTGGCAACTCTCTCTGATTTATTTTATCACAGAATCTCAGAGTAGTTTGGGTTGGGAGGAACCTTAAAGACCATCTTGTTCCACCCACTGCCATGGGCAGGGACACCTCCCACTATCCCAGGCTGCTCTATGCCCCATCCAGCCTGGCTTTGGACATTCCAGGGAAGATTTTCTGGACCCCTGTGACCGTGTTCACAGAGGTTTTTGGATTGGGGAAGAGACGAGGATCTGACTCCATGTTTCAGAAGGCTTGATTTATTATTTTATGATATATATTACATTAAAACTATACTAAAAGAATAGAAGAAAAGGTTTCATCAGAAGGCTAGCTAAGAATAGAACAGGAAAGAATGAATAGCAAAAGCTTCTGTCTTGGATGGAGAGTTTAAGCCAGCTGGGCTGTGATTGGCCATTAATTAGAAACAACATGAGACCAATCACAGATGCACCTGTTGCATTTCACAGCAGCAGATAATCAATGTTTACATTTTGTTCCTGAGGCCTCCCAGCTTCTCAGGATGAAAAATCCTAAGGAAAGGATTTTCCATAAAAGATGTCTGTGACAGACCCCCTGTACCAGTCCCTCCCCACATTTTCAGTGATTGCACTCCTGGGTCAGGATCTCCACTCTACTCAACACTCTCCATCATCCAGACCTTCTCCAGACCTTCCCAGTTTCCCCCCAGCAATATTCCAGACCATTCCATGCCATGACACTCAGCTTTTTAGGATTTGGCCCTTTCCCCAAACCCACCCTGAAAAGAGGTTTGCCAGCTACAGCCTCGTCTCTGTTCCAGACTGGAATAATTTGGAATAAGTTATAATAACAGTAAACATAGTACAAACAACAACAAATCAAACTTGCTTTGTTACTCCCCAGGCACACACATTTGTCTTCCAAGCGACAAAGTAATCACATTTTTGGTTCTAATTTATGACGTGCATTTCAGTCGGTGCCTTGGGGCGTTATCACAAGTCACAGCCCCAGTGAGGGATCCAGGCTCTTAAATCCTCACCTCCTTTAGCTCCTCCACCTGCCAACAGTTCCAAAGACATGCTTTCCTCTGTTTGAGCTGATTGCACAGAGCCCAGGGATGATATCCCACCGTCCATAAGGAAGAAATTTACCCATGGGAGCATCAACCCCATGGAAAAGGGCATCACAAAACCTGCTGAAAGCCAGGCTGGTTTAATTTCCTAAGGAATCTGCATGGAAAAGCCCATTTTTACGTATTAGCTTTTATGTTCTCCCTTCAAACAGCTTCAAAACATAATGCCCATCATTACTGTTTATGGGACAATGACACACTCACACAGAGAAAACATTGGGATGTGGAAAAACACAGAGAATTCTTCTCTCTGCCATGAGTCCTTCCCACCAGCCACCCAGACAGCAGCTGGGGCATGCAGATGAGGGCCAGCTGCAGGGAGGGATGAGCAGCTGGATCTCAGGGGAAACTGGGGTGTGGCTCAGTGGTTCTCCAGCTGAATTTGGGAGGATGGAATGGGAGGGTTCAAAGCTCCTGGAGTGGCACTGCTGTACCTGCCCAGCCCCTCCCTCCACTCTGAGCAGGCATCAGAGATTCCACAAGAGATCTCCATAGGGGAGCACAGCGGTTTCCCCCTCTTTTAAGCAGAAATTCTTGATTCTGCTGGGATTTTCACATGGTGGGTGTCAGTTTGTGCATAACCCACCGGAGCTCAGCCACATCTCCATCACACCAGAACAAGCACCAAGCCCTTTCTGGGAAAGGGGAAGGGGGCTGAAATTTCCTCCCGAAGATAAGACAAAGAGAAATCTCTGCCACAAAGCAGAACAATCACATTTCTTGCCAAGGAGCACAAGCCTTTTGGCAGGTCGGGGATGGATCTCAGGAGCTGACACGTCTCTCTGCTGTCTACAGCTGATGAAATGTCAAATGAGATGGAACAGAAAGTGAGACCCATCTGGGAAAGCTCCAACAGGCTGATTGATACCAGGAGCAGGAGGAGGAGGAGGGTGAGGTGGCTGAAGCACCACAGGGATGCTGGTAGCTCCCACACTCAGCAAAGTGATGCTTTGGGATGGACACTTTGGGAAGGGACATTTTGGGGAGGGATAGTTTCTAGATGGCCAGCCCTGTGTGGCTCCTGAGCATCTCTGTGGCTCCTCCTCCTCCTCCTCCTCCTCCTCCTCCTCTCCTGCTGACCAGAGCCGGGAGGGAGCAGCCTTAGTAATTGCCAGAGCAGTCAGCAGTGACAGCAGTCACAGTCCTCAACACAAATAGCAATGATCATTAATTAGTGTCCTTATTCATTAGTATGAGGGGGGTCCCTGGGCAGGCTCCTCTGGAGCTGAGAGGTGGCTCAGGGGTGAGTGGGGCCAGTGCTTTGCAGAGGAGCTGGTTTAAAAACTCAGATTAACGCTGGAGTTTCAGCAGTGCACAGGGGGAGGAGGGAAATCTGTGCCTCTCAACACTGGAACCTCAAATCTCTGCACAGACCCTGGGCCAGGGGCTGCAATGGAAGCAGGGGAGGGATGGAAATGGGCTGGAAGTACAGAAATGGGGTGAAATGTGTCGCCCTAGTTTTTTAAGATTTTCTAAGCCTTCTGATGTGACATTCTTGTAGTGAACTTTCTCACACACTTTCTGTAAATAACTCCTTGTTTTGCATTCCTTTATGGAGGAGGAGAAAGTTGATGGACTGTTGGTTTGTCCAGTGTCATTGGAGAGGTGGCACTGTCACCCTCCAATCCACTGTCACTTTTGGAAAACTATAAATGTTGGAGTCAGAAAATAAACTTCCCTTTTCCTTCACCTTGAGAACAGCGGTGTGCACTTGTGTTCTTTCGTGTTCTATAGCAACAAAATGAAGTTACATCCCCCCAAAATATGGGAGAGTTGGTAAAGAGATCACATCCCCTGACCTTGCCCACAGCATCTGCATCCCATACAGGGATTAATGCATTTAGGGAATCTCCAGCCTGACCCTTGAACTGTCCCAGCTCCCTCCAGCCCAGCAGAGCATGAGTCACTCCAGAGCAGAGGGTGACCTTTGAGATGTGGGAGATGTCCTTTCCTTATGGACCTTATGGAATTTAGTCCTGAATTATTAGAAATTTCCTTTCAGCCTAAGGAGAGACCTTTTATCTGAGGGTCTGAGGCAAGGCACAAGATCCACCACCCAACTAAAAAACCCTGCTCCCAAAAAGCCAGACACACACAGCCACAGGGTTCTCTGTTCCACGATACCCCTTAATAGGATCAGCAAAACAGGGCCTGCATATAAAATACAGCTGCTTTGGAGATCACAAAAATGCTTTAATCTGCAGTGGCTCCTCACCTCTAGGGGCCTGTGAACTGGTACACTCTATCTGCTTATTTAGCTGATCCTGTTAAAAAGCTATCAGAATAAAGCAGAGAGGGGAAAAGAAAGAGAAATCTTCGTTGTGTGAACTGAGCCAGAGAAAACTTTCCCTCTAGCAAGACTCTGGCAAAAATCCCAGTCCCACTCCAGCGGTGCTTTGAAATACAAACAGGAAGATGTGCTGGTCCTAAAGAGCATTTCCCACTGCCCCGGGGCTCCTTGCCCACGGAGAAGTCCTGGAGATGCTCCTTGGAGAAGCAGGGATGATCTTTGCAGCCTGCACAGGAAAAACTTAGGGGATGAGGCAGGAGGGTGATGTGAGGAACAGGAGAGTCCTGACAGAAGAGTCCAGGTGAGTTCAATGGAAGGAATAAAGCACCACGGATTTTGTATCCAGGCTGGAAATGCAGCTCCCCTGTCCCCATCCCTCTGTCAGAGCTGCAGCACAGAGCCCGAGGGCAGTGGCAGGAGGATTTTGTCACACATCAGGAGGGCTGGGAATGGGGGAGTGCTGCCACACTGGGGAGGGATGCTCAGCACAAGCCTGATAGAGACATCACCCAGCGACTGTGCATGAGGGAGAGGCAGAAGCTGCCTCACACCGAGCTAAAACCGAGGGGAAAACCACAAATAAAGGAAAATGCAAAGGCAAGGCGCAAAACCTGCTTTTGCCGGCCTTGAATAAGTTATCCAGCTCTGGTGGGAAGCAGGAGGGACAAATTCTTGCTCTGTAAGAATCTGCTGCCACCAGATTTGTTCCAGTGTGACGGTGTTCACAGGGGTCTGAGGATGAGGATGAGGATCTGACTCCATGTTTCACAAGGCTTGATTTATTATTTTATGATATATATTACATTAAAACTATACTAAAAGAATAGAATAAAAGGTTTCCTCAGAAGGCTAGCTAAGCTAAGAATAGAAAGGAATGACAACAAAGGCAGCTGTCCCAGACTCTCTGTCCAAGCCAGCTGACTGTGATTGGCCATTAATTAGAAACAACCCCTTGAGACCAATCCCAGATGCACCTGTTGCATTCCACAGCAGCAGATAACCATTGTTTGCATTTTATTCCTGAGGCCTTTCAGCTTCTCAGGAGGAAAAATCCTAAGGAAAGGATTTTTCATAAAAGATGTCTGTGACATTCAAGCTGCTGTCATACAGCTGCTACCAACCTGCTGCTCTTGCTCTTTCATTCAGGATCCATAGTTTGGTCAGATTTACTCATCAAAGGCAATAAAGAAAAGAGCTGAGTGAGGTGTGGGAGGCACAGCAAGGTGACAGGGCTGCCAGAGCCCTGCATAGGCCTGGGAGCATTGCATGGGCAAACAGAGCCACTTCTCCAGCATCTCCTGCTGCCCTGCAGGGAGCCCAGCAGCAAATTTCAGGGGGAAGAAAAATAAAAGGCAAATCCCAAAAGGTACATACAGGATTCCCTAATTTCCTGTGGAGATATGGGATCTGCTGAAGGACCAGCAAAAGTGAAGGGATACAAGTTTATTCTGCAGAATTCCTGGAAACGGAGAGTGCCTTATCCCCATGGACAAAACCCAAACATGGCTTCAAGCCCTCCATATCACCCTGACAAAATTCTCAAGTTTCCCATTAGATGGAGTCCAGGAGCCTCAGGCCCAGACTCCAGACCTGTGTCAGCACCTCATGCTGCTCACAGGAAATATTCCAGCCAATCTTATTCCTGGGACACTTTGGAGAAACAGAGGGACCCACTCTGAAACCATCAGCACACCAATAAATAAATTTCATCTCATTTTGAGTCCTCAAAATCAGTAAATCTGCCTTAAGGAGAATGCTAATAGCAATATTTCAAGACAAGTGAGATTTTGGGGTGCAGCTTGTTACCCTAAATCCCTGAAAGAGAGCTGGAATTGGTTCCTAAATTCCACACTATTCCTGCAGGGAGATGCAGTGCAGAACATCCAAGGAGCGAGCAGGACTCATCCTGCCTGGTGCTGTCCCCATTGCTGGGCCAGGGGCTGCTGGCACTCGGAGCCAATTCAGCCCCAGCTGGTCCCCCCAGATGAGAATGAGATGGAAAATCCTGGCCTGGCACTCAGCACACACCACGTGGGAGCCGGGGATGGCAGCACCGCTGCCTCCAGCCCTGACCTTTATTTTCCATTAATGGACCCGGGTGAGTGTCGGCTGTGTTTGAAGCTGCATAAAATGAACTGAAAATAAGAGGGATAAACAGCAGCAGTTAAGGTTCTTTCCCCACTCCCACACTCTCCCCTCCTTTTTTTTTTCTTTTCTTTTTTTTTTCTGGAGCAATGCTGAACCAACTGTAGCAAAGTTATTGACACACAGCGAGGTGCTTGCAGGCACAGCTGACTTGTGGGGAACCAGCTCCCTGCTGGCTGCCTGAGCAGGGAAGACAAACCCAGAGGAAAAAGGCTCCACGGGGGGAGCTCTGTGAGTCCCCAGATGTCATCAAGCATCTGGTTCAAGTGTGAGGAGGACAGAGCCAGCCCATCCCCCTCAGGAGGAAAATGGAAGGAAAAAGAAGTGAGGATCACTATGGCTGGAGAGGGAAGCCAAGGAATGGGAAAGCCAAGGAATGGGAAAGCCATGCTGAGAGTTGATTACCTGTATATTATATTTATTATTATTATTATTATTTAGTATATATATATATATATATATATATATATATATATAAAATAAAATAAATTACTGTATAATACTGACATTCCATTCCCTGAGCAGGTGTCATCCATCCACAGATGCAATTTTGCAATTTTCGACCCTAATTATTATTATTGCTATTTTATTTTATTTTATTTTATTTTGTTTTATTTTATTTTATTTTATTTTATTTTATTTTATTTTATTTTATTTTATTTTATTTTATTTTATTTTATTTTATTTTATTTTATTTTATCTATATATATACAGAAAATAAAATATATTACTGTATAACACTGACATTAAATATTACAGTATAATACTGACAGGTATCATCCATCCACAGATGCAATTTCCCACCCTAACTGAGGTATTTTGCACCCCACCACTCTGAGCATCACCTTTTTGGCAAAGCCCATAAAGAAAAGAGGATCCTCTTCAGGAACAAATTCTTCCCTGGGAGGGTGGGAGGTCGTGGCACAGGCTGCACAGACAAGCTCTGGATGCTTTGAACACTTCCAAGGATACCTAGAAGTTTTCAAGGCCAGGTTGGAGCATCCTGGTCTAGTGGAAGGTGTTCCTGCCCGTGGCAGGGGTTGGAACTGGATAAGCTTTAGGGTTCCTTATTACCCTAATTCCTTAAAACCCTATAATTCTCACATATGGAGCCCATAACCCTCACACCAAGGAAGGAGCAGGAGCTGGAGGGCTCCATTGGGAAATTACACCCCCAGGAGAATTGTCATTTGGGCTTTTACACACCCAGATTGCCATCAGAGGGAAAAAAGCCAGCCCAAAACTTTTAAAAACATTAACCTTCACTGGTATTTGCAGAGCAAACAGGCAACTCACACAAATTAAATGGCAATGTGTTGCCTCCTTCTGCTATTCCAGTTTTAGGAATGCAGGTTTAGGATTCCAGTGCATGCTGTGCTAGGCTGCTAACCCTTTCATTCTTTAAATCCAAGCTCATCTCTCAGGCAGGCCTTTAATTTAAATTTCTCTGGATAGCTGCCCCATGTTTAATAAATAACTATTGACTATTTAAAGAGCACCTGGGCTGAGGTTTCCCACCTCAGGCTGGGTACACACGTACAAACACACAGTGCCTATTACTGCCTTATTAAACCTTAGTCCTAGGCAAGAGCTTTATAGCCACTTGCTATTTAATTAGCCAGGGAGTTCAGGGCTTATTGGGGAGAAAAAAGCACATACCAGCAGGACTGTAGCTCTGAGAGCCCTGGGAAATGGCTCCTCCTTTCCTTTTGCTATCCACAGGGGAAATGGCCATCCATGGCTAGCAGCAAGGATGGATCACAGAACCCCAGAATGGTCTGGGGTGGAGGCAACCTTAAACTTCATCTCATTCCACTCACTGCCATGGGACATCTTCCACTGTTCCAGGGTGCTCCAAACCCCATCCAAGCTGGCCTTGGACACTGCCAGGGGTGGAGAGTCCACAGCCTCACCAGGTGACCAGTTCCAGCATCTCAGAAATGTGGGGAGGACAGGACAGTGGATCCCACTGTCCCCTTTGATCCAGCATGGTGGGGGCTGATAAACCAGTGAAAAATCCCCAGGCCACCACCCATGGGGCCACCACCATAACCAGCTAAAGGGAATCGCCCACAAAAGCAGCCACTGGACTCCCATCTGTCACTATAGGACACAAAATAACACAACCTGGACATGCAGCTCTTCCAAGGTTAAAAGAGAATTTTTAAATTTTTGACTCCAACATTTATAGATTTCCAAAAGTAAGTGACAGTGGATTGGAGGGTGACAGCACCACCTCTCCAATGACACTGGACAATTCAACAGTCCATCAAATTTCTCCTCCTCCATAAAATAATGCAAAGCAGTAAGTTATTTACATAAAGTGTGTGAGAAAGTTCGTTACAAGAATGTAAACATCAGAAGGCTTAGAAAATCTTAAAAAACCAGGGTGACACACCCATCTATACAAAAATCCAGCCCAGAGTTGTCACCTGTGTATCTCAATCCTAAATCCCCATGGAAGCACTATAACTCCTGTGCCTTGCAGCAGGTGACACATGGGACTCCCCTTCCCCCAGGCTCAGTATTCCCATAACTCACACTGCATGCCAGATATTCACAGGTAAGCTTCCATCAGGATCCAGTAGGATTTATCTACATAGGCTCCCATTAAGGGTAATAAGATGAAGGCAATCAGCCTCATACATTCCACTCTGGCCAGTATAAATTCCCTCACTTCATTAGATGGCTGCTGGAGTCATGGTAAGGAATGAGCAGGGGTGGGGGAAAGAAAAAGAAGGGGAAGAAGAGGAAGATAAAACACTCCCAGGCTACTTCTAGCTTTGTTTTTGTTGGGAAGATGGTTGGGATTAGAATTGTAGGGTCCCAGACTGGTTTGGGGTGGAAAGGACCTTAAATCTCAACCAGTTCCAGCTCCAGCTGTCCCTAGACCAGTTTGCTCCAAGCCCCATCCAACCTGGCCTGGAACATTTCCAAGGAAGGGGCAACCACAGCTTCCCTGGGCACCCTGTGCCAGGGCCTTCCCACCCTCATAGGGAAGAGTTCCCTCCTAATATCCCACCTAACCCTGATCTTTGTCAGTTTAAAACCACTTCCCCTTGTCCTGTCACTGCCTGGATTTGCGGATTCAGCAGCCACCAGCTGGAAGGGTGTCAGAACCCAGGACATTCCTCTGGCTGCCCTGGAGGACTCGAGACCCTGGCAAGGGGCTCAGAGACCTTGACACAGAGTCAGAAACACCTGTGCCTTTGATTTTAACCCATGGAAACAATTACCAGCTTTGTATGAAGAGTTACAAGCCACAGGCGTGGAGTAGAATTTGAGTAGAATGATAGTGAATTTGTCACTGGGTGAAAATGTAGAATTTTGGGGTTTTTAGAATGAGGGTTCAGGAGAAAAAAATGGAGGAATCTGGGCGTGTCCTGTCCTTCTTCTTCTTGTCCTCCATTTTCTGCTGCGATGGTGGCACTTTTGGATTGGTTTAGAGTAGAAGCTCACTGTCTAACATAGGCAATAGGTATTGGGAAGAAATTGTAAATATTGTACACGTAGTTTTTAGTATAAAAAGATAACACCACCTCAAGGGTGGTCAGTGTGCCTCAACTCAACCTGCCAGACAGATCTCAGCAAGTTGGAGAAAGAATGTCATACATAAGAGAAAATAAACAACATTGAGAACAAGAGCAAGGAACTCTGTCTTCTTATTCAGTCTCAGGGCTGGGAAAAAGAGACTTTCCAACAGCTTGGGCTCATCTCAACACCAGAGACCCCATCAGGAGGGCTCAAGGCACCCTGCTCCACCCCCTGGCAGCATTCCCCTGTCCCAGTGGACACCCACTCTGGGTGGATTGGGGTTACTCTGGCCGTTTCTCTGCAGGATTTCTCGCTGCTCGTTTGCTCCATCCCAGCGGACGTTGCCATCTGCCAGCGCCGCCCGACAGGAGATTTTGTCAGCGCCACACTCGGCGTCACTGTGAAGGTGACACTTTCCAGGGGGCTGGCTGTGGTTTGTATCTGCTTTCAATTTATTCACAGAGCAACTTAAAGGAAAAAAAAAAAAATTTTAACGCAACTAGAAGAGACTTTGTAAAAACAGTCATTACAAAACTCGAGGATTTCAGATGTTGTTATTGTTCCAGTGAGCTCCAGAGATAACGGCTGAAATCAGGGCCCTGCTGTGCACTTCACAAACAGGCAGAAACCCTGCCTCCCTTCAGGAAAGGGCTGTGTTTGCTGGGAGTTGCAGCAGGCAGAGGAGATTCGGCGCTAAGCTGAACGTCAGATGTCTTATCAGGCACTACACACCGAGAGGTGTTAACTCTGGAACCGACTGATGGCGAGCTCAAAGCCCTCGTGGTGTTTGAGTCAGCTCGCTCAGCTGCTCCCTGGTTGTGCCTCCCTCAGCCTCCTGCTTCCTTGGCAAATAGCACCCCAAAACCAGCCCCAAAAGGGCAGTCAGAATTCCCAAAGAAGTCCCAAATAAGTCCCAAAGAATTCCCAAATAACCCCCAATAATTCTCAAAGAACTCCCCTAAGATTTCCCAAAAAATACCAATAATTCCCAAAGAATTCCCCAAGATTTCCCAAAGAATTCTCCAAGAATTCCTGAAGAATTCCCAAAGAAGTACAAAAGAATTCCCAAATAACACCCAATAATACCCGAACTCCCCTAAGATTTCCCAAAAAATCCCAATAATTCCAAAAGAATTCCCCAATAATTCCCAAAGAATTCCCCAAGAATTCCTAATAATCCCTGAAGAATTCCCACAGATTTCCCAAAAATTCCCAAAGAATTCCCCAACAATTCCCCAAAGAATTCCCAATAATTCCCAAAGAATTCCCAAAAAAATTCCCAAGAATCCCCCAAGAATTCCCCAAACAATTCCTGAAGAATTCCCAAAGAATTCCCCAAACAACTCCCCAAGAATTCCCACAGATTTCCCAAAAATTTCTTAAGAATTTCTAAAGAATTCCCAATAAAATTAACATGCACAGAGCTGAGTGGGGCACAATTAGCATGGCCCAACATCCTCTGCATCATCAGGTTGTCCTGCTCCTCCTCCTCCCTCACTGGCTGGACACAGGGTCTGGACAATCTTTGCAAAGCTCCACAGCCATTGAGCCAAGCCACCACTTTCCTGACACGACATTTGTTATCCCTAATTACCAACTTGGCCTCATTTTAAAGTCATTTGCACTGATTACTCTGACTGCTGCCTTGGGTAGTCAATGACTTAGATTAACTAATCACAGCACATGGAAAAATATTTTAAATATATGTATATTCACCAAAATTCCTTTAATGTCCTGCTTTGCTGCATCTTGGCTTAAACTGATGCCCACTTGTTCCTCTAATCTGACACGAGCTCAAAGAGTCTCGTGGCATCAATCCACTCAATTCCTTTCAGAAATGTGTAAGCCCTCAATGAAGCCCCTTCTTAATCCCCTTTTTGCCAGTGATTACAGAGCTGGTGTCTCTAACTCAGCCTGGATCAGAGTCCCCATGTCCCCACCAAGCTGCCTTTGTTCACCTGGCTGTGTGGTGTGGCTCCTGCAGTGTCACTAAGCACACGGTCACCTCCCCTGATGTGCTCTGGGACGGGGCCTGAATGCATTTACAAACTGCTCAGCCTCTGGGGAGGTTTGGATCCACATATTCAAGAGTTTCAGGAAAAGCAGCAAACAAGAGAATTGGAATTTAAACCCAAAAAGAAAATGAAATTCTGAATTCAGTGCTTGATTGTGGCAAATCCATAGTGGAAAATAAATTCTGAATAAGCGCTGCTTTGAAGAAGCTCAGCACCTCTCCCAGTCAACTTCCACTCTCATTTTGTCCCCCATTAAAACCATTAAAACCCCACTCCTTGCTCTGGAGGTGATGTCAGCACTCCTGAGCACACTCTGAAAACTCATGGATACCTCTGGCTCCAGGGCTTGCATTGACACTTATCACAGAATTACAGCATCATGGAATGCTGTGGGTTGGAAGGGACCTTCAAGATCCACCTTGTTCCAACGTTTGCCATGGGCAGAGACAAATTCCATGAGACCAAGCTGCTCAGAGCTCCATCCAACCTGGACTTCTCCCCTCTCCTTCCATGATCCTCATGTAGGTGGGAGCATCAGGGCTGTGGGCATCAGGAAGAGGCTGTGGAGGCCTGGGTCAGGAATGGTGTGGCCAGCAGGAGCAGGGAGGTCACTGTGCCCTGCACTGGGCACTGCTGAGGGTGCACCTGGAGTGCTGTGCCCAGCTCTGGGCCCTCAGCCTGGGAAGGACCTTGGGACACTGAGCTCTGAATTTGCCAATGGCATCAGTTACAGATTGGGTCACACTTTCAGTTCATTGTCCCTCTGCAAGCCCTGAATGGACCCAGGAGGAGCTGGACAGTGATGGTGTCTGGTAGATAAATTTGAGACTGATGGAAGAGCTGCACTCAAGTTATCTTATATATCCATATCTCTATGTTATATCTATACCTGCACATCCAGAGGGGCTGAGAACACAAACCCTGAGAGGGACCCCTGAGGGAGCTGGGGGTGCTCAGCCTGGAGAAAAGGAGACTCAGGGCTGCCCCCATCACTCTCTGCAGCTCCTGAAAGGTGCCTGTGCTCAGCTGGGACTGGGCTCTGTCTGCAGCAGCACTGACACAACCAGAGCACACAGCCTCGAGCTGTGCCAAGGGAAATACAGGCTGGATATCAGGAAAAAGTTTTTTACAGAAAAAGTGATAAAGTTCTGGAATCATCTGTCATGGGGACGATGGGGAGGTGGTGGAGCCCCATCCCTGGGTGTGTTTAACAAAGCCTGGATGTGGCACTGGGTGCCAGTGTTCAGTTGAGGGGTTGGGGCTGGGTTGGACTCGATGATCTTGAAGGTCTCTTCCAACCTGGTCATTCTGTGAATTCTGTGAAGGGTAGACAGACAAACAACCAGGCACACAGCTCCCCCTGAGCCTCTGCTCCCTGCTGGGATGGACTGTGGTGCTTTAGCCTGCAGCAGACCCCTTCCAGCCTTGGCTTGGGAAGGAAAAGCAGCTGCAAGAGCCGGGGCCAGCTCTCCATGGGAGGAAACATGCCTTGGGCACAGCTCATAAACACACACAGGAGAGGCTGCTCCGAGGAGGAGGAGGAGGAGGAGGAGGAGGAAGAGGAGGAGGAGGAGGAGGAGGAGGAGGAGGAGGAGGAGGAGGAGGAGGAGGAGGAGGAGGAGGAGGAGGAGGAGCGATTCCAGCCCGGCACAGCCTGGTGGCAGGAGAGCAAACAAAGGCTGACCAGCAGGAGCCTGCTCTGCCCATGGCCTGTGGAGCCAGGAAGGGCTCTGACAGCACTGCCAGGCTCCCTGAAAGGAGCCAAAGCCCCTGTGGCACCAGGTGGGAGAAGAGGAAGGAGAGGAGGAGGAGGGAGAGGAGGAGGAAGGAGAGGAGGTGATGCTGCTTTGCTGTTTCAAAGATGCTCTGTGTGTTTGCACAGCAGGAAGGGACAATGTAGAGCTGGCAGGAAAAGCAACCCACACCTATAAGGAATATCCCTGAGGATCCAGGCGGGGGACACAGTGGAGATGCCCTGGGATGGACAGGGTGGCACAATGCTCATAAGATGTGCAGTGATTTCCCACTCAGCAGGTTAAGCAGACCATGTTGAGCCCATGCCTGGCAGCACTGGAGAACATCCTCTCACCCCTCTCCAGCCAGCCTTTCACCATTCCCATTTCCAGCCCCATCAGCACCTCCCAGTGCTGCAATGAGCTCTGTCCAGCCTCAGAGACCTGCAAGTGGGGCTGGAGGGGGGTCACAGAGCAAGGGAGGCAGGAGAAGAGCAGGAGGGCCAAGCTGAACCACCTGCACAGACATCACATCCTGGACTGAGGATGCTCAAGGTCAGGGAAGAGTTGCAGATGCAGAAATCATGTTCCCCAAATTATCGCTTTTTTTTTTTTTCCCCAAATCTTCAGAAAAAAAACACTGGAGTGAGGACCAGGAGGATGGTGGGAGTAGGGGAGGGAGGAAGGAGGGGTAAGGATGAGGAGGATGGCGAGTGAGGGAGGGGAGGATGTCGAGGTGAGGACCACCGGCCTTTTCCACAGCTCGTTTTCGCCATCTAGTGCTCAGCTCCCTCTTGCATGCCAGAGCCAGATTATTTCACAATAAACCAGCCAGAGCTGTGCATTATTTCACAAGGACGGAGCAATGCAGAATAAAACCCTGCTGTTCCAAGCCAGTTGAGGTCTGGTCCCCGTGCATCTGAAGTCCCAGAACACAAGATGATCATAAACTATCATATTTGGGTCATTTTGGAGTAATTTTTTTGCAAGAGAAGAAAACTGAGCCATCCCAGATTGGCATAGAACAGGTGCAGGGAGAACACACAGTTTTGAGTCCACTAAACCTTTCTTTCTCCTCCTGCTTTCCATGCTCCTTTTCCTTCCCTTTAAGAAATCACTGGGTGTGCCTCAGTTTCCTCAAGAAGAGGAAAACCTCCCCCTTTAGCAACACAGAGAATATTTTCTCTCGTCATACCTCATCAGTATTCTGGGAACTGCAAGGGAGGGAAGTTTGCCAATATCTTTTTGAAGGATAAACACCTGAATACAGGATGTTTTCCATGAGATCCAAAATGCATAGGATAACACAAAGGAAAAGCAGATTTTGATGTCCATCAGCATGTCCCACGTCAACCTAGACATTTGCTAGCTCAAAAATAATAAATTTGATAGGAAAAGCACAGCGAGTAAAAGGGGTAAAACACTGGAGCATGATGTCCAGGGAGCTGGTGGACTTTTCATCCCTGGAATTGTTCAAGGCCAGGTTGGATGGGGCTTGGAGCAGCCTGGTTTGGTTGCTCTTGGCAGGGGGGGTGGATTAGAGACCTTTTAAAGGTCCTTTCCAAGCCAAAGTATTGTACAATTCAACCATCCCCTCTGGGGAGGAGCGCTGTGGATGCCTTGGGATGAGCAGGACGAGCAGTCCCAGCCCCATGAACAGCTGCAGCAGGAACCACACAAGCCAGGAAATTCACAGAATTCACAGAATCACCAGGTTGGAAGAGACCTTCAAGATCATTGAGTCCAACCCAGCCCCAACCCCTCACCCAAACCCTGGCACCCAGTGCCACATCCAGGCTTTGTTAAACACACCCAGGGATGGGGACTGCACCACCTCCCTGGGCAGCCATTCCAGAAATTTATCACCCTTTCTGTAAAAAACTTTTTCCTAATATCCAACCTAAATTTCCCTTGATGCAGCTGGAGGCTGTGTGCTCTGGTTGTGTCAGTGCTGCTGCACACAGAGCCCAGCCCCAGCTGAGCACAGGCACCTTTCAGGAGCTGCAGAGAGTGCAGAACCAGATCTCAGCTCACCACACCGAGCCCATTTCTCTGTCTCTGGGGTTGCTCAGCTGCTGCAGGCATGGCAATGCTGCTTTTGGAGGGTGGTCCCCACCAGCTCTGATGTCCCCAAAGTGCCACCAGGCTGCTGTGCCGTGCTGCAGGAGGGCATTGCCATCTGCTGACAGGCTGCAGCCCTGCACCTCCTGCAGCAAGCCCTGCTCCTGCTCCTGTTCTTATTCCTGCTCCTGTTCTTTCTCCTGTTCCTTCTCCTGCTCCCACTCCTGCCCCTGCCCCTGCTCCTGCTGCTGCTCCTGCCCCTGTTCCTGCTTCTTCTCCTGTTCCTCTTCCTTCTCCTGTTCCCACTCCTTCTCCTGCTGCTGCTCCTGCTCCTGTTCCCACTCCTGCTCCTGCTCCTGCTCCCCTCCAGGCAGTGTGGATGGAGCCCAGCAAGCCCAGGGTGGAATCCCCCACTCCAGGCAGGATGATGCTCCTGTCCAGGACCTGCCCAGCTCCATCCTGGCAGGGTAAAGGCAGCCTCATCCACCAGCAGTGGCTCCTACTCACGAGTGAATAATCAGCTTATTACAGATTCAGATAGAAAATCATAATATTTGCTAATCACAATATTAATTTCTTGCTAATTGGCTGCCTGATGGCACAGGCAGAGCAAGGGGGCACCAGCTGGCTGCCGAGGCAGGGCCTTCCCTGGCTGCTGGTTTTGGCTTCCTCCAGCACTCCGGTCGTCCCCAAACAACAGGAGGGAGCAATTTGCATCCAGAGGGATCCTCACCCTCTGCTGAAACTGTGGGCAGGATGCGGGAAGGGCTTGGGCAGGGAAACTGAGGCATAAACCACCACCCGATAGGGAATAGGAGAGGAGCAGAGCAGAGGAGCCAGAGGCTCTGAGCAGCGTTTGGACACTTGCACCCTCTTTCTATGCAGCATGAAGCCAGCACTGCCACTCTCCATCCCACTCCCGTGTTCTATCCCTCGGGAACAGGGCTCTGGGGAGGAGTGGAGGCACTTCACAGGTAACCCCTCTGCACGACATTATGCAGGTTGGATGCCAGGCAAGGCTGATCACAGAGTCATTGCTGCTGCTGCTGCTAATGAGGCCCTTAGGCTAATTAAAAAGACGAGTAGAACACAAAAACATAATGAGGAGCCAGTTTATCAGTCAATCGGAGGACATGAATACGCCAATAAAAGTTTGAACTACCTCCTTGCTGCCAGCATCCCGGAGCTGGCCCAGCCCAGGGCTGCAGGGGGACAAATCTCGCTGAAATGGCTTTGTGCTCCCCAGCTCAGGGCTCAGGACAGAACAGGACAAAGCTCACTGAAATGGCTTTGTGCTCCACAGCTACTTGCTGAGGACAGAACAGGACAAATTTCACCCAAATGGCTTTGTGCTCCCCAGCTCAGGGCTCAGGACAGAACAGGACAAATCTCACCGAAATGGCTTTGTTATATGTGATGTAGGGTAATTCATGCTTATGTGAAAATGTATAAAATAAAATAAAAATTGTTAAATAAATTATACATCCCGGAGCTGGCCCAGCCCAGGGCTGCAGGGGGACAAATCTCACTGAAATGATTTTGTGCTCCCCAGCTCCTGGCTCAGGACAGGATGGGACAAAGCTCGCCACTATGGCTTTGTAATATGTGATGTAGGGTATAATTCATGCTTATGTGAAAATGTATAAAATAAAAATTGTAAAATAAATTTTACGTGTAACTAAAATCCAGAGAGCCTAAGACCACAGACAGTCCAGAGACATATTACCACGTAGAAGTTGTGAAACTCCCTGTGGCAGCAAAGAAAGAATCCTCATTAACAAGCAAAAGGACATGGCTGTTATGGAGATGGGCTTCTCCAGGAACCATTCTCTCCCAGAACCATTCAGGAACACCCAAGAGCGATCAACACTTGATAAGTATCTTCAATCAAGATAACTGAAGTCAATGTGGGTCCTTTTTCGGGTTTGTGCTGCCCTGAAAAAGGTACCCGGACTGTCCATAACGCTTTATTTCTATTGTCTCATATTATCCTAATCCAAATCTTCCAAATTGTTATTACTCTAATTTTTTTACTATCTTTATAATCATTTTATTACAATTAAACTTTTAAAATTTTAAAAACATGTGATTGGCCCTTTTCACACCCTGGATCCCTAAGGATGAAGGATGCTGTGGGAGGCTCCATGCAGCCAAGTTCCTCTGGGCTGTGCTCCCTCCTCTGGCTTTCCCATTAGCCTCTAACCAGGCGGAACCAATGGGCAGGAGAGGCTGCAGTCCCGCTGCCAGAGCATTGTTGTTGTTATTATTATTATTATTATTATTATTATTATTATTATTATTATTATTATTATTATTATTATTATTATTATTATTATTATTATTATTATTATTATTATTATTATTCAGCCGGTGGCAGGCTCAGCCACTCAGAGCTGCAGGGGAACCACTGGGTCAGCAACCTGGTACAACTCTGAAAGCACCCAAAAACATGGAAAGGTCCCAGCTGGTGAGTCCCTGATCACCTACAGCCCCTCCCCAGCTCTGTTCCCTCCAAACCACCTCCAAACCGAGGACGGAGCCAGGTACTCATTTTGGGGTGGTTTTGGGGCTGTTTTTGCTGACAAACAGTTTCTGTAGCTTTCCTCGCTCAGCTCTCTGGCCCAGCCTGTGGATGAGCCAGCAAATCTCAGGGGTGTCTTTGTGATAAACAAATGTAAACACTTAAACCTAAACAGCAGCAGCTGGAGCTGCGAGTCTGAGCACCGAGAGGAGAGGAGAGGAGAGGAGAGGAGAGGAGAGGAGAGGAGAGGAGAGGAGAGGAGAGGAGAGGAGAGGAGAGGAGAGGAGAGGAGAGGAGAGGAGAGGAGAGGAGAGGAGAGGAGAGGAGAGGAGAGGAGAGGAGAGGAGAGGAGAGGAGAGGAGAGGAGAGGAGAGAGGAGAGGCAGAAGGATGGAGGGAAAGGAGAAAAGAGAGAAGGATAGGGGGAAAGGAGAGGAGAGAGGAGGATGTGGGGAAAGGAAGGGATGTCAGGTAGAAGAGGAATTTAGGAAATCACCACTCAAGCCTATCCATGGGTGCTCAGACACTGCCTGCATGTCCCATCTGACCTGACTCCCCAAGCCAGCCCCTGATTTCTGCTGTGCCACACGTTCCCTTGCAGGTGAGACATTCCAGATCTATCAGCAGACCTGTCAGGGACGCTCCTCCTGGGCTGTGCTCATTGCAGCCACGCTGATGCTCTGCAAGAAGCATTTCCTTGCCCTGGTCTGTCCCCAGGCTGCTCCCCACACCCAGACACTGAACTGGCAGCAGCCACCCAGGCAGGGGACAGCTGGCAGCATGGCACAGGCTGGCTCTGCCTGCAGGAGATGCTCCCTGCAGTGCCCTCCTTCTGACCAGATGCAGACATTTCCTCTTATTCAGCATATTTACAGCACTCTCCTTTCGTAGGACCCAAGAAACTTCATGTAATTAATCCCACCGGCGCAGGGTCACTCCGTTTAGGGTAGTGCAGACAGACCAGAGCCTCCCTGCTGCATCTTCTTTCACTTAAATTTGGATTACAAAAACGAGGGAGAGTGACTTTTTACAAGGACACGGAGTGACAGAATGTGGAGGGATGGTTTTAAACTAAAAGAGGAGAGATTTAGATTAGATATTAGGAAGAAATTCTTCCCAGTGAGGGTGGTGAGGCCCTGGCACAGGTTTCCCGGAAAGGCTGTGGGTTCCCCATCCTTAAAATTGTCCAAAGCCAGGTTGGGCAGGGCTTGGAGCAACCTGGGGTAGTGGAAGCTGTCCCTGCCTGTGGTAGGGAGCACAACAAGACGATTTTTAGAGTCCCTTCCAACACAAACCATTCCTTAATTCCAGGATTCTTTGACCCCCAGGTTTTGTGGGGAGACCCCTATCTCCTTTGGAGGAGCCCCTCTGCAGCCCCAGCTCCTCTCCCCTGGCTGCCAGGCAGGCTCTGAAATGGAGCTGCTAATTAAATTACACTGCCAGCCAAAACTGCTTCGTCAAGTAAATAAATAAATAAAAATTAGAAGGTCATCAAAGCTGTGTTTGGAGACCATCGCATTAGCATACATCTGCATAGTAATGAAGGGAAAAAAGGGCCATTTAAAGAGAGCTGGTAATTTACCCAGCCAAGTAAACTTCATTACCTTTAAGTAGCGCCCACGACAAGCACTAATTCACACCTTTAACGACCCTGGCACAGATGGCAGAGAGGGACAGGGAGGGCAGGGGCTTCCAAGGTGCCCCGGGTCCCCAGGAGGCTCTGGTCAGTGCTGGGGGTGATGCTGTGACCCACGCCAGCCAGGGAATTGAGTGTCAGCGCCAAAGCTTCGCCACCCAGGGGTTCAACAGCTGGATCGTGGCAAATGGAGGGGCTTTGCTTCACCTCCTGCATCCCAGAGGGGCTGAGATCCCTCTGGAGCCCCCCAGAGCACAGCAAACCCCCCAGCGTCCACACCAGTATCACCAGTCTGGCACCGCACCAGAGCCCCCAGTGACAGATTAGGGAGGAAAACCAGTAAAACGGGGCTGTCCTTCTGCCTTGGGATGCTCTAGCTCCCCGCGCATCCTCCCAAGCACTTTACTCCGTGTTGGAGCCTTGTAGTACCGGTCAGAGCCGTGCGAGGCCAGCACAGCCCCGCGCTCCATCCCTGCCTCTCTGCAGCATCCCATCTCTCCAGGCTGCTGGGTGTATTTATTTCCGATCGGGTCAGGAGTATCAAGGTTGTAAAATAACATATTTCCCCCTGTTTTCTTCCCAGGTCTCGTACGAAACGCTTCCCAAGTCAATTATCTGCCGGCGGCTGAGCTCCCGGCACAGCAGACACCCCGTGGGGGCCAGAAACCGGGCTGGGGGACGAAGGAGGGATGGGAGGAGGGAAAACACAACAGCTGTTAAAAATGGGAGCAGATTCCCGATACTAAAGTGATTTCAGCATTTATTCTAACAAAAGAAAGGCCTTAAGCAAGGGGGTCCGGGCCGAGCAGGAGTGTTCCCTCGAGGATGCTGCAGCTCCGGCACTGGGTTTTCTTGGGACACGATGTCCCTGATGTTCCAGGTGGAGCAGCACATCTTCCCTGGGTAAGATGCCCCTTTTTATCCTGTTTTTTGTCCCTCTGAGTTGGTTTCTTTTTGGATCCTTCTTTTGCATGAAGGTGTAAGGCACTCGATTGGCCCATTACGGTTCTATCCAAGCTGGCTCATTTCACCCGGGGAGTGGTGCTCTTTACTTAGGTGTGTTATGGTACCTTGAGTACCTTATTTCTTATAACTCCCCTTTTAACGCCTTTTACCATAACCAAGCTAACAGTACATGTTAAAAACGAGAGAAGGCTGCTGGTTCTAAAATTATTTCAGCATTTATTATAAAAGAGAAAGGTCTAAATCAAGGGGGGCCCGGGCCGAGCAGGAGAGTTCCCATCAAGGATGCTGCAGTGCTGGCACTGGGGCTGCACAGCAGCGATGGCCTCAATGTCCCAGGGAAATGACACATCTTCCCTGGATCAGATGCCCCTTTTTATCTTGCTTTTTGTCCCTTTGGATTGGTTTCTGTTTGATCCTTGATTTGCATGAAGGTCTAAGGTTCTTGATTGGCCCATTACAGCTCTGTCCAGGCTGGCTCATTTTGCTGGGGGCATGGTGCACTTTATTTGGGTGTAATTTCTTGTAACTACCCTTTTAACTCCTTTTACCATAACCAAACTAACAGTATATGTTTAACAATTATCAATGATTTTACAACAGTTTCTAACCTGTTTTTAACAACGGCCTGGTGGGGGATTTCAAGCCTCCAAAATGGCAATTCCTAGCAAAAGACAACCAGCAGCACATCATCACTCTGAGAGCCAGAGCTGGCACAGGAACTTCAGCTGGGAAGGCTGCATCTGCCTGCCAGGTCCTGCTCCACTGCAGCACAGCTCAGCTCCAGCTGTGTGCAGAGGTTGAGGTGTCACCTTCTGCAAGGCAGGAGGGAAAAGGGCTGCAAGCATCCCCAGGGTGTGTGGCTGTGCCCTGAATTAGGACAGAGCTGTTTGCCCAGACAGTTCTCCTTGCAGAGATTCCCCCCTTCCCCTTATGGCCTCCTTGAATTCATTGAATCCTCCTTATCCTTCAGGATAAGGGATCTCCTTTTCCTATAGGCTCCATCCTCAGCCCACTGAAACCAAAGTTTGCTTTGTTGGACTCGCAGAGCTCCAGAGAGGGGCTCAGAGGGGCAGAAAGTCACGGCAGGAATATCACAGGAGACACCAGCCCATCTGGCAGGTCAGGAATCATGGGAAATTCAGCTTAAAACCCCTCTCAAAATCAAACCAAAACCTCAATGTTCCTTCAAGCCACACCCCAGCCATCCTAATGGATGAGAATGTGGGCCACTGTTCCCATCCCAGTGAGGTTCCTGTTATAGATGGATAATGAGATGATTTGCTCTCGCAATTAAAAGATAACCATTGTGTGAATATTAACAAAAGCTTTAGTGATGTAAAGTTATGTATTTTGGTTTAGATGTCCTCTGTTCTTCCCATAGTTCCTTTTTCCCCCCTGTATTGTTGCCATCAGACAACCTGGGCTGTCCAGGACAGGTAAAAAGAAGGCTGCACATGTGTCCCTTCACATTCCCATCACTGTTCCATCCTGAGGTACTACCCAAGGAACCAGCTGGCCATAAAGCCAGGAGAGCATCTTCATTCCCTTTTACCAGGACAACATCTTCATTTGTTCCTTCCCTCTTTCCCTTCTTTCCCTTCTCTCCCCTTTCCCTTCCCCTTTCCCTTCTCTCCCCTTTCCCTTCCCCTTCCCCTTTCCCTTCCCTTCCCTTCCCTTCCCTTCCCTTCCCTTCCCTTCCCTTCCCTTCCCTTCCCTTCCCTTCCCTTCCCTTCCCTTCCCTTCCCTTCCCTTCCCTTCCCTTCCCTTCCCTTCCCTTCCCTTCCCTTCCCTTCCCTTCCCTTCCCTTCCCTTCCCTTCCCTTCCCTTCCCTCCCCTGTATTTTTCTAAAAAGCGCTTTCTTTTTTGCCATGTCTCATTTCATTCCTCATCAGATGCTTTCCCAGAGCATAATCCCGGCTTGTCAGGCAGCCCTTGCAGAAAGGAGTAAATCCTGTTTGATCCATTCCTGTGCACTTTGAACATGCAGAGAAGCACCTGAGGCAGAAACACAATTCCCGGGTGCGGGGGGGATGCTGGGCTCCTTAATTACCCGGCCCCGGAGTCCTTTAGCTCCGGTGCAAAGCGCTTTAACACGGCTGTTCCTCAGCTTATTTCCAGCCTGTTTCTCTCTCCCTTTAACTCAAGCACCGGCATAACGAGGCAACAATTGCCGGAAAACAATAACAACGTTTTTAAAAGACAAGGTCGGGGTTATTTCTTTTCTCTCTCGCTTTCATGAGACAATAGCGAGGATGATGGTGGTGATTACCGGGAGTTTCATGCTGTGATTGAGGGCCTACAATAAGCAGAGACCATTCATTGTCTGGGTTCAAATTGAAGGAGGGGAAATTTAGGTTTGATATGGGAAAGAAATTGTTCCCTGTGAGGATGGTGAGACGTGGACAAAGGCTGCCCAAGGAATTTGATGGGCTGCCCCATCCCTGTCAGTGCCCAAGGCCAGGCTGCATGGGGTCTGGAGCAACCTGGGATAGTGGGAGGTGTCCCTGCCCATGTCAGGGATGGAACTGGATGAGTTTTAAGGTCCCTCCCAATCCAACACAGTCTGGGATTCTATAAAAATATTCTATTTTGACATAAGGAATTGGATAAAGACAGGCTGACACTGCGTGTTCCTGCCTCTGGGAAAAGATGTTTATGGATTTGTTGAGGCTGAGTGCTCGGCCAGGGCTGGCTAACCAGGATCACCAACAAAGTCCTAAACTAGAGAGGGCTTGCACTCTCCACTGAATATTCCCACCCCACAGGTTAAGCAGTTTGTACATGGACTCCCGAGATGGGGGCCAAAAAGACGTCTTAAGCTTGTGTAATACAAAGTAAACTTGTGTATTGTAAAGTAATTCATGCTTAGATGGAAACAGTATAAAATAAAAATTGTAAAATAAATTAAACCTCCAACGACCCTCTGACCACGGACTACCCAGGCACAGATTACCACACTGAAGTTGCAAAACTATTGGTGGCAGGGGGAATGAATGCCTCGTTAACAAATAAAAGAACGTGCCCAATACAGAGATGGGCTTCCCCTGGAACCACCTGGGAACACCCAAGGACGATCAGTACTTGATAAGTATCAACAGTCAAGATAATAGAAGTCGTCAAGACTTCCCCTGACATGATCAGCGCCGACCACCACCCAAAAACCAGCATTGTCCAGCCCCAACACAGTAAAAAGGAACTTCATACATATGCAGGATGACAAAAGAAATCAGGGCACCTCTACCTCAGGCATAAAATACTGTATAAAACAGCCCCACCAGAGATGGCATTTGTGAACAGAAGGAGATCTGGCGCTATAGAGGTCGGATCCAGGTTCACCCAGTGCCGATCTCGGGCTCAACGCTGTCTCTTTCACTGTCCTTTTTGAGGACTGTATTTTTGGTCGCAAAAATAAAATCTTTCGCATTTCTTAATTTGGCTTTCTCCTTGATCATTTATAACACTTGTATGACTGAGTCTGACCCAGACCCAAAAATACCCTCTCGGCGCACAGCTACCCTCGGGCTATTGGAGTTGTGTCTCGTTAACCAGACCCATCTGAGAGCAGCTGGAGCCGTAGGAAAGCGCTCGAATTCGAGACAGAGCCTCGGAGGCAGCACAGAGATTGTTGAGGAGTATTTGCATTGCCACAATGCTCGGCTGGCCCCATTACGGCCCTTTCTGAGCGCCTCGTAATTACCGATGTACCCTGCAACCCTCTGCGAAGGCAATGTTCCACTATTGCTCCCCATTAAGGAACGGTGATCTGCCATCCAGGGAGGCGAGCAAAAGGGTTTGCAAAATAACACTGAAATAATGCTGGAAATGCTCAGCAGGGTTTGCAAAAGCATCTGTGTGAGTACCTGGCTTGTTCTGCTACTTGCATCAAATGCGCCCAGGGCATCAAAACTAAACCTGGTCATCCATGGCACGGAACTTAGGGTCGTCCTAGAAGAGCATCAGAGGGAAGCAGAGTCCCAGGAGAGCATCACATCCACCAGATCCATCCCACCCACCCTGGCAGCGGCTTTGCGGGGGTGACAAGGTGTCATTGGGAGCGCTGCTGTATTGAAATGTGACATGAACGCTGCTTCTCCTTCCACCCCTCCCCAGATTCCTCTCCCCTGCCTTCTGCTTCCATTTCTCTCTGGATATTCCTTTGCCTTCTCCCTCCATCCCTCCCCCCGGGTACCTCTCCCCCCTGTTTTCTCCCTCCATCTCCCCCGAGATTTCTCTCCCCTACCTTTCTCTCCCATCCCTCTCCAGATTCCTCTCCTCTGCCTTCTCCTCCTATCCCTCTCCCCGTACCTCTCTCCTGCCTTCTTCCTCCACCCATCCCTCCCTAAATTCCTTTCCCTTGCCTTCTCCTTCCATTCCTGTCTGGATGTCTCTCCTTTGCTTCCTTTCATGTACCCCTGGATACCTCTCCCCCTATTTTCTCCTTCTACCTCTCCCCAGATTCCTCTCCCTTGCCTTCTTTTTCCATCCCTCCCCGGATTGCTTTTCCCTGCCTTGTCCTTCCATTGCTCCTTTCTCTTGCCCTCTCCCTCCATCCCTCTCCCCAGGTACCTCTCCCCCACCTTTTCCCTCCACCAATCTCCCCAGATTAGTTTCCCCTGCCCTCTCCTTCCATCCCTCCCCCCAGATACCTCTCCCCCCTGTTTTTTCCTTCCATCCCTTCCCAGGTACCTCTCTCCTGCCTTCTCCCTCCATCCCTCCCCAGATTTTTCTTCTCTGCCCTCTTCCTCCATCCCTCTCCCTTCATCCCTCTCCCCTGCCTCCTCCCCAGCCCCAGCACCCCCAGCCCCTTTCCCCCCTTTCCCTGCCGTGACAGGCACTGCACCAGACAAGGTTGTGTTGCTCAGTAATTGCACCTGGAAGGCAGAGCCACGGCTGAGCCCAAACACCGGGCGCTGCCTCTTTGAAATCTGGGAGAAGAGCTCCGGAATACATTGGGAATAAAAACAACAAAGAAGAAAATTGGGACAAGCTGCACTAATACAGTGGAGGTGGGAGCAGGCAGTAGCTGGAGAATGGGGGTGGAATGATTCTCCTTATTCCCATGTGAGAGCTATAGACATACATATAATATCTATATAATTTTAATATTTTTTTAAAAGATGTTGCTGCTTTTTTTCCCCTCATTAAAATCCAGCCTCATTTCAGCCGCTGTACCAGTACCTCCAGAGAAATCCAAGCCATGGATTTGGCTCACAGAGATGTCCCTGAGCCACTTTTAGGACATCTCTTTCAGGAAGCAGCAGTGACCCAGCTACAGAGAGACTGAGCTGGCCAAAACTCACACAGACAAAACCCTGCAATCCCATGTGCAGAGTGACATAGATGAATAATCCAAATCCTACTTCCTAATTTTAATTT
This sequence comes from Ammospiza nelsoni, assembly GCF_027579445.1. Taxonomy (NCBI): domain Eukaryota; kingdom Metazoa; phylum Chordata; class Aves; order Passeriformes; family Passerellidae; genus Ammospiza; species Ammospiza nelsoni. The sequence continues at coordinate 3,120,488 of NC_080656.1, read as the reverse complement.
TTTTTTAAATTACTATTATTTTTTTAAACCCCTTAGGGTGCAATTCTTTGGATTGACATTTCTTCTGGCTCTGGGCTCTGGGCTGGCAGGCACCCACAGGCAGCAGCGGGAGATGGATGATTAATCCCAGAAGCCAGGGACACCCTGGAAATCTGTGCTGCCCCCCTGGAAATCACCCGGCTGCTCACCTCGTGCACCACTCCACAAAGGTGCTCCTGCTTGGAGCCCAACATATTATCCCCATTTCTTTTTATAATCCCTTTTATTTTGTTTCTTAAAACATCTCACTTCAGTAATAACTTGGAGAGATGTCTTGGGATGCCAAATAACAAAATGCATTTCCGCAGCGGCTTCATAATTAATGTTTGCATCGTTTATCTTTCATGGAAAGATTATTCTGACTAACGAGGTTCTGGGCCACTAATTCATTACAGTGCCTTGTCACTTCCTGCTCCTTCTTATTACCCAGAAATAGACTCATTAGTCAGAGTGCAATGACAGGGAGAAATTGTGTTCGTTAATTTAATTCCTCTTCTCTCCCTTTCTGGGTCGGTGTTTGTCCTAAATCAGGGATTAGAAGGGGAGGGAGGAAATGGGACCTGTTGCAGTGCTCGGTGTTTCCCCCGTGTTTCCCCTCGTGTTCAGGGGAGAGGAAGCTCAGTCTATCCTTCCTCTGCAGCAGCAGACACAGGCAGGGATGCTCATCTGCAAGGCTTTAGCCTCAAAGCTTTTCCAAACCTAGGAAATGTTGAAATTTTCCCACCAGCCACACTCAAGGGATGGAGGGAACCATTTACCCCTGGCTTGGCTGGAGCTGAAGCAAAGCAAAGCTCCTCCAGGTCCTGCTGAACCCCCTTTCCACTGATCCCTACAATAAACTCCCCTTTGGGCCTTCCCACCTCAGTGTGATGGAATTACACCTCCATATTTCATGATTACACATTTCTGTTCCTGTTATCCCTACCATAAACTCCCCTTTGGGGCTTCCCACCTCGGTGTGATGGAATTACACCTCCATATTTCATGATTATCCATTTCTGTTCCTGTTATCACTCACTGTCTTGCTCCCAGTGGCATTTCCAGCTGGACATCCCCAAAAAGCCACAAGAACCATGGAATATCCTGAGTTCAAAGGGACCAACAAGGATTGTGGAGCCCAACTCCTGGCTGCTCAGAACACTCCAAGAATCCCACCCTGTGCATGGGAGCATTGGTTAAACATTCCTTGAACATTGGTTAAAATTCCTTGAACTGGGAACCTTGGAATCATGACCATTTCCTGGGGGAGCCTGTTCCAGTGCCCAGGGGCCTTTTCCCCAAGCAGCAAACAAAGGAAAAAAATAAATAGTTGTCCAAGGAGAGGGAAATCCATCCCAAATGAGAAAGGAAAACAGTCACCAGTTGGTGCTGGGGAGGAGCCACTTCCACCTCTTCCTTCCTCATGCAAGGCAGAGGTCCAGGGACAGACAGCAGAAATTAAAGGAGCAAAAGCTCTTTTATGCCCTCCTATGTCCTAAACCCCGAGCAATTTGTGTAACACCTGCAGTATTTAACACATTTAATGCAGCAGAGCCAGCGCCCAGCAGGGCACCAGACAGGGAACCGGCTCTGCTGCCAGGGCTGCCCAGCAGGGAAAAGGTTAAAAACCCTTGGATTTACACAGGTTTGGCAGCTCGCTCCCGGTTTTCCTACAGATAATTACAATAATTGTGGGGTGTAAACACTTTACAGAGATCAAAAACTGGGGTGTGAATGGGAGCGGGATGAGGACAAGCGAGATCAAAGGAAAAGTTATTAAAATCTATATAGTTCTGCTTCCTAATTCCTGTGAAGTCTGATAGCGGGGCTGGAGGGGAGCAGCCTCGGTGCTGCGTTAATCTCGCAGCCCATAAATTCCCACAATTTTGGTTAAATCATACACAAAACCTCCATCCACCACTACACCAAACCCAGTGCCACGGGGCACCTTTTCTATTCCTGACACCAAACCACTGAGGGATGCACAAACTCATCTTTTTGGGGAAGAAATCGCTTCATTTCTTGCTTTTCCAGGCGGGACCCGAGCAGAAACTCTGGAGCTTGGGACTGCTTTGACTTTGCGGTCCCGCCACCAGCGATGCTCTAATCTGCGCTCGGCAGGAGGATCCGCTTTTCCCTGCGGGATCGGCTATTAACAGTTGACGTTCAGTTTAAACAAAGCCCTGAGATTGTCCAAATATTTGCCTCAAACACACTTTGTGTTTTGCCTCTCGGCTCGGCTCCCCTCGGGGATGCTCCGCTCTGGTTTTGCCATCCAGCTCGGGTCTCCCAGGCCGCAGGGATGGATCTCAAGCATCACCCGATAAACCTCGAGTTTACGCATGGACTCCCTCCCTCTCCCTGAAACAAAACATCAAAGTGACGGGGAAATTATCTTCTTGCAGCAAAGTGGGTTTTAAGTCATTTACTTTTAATTTCCCCTTCTATGCTGCAAAGCCGAGCAGGAGAAAAAACACCAAAGTTCATCACGGAATATAAACACTGACTTGTTTCAAACCCTCGTTTTCCTCACAGCTCCCCCTAAAAAGTCTCGATTTATACTTTTAATATAACTAATTATTTGTGGGAATGTGCATGAACTCCTGCATGCTTTGTCTCCTCCCCATCCCTGCTCCTCCTAAAACCCCCACACTGGAGCAGCAAAACTCCCTTGGAAAAGGGTTTGACACTTTCTTTTGGTAAAGAGAATAAGTAGCTGAAAAAAACAAGAACATGGCTTAAAAAATATTCCCCCCACAGCAAGCTGCTAATGAAGAACAGCAGTCCCAGAGAGTCCCAGGGAGCTGCTGATCCATGCAAACCCAGGCTAGGATTTCATGGAAATAACAGCTTCCTATAGAGCTGTGATCTCCACGGCCTGCATTTATTCTTTTCCAGCCTCTTTTCTTTGTTCTGCCTCCCATTTGAGTCAAAAAAAAAAATGTAGATTTCCATGTTTCTTTAGCTCAGACAGAGCTGGGCTCTGGGATTACCCTTGGAGCATCAGCACCAGCGTGGGATTCACTCAGTGGTCAACTCGGTTATGAGGAGCAGAAATGGAGATGAAAAATAAAGAAAGAGCTGACAACAAAGGTTAGAACCCGCTGCTCTGGGCTCCAGAGGAATGCTGGGAGGAGAGATGTGCTGCTGTTTGCTTAGGTTGGGGTTTTTGCTGTTGTTTACAGGTATTTTTGTCTCTCCCAGATTCCCAGCTCAGCCTGCATTCCTGCTCAGCACTGCCCGTCCCGCTCACATAGCTGTGGTTATAAAGTCATCTTGCAGCAGAGAAAAATGGGGCAGAAAACAATAATTCTTCCCCAGCCATTCCTGGACCGTGCCCAGGGTATTTGCTGCTGTAATTCAGGTTTGTCTTGCCAGGCCAAACCTTCAGAAGTCAGCACACTTGCAGGAGATCAGCCTGGAACGGCCCCCAAGAAATGACCTCATTGCTGCCATCAGCAAAAGCAGCTCCCGGTAAATTATCCCAGGTATTCTACACGATGTGGTTTCCACAGGCAGCAGCCCACGAAGACAAGGTTCTATCACCAGGAGCTTTAGGGGTGGGAGGAATGCACAGGGAGATGTCCAGTGCTATTGCAATGTTGATTCCAGGAGCTCAGAGAGCACTTCCATGTGCTAAATGGGTTATATCATCTCTGTCATGCTTTCCCCCACACCAAAGCACCAAAACATCATCCAACATTGTTAAAAAAAGGCTGTAAAAACACCAGTGAGCCTTCATACCCATACACCTGACCCCCAGCACATCCCCTCCACCCAAACCCCACAGCAGCACCCTGTCACAGACATATTTTATGAAAAATCCTTTCCTTAGGATTTTTCCTCCTGAGAAGCTGAAAAGCCTCAGGAAGAAAATGTAAGCAATGATTATCTGCTGCTGTGGAATGCAACAGGTGCATCTGTGATTGGTCTCATGTGGTTGTTTCTAATTAATGGCCAATCACAGCCCAGCTGGCTCAGACTCTGTCCGAGCCACAAACCTTTGTTATCATTCTTTCTTTTTCTACTCTTACTTAGCCTTCTGAAATACTTTCTTCTATTCTTTTAGTATGTTTTAATGTAATATATATAATAAAATAATAAATCAGCCTTCTGAAACACGGAGTCAGATCCTCATCTCTTCCCTCATCCTCGGACCCCTGTGAACACGGCCACAGCACCCAAATCCAGGCAGAGACCCCCATGCCCACAGTCCAGCATGAGCTTCTCTTCCTGACAGCATCCACCCTGCTTCCCTAGAGCTGCAGGGAAGGCCCCTGAGGATTTTCCCTATGATTTCCTCCCTCCTGAGGATTTTCCCTATGATTTTCTCAAAACTGGACACACCAAAGGATTTGGGATGGCTGGATGTCCCCCAAGGGCTGCACCCCTTCCCTGGACTGTCCCCACCTGGATTCACGTACCTGCACAGCTTTTGGATGCCTCTCTCCTGGTGCCACTGGCTGCTGTGCCTGTGTGGCTCCTTCCCTGCATGTCTTATCCCCCCTCTCTAAAAAAAAAGAATCCAACTTTGCCTCAAGGATAAGTAGAATAAAATGTCACTTACCTATTAGGGGGAAAAAAGAGAAGAAAGAGGGAAAGTATTACACACGTATTCTTTGAAATCAGGTCAGCTTAAAGCTTTGAAATGGCAAAAATTGAAAGATATTTTCCTCCCACTTCCCTTCCTCTCTTTTTTCCCCAACTCTTTTAAAGGACTGTCTAGTTTCAAAGGTTTCCCTGAGTCCAGTTTTCCCTCTGGTACAGTTGATTTTTTTTTTTAATTTTGACCTGTGCTCAGGCAATGCCCACCTCCTCCTGTCCCACGTGGCTGCTTCCCTCTGAGGGAGAGAAGGAAAGAGCTGGAGAAAAGAAAAATAACAAATAAAGGAGGTGAAAGCAGAGACTCACAGCTTGGTTTAGGATGGAAAGGGCCTTAGAGATCTTCTAGTCCCACTAGACCAGGTTGCTCCGAGCCTGGTCTTGAACACTTGAGGCATCCACAGCCTCTGTTCCATGGAGGAATTAATCTCTGCACATCTCAGCACATCATATGCAACGGATGGGAAATCCAAGCACAAGGAGAGCTCTGGAATTCTCCCCACTCCTCCTGCAGTGCAGGACTCAATGAGGGGCTTTCTCCAGCTCATTCCTGAACAATTTCAGGCAAATTCTCCAATCTGCATCCTTTCCAGTGCTATCTGCAGCCTAACAGGCCCTATCTCTAAGGAAAGCTGAGTGCCAAAATGAGATATTTGTTATTAAAGAGCAGTTTTATCATCCCCATCCATCTGCCTGCCCATCTTTACAGCACATATATGAGCTACATATAGAAAACCTCAAATGTAGGAATGTGATGTACAGCCCCACTTGCTCCAGCTGAGAAAAGGGAGAAATTTGGTCTCATCCCTCTGATCCTTCTGCAGAGCATCATTCATGAGTTGAATTTGGTCTGATCCCTCTGCAGAGCATCTCCAGCCCCATAAAGTGAATTTGGTCTGATCCTTCTGCACAGCATCTCCTGCCCCATAAACTGAATTTGGTGTGATCTCTCTACAGAGCATCTCCAGCCCCATGAGCTGAATTTGGTCTGGTGCCTCTGCAGAGCATCTCCTGCCCCATAAACTGAATTTGGTCTGGTGCCTCTGCAGAGCATCTCCTGCCCCATAAACTGAATTTGGTCTGGTGCCTCTGCAGAGCATCTCCAGCCCCATGAGCTGAATTTAGTCTGGTCCCTCTGCAGAGCATCGCCAGCCCCATGAGCTGAATTTGGTCTCATCTCTCCCGATTTCTCTGCAGAGCATCTCCATCACCACGAGCTGCCTGGAGGGGAGCACTCAGGGTGTATTTAGGATGTGGTGGTTATTCATTCAGGCTGAGCATCGTGCTGACAAGTCCCACCAGGAGCAGAGGGAGCAGCTGGAGGACCCCTGCATGCATCCATCTGCCTCTCCCATATGCAGGGAGGCAGCAGCAGCGACAGGGACTGTCACAGAGCAGGGCTGGGAGCAGAGCACGTCCTGCTGCAGCCTGGGCTCCTCTGCAGCATCCAGCCTGGAGAGCAGGGCACACACAAACCCCTCCTGCCTCAGCCTGGCTCAGCCCGTGGCTCTGGTGATGGTTTTATTGCAGAGCACCAGACTGAGACAGCTCCTGCTTGGAACAGAGGCTGCAGCACCGAGTGCTCCATCACCTCCATCCCTGCAGTCACAGTGTCACACTCGGCTGCCACTGCTTCATCCTCACCTCCCTCCTCCTCCTCCTCCCTTTCAGGGACTCACAAATTCCACCCACCCCAACCCTACCTGCTCTCACACCTCTCCTTTGTGGGTACATGAGACATAAATCACATTTTTTGTGGGTACATGAGGCATAAATCCCATTTTTTGTGGGTACATGAGACATAAATCCCTTTTTCTTCCCTGCAAACACCTGAGGCCGAGACTCACTTGGAGCATGCTCTAAGTGCTCTGCAGCCCCAGCCCAGAGCTGGCAAATGAACCCTGATGTAATGAATTACTGGTTTCTCATTCTAACACATCCTAAAATACAGGAGTGGGGACATCCTGCCAGCTCTTTGTCCCCTTAAACTCTTTGGGTTTTTCTCTAGCACCATCCTAAAATCAGGATTTCTGTCACCCTGCCTGCTCTTCATGCCCTTAAACTTTTAGGGTTTTTCTCTTATGCCATCCTAAAATCAGAATTTCTTCACCTTGCCTGCTCCTCATTCCTTTAAACTCTCAGGGTTTTCTCTAACATCACCCTAAAACCAGGATTTCTGTCACCCTGCCGCTCCCCATTCCCTGCAGCTTCCGCAGCTTTTCAGCTTTAGGAGCAGGAGTGGCTGTGCTGGGTTTCCCTCTCTCGCTCCTGCCTGTGGTTCGGAGCAGGGAGGTGAAGGCAGAGGTGGAGCTCGGTCTCTCCCCGAGCCAGGGACACCCAACCGGGATGTGAACAGCGCCAGGCTGGGCAGAGCCATCGCTAGATGGGGACAGAGTCCCACAGACCGAGCCCCACCGACACCGAGCGCTCCCAGCCCATCCCAGTCCGGCGCTGGGATGCTCCAGCAATGCGGGGGCACCGCAGCACCTCAGAGCCACCGCTGCAATGAGGGAATGTGAGAAATCCCTGCTGGGAAAAGCAGGGTGAGAGCCAGAGCCGTGCCAGCAGTGCGTGTGTGTCCTCCCGCAGCGTCCCCCGCCGATCCCGTTCCAGTTCTCCCGCAAAGTGCTTGGGTTTACTATTATCAGAATTATTATCAGCTTCCCGAGATCTCCCTCTGCAACAACGATTCTTTGAGAGGAGCTCTTGCTCTCCCTTCTCCCTGATTTTCAGCCAGTTTTCCTGTGTATTGGGGGTTTTTGTTATTTGAAATATATATATATATATATATATATATTCCAAATAACATATATAAAACATATATATACAACATATATATACCTATATATAAATAACATATATACATATATAAAAACACATATAAATAACATATATAAATAACATATATATAACATATATATAACGTGGAGATATATATATATATATATATATATATATATATATATATATATATGTATATATATCTATATATATAATTTTTTCATATTTATTGATTTTTTAAATGGGGTTTTTTTGTTATTTGGAATATATATATAACATATATATAAATTATATAAAAATAACACATATATATACATCTGTATATAAATAACATATATATACATATATAAAAAGAACATATATATAAATAACACATATATACCATATATATATATATATATATATATATAATTTTTTCATATTTATTGATTTTTCACACTGGGCAATGCAACACATTCTGCACCTGTGGGGAATCTTCATTTTCAGGACCCACCATCCCCTGTTGAACAGGAGGGAGGGCTGAGGGATAGAAAATGTGTGACAGCTTTAAACTGTTGCTCCTGTCACCCAGCAGGGCACAGGTCCACGGCAAGCACACAAAAAGCATTCCTTTCTTTCATTTCACACTAAAAAATAAATGATGTGTTTTTCCAACTGACAGGATTTTCCTGGTTAAAATCCTGTCCAGGAGAAAATTCCTGCAGGTGGCTCACAGGATAGGGAGGGTCTGCTCAGATTGGCACCAAGGGCAGAGCCACTGACCATCCTCCTCAAAAATAACTGAATATTCACATTTCTCTGCTTAAAACACCTAATTCCAGTGCAGCAGAGTAACACAGAGGATAGTGTATCCCTTATTGTTGATCTCAAGCAATAACCCCCTTCTCCTATATCTGTAAATACATTCCAGGGTCCAGGATCCCCTTCAACCCCCAAGCTCCATCAGGAGAGTTGTTCTGGTCCTTCTCACCCTTTCCAAGCTTGGAAATCACCCACAGCCCTGCAATTCCAGAGTGATGGAGGGGAAGGCACAGCTCTCATGGCTCCTCAGAGCTTCCCTCCTGCTCAGCAGGATTTGGAGGGGTTTGGAAGACACTAGAATTTATTTTATAAACCTAAAACTCCTCTCCCTCCTCCCAGCCCCTCTTGCTCCCCAATACCACAGGTATCAACCCTTGTCCTTGTTGTATTTTGTTGCATTAATCCCTCTAGGCAGGGGACAGGGAAAAAACCAATAATTATTTTAAACTCCATACAAAAAAGAAGGAAAAAGGAAGGAGGATTAAGTCGGAAAAAGAGAGACGTGCGAGGTGTTGCTATTACTGATGCCAGCACCTTGATCCCTCCCCTGCAGCTCCTTCAAAGCTGAGAGTGGTAAATAAAAGGGGGATAACAAATTTGGGCAAGGAGGGTTCAAACACCGGAGCAGGACAGGTCCCAGTGTCCAGGGGCCAGAAAAAACCACATCCATGGGACACAGAACAGCCACAGCCCTGGGAAACTCCAAATTCCTTCCCTCCCAGCGATACCTTTAATAACCAATTAATATTTAGTCAACAAGTAGCTGTGCTAAATCCGAGGAGATGGATTTCGCAGGAGGGCTATTTCATGTTAAATGAGCACTGACTCATCAGCAGAGTTTACTGGGGATTATGGATTAGCTGCGTGCCCAGTATCCATCACCACAAATCCAGCTGCCAGCAGGGCCAGCACGAGGCTGTCCCGTGGTGGGGGAACCCCTGGAGAACCTCCACAGCCCCTCCAAGGGGTTCTTCTCCTACGCAGCCCTAAAAGGAACATTCCAGAACGGGATGGATATAGGAAAGTGGTCCCTGTTAATGAGGTCACCAAATGATCCTTTGTCCCCTCAAAAAGGAAAGTTTCTCTCCTTGATTAGGTGAAAAAGAGACCTCATAGGATCTGGGGGACTTCACCTCAAACTTAAGGATAGCCAGTTGAGTGCTTGGCAGATTCAGTTTAGATATAATGTAATATAGTATAGAATATAGAATAATATAGTACAATAAAGTAATTAATTAGCCTTCTGATAAGATGGAGTCCTCCTCATCATTCCTTCCTTCATCGGGGCATTCCCTGCAATGCTGGGAATTGAGGACTGGATTGGTTGTGCAAAAGAGGAGAAAATACAAGGTGGGTCCTCCCACCCCTGGAAGTGTTTGAGGCTGGGTTGGACAGGGCTCGAGAAAACCCGAGCTAGGTGCAAGAGGTGCTTGCTCCTGGTAAAACACCCCACAGAAGTGATTAGTTCCTTTGTTCTTTTCTTTTTCTAGTTAATTGCGCAGGCAGGACTATTTGGCTTCTGTCCAATTACAGTGGCACCCCATTATAGCATTTGCAGGGAATGCCCTGACCAAGGAATGATGAGGAGGGCTGTAACTATAGGACAGGACAGAACACAAGCTCACACCGCTGTTCTCAAGGTGAAGAAAAAAGGAAGTTTATTTTCTGACTCCTACATTTATAGTTTTCCAAGAGTGACAGTGGATTGGAGGCAGACAGTGCCACCTCTCCAATGACACTGGACAGACCAACAGTCCATCAACTCTCTCCTCCTCCATAAAGGAATGCAAAACAATGAGTTATTTACAGAAAGTGTGTGAGAAAGTTCACTACAAGAATGTCAACATCAGAAGGCTTAAAAAATCTTAAAAAAACCAGGGTGACAGAAGACCCCATCTTATCAGATGGAGGCTAAATAATTACTTTATTATACTACATTATTCTATATTATATTACATTATATCTAAACTCAATGTGCCAAGCACTCCACTGCCCAGAATCTCATGACTGTCAGCCAACACACACACACCTGGCCCTGATAGGCCAAGGAAACAAAACCCCATCACTCTGGGTGAACAATCTCCCTATTGCATTAAACTTTTGCACAAACAGAGGCACAGCAAATGATAAGAATGGTTTTCCTTTCTCTGATGCTCAGAGAATGTGAAACCCAGAAATATTCTTGGGAAGAACTGTGCCTTGCTTTCCTCTGTGAGATGTGGTGACACCCCATCCTTTGGGATCCCTCTGGGAGGCAGGGTGGGATCAGGGGATCCAGGCAGGGCTGGGCTCTGTTCTGCTGCTTATCAGCGTTGCTTCTGCCGGAGGAGGTGATTAACTCCCTGACCTGCCAAGCTTTAACGCGACCTCCGAGAATAGATAGAATCTTGTTATCTTGTAATGAGTTTTATGGCTTATTTCAGTACATTTTGGCCATGTTTCTCCAGTGATTAAGGCAATTATCAGCCTGTGTGTTTCAGGATTATGAATTATGGAGCCACTGAAAGGCTACAGAGATTTAATATCTCTCTCAGCGTCCCTCTGCCACACTTCCAGCACTAAACTGGCTCTGGACTCCTTCTGTTTGGAGCACGGGAATGAGGGCACAGCAAAGGGGTTGTGCATCAAAGCTTGGGAATGAGATACAGAATACAATTAATAATACAGAATATTTAACAATTAATAATACTATTAATAATACAGAATATTTAACATATATTTAACATATATTTAACACTGCGTGACCCGGGGGTGCAGGGCACAGTCACACACCCAGCAGGGATGCTGCTGGTGCTTGTCAGGGAATGGGGAGCAGAGCCTGGGTGTCCTGGCCCTTGCGGGAGTGAGTCACAGGTTCCAGGCTGGGATTTGGGGGATGTGATTTAATCCCAAGGAGAGGCTGGGAAGGCCAGTCCACCTGAGCTGGCCTGTGGTTATTTTGGGGCCCAGTGTCTCACCTGGCTGGGGACACCCAGTCCTACCTGTGGCCCTCTCCCTGGAGTGCCCTGTCCCACCTGAAGCATTTTTAGGCTCCTAATGCCACTGAGCAGCTTAGGCCTGGACTGAGCATTCAGGATTAGCAGGGAGGGGACATTTCCTGTCCTAACTGTTCCTAACTGGCCTTGTGTCGCAGACATCTTTTATGGAAAATCCTTTCCTTAGGATTTCTCCTCCTGAGAAGCTGACAGGCCTCAGGAACAAAATGTAAACAATGGTTATCTGCTGCTGTGGAATGCAACAGGTGCATCTGTGATTGGTCTCATGTGGTTGTTTCTAATTAATGGCCAATCACAGTCAGCTGGCTCAGACAGAGAGTCCGAGCCACAAACCTTTGTTATCATTCCTTCTTATTCTATTCTTAGCCAGCCTTCTGATGAGATCTTTTCTTCTATTCTTTTAGTGTAGTTTTAATATAATATATTTCATAAAATAATAAATGAAGCCTTCTGAAACATGGAGTCAGATCCTCGTCTCTTCCCTCATCCTCAGACCCCTGTGAACACTGTCACAGCCTTGGCCCTGCTCAGAGCTGTCCTGGGCAAAAGGCACAGCCAAGTGGAGCCATCCATGTGGACCATGGCAGTGGCACCTTGCTCTCCTAAAAGCCTTCAGAGCACCTCAGGGAAAGGCACCAGCCTGCTTCTGTGGAAGGGGAAACTGAGGCACGATGTGTTGCTGTTGGGAATGAAATCCCCTTTCAGCCTGGAACTCGAGGATGGGACAGCCATGAGCAAAACAAGCTTGAGCTGAGCCTGAACTGGATTTCTGGGAGGCAGCATCAGCAGCACGTTTTGCTGTTCAGCAGCCTTACCCAAAGGGCAATCCCTCCCTACATCCAGAGCTGGGTTGCCCCAAATCCATTCCCAGCCCCCACTGCTTGCAGGGCCTCACTGCCCAGCCCAGAGGCACAAAGGACATTTGGAGGCTCTTGCAAGCCTCCATACCCCACCTAAATATAAAAATGCTCTGTTTGCCTGTCCTGGCTGCAATGGGGACAGCTGAGGCCAGGCAGGGCCAGGTCCTGCTGCCACCACCCATCCTTAGCGCCATCCAGATGGAGCCTTTTAACGATCTTGATCCGCGCTTGGTTTTATTTTTATTTCCTGCTCCCTGCAAATGATCACTAGAACTTGATGGCTGCTTGGGAAAACACAGACGACAGCAGAAACCTTTTGGTGCGAGGAGCTGTGCTGGCTCAGCTTCCTCCTCTCCCCCTCCCTGCGGGTGTGGGTGCTTTTTCCAAGCAGAAAAAACGAAAAATATTAATTTTGCATAGAAATAAAATTAAGCTTTTGGAAACGAGCTTCGCAAAATAAAGCCATCGCTTGAGTTAATTAAGAAGTGATTATACTGAAAGGCTGGGATAAAAGCTTCACACACAGAGCTGCTGGCACAGGCTGGGATGGGGAAAGACCTGGGGAAGTGAAGGGGAAATGTGACCGTGCTCACAGGGGTCTGAGGATGAGGGAAGAGATGAGGATCTGACTCTGTGTGTCAGAAGCTTGATTTATTATTTTATGATATATATTATATTAAAACGATACTAAAAGAATAGAAGAAAGGATTTCATCAGAAGGCTGGCTAAGAATAGAAAAAGAAGGAATGATAACAAAGGCTTGTGGCTCAGACAGAGAGCCTGAGCCAGCTGACTGTGATTGGCCATTAATTAGAAACAACCACATGAGACCAATCACAGATGCACCTGTTGCATTCCACAGCAGCAGATAACCATTGTTTGCATTTTGTTCCTGAGGCCTGTCAGCTTCTCGGGAGGAAAAATCCTAAGGAAAGGACTTTTCATAAAATGTGTCTGTGACAGGGAAGAGCAGCACCTGGGCTGGTCCCAGCCCTTGCTCTGCCCCCTTTGCTCTGCTCCATCTGCTCTCCATCCCTCACCCAGCGCCTCTCCCAGAGCTGGACTCACCAAAGTCATCCCACAAAGCACCGGATGCAAAAAATATGCAAGCCCAGGCTTCCCCCAAGGGGTGCAAGTGCCTCTGCCCTCCACGAGATGACAGATAAAATCCCCTGTTACTGGAGGAAGTTAATTTGACATAACAGCTGTTCTGACATTCTCTCCCTATGGATATTGCCTGCAATAAGAATGCAAATCAGCACTCTTTGCACTTCTCCTGGAGAGCAACTTTCACCTGAGAGCACTTCCAGAACGTGAACTCATTACCACCCCCTCCTTGGAGCTGCTCTGCCTCTGCCCTGGCCACAGCAGAGCCTGCACCCCGCTGACCAGAGCAGCAGGAAAAGCAGGAGACTTGTCTTGATCTTGGCAGCAAAGACACTGTTCAGCACCTTGCCTCAGTTTCCACATCGTAAAAGCCAGGATGTCGCTCCAGGACACGAAATAAAATTATGTGGACACTGGAATTTCCCAGGTAAAAAGAGGGAAGTTTAATTTCTGACTCTAATATTTATAGATTTCCAAAAGTGACAGTGGATTGGAGGGTGACAGAGCCACCTCTCCAATGACACTGGACAAACCAACAGTCTATATTAAGTTTCTCTTCCTCCATAAAATAATGCAAAGCAATCAATTATTTACATGCAGTCTGTGAGAAAGTTTGTTACAAGAATGTAAACATCAGAAGGCTTAGAAAAACTTAAAAAAACGAGGGCAACACCAGACTCGAGATGCCTGAGGTGATAAAAGAGCAGGAAATGTAGAGACAAAGGTTCCAGACAGCAAGAGCATGGGGTGACTTCTCAGAGAGACGCTTTCACTCAACAAGCAGCATTTCTCCAAGTCAAAATGAAGCCACCCATCTACAGAGCCTTCCCTGAATGCTCCCACCCTCTGGGATGATGGGCTGGGGTCAGACCTGCTCCAAGGAATCTCCTCATCCTTCCTCCCCATCGCTCCACTGCCCGGACAGAAGATGCTCCAAACCTCAAGTGAAAAGTGCCCTGCTGCTGCTCTCTGTATGGCAGCTGCTAATTATCCCTGGAATTTATGGGATGCAGGAATGGCAAATGTGTTTTAATCCAGCAGCTGAGGACTTAGAGCAGCAGGGAATCAATCCTGCTGCCTTTTGGGTTTTTTTTTTGGCTGGGGAATTTGAACCTGCAGCTCACCAACAAAATGATCCAAATAATCCAAAGATGCAAAATGATCCAAATGATCCAAAGTTAAGTTTCCAAAGATGGAAACTTAACTTATCAGCAGCTTTGGATCCTTTACCATTCATTCCACAGGACATCTGGTCGGAAACTGATCTCTGTGGAATTAACCCCATCCTGCACCCACCCCACTGCAGGGTGGACCGCCCAGATTTGCACAACAGCTCAACAGGAGAAAGGAAAATATCCCAATATCCCCACACCAGATGGGAGCCATTCAGCCTTCCCCATCCCCAGGGTCCCAAAGCCACGGCCAGCATCCTGCCAGCCACCCCCTCATTGAGCATTCAGGGGGGTTTGCTCCCTCCTGTTGATGATATTTCACTTTGTATAATTAAACCTTAATGAGAATAGGGACCAGAGCTTCCCCAGCGAGCCTCCTAACCTCTGAACGAGGGAGCCACTCGGATTCCTAATTAATAAACACCTATTGGTACACAAGGCAGGGCTCTGAGCAGGGGCCAGCCCAGCACCCCCAACATCCTTTGGTGCTTCCCAGAGAGCTGCAGGTTCAAATTCCCCAGGCAAAGAAATAAATAAAAAATAAAAGCAGGATTGATTCCCAGGCTGCTGCTCTAAGTCCTCAGCTACTGGATTAAAACACAGTTATCACCACTCCATTGCTTCCGTCAATCTAGACCTGATTTTTTTTTCCCCTCCTGCAGTTGAGCATTTTGATTAATTCAAATCACATCGCTCCCAGACAAGTCACAGGGATTTACTATCCACTGGAAAACAGATGTACAGGTGGACTAAGGCTCCTCCACATCCAAAGACTCAGGTTTGGGCTGCTCTGGCATAATGAAAACCACCTTAACCTTAAACTCAGCACTGGGGAGCCAGGCTGGGCTGGAGCAGCCCCATCCATCTCTTCAAACAAGCCCTACAAAACAAATGTCACAACAAAGGGGATGTAGGGCTGTGGAGCGTGCAGCCCCCTCCAGCCTGGAGGAGATGCTCCAAGGCATCCTGAAATGCAGAGTTTGATGGATGGAGGAGGGATGCTGGCAGCACAGGGATGGGGTTTAAACTTCGTGTTGGAAAAATGTCAATTTTTCCATCCTGCAACACAGAATATGGCTCTGGCTCAGCCTGACCAATTAAAGGAAACCTGTGAGCAACTCCTCTGTTATCATTTTCAGTTGAGTTGATGGAGCAGCAGTTATTTTTTCCTAGACAGACACCCCCTAAGGTGCTTCTCACCACCAACAGTGCTCCTACAAAACAGGAAAAATTTTAAATCTCCCATCCCACACAGGAAACCAAGCCCCAGAGAGGAGAATTTGACAAGATCTATGGCAGAGCAAGAAAGGAAAATCAAGTTTCCCAAGGACTGGGCCATCCTCACTCTCCAAACCAATGAAACCCCTGAAAATGGACACACTTAAACAGGCTTAACCCTCCATTAAATCACTTCAGTCTCACTTGGTAATTTACCGTTGCAAGCAAAATCAATTTCAACAAAGGTTAAACTAGTTCTGTCTGTATTAGGAGTTTGCACCATTTTAAATAAATTGATTTAAAATCAATTCACTTGATTTTGTGCAAATTTCTAATACAAGCAAAGGCATCACTAAGCTCAGTTCAGGTTTCAGCCACTTGCTTGCTTTATTTCCTTGCTGGTGCTTTTCCAAAAGACATCAAATGGCAAATTCGGATGATAATTTTAAGAAATGATGAAATTTCCATAGTTAACTCAGCTTTAAATTATAAACATTCTTTAAAAAATCATGATAATCATGATTTATCATTTGATAAATGATGAAATCTCCATGGTTAACCCAGCTTTAAATTGTGATTATTCTTTATAAAATCATGATAGTCCTCCAAAAGGAAGCAGCATTGCCCCAAGTTTTCTGGGCGGCACAGAAGATTCCAACTTGCTTTTCCCAAGCAACCAAAGGAGAATCAATACACAAAAAAAAAGTTTTTCATTTTTTTGTTCCCCATCCTGGGGTTACTGCCCTGCCCTTTCCTCTTTGGTGGTCCAGGCTTAGATCATGAGCAGACCCAGCTGTGGTTTCAAAGCATCTTTAGCATGATGAGGACTTAATAATAACCCATCTCTTCAATTCCTCCAAAGGCCTCTCCGAAATGAGGCCATGAAAGCACCCTATTGACTGCCTGTCCCATCACAGAGTGGAAAAAGGAATAAAAATAGCTTGAGATAAGTGCAGGAAATAAAAAAAAAAACACCAAAGTCCCCTCCCTTTGTCGAGCAGAACTGACCTCTCATCCCACGAAGAATAACCCCCAGCAGACTGCCAAAAGCTTGGAAGAAGCAGGGAACCATTTGATTTTCACCCCTGTGGGCTGCATAAAACGGGGAGGCAGGACCTTTTGTGTGCATCATCATCATCTCTAACCCAAAAATTCCCGGAGTGTGAGGAGCTATGGAGGCAGCTGTGGGACAGCACGGCAAGGGTGGGATGAGGATGGAGAAGTCAACTGGAACAGGGGTAGGAGAGAATCATCGCAAGGGCCCCTGCTGAGGGATAATTAACATGGACTCCATGCATTACAGAAGGCGGAATAATAATCATCATTAAGAAACCCATACTTTTATACCTTTGTTTGTTACAGGTGTACTTGATTGGTCCTTTACTTAAAACACCATCACCACTGGCTAATTAAGAAACCATCCATTGGTAAACAGATCTCCATGACACATTCCACGTGTGCATAACACCAGGTGCAGCAAGTGAATATAAGAATTGTGAAAAATGCATGTATTTTATTATTGGCTTTTCACAAATATTCAAATGAATGTTATATGTGTTACGTTAGAAAGTTATGCTGTATTAATTCTCTTAAGTGGTGTGTTAAATATAGTTTTAGGTTATAACATAATGTTAAAATAGAAACTATGCTATGTAAGATACTTTTTTAAGAGAGGACTCGCACTGAGACAGCAGCTACTGGACACCTAAATCTTTCAGAGAAAGAGAATTTATTGCTCCATTATCAGAAGAAACGAACTTCTTCCTGCCTTGCTCAGCCCTAAAGATGTCATCAGGATTAAGAGGAAGAAGTTGACACTGCCTAGACAAAATCCTGTGTTTGAATGGAATTTATGCATCATGGATGAGGTGTATGAATATGCAACAGGTTATTGCTTTTAAGGGTTAATCCTCTGTTAACATGGGTCCTTTTTTGAGTTTATTTTGCCCAAAAGGTACCCAGATATCTGTAACTCTTTGTTCCTCTTGTCTCGTATTGTCCTAAATCCTAATTGTCCAAATTATTATTACTCTAATTGTGTTATTATTTTTATAACCATTTTATTACTAATAAACTTTTAAAAATTAAAAACAAGGGATTGGCGTTTTTTCACAGAATTGTTTCTCATTATTTTCTCCGATCTTCTCACAGCCTTTCCCAGAACGACGCCGGGGAAAATTGTGTTTCTCTCTGTGGCCAGAGAGCTGCTGTGACAGGAGAGCTCTGCTCTCTTCCCAAGGGACCTGAGACCTGGGTTCCCCATTGCCATCCCTGGGGAACTGCAGGAACCACCTTGGCACAGGTTTCTCCCCTAGCCCACACTGCAGTGGATGATGTGATTCCCCGGAACAGCTCGCTCTTCCTGAACTCTGCCAAACCCTCACCTCTGTCATGCCTTGGGGCAGGAGGTGTCACAGGGCAATCGCATCCCTACTCAAATTTTATTGTGGGTATAAAATTTCGCTGCATCAGCCTTAATTTTGTCAAATTTCAATTCTGTAGGACATTGCTTGGATGCTGAATTAAGTGAGAGCCAAGAGCAACTGCAGCTCAGCTCCCCCTGCAGCACCACCCCACCTGTGAGAGAAGCTTCATCCAGGGAAGCTTCATCCCTGGAAGTGTCCAAGGACAGGTTGGATGGGGTTTGGAAAAACCTGCGATAGTGGAAGGTGTCCCTGTCCATGGCAGGGGAATGAGATGAGCTTTAAGATCCCCCCAACCCCAACCATTCTGGAATTTTATGGGTCTGTTCACACTGAAAAACACTTCAGAGAAGAGCTGAGTATCTGGCAAACAAAACCCTGATCCCAGTGTCCTGGTCCTCTAAATCCTTCCAGCTCTCCCATCCCCAGGCATTCCAAAAGGAACTATTTACAAGTTCTGTATTTTATGGCTGAGGATGCAGGGAGTGATGTGCAGAGATTGGTTTTTCTTTCCCAGCTCTAAAAGATGGAGAGGAAAAGGATCAGAGGGGAGGGGAGAGGATTTGTGGATTTGGAGGAGGGAGCTGAGGAGACGACAAGGTTGGAAATTTCCTCCTGGCAGCCCTTTTCAAGAACAGTATTAGAATTTATTTTCAATTATACACAAGAATAAGCTGTCTGCAGTATAGTTAACTTTCAATTTCAACCAATTTTCGACACATTCAATCACAGATGCCTCAGTGATTAAGAATCTATGTTGCAAAACAATTCCCACTTTGCAACAATGCAATCAAACAGATCTACAACTCATAACCCATTATCCAAGAGTTTTTCAGCTCATTGGGGAAGTGAAATGGGATTCACCAAGCATGCCCTTCTTTTACCCAGTGAGCCCCCAAGCTCATTTGCAAACAGAGCTGTGACTCCAAACAACCCACACGGGGATGGGTTTTTTTTGTGGTTTGTGTTGTTTTTCCTCTCTCTCCGGAGATGCTGAAGTGCAAGTTTGGGATTTGGGATGCTGTTGGAGAGGCTTGGAGCCATATGGGAAGGCAGTGGGGAGCTGGAGGGGGGCTCTCCATCACCCATAAGGATGAAAGAATGGGAAAGGCTTTGGAAAGGGTGCTTCATTTGCAACTGGCTGCTTTTCCCCCATTTTTTTTTGTCTTGAAATAATGCTGCAACCAACAATGACAACATTGGTCACAATGACAATGGCAACAGGTCACAGACAGCAACAGGCTGGACTCTTCCCATGCTGGGCTTAGAGATGCCCCCTGCCTTCCTCCATCCTGCTGCTGCTCCTGGGGAGGACAGGAGTTCCCCCAGCACTCACAGGGTTTTTGTGGCTACAGGAAATCTCCTGCCCCCACAGCCCCAGGAAGCACCGGATAAACTGAGCCTTCCTGAGCTACCTAAAAACAGAGGCCAGACAAAATTAGGTGGGTTTATTTTTTGAAGTGCCTTCAGGTACATTTAGGGCAGACAAAACCCCCCAGGGGCTACACGCAAAAATGGTCACTGGTTTTCACACTTTTATAAGTTTGGTCCATTTGCATTTTGGGGGTGAATCTGCCAATTCCAGCTTCAGCTAATGAAGCCATTGACCCCAAGTTTGCTGCCCCAACTCCCTTTTGTTCCCATCTCTCAGGCCTGAGGCAGTGAGGTGTCCTTGCCAGGCCTGTTGTTGTATCTGCCCCAAATGGGGAATCAGCAGCTCCCACTGTGTGTGGAGTTTGGAGTTCTGCACTAAAGAACTGCAGGGTTACAAATAGATGGAAAATAGAAAAGCTAAAATCTAAGACATCAATGTCACAGGGACCAGGACTTCAAACCCATGATGTTTCCTCTCCAGAGACCATTTTTAGTAGATAAATATGATTTGGAGCTGCACAGACCCCCCCTCAAAATATTCCTGCTCCCAGAGATGTCACTGTGCCCATCTGCTATTCCACACACGCAGCACCACTGTCCAGCCATGCTCACAGGGACCTCTCCAAAAGCCACCAGATCCCCCTGGGAAGGGACACATCACAGCTGAAGATTTGGGAATAGAAGGGCTCAGACTGATGGGTGAGGAGGAGGAGGATTTTAAAGCTCACTGAGCCTGGAGGAGAGGCAATAAAGCAGCTGAAGGAAATTACTTTCCTGGGTAAAGTGTCGTTTTGTCAAGACCAAAGTTCTCCCTGGGAACGAGTTGATTTTGAGTAAAAACCATCAGGAACAGAAAAAAAGAACTGTGAGGGACCAGGTGTTTGAATTACACACTTTGGAAAGGCGAAGGGGAAGTGCCACAAAACAGCTGCACAGACCTCAGATTGCCTCCCTGTGCTCTTACACTCTGTGCAAAGTGCACTGAAGACACCTCAAATTCCCTGGTTTTCCCTGATTTGGGATTTGGGATCCCTGGAAGCTGACAGATGTACCCACCAAGGTGGCAGAAGTTGGGCTCCCCATCCCAAGGGACCCCACGTGCACACCCTGCACCAGCTCCTCTCTCCCTTTGATGCTGACAAATAACAATTTCAAACTGGGGAAGACACCTGGGAGAGCCGAGGCACTTGTGCTACAAGATAATTAGAGATTATTATAATCTAAATTTCATTGCCACATCAAACTGTGTCTTTTAGCATTAATTAATCTCCTCTCCCAGCCTCTGAGCACTCCCAGCTCCCGCGCTGTAGGACAGCAGCTTGTCAAACACACCAAAGACTTGCATCTCATTACCTTATCAGAGGGGGTGAATGGGGAGCTGGGGAGCAGCTCTGACACATTCCCCAGCACAGCCAGGGACATGAGGACGCCTGCAAAGCCGCTCCTTGGATTGCAAACTTGTCTAACAAGGCACGCGAGGGATCTTCATCCCCTCTCCGCACCCTCCTTCCTCTACCTCTCGCCCCTCCCGATAAAAGCAGGCCTGGCAGAGCTGCTGCTTTGTCCCATGGCCCTGTTTGACCTTGAATAAACCATAAATGAGAACTGAGACATCCTTGCAGGGCACAGAGTGCTCATTCCTTGCTCTCCTTAGGCTCCTAGAAGTGGGTGCAGCCATGCTGCTGTCCCGGTTACAGAGTAAAAATTCCCCTTTAACATCCCATTCCCAGCCTGGTGTGTGAGATTTCCCTCCTTCAGGAGGTTTGGGGAAGGTGTGAGGTTAAATCCAGTTTTCTACATGAGGTTCACAGCAGCTGCTGGATGAGACAGGCAAGACTGACCTTGAAGAACCAAAGAAACGGAGAGAAGCTGGACCCAGCTAAGGGCAAATTCCAAAAGCTCTCAGCAGCTCTGAAAAAGCCCAAACCAAACAAAAATCCACCTTCAAGGGGAAAAACCTCAGCACAGGAACACACTGCATCCCTTTTAGCAGCAGCTGAAGGAACTGGGCACCCCCAGCCCCCCCAAAACCTGGCCAGGTTTTTGCTGTGTATATATTGGTGCTATGCATGATGTGCTGTATGTTCTAATCATTGATTCTCCACTCCTTCCATAGCTCAGCTGCAAATAAATATCCTCTCCCTTGTTTCCACCTCTCCACTCCCCCTTTCCCCATTATTGGCTTTCTGACGGAAGGCTTTAATTTATTCCCCCTGCCATATCTTTGTGCTGCTGTTTTCCAGCGCTTTACACCATCTATTACCCACCGTCCTGTGTCATTTAACTGCACAAAGCACTCTGAGATACAGTTTGCTTGAAGGATGCTGGAGCCATTAATCCTGGTTCCACAGCCCTGCAGAATGCCCCTGGCACTGCCACTGTGCACACACAAAGCCCTTCTGATCTCCATTGAAACCCAGCCCCTGTTGGGTTTGTGAGGACAAGGTGAGACATGAGGAATCTGACTCCGTGTTCTCAGAAGGCTGATTTATTATTCTATTCTATTCTATTCTATTCTATTCTATTCTATTCTATTCTATTCTATTCTATTCTATTCTGTCCTATCCTATCCTATCCTATCCTGTCCTATTCTAGAAATGCTATATTAAAACTGTACTAAAGAAAGAGAAAGGATACAGACAGAAGGTTTAACAAGAATGAATAATAAAAACTCGTGACTGAGTCCTCAGAGTCCAACACAGCTGGCTGTGATTGGTCATTAAGTAAAAACAATTCACATGAAAACAATCAAACATGCACCTGTTGGTAAACAATGTCCAGACTACATTCCAAAGCACCAAATAGAGGAGAAACTAATTAGATAATTATTTAAATTTTTCTCTGAGGCTTCTCAGCTTTGCAGGAGAAGAAATCCTGGCAAAGGGATTTTTCAGAAAATATGAGAGTGACAAGCCCCAGCCCTAATTTAACACCAAGCCAGTCCAATCAAACCCCTCCTGACCACTCATGGCTTCTCCCCATTCCTATTGCCCAGGCAGAACCTCGTGGGTGCAAATGGTCCCAGCTCCAGGCAGTGCTGAGAGCTGGGTCATGGCAAGCAGAAACCAGTTTGGGGAGGGGAAAACCAGTCTCCTTCATCCCAGAAAATGGGACAATGAGATGATGAAAAACACATCAACCACAGCAGATCCTTTCCTCAGAGCCGCTCCCTGCCACGCTGCCTGCAAATTGCTCACCAGAGGGAGAGCTTTGATGAAAAATAGAAAGGGGGAAAAAAAATTTAACGGAACGAGAAAATGTCATTTATTTTATTTATTTATCGGAATATTTCCACGTGGGGAGAGGAGGACGGGCATGATTATTCATCGGATTCCACATGGCAGGCTCCTCTGGGAAACGCTGCCGCCACCGCGCTCGCGTCCCTGTGCCGCCTGACACGTCGTTATGGTGTATTAATTGTGCCAGAGCGAGAGATGAGAGAGAGCCCCTGTCTCAAAGAGCTGCCAGTCCAGCACAGCTCCCTCCCACCTCTGCAAAGCCAGGAATGAGCAACTCCAGCTGCAGGGAGCAGGCACTGGACTCCACAGCTATCCCAGCTGGAAAAGGCAAACAAACCCCAAGCCAAACCCTCGCGCTCCTGCTCAGCACAGATGAGCCCTAACTTGATTTAAAATCATGTCTGTCTTCACTGGCACGACAGCAATCTGTGCCTTCCATGGCGTTTTCCATATGCCTCCAGAGTCCCAGAATCATGGAATGGTTTGGGTTGGAAGGAACCTTAAAACCCATCTCATTCCACCCCCTTCCACAGGCAGGGACATTTTCCACTGAAACAGGGGGGAATGATCTCACCAGTGTGGTATTTTCTGAGACCCCCATCAAAGGGAGGAAAGAATTAATCTGACTCCATGTTCTTAGAAGGCTAATTTATTATTTTATGATCAATATTATATTAAAGAATGCTATACTAAAACTGTACTAAACTATACTGAAGAATACAGAAAGGATATTTTCAGAAGGCTAAAAGATACTACTGAAAAACTCCTGACTCTCTCTGGAGTCCAACACAGCTTGGCTGTCATTGGCCAATAAGTAAAAATGATTCACATGTTGGATAAACAATCTCCAAACACATTCCAAAGCAGCAAAACACGGGAGAAGCAAACCAGATGATTATTGTTTTCATTTTTCTCTGAGGCTTCTTAGCTTCCCAGGAGGAAATCCTGGGCAAAGAGATTTTTCAGAAAATATGACGGTGACACACCAGGAAGGATATTTTCCTGTTGTTGTTTTGCTGATGGGCAAACTGAGGCACTGGGGAAGCAGACTGCTTTTCCCCATGCCATGTGATGCTGGAGCAGCAGCGCTGGCTCCTGCCTGCTCCTCCTCTCCCAGAAAGAGCTGCATTTCAATGACTCCTGGTTTTCCTGCTGCACACACGGGAATTTTAACAGCCTTCCACTGGCACGGTGAGGAAGCTGCAGGGTTTGTGGTGAGAGCTGATATCTTTCATTGGAGCAGCTGAGGCAGGTGGGAAAAGCCATTTTTATGCTGAAAACCCAGATCTGATTGAGCTCTGATGAAGGGATGCTGCATTTGTCCACCTCCTCTGGCAGCCTAATAAAACCTCGCTCCCACCAACTTTTTAAAACAAGGAAGCAGCAAACAGCTGCCAGCCCCCACCTCCTCCACTCAAACACCCACAAAACCCCTTGGGATATGCAAATATCTCCATGATTTACCAGAAACCTCACATTGCAAGGCCATGAACAACGGCACCACCTGAAATTCCTACTTGGATCCAAGCATGACACTCACAAGTTGCTTTCTTTGGAGGTAGTGGGGATCAGTTTTTTAAATTCATGGGAGAAAAGGAGTTGTTTTGGTAGACACAAGCACTTCGTTGCCATTACTGAAGCAAATATAATGGCCCACCTGGAGACACGCTCCCCTGCACGCAGCTCAGCATTCCTGGGAAGAGGAAGGGAAGAAGTCTGAAGTGAGCTGCTTTTGCGGTTTAGTTGTTGGGGTTTTTTTTTAAAAAATCACTATAATTTAAAGGCCAAAGCTCTAACGAGTGCACAAGGGCAAGAGGCGACAAATGCCTCGGTGAAAAATACAAAATTACCATTTTAATGGATGAGTGTTGACTCCCTGGGTCTCCCCGGGGACGCCTGTTTGATTTCCTCAGCTTGTTAGCACAAGGATTTGACACAAGCGATTAATGCTGAGTTCATTAAGGGGGGGTGAGTGCTTTTTTTTTGCTTTTTCACTAGATTCAGCATGGGGAAAAACGCTGGGGGGAAAGGGGGATGAGTGGTAGGGAGCTCCTGCCCTTGAGGATGTAGAGATTGGAAGCACCTCATCACACCAGTGCCCAACAGCATCAGCCTCAGAAATGCTGCTCACTCCAGGGCTCAAGCTTCAAATCTCTGCCCTCAGCATCTTCACATCCCAGGGATGGGAGGAATTGGCCTCCTTTGCACACTCCATCACAACAGAGACCAGCTTTGATCCCAAAGCCTGAAAATAACCAACCTCCACATTCCCTGGCAAGATCCCAGCCCTGCAAAGGGAAGAAACTGAGACAGAGTGCTGGGAAGGGCTGACCTTGCCCACGGGCACCTCGAGCACCAGTGGCAGAAACCACTGTTGGATCAGAGTCACCAGACACAGGGACACACATCTGGCCCTTGTCAGCAGGGCAGGGCTGGCACTGTGCCCATGGCTCTGCCATCCCAAACTGCTCGTGCAAAGCGATGGATGGATGGATGGATGGATGGATGGATGGATGGATGGATGGATGGATGGATGGATGCAGGGGGATGAATGGATGCAGGGAGATGGATACAGAGGGGATGGATGTAGGGGGATGCATGGGCTGCAGAGGGATGGATGCAGAGGAATGGATGGATGTAGAGGCATGGATGCAGGGGGATGGATGCAGGGGGATGGATGCAGGGGGATGGATACAGAGGAATGGATGGATGGATGGATGGATGGATGGATGGATGGATGGATGGATGGATGCAGGACGATGGATGGGCTGCCCAGCCCTGCTCTTGCCACAAGCACTCACAGCACAGCTGCTGTACCCAGCCACAAGTATCAGACCAAAATGGAAAATCATCATCCTTCAGAAGGATGGCAGAGCAGTGCCAGTCAGAGCCCGTGCCAGGCCTGTGCCACTGCTCCATCTGACTCTGCAATGTCAGTTCCTGTCCCCTTCCCACCAGCCATGGCACCTCAGCTCCCAGGGGAAGCTCCCTCTGACACAGCTGGGAGATTTCAGCACCTTTGGAGAGAAAGAGCACGCAGGGATGAATCCCCCATTCCCAGGGGACATTTGGAGAGCCAGGGCTGCCTGCCCTGAGCCAGCAGCTCTCAGCAGACCAGCTGCCTGCTTCCCCTTCATTCTGATAAAGTCTCTGCTCAGCAAGAGCAGTTTGTTTGGGGTTTTTTTGTTGAGGAAGCACAAGCAGAGGTGGAAGGTTAAGTCCACTCCGGTGCTCTTTGCTAGCTCTGTGGCCGATTTGGCAGATGAATTCCTGCACAACAGGCAGCTTTGAGGAATGAATGCAGCTGGTGCTGGCTGGCTGTGCCCTGTCCTCTCCCCCTGGCTGAACACAGGGCTGGTGATCTGCAGAACCATGAGCTCCTCTTTCCTGCACCCCACAATTTAACCAAGGGATGTAGATCCACTGTTTTCTAGCTCTGCACCAGAGAGGAGCAGCAAGGCAGTCATGGGGAAGAAGTGACTGCAACTAAAAATGACTTATTGTTCATTTTTCTTTTAAAAATAAAGCCCTTCCTCCCTTTTTCTGGCTCCTTCCCTTAATCCTCTCTCCTCAGGTTTTTTGGCTAAGTGCCTCTCCCCAGGCATGGGGCTGTGATTTTATATCCCATCACCTGGGGCAGGGAGCTGGGAAGATGCTTCCCAGTCCCAGCTGTGCCCTGCCACAGCAGCTCATGTCATGGGGCCATTGCTGAACCATCACCAGCCTCCTGCAGAATTTCCTCCCCCTTGTTCCCCAGATGCCCACATATCTCTCCAGGTCCTCCAGGGAACATGAAGACATCACTGGCTGTAGTGATTCTTGGTTTCTCTCCCTGCTGGAGAGGTTTTTATTTCAGACAGGCAATGACTTTGTGCTGCACTCTGTATTTTGCAGCACTCTGCCAGCTTGGGCTGGGCTGGAGTTTCTGGCTGGGGTTAAACCATGGAGGGGATGGACCAGAGCTGGGATGTTCCAGGAGCATCACTGGCCTGCTCACCCCCAAGCAGTTCACAATCCATTCGCACTGGGAAAACTCCCCTCTGCAAGGCTCTGTGTCCTTGTAGCTCTCCTGCAAGAATGGCACAAGAGGTGCTGCTGGGATGGGCTGGCTTAAGGAGGGAGGCATCCCTCACTTTGCATCCCTGGACATCCCTCTGCATCCCTGGACACCCTTCTGCATCCCTGGACACAACACAGATCCCCAGGGAAAGCAGAGGAGGGAGGGTCTGACAGAGCTTCCAAAATCCTGTGACTAATGAGGATGGAGAGGGACAAGGGGCCCCTCACACTGGGGATGCAACCCAGCAGCCCCAGCCCCAGCACAAAGATTGGCTCTGCTGGGGGAACACCAGGATCTGAGCCTGGGCAGAGATGCACAAATCAGCTTGGAGCAACCTGGTGCAGGGAGGTGTCCCTGCTCATGGCAGGGGTGGGACTGAGACGAGCTTTAATGTCCCTTCCAACCCAAACCATTGTGGGGTTCTATGAAACACCCATTTGCTCTCAGCCCTGCCCAAAACCCACAAACAAAGCCCATGCCCAAGCTCTCCTCTACCCACAGCTCCTCAGGAGCTCAGTTTGGGGCAAACTGATACCCACAGCAAAGCCCAGAGGGGCAGATGCAGGCTGGCACAGCGGGCTGGATGCAGGAAAGCCCTGATGACAAATGGCATCAGCACCATGACACCAATTAGCTGCTCTGTGAGGTTAAGACAATGCAAGTCCCGTCCCTGCCAGACAGAAGATGCCAGGGGAACGTGTTCTGAAAGGTTTGGCCTCCTTAGCATCTCTCCAAAGTAATTCCACTTGTAACTCATAAAGCTTCCCCAGCCGACTGCACGGGGCTTGCCAGCTCCTGGATGAGACAGACATTTGTATGAGATATACAAAGCCATTTAGCTGTTCAAAAGCTATCAGCACTTACATGCAAGGTTGAAGCAGGACAGATTCTGCTGTATTCAGGGCATCAAAGGGGATTATCCAGGAAATGATAACAGATTTTAATTTAGATCCTCCAAGATGGGTATTGGGGCTGGGCAGGGAGAGAGAGAGAATGAGAAGGGGGGAGGTTGTAAGGAAGGGAGGGGGAGAAAAGAAAAATAAACAAGCAAGGAGAGATGGCTGATCACAAAAGTTGTGTCCACCCATTTACCATGCTGACCACGGAGCTGTCACTGCCACATCATCATCCCTGCACCCGCTCCTGCTCCTTTTCCCTAATCCTTCCCAATTCCAGGGGGAGCACTGAGCTGCAGCCCCTCCACACCAAACATTGCCATTTTCCTGGGCCCAGCATCTATTCCTGCTCAGAGTTATTTTTTTTTTTCCAGGCAGGAGAGGAAGAGGCTGCCCACCGGGCTGTGACTCCGGCTATCAGACAGTCTATCAGCGGCTTCTGGGTACATTAAGTTCTCCTTTGCAGAGAGATCTCGATATTCCTGTCCTCCCAGCCTGATTTTCCATGCAGATTTAAAGAGCTTTACACACTGAACACCTCTGCATCTGAGACACGCTGGCGTTTATATATTTTATCTAATTTGAGGGGCAGGGTCTGAGGCTTTCCACACAAGGGATGGATGGATGGATGGATGGATGGATGGATGGATGGATGGATGGATGGATGGAGGGAGATCACCTCCAGAGATGCTCAACATCAGTGCTCTGTGAGTCGCTTTTTGAAGATGCTGGAGGCCCAGCTCAAATTTGAGCACTCCCTCAAAATCAAAACATTTCATTAAAACCCTAAAAGCAGCAGCTTTGTCTTTTAAAGTGCTTTAATTGAGGATACATGGCAAATCCTTCCAGATTGACGAGTAGTTTAAGTCAATCCCAAGCCTTGTTTTCTTTTTAGAAGCAGCTCCTTGCCTCATGTCCTCTCCTGCCACATGGCTTCTTTGCAGGTTTTGCCTTTCTATTTCCGACAGTCCCAGATGGGATCTATGAATAAAACTGAAGAGGAGCTGGAGATTGGCTCCGAGTCATTAACGCAGCAAATATAGACTCAGCTCAAGATCTGAGGCATGAGGGGGAGGGGGAAGCAAAGCTCCCACCTCTTGTCTCGAGGACGGATCCAGGCTAATGTGGGATGACGTATCCCTGCCGACGTTAACGGAGCAGAGGGGACAGTTCTTGCCTTTTAATCCCCAGATCAATTCAGTGGATATACAAAATGCCTTTGGCTATGCATGACACAACTTTCCCGCTCAAAATGCTCATCTCCTGAGGCTGCTCTTGGAGAAAATGCCCAAATATCCCAAAACAATCTGTTCAGTGGCCCGTGTCTTTTGCCCTGTGGAAAGGTATTTTATACATGGATTTTTGTAGGAATCAGATCCCACAACAACAAATTCACCCTCTGGTTTGACCTGGCCTGCCCAGAGACCTTGCATCACACCCATCCCCAAAACAATTACAGGAATGTGGCTGGCTTGGAGAGGAGATATTTAACCAAGAGAACAAGAGGATAGCTCAGAGTTATTTTTAGTCACATTGATCAAAATCCTGGTACTTGGTCAAGAAAATTTCTTGGGACAATTTCTCACCCTTCATTATATAATTGAGCTGGATGGATCAGAGGAGGGATCAAGCCCAATAAGCACACCCAACATCCCCAAAAAAACCCAAATCCTCCCCTTTCCCAGGCCAAGAATCAGGACAGGTCTGTGAGCATGGCCTGTGCATCCACTCAGGTTAATAAAATGACCCAAAACCAAGAGGGAGGAGCCCAGTGTGACAACCTGGGTGTCACCAACCCCACCAGCACAACCTGGCGGGAGGACAATCCTTCTGCTTCCAGGTCATCCAGGCTGACCTGACCAGGTCAACATCACAAGATCATCAATGATGAAAACCATGGCAGAAACCCACCCACCCTTCAGCTGTGTCATCCAGGGACAAAATCCCTCATCCCTGCACCCCCACTGTCCGTCCTCATTTCCCCTTCTTGGCAATTAAAGCAATAAATAAAGGTGAAGGAATCTCATTCCATTTTTAAGGCAAAAAGGAATGAAAACAGAGAATGAAGGGCACCGCTGGGAGGGAAGGGGCTGTAATTAAACCCTCCCCCTCTTTATGTTTTCACTGTTTTTCTGAAGGCCTGACTAAAACGCCCTTAAAACCTTCCTCCACAAAAGCAGGAAAAAGACCCCCCTTCCCCTCCCACCACCCGCCACTAAATGGAATGAAATGGATTTTTCAAATGTCATGCTAGTATCCACTTAATAATACATTTTCCTATAGACAGGACAGTAATATATATTTTAATCACTTTTCTACAGGCAAATAAACGGCATGGAAGCCTGGCCTTCACTGGCGCTTGGAAATTATGAATTTTTCAATAACCTTTTCTATTATTCATCCCGTGTTATTCTGTAACATTTCTATGTGAGGAATGTGCTTGCCAGACACTTTATGAATCTCTTCTTTTATTTATTAAACAGCAAGGTGTCTCCCTGAAACCCCTCCTCCCTCCTCTGGAAAGATGTCAGCGGAGCCTGAGCAAGACTTAAGACACAGATAATTACACCTTGGGTCATTAATAATTTCCCCTCTGTAGGAGCGGCCACATAAGCAGCTCCTGGGATGCAGCTGGCTCAGCCTCAGGTGGGTTTGGGGGCAGATGCCAGAAAGAAAATCTAAAATTTGGGGAAGAGGACAATGGGATATGATTCAGGTGTATGTCTTATAAAAGCATCTTTATATAGGGAGGGATTCATCTGTAGCACAGCACAATTCCCTTGGCTCTGGTATGGATAAGCCAAATTAGAAATCAAGACTGTGTCCATGGATTTGGGGTTTGGGAAAAACCAACTCTGCATCCCTGGCTCCTATGGGCATCCTCCATGAGGGTCTGGCACTGTGTCCTGCTGGATTGGATGGCCAGAGGCCAAAAAAAAAGCCTTTTTCACGCCAAAACACCAGTGCCCCACTGTCACTCATCATTTACATAGTTCCTGCTGCAGGAACGAGCCTGTAAATAAAAACAAAATCCTTTTTAATGTTTGTCTCCACCTCGCCCTGAGCAGAGGGACCAGCGCGTGCCGCGGCTTTGCCGGGATGTCGGATGGCACAGGAAGGGATCAAACAGGGAAGCATCACTCCCAACACCTAATACCAGCTTAATTACGGGATGATATCTGTGACTTACGCCCCTGCACAACGCAGAGAGCTCAGCAGCTGACGGCAAAGATCCTCTGATGCGACCCAATTAGGAATCCAGATCCGACGCTCAGGAGCCGAACGCACGGCAAAAAGAAAAAGCAAAGGAGACGCCAAGGAAGCAGACCTGGGATTAATCTGAGAGCTGTGCTCGTGGATACCCATGAGGTAATGGTTAAAAAGATTTATAATTTGAAGGCAATGACCTCGTGGGGGAAGAGTGGGGGTGCTCTTCTTGCAGCAAGCGGGACCTTATTATTTTGCAAATGACATCTCCATCATGAGGCAGAGCCTCTCATGCTGAAATACAGATGAATAAATGATACATAGAGGAGCTTTATGCAGATCCTTGGTGGAGATATGAAGAAAAGGGAAAATTTAAAAAAAAAGACAGAAAATTAAAGCATCGATTTCCCACAGTGTTTCCATTCCCATCCCCAAGGTTCAGATAGCAGCGTCACTTGGGAATTTAAAAAAATATGAAAAAGAAGTAAAATAAAACGATCGAAAATACCGCCTGGAGCTCTGCACTTAAGAAAGAAGGAGAAGGAATTTTAAAAATGGGATGCTGGATCTAATAGCAGCTTTGGCAGCACAGCTCAAAGCAGCCAGAGCGTCCCTAGGCACGGTCCTGGTTCAGCATCTGGGGACCTTATCCCACACATGAGAGCTGGAGTTCGTGGGACCAGCCAGACTCCAATCCAAGCCGTTTTTCCTCAGTATCTTTCATTAGCCGATCCCTCCTGCCTGCCACAAGGACAAGAGGAAGGACATAGCCCCAGTCTGTGGCCAGGAGCCTGTTCCATACCTGTTCAAACACTGATAACTCCTACTCCAGCTGCCTCAGGTGGCTGTGGGCTGACACTTGGCAAAGGATTTCTCTGATAACTCCTTGTAATCAGGATGGGAAAACAGCCCCACTGAACCCAACAAAAAAAATAGATTAAAATAAAAAAAAAGCAAGCAACTGTGAGAAAAGGCCTGTGACAGGGACTGTAATGGACTTTCAGAGGCGGGAAATGCTTTTGGTTCAACTTTTTGTTGCTGCAGCAGGGGGCTGGAATTGGAGGAATTGATTGCAGGGCAGGGATGCAGCTCAACATGCCGAGGCCAGTGTCCCTGCTCCAGGGGCCTTGCTAGACAGCCTCCAAGGAAAAAAATCATTCCACTATTGTTACTGATACTGTGATAATATAGGGAATCCATGAGGCAGAGGCAGAATCCTACCGCAGGAAAGAAACTCAAATAAAATAAGGAAAATCTCTAGGAAATTCAGTTTTTTCTATACCTGAGGATGAGGAGGAGAAACACAGAGAAATAACAGCTAGGTGCCATGCCCAGGATGGCAAAGGTCATGTGTGAGGCACAAACCATGCAGCTTTTATGCCAGGTGTGACCATGGACAGTGAATCCCAGTGCCCTCATTAGCCAGAATTCCTATTTCATGCCCAGCGCTCGTTATTTTTAAACCTGAACATCTCACATGAGCTGAAAGCCCAGAAGACAGGCAGCTCCAGTCAGAGAAGCAAGATCCATGGATAATGGCAGCATGCAAGGGGTGAAGGAACAGGAGAGCAGGGCTGGGATAGGATACTGTGAGAAAGGACAAGAGCAAAAATCGGGGTTCAGTGTGGATGGTGAGCACCAGAGCTGTTCAAGGCAGACAGGAATCTTGGAGATTCCCAGCTCCTGTGAGGGCACTGAGGTGCTGGCACAGGTTGCCCAGAGAAGCTGTGGTTACCCCATCCCTAGAAGTGTTCAAGGCCAGGTTGGGTTAGAGCAGGGTTAGGCTGGATGGGGTTGGAGCAACCTGATCTAGTGGAAAGTGTCCCTGTCCATGGCAGGGGTTGGAATGAAATGAGGTTTAAGATCCATTCCAACCCCAACAATTCTGGGATTCTGTGATTACATGACCCATGATCAGCATGGTTAGGAGGAGGGAACAATTGCTGAGGAGGGATTTCCAGGTGGACAGAAGGGGTGGCTCAGAGAGAGGAGAAGGGATCACCATCCTCACGGACTCCTTTGCAGCACCATCAGCATGGGAGCCTGACCTGACTTTCCCAATCCCACAGGAATTTCTGGACTTGAATGCAGAGGGTCCCAACTGCACTCACCTCTGCAGCTCTGACAAAAGCACCAAAATTGAGGTCACCCAGATCCCAGCCCATGGCCTTGGCTCCCTGTCTTTGTCCTTGGCATAAAGGTTCTGGCACTGAGCTCCAACACCAGCTGGTGAGAAGCGAGGGCTTTTTTGACCTTGTGAACCTCATGAGAAACAGAATCTCCAGCAAAATGGAATAAAGGTACCAACATGTTGTGCTGGCCAACTTCTCCAGAAGGATCTGGTGGGTTTGGCTCGGAGCAGGTATCAAAAGGAACTGCCACGTTTTCCAATGTCCTCAACAAGTTGGCTGCTGAGCCTCTGAAATTCAGGAATTTGTCCAGGAATCCAAGTGGAGCACTTTGGGAAACACAGACTGAACTAACCACTTGGAAAACAGCTTCCAAGTCTCTCTGAAGCTTTCCCCTGAAATGACAGCTCCAACTTTTTAATGGCGCCCAAAGCATTTTCAGCCTGGTTTCCTGAGGAAATGAGCCTTACACACCGGCAGTGCCTGCCCGGCTGTTTCCTTTCCCCATCTCCAGTGATTTCTAAACCTTATAACCCATTTCAATAAAATCTGATGGAAGGACACATTTATCTCCAAGATACAAGTTTGGGGAAAATAGGGAACTAGTCAGATGAAAGATACTATTAAAGCTTTTACCCAGAGAAAGGCAGCGCTGTGAATTCAACTTTTTTTAAGCATCAGAAAATCTAGCACGAGTTTGCTCTCGAGACACAGGCACAGGGATCCAGGAATAATTATTTCTGCTGCTCATGGAAGTAGCTGTGTGTGTTTTTTATATGTATGAAATCAACACTAGAATATTTGCCTGGATAAACTAATCGAAATTGCTTGTTGGATGAGTTCACCGGCTATAAAACCCTGCAGTTACAAGGTATAATTACAGCAGCTTTTATTTTCCTCAACAAAAAAAGTCTTCATTAAAACAGAGTTAAGGTTGTAAACAGATCATTAATTTACAACAACATTATCAGATGGGTTACAGTTATTAAAAGAGCACACACTGAAGAGCCAGGAAACAGAGGAGTGAAGGTTAAAACCAGCTGAAATTTGGAAAGCTGAGTTTCATAAATATCCCAGCCTCAGCCTGATCAGTTGCAGGGATATTGCAGCAAGGACACCTGGAGAGATCTGCATTATGGATGGGCTGGTGGGAGGCCCAGCAATGCCAGAGATGCTCCTGGAGCAGGCACGGACACGGAGCTTCCCCGGAGACCTCTGGGGACCCAGAGCTGCCAAGATCTGGTCTAGGGGAAGGTGCCCCTGCTCGTGCCAGGGGGCTGGAACAAGATGGGCTTTAAGGTCCATTCCAACCCCAAAAACCAGTCTGGTATTCTCTGATTTGCCCCACTGAAACCACAGGCACTCCAGGAGGCTGAGCCCCACCCTGGGTGACACCTCCTGAGACCTCTTTGGGCTGCAGCTCATCTCACATGGGTCAAGGCACTGAGCCCAGAGGGGTCTGCCCAGATACCCCAGCCCCACCTGGAACCCTCGGGGTGCCCAGGTGCGCCCCAGAGCAGTGACAGCCACGGGATCACACCAGGGGATGCCCAGCAAAGCCACCCTTCTCTTCTGAAGGGAAAGCTCATTTAAACTCTGCCTTCGGAGAGCAAAGACCAACAGCACTATGGAATCACAGTGAGAAGGACCAGGATGGGATTTCACCCAGGAGCTCAGGACCTGGCACCTCTCTGTGCTGTTCCATTCAGGCAAAGGTCTCATCTGGGCAGCAGAGCAGAGCTAACAGCAAATGAGGGCAAGCACACACAGAGGGAGGGATCACATGAATACAGAGAAAATTGGGGTTTTCAGCTGTTTGCTTTCCCTCAGCCTTGGGTTTGCATTCCTTTTATCCCTTACTTTTATTGTAAGTACAGAGTATTAGCTGTTTGTCAGTGGCTCCTGAAGGAGCCAAGAGCAGGAGTGATGGACCCAGCAGGGAAGGGGCAAGCATCCCACGTGGCTCCAGCTCCAAGAAAATCTGTGATTTGGTGTCTTGCCATAAAGCAGGATACAGGCTCAATCAATTCCCTCACAGCCATGACTTGAGGCCCCCTTCTTCCCTTGAAACCTGCCCCAGGTTTGCTTTCAGCACATCGAGTGGAGAGAAAGAGAGAGAGAGAGAGAAATACAATAGTGGAAAACCTTTTAAAGCCTGCACAGCTCTCCCTTGATAGCACATTGTTAAAAGGGATGTTATTGCGAGGGGACACTGTGAATCCATACAGTCAATGCTCCAGAACTTTAGTGGCAAAACAACTCAATAGCCTCAATTGACTGCATGAAATTCTATCATTTTACCACTAGAAAGAAAAGAAGGCAGGAAGAAAAAAAAAATAAATAAGAGACTACATTGCATTTGTCTTTCGTTAACTCCCTGGGCAAGAGCAACTCAATCCCTGTCCTTAGCACAATGTGAGCCAACTCCTAAGTGGCTCCAATAAAAAAAAATAAAAAGCCAAATACATCCCAAATGCACTGCCACACTCCAGAGCAGCTCTCCTGACTACCCCAAAAAGAACAGCCTCGGCAGCATAAAGACACAGCATCAGCCTCAGGCAGCTGCCTTGATTACCGCCTTCCCTCTGATGAAGATGACGCGGGATATGATTAAAGATGCTCTGAAAAGACACACAAGTAATAGAGGAGAACTTTTTTGCCTCCTTTCCCCAGCTAGGTCACTAGGTGTTCCTCCTCAGCAGCTGATTTCTTATTCCAAATTTGTCCAGGCCCTGCTCTTCTTCATCAGCTGAAGAGCTCCAAGGCCGCTGGCGCCTCAACCGCTCCTCTCCTGCTGATTGGGCTTTGTGGCTCTTGGGAAGCTCTGCCTGATGGCAGGAATCTGCCTGTACCCTCCACCAACCGGTGCTTGAAGGGGCTCCAAGGCATCATGGAGGGTTCAGAGCATCACAAAGAGCCAGCAAGTATCACTTTTGTAAAGCAAAACCCCTGCTTAGCTTCTTTTCCCCTATTTTTCTCATGCTGTACACTCAGGAATTCAGCTGCTTTCACCACAGCCACTCAGAAAGATGCCAATCACCCCAAGCTGCCTTCAGTCCATCCCCAAGAGGGAGAGAAAAGATGGTTTTATTTCGGGTAGCACAATCCAGCAGGCAGATCAGAGGGCTGAGAGAGCAGGCAGGCGCCTGGCTGCCTCCCCACACTGCAGTGTGACTTTGGGAAGTCATCGCACTCCGCCGGGTCCCCTCCCATTTTCCTTCTCTCTGCCCTTCTCTGCCATCTGACACACGGGCTGTTTCCTTGTCCCCCGGCCAAGCCCCAGCCCCGCAGCGCTCCCTGCAAGCGCTAATGAGCAGTGCCATTGCAACCTGGACGTGCGGGGCTGAACATCTGTGCTGTCACAGAAACCCCTGGATCAGGGCTGGAGGGTTGGAACAGCACAGCCAGCAGGGCTTTGCCTCGGCCCCAAACCATCCTCTGCACTTAGAGCTACCCACCCCAAAATTCCCACTCCATTGCCACCCGTGTCAGGCCGTATTCCACCAGGGCAGAACACGGGATGAGCACAGAGATGCCAGGAGGGACTTGTGCAGCCTCCTCTGTGCAAGGCAGCACCTGCCGGGATGTCTCATCACAGCCAATTGATATTCTACTGAGCATCTTTGGAAAAAGAATCTGCAAACAAGACGCTGCAGGCTATAAAATCACTCCCTCTCCTTCGCTTTAGTTCGCAGCTTAATAAAAGCATAACACAAGGTAGCCGAGGAAACCGCCGCACTTTGCCCAACCACATCATCCCTTTGTGTATTATTAATCGGTTTCAAGTTGTACCACGGCTTCCTGGGGTGGGGAGGAGAAGGGGGCTCCGGTTGTGGAGGAGACTTGTCTTTCCCTTTCAAGATTTGCTGCTAAAAGTCTCACTTAACAGAGCAGCGCAGAGAGAGAGTGGCACTTACACCTCTGGCTCCCCACGATGCTCATGGTGAGGATCGATAGGAGAAATCATTTGGGGTTTATCTCTGCTGAAGGACACAGGCACAGCACTGACATGGAGAAGTTTCAGACAAATAGGGTGGAAAAAAAAGCATTGTTGGGAAAATGGGGAAAACACACCAATTTTTGAGAGTGGAATGGGGCCCTAAGTGGCACCCTGGTATTTTACAGTGTAGTAGATGTCTCTCACCCAAAGCTTTCCAACTCTCCCTTGCTTCATAAAATCATGGAATTCAGTTTTTGGAAAAGACCTCTAAGATGTTTCTGGGTCCCTGATGGGTTTGTAACAGCTCAGTGCAGGTGTCTCCTCCCTGATCACAACGCATCACACAGGAACATTAATTCTGAGGTCTGCAACCTGTTCCTAGACCTCCATACGGGTTTGGTTTCAGGCACAGGCAGAATCCTCTCCAGATGCTCCCAGGATGGAATCAGCAGCTCCCTGGATGCTGCAGAGTGTATTGGAGAGCAGCTCTGAGATGCTGAGTGCTCCCATCTGTGGATTTCTGTATCACCTGGATGAAGAAGGGTTTTATGGTGGGGAAGAAAGGCACAGAGCATCCATCAGAGCCCCAGGAGCAGTACGGGCAGGAGACCAACAGGCTCCTGCTGAGGCTTCTGATAATTTTTCCCACTAAAAAAGTACAATATATTGTCTATTCGGGAGCAGTTTAAGTTGGTTCATTTCACACAGTAAATTAACCTGATTTCTTTAATAGGGGATTTTTATTTGGTGTCAAGCCCCAACTGTTATCCCAAACCCTGCACCCTGGGACTCCAGCTATTAAACCTTCTCCCTGGACACGGAGCTGGAAGCACTGCTGGGGCAGCGGGTTTGGTGTCAGTCAAAAATAAATGGCTCAATCATTTCTAAACATCCTGGCCATTTACTGCTGCCACCTGACCCAAGAGATTTCTCGAAGCAAAGCTGCTTTTTAGATTTACCAACTGAAAAACAAGGTTTTGGAAACCCTGCTGGAGTGCAGACCCTTCCCAAGCTCCTGTGGGAATGCTGAAGGCAGCTCCATGCATGGAAATTCAGTGTAGGATGGGATAAAACACTAAAACTCCTTAAATACCCTGGCCAGGGAGAAAATCAAGGTTTCCTTTTCTGGATGGGCTCAGTCCTGACTTCCTTTCACACAGCTGCTGCAGTCCAGATGGGAGCTCAGCTCCTGTGCTGGAAATTGGTTCTATCTGCACCAGGGAAGAACCACAGGATATGGTCAGGCTGATCTAGGTTGGGTAAATAACAACACAGACCCAGCAGCCCAATTGCTCCCTCACTTCCCTTTGGTGACTACTGGGGCTCCACAGCCTTTAATGTGACCAGAACCAGCAGCCAAGTTGGGAATCACCAGCCCTCACTTTGCCAGCAGAGAGGCACCATCTTTTGGGATTGAAAAATATCCTGAGATTTTAATTCCTGAGAGGCGAAGAGCAGCCCTTTGGCAGCAAGGATGTAGCAATTTTTTTAACTTCCATGGAAAACACCAGCTCAATGTGGCACCCACATTCAGATGGGTTTTCTGATAGTCCAGGCAAGGTATTCAATTGCTTGATGCCCTCTATCTCTTCAGCAGCCATTCCAAATGCCCATCTGGGTCCCTTTGGACCTTTGAAATACCCACTTTAGAGGAAGTCTATGCCTAAAATGCATGGGGCCCCTCAGCCAGGCACAAGCAGAAACTGCCTGTAAAGCAGAAGGAACTCCCAAAGGCAAAATTCCCCCTCGGCAGTGAATCCAGAGCCCCTTCTGCCCCTCTCCCTGCTCCTCAAAGCCTCCCATCCCATCCTGGCAGCCGTCACCTCGCCATCCAACCGCTCTGCTCCAATCCACGCCTGGTTAACCAGGTGACAAATGCCCCCAGTTAATTTTTCCTCCTCTCCCCTATCTGGGGTGCCGCTGACATTTTGATATTTCCCGCTGAGATTATCCTCCACATAATGAATTTTCTCCCCGGCCCCTCCTTCCCTCGCGCCTTTTGGCTCTGCCGGTGCGCGCTCTCTCTCGACTCCGCCGACTCCAGGAGCACGCCCGACACAAGATGAATCGCCCGGAGACTCGTGGTGCATCCTTCTTTACACTTCACGTCTTCCCAGCGCCGATGAGAAATGGGTTTTTTCCTCATCCATCATAAGTCAGCGTGACAAGGCTGTCGTTCTCCGCTGTATCATGCGCCTCTCCGTCCCGCTTGGTTGAGCAGCCCCGCTTCCCTCAGAGCATCTGGGACCTTTCCGGAGTGCTCTCGCTTGGATTGGGAATTTGGGCACTGACAAAAAGTTATTTCTGAATGTTTCCAGCCTCCAAATTGCTCCCTGCCTCTTGAGCTGTGCCCCAGTAAGATCCTGCATGGCTCAGGCTGTGTTAATCCTAAGGAAGGGGAAACTGAGGCATGGAGCAGAATTGTGGCTCCCACGAGGTCTGACTGAGAGCCAGAAACAGCTGTCTACAAATTCTGCTTTTTATCCCAATAACCAAACTCCAAACCTGAGCAATGGCATCAAAACTAAAGGAATAAAAAAGATCAAATTGTCAATTCTCATCTCTTCAATAAATTCCAAGTGTTTCACTTCAATTTTCCTCCTGCAGCATCAGTCAAAGAAAGCAGAGGATTCTGCCTCAGGTACAATTTGATATGGATACTTCCCTCTTTTTGATTTGGGATGCTTTTCCCCACAACTTCCACTTACTCAGAAATTCCTCTCAGGCCTGGGGTGGGGGAATCACCCTACTGTGAATTCAGCCAACTCAAAGCCCAGCAGAAAGCTGTAATTTCCTGCCAAGATTATGAGCAACCCTCTGCTTTCACTTCCTGCTGGGCATCCATCCTTGGGAGCCAGTTTGTGAGTCTGGCAGCAGCACCGGTGGGGAGCTGCAGTGAGGATGTCAGGGAAAGCAGGGGGAATCAGAGGCAGGCCAGAGTCAGATGGCTCTGTGCTGCCTGCTGCCACCTGACCCTGCAGCCAGCTTGTTTCCATGACAATAGCAGGTAGCTTCCCTCCAAACCATCAAAAAGAAATGGCATGGAAAGCTGTCCAACAGAGACAGAGAAGTGACAGCTCAACCACTGGGATCAGACCCCCACCAGCAGCTTCCCTCTCAATTCTACTGTCCATGCCCTGATAAATCCTTGTGTTTGGGGTTTTCCCTAAAAGCAGCAGCAATGGCTTGGTGGTGATGAGCCTGCAGCCCTTCCCATGCCAGATCCCTACAACACCTGCTCCCCCAGGAGAGCCATGTGCAGTTTGGAGAGCCAGGAGCAGAGAAGGAGTATTGTATTTGCATTTCCCCTAGATGAAGGAAGGAATGATGAATCTGACTCCATGTTCTCAGAAGGCTAATTTATTATTTTGTGATGCTATATTATATTAAAGAATACTAAACTATACTATACTAAAGAATACAGAAAGGATACTTACAGAAGGCTAAAAAGATAATAATGAAAACTCATTACTCTCTCCAGAGTCCCGACACAGCTTGGCCCTGATTGGCCAAAGAGTGAAAATAACTCACACCAGAATCCAATGGAGCAATCACCTGTGGGTAAACAATCTCCAAACACATTCCACATGAGCACAACACACGAGAAGCAAATGAGATAAAAATTGTTTCCCTTTTCTCTGAGGCTTCCCTTTTCTCAGCTTCCCAGGAGAAAATGGATTTATAGAAAGGGACTTTTAAACAGTTCTCTGAAAACTTCAACTTGCAAAAATTAAAGGAAAAACTAAGGTACCAGTAGGGAATAAAACTGGCATCATCAGAGCCTTGGTGGTGATGACCCTGCAGCCCTTCCCATGCCAGATCCCTGTAATACCTTCTCCCCCAGGAGAGCCAGGAGGCACCTGCTCTATGCCTCAGTTTCCCCTTCCTTAGGATTAACACAGGAACTTACTGGGGCACAGCCCAAGAGGCAGGGAGCAATTTGGGGGCTGGAAACATTCAGAAATAACTTTTTGTCAGACCCCGTTGTCTCCCTTTTCTCAGCTTCCCAGGAGAAGAATCCTGGGTGAAGGGATTTTTTCAGAAAATGTGAATGTCACAAAGGAGCATCCCTGATTCTCCTGGCAGGAGCAGGGAAGGGCTCCCAGCAGTCCGCCCTCCTGTCATTCCAAGACAAGCAGCTCAGCCGGGAAAAGAAGATTTAACTGTGTTTGCTTCAAAACCCCAAAATGAGTTCCCTCCCATCTGCTGGAGAGATTGATCTCCTCAGTCAGCCGTAAATCGCCCGAAAACTCCCTTGGAGCACTTAGGCAGGAGAGGGATGAGGCTGGGAATCCTGTGCTCTCCTAGGCTCACATCCTGCAAGGACACTGCCTGGGAGCAGGTAAATTATCCAGCTTGGATATAATTATTTCAGCTAGTTAATTAATTTTCTAATTTCGTTTATCTGCAGGTAAAGATCTTTGCACCCCAAAATGAGAATCCCAGATCCTCAATTCCTTATTCAGCTTCCTAAATAATGCTGACTGTGCATTACCACGAGGAGGAGACCCCCTCTGCCATCACTGAGATCATGGACACCCCCAGGACAAACTCTGCACCTACTTAATGTCACTTTTAGGCACTGGACAGCATCACAGGTGAAGAGGAGCCTCTTGCAACAATGATGGAAGTACCAAAATGCAGAAAATTCAGAATAAATAGTGGACATCCAATATCATGTGTGTTTGCAGCCCAGCCAAACCCAAGATATCCAATTGCCAGTACTTCAAAGGTACAAATGTGAGATTTAGAGCTACAGAGTCACAGAGATACAGAGATATAGAGATACAGAGACATATATAATCTTTTTTTTAAACTCTCAGGCTCATTAGTCCAGTTCAAGCTGTGTTGTTCCACTAGAAAGGCTCTGATGATGCCAGTTTTATTCCCTACTGGTACCTTAGTTTTTCCTTTAATTTTTGCAAGTTGAAGTTTTCAAAGAGAACTGCTTAAAAGTCCCTTTCTATAAATCCATTTTAACTAATTCCATGCAAACCCATGGAAGGTGCTCTCAGTATTGTTGATCCCAAACCTTCAGCAGGAGTTTAGTCCTTAAAAATCAGATTGGAAAATATTGGGGTTGCTTTGCTTTTTCAGCCTTTTAACCTAAAACCTACTTTTGGTCCCTATTTTGGAGTTGCTTCTTTCCTCAGTGGAAGAGGAGATTTCTCCACAGCATTTCAAAATCCTACAGGTGTTTGCAAAGGCTGAGCATTCAGAGACAGTGGAAAGGAATGCAATTTGTCTGAATTTTGTTGTGGCATTTCCTGCTGAAGGCAGACTGCAAAATAATTGGGGACTGGAGATGTTCGTGGCTATTCAGAATAGCAGGATAAAAGAATAATTCTTTTCTGTGAACAATCACCAAACAAATCACTCCTGAGCATATGCTCAGACAAATTAGAAGGAAAACCAGAGAGGCCCAAACAGGGCAGTCACGGCCAACAGGCCAAACACAAAATGCAAGAGGCAGGAATTCCCAAATGAATGGAATGGAAGCTGCTCAGCCCTGCCAAGCCCGGGAAAGGGGCAGAGAGTAGCTGGGAAGATGGGAGCCAGAGGGGAGCAGTAGTGGCGTGAGTCCTAAGCATAAAAAAGACCTGGAGCTGATGGAGAGATTCCAAAGGAGACAATAAAGAAGCTCCAAGGGCTGGAGACCCTCTGCTCTGGAGCCAGGCTGGAAGAGCTGAGGGTGCTCACCTGGAGAGGAGAAGGCTCCAGGGAGAGCTCAGAGCCCCTGGCAGGGCCTGAAGGGGCTCCAGGAGAGCTGGGGAGGGACTGGGGACAAGGGATGGAGGGACAGGACACAGGGAATGGCTCCCACTGCCAGAGGGCAGGGCTGGATGGGATATTGGGAATTGGGAATTGTTCCCTGTGAGGGTGGGCAGGCCCTGGCACAGGGTGCCCACCCTGGATCCCTGGCAGTGCCCAAGGCCAGGCTGGACACTGGGGATTGGGGCAGCCTGGGACAGTGGAAGGTGTCCCTGAACATGGCAGGGGTGGAATGGGATGAGCTTTAAGGTCCTTCCCAACCCAAGCTATCCCATGACTCTGATGATTCCCTGGCTCTGATTCTGGCCCTCACATCCTGCAGACACCCCTGGGATATTCCTAAACCAGAGCCACCTCTGCCTCCGCCCCAGCAGGAGATGTTATAGAGCTGCATCAGCACCACAAGCTGAATTTCATCTCTCTCAGGACAAATGCAATTCCTGGCACTGCAGGAGGTCCAGATGAGCAAGATTTACATGTGGGACATTCAGACTGAGGTGAGATGTCCCTGTAACCAATGTAATTCACTCCCTGTCCTGACAGGTCACACACACCTGAGATGGCAACCGCACTGGCACTGCAAGTGTGGGATGAAGATTTAGGACCCAAATCCTTTCACTTTCAGGTAAAAATCCCATATCTTGAACAGAAGCATCCCTATGGATCCCACAGCAGTTCCAAATCCTGCACAAGAAGACAGACACCAGTGACCTTGTCTGTCTCAGCTGATTCAGCTCCTGCCCACCACATTCCCATCCTCACCTGGCTGCAATTCCCAGTGCTCCCCAGCTTGTCTCCCAGCACCAAGGCCTCTCAGGGCCAGCTGTGAGGGATAAACAGCTGGAGACAGCCATGAGGAGGGAAAGTATCCGTGAGGAAAGTGATGGAAGCTGCCATGTGTCACCGAGCTGCAGCCACTAAGGCTAATTGAGCCTTCAGGCCCTGTTCCTCCCCATGATGGGAGCAGCTGAGATTAATGAATAGAACCAACCTTTCCCTTCTTTTTATGGTCCTTTTTTCCTAGCAGTGTCTGAGCACGGCAGCAGAACCAGGATCAATAGGTGGGAAATGTAGGTAATAAGTGGCCTTTAGGAAGACAGCTGGGACCTGCATGTCCTACTCAGCTACAAATCCCAATCCTGCCTGACAGGCATAACTCTGGCACTCTGCTCCCTGGGCTGCTGTAAATCACGGGACAGAGGCCAACAGCTGGAGCTGCTCTAAGGACTGAGCTCATCCCTCAGTCCCCGCATAAGGAAGGAATCCAGGGTCTGTTTCATTGTGGGGGCAGCAGGAGGGATGGCTGGAATGAGACCCCCAGAACATGGAAGGCTGGTTATATATCCATCACCTTTGGGGACATGTTCAAGCTCTGCCAGACCACATCCACTCTTGGCACCCACCAGTCAGTTTAACATAAATACAATTAATGTTTGCTAAGGAGCCCCTGGGACAGCTTGGGATCCTGAAGCACCCTTCATTCCAGACTGGG
Source organism: Ammospiza nelsoni (assembly GCF_027579445.1). Taxonomy (NCBI): domain Eukaryota; kingdom Metazoa; phylum Chordata; class Aves; order Passeriformes; family Passerellidae; genus Ammospiza; species Ammospiza nelsoni. The sequence goes on along the minus strand of NC_080656.1, from coordinate 3,076,401 downwards.
AATGGTTGGAGAGAGAAAAGGCCAGGAAGAGGTCAAAGGAGAATAGCTTTAGACTGCCAGAAGGCAGGTGGGAAGAAGTTGCTCCCTGTGAGAGTACTGAGGCCCTGGCACAGTTTTCTCAGAGAAGCTGTGGCTGCCCCATCCCTGGCAGTGCCCAAGGTCAGGCTGGATGGGGCTTGGAGCAACCTGGGAGAGTGGAAGGTGTCCCTGCCATGGCAGGGGGTGGGATTGGATGAGCTTTAATGTCCCTTTCAACGCAAAGCTTTCTGCGATGATTTGATGACGACAGGGAGGAAGAACACGTTCTGATGGGTCAGACCTGTGAGCAGCATCACGTCCAGCTACAGCCAGCACCACCCATGCCAGACAACATAACCACACAAGCTCCTCAACCTCATCCCAGGTGCCCCCAGCTCCTCAGAGCCCTGGTTATCTGTTTTATTTGCAGAGACTCCCGTGGCAGGGAGGAATGATGAATCTGACTCCATGTTCTCAGAAGGCTGATTTATTACTTAATAATACTATATTATATTAAAGAATACTATACTAAACTGTACTAAATAATACAGAAAAGATACTTACAGAAGGCTAAAAAGATAATAATGAAAACTCGTGACTCTTTCCAGAGTCCTGACACAGCTTGGCCCTGATTTGCCAATGAGTGAAAACAACGCACAGCAGAATCCAATGGAACAATCACCTGTGGGCAAACAATCGCCAAACACATTCCACATGAGCACAACACACGAGAAGCAAATGAGATAAGAATTGTTTTCCTTTTCTCTGAGGCTTCTCAGCTTCCCAGGAGAAAAATCCTGGGTGAAGGGGTTTTTCAGAGAATGTGAATGCCACAGGTGTCTGGGTGGGAGGGCAGGGCAGCCCCCAGGCACAGCCCCCAGGAGCAGCCCTACCCTGGCGGCAGCTCAGCCCCCCATGGGAGGGCAGAGGGTCGGGGCAGCAGGGCTGGGATGGCAAACCCAACCCCTGCACCACTCCAGCTGGGAATGCAGGCAGCCAGGAGCCGTGTGTGGCCCGGAGTGCTGGTTGTTATGCGAGTCAGGCAGCTCTGGTGACAATTAGGCATGGCTGGGAGGCGGCGCAGGTGGCTGCCTGCACCTGGGGCTGCGCTGCAGGAACGCAGGGCTGCTCTGGGAGAGCTGCTCCCTTTGCTGCTCCCTGTGCCATTGCTCTCCTGAGTCACAAATCACACCAGGGCCACATCATGGGTGGTTCATTGAGACCCCTCTCCGCAAAGCTCAGCCACGTTTCACCGTTTCACATTTCACCATTTCACGTTTCCCTCTAAGGAAGCCACCTGAGACAGGAGAAGCACTGCCCGTGCAAAGGGGATGGACTAATTAATCTCCTGGCCACCAAAAGCATCCCAAGTCCTGGCTAACGACCTTTCCCATCCTGTCGAGGCATTAATCAGCTTGGAGTGCTGATTTCACACGGCTTCTGGAGGCTGGCAGGCTCCCTGGCAGGAGCATGGCCGCGGACTCCTCCAGACCTCTTTCTCTCCTCATCAGAGTTACTGTTTTGGGTAATGATGAAGCAGGGGAATTGATTTGAAGCCTAATGAATAATCAGCCACCATCAATAATTGTAATCACTAATCTGGTGCAATTAGAGGCAATTATAGTAAATGCAATTTCCTCCCGAGCTGCTAACGAACTGCAAAAATATGAATTGACTTGAACTGGCTGCCTGTGATTTATGCAGCCGCAAGATCAAGGATCCCATTACACCAACAAAGGCTCTTAAAGGGACATGGAAGTTGCTTTGCCCCCGTTTTTCCACCCCACCCTACCAGCAAAGCCCCCAAACTTTGGCCGGAATCCCAAGGTAGCGCCATGAAAGAGAATCAATCCCCTTTTTCCCCTTCTTTCCCTTCAGTGCCACATCCAACTCCCACATCAGCTCCTGCAAAGCGAGGATAACTCATGCCAGGAGAGGTGCCACACGCCACATCTCCACGTGGAGAGATTGCCACCTATTGGCACATCCACAGGGATGATGGAGATGCAGCAGCACCTCCAGATCCACCAGGAGCACCAAGTTCCCGAGGGTTTGGAGATGGAGCAGCGATTTCCAGCTCTGTTATCCTCCCGGCGCCGTTAAAAGCGCTGTTTCAAAGCACCCTTTAATTTCAAGTGCCCGGGAGGACACGCACCAGCCTCAATTGGAAAAGGTGATAAGCACAAGAGTGGGATCTTAGGAGAGTTTTTGAGATGAAAAGAGAGCTCGCAGGCATTTTTTTCCTCCCGAATTGCAAGAGAAGCGGAAAGATCTCGAAGAAAAGCACAAACTACTTCCCAAAACAAAAAAGCTGAAGTCAGAGCCAAGAATTGAATTGAAAAGCACCAAAAGGAGCAATTTCAGAGATTTGGGGCAGGTCCCAACATTTCTATAAGTTTGGGCACTCTACAAAACTCAATTTTGCGTAGAAAATACTCAATTTTGACAAAGGTGGCTCTAAAGAAACCTGGTCTAGTGGAAGCTGTCCCTGCCTGTGGCAGGGGGCTGGAATGGGATGAACCTCGAGGTCTCCCCCAAACCAAACCAGTCTGGAATTACATGATAACATGGAGATTAATTAGATTTCCATTCTCAAAGCCCATTTGATGACAAGCCATGGGGGAACAGCTCTCACCAGGCAGGTAAACACATCAAGGGGCACTGCATTTCCATAGTCTGTCCATTCCAAAGCTGGAGAGGCAAAAACCACTGGATCAGACAAGGAAATGAAGCTGCTTCCATGAGCAACCCCCGACTTGATTCCAGCTATTATTTCCCTCAGAGTCAATAGCTTCCACTCTCCTGTCCATAAATCTTGATATTCACCTCCCTAGAAATCAATAGCTGCCTATTATTGGTCTGTAATTGTTACAAAAATTTAATCAAGAGTCAATAAAAGAAAGGAACAAGTCTATTGTGGCGGCAGAACTTCCAACACAAAGTATTTCACTGCCCAATTATCCTCTGCTCCTGAATTTTGCTAATATTATTTATTATTCAGGCAACTACAACGCCCAGAAGACTCAATCTGAGCCGTGAACGATGTTCCTGCACAAGGAACAAAACTCCCACTGTTGCCCAAACCACTTGCAAGGCAAAGCACCAACAATATTGAACAGAAAAAGGTACAAACTGCTGGGGAAATGATCACTGCAATAAATCTGTGCCCAAAACTAAGCACCAAGCGAGCGTTGAGAAATTAAAAGACAAATGAGAGACTCGTTCCCAGAGGAAACGCAAGTCGGCGGTAGCTGGTGGAAGCTGGGGATGTTTTTTTTCTAGGTGTATTTTGGAAATGCAAATTGGGTTTCTGTGCAAAATTGCTACTTCTGTGTAGATTATTGGATCAAATTCACCTTAAAGTAAAAAAAAAAAAAAAAAAAAAAAAAAAAAGAAAACAAAACAAAAACCCATGAAAACTATTAGGAGAGAAAGGGATTAAAAAAATCCTTTGTAATTTCCACCCAAATCAGTTCCAGGCAGTTGTTAGCTCTCCAGGCTTCATTTGTCTACATCTTGCAGTCAAAAAAAAAGGTGAGGAAAATAGCAGGGACATTAAAACAAGTCCAAATGTCTTTCAAAATAAGAATGATTGTCATTTTTGACCTGTGCCAGTCCCACTGACAATTTCTGAGAGGTTTGAAGGGGTGAGAAACTTTCTCACAGCTGCCACGTCCCACATTGCCACTTGGAAAAAAAAACAAAAAAAACCACATTTCCAGGTTTCCAATAGGTTTGGAGACACTCTAACCTGGAGATCTCTCCTGCCCTCATTCTCCACTTGCCTTTTGTGCTTTAAAAATCAAATTTTAAAGCTTCCCATATATTTAGCATGTTTAGTCCATGAAAAACACAAGTGTCACAAACCTGCTCACAGGATGAAAAGCATTTGGTTGCATTTATGAGGAACATTGGGGATTTTCCTAAGGCAGTCAAGGGTCACTTTTGCTTCTCAAACTCCCCTTCCATTGATATCTGCTCACCTTCCACCCTTCAAAAATGCATGGAACCTACACAATTCGAAACCACAAATTCCCATAGGTATTTTCCCTCAAAACAAAGCAGAGGCTGCATTTGTGCTCTAAGGTTTTTATGCCCGAGAAAGGATCTAAATAAAACCATCACATGAAACCCCCTCACAAAACACAGCCATAAAAAAACCCCACCAAAACACCACCTTAAACAGAGAAAATATAATTATCCAACAACAAATGGACTCCAAATAAGCAGGAGGAGCACAAGCATCTCCAAACCCACTAAAATTTCCAATTGCAAAACATTTTTCCCCCCTGTGGTGCAATGCAAGTAATAAATATGGAAATCTGTAAAGAAAGGAAAACCAGGGACGCTGCTGTGTCTCACCAACAAAGTACAACACGGGTTTGGAAGGAAATGAGGAGCTTTATTCCTTTGCTGGCCTTTGGTGGTCTCATGGTTTTGGGATATTGCTGGTCCATCACTGGACACAGCAGGTGTAGGGATATATGGAAAGTAGGAGATGAAGCAAAGCATCCGCATCTCCACAAACCCACCCCATCCCAAATCCATAGGTTTGGAGCTTCATTCCGCTCTCCTAGTCATATTTTCCACCAGTGATTTCCACAACCCAACTAAACCCTGATTAAAATGATATTTCCTTGGATCATGTATTTCTCACTTTGCCATTTCCCCAAGAACTCTGTCGTATCCTCCTGCCAGGCTGCAGATGGCCAAACCCCCCCAAAAAAAGCTTTTTTGGAGCTGCTGCTCACTGCACATATCCAATCACAAAGCCTCCCAAATCAGGATTAAACCCATAATTTGCTGCAAGTTGGTAAAAATTTGGCTTTATTTCAAATCAGACCCGAAGCTGAAGTTTTCTCCAAATGTTTTGCTGCTGGGCAAGTGGAGCATTTCATTTGCACACAACAATTTCTGTTTGCTTCAGTTTTCCCTGTTTCCCAATTCTACATTGTGAGATGCAATCAGAGGAGGGAAAATAAAGCAATTAAAGGAATCGCATGAGATTCCCAGACGGCCACTGATACCAATCAGTTTCAAGAGGGTCTTGGCACCCAACCTGCAAAATATTTGATTTTCTGGAGTGGATTTGTGGTTTTTTTCCTTTGGTGAGTGGAGCTGGCGCTCGGATCCACTTTTGCATATAAAGAATGACAAGGAGGCTTTAGAGAAGACCACAAGTGGCAACTGATCTCCAGCTTTTTGTGATGTTTTTCCTATTGGTGCAACCTGGATTTATTCCCCAGAGCATGAGGATCAGGTTTAGTCCTTCCTCAGCCTCTTGCTCTTTCCATGTTCATCCCTACCTTTATCTCCTCCTCCCAGAGCTCACGTTTACATCTCCGTGTAAGCAGCCGCACCGGTAATCGCAAAGCAGCTTATTTTTAATTGTGCTGAAACCAAATAGTTATTTAAACTTCAGATCTTGCTTTTCTCCCCCAAGACCCCTTTAATTCCTCCCAGATGTTAATTATACTGAATCACAAAGCTGCAAAAATCTCAGGCTGGTTGAAGAAAGAGCCCCTCCAGCCTGATGCTGATGGGAAATCAATGCCACCACCGGAGCTGTATCATCTACATCCATGCTGAGCTTTGGGAATGACAACCACGAGGACAACACTTCCCAAAGGACCAAGGTGATTTTAGAGGTCCAATTCCCATTTTTCCATGCAATTCCCAGTCTAAGCTCCATTAACTTTTAATGAAACCTTGTGGTTTGCCAAATTTTCTCAGGATTTTGGAGCAAAGCCTCCAACCCATCAAGGCTGTTGTATCCTGGGTGTCTACACCATTGCCTTTATGCTTGATCCCCAGTTTCTTTTTCCTTGGAGATGATAAGGAGACAGAAGATGATCTGGAGGCAGCAAGGATTTTATCTGGGTGGATTTGGAATAATTTTCATATTTGGAAATACATATTTGGAATATACAATTTCATATTTGCAACTAAACAATTTAAACAGAATTTCAGGCTCCTTCCACCAGGACATATTGGTCTGGTGGGAGGTGTCCCTGCCCATGGCAGGGTGTTGGAACAAGAACATTTTTAATGTTCCTTCTAACACAAACCATTCTAGGGCTCCATAATTCCATGAGATTAGTGGTTCACACAGAATAACACTTTTTTTATCACAGCTGGACATGGGAAGCAGGACTTGCACCCAATTTAATCACTTCAGATGTGGTTTAATGTTGCTGCTGCTGTATTACTTTGCAGTTGGGATTGTTTTTTACTTTAAATACCCATCACATTAAGTCATGGCATTTTGGTGGCTGACTTGATAACCCTTAGGATATAAAAGAGAATGTGAAAAGTGCAGAGAGAAAACTGTTCTTCCTTCTCCTCCCCACCACGGTTCAGCAGCAGATATAACCCATAACAAATTGATTTGTAAGAATGAGAGAGACAGCACATGGTATTAAGAAATTATGAGTTATTAGGGAGCTCTAAAATCCAAAAATCTAATACCTATAAACCACTGCTCTGAGCAGATGCCAAACCCTTTGGAACTCACAACGCACATGGCTACAACACAGGTCCTGCAATCCTGCATCCGGGCTAAAAATACCAGAGAACAGGGCCAAGCTCCATTTTTAAGCCCTATTCCATGCCAAACCCTCAATAGGGATGCTCCAGCTCTGATTTCCCTCCTGCTCATCACAGCTCTTCACAAACAAAAGCATTCCCAATTTATTCCTCTCCTTTCCAAGCTCCGCACTCCTCTCATCTGCTCAGCCTCGCAGAAAGCTCGTTAAACAATTCATTGCAAGCGCCTGGAATATAATGAGCAATGGGAGGGTTGGGAAGGCTGGTGCCAGCAGGCACACAGGGCTCTGCTTTCCCAGGTGCTCTGCACCCCCAGGATGCTTGGGATGGCCCCAAACCCCTCGTCTGGAAGTGGCCATCCTCTGCTCCAGGTGCTACAGAGAGGCTTGTGTCCTTGGGCAGGTGAGTTTAAGTGGTTTCTCTCCCTCCTGCTGGTAGGACAGGAGGTGCTTGGAGAAAATAAGAATAAAAAGAAGACTAGGAATGCACAAGAGCAGGATGAAGCCCAGGGGAGCTGGGGCACGGCTGAGAGAGAACAGCCTGACCTCCACTTAAAGCCTGAGCAAAGTGCAAATAAACCACTGGCACAGGGCTGGTGTTCCCAGGGTGCTCCTGCATCCCTCTGCTCTCCTCCAGCCACAATCCCAAACCTGCTTATCCCCGGGTGAATCACCATCCCTGGAGGTGTCCAAGGAGCTACTGGACATGCTCTGGTGTAGTTGACATGGTGGGAATCACTTACAGGTTGGATTTGATCTGAGATGTCTTTTCCAACTTTAAAAATTCTGGGATTCAGCAGCTCTTTAGCATGGGGGGGTTCTAGCGGGGAAGGTTACTCCTCTCCTGCCCCACTATGGACACACAGCCCCTTCGCAGTGATGAAGTTGGGTGTAAGTCCTGCTTCCCATGCCCAGCTGTAATAAAACAGCTTTACCCTGTGTGAACCACTAATGTAATGGAATCGTGGAATCCTAGAATGGTGTGGGTTGGAAGGAACATTAAAAATTGTCTTGTTCCAACCCTTTCCCATGGGCAGGGACGCCTTCCACTAGACACAGCCCCTCCTGGTATCCAGCCAGGCATCCAGCACTGCCCCTCCCATCCTTCCTGGGATATTTGAACCCACTCCATTCACACAACATTAACCCCAGCGCAGCAATCCCTGGGCCGAGCAGGACTTTAGCCTAATATGTATTTAAAAATTGAACGTATGTATCTATTTCCAAATATCCGCCGCGCAGACACACGGCTAATCCACTTCCAGACATTTTCCCAATTATGCCAGGGTCCTCTGCACAGCCCATTACCCCGTCGATGTTACTAAGTGCTGCATAAACAATCCTCGGCTGCGTGGCTGACACTTAAGCGGACAAGTGGAAGCCAATTGCAGCAGGACAGCAAATGGAGCCGGAACAGAGGCAGCAGCAGCTCCCCTGCAGTGAAAGCCATAATCATCAGCACATCTGGGCTGCCTTCCCACACAGAAAGCCACCTCTGCAGAAAACTCGCCTCCTCCCCACTGGCGATGTGCTGCCTGGTGGGGTCACGAGGAATTTGGGGTTTGCAGGAGGCTGGGGGCTCTGTGATGCTACAGATCCAGTGTGAGAGAGGACTCCAAGCAAACCTCTGCTTCCTGGGCTGTCCATGCAGGAAGCACTTTCCATACATCCCTACACGCACGTGTGTGTGGGCTGGAGGGGAGCAGAGCTACAGCAAGGTCAGGAGGCAAGGGGAAAGCCTGACAAAGGAATGGCATCCGTTTTGCCCCTTCCCTGCCAAACTCATGGTCCTGCTCCTCACAGCAGCTCCAGGACATTGGAGGGGACACAGGGTGCTGGGACCATGCCTCCCTCTCCATCCACTGTGGGTTTGCCCTGGTGGGGCGGCTGAGGGATGTGTCCCAGGACAGCCTGTCACCCTCCATCACTCCCACAGCCTGAGCAGAGCCAGCACACCCAGTCCTCAGCTCTGGGACCTGGCACAGGACACCCCACATCCTCACAGGCTGCAAAATGCAGGGAATCCCCCAGCCCCACTCTTTGCCCCCTCTCCAGGAAGCAATTCCCTGTTTAAACTGGAACCAGTCCATCCCAACTCTCTGGAAGCTGGAGAGCACCTGTCCATCCCCACGCCGCCAGCTCTAAATGTCACCATGTGCTTTTCCCCTTCCTTTCCCTCCTCCCTATTGTTTTTAAAAGCAGTCAGACTGTTAATTAAAAAGGCAGAAATCAATTGCCCTCATCTCCCCATCAGAAGCTCCTCTGCATGCCGGGATTAAAGCTGCCTTCTACTTTAAGTCAATTAGAGATAAGGGGAAGCTGACATTTCTACAACTCGCCTTATCAAACTGCTTGAAAACTGCTCAGATTAAAATGTAAAAAGATTATTTCCTCAGCTCTCTCTGCCTCTCTTGCCTTTCTTTTTTAATAATTATTCATAAGAAACCAGACAAACGGGTGCTGATAGTCTGAGATAGCGCTGCTCCTGCACAGGGCTATTCTCAGGATCATCCAGGAGCATCCTGTGGGATACTGAGATCCCCCAGCACCCCCAAAACGGGGGGAAGGAGGCAGAGTCCTCAGGACTGCAAAACTCAGTCCCCGTGAGCCACATCCTGACTTCCCATCCAAGAGCTGCAGGGAAAGGGTCAAAGCCCTTGTCTGGATGCCATCCTAATGAGGCTGTGCTGTCCCTAATTAGCTGGAGGCAGGAGGAGGCTGGGATGAGAGGTGGGATGCAGGCCAGGGACCCAGGACAGGGTTGGAATGATAAATACAGCTGGGGACAGGGGCAGGGACACTGCTGGCATGGCCCAGGTTTGTCAGCAGTGCCCAGGAGCTGCATCCACATGGTGAGAATGCAATTCCTGCACCGGGATCTGCTGCCCTGCATGGCCCAGCTCCCCCCACCAAGGCTTTCCTGGGGCTGGGAGAAAATGGGGCTGGAGATGGAAAACAGCCCAGCACCAAGTCAGCTCTGCTGATGGAGAGTGACCTGATGAGCTGAAACTGGCATCTCCCCTGTCCGTCCATCCCTCCATCCATCCATCCATCCATCCATCCATCCATCCATCCATCCATCATCCATCCATCATCCATCCATCCATCCATCCATCCATCCATCCATCCATCATCCATCCATCATCCATCCATCCATCCATCCATCCATCCATCCATCATCCATCCATCCATCCATCCATCCATCCATCCATCCATCCATCATCCATCCATCCATCCATCCATCCATCCATCATCCATCCATCCATCCATCCATCCATCCATCCATCATCCATCCATCATCCATCCATCCATCCATCCATCCATCCATCCATCCATCCATCCATCTATCCATCCATCCATCTCTCCTCTCCTCTGAGGAGAACACAGCAATTGGATCCTCCTCAAAATGCAGGTTTAGAGGGGAAAAAAAAAAAAAAGAGAGAGGAAAAAATATAAAAGTTTCATATCACAAATGCATGAGGGTTTTTTCGGAAATGCTCCAAATGTTAGAAGCAAACTGCAATATCCACCAAGGGATTTTGCTGATGTTTTTCACATTGAAGGAAAAAAAAAATCTCATTCCAGCCCCAGATGCAGGAAGCAGAAAGCTCTTTATTCCTCCAGGCAGCAGTGCCACCCCCAAAGTCACCAAGCAGAAAATCTTTACATCACAAACAACAACAGAGATATTCCCTGGGCGGATCCATGTCCCCAAAACCCCCAAAACCCCCCAGTGCAGTGAATCTCTGCCAGGGCTGGAGCTGCCATTGCAGCAATAATATAATAAATAATAAAAATAAAAGTAAAAGTAATAATAAGAATAACAATAATCATCATAATAATAACAATAATAATGATGATGATGATGATAATAATAATGCTCCAGGTGGATCCAAGGCAAGGGGTTACTGCAGCAGCAGCAGCAGCAGCTTGGGAAAGACTGGAGCTGGATTTTGGATTTGCATTAAAAATATCCCCTGCAAAGAGAGTGGGAGGTGAGAGCACAAAAAGAAGAGTGGGGGGGGAAAAGGGAAACTAGAGTAAAAATAAAATCAAAGAAAAAAAGGGAAAAGAGAGAAGAGAGAAAAGAGAAAAGAGAAAAGAGAAAAGAGAAAAGAGAAAAGAGAAAAGAGAAAAGAGAAAAGAGAAAAGAGAAAAGAGAAAAATGAAAAATGAAAAATGAAAATGAAGGAAAAAGAAAAAGGGGAAAAGAGGAAAAAAGAAAAGTATAAAAGAGATAAAAACAAGAGAAAAAATAAAATAGGAGAAAAAGGAGAAATAATAAAAAGGAAAAAGGTTAAGAAAAAAAAAAAGAAAAAAGAATACAAGGGGGGGAAGGAAAAAGAAAAAAAGGGAAAAAGAAGGGATGAAAAAAAATAGGAAAAGACTGATGGGAAGGAAGTGGGGGCAGAGGACAGGGACCAGGAGGACACGTGGCGCATCCTTTGCTTCCACCAACCTTTCCACAACCACACAAAAGGCAAAACCCCCAAATCCAAGGAGGTGCAAAGCACAGCATTGTCTCCTCACTGGGGAAATGCCATGAAGTGTCTGGGCTACCCTGATCCACATGGGACTCACAGATCCCATTCCCCCCCTCACATCCCTGCACCCGAGCCTCAGTTTCCCCATCAGCAGAGGAGATGGAATCCTTCCCACTGGCAGAAGGATTTCATTAACTTAAACCCTTCAAGATTTATAAAGCACTTGTGAAAGCTCCCGTGTAGGAAATATTCCAGTGTCACTGCAAACGTCAACTGTAACATATTAAATCTCTCTCTCTCTTAAAAAAATAATAATATGAGATTATGTCCCAGGAGGAAGTTTTCCCACTAGACTTCTCTATTCTTATAAAAACGATCCGGCATCACTTAACGGCTCATAAATTCCATCTCCCATTAAGCAGATATTAAACACGTATTTATAAAGGTTTAAACAGATCAGTTCGCTTAATTTTCAGTTTGCCTTTAGGCAAAAAAAATGGTGTGTTTGAATTGGGAGAAATCCTGCTGGGGCTGATGGGGGAGGATCCCTGAGACCAGGGACCTCTTCCCAGCATCAGCAGCACCTTCTGGCCCTCTGGAACAGCACTGATGGACAAATCCATCATGGAAAATACAGAATCCTGCACTTCAGCTGGTCAGAGACTTAAAAATTAAGTACAGGGATAATTATCTCATCTACTTTAAAAAGGAAGAAAAAGCAGTTTAGTTCCCCAGGCAGGTGCATGGACCAGAGCTTTGATACAGTGCAGCCCAGCCACCAACCTGACTTACACCAGTGCTATTGATATATTTTATTATTCTTCATTATTTAATTGTTTTTTTTAACATCCAGGTTTTTGGCCAGTCCATTCTAACAGCATATTCCAGTCCTGAGTGACACATCAATATTGAATCCCAGAATGAGACACTGGGAATATCAATATTCCTAATGGGACAGGTGGTGACACTGAGAAGGTGACCTGCAGCCACAAACTGTGGAGGAGTCTCAGATGCACTTATTCCAACCTAAATTTATCATTTTTCCTTGAAAACAATGGCTGGAACCACCACCCAATGCTGTGCCCATCCCAAGAAAATGCAAGAACAGAGCAATCTGTCACCCCTATGAAATCCCAGAATGGGATTCAGTGGGAAGTTTCTCTAAAGAGCACCTACACAAAATACATAAAAGCAGTCACTGAAATTCCACATGGTCAAATTAATCCTGATCTCTCCCAAGATTTAGAAAGATCATTCCAATGCCTTTACTTAAAGCAGCCTAAAAATTGAGGGGTTTAGTCTTGCTCCCTGGGTCAGGCTTCACTTTTGGGGTCTATAGTGTGAATTTTAGACAACAAATACAGACACAAATTCTGTAGTTCACGTGGAAAAGGTTTCCCTGTTTGTTTTAGGCACACAAAGTCTGGATTTGCTGAGAAAATCAACGGTTTAAAGCTCAGTAAATAGCAGAGAAGGACACTGTGACCCAGGAAAAAGAGCCAGGAGGTCTCCCCAGTGGGCAGCCAGTAAAGTCAGGGCAGAGAGAACAATCTCAGATCTTCCCGTCTCACCCACAACCTGCCCACACCAGCTCCCAGGCTGAACCCCTCAGCGTGGACAGCAGGAATATTCCATCAGCACAGGTCTGCTGGGGAGCAATTAGAGAGTAAGGACATGGAGGAGAAATGAAATCAATTCCGTGGGCATCTTCCCCACTGCAGGCACGGGGGAGGCGTCTGTCCCTCCATCCTTCCTGCTGAATATTGAGGGGGATCAGAGCAAGAAACAAAGAATTAAATGACAAGCCCTGGGACAGGTGGTGACATTGAGAGGGCAAACTCGTGCCACAGGGTGTGGTAGAGTCTCAGATTCTGTATTCCAAGAAAAATTTATCATCTCTTCCTTGAAACCAAAAGGTTTGTATTCATTCTGTACCCATGGAAAAAAGGCAAGAAGAGACCAAGCAGGCATCCTTACAGAAGCCAGAGATTTGGCTGAGGTGTGATGAGCAAACTTCTAGACATTTTTCCATCCCTAATCCTCTTGTTGCTTCCAAGACATCCACAAAAGGCTTTTAAGAAAAGCAAACACAACTCCATCATTATCGTATAAAGCAATCTATGAGCATAGTATCCCTGAAATGCTCTGTGCTTTCAGTTGGAAATTTCAAGGTGTGACAAAAATTGAGTGCTCCTGTCTTGATGAGTGGGATACAACAGGAGCAAAAGCAGACAGCTTTATTTCCTGGGAGGGTAAAAAAGCCAAAAAATGTAAATTCACTTTTATGCACGAAAGACTTTGAAATCTGGTGCAAAACCTGGGGCAAAAATCCGAAACTGTGAATTTCCTTCACATCACAGAATATTCCAGGAATAGAATATTCCCAGTGATCAGTGGGATCACTGAATGCTTTCATTTTGATTCCACTGTTTTTTATTATATAAAACAAGACAAAAAGAGAACGCTGGAAAAGTCTTCCAGTGCCAAAAGGGACTCCAAGAGAGCTGGAGAGAACTTTAGAAAAGGACCTGGAGGGACAGGACACAGGGAATGGGTTCACACTTCCAGAAGACAGGGATGGATGACATATTGGGAAGAATTGTTCCCTGTGAGGGTGGGCAGGCCCTGGCACAGGGTACCCAGATGGTTGCCCCATCCCTGGAAGTGCCCAAGGCCAGGTTGGATGGGTCTTGGAGCACCTTGGGATATTGGAAGGTGTTCCTGCCCATGGCCAGGGGTAGAATGAGATGGCCTTTAAGGTCCCTTTTAACCCAAACCATTCCATAATTCTGATACTCCAACCTATGGAAATTACATCCACTGGTGACACCGTGCAAATCTCCAGTGGAAAAGATTTTACCAGATATTCTGATTTTACTGTAGCTGGTGGTGGAAAAGCCTTTCACCACAAACCCCATGCCTGGTGCTTCCCAGCCCTCAAAGAGGAGAAACAGAGGAGCCTCTCAGTGAAATTCAACAGGCAGCTCCATGCAGAGGTAGGAGATGAGGCCCCTCTTTGCACAAGGCATGATTAACCTCTGACACCAGGTATCATTAAACAGAAGAGCTTAAAAGGGAACCATCAGGCTGAAGGACTTACATGAGCAATGAGAACCTGCACAGCTCCACGGCAGAATAGAACAAGCCCTTGTGATTTAAGAGAAAGAAACTTCTCCAAGTGGGATATGTTGGCAATGCTGGGCTAATGGCTGGACTCAGTGATCTTAGAGGTCTTTTCCAACCTCAGAGATTCTGTGATTCTGTGATTGTAACTCTGCAGCCACATTCTGAGAAGCTTCTTGGACCTTCCCCAGACTCCCATTTTTCAGAAAAGAGGGCAGGGGATGAGCTGGCCCACTGATCCTGCAAGTCCCACGCTAGTCCAAAAACCGGGAGTACTGAAAAATAAATGACAAAACCCTCGTGTTCCCATGACAGGGTCGCTGGAAGCGTGGCACTGACTTGTCCCTTTTAATGAGTGTTAATGCTCCCCTTTCATTTCTGCGGCCATGGGATGCCAACACATTTATCTGTTTTATGCGTCTCCGTTCAATTTCAAGAGACATTTCTTTGGACATCGAACATTGTAATTTGCACTGGCTCCCCATTGCGAACGGCTGAAGTTGGAAAAATCACCGAGTGAGTGATCAAACACATTATAAAAATAGTCAGGCAAATGCACCACTATCCTCTTCTCAAGAGCCATTTATAGGGGCCAATCCTAAAGCCATTGAAGTCAATGGAAAGACTCCTGCAGAATTCAATGGGGTTTTGATCGAGTCCTTATTGTGCTATCCATAAGAAATAGGTCAGATATTTATATATAGTCTTGAAATGTTGTGTGCCACCACACTGGCAGCTTGCCTTTTGAGGCACAGCCTCACTTCTCGCCGTACCTGCTGCAAAGCTGAGGACTTTGCAAGTCCAGCTTCCAAACCTTTCCCCCTTTGGCACTATTGCCATGCTGGCTTCCACCCTCAGCTCTCCCTTCTCCTGCGTGAAACCCACACCAGCACCTTCCTCCTCTGGCCTGGGAAGGGTTTGATGCCCAGCCTGTGCTCCCTTTGCACATGGGTAAGGCAAACCCGAGGTGAAAAATTGCTCCTGGAATCCACATGTAGGGAATAACAGAGGGTGTGGAGCTGAGCAAGAGCCAGCACCATTTAACGAGACCCAGTTATCAAACCAACCCACCTAAAGGGGCAAACACTCGTGAGCACAAACTATTTCAGCTTGAAAAGGGCTTGCTCCAGCGTAGCCTTAAAGAAGTTCCAGATCAAGTTGAAGCAAATTGGAGCCCTTCATCCTCACATGTTTTCCTGCTTAAAGATATCGGGTTAAATTCATATAAACAAGGAGATGAGTCTTGTGCTGTTGGCACAACCTTCATCACACACACCTTGAGAGCACAACTGCAAATCAACCACCTAATTCTGCATTCAGGATGTGCTGCTTTGTGATGACTTGGGAAGGGGCTTGAAGCAGGTTCAGGGAATATTATTGGAATATTATTTCAACTGAACACAAAGCCTTCCAGTGAATTAATTGTTATTTGTTACCAAAGTGACTTCCTTCTGTCCCAGTTTTAGTTTAGACGAGGCTTTAGAACCAATATTTTCTGGGGAAACAAACCTCGCCTTTCTTCATCTGACGCACCCACTGGTTTTTGAGTACTGTGAGATGAATAAAAGCGAACCTCAGCCCTTCAAACCATTATTCATAAGCGTAAATTTATACAAGTGAATCATCCCACTGGAAGTGGTAATACCTCTCATGTACTCCGAGTGAAATACATGGCTGTTTACCAATTAGTCGGACTGCAGTAGGTTTAGTTGCTGTAGTTCCACGTTAATTATTTATAACACTTTGCAGTACCACCAGTAAATGTACAGAAGCATCTTCTTTAAAAATAATGAGACCTTAGTCCTGTGCAAAGTCCCTGCAGCAGCTGTTATTAAAACTTCAGTGAAGCGAGAGAAGAAATGGATGTTTTTGCATCTGCAGCATGAGCAGCACACTTCTCCTGCCTTGGATTTAGCCTTTGCATGGTTTCATCCTTTCAGGAAAAATCAATGAGGAAAAATAGCAACATCTAGGTTTTCTCTAGCCCCTTTATTATGAAAAAAAAAGAAAAAAAAAAAGAAAAAAGGACACTTTGGGAATGTGTCACTTTAATGACTTGTCATTTTAAGCAGCCAAGGACCAGGAAATGGGCAAGCAGCTCTGAGGTGCCCTAATGGAGCTTAAGGTAGGTGTTCTTGTAGGATCAATTTGACTGCAGCTAAGTCTTACTTCTTGGCATGGATTTGATGAATGCTGGGCATGGCTTAAAGATGAGATAATCTGCTCAATTTATTCTTATTATTTATTTGCTATCCTTGTGACAAAATGAATTATGGTTCTGCACGGAGCCAGAAGCAGGGATAAAGTTACCATTGGGGAAGAATATGTCACTGTAATGGGATCTTTGCTTTTTTCCTTCCCCTTGAATGAAATCAGCACACTGAAAAAACGCTTCACACATAACCTAAAGGAATCATTTCCAGACAGCAGAGGGGTAAACTGAGCCTTTTTGCTTCACTGTACAAACACAATTACTACAACAGCAGCTTAATACAATTGTTTATACAGATGTCTCATGTTTCCAACAGCCAGAAATATCCTTGTCTTTCTAGGAAGCGATGCAGGGCGCAGCAATCCTGCTGTGGGGATGTGCTTGGGGAGAAGAGGGGTGGATAATGGGGGATCTTGTTGATCTCCACTTGCCCCAGACCCTACTCCTTCATCCCAGGTTGGCCTCCCAAATGTAACTGCTGAATCATGGAATCATTTGGGCTGGAAAAGCCCTCTAAGACCACCGAGTTCAATTATTAACCCAGCACTGCCAAAGCCACCACTAAACAATGTCCCCACATTGGGGGCCACATCTGCATGATTTTGCAATTCCTCCTGGAACGAGGACTCCTACATTGCCTTGGGCAGCCTGTGCCAGGGCTGGACAACCCCTTCCATGAAGAAATTTTCCCAATATTCAACCTAAACCTTTCCTGGCACAACTTGAGGCCGTTCCCTCTCCTCCTGTCCCTGTTCCCTGGAGCACAGCCCGACCCCCTCTGCTGTCTCCTCCTGTCAGGAGTTGTGCAGAGCCACAAGGGCCCCCTGAGCCTCCTTTGCTCCAGGCTCAGCCCCTTTCCAGCTCCCTCAGCCACTCCAGACCCTTCCCCTTCTTTGTTGCCCTTCTTAGCACACATTATGGGACAACCTGCATGAACAAACACCTCCACCATCAGCAGATGGTACCTAAACCCCCTGGGCACGAAGCCAGGACAGAATCATCAGATATCCTGGGTTGGAAGAGATCCATAAGGATCACCAAGTCCAGTTCGTGGGTTGTGTCACATTTTGCTCTCTCCTTGCCATAATGAGATGCTTGCCTTCGGCTCCACTCCCCACTCTCATCAGCAGGCAAAGCTTTCCCTGCCATACAACTTGCCAGTGGATAAACCCAGCAGCAGCAACAGTCTGATGTTCTACATCCCACAGCCCATTAATTTACCATCAAAGGGGTGTTATGAGGATAAGGGCGTTAATGATGGAGCCTTTGGCTGTCTGATTGTTGGGCAGCCGAGGGTGCGTCAAGGAACGTGGCAGACAAGTGCTTCAATTTGCTCCCTACACACAGCTCAATGTATTAACCCTTCATCAAGGCTTTGTGTTTATTTTCCCTCACATAAAGGAAGGGCACGAGCCCTTTGAAGAGCTGAGCTGCAAGAAGAACACACAAGGTTAAAGCCCTGAAAAGTCCTGATCAAGGAGCCGACTGGATTACAGCCAAAGCTGCGGCAAATTTCTCTCTTTCTTCCCCGACAGGGATCTAAACACAAAAGGAATAGGTTTTTGGGGGGAATTCCATCTAATTCCATCAAATCCTTTTTGTCATTTCCTCACCATCCTTTAAACATCTGACAAGGCCAATCGACCGCGCCAGGCACGGAGGGAATCGCAGCACCGGGGCTATAACTCTAAGTTCATTAAGCGTGAATTATTATTTGAGCCAGCCTCAATTTTCACCAGCAGAATTAGACATTCCTAAAATAATGTCCCTGACACATGCAGAAAATGGGCTTTACGGCTCTCACCTTGAACTCCACCAGAACTCCCACCTCATCTGTTACCCTTCCACGGGCAGGAGACGGAGCGCGGCGCTGTGGCTTCACCTTTAATTATGCCAGGTATTTAAGGGCTAATGTTCATAGAAGAGGAGTATACGAGGCAATAAATGGCTTTTGCAGGTGATTAAATGCCCAAGCAGAACAGAGGCACTTGATAAGTGCAGAGACCGTTTGCTCCATTATGTTCCCGGCGCTGTGAACTTTATTCCAGCTCCCCGATGAGGAAGGAGAATATTCAACAAGAGAAAGGAAAACATCAATGGACTGAGTTTTGCATATCAAATATATATATTACACATACGTAATTCATGTAGTTTTTCCCTTCACATTACATTGAGGTTTGCTCAGCCCAAGTGCAACAACTTCAGAAGTTTAAATGACAGGTGAAATGTCACAAATCACTCGGATCAAGGAGGATTTCATCCCAGATTCTTGCTGCAAGTCACCCCTCCCTACAGCTCCTTTCCACAGAGTGAACCCATGGAGCAAGGAGAATTTAAAAAAGGTTTTCAAGGTTTGCTGATACTGTTGATTCCCCCAGGGGCCAGTGGGCAGCATGTGAGGTGCCAAAGGCTCAGGGAAGCTCTGGGGACAATAGATGAGGCATAAACCATAGGAGAACCAAGTCTAGACAGGACTTTTGCACCAAAAAATGTCCCAATGGGTCTGGCTGAGCCTCTGCTGGCATCATACAATGGTTGTGTGGCGGAAAAAAGTCAGCTTTACATCAAAAATTTGATTCTTATTGAGCACTTAAATTCAATTTGGGGCTTTTAATATAATGTTGCACTGCAAAAAAATCTTTATTTTAATGTTTATTTTCTTGGTAATGGTGAGAAGTCTCCAGAAACATCTTTGTATCAGCAATTCCTCGCAGTTGCAGCCACAGCCCAGAAGCTGCAAAAGCAGCTCTAAATCCCACTCTGGCCATATGTCCAGGAGCACAAAAAATCTATAACTCTATTTCGCATCGGGTCACTTCCACTGGCGTGACTAAGGACATCAGCCCCATGTGTTAGGAGATATGCATTCCTTCCTGCCAGTGCCTCACCGAGAGCTTTTCCTTGCCATAAAATCACACACAGAACCCTCCTCAGTGCTTTAATTTCCTCACATCTCTGCAGAGACCAGAAACCTGCCTGGTTTTTACCAGCAGCACATTTTGGAGCTGCCCCTCTGCAATCCCCCGGAATGTGTGAAATCCCAGCACTCCATGAACACAGCATCACCCATCCCAGTATCAGGAATAGATTCTCCACATACAGCAGACATTTGGTGTGTTTTTTCCTTTCCCCTCAGTAAATACTAATCGTTATCTCTCCAGGAGGACACTGCCATTGCCACACACAAGGCCACAATCTAATTTATCCAGTTCCTTTTCATAACTCCCAACGCTCCATTATTAGGGCAACTTTATATTTCTCTTGCAGTCAAAGGCCACAGCCCCAGTCACCCTGTGTTTCAGACCATTAAGAAATAAGTTAAACAACATTAGCCCCCAGAGGAAATTTGAAGCCCACAACTGTTAAGCTTTTGCTGCAATGAAAATTGATCTATTTGTCTTATTTTCCATTTCCCGTCAAGCAGAGAGTTTGCAGCTCCTAACAAGGCTTGGCCATGCACGACTTTCGCATCCATCGTATCCTTGGTAGGGCTTACAAAGCTTCAGACTCTTCCAAGCTCAATTATTATTTAAAGAATCAATTAAAAATATTTAATATAAAGTTACTGAATGAAAAATTGTGCTGAGGTTCAACAAGAGCATAGGAAGATCAAGAGCAAATGGACTCAAGTGATACCAAGGGAGGTTTAGGTTGGATATTGGGGAAAATATCTACACTGAAAGGATTGGTCCCTGCTGTCCAGGACAGGGATGAATTTGACATCTCTGGAAGGATTTAAAAGCCATGTAGATGTGGCACTTGGGGACATAGACAATGGTAACCTTGGCAGTGCTGGTTTGGTTGGACTTGGTGACCTTAAAGGGCTTTTTCCAACCTAAACCATTCTATGATTTTTTTTCTCTCTCTTCCTTGTTTGCCTTCCTGCCATGAAATCCTTTCTACAAATAAAGCCCAGAGATCATCTCTACAGCCTCATTTTTCTTCTGAATGGGAAAGGAGCATCCTATTCTGGTAGGAACAAAATAAAACAGTTCTGTGCAAGCCAAATATTCATCTTTCTTCTGCCTTGCTTGCACTCACTGCTGGGCTCTCTGTTGTCAGTGTTTGTTTCCTACCTGCAGAAATGGATGTTTCCATTGAAATCCCATTGGTTTGGGATATGTTGCCAGCAGTGCCCAGAGCCAGATGCCTCAGCCCCTTCCAGGGCCCATCCTGGTTTGCAATACTGCACTCTCCTAACAATTTTCCTCTCCTAAGTCCAAATCCTCGATCTCCTGACTGCTTGTCAAGCAAATGGATTTGGTCATAGGCAATTTTGGGAATAAAACAGTAAAAAAAAAATCTCATCTCTTTCTCCTGTTTCTCACCTTAGAGTGCAGTGCACCCTGACAGGTTTGGGCAGGGGATGGAAAATCCTGGCGTTAAAGCATACAGAGACAGCAGGTATATATATTTATATACCAAAATATACCCACACACCACTGAAGGTTTACAACTTTCCCCTCACAATTCCAGATTATTTTCTACGAAGTTTCACTCCAAAGACTAAAACCAAGGTGACAGGACCAGATTAATTTGTCCAGGGGACAAATCTCCCCTGGCTCTTCTAGGAAGAAAGGAGAAGGGGAGATGCAGCCCTAGCTTTGGCAGGACCTGACACTCAGTGCTCTGGTCTGGTTGAAAAGGTGGTGGTTGGTCAAAGATTGGGCTCCATGACATTGGAGGTCTTTCTCAATCTCATTGATTCAATGACTCTATTATTTGGAGAGTTCCTTGGTCCAGGAGAGGACATCCCACCCATTCCTAGCACAGCCTGTGAGATGTTGCATTGGTTTGACCCCAGTTCCAGGACTTTGGGAGCACAGAGAGCTGCAGCCACTGCTCCAAGCAAAGAAAAGCTTGGGATTTTCAGAATCTGGAGGAATTTGGAGTGGCCAGAGCTGACACACCACCTGGTAAGTTCAAGGGTTGCTGTCCCCAGCAGCTGTCTCACCACATCTCCTTGCCCAGATGTGTTGAGGTAGGATACAACAGCATGACAAGCAAATCCTGAAGTGCAGCAGATGTTCCCAATTTTGCATTAACTCTCTGCTCGAACCAGTGGCAGCTCAGGAGCCCTTTTCCATGATGTTCCCAGGTCCTGGGTGCAGAGGTATCTGTGATATCAGGGACACCCACTTCCTCCACCTCCTCCTGCAGCTGAGACTCTGAAAAAGCCACTTTGCTGCTATTTCATTTTCCCCAAACATATCAGTCTCAGAGAAGATATTTTCTCCCATCACAGATTTTCCCTCAATAAAATGTGACATTTTCCTGCCTTCACCTATTTATTGCACAACACGAGCTCATTCTCTGGTGCCGATTTACATGCAGAACTTTTCAAATTTGTTTTATTTTTTAATTGGGGAAGGAATTCTGCTGCTTTGGTTGCATCCTGACAATTTAAAACCCTGGAGCGAGCTGTTTACGCACTGCCAGATTTCTGTTTAGCGCTCTCCACATCTCTCTTCAAACCTCAGCCTTCCTTTATAACCTTGGAAAAATCACAGGGGGATTATTCAAGGAGTTTTTATTAACTTGGACCACGCGTTTCCCCTCGGCTCAGCTGCCTGTAAAGTGGGAATAAGGAGAGCTGCTCTATTACCTTTGGGGCAGCTCTGTCTCTGGCAATCAACCTGTGCAGCGCTTGGCACGAGGATTCCTGACGTCAGGGTGGGACTTTTGGGCAGCTGGAGGAATGTGATGACAAATAAGATTTGCAGAGAGAGGTAGATGAGATCTTGTTAGCTCTGGGGCAGAGGTGATAATAGATAAGATAAAACCGACATGCCCACGCTGCTGTAAAACAAGAAGGGTCGGGCCACTCTCCTGTACCAATTTGCAGCAGAAACCCCGGAGAATGTCCCAGGGAAATAGGTGCTACTCTGAGCACAGCGTGGGGAGCTGCTTATTTACTGATGGCAAAAAGTGTGGAAGCAGCTGCAAGGAGCCGTCAACCTGTGATTGCCCTGGAAAATAATCCCGTCTCCCTGCCTTCCCACGATCAAGGCTGGAGGAAAATCAATCCAGAGCTGAGATTGGATACAGTGATACAATATTTATGGCTTTGGCACTCGAGCCAGGCACTGCCTGCTGAGGAGGGGATGAAGTGCAGTTCCTGGTGTGTCCCATGGGTGCCAGAGTGATGTTCAAATGGAGTGGGATCCATTTGCATCCATGGAGCCTGCCCTCTCCGCCAGCCCTGCTCTAGCCTAGGGATTTAGAGCAAGGCCATAAATACATCACTATCCTACAATTCCACCAACATTTCCATGTGCATGAGCACAAGGCAAGGAATAGGGTTCCAAAAACATGATATTCCTGCTCTTCCAGGGAATTTCCCTGACGAGGGCAGGTGTTCCATGCATGGCCACCCTGCAGTGACCACTGCCAATGAGCCCCTGTCCTGCCTTTCCACAGACTTGATGGTCCCATTGGCCTGGGCACAGCACCAAGAAAGCTGGGAGCTGGATGTGACCTTCACACTGGAGCCTTCCAGCCACTGTGACAGAGGAGACACAGGCAGGGGGTAGCAGTGATGGGGAGGAACAAACAGATCCTGCAGAACATTCCCAGGTTTATGAGGGCTTTGCAATTCCTTTTAACCAATGTGAACAGCACTGAGCACCCAACTCCTTGCTTTGCCTGCTGAGAACATCAGAGATGCTCATCCTGGCACACACATGCATGGGGGAGACACAGAGGGAACAAGGAGGGCACAGAGGGAGCAAAAAGGGCACAGAGGGAGCAAGGAGGAGCAAGGAGGGAGCAAGTCCAAAATTCCAGACACTAACCCTCAATTCTACCAGAAATAGCCAAACCAACCCTGCCTCATCAGCCTGAGCACCAGCCCAGCAACACCACCCAGTCAAGCCATGGTGATACTCCAAGAGCATGGAAAACATGCTCAAAGCAACAACTCCTTGCTTTGCCTGTTGAGAGCATCAAAGAGATGCTCATCCTGACACACATATGCACAGGGGAGGGCACAGAGGGAGCAAGGAGGGAGCAATTCCAAAATTCCAGACAATAACCCTAAATTATACTAGAAACATCCAAACCACCCCTGCCCAACCACCAGCCCAGCAACACCACCCAGTCAAGCCATGGTGATGCTCCAAGAGCATGGAAAACAGCAATGGTGCACCCGACCAATCCTTCCCAAACATCATCAGCAAGGGCACCATTCCCCCTCCCAAGCCACCAGCCCCCTCCATCTGCAGAATTTATAGGGCTGCCCTGGTGACACACCGCCTCCGTAAGTGCAGAATGGCAGTTGTAAAAAATCCCATTTGCCAGCGTATTAGAATCCTATTAGCGCTCCCGGCGGAGAAATAATGCCAGCCCTCCTGGAGGGATTAAAGGGACTAGGACTCAGCCTCCACAGTTTTATGGCCCTCACCCCCATTTGCTGATCAAACTGACAGATATAAAGCTGAAGGCGAGAAGTGTCCTTGGCCCATAAGCCCCACAGCAGGAAAATGCCTTTGAAGAAACATGAGTGCCAGTAAGGAGTGCTGCCAGGAAAGGGAGAGGAGCCATTCCTTCATCCTCACAGCATCCTCTCCATCAACCTCAAATCTGGGGTAGAAAATGCCCGGGAAGGGAAGGGAAGGGAAGGGAAGGGAAGGGAAGGGAAGGGAAGGGAAGGGAAGGGAAGGGAAGGGAAGGGAAGGGAAGGGAAGGGAAGGGAAGGGAAGGGAAGGGAAGGGAAGGGAAGGGAAGGGAAGGGAAGGGAAGGGAAGGGAAGGGAAGGGAAGGGAAGGGAAGGGAAGGGAAGGGAAGGGAAGGGAAGGGAAGGGAAGGGAAGGGAAGGGAAGGGAAGGGAAGGCCAACAGGGCAGTGCCTCCCAGACACATCTCTGTGCAAGGCAGGGTGCTGTGGATATGGCCCAGCAAATCCTGACTTGTCTCTTGGCGGTTTACAGGACCTGTTTTCACAAACACAGGAGGTTGTGTAATTACTGGAAGGATCAGTCATAAATATCTATTGATTGTCTGGGAATTATGCAGGGGAAAAATTCATAAAATCAAGACCTATCCACAAAATTGTTCAAGGCCAGGCTGGATGAAGTTTGGAGCAACCTTTGTAGTGGAAGGTGTCCCTGTACATGGCAGGGGGTGGAACAAAATTATCCTTAAGGTCTCTTCCAACCCAAACCATTTCTTGGTCCTCCCTTACACCCCAACCCAGCTGCAGATACATTTCACAATCAACAGGCTCCCCCAATGCATCTCCCTGCAAAATATCCTCCTCCACCACAATATGATTTTCCTCCTTTTTGTGGCCCTGGGCACAGGAATGCTGAGACAGAGCAGGGCTGAAAATACCTCAGCACAAGAAAAGGTTGGGTTTTATTCCCTCCAAAGACACACACAGCACACAGATGCTCCCAGGCTGTGTGTGCTGCCTTTTGGGATCTTCAGGGATTTGCCTGCCCACTGGGAGCCCCGTGCAGAGGAGACAGTGTGGATGGAGATGGACTGGGAAGCCCTGGCAGCATTCCCAACTCTCTGGGTTCACCAGTGCAGCGTCCTGGGGAGAATAAATAAATAATTGCAGACTGCTTGCTCAGCACTGCTGTAAATAGTTCATGAGTTCCAGGAGATTTATTTCCCTCTTCTCGCCTTAACGAGCCCGCAGCCTCCATGGAGGAGTGGGGAGGTTCACAGCCTCCAGCCACCAAGCAGGGCTACCAGGGAGCCCAGCTATGCACAGCACAGGTGAGTGGGGTTTTTGGGAACTCACAAACCCACTGGCATCAGCTCATCCAGCACCTCATGACTGTACCCATTCCCAAACCCAGGATTTTCAGGTCCACATGCCAATGAGAAAATGCTTTTTGCTCCCCTGGAGGATTTGTTTCGAGTCCTTGGCGAGGATCCCAAGTGCTGCCTGCTCTCCCCTTGAGATGGCTCTATCCAACAGCCATTAGGGAGACACTTCCCAAGAGATTTACAGTGTGGTCTCACACAAACCCGGGAGACCCAGGCGGGCTCCCAGGGAAACAGCTTGTCCCCAAGGGATTTGCAGTGCCAAGAGGACACGGGGAGTATTAAGAGCTAATGAAGAGGTATAAGTGTGACAGCCACCCTGGGGACAAACACAGCTGAGACTGCACAAGGAGGTGACTATTCATCCAAGCTTTCATTTTGAGGTCCCTGCTTTATTTCCAAAGCAAACTTGGCCAGACAGAGTTGTTCCAGGAGAATTTCTCCCATGTCACCTCTCCCTCGGAGCCATCTAACAAAGGGACCAGCAAAGTGTGTGAGCTCCAGCAGGCACCCACCCCTCCTCAAAGCAGCTCTGGTGCTGTAAAGGCTTTATCAATCCCTGGAGCCATCCAGCCTCCCCTGCTAGGTCTCTTTATTATGTGCCTTGACATTTCCAAGGGTTATATTTCCGCCTGTGAGAACCATCAGTCCAGCAGCACACAGTAATATATGGAGTAATAGAGTCTCAGCACAGCAGGTTTAATCTCATATTGCTGAAGCCCCTGGTGTCCTAGCTGAAGTAAGTTTGTCATTAGGAATTCCTTTCTGCCGACCTTGTTTTGTTTGGGGTTATTATTTTACCCCTAAAGAGAAGAGAAACACTCGAGATTGATTTATGGCTCTCCTGTTTCGGAGAGGAGAGGAGAGGAGAGGAGAGGAGAGGAGAGGAGAGGAGAGGAGAGGAGAGGAGAGGAGAGGAGAGGAGAGGAGAGGAGAGGAGAGGAGAGGAGAGGAGAGGAGAGGAGAGGAGAGGAGAGGAGAGGAGAGGAGAGGAGAGGAGAGGAGAGGAGAGGAGAGGAGAGGAGAGGAGAGGAGAGGAGAGGAGAGGAGAGGAGAGGAGAGGAGAGGAGAGGAGAGGAGAGGAGAGGAGAGGAGAGGAGAGGAGAGGAGAGGAGAGGAGAGGAGAGGAGAGGAGAGGAGTGTGACACCCCAGGGTGCTTCTTGAGCCCTGGGCATGGTCAGAGCCCAGTGCAGCAGTGACTCCACTGCTTCAACCCAGCAGAGCTCAGAGCCATGGAAGATTAATGATCAGCCCTGGTGCATCCACAAATTCGATGAAAAAGGGGCAAGGCAGGGGAGAGGAATATAATCAGGATATTTTCTACAGTGCCAACCTGGATTTGGAGGGACAAAGCAGCAAATACGGCAGGAAAGACTGGGCATTGAGAATTCCTCTGTGCCTTTTTAGGGCCATCCAAGGGAAAGGGGTTGAGCCCTAAAAGCTGCTTCAGTGCAGATCAAAGATATGCTGGAGGAAATAACCTGCCTGGACAGGAGAGGGGCTCAGCACTCCCATGCCCATGAATCACATTCCTTCACTCTTTAGACCTCAAATTTACCTCCCTACCCAAACACAACACTTGGGAGAAGACACCAGTATGAAATCAGTTCATTTTCTCTGGGTATCCCAAGCATCTGAGAAAGAACATAGAATAGAATCATGGAATAGCTGGAGCGGGAAGGGACTTTCTAAATCTAATCCAGTCCTGCCTGTGCATCCCAGCTCCTCCCCACAGCTGCCACAGCCACGGGAGCATTTCCACAGGAGCCCAGAACAAGGTTGGAACACGTGTCTCTAGCTCCCTAATGTGCTGTGCCCTGATGGCCGTGAGGATTTTCAGGCTGTTACACAAAACCCAGGATTAAATCAAGCCCAGCGACGGGGCTGGCAGCCTTCTGCAGCCATCTAAGGGCAAGAGGGCCCAGGGGACAGAGCAGCTTTGTGCTCCACAAAGGAGGGGATGAGGTGGAGGGAGCTGGGACAGGGATGCACGTGGCAGTGCCAGACATCACCTGAAAACCCCACACAGAGAAGCTGCCCCACCACATCCAGCTCCAGCTGGAAACACCCCCACAGCCTCCTCAGAGCCCTTCCCAGCCTCCTGGGATAGATGGGTAACACTGGAAGGCTTTATCTCAGACCCCCAAAGCACAGGAAAATCAGGGAAAGTGCCAAACACGCCATTCCCAAATAGAATGAAAGCGCTTGGGAAGCCTGTCCACACTGGGGGCCTGGGGAATGGGTTTTGCTCTGCTGTAGGAGCTGTACTCCTTGCTGCATTTGATAGCTGCTTTCCCCTGGAGCACAGTCATCCCTGAGATCACAGCTTCATGGAGGAACAAGATAAAAAGGTGCCAGGAGTGATGCCAAAACCCTTTAATCCATCCAAGGCTAGCTGACATTTCCCAGCTGAGATCTCTGGCTCTGTCAGAGCAGGAGGTGCTCTGGCAGGTACCACATAGCAGATCTGAGGACATGGACACAATGTGAGCCTTCACTCTGGTGTCCTGGTCATGCCAAGGAGCTCAGTTGGCCTCTGGAATCTATAGATTTCTGTTTGGGAAATGGATTGTGGAAGTTCAGGGGTGCTTCGTGGGTCATCCAGGTGCATCTAAGCAAGCAGGGGCCACATGGACTTGCAGAAGTCCTTTGGTGTTGAGGAAGATGAAACAGGAAAGCCTTATCAATATGATTGTCTGGCAAAACGTTTTGAGAATATGGAAACTATAAGTGAGATTGAAATGAAAGCAAGCTTTGAGATCCCTCAGTTACTGAACAACTGGAAAACAATGGTGTGGCTGGCTGAAGGTGATCCCCTTTTGATGGAACAACACCCTCTGCTTGCAGACAGGCCCAAGGGTCAGAGCAGACCCTGCCAGCTTGGCAGAAGGGGCCCAAAGAGGAGTTTATAGGGTTTAAAATGTAGCACAGTGTGGTAATGTAATGATTCTTATAGGCTGTATGTAAAAGCTGTGGGATTTGTATCTTGTACTAGATTGGTTAGTGAGAATCAGAATATTCAGCACAGAAGAAGATTTATTGTATTGGAATGGGAACCTCACTCTCTTACCCTTTTATGCTCTCACCCTCTCACCCTCTCTCCCTCTTTGGGGCCTGCTCTGAGCTGTGTTTGGCAGCTCCCAGCAGGGCCCTGCACCCAGGCCCTTTGCAATAAACCCCAAATTCCAGACCTGGCTGCAGAGATCTCTCGTCTCCATCCATTCCAACCGTCCTACCCCAGAACACTCCGACACTTTGGGGCAACAAATGCTGCCGGAAAAACCCAGTGGAAGTTTTGGAACAAACCCATTGCAGCTCTGCACTGGCTTTTAAAGCCTCCAGGAGCCAGCAGGTACGAGCTGGAGGGGGATGAGGTTGAGCTGAGCGTGGCACCCTCTGGTTCTGGGGATGTGCCCCCGCTGTGTGCCGTGATGGCAGCTCATCCTGACTGCCCATGGCAGGAAGGACACCACTGCCTCATGAATATGCAGAGGCAGGGTCAGAATTAACATCTTTAATGAAATTAAACTCAGGCAACAGGGTTCTTTGCCTGACCACGGTTTGGGAAGCATGGGAAAAAGCTGTGCTGGAGAGAAGCAAGCCCTGGAGAGTGCCTGGCAAAAATATCCTTCCCTCCTCCTGGCATCTGCCCTCGTCTCCCAGCCCTATCCCCATCAGAAGACACAGAAAGATGCCCATGCCAAACCATGGCAGCGCTGTGAGCATGAGGATCAAATACTGAAGGTTTATTGTATCTCTGACACCATGAGGATCAGATGCAGTCACACTGGAGCAGCCTGGAAATCCCAAAATAGCATAGCTGAGGCTGGGGACTCCTGTGTTCCCCCAGATATCAGCACAGCCTGTCCCCGTGGTGGGAGAAAGGGATCCTCTCTCACCAGCAAACCAATCACTGCTGTATTGATTACATTTCAATTAGCAGAATTCCCGTGGGATGGTGGGCTGGGTAGAACTGGAGAGGCCATGGCAGGGCTGGTCATATTGAGCCTGCCTTACAGAGAGAAACATCCCAGCCCAGAGGCACTCCTTGTGCCTCTTGCCACAGCAAGAATCCCCAGAAAAAATGGCCTGAAGATTCTGTGTTACATGAGAAGAGCCCTGTGCTATGAATCCCAGCCATGTTGCCAGGTCCTGGTGCACATTCCTATTTTCCCAACTCCTTGCTTCCTTCCCAATCCACTCATTTGCATGCTAATCAGGATGGCAATCAGTGCTTCCCATGGGCACTGGGACCAAGGCTCAACCTCACAGCCCCAGCTAAAGCAAGAAGGGTTTTTCTGGTGCAGAAGTGATCCCTGTCTATCCTTACCAAGTCTCCAGTGGCGAGGGCAGTGTATTCCCACTGCCAGGAATAAATTCTGTTTAATCTGCACCAGCAGCCCTTTCAGAGGCTCTAGCTCCATCAATAAGACTTTCCACAGGCAAGTAATTTCAGGATCAGTGACTTCTCTCACACAGAACATCCTGACCCAGCCCTCAGATGCTGCAGCATCACACCAATGCCTTTCCCATAAAGGTCTGGGGCTGGCCAGCCCAAACCCCAGATCTCAGTGGGGTTGGAGACCCTTAAGGCACTGAAGGAGGCTGAAGTTTCTCCCTCTCTTTTGTCAGGTCAAATTTACTGCAACAGGAGAATGTTTCAGGAGAGATTTGTCATTGTTTGTGGCAGTTTGGAAAGCTCCTAAATACGCTCTGTGCAATCGTGAATGTAAATTGAATAGAAGCAAAAGCAATTTGCGAGGCATTAAAATCCCTCTGCAGGTTCCTTTGAAGTGATCGATGTCTCAAACCACGATGTTATCTCCACGTAACCGAGCTGGGCAACGCAATCCAATCCCTGCAGTCATTCCCTTCTCAGGTAACTTATCAGCCCATGGACCACATTCACTGCCGACCTCTGCAGGCATCGCTGTGCCTGCAAAGAGCTCCCCTCCCTCTCTCCTGGGGCACCTTTATCGAAAGGGAAGAGAAGGGACGGACCTGGCATGGCTAAATTTTGGGATGCACACACCCGGTCTGGCTGAGCTCCCTCCCAGCAGAATCCCTGCAAAAAAGGACCAGGGTGGATTTTGCTCCTCTTTTTGCACGATGCACGGAAACCAGGTTGCACCGCTGGGTGTGAAGCTGTCAGCCTTGAAGAAGTGCAGCTCTCAGCCCTGTTCCTCGCTGATCCTCAGCTCCTCCACCCCACATGGACAATCTGCAGCCAGACAGGAGCAACCACTGCAGCCCTGCTGCCTGCAGGAGTGACTTTTTGTGGGGGACTCTCATCCCTCCTGGTGCCTGGCAGATTTCTGTGATCCAAGCCTCAAGGCAACACGTGGAATTGAGACTTGCAGTCATCAAACTCCTGGACCATTCCCACAGCCTGTGCATCTCCACTGTGAAAAGGTGTGTGTCCACTGGATTAAGGATTATGGAGATTTAAGAGCTTTTATGAGTCTTCACAAGATGGGAATTAGCAAAAAGCCCAGAGGGTTTCAGCAGCAGTTGCTCCAAGTTCTCCATGGCCACTCTCCATGATGATCTTTTTATGGAGATCCCTGGATCCCAGTCCCTGAGAGAAGGCAAAGCACAAGCATGAGGAGCTGTGGATGCCCCATCCCTGGAAGTGCTTTAGGCCAAGCTGAACAGGACTGGGATCAACCTGAACGCTTGGAGAAATGGAAAGGAAAAATCATATGGACAAAGACGAGCTTTAAGGTCCCTTCAACCCAAACCCTTCCACGATTCTGCTCCCTACCAATCCACCTGCCAGGAGCAAAGGAGCCATGAGGGCTGGGTGTTGTTGCACGCGCCACAGGAAGCAGCTGTGATGAGGAGGAAACAAGAACTGGGGTAGAACAGACAAAGATCCACCCAGCCAAGGCTTCCCCCTCCCCTGGTGACCGCTTCTCTGAGCATCCCAGGGCACCCAGCTGCAGCAGGCAGATAGGCAAGGATTCCTCTGCAGGAAAAGTTTCTTCCTAATCATATTAGCTGGATCTGGGCCCGTGCCCTGCAGCAGCAGGTCAGTATCTATTTCAAAGCTTTCACTTATGAAAATAAATTTACTGTTAGCGCCGCGGAGCTCTGGTGCATGTATAAGCAGGGGGTTTGAGGAGTGGGTTTGGAGCCCTCCAGCAATGGGAGGGAGCAAGGAAAGAGTGAGACTGCAGAGAGGGAAAGGGTTAAAGCTCCCTCCTTCCCTCCCAGCCCAGGCAGAGGAGCTGCTCTCAATCAGTGTGTGATTGCAATCAGCGGGAAGGTGCCGTTTGCATTAAACAGAGCAGACAGGGGAAAAAAAAGACAAGACAGGCTGTGCAATCTGAAAAATTTATGTAAAAATCACAAACAACAATAAAAACCACCTCTTTTTTTTTTTCCTTCTCCTCTCTCTGCTTCTCCTTGTTATTATTGTCCCCAAGGGCAGAGAAGTGGGATGGAGCAGGGAGCCAGTGCTTCCTGGGGCTCCTGTGCCATACCTAAATCTGCCCTACATCAAACCTTGCAATCAGTCTCCTTTACTACTAATTTTGCCTCATGTTTTTTAATTAAATTTGCCGCTTCCTTCAAATACCAGGCAATGAACCATCCACATTTCCTCCAAATACCCTTGAAAATGTGGAATCAAACAACTAAGTGCAATGCTACCCAAAGAAATGTCACTGAAGAGGCATTGCCCGGAGCATGCATGGCTGCAGCAGGAGCCAGGGAGGAGAATTAGGGTGAAACATGGAAAACTTGGCCACAGAGGATTTTCAGCGAGCTCAAACTGCAGTAGCAGCACCCAACCTGCTCGTTAGAACTTCAGGAATAAAGGTAACGACAATCCTGAAGATGGCACTCCTGGGCTACCCTTCCCAAGCCAATCTCCCTTTCTGACCCTCCCCAAGCAGAGGGTGCCCGGCACCCTGAACTGGGATGGCTCAGAGCTCCTCCAAATTCTCAAAGCTGTCCAGGTCAGGTAGGAAATGTGTCCTTCCCTCTCACCCTTCCACAGCCACTCTTTGGTTTCAAAGGTAACTCCTGACAGGGATTTGAGGCTGAAGACCAAGGAAAAGCAGGCTGAGAAACTTCAGGAGCAGCAGCGTGTTCTGTGAGCAGGCAGAAAAAAGGGAGGAGAAAGACTACTCTTTCATCGATTTGACATTTGCTGCCTTTTGGTTTCTCTCAGCAGCATCTCCTGACAAGGAGGCCCCTGCTCCATTTATTCACCTGGATCCCCTGTGCCAAACTGGGACCAATTTATTGCATCCGGACTCAACGGCAAGAGGATGAACTACAACAGTTTTGCTCAGAGTTTCTCTTTGACAGCTGAGGCTCGTTTGAACCAGCAGCTCAAAGGGAAGGGAAAGGGCCTTTGAAGCCCCCCATGGTGTGGGACTGCATGGAAAAGGCCCCTGAGCTGCCACTGACTGGGGAACACCCTCACTCCCTTTGTGCCAGGGCACTCTCACTCCTCCCTGGAGCATTGCTGGGATCTCAGAACTGAGGCCACGCAAGTCCTCGATGTTCCACAGGAGTCTCTTCCCACCCTGAGCAGGGCAGAGCTATGTGTGGAGCACACAAGAGCAGCCACACCTCAGCTGGGCTGTCACCCTCCCACCAACAAACTTTCCCAAGCCATCATCCAACCATGGAGAGGCTCAGGCCACCAGCAGCAACACCTGGAAAAGGGGGAGGACTTCTGGGAGCAGCTGGAAGTAATTTGATCAATGATACAGAGCAAGAATGAATCCTAAGAGGCATTTTCTGCATCACCTTGAGGGTGAAGACCCAAGCTCAGCTACATCTGAACCTCCTCCACGTTCTCAGCTACCTCGGATTTGGCATTCCAGCTCAGCACTGGGACATTTTCTGCATTTAAATGGACAAGAGCCTTATCCCCAAGATGAAGGGGGATGGTGGGAAGGCAGCGTTCCAGCCTTGGGGAGATGACAGGAGGACAATCAGGCACATTTTTCCCTTTGTCCTCACATCACCTTGAGCACGGTGCCTTCCTGAGGCAGCAAACCCAGGACAACACTCGCTGCAGCAATGGATCAGGCAGGAATGCTGGTAACCAGAGCCTTTATTAGGCTCCTTTATTTATTTATTTCTCCGACCACTCGGTGTTAGCCTAAGGTGAGTGGAGAAGCGCTGGCACTGGGAGACAGGGTAATATGTTATGGAGAAATCTCCTCGGTGTGAGCAGGGGGTGGGCCTGCTGCTCCTGTGCTCTATGCATTATTTATGGCCCTGCTGAGCACTGCCAGCCCCTTTATCTGCCTTCCAAGGGGCTGGAGAAGAAAATGAATCTTTGACTCAGCAGTTTTTATCCCAGCCCAATGAAAGAGAAATACACACACACACACACACTTTCATTATATATATATGTATATATATATATATTTTAGCTGAATCCACTCTGGGGAAGTGACAAGGAGCTAATCCAGCCCCCTGAGAGGCTGCAGGTAGTACTGGCTCTGGGCAGCTCAGAGTGAGGAGATTTAGCTCCCACATAAATTGTCTGCAGCTCTTCCCCTTCTGCTGACCTCCAGCGCTGTGCCTGTCTGTCCTTAGGCTGAGCACAAAAAACCAAAGCCCAGCCTTTGGGAGAGCTTAGGAAGTGCCTAACACACTCCAGGTGCTGCCATCAATTAAATAAATCTGCATGATGCATCACACAAATAAATAAATAAGTGGAGATGACTGAAGAGCTCCATTTTTTTTCCCAACTGCACATAACACACACGTGTACTTAAAGCCAATTTTTCAAACAATAAAACACTTGAATTTTTTTTTCCGCATGAAAAATTCATCCTGTCTCACAGCCATCGAAAAAGCAAATAAGCAAACAAACAAATAAATTCTTCGTGGTGAGAAAAACATCACCCAAATCATTCCTGATGATCTTCACCACACAGACACAATTCCCAACCAGCCCTCGACGCCCTGGTTGCTTCCACTGTGGGAGTGAAGAGCAGGTGCTACATCTATGGAAATAAAACAGTGATAATAAAATAGCAGGGTTTCTTGGAGGGAGAGGCAAGGAGAAGGGAGCCAGTCCTTTCCAGATTCCAGCAGGGTTTTTTCTGGCTGTGTGGATCTCCCTGCTAGCACAGGGACCCATCCGAGCCCATCCTGCAGCACAGCCACTGCCACCAGTGAAAAAAAAGTGAAAATAAATGAAAATGAATGAAAATAAATGAAAATAAAATAGTGATAATAAAATAGCAGGGTTTCTTGGAGACAGAGGCAAGGAGAAGGGAGCCAGTCCTTTCCAGATTCCAGCAGGGTTTTTTTCTGGCTGTGTGGATCTCCCTGCTAGCACAAGGACCCATCCAAACCCAGTCCTGCAGCACAGCCACTGCCACCAGCTAATTATCACCTCTTCCTCCCTGCATCCAGGCTCCGTAAAAATAGTTCTTTTAATCAGGGCCGCCTCCCCCAGGGGAGCCTGTGTGCACCGGTTGCAAATGGGTGCCCCAGATCTATTTTGGGCTCCCCAGGGCTGTGCCAGGTCCCCATCACAGGACACCCAGCCTGAGCTGCCCGAGCACCAAGGAGCGATTTTCCTTCCTCCTGGAAGGAGCTGTAGTGCTGCTGGTTCTGCAGATGAGGAGCCAAAGGCACTCCAGTCCTTGTATCCAGGTTAAACCCTGGCTGGAGAGCCCCTGAGAAGGGATGCCGAGGACATTTGCAGTATGTACCGTGGGGATAAGCTGCTTCCAGGTTCTGTGAGTGGGGAAAAGCTCCTCTTTTCTCTCCTTTACAGCCCCACTCAGAAACTCTCACGAGGCAGCTCCTCTCTGTGATAAAAGGCAGGAGAAGGGCCAGGCTGGATGGGGCTTTGAGCAGCTTGGTCGAGTGGAGTGTGTCCCTGACCATGGCAGGGGGTGGGACAAGATGAGCCTCAAGGTCCCTTCTGTGATCCTGTGATAAAATGGGTTCTTCATCCCAACTCTCCACAAGACTTTTCCCATCAGGATTAGAACAAAAGCCAAAACACCAAAACAGGTTTTCCAAACCCCAATGTGAACACAGCCACAGCGCAGCCAGAGATTAACCAATCATAGAATCCTGTGAAATAACATAAAACCAACCAAACCACAGAGATTAACGAACGTAGAATCCTGTGAAATAACATAAAACCAACCAAACCACAGAGATTAACCAATCACAGTATCCTATGAAATAACACAAAAACATTGTATACCACGCTTAAACATCACAAAATACCCTCCTTAAAAACAACCAAACCACCCCAAAAGTCTTCCCTGGGATTTTTGTTTTCTTTTTGGAGGGCAGACGGTGGTTAAGATGCTAATACTGAGTCTTCTTCACCCTGCCACCACCCTCCCGGGGTGACAGAGCTCCATGCAGCCATGCCTTTGGCTCTGGGACAACTCTGCTCCACCAGCTGGTAGGGGAGAAAGGTCGAGCAAGTGACAGCCAGCACTGCTCACGGCTGAAATCCATCACGAGACAGCCAGAGCAGCCTGGCTTTTCTGGTTTGTTTTTTGGGGGGTATTTTAGAGACATTTGATGCCCATCTAAGTCTCTTTTATCATAAGAAAGACACCCCCTGCCCCCGACCCGGCGCAGAGGGCTCTCACGGAGGAGACACGTTGGTTATCAAAGTTCATAAAAGCCTTAAAATAATTGAAAAGGTAAATAGAAGAGAGGCGGCGAAGCAGAACGGCTTGGCAGTGCCTCCTGCTCGTTAGGAAAGGGGGCACTTAACACTACACAGGCAGCAAATTAGCCTTTAATCATCGCGGCCTTCGCTGGGTTTTATCCACGAGTGAGCTCCAGCCCAGGCACCTCCTTCATACCGGCAGCCCTGGGGACTCCAGCTCGCCTCCTGTTTATTCCCCAGCTGCTTTGTTGTCTCAGATCAGCAGAATAAGGAGCCGTGTCGGCAGAAGATAGTTCTGTGCAGCCAGCGAGAAGTTCACACAGAAAATTGATATTCGCCGCAAATTATTGTGGATGATTTGCTGGAATGAATTAACTCACGGCAACACGGGGAAAATTCCAACTGCACTGCTGCCTGCCTCCCCACCAGCGGCACCACGAGGATTCCAGCCTCAGCCTTCTGCTGGGAGGATGAGGATGGTGGGGGCTTGGAGAGGGTCCTGGAAGGAAGATCTGACATGGTTGGGTTTGCTGTGTGGGTGCTTGCAGAGCACCCAGGTTTGGGCTGCAGCCTGGAAAACCAAACCAGCCCAACACAGTCATCTCAAGTTGTTCATCTTGAACCCAAAGCAGTGTGGGCAGCACGGAGAGAGAGGGGATTCTGTCCCATGGTGAGACCCCAGCTGCAGAACTCCTCCAGTTATGGGGCACCCAACAGCAGGAGCTGGAGCTGCTGGAGCCAGTCAGAGAGACCATGGAGAGACCAGGTCCAAGAGCTGAAGCCCCTCTCCACAGACTGGGAGAGCTGGGGGAGAGGACAGGAGAGGAGAAGGCTCCAGGGAGAGCTCAGAGCCCCTGCCAGGGCCTGCAGGGGCTCCAGGAGAGCTGGAGAGGGACTGGGGACAAGGGATGGAGGGACAGGACACAGGGAATGGCTCCCACTGCCAGAGGGCAGGGCTGGATGGGATATTGGGAATTGGGAATTGTTCCCTGTGAGGGTGGGCAGGCCCTGGCACAGGGTGCCCAGAGCAGCTGTGGCTGCCCCTGGATCCCTGGCAGTGCCCAAGGCCAGGCTGGGCAGGGCTGGGAGCCCCCTGGAATAGTGGGAACTGTCCCTGTCCAGGGCAGGGGGTAGAACAGGATGAGATTTGAGGTCTTTCCTAACCCAAACCCTTCCAGGATTCTATAATTCTATCCTGATTTTCTTATAGACAGCAGGAGGGAGATGTCCTGTGGATGGCGCCTCTTGCAGACCCCAGTTGCTCATGTTGGCATCCTGGGGAGTTTTGAGAGGGACAGGAGCACCGGGGGAGGGCAGGGGCTTGTCTGACCCCAGCTCAGCTCTGCTACCTCGGTTCTGTTTGCAAGAAGCAGAGATAATGCCACTGATTGATCTTTTTCAGCTCTTTTGAAATCACAGGATAAAAGACTCTGGGCTTAACACTGGCAAAAAGGAGCACGTCCTGCTGGGACAGCTCTTCCCTTTGTCCATGCCCTCGTGATGGTGACTTCTGCAGTGCTCCCTGCCACCAGAGTGGCACCATGAGGGATCCTTGTGACTCACAAGGGCTCAGCAGAGGGTCACACTGAGGAAATGGCATTTGGGGATTGCTCTCAGGCTGGGATTGCACCCGCCAGCTCTCCTCCTGCCGTGACTCCGCTGACTCTGACGCGCTTACAAGAGGGATGAACTCAATCCCTCAATCCTGGATTTCCCTCCCACCACTTCCTCGGCCCTAAATATGAGCAGCAAGGTTTTTTTTGGGAAAGAGGGATCCCTCCTGCACCAGAAGCTTCCTCAACCACCCACCCCCAAATGGCCAAACCCAGACAAAAAGATCCCTCCACTCTTTTCCTTGGCTGGAGGAGAGGAGGATGAGGCTGGCTGCAAGCTGCCTCCACGTTTCCCCCATACTGGGATTGCTCATAACCCTGCCTAATCCCTTGAGTAGCTTAAAGCATCTGCAGGGATCCACTGCTTTACACACTGAGCCCTGCAAAGCCAAGAACAGCCAAGGACACTCGTGACAACCACGTCCCCATCCGGGAAGGAGCTCAGCATCCCCTGAGGGAGCATTGCCCACCACAGCCCCCCTTCTCAGGGGGAGAATATGGGCTCCCACCCCTCCTCCAGCACAGCACCCTGTCCTAAAAGCAGCACTGATTTTCATCCTCCATCATTTTCACCCTCCATGATTTTCATCCCCAGCATCCTCAGGTACAAATGTCCATCAGGCAGGAGTTATCCCATATTTACCCCTCTGCTTGCTGTCCCCTCCCCAGCCCTGCCAGGCTGTTTCCCCATGGTCAGTCCATGTAATAGCCTGTACATAACCACCTAAACACTGCAAACTCTTTGAAATAAGCATGGAAATTGGTTTCCAGGCTCCAGCAGTTTCTAAATAATGGATGATTAAGATAATAATAAAAAAAGAAAAAGCAAGCGACATACAAAGTGGATTCTAGAGGGGAAAAGAAAAAAGGTGGAGTGTGTTCTCAACAAAAAAATCTCCAAGAAAACCTGAAACAGCACAGAGGGACCTAGGAGCTCTGGCTGCAGCTGCCAATTTAACCCTGTGCTCTTGCAGTGGAGAAAACCTCATTTCCCTGTGCTCCCCCAGTAACTCCTCCTCACTTTATATTCCGCCTCGCCGCAGGTGTAATATATTCTGTCAATGCAAAATTTGGGCTGAAAAATGTGCTGGCCTTGGGGAGATGTCTGGATTGGATTGGATTGGATTGGATAGGATTGGATAGGAGAGAAGAGATGAGATGGGAAGGGTGTGGGCTGAGAGCAGTCGGGCGCAAGGGATGGAAGGGAACTGGAAGGCATCAACCTTTGGCTCTCTCCATGAGCCAAAAGACATGCCAGGCTGCTGCTTTAAGCAAAGGTCAACTAAACTGCTCATTCCTGTTGGCAACACCACCTGCGTGAGTCCATTTCAGCCACAAAAGAGGGTACTTGCTTAAATCCATAAAGATTCCTTAACGCTGGGCCCGCAGCTGGAGTGTGCCAGATGGGCATCTCCCAGAAGATCATCAGCATGAAGGAGGCCTCCATGATGACAAAAATGAGGATTTTGGAGCCTAGGGACACCTGGCAACATGGGAAGGAGGCTGCAGTACCACTACAAGGAAAACCATGAAAGAATAGAGGAGCATCAAGTCCCTTCTCAGCTCTTCCAGCCCCTCAAGAGGAGGGAATTTCCTTTTCCTCTTCAACAAACATCCATAGCTCCATCATCAAGGAATGCCCCTTGAGGGAAAGTGTCACTGACAGATTTTATGAAAATCCTTTTGCTAGGATTTTTCTCCTGAGAAATCTCAGAAAAGAAATATAAACAATAACTATCTGATGGCTGTAGAATGTGGTCTGGAGATGGTTTACCAGCAGGTGCATCTTTGATTGGTCTCATGTGAACTGTTTCTACTCGATGACCAATCACAGGTCCAGCTGTGTTGGGACTCTGGTCAGTCACAAGATTTTATTATCACTCATTTCCTTTCTAGCTTTTTGATGTCTCCTTTCTATTTCTTTAGTATAGTTTTAGTATAGCATTTTCAATATAATAAAATATCATAAAATAATAAATCAGCCTTCTGAAACATGGAGTCAAGATTCTCATCTCTTCCCTCGTCCTGGGGAAGGGATAGTTTAGGAGAGCAGAGTGCTGCTTCCCAGCCCAGCAGCAGGATCTGCCCACAGCAAGACCATCAGAGCAGCTCCTGCACACCCCGAGGGCAGTGACAGGGACAGGGATGGATGTTTGCTTTAATTACAGCGAGTGTGTGTTACCTTTACACATCCCCAAATCACCCACCCCCCGCGGCATAATTCACTCAAAGGGGCTTTTCCACCCGAGTCAGCAAAATGAAGAGATTCAATTACAGCCTTTGACTGGGCCTGCTTATTGTTATTTATAATACAATACATCCCGGCTGCTGCGGAGAGAGATGTACAGGTCCTGAAATGTTGCCTGTCTTGGCAGTTAATTGAAACGCCGGCGCCTTGCTAGGATTGCTTGTCCCGGCCTCCCCGACACCGAGCAGTGGCATCTACCTGCAGTACCCTAATAGAGAGGCACTGTCACCAAAGGACACCTGTGGCAGGAGCAGAGCTCTTAAAAGCCGCCAACTCCTGCGCTCCAAACCCAACAGCGGCTGAGCTACAATGGGGGGTTTCAAATGAATCCTGGAAGAGCACTTGGAGGAGAATGGCTCTATTTTTGAAGAATGACACGGGGGGGATCCACAGCCATTTCCTCTGAATGGCTGCAGACCCAGCTGCACTTTATAAGCAAAGGGATGGATATTTTTTGTGCCCTCTTGCTGCTCTGTCTCACTCCATCTACAATGAAGTCGCGCTACCTGAGTCCTTTGTGTCCCTGCCTCCCAATTAGGGAGAGGATGCCAAGGTGGAAAAGGAGCTCATTAGCAGGTACCAGGGGCACAAAGTGGGAGGGGAC
The DNA here is from genome assembly GCF_027579445.1 of Ammospiza nelsoni. NCBI lineage: Eukaryota > Metazoa > Chordata > Aves > Passeriformes > Passerellidae > Ammospiza > Ammospiza nelsoni. The sequence goes on along the minus strand of NC_080656.1, from coordinate 3,036,155 downwards.
GTGGCTTTCCCTCCCAGAGCAGGGTGGGATTCACTGGGCTTGTGGCAAGGGCTCGGCTCAGCACCAAGGACTTCACAGCTTGCCTGGATCAAGGCACAGAGGGATAATTTCCCAGGCATGCAGCAGGCAGTGCCACCAATGTGGGCAGCAAACACCCAGCAGCACCTTCACAAACACACACAAACCTGAACCAGCATTTTGTGGAATTATAGAATGGTTTGGGTTAAAAGAGACACTAAAAATCATCTTGTTCCAACCCCTGCCATGTAGGAGCAGCTTCCACTAAACCACGCTACTCAGAACTCCATCCCACCTGGTCCTGAACACTTCCAGGGATGGGCCAGCACAACTTCTCTGGATGCCTCTTTTTTTTTTTAAACATTTTGGTGGAGAAACTCAGCCCTGCAGCACTCACAGCCACGTGCTGGGGAGAAGAGGAGGAATAAGAATTCTAGGATGTAGCAGCACCTGCAGCCCTTGGCTGGGCTGTCACCTTCTCCTGGGTGCTCCACGGGGAGGTTTGGGACTGCCACAGGAGTTTCTGCATGAGGATTTGCCAGCAGCCAAAGCCATGAATCAAAATTTGCCATGCCTTAGAATCACAGAATATTTAGGTTGGAAAAACCTTCTAAGATCATTAAGTCCAACCATTCCCCCAGCACTGCCAAGGCCACCATTAAATGATACCTGCAAGTGCCACATTTATGCCTTTTAAATCCCTCCAGAAATGGGGACCCCACCACTGACAGCCCGTTCCAGTGCTTGATATCCCTTTGGATGAAGAATTTTTCCCTATTGCTGATATAAGACAGGATGCCTTTGGCTTTCTTGGCCACCTGGGCACTTGCTGGCTCCACACAAGTGCTCTTGTGCTTCCCCCAAAGTGCCCCCAGTGGGAGCAAACAGCTGTGAATGAGTAGGGCTGGCTGTTTGGGGGGTTACATGGGGTTCCTGGGATTGTCCTGGATCCAGCCCTCTCCTAACAGGGCAGGTGGGGCCTCTAACCTAGTCCATGAATGGGAATAATGCTCAGATGAGCTGTGCCAAGAAGGTGGGAATGTAGATCCAGCCAGCCAAGAGCCTTTCCTTGATGGTCCATCAGCTGGAAACCCTGGAGGAATTCAATGGGCAGCAAATATCAGGTGGAAACAGAGGCAGGGTCAGTCAGGAGGAGAAACTTTCTGTGCCAGCAGGATGGTGAGATGACATCTTTCCTACCAAGCGTTCAGCCCTGACTGTAAACACTCAACTAACCTTATTATTATTATTATTATGTGCCTATAACTTGCTTCAATGACGTGAAACAAAGCTGTGGTTTTCAACGGCAGCCATCTGAGTACCTCCGAATCTTTTTTCCCTTCCACTTTGCAAAATGTGAAAAATGCCAAACAGTTGTTTTTAAAATTTTAAAAGTTTAATGGTAGTAAAATGGTTATAAAAATATTAATACAATTAGAATAATAATAATTTGGAGAATTTTAATTAGGACAATATGAGACAATAGAAAGAAAGAGTTACGGACAGTCTGGGTACGTCTTTCTCAGCAAAATAAGCCCAAAAAAGGACCCACGTTAACAGAGGATTAACCCTTAAAAACAACAGCCTATTGCATATTCATACACCTCATCCATGATGCATAAATTCCATTCAAACACAGGATTCAGGCTGGGGAGTGTCAGCTTCTTCCTCTGAATCCTGACGGCATCGTCCTGACCAAGTGAGGCAGGAAGAAGTTCGTTTCTTCTGATAATGGAGCAATAAATTCTCTTTCTCTGAAAGATTCAGGTGTCCTGTGGCTACTATCTCACTGCGAGTCATTTCCTTAGAAAAATGTATCCTACATAGCATAGTTTCTATTTTAACATTTTGTCATAACCTAAAACTATATCTAACACACTACTTAAGAGAATTAATACTGCATCACTTTCCAAGACAACACATATAACATTCATTTGAATATTTGCGAAAAGCCAATCATGAAATACCCATTTTTCACACAAAATATTCATGCCCCTTTTGGCAGCGTGGGCTGTGCTCCAGCAGCCCTTTCCATGGAATGCTGCCTGCCTGCTGCCTGCCCGTGTCCCTTCCAGCCAGCTCCTCGCTGCCTTTTGATTGATTGATCGGCGTGGCAGCCTAATAAGCGATAACAGCACATATGACAAACCAAACAACCATCTAATGAATTGATTGACATCCGAAGGATTTGACTTGATGCACAACCCCAGTCACAGATAAGGTTAATGAGGGAGAAATTAAAATGTAGCTCAATGGGTAATGAATACAGCATGTGCCTTGTTGGAACACATGCCAGATCCATCACTCTGAATCAAGTGGTGGTAGCAATTTCTAAATTATTTATTGCACCCCTCATCCTCCTGTCTCAAGGGAAGAGGCACTTGGACTGGCCTTTGTATTATTTTTGTATATACATATATATATATATATATAAAACTGTTTCTCTCTATCTGTGCATTGTGAGGATTCATAGCCAAAGAAAATTGCTTTGAATTTTGCAATTTTCAGGTTGTTTTTTTTTTCTTTTTGTAAACTCAATAGCAAAAAAATACAACAATCCTGAACCTGTCATGCCATTTGAATCATAATAGCTACAAATTCACTCCTCTGAATAAATGGAGAGGCTTATTTATCAAATATATACAAGATGTCTGTCTAGTTGTTAACACACAGAGGTATGAGTAGGCAGAGGAAATCGAGAAAGTTTACATATTCACTGCTGTCTCCAGGGACCTTCCTTTTCCACCTACTTCTTATTCCCTCTCCCTTCCCCCAATCACATCTCCAACTTGCTTTGACTTGCTGTGGTTTTCCTTTTTTTTATTTTTTTTTCCCTTCTTTTTTTGCCTCAAATGTGTCTGGCTGACAAAACTTGGGCTGTCAGAAATGATCAAGAGATGAAGTTGCCAAGGAAGGGGAGAGAGATTTGCATGGAGATGCACTTCCCCTTGTCTCACTGCCTGCATGAGAGGGGATCTCCTCCTCTGTTTAGGAGGAGAGCAGGGAACTCTCTCTCAGTCTGCTGGAAATATTTGATTATTGCGTGGATTTATTTCCAGTTTAGGAAAGGGGAAGCCAGATTCACCAGAAATGGGTTTCTAGTGGTTCCCAAAGGGACAGGCACTAGTGGAAAAAGTCAACCAGCATCATATGGGCTCTCTGCATTATTTATTCCCAAATTTCAGAGTACTTGGAGCAGGGGATGTGCTGTCCAAAGGGGGATGAGGAATAGACAGGGACTGAGCAAATGGCTTCACACTGACACAGGGCAGGTCTAGATTGGACACTGGGGACAAATCATTCCCTGGAGGATGGTGAGGCGCTGGCACAGGGTGCCCAGAGCAGCTGTGGCTGCCCCATATGTGGAATTGTCCAAGGCCAGGTTGGACAGAGCTTGGAGGACCCTGGGACAGTGGAAGATGCCCTTGCCTGTAGCAGGGAGTTGGAACAAGATGGGCTTTAAGTTCTTCCAACCCAAACCATTCTGTGATTCTACAAAATGCAGAGTTTGCATCCAGCCAGCAAACACCAGCTACAGCCTGTCCCTGCAAACCATGGGGGCTCCTGTGTTTCCAGGTCCTGAATGATCCTCCAGGCTGCCCTGGCTGCTATGCTGAGTATCAGCAGAGAAAGCCACCCCTTCAAGCACCTCTTGGATGAACCCAAGAACCAGGGAGAACCTAATGGCCTTTCTCCTCATCAGCAACCTTGGAGAGTGAAGCCAACAGGCCTGAACTGTGTTTGTCACCAAGTCCTTTAAAAATAGTGCCTGAGAATAAATCCCCACAGCAGAATTGGTCTTTACTCTGCCCAGGAGTCCTGTCCCTCTCCAATGTCTCCCCAGCAGAGCCCAACACAGACATAGAGATGGATAAAACAGCATCCTGCAGCTCCCAAAGGCAGACTGAGGTCAAACCTCCGTGGGAGTGCTCAGAAAACACCTCGAGGGCTTCCTGACCTTCCATACCACGTGTGGGACTGCGTGGTAAATCCCTCTGGGAAAAGCCAGGGTCCATAAAGGAGACAGAGGAGTCCTGTGACTTTATTGGAATAAAGGGAGAGTTCCACCAGGTTTTTCTCTCTCATGGATTTGGAGGGCACATCTTCCTTTTATCCTAAACCCCTGCAGCACTCAGCCCTCTTCCTTTCCCATTGCTGAAGCATTTGGAAGGTACAGCCCAAACCACCCATATCCCCCCTTAAATCTGTCATTTTCCCCCAAAGTTCAGGCTTGTGCAGTCTGATTCAGGAGCCAAACTCTCTGGGCTCGGTAACAAATCTGCTGCTCGAAGTTTTTAAAGCCGTTCACACCCCTTCCCTCAGCCATGGGATCGTTTGTGAAGACACATCTTCCCTCTCAGGACGTGGAGGCCACTCCAGATGCCACCACAGAAGATGCCCGTGCCATGGAACGCTTTCATTTCCCACCAGCAGGATTGTCTGCAGATGAGCAAACGCTTCCAGAAGGCTCGAGTGAAACATCCACATTTTTTAGGTGCTGTTCTGAACCCATTAGCACATCTTAATTGCTATCGGCAGAGGAACGCCAGATTTTCCCGCGTCTGCCGAGTCTGTGTGCCTGCTCGGGGATGGGGGAGCAGCACCAGAGCGCAGCCCTGCATCCTGCAGCATCCTGCAGCATCCCACAGCATCCTTTAGCATCCTGCAGCATCCTTCAGAATCCTGCAGCATCCTGCAGCCTGCACTTCGCTCTCCTCTCTGCACAATCTGTCCCCAGGGCTCCTCAGCTGCTTGCAGGAGGAAGCAGGGAGAGGGAAAGGAGCTGTGAAAAAGCCAATCGCTTGTGGTTTATTTAATATTTTAAAAGTTTAATGATATTAAAATTGCTATAAAAATAGCAATATAATTACAGTAATAATAATTTGGACAATTTGGATTAGGACAATATGAGACAACAGAAACAAAGAGTTACGGACAGTCTGGGTACGTCTTTCTTAGCAAAATAAGCCCAAAAAAGGACCCCCATTAACAGAGGATTAACCCTTAAAAACAACAGCCTGTTGTATATTCATACACCTCATCCATGATGCATAAATTCCATTCAAACACAGGATTCTGTCTGGTCAGTGTCAGCTTCTTCTTCTTAATCCTGACGAATCTTCATGGCTGAGCAAGGCAGGAAGAAGTTCGTTTCTTCTGATAATGGAGCAATAAATTCTCTTTCTCTGAAAGATTCAGGTGTCCTGTGGCTGCTATCTCAGTGCAGGTCCTTTCTTTAAAAAAGGTATCTTACATAGCATAGTTTCTACTTTAACATTATGTTACAACCTAAAACTATATTTAACACACTACTTAAGAAAATGAATAAAGCATCACTTTCTAACACAACACATATAGTATTCACTTGAATATTTACAAAAAGCCAATCATAAAATACATGCATTTTTCACAGGAGACAAGGCTCACCTTACAGCCTTGCTCTTGGTGAAAAACGGGGATTGCATCAGGGTTTGCCAGGACATGCTGAGCCCAGACAGACAGACAGACAGACAGCCCATTCCCAACAAGCCAGGACAGCCCGCGCACCAATGCCGTGTGTGTCTACAGCATTGTGGGGACACGTGGAGGCTGCCTGAGGACAGAGAGGCTTCTCCAAAGTGGGGAGGGAGGAGGGACCCAAGGGACAGACAGACAGACTCTCCCTGTCGACTCCCGGGCAGACCCTGCTGCAGGTGCTGGGAAAAACTTGGAGCTGCTGCTGAGCATCAGTTAATTTGTCATCATGGAAACAGCCAGCCCGTGTCAGTGGCTGTGGGTGCAGGAGTCAGGAAGTGCTACTGGTGGTGATCTGTTCTTTTTCCCCTTTTTTTTTTCTTTCTTTCTTTTAAGGAGATTTCTTTGTTTTTTTTTTTTTTTTTTAAGCTGCCTTGATAAGGAATTTACCAGGGCAAAATGAGATTACACCGGAGCTCGGAGTAGCTAAAAGCAGCAGTTTGCTGGGGATGCAGAGACTGCTGCTTATACTATCTCTCTATCATCACATATATCCTTCTATCTAATCTATCTAGCACCATATATACCCTTTAGCCTGCCAGCTCCCACAATCCCTGCCCTCTATCCATCATCCACCTATTCATCAACACACATCCAGCTCTATCTACCTAGCCATCACTATAAATATCCCATCCATCCATCTCTCTCAATCTATCTCTCATCAGAGAGACCCTTTCCCTACCTACCTGCCCATATATCCACACACACATCCACACACCCCCCTTGTCTGTCCATCTGTCACGGGCAGAGCTCTCACCTCCTCTCCCCCATCTTTCACTGCACGTATCCTCCCATCCACCAGCCCATCCATCACGGCCTCTTGCTGCACCGGGCTCGGTGCCTCTCTGCTCCATTTGCTACCCGAGGGCACCAGATATTTCCCTGTGCATCGCTGGATCCACAGCCCACCAAGCAGCAGGTCCTCTTCTCCCCCCAGCCAGGAGCCCCGGAGAGGGGATGGAGCTGGGAAAGGAGCTCTGAGCCAGGGGAGGATGTTGGGGAAGATGAAACAGGAAAGCCTTACAAATTTGATTGCCTGGCAAAAGATTTTGAGAATGTGGAAACTATAAGAGAGATTGAAATGAAAGCAAGCTTTGAGATCCCTCAGTTACTGAACAACTGGAAAACAATGGTGTGGCTGGCTGAAGGTGATCCCCTTTTGATGGAACAACACCCTCTGCTTGCAGACAGGTCCAAGGGTCAGAGCAGACCCTACAGCTTGGCAGAAGGGGCCCAAAGAGGAGTTTTTAGGGTTTAAAATGTAACACAGTGTGGTGATGTAATGATTCTTATAGGCTGTATGTAAATGCTGTAGGATTTGTATATTGTATTAGATTGGATAGTGAGAATTAGAATATTCAACACAGAAGAAGATTTATGGTATTGTAGTGGGAGCCTCGCTCTCTTACCCCTTTTACTCTCTCACCCTCTCATCCTCTCTCCCCCTCTCTTCTCTCAGCCCTGCTCTGAGCTGTGGCTGCAGCTCCCAGCAGGGCCCTGCACCCAGGCCCTTTGCAATAACCCACAAGTTCCAGCCCTGGCTGCAGAGATCTCTTGTGTCTGTTTGTCCTGACCATCCTACTCCCTGACACTCCTACAGGAGGAGACATTGCTGGAGTGGGTGTGGAGTGCTCACACTGCTCAGCTGGGCTGGGCTGCACCTGCACGTCCACCAGCAGGAGGAAAGAGCAGCTCCTGGTCTGGGCAGGAGCACAAAAACCAGGCACATGCTGATAAGGAAAGTGCTGAGCACCTTCTGCAAGGTGCAGCAAGGATTTAAAGAAAATCCTGATCCCCACACTAACGAAGGGCATCAGTGCCCTGTATCCCCCCAGATCCTGCCCAGCTCTCTGGCAAGTGTAAGAGGAGAGGAATTTTCCTTGCAGAGATCCCTATGCCACCAGGGCTCCAAAAATGCCATATTTCATTTCATTCACTACATTTGGGTGTTGTGCACAGTAGATAAGTTTCTGGGTCTTTGGGTAATGCTTGCAGCTTGGCCATGGGTAGGAACACTTGGGTTATATGGTACCTGAAACAAGAATGTATCTGGTGAGTGTACTGGCCAAATACCATCCATTTGGGAGATAATGTTTGGGGTTTTGAGGGAGTGGCATGACGTTTGATGTGGATTTTCCTACGTTTCATGGACTGTCTGATGGGGCAGAGAGTGTGACGCATTACTATGCATACCCTGAAAGCATGAAGAAAACATGCTGGGACAGAAAGCAAAGGCAAGTGTAAGAGGAGAGGAATTTTCCTTACACAGATCCCTATGCCACCAGGGCTCCAAAAATGCCATATTCCCTTCTCAAATCAGCCACTGACCAAACCACACCATACCCTACCCCTCACCAGCTGCCAGGCTGGCACAGAGCCTCCAGGCTGGAGCCAAAGGCAGCTCAGGCTCAGGATGGTGGGGGGAAGATGCTGCCGAGTGGCACCGAGCCACAAAATTTGCCAGAGACAAGAAAACACCCAAGCAGTGCTTAAAAACTGAAAGCTGTTACTTTAATTACGGGCTTTCTGCTTTATCACCAACAGCGTTTCTCACACATTCATCAGCAAACCTGGTAATAAATCAATCGTGGGTAGCCAGGAGCTGCAGTCTGGCTCCTTCCCTTTCTCTTCCCTGCTCCCTGCGAGCTCTCACACCATTAGTATGCAGTCCAGCACTGCCAGTCTGTGCATTCCTCATCGGCTTTGGACTGGAGCTGGTATCAGCGGATGCCCCCAGCACAGATTTCACACAGCCAGCCTTGCCTGTGAGGAAGGCAGGCGCTGGTGGGGGAGATGGAGACGTGCCTGTGTCTCTCAGGGCACCTGAGCAGTCCTGGCTACACGCTGGAGGGACATTTCTGTACCCAGGGGGAATTTCAGGGATGGGAGGAATGCAGGGATGGGGCAGGTGCTGGTGTCACACACCTGGGTGCATGTTCCCACTCCATCTGCTCCTTGTTTTGTGCCCAGAAATCCCGGTGGCAAGGCCAGGGTGGGCTGTGTGGGCACACTGGCTGAGCAGAGGGGTGGCAAAATCTCAGCTACAAAACCTTTTCCATGCAGGGACACTGGTCCTGCAGCACAGTATAGCTGACAGGACACCTGAGGACACCTGAGGCTGGGAGAAGCACATGAAGGTGTTCCCTGTGCCTTTGCTGTGCCATTGCACCTGAGACAGCCATGAAAAGCCAGCTCTGATGCCTGTCCCACACCCAAAAAAGCCAAATGTTCCAGTCAGCTGGGATGGTGCAACATCCACTCATGCTGCACTGGGGCTGCCAGTGTTATCTCTGCACACACCAATTCCTGGAGAGGATACTGCATGTCCTGACTGTCCACAGCTCACAGGAAGGGCCAAATCCTCCTGTCTGGATTTTGCTGGAGCAAGATTCAGCAGTGGGAACTGAGGCTGAGGATGCTGATCCCGGCTGAGGTCTCTGTTCATGAGCTGTTTGACACCTGCCCTCTCCTCGGCATCCCGCTGTCCACTGCAGCAAATCCAGCCACAGCTCTGCTGCTGAAACACAAATTGAGCAGCTCCAACCCTTTCATTTCCCCATCAGCTCTGCCAGCTTCCCAAATCTATTTTTTCCTCCTGTTTGAGTGTTCCTGGGTTCACCCCACTGTGGCAGAGGTGCTCCCCTCTCCCCATGGCAGTGCCTGCTGCTCCCCATCAGCTGGGTAAGGGCTGCACAGATGTGCACACAGCAGTCCAGATGTGCACGGCACATTGCCAGGCTGGTGATGGAGAGGGAGCTGCCTCCCACCTCCCAAAATGAGGAGATGGGCTCCCTCCAATTGCTGCTGGAGCGAGTGTGCAAATCCAATTGACCTTGAACACTAATTGGCCCTCTAATTAACGCTCAGCAGAGAAGCAAAGGGCCAAGGGGGAAGAAGGGAAGGGAGGGGAAGGGAAGGGAGGGGAGGGGAAGGGAAGGGAAGGGAAGGGAAGGGAAGGGAAGGGAAGGGAAGGGAAGGGAAGGGAAGGGAAGGGAAGGGAAGGGAAGGGAAGGGAAGGGAAGGGAAGGGAAGGGAAGGGAAGGGAAGGGAAGGGAAGGGAAGGGAAGGGAAGGGAAGGGAAGGGAAGGGAAGGGAAGGGAAGGGAAGGGAAGGGAAGGGAAGGGAAGGGAAGGGAAGGGAAGGGAAGCAGCCATCCCTCCATGCTGTGTGTTTCTGTGTGGATGAAAGGACACATCTCTGTGCTTAACCAGGAGAATCCCTTCCCTGGGACTCATCCTTGGGAGCTGGAGCCAGCTGGACACTCTGGGATCACAGTCCTGGGGAAAGCATCCTGGGGCAGAGGATGCTCACTGCACAGCCCAGCACACACCCTGCCCTCCTCACAGAGCCTCACACAGGATCACAACCATCTCCCTGGGATCTCTCTCAGCCCAATCCCTGCAGAGATCTCCTCCAGCCCTCCCGGCAGGGTTTGCATCTCCGTCATGCACTGACTGTCTCCCAACACCATTCTTTCTATATCTCGCCCTCCCACACCAACACACACATTTCCCTCTACTCATCCCCTCCTTTGGGCTGGCATCAGGAGCTCCAGGCTTGACATTTCCATCTCCAGGCTATTTCCAGGAGGGCACATCCGAGGAAGCAGTCACAGGTGATTTCCCTGTGCAGAGCCGCAGGGGGCAGATCCTCACTGCAGATATCATCAATTCTGCAAATCCCCAAATCCCACCCTCCTGCCACCCTCATCCTGGGGAATGCAGAGCCACGACAGGCTGGAACTGGCAGTAGCCAGAGTCCTGCAGGAGCTGCTGCTGTCCTGCTCTTCCCTCCACAGCCCCAGGGAAGTGGATCCTGCCTGGTTTTACTCCCTGTAGCAAACACGGAGTAAAACCCTCATGGCTCTGCTCCCCAGGCAGGGAACTGCTGGATCACACCTGATATGGATTCAGCAATGGAGGGGCTGAATTCTGGGCTGGTCCTGTGTCACGGACAACTTTTATAAAAAATCCTTTCCTTAGGATTTTTTCCTCCTGAGAAGCTGAGAGGCCTCAGGAACAAAATGTAAACAATGGTTATCTGCTGCTGTGGAATGCAACAGGTGCATCTGTGATTGGCCCATCTTGGATATTTATGATTAATGGCCAATCACAGCCCAGCTAGCTTGGCTCTCTGTCAGAGCCACAAACCTTTGTTATTCATTATTATCTATTCTTAGCTTAGCTAGCCTTCTGAAGGGAACCTTTTCTTCTATTCTTTTAGTATAGTTATAATGTAATATATATCATAAAATAATAAATCAAGCCTTCTGAAACATGGAGTCAAATCCTCGTCTCTTCCCTCATCTGAAACCCCTGTGAACTCCATCACAGTGCTGCTCTTAGATGGGGTGAGGCTGGAGAGCATCACTTGGTTGAGGTTGAGTCCTGTTAGGAGGGTGGCCAGCCATAGGGGGAAAGCTAGGGCTAAGTTTATAGATAGTTGGGTGGTTGAGGTAAATGTGTAGGGTAGCAGTCCTAGTAGGTTAATGAGTAGCAAGAAGATTATGAGGGATGTTAAAATTAGGGTTCATTTGTGTCCTTTTTTATCTAGGGGTATTATTAGTTGTTTTGTGACTAGGCTGATAAACCATAGCTGGAGGGTTGAGGGTTGGTTAGTAATTCATCACTTAGAAACCTCAACCCAGCCCTTAACCCTTTCTTCCAAAAGATCACAAACTGATACCAAGTGACTGCAACCACCAGGAACTGAGGGAGATTCATCTGCTACGATTCCTGCCAGGAGCTGCCAGTGAACTGGAAAATCACATCACAGCCTCCTCCTTGGAGCTGCTCCTGCAGAAGGGACACCTTGAGCTTCCAGCTCAGGCGAGCTCCATCACTGTCCTGCATTTCGCAGGTCAGAAAGGAGAAGCTGTGCCTGCAGCCACCAGGCTGCTGCCCTGCCCTGGCTGGCACCAGTAGCCCTGAATGCTGATGCCATTGCTAAATCCCCGGCTAGCAGGGATGGTGTCCCATTAGAGCTGGGCTGGCCAGGATCCCAGGAGCTGGGTGTCACCTTGTGAGAGTCTGTCTGAATTTTCCCTCATCTGCCTCATGATCGTCATTTGGGGACCATTGAAGAGAAGACCCTCCCATCTAAAATCTCTGGCTCTGAAGGAGAAAGTCACATGCCAAAGGCCCTGAGACCTGAGAGCACAGTGCTAAGTTATTGTTTTCACAGGTGTTGTTTGCTGTATGCTACACTGAGCCCAATGAGAAGGGGGCACAGTGCCCTTTTTGCAACAACAGCCTTGGGAGCTGTCCCACCTCTCAGCCTGGCTGGACGTCTCCTGAGTTCAGGTGGTCTCCCACAGAAGACCCTCACCTGTTTTACAACCACCGTGACAGACAGACTGAGATGGAAGAAGCCTCTCCAACAAAGACATGAAACCTCCATGTAAAAAGGCCCCTCTGCTTCTCCCAAGGACTGGGACTGAAACCCCAGCCCGGGGCAGGTGTGTGGGGGAGGCAAGCTGACCAAAGCGAGATGTTTGCCTGCAGGTTGTGACCGCTGGACCAAGAAGACAATGGCTCTCGGTTACTGCTGAGAACATGGAGTACCTGTTACATCTATTCCTTATTGTATCTGTTTCCTCCCCCTCGCAATTTCCAATAGAGTTATCATAATAAAAACCTCTGAGTTAACTAGAGATTTTGAGATCTCCCTGACGTAACAGGCGGATCCACGGCTGGACTGGACCAAAGGACTTTGTCTCTACGTTTGGTAGCTATATCCCCCTCTTTCTGTCTCCCTCTTTTCTGTCTCTTTCTCTATCTTTTTCTCTCCTTTAATCCCTCTATCACATTTTGCTGTGGTCATTCAATAAAGGTGCATTTGTTTCGATTATCATTGCAGACTCCCTGTGCAGTGTCGGTTCTTTTTGCACCCTGAGATCAACCCACGAACCATCACGAACCCCGTTCGTAAGGACAGATCATGACACCCTCCATCCTCAGCAGTGCTCAGAGTCCAGAGCAGCACACAAACACGGCCCAGTAAAACCCAGAGCCCCTGGCTCACTGCAGGAGTGGGGTGGGAATGTGCCATCCCAGGGAGCTCCCATTCCCAGCCTGGCAGCACACCCAGGAGCTCCCCAGCTGCTGCTTTCCTCACTCAGTTGCCTCCCTGACCATAACTACTCCGTAATTATTTAATGTCTGCAAGACACCTCGAGACTTTGCATGGGAAGGGAGATGAACTGCACGACCTAAAATTGGTCTTTTCCATCTCAAACTCCTTGCATTTTATCCTGGGATGAAAAGAGCTCTATTAGGCAAAGTATCAGTATTATTAGATTTCCTTGGAGCCCTAACAAACGGATATTAGATTATTACTGCAGATGTATTTCTAAGGCACTCATCACCAGAGTATCTGAGCATCAATTACACAGATTTAGAGATAAAAAATGCTTTCCCCTGGAGAACAGGGTACAAAACCCCTTCTCTTTTTGCCTCCCTTCCCCATCTTTTCCAAATACATTTACCTCCCTCCCACTGCCTTCTGCAGAGCTGGAGCTGCTTACGAGGAAAGCTCTCGGATTGATGGGCAACCCTGCAATCTTTGAAACATCTGAAGCAGCAAAAGCTTTTTGTGAAGACTGGCAGGAGTCAGCTGAAGAGATTTCAATGTGCAAATGGACATAAAAAGATGCAAGAGGGGGAATGAAACGTTGGATTTATTGTTCTAAGGACAAAGGATTTGCTATTAGATGAGATGACCCCATGGTCTGGGTCCAGCACCTACAGGTCACAGTGCACAGAAAACCCATCCTGCTTTTGGGGTGAAAGGGAAAAATGGAAAAAGTTCAGGTTTGACTGTGCTGATAAGGTCTCTGATAATTCCCTGCCTTACTATTGCCATTATGCTAACCCCTAGCAACACCACAGGAACTGGGCTGGATATTGAGCACACAAATCCACAGCTGGAAGTGCTTAAAGGCTGAAGAGAAAAGATCAAAGTTTGAGAGGGGAAAACACGGAGAAAGGCTTGGCCAGGATCACAGGGCTGGGACCAAGCTGCTCCTCATCCCCCAGGTCCCAGCACACACAGGGACCATGCCACATCACCCTTGCCTAACTCAGTCTTGCTTCTAAACAGACAAAATATCGCAATGAATGTAATTGCAATGTGTGTTCTATAATTTCAGCTGCTGCATCTAGAGATTGTGATTTGGCCTAATTTCAGAGCAAAGCATCAAATCCATTCCTTTCACCAAGCCAAGCCCATTCCACCTCATAGGTAAATACTTCAGGACTACAGGAGGTGCTTCCAGCCCCAGGACAGCCCCCTCAACAAGCTGTCAGAAAGGGTAAAACCCAAACAAAATCCCTTAATTCTCTTTCCAGACCAGGATCCCATCCCCAGTGCAGGTTCACGCCACCTTGTGAGCCCAGCCCAGCTGCTTGGCTCATCCCAGAGCCCCTCCTGCAAGGCTGGTGGAGACAAAGCCACTGCTCCAGCCAGCCCAGCTTTGTGTGTCAGCCAGAGAAGCCCCTGGGCAGCAGGAAAAGCAGCCCTACTTCAGAGGAAAGCCTTTCAGAAGCACCTTCTGCTTCCACCCATGGGCAGGACTCAGAGCCAGGATGTGGGTCTCCTCCTGCCATCCCAGCTGCGCCCCACCAGGACCATGATCTCTATGTGTCAGTCTTGGAGGAACCTTAAAAATTATCTTTTTCCACCCTGTGCCGTGGGCAGGGACACCTTCCACGAGACCAGGCTGCTCCAAGCCCCATCCAGCCTTGCCTGGAAGTCTTCCAGGGCTGGATGTGTGTAGGCCTTCCAGAGGACAAGTGCAACCTCCAAGCAATGCAGCTCTTGGCACCCAGATGTGTGAACACCACAGGGATGGAGCAGATGTCCCTTTGTGTGAGAGCTGCCAGCCCTGGGAGCGCAGTCTCAGGGTAAAACACTTTTCAGGGTAACTGGGAAGGCCCAGCTGATGCACAGGATGATTTGGATGTAACCATGGCCCTACAGGGAAAACCTGCACAGCAGAGATGAAGGAGAGCTAGGACCCAGCTCCGGGACACGTTAAAGGGATTGGGATTGGGATGGACAGGAACCAATGGAGAGGGAGGGAGCATGAGCAGGGGGATTTGGCTATGTCAGAGCAGGGCATGGTGAGCCAAACAACCACAAACCCAAGAAACAGAGTGTCAAGCGTCTCCTCCTGCCCCAGCAGTGCAGGATGCCCACAGCAGCATCCAGCCAAGGGGCTGGCACAGGGGGATGGCACCCAGCACTCCCTGTGGATGCCAGGCACAACCAAAGCTCAAACATTAAAGAACAGAACCCATCACCCTCCTGAAATTATTTCATGAGTTACAAGGTCAATGCTCTTGGTCCTCTCTCAGGCAGAGACACAGTCTGACCTTGTGCTGCTGCCCTAAGCTGTAAAGGCATTTTGCAGCCCCAGGGAGGGTCAGGCACCAGCAGCACTTCTGTTCATCTCCCAGACCCCTTCCAGAGCTCAGAACAGAGCCTGGGGATCCCATTGCTGAAACCCCCCAGGACTGCAGCTCTCCTCCCATCAACCCCACCAATTCCATCACCATCTTCACTGCCTGTGATGGGGAGGAAAAGATATTCCAGCACATCACCTGCCCTGCACAGATTTATAAATGAGATGAGGGAGGTTTCCCAAAGGTTCAAAGACCCATCTGTTCCTCCTCTCCCGTAGCTTCCCCTCCATCTCAAGCATCTCTCCATGTTTCAGGAGCAGCCTCAGAAATCGATGCTCACTGAATCACAGTTAGATCCTTTGGTTTATTTATTATTTTCCCAGCTTGAACTCAAAGCTCCTTCCGCATGGCAGGAGCGGTGGATGAGGCAGGCAGAGTTTCACAAGCACAGGCACTGCAGGAGGGGCGAGGCAGCAGCGAGGCACAGGAAGGGCAGGAGCTCTTCCCTCCCAGAACATTGCTTCAGACACCTCCATTCCAAAGCCCAGAATGGTTTGGATTGGGAGGGACATTAAAGCCCATCTCATTCCAGATCCCTGCCATGGGCAAGGACACCTGCTGCTGTCCCAGGTTGCTCCAACCCCAAATCCAACCTGGGATGGGGCAGCCACAGCTTCTCTGGGCAACCTGTACCAGCAATGAATGACTCAACGCAAGTCAGAGATCAACTGATGGATGCAAGAGCTGGGAGGAGAAGGTTGTCTGTGCATGCCTGCACAGATATTCTGAGTATTCTTTGGGATTTTGCATCACTTGGGCTGCGCTCAACACAACAGCTCTGCTGCAATTCTCCAATGAAGGCTGGATGAAGGAAAAAAGCAGTCAGTTACAAAAAATCCCCGTCAGCAAGGACAGAGGGACACCAGGACACATGCCCTGCTCTGATATCTTCACCAGCAATGTCTCTCCAACACCTTTCTGCTCATAATCTGCCACCTTTCCCCCAGCCAAACATCCAACAGTTTCAGATGGAGGTTGGATGTGAAGGATGTTGGGTCTTCATGGAAAACATCTTTGAAACATGGAGACAGGACTGGTGGGTTCCCATCTTGGCTCTGCCTGCAGCCGCACTGGGCAGCTCATGGTGTTTCCACAATGGGCACCAGCTCCTTGCAACCCCCACCAGAGGGATGCAGCTGTCCCAAAGCCCTGTCCCCCAGAGCAGAGCCCTCCATAGCCCTGTGCTTGCTGCTTCTCAGCCAGGGCTCACCCCAGCCAAGTTAATTGCAAAGACGGCAGCGCCGCAGCAGAAAGCAACCAGCAGGGCTCCCTGGAAAAGCCAATTCCCACAATACAGAGCTGATGGGATTTCTGTGTGGAAGAGGGCAGAGAGGGGCAGGGGTGAGGGAGCTGAGCGTGTCCCAGACAATCGCTCCGCTGGCGCTAACGTGCGGATAAATAGCCGGTGCCGACATCTGCTGAGAAATACCTTTCCCTCTCCACACTGAGAACTGCAATCTAATAATATCCCAAATGCCCCCCCCGTATCCTTCTCCATCCCTCCCCCACCCAATTACCGAGCCTGACATTATCCGTCATCTTCCCTTTGTGTCGGCGAGAATCCAAACGCAGACGCCGGGAAATTAATAATAATTGTTGTGTCAAAATGCGGGATGTAATCAGGATGCGGCGTGGAAGCTAATACAAACACAAACAAATGGTATTTATCCTCCCCAATGATCCCTCCCCTCCCTTCCCTAAGGGCTGCTGATGATAATACTCATGGAAGAGATGAATCAGTGCTAATATAGGGATTAGGAATAGATCCCAAAGCCCAGCCTGGGCTGCAATCAAAAGGAGCGCTCTTAATTGAAATTAGAGCTGGGATTTCGGTGCCTCAGCAGAGATGGGTTAAGCCCATTGGGGCTAAACAGAAGGGAAAATAAAAATAGCATCTTTATTCAAGAACAAGAAGGTGGGAATGAGAAAAAAGATCCTCTCTGGCTTCGACACACCTGGTTTGCTCAGTCTTGGCTTTGCAGCTGGGTTTTGTCCCAGCGCCGATTCCCGCAGGCAGGGCAGAGACGATGCTCCCGCTTCTCCCTCAGGCATCTCTGTGCCTTTTCAGCTTGAGACGGGTTCAGAGAGGATATTTCAAGATCAAACCACACCTCCCGTGCTCTGAGGGAACCCAGGGCAAGCTGAGCTCAGGGTCCTGTTCCTGACTTTTTCCTGAAACTTTTTACTGCTCTGCAAGTGAAACGTGCTCTTTTCCCCCGATGCTCACACCGGCAAAGATAAGCGTTCTCACTTTCATTCCTTTTATTCAGAGGCACAAAAGGAGAGGAAAAGACCACCTGAAAAAAGGCACAACTCCTGCTTTTATTGCTGCTTCATTGCCCACATCCCTCTGTGCACCAGGGCCACCTGGACCGATATCCTCAACAGCAGAAAGACAATTTAATCACCCCACCAAACCCATTTGCACCATTCATTCAGAGGGGCTGAATTCTTCCCAAATCCCAGTCCCAGGCAGGAGGGATGCTCAGGAGCCAGGTGCTTAATGGCAGCATCTCACTTTCTCCCTTTCTAAAGGTTTTGGTGGGTAGTGACTCTTCCTCCCGACTCTCTCCCAGCCCTACACATCACCCTGAGTGATCCCTCTCCGTGTATGCTGCTCAAAGGAGTCTAACACACATGAGCAGCAGAAAATAGGATCCAGGAACGGATTATTCCCACGAGCACATTAGCAATTCCTGTGCTTAAATTCCAAATTAGATTTTACGTCTAAAAACAGGTTTCTGAATTCTTGGCTTGGGCACTGTGCCACAGTCTGTGCCTTGCGCCAGCACATACAAACCCAGACTGAAAACTGGCCCCAAAATAAATCACCCAGCTCCAAACCCTCCTGCTGCCAAAGGCTGGGATTTGGCTCTGACCTTCACCATTCTCGCTCCAGCCTCACACAGCCCAGTTGTACAAAAAACTTTTGTGATTTTCTTCTTTTCCAGCCAGGAAAATCCCATTTCCAAAGCTGAGAGACAGAGAGAAAACCCTCTATGAGCAATGCAGACTTAATTCATCTCCTTGGTGGCAGCAGGTCCTTGAGGGCACCCAAGGGCTTGCAGGTCAGGAGAGACTCAGTGGAGTATGGCCAGTTAGAGATGACTTAGATGCATTCCCATTCCCTGTTTAAACTTTCTGTGTCTCGACAGTGTCCCCTCCAGAAAAAGCTGGCCCGACAGCACACAAGTGTTCAAAAACATGAAGGAACAAATGGTGATGCTGTTCCTCACTCCAGGATGATGCTGTGGGTTTTACCAGCCTGCCTGCATCCCAGCCAGACTTGGATTTATACCCCGAGGCTGCTGACAGCTCTGAGGACTCCCAGCTCACTAGATAGTTGTAACAACCAACATACCAGAAAGTGGATGGGCTCTGCAGACACCAGAGGTTTGAAGACCACCCAAAAATCCTCCAGCAGATTTTTTTTTGTGCCTTCAATTACAAGTGCACCAGGATTAGCCATAGAGCAAGACTCTGAGAGCAGCTCCCAGATCCGAAAAGCCTGGCTCATCCCACTGAGCCACTGAATCCAGTACAAGTCTTGAGGCCAGACCAGAGACAAATTGATTTTAAACACAAGCACAGTGTAGAAACTCG
This sequence comes from Ammospiza nelsoni, assembly GCF_027579445.1. Lineage (NCBI taxonomy): Eukaryota > Metazoa > Chordata > Aves > Passeriformes > Passerellidae > Ammospiza > Ammospiza nelsoni. The sequence goes on along the minus strand of NC_080656.1, from coordinate 3,017,556 downwards.
GCATTCTGCAGCCTGATGTTTGGACCTGGTTTGCAGCTGGGCAGAGGTGCCCATCAGGACCTTGGGCATGTACAGCTAAATGAGCTTCCCATGATCTCACAGCAGGAGTAGATCCATTCCATCCAACTTCTGCTCCCAAAAACCAAGGCAGGAATCTGGTTCCTCCACCAGTAGCAGAGGTTGATGCCCCTAAAAAAGCCCAATTTAAGGATGATGTGAAGGGCACTTGGCACTGCCTCTCTCCCTGCTGTCCGCTGGACATGAGGGCTGGAGTGCAGCATCCACACCCCAAGGATGTGTAGCACAGAGAATCCCAGAAAGGTTTGGGTTGGAAGGAACCCTAAAGCTCATCCTATCCTATCTCCTGCCTTGGGCAGGGACACCTTCCACCATCTCAGGGTGCTCCAAGCCCCATCCAACCTGGCCTCAGACACTGCCAGGGATCCAGAGGCAATCACAACTTCTCTGGGCACCCTGTGCCAAGGTCTCCCCACCCTCACAGCCAAGAATTTCTTCTCAATATCACATCTAGACCTATCCTACTTTGGTTTAAGCCCACTCAATTCTCCACCTAACAAGACTCAGCAAAGAGCTGAGAAGCCCTTGTCCCTGCTGCCACCCTAAACACGTGCTTTATTCCCAGCTGATTTTCCTGTCTGTGAAAGGCACATCTCCAGCCTGGCCATCCTCCAGACCCTCCTCCAGGCTCTACCAGCCCCTCTCCAGGCTGCAGCTGTCCCCACATGATCCCTCTGAAGTCACAAACTACAACAAGGAAAGAGGAGCTGGGCAAGCCCCTCAGCCGCGGCGGGGCCGGCGGCGGGAGCGCGAGCGTGGAAATTCATTCATATGAATTTGGAATATAATACCTGACACAAGATGTATCACTGCTGCCATGCTGCAATCCCAGATAAGGACACAGCAGTAACAGATGGAGGAACAAGGCACTTATCTTGTTAGCTGATGGATTTATCTCTCCTTCCCCCACCCTTCCCTACATATTCCATAGTGCGCAGGGAGCCGCGCTCCTCGGCAGAGCAGCATATGGAGCACGAATTGATTTCTTCCTAACACCCCCTCCACACTTTAATTCAATAAGAGCTGGAGTGGCGGATAAACAGCTTGTTGTGCTAGGAAAATTTCAAAACAGTCAAGAAAATGTCAAACTGTCTTTTTTATGAGTGTCTTTCTTTTTTTCTTTTTTTTTTTTCTTCCCTTTTTTTTTTTTTTTTTTTTTCCTTTTCATTCCCCTTTCTCCTCAGATGTTTAGTGAGGAGCTCTGTGTCTGGAGTGAGCAGTCCATCCCTGGCAGACACCTGTACATCTCCTGTCAGGCCAGTCCATGGCAAAAGGTGGCTTTGGTCCCATCCTTGGATGGGAGCTGGGAACACAGTGACTCTGGGTAGAAGATTAGGCAGATGGTTTCATCTGGCAGCTCCCTTAATCTCATTACTGGAGCTGGTGGAAGTTTTTAATGTGATCTCTCTTTCCTTCTCTACCCTCACCCCATTCAAAATGCCTCGTCTCAAAATAAAAATCCAGACATGTTTCCTTAGTGGTTTCTTTGTTAGGAACAGATAAAAAAATTCTTTAAAAAAACTATTCCATTTTTATTTTTGGTGTCCTCTCCCTCTCTATTATTTAGCTCTGAAAAGGAGGAATTATTACAGAAGAGGAAAAAGCAAAATTGGATGTTTTCTGGTCCTTGCTTAAAAAGATGGAGCTCTTTGGAAATAGCAGGGACGTGTTTCTGAAGACCATAAGGCACCTTGTGTGCTCCTGCCCGGCCAGTAAACCCAAGCAAAAGCTGCAGTGATGGAGGTTTATTGAGGAATGTGGAAATCCAGCCCTGAGGGACATCAGCATGTCCCACACTCAAGGCTCCTTGCTGGCCTCCAGACCTGTCCCAAACCCCTTGCTCCTGCTACTCCTCACACAGCTGCCTGTTTCCAACCAGCCAGGGAACTGAACTCCCTCCCAAACACCCCAGCCCATCACTCCTCTCCTTCCCAGCTCTCTCCACACCTCCCTAGCTTGTTCTCCTGAGGGATTCTCATGAGATAAAACCCTTCAGGACCTTTCCTCCCCATCCATGCATCCCTTCAGCAGTTCATTCCCTGCACAGTCCCAAAGCTCAGCCTGGCACCACACGTGGCCTGAGCCATCCCTGGCTCTCAGCTCCATGAGCAGGTGAAAACCATCTCCAGGTGGGTTTGGAGGAGGGGCTGGAGCAATCACTCCGAGTCTGCTCTCATATTTTGCATAAATTGACATGAACACAGGGAAAGGAAAGGGGAATGTGCTCCCAAGAATGACCGAATGGAAACCAAGTGGATTCCCAACAGGAAGAACAGAAGACCTCACTTAAGTGAAGGAATAAACATGTGCCCTCTAAAAAATGTAGGAGCTGCTCTGTTTTCTTCAAAACTCCTCCTACAGAGTCTTGGCATGGATTAAGGAGTGATTGTCCCTCAGACATACAGGGGACATGCTGTGCACCCGTGGTCAGAATGCAACCACCACCTTATCCTGCATCACCGGCGACAGCTTTTGGAGGTCAAACAAGGAGCCAGCACCCACAAACCCCACCCCAGCACAGTGTCATCCACTGGGGAGCAGAAATAAAGACAGACAAACCCACAGAACAGGCAGTGTCGGGATCTTTAGCAGCTCAGAGTGACCCCAAGAAGAGTTCCAAAGTCTCTTTCCCCAGCCTGGTGCTTGAAGAAGGAGTCAGAGCTCTTCATTTCTCAGTCTCAAGGTAGTTTATTGTTTCTTATCTGTAAAATTCTTTCTCCTGCCCTGCTGAGGTCCATCCAGCAGGACCAGGAGACTTCTGGCATTCTGCCTGCCCCCAGGGCTGTGTTATGTCTTTATAAAGTATAACTAAAAACTACATGTAAAATATTCACCATAACTTCCCAATAGCTATCACCTATGTTAGACAGTGAGCTTCTACTCTAAACCAATCTAAAAGCGCCACCATCACAGCAGAAGATGGAGGCCAAGAAGAAGAAGGAGAAAGGCTGGACACGCCCAGATCCCTCCATCTTGTCCCCTGAACCCCCATTCTAAAAACCCCAAAATCTACTTTTCCACCCCATGATAACTTCACTATCATTCTACTTAATTTGCCATGCCTTGCAGATCTTCATCTAAGGTTGGTAATTTGCTCCACAGGTCATAATCAAACCCACAGGGGCATTTTGGGCTCTGTGCCAGGGTCTCTGAGCCCCCTGGCAGGGGTTTTGGCCATCCTGGACAGCCAGAGGGATGCTCTGGGTTCCCACAAGGCAGCAGCACGGGTGTGGGGCTGCACATCCCTGTGGGGTGAGTGAGTTACACTCCAGCAGCACCCAGAGCAGCAACAGCATGGGCTGGGGACACACTGGGCATGAGCTGGGATGGTTTGGGGTGAGAACAGACCCACAGGAGGGTGTGCAGGGAAGGAGAGCCGTGTCCTGCAGTTCTCCACCTCGCGCCATCCGCCTGCTGCTGTGCTGGAAGGCAGAGCTGCCTCCCCACCCCCTCTGCAGCAGAGCAGTGCAGAAGGCTGCAGGATCCTGCAGGGAGCCGCCGTGTTTAGCATGCAGGAGAGAGTGCAGAGCACAGCCCTGTCTCGTGCCACGGAGCAGCCAGCCGGGAGCAGCAAATTGCTGCTGGAAGGAGCTGGGCCTTGGGGAATCTGCAGCCCCTCACTGCTGCTCCCCCTCCTTTTCACATTTAGCTCCTGCTTGCAAAGCAGGGATGGGGTTTGGTGCCTAATCTACCTCTGCCTCAGTTTCCCTCTATGAGAGGATGCAACCACCCATCTTGATATGGCCCCAAACTGTCAGGGAGGAGCAGCAGGGAACTCATCCCTCTGCTCCAGAGCCATCAGCTCCCTGCTTCATCCGTTCCCCTGCCAGCTTGCACTGGGCACCACAACCCCAGTGACAGTGGCAGCACCCAGGCTCCCACAGGTGATCCATCCCAGCACCCAGGCATCCATGGGTGATCCATAGCAGCACCAGGCACCCACAGGTGATTCATCTAAACACCCAAAGGTGCTCCATCCCATCACCCAGGCACCCACAGGTGATCCCTAATAGCACCCAGGCACCCACAGGTGATGTATCTAAACACCTATGGGTGATCCACAGCAGCACCAGGCACCCATGGGTGATCCATAGCAGCACCAGGCACCCACGGGTGATGCATTTAAACACCCACGGGTGATCTATCCCAGCACCCAGGTACCCACAGGTGATGTGTCCCAGCCATGACCCACCCCATATCCCAGCCCCACACTGAACTCTCCTCCCGCCCTGCAGGCTGGGGCTCAGCCCCTCCAAGCCTTACCTGCCACCAGCGTCCCCTCCTCGTCCCTTCCTCACCCCCTCTGTGGCCGCACCAGGCAGGGCAGCAAGGCAGGTGACAGCACACCAGCACCAAGGACAGCCAGTCAGTCCCCGTTTGATGCCAGTGTCTCTGGTCAGCTCTGACCCCCTGCACCCACCTCCCTGCAAAAAGGACATGGAGAGCCTCTTCTCCCCCCAGCCAGGACATTTCAAACCTGCCCCTTTCAAAAGAAGCTCTTGCCAAGCACCCAATTACAGCTCAGTGACTGAGGATGAAAAGCTGCTCTTGGAGCATCCTGTTTTCTCTTTATTTTCCCCCCCTTTCAAGGTTCCTTTTCCCTCCCTTCTCATGAGGTTAAAGAGCTAAAGACCAACTCAGAGCCAGATAATAGAGTGACAGCTCCTCATAAAAAAGCAGCCGAAGCTTTGGAGAGAGCAGGCACACGGTGCATTAGGGATTTCTGTAGCAGCAGCTGGGAGTAACAGTGACCCTCTGAACTCAATTTGCTCCACGGCTTGAAAACCAAGGAAAGCCTTTGGACTGTCAAACTCCTCCTTTGGCTTCCAAGGGTGGCTGCAGACTTTGAGTGAGCTTTTGGGGCCCCAGTGTGCCCCTCGCCCCACAGCAACTGCCCTTGATTCATATCTGGGGCTGGAGGTGGCATCCCAAACCCTGCAGGGATGCAGGATGTGGTGAAAAAGGGAGGATAACACACGGGATGGGAGTGACACTGAGCTGTGGAGATGTGGATTTGTACATTACAGGACTCAACAGCCAGCCTGCCCCAGCCCAGCAAGAGCAGAGGGACAAGGGGGGGACATGTGAAAGGTTGGTGCTGCATGAGAAAAGCTTAGTGCTGCTGCACAAACCCATCACTTTCCCCTCTGCATTCCTCTTCTTCCTTTTTATTCTTTTTTTTTTTTTTTTTTTTAATGAGTAGAAAATTCTTCCCACTACGCATTAGCGCCCAACGTAATGGTGCAAAGCATTTTTCATTTATCATCATAAGGCCAGTCAAACGAACCCCCTAATAACATAAATGCAAGAGGAAAGCTATTAGAGTTTATTTGTGCAGTGGCTTTGAACTTGTCCCCACTGCTCCACCAGTGTGACTGGAGGGGCTGGATGGAGCTTGGATCTTCAGGACCTTTCATCCTCAGTGAGGCAGAGCCTTTCCTTACAGAACACTGCAACCCTGCACGTGTTGCTCTGTTGGCTGAATTATCAAAATACCTAAACACCTGAAATAATCCACTGCAAACAGCACTGAAAGTCCTCCAAAATAGGTTGGACAGGGCAAGGAAAAACCTGGTGTCGGAACTCAGGACATCCCTCTGGGTTGTCCCCCCTCTGCCAGGGGGCTCAGAGACCCTGGCACACAGCCCAGAACACCTGTGGGTTTGATTATGACCCATAAAGCAAATTACCAGCTTTGTATGAGGACCTGAAAGCCACAGAAGTCTAAGTAGTGTAATAATAAAATTATCACTGGGTGAAAAAGTAAATTTTGAAGTTTTTAGAATAGAAGTTTTGAAAACAAGATGGAGGGACTTAGGCATGTCCAGCCTTTCTTCTTCTTCTTCTTGGCCTCCATCTTCTGCTGTGATGTTGGCACTTTGGGATTGGTCTAGAGTAGAAGCTCACTGTCTAACATAGGTGATAGGTATTGGAAAGTAATTGTAAACATGTTATATGTAGTTTGTAGTATAAAGAGATAACGCCACCCTGGCAGAGTGCCTGGAATTGTCCTGCTGGATGGACCTCAGCTGGACAGGAGAAAAATTTTTGTAGATAAGATACAATAAATATTGTATTGAGACCAAGAACTGAAGAACTCTGACTCATTCTTCGAACGTGCGGGCTGAAACTGAGACTGTTCACGTGTCCTGGAGCTGCAATGAACTGCAACCATCCAAGAACCTGGGATAGTGGAAAGTGTCTCTGCCCCCCAATGAGAGGGGCTCTGAGGTCCCTCCCAACCCAAACCACTCTGGGATTCTCCTTGCCTTGCCATAGCTGTGCTGTGCTCCAAGTAAAGGGAACACACCTGACTGTGGTTCACCTGCAGCTAAAGATCTCCAATTTCTGTTATTCCTCCCATGCAGAACTGAAAACAGGCGTTTATTTTCCACAACATACAGTGTGACCGTGCTCACAGGGGTTTTTGGATGAGGGAAGAGACGAGGATCTGACTCCATGTTTCAGAAGGCTTGATTTATTATTTTATTATATATATTACATTAAAACTATACTAAAAGAATAGAAAAAAGGATTTCATCAGAAGGCTGGCTAAGAATAGAAAAGGAAAGAATGATAACAAAGGTTTGTGGCTCGGACTCTGTGTCTGATCCAGCTGGGCTGTGATTGGCCATTAATTACAAACATCCAAGATGGGCCAATCCCAGATGCACCTGTTGCATTCCACAGCAGCAGATAACCATTGTTTACATTTTGTTCCTGAGGCTTCTCAGCTTCTCAGGAGGAAAAAATCCTAAGGAAAGGATTTTTCATAAAAGATGTCTGCGACATACAGAGCTTGCAGTCCCTCTCCCAGCTCTGCGCCTCTGCCAAGACCTCCTCCTCTGCCACCCCCAGATTGTACAGCCTTGGGAGACCAGTGCCATGAAATAGGTCTACATATTTGATGAGGCTCATGCAAGAAAACTTCCCTATAAATAGAAATACGCTGAAAATTTAAGTCATTCCTCTGTACAGCTCTTTGCTCTCCTTTGCAGCCGCCATTCCCATCCTAGGGTTTCACCACAAGGACAAGAGGAAACAGCCTTAGTTTGCTCCAGAGGAGATTTAGCCTTGATTTTAGGAAAATTTTAGGATATTTTGAATTTAGGAAATTTTAGGAAAAATTTCTTTATGGCAAGGGATGTCAAGCCCTGGAACAGGCTGCCCGGGGAAGTGGTGGAGTCGCATCATAGGGTAAGGTTAAAAACATGTATGGATGTGGCACTTGGGACATGTTTGGCTGTGGGCTTGGCAGTGCTGGAGGAGTGGTCTGGGTATTCCTTGGGTTGTCTTAAAGGTTTTTTCCAACCTAAACTATTCCAATTCAGTGATCTTTCACTGCTGCCTTGCAGATCCACACTCATCATTCCAGATCTCTCCCCTCAGCAAAATCTCCAAAATCCCCCCATCCCCAAAATCTCCCAGCATCGCTTGTCCCAACATCTCTCATCCTACACAGCCCCGTCCTGGAGAGCCATGACAAAGCATTTAATTTTATACACAATAATTTCCTCATTAAGGCGAAATTAAATGCGTATTTCAAAACCTATGAGCGAGAGCAAACTGCTCAGTCTTATGCTTTATTAAACAAAAAAATCTTTGTGTGGAAAGAGGTTTGGTGCCAAATTACAGCCCTGCTGATGGGGCTGAGCTATTCCCAAGCGTGTCAGGGATGTGTTGTGCCAGCAAAGAGGGCCTGCACTGCAGAGGGAAACTGTGACACCAGCCTGAAAAATTAGTTTAATCATTAAGAAGTTTATTTCACTCAACTTCAAAAAATTGTCAAGTTTATTTCACTCAACTTCAACAAATTGTTCTTCTCCATATCCAGTCATGTTTAGCAAACAGAAAATTTCCATGGAAGGGACGTTACAAACCAGCAGGATCCCCTGTGTGAGGGTAACCTTCCCTCCTTCACCAGGCTGCCCTTTGAAGCAGGGAAAATTCACAGTACAGAAGATACTGGGAATAAATGTTTTGTGGTGAGGGTGGTAAAACACTGGCACAGGTTTCCCAGAGAGCTGGTAAATGCTTCATCCTTGGAAAGAGACAAGGTTAGGCTGGATGGAGCTTGGAGCTGCTCCACTGCTCCACCAGTGTGACTCCATGGATGGAACTTGGATCTTTAGGACCTTCGATCCAAAGTTATTCCTCAGGGAGCCAGAGCCTTTCCTTACAGATGATTGCAGCCCTGCAGATGCTGCTGTGTTGCATGGATTGCCAGAATAAACCCAGAAATACCTGAAATAAGCCATTGCAAAAGGCCACTGAGATGTGTGGGAGTGTCCAAGGCCAGGTTGGGCAGGGCTTGGAGCAGCCTGGGATAGTAGAAAGTGTCCCTGACCATGGCAGGGGATGGAACAAGATCAGCTTTGAGGTCCCTTCCAACCCAAACCATTTTATGATGGGACACCAAGAAATCCAATTATTCCAAGCTTGGATATAGGGGTGGAGAACAGACCCACCCTGTGGTGTAGATGGGGACACGGTGCTGTGGGATCTCAGCACCTCAGGATGGAGGTGCAGAGAGGCCGAGACCACCCTTGGGGGGCTCGGGAGTCCTGGAATGTTGCCAGAAGTGTCTGGTGGCTGGACTTTGATCCTACACAGGAGATGAGACCTGTATGAGGACTGGGAAGGTTTCACTGGGTGAATGGTGAAGGGATAAGTTAGTTAAAGTGTAAAACACAGGGTTTAGGATTTTGGTACAGGGGGGTCTAAAGAAGTAAGATGGAGGAATTGGGGCGTGTCCTGTCCTTCTTCTTCTTCTTCTTGGCCTCCATCTTCTGTGGTGATGGTGGCACTTTGGGATTGGTTATTACTAGAAGTGTACCGGTTAATAAGGGTAGAAGGTATTGGGGAAAAATGATAAATATTGTACACGTAACTTCAGGTATAAAGATAAGTGACCGCCCCGGGGGCTCGCAGTGTGCCCATGGCTGACTTGCTGTGCAGACCTCTGTCGGGCTGAAAGAAAATCTTTTAGATAAACAATTAATAAACACCGAGACCGAGACAAGATCAGAAGTCTCTCCTCGTCCTTTGAAGCACGAGCTCTTCAAGGCCATCCCCGAGCCTTTCCAGGCCACCTAAACAGCACAGAAAACTTACAAGCCTAAACAGCCGAGAAACCGAGCAAGTAGCATCCCTGAGCTATCTCCGGTCATAAATCAGCAAAGAGAAACACTGAAAACTTACACGGTGCCATCAGTGAAGCACATCTGGAGGAGTGGAGCAGCATTCCCCTACCAAAGCCAGCAGGTAACACCAGGGATCAGGCTAGACCAGCCCACAGTCAGCAGCCACCCTCCCCCTGTGCTCCCACAGCCCTCCAAAGCCATAAAAACAACCACTGACAAAACAACCACTGATAAAACCCAGACGTGTTCCAAAAGCTTCACCCCTCCCAGTTTGCAGTGGATGGGCTCTGGATCACAGACCCTGCCAAGCCCTGCCCTGGGTGCAGGGGTGCAGCAGGAGCCAAGAGGGGTGGGAGGCAAAACTCGGGTGGAAAGAAGCTGACACGGATTGAGAGAAAGGACCAGGGCTCGCAGGAAGGGGAGACAATAAAACCCAGCCAGGCAGACAGAGATTAATGAGTGTTTCCCAGATATGATAATTTCTGGACATCCATCAAATTTAATGTGCTCCTGGGCTGGGGAGAGGCACTGCAACTCTCTGACAGAGGGGAGGGGTCCTGGGGGGTTTGGTGGGATCCAGGCACGGTCAGCCCACCCCACAGCACCCCTGCCTGAGCTCGTGGGTGATGTATTTTCTATCAAAAATAGAAAATACATTGTGTGTTTGTGCCCCCCTGCAGCAGCACCTCCAGCTGTCACAGCTGGGCACTGTGACACATCCCTGAGGACACAACAGCCTGGTTTGGGAAGGTTTCTGTCAGTGTGTGCTCCCTGCCAAAGTATCACCCCATGGGGACATTGCTGTGGCACCCACAGCCCTGCTGCCACCAGCTCCTGCTCCACCACTGCCGTGGGAATGCCCAACTGCATCCTCTGAGAGTGCCTGCTCAGCCTCCCATGCTCCAGAGAGCTGCTGGGGGCAGGCTCAGCCCCCAAATCCCTGTGTTTAACACCAATCCAACATATGAGGCAGCCAGCGTGTAACTTCACCTTGGTTGGTGCCAGCACAAGCAAAGCAACTCACACTTGTGGTTTCTCAGGCACAGCTGGAGGGGCAAATCCCTCATTCTCACTAGAATCCAAAGGAATTGGATTGTTTGCCTGAGTTACTTCAGGCTGGGCCTGTTGTTGCAGTCTCAGACTTCACTGGGAGTTTCTTGATGCCATCCAGGCACTCTGCAGCATCTCCACGTTTGCATCCAAGCCCTGCAGGAACCACCCTGAGCTGCCACAGCCTGGCCTTGCTGCTTTAAAAAGCTATCACAAATCCCATGGGAAAGGAGCTGAAGCCACTCAATCATTGAATCCCAGACAGGTTTGGGTTGGGAGGGACCTTTCAGTTCATCTCATTCCATGGGCAGGGACACCTTCCACTATCCCAGGCTGCTCCCAGCCCTGTCCAGCCTGGACTTGGACACTTCAGGGATCCAGGGGCAGCCACAGCTGCTCTGGGCACCTGTGCCAGGGCCTGCCCACCCTCACAGGGAATAATTCCTTCCCAATATCCAGTCTAAGATATCCAAAATCCGGATGGATCTGCTCCAGTGACCACATGGCTCTGACTGCAGCCCCTCCCCAGCTCTGCTCTCTGCTCCCAGGCAGAGCTGCAGCTCTGGAGCCAGGGAGCTCACCCTGCACTGCAGTCCCTGTCAGCTCCCCACCAAGATTTGTGTGCTGTGCACAATTCCTTATTGACATTTAAAGGTCTTGGACAGCCAGCCCTACACATCTTTGTTAGGGAGGATGGGAATGGCCTCACCCAAATCTGCTGCCTTAAAGTTCAGAGTCAGGTGTAAGATGTTTTTGCCTGGTTTATTGAAAAGCAGCATATCCAGGTGCTGTCACTGCCTGTGGGGTTTGCCATGGCCACCAAACCCTTGTGCTCCTGGGGCATTGATGCAGGAGGCTTGGAAAGGGAAGCCAGTCCTTCCTTCACATGTGGAAGCAACAGTCTGGTCAGATAGAGAGAAAGCAAGATAATTTCCCATGAATTGGTCTGGGAAATTTTAGGGAGGCAGAGAGAAAGAATGGTAAACAAATTATAAACTCCCTGCAGTTGGTGTTTTGAACAAGTTGTTTTTCTCATAAGGCGTTTTACTAAAGGGTGTCTTCTTAATTAGGCAATCATGTGAAATGTGTTGATTAAATGACCAATCAGGTATAAAAGAAGGGGTTTCAATAAACTCAGGGCTTCTAGCCTCTTACCTTCTGACCTAGAGTCCGTGTCACTTATCCATTCCTGACTTAATGGTGATGTCCATGGACCTGGGCACAGATGTGCCATGTGGTTTGAACAAGTGAGCTGGCCAGGATGGCAGCAAACCACCCAAAATCCTCACCTAGAGCAGGACACAGCCAGCAGACATCCCCCACCCTCCCCAAAATGTGCAAGCATGGGACATGGAGAGCACAGAGAAGCTGAAAGCCAAGGGAATGGGATAACATCCCTGGCAAGCCCTTCTGCAACCAAGGGACAGACCCAGGACAGACAGAGTTTCTCTGCAGGACACAGCCCATCCCTGTGCAAGGGAAGTGTTTGGGAAGGCACAGGGAAAGCCTGAGGTTTCCTGCCTAGGGAGCAGGGACTTCAGCCTTTAAGGAGGAAAGTAATTTTGGGTGAGAGTGGTGATGAAACGATCGAGTTTTCAAGCAGACGGAAAGCTGTGGAATATGGATAATGGACTTCAAAAGCCAGATTTCAAAAAAATTCAGGAAGCTGGTAGATGGGTTCTCCTGGGAAAATAATCACAAAGAAGGGGAGAGCTGGCAGTTACTGAAAGAGACTTTATTACACACACAATAGCAGGCTATCCCTGTGCAAAGGGAAGGTAGGAATCCTAGGAAGAGGCTGCTGTGGCTGAATTCAGAGCCATTCAATGACCTGGGAATAAAAAAGGAATCATGAAAAAAGTATGGAAACAAGGGCTAATAATTAGGAATGGGTATAACAGAGCCACAATGGCATAGAGGGATAAAGTCAGCAGCACTTACATGCAAAACAAGTTTTAATTAGCAAGAGATATGAGAGGAGAATTAAAAGGTCTTGGATTTGCTCAAATGAGAAGGAAAAGGAATGTTGGGTCTGTCACCAAGCAGTCAAGGAAAGCATGTGGCAGAGATCCTTGGAGCTGTGTTTGGTTCTATCCATATAAAGGCAGGTGTGTGGCCAGCAGACAGCTCCAAAATTCATGTTAACAGGGAAATGGCTTTCAGACTGGAGCAGGGGGAGAAGATGGGTTAAAAGAAAAAATTAAACTGGCAGAGATTGAGGAAAGTCTCTGGAGAGTGATGAAAAATCGGGCAGAAACGTCGCTGAGCCATCAGCGCTGCTCTTTGGGAGCTCGTGGAGGCCAGCAGCAAGGGCAAGAAATCTTCATATCTTTAAGTAAAAAAACCCAGGAGCTGTAGGCAATCAGCTCAGCTTCAATCACTGGGAAGATACTAAAACAAACGATGAAACCATCATAGCTTGTAAGGCCCGGGAATTTAATAAAGTGAGAAAAAAACCCCACATCCACCACCAACACGAGTTTGTCAAGAACAGATCATGTCAAACCAACCTAATTTCCGCCTTGACAGGATAACTAGACTTGGTGGATAAGAGGAAAGCTGTAGACATGATATACCTTGACTTTAATAAGGCTCCTGATGCCAGTCCCACGCGGCCCCTCCGAGGAAAGTTGAGGAAGCGCGGAGTGGATGTAATCGCTGAGGCTGGGGGCAGAGGGGAGGAGGGATAACAGCCTGTTGACAAAGCACTCTCAAAGAGTGCTTATCTATTATTTACAACCATGCCAGGAGGCCAACCTACAGCAGGATTCCTCCGGGGTCTGTCCAGCCCTGCTCTCTCCAACATTTACATTTAACTGCTTGCGTTACGGAGCTGGGAGAGCGCTGATTTACATTTGTAGATGATGCCCAGCCAGGAGGAAAGGAAAGGGGCTGGAAGGGTTCTGAGGGTAGGACCAGAATCTCAAATCTCTTCTGGAAATGAGCAATAGGAAATGCAAGATGGACAACCGTGACGTGATATGTCACATTCACATTTTCTGAAAAATCCCTTCGCCCAGGATTTTTCTCCTGGGAAGCTTAGAAGCCTCAGAGAAAAAGGAAAACAATAATTATCTGATTTGCTTCTCCCGTGTTTTGCTGCTTTGGAATGTGGTTGGACATTGTTTACCCACAGGTGATAGTTTATTTGGATTCTGCTATGAGTTGTTTTTACTCATTGGCCAATCAGGGCCAAGGTGTGTCAAGGCTCTGGAAAGAGTCAGGAGTTTTCATTATTATCTTTTTAGCATTCTGCAAGTACCCTTCTGTATTCTTTAGTACACTATTCTTTAATATAATATAGTATTATAAAATAGTAAATAAGCCTTCTGAAAACATGGAGTCAGATTCATCATTCCTTCCTTCATCGGGCACCCTGCAAATACAATAGTGGCACACTCGGAAAACATTGAACATATGGATAAAAAGGACAGAAAACCTCAGGAACTGGGGTGTTAGAGCTGCCCACAAATTATGGAGGCTTCAACCAGGCTACAGAAGATAGCAAATCTTCACAGGAGTGCTGTAAAAAGGACAGAGGAGAATCGTTTTGCTCCACTTGGTTTAATGCAAGGGCTCAGCTGCAGAACCTCAGCCTGACCTGCACACCAGGCTCTCAGAAAGGCAAAGGTCAAGTCACTGCAACTTAACACGTCATCACCTCCCCACTGACCCATGCTGACACCCTGTCTTCTTCCTGAGCACATCTGGCGGCCCTGAGCCTGCAGCTGGAGGTTCCCTTTCTTCTGAGATCAATCCAAAGTGCGTTTGCCACAGTGCAAGACACACATCTCTAATCGATGTGGAGCAATTGATTGCGCGTCCCAGCCGGGACGAGCCAGGCTGAATCCACGGAATAACAATGAAACGGGTGAGAAAGGCAGACAACTCCAGAGAAAGATGAAAGGCACCAAAGCGTTTGCTTTGTCACTGAAAGAGAAGATGGAGTAAGAATTGACAACTCTTCCCTTACTTTAGGAGCATCGGGGGATTGGATGGTCGGGATGGATGGATACGAGAGATCTCTGAAGCCAGGGCTGGAACTTGGGGTTTATTGCAAAGGGCCTGGGTGCAGGGCCCTGCTGGGAGCTGCCAAACACAGCTCAGAGCAGGGCTGGGAGAAGAGAGGGGGAGACAGGATGAGAGGGTGAGAGAGTAAGAGGATAGGAGCGTAAGGGAGTAAAAGGGTAAGAGAGTGAGGTTGTCATTACAATACAATAAATCTTCTTCTGTGCTGAATACTCTGATTCTCACTAACCAATCTAGTACAAGATACAAATTCTACAGCATTTACATACAGCCTATAAGAATCATTACGTTGCCATACTGTGTTACATTTTAAACCCTAAAAACTCCTCTTTGGGCCCCTTCTGCCAAGCTGGCAGGGTCTGCTTTGACCCTTGGACCTGTCTGCAGGCAGAGGGTAAGACTTGATCTAAAGGGGATTGCCTTCAGCTGGCCATACTATCGTTTTCCAATTGTTCAGTAACTGAGGTATCTCAAAGCTTGCTTTCATTTCAGTCTCGCTTATAGTTTCCATATTCTCAAAAGTCTCCATATTCTCTTTTGCCAGACAATCATATTTATAAGGCTTTCTTGTTTCATCTTCCCCAACACCTTACATAAATATCATACAAAGCAGGGGAATGTTTGTGCATCCCTTCAAAGAAACAGAAGAAAAAACACAAATTTGCAACAGGAGTTTTGTTTGGGAACTTGGAATAACTTTGAGGCTCATGAAGCCCCTGCAGAAGGGCTCCATCACCAGAGGGCAGCTCAGTTTCCCATGAAGCAGGTGCCCAACTCCAGTGGAAGGTGAAATCAGCTGGGATCCACCTAGTCCTAATCCCACAAAAGTCATTCATTGCCAGACTGACATAGGAACCTCTCAGGATCCACAAAACTGTTGTAGCATCATAAAATCTGGAGTACAGACAGTGGCAAATAGAAGTCCTCTCTGTGGCATCCAGTAGATCCATCTGCAGCTCCTGCTCCCCAGTGGGAGCAAGGGTTCCACTGCCTCAGACAGCATGACCCCACAAATCACAGCAAGACACACTCAGCACTTTTATTCTTTATTGTTACAGTTCAGACAGCTCCATTATTTATCCAGATTACTTATTCATGTTCCATTTCCAGGGACAACCCTGCTTCAGTGGATAGAGCAATCATCACTTCTCCCCTCCACTCTCCCCCAGCTCTTGTCCCACTTTTTGTGGTGTTTGGACACACCACTGTTTGTGTAAGGGCATTGGCTTTAACTAGAGAATAATTCCATCCATCCCAGGCCCTCTCTTGCACTGCTCAAGGGTTCTGACAAGGGGAGGATTGAAAAGGCACGGCCCAAAATGACAGCCAAGGCTCAGACAGTGACTGACAGAAGCACTGAACGTTTCCTGAGGCAACTCAATCAGAACAGGTTTCCTGGCCATCGTTAGAAGCTAAACCAATTCAGACAAATATCACTCCTACCTGCAGGGACAGCAAGGGCCCATCATTAAGAGCACGGTGGCAGCTGGCCTGGATTAAACAGAGCTATCCAATGCATTTCCATATATCGCCCTCATTTCAAGGCTGCACCTCAGAGGGCACATGGACCTTCACAATTTTGCAAAGATTTGAAGGCTGAAAGGTTATCATGATGTGCTGTCTCCAAGCTTAGATCACACCCTTTGCTCTCAGGTCAGACCCCAAGCACAACTCTACCACTCACACGAGTCCCCTTCACCCAAACTGAGTGGGATTGGTGGCTCCTGAAAGCCATCCAGACCTGGGAATCACATCCTCCTTCTGTTGGAGAGCTCAGTTTCCTTGTCTGAAGCACTGACATTAAAATTTCACCCCCGTGCGAAAGCATTTAGAGGAGAAAAGTATTTCTAAGAGCAAAACATAGCAGTGCCAGAACTTGTGACTGCTCCTCTGCCAAACCCCAGGTGGATCCTGCACCTCCAGGTGCCATCAGCATCAGCTCAAACCCACATCTACAACATCTGTCCTCTCCACCACGCCTCCCTGTGGCACACACAAATTCCCCAGGAAAAACACGGAGGTGAAAGAAATTCAAAAACTCCTCAGAGCAGCTGAGCGAGCTCCGTAACAAAACGCTGAATTCCTGTGAGATCGAGGCAGAGCTCTGCAAGGAGCGGCTCCAGGCAGAGCAGGCACCTAACGAGGCTGCAGACAGCCCTGCAGACACACATTGCTGACTGACAGACAGACAGACAGCAGGGGCTGCACCCCACGGCACGGGGGCTGAGCAGAGAGGAGGGAGCTGCCGGAGCTGAACAGAGTCAGAAAGGAATCCTGGAAGGGTTTGAGATGAAAGGAAATTCAAGGGACAGATTCCACTATCACAAGGTGCCTCAAGCCCTGTGCAACCTCACCTTGGACATTCCAGGGATCCAGGGGTGGCCCCAGCTGCTCTGGGCACCCTGTGCCAGGGCCTGCCCACCCTCACAGGGAACAATTCCCAATTCCCAATATCCCATCCAGCCCTGCCCTCTGGCAGTGGGAGCCATTCCCTGTGTCCTGTCCCTCCATCCCTTGTCCCCAGTCCCTCTCCAGCTCTCCTGGAGCCCCTTCAGGCCCTGCCAGGGGCTCTGAGCTCTCCCTGGAGCTTCTCCTCTCCAGGTGAGCACCCCCAGCTCTCCCAGCCTGGCTCCAGCCCTTGGAGCATCTCCTTGGCTGAGCCAGAAGCACTCTCAGCAATTTTTAGGCATTTTCTCGGTATTTCACCACTCTTACTTATATCTTTACTTATAAAAAACACAGGGCAAAGGCACAGATAGAATCATCCATCATAGATACGGGTCAGAGGCATCCTCACATGGCCATCACTGACCTCCTGCCACCACCACCGCTTCCAGTTCACCACCTTCCAGCAGACATCCATTTCCAGATCACTTGTAGAGTGCTCAAACAAGTGCAAAGTCCCAAGAAATCACATTCTGAGTGCATGAATACCCCCAGCTCCAACTTCCAGCCTCTTCTCTGAGCTGTCCTTTGAGGTGCAGAGCAGTGGCTGAGAGATGCTCTAATCACTGCATCTAATTTCAAACAGTGTGAGGACCATGTTATGCCTTGGGATAAATGGGGAGGGCTGCCATTGAAGCAAAAGAGAGCTAGGAACTTCAGAAGCTGGAGTTTGGCCTCAAAAATAAAATTAAAAAAAAGCCATAAAACTCAACTGCTAAAGTGCATTTAAAAACATAATAAAGCAGATTAGCACACGAACCGAGCGGCTCGCTGGGGGACTGATAAGTAGGGAGGGTTCTAGAGGCACATAAAACCACTGAAAAAAGGCCAAAAAAGCCTTGTTTAGAGTAAAAATGACTTTTGATCCAAAAAAATGGCATGGAAATGCACTTTTCTCATGCATTTTCCATGAGAGAACAGCCCTAATCAGGGTTGTTTTAAGCAGAGATGCTGAAGCTCCCACCTGGAGTGTTCTGCGCTGGGAGGGACAGGAAATTGCCCGGTGACTCAGTGCATGATGTAGGCAACAACCTTGTGCCTCTCCTGGATGTTCAGAGCACTTTTGACTCATTCAGGGAGTCACTTGACCCAACCCCATCCCAACCTCCTCAACTGTGCAGTGAAGGAGCTGCAAAAGGAGATCACTCCTTCATTAATCCTCATGGAACTGGGTCTTGGGAGTTTATTTAACTTTAAAACAGTCATGAAGGAGGCTTTTTTATCCTGAAACATTGAGTAGCCACTGGGAGGAGTCACTTTAGGAATGGGCGGGGGGAAGGTGTGTGGGGAGGATGGCGAGGGCTCAGCCTTTGCCTTCAAAGATTTTCTCAGAAATTCTGGACGCAAAAACTTCTGAAATAGTGACATGTTGGGCAGCAGAGGCTGAAGCACTTGCTGATACAACTCCAAACCTCTCACTGCCTTCAGACCAAGGAATCAGCCCAGGGTTTGACACCCACCAAGCTTCCATGTGCCTGGAGGCCAGCAAGGGATGACCTCCTCCAAGATCTCCTCCTGTCTCACAGTCTCCTGAGCTCCTGGTTTGCAGAAATCCTCCTGCCCAAGGCTGCCCTGCTGAGCTTATTCCCAACCAGATTCATTTGCTGGATTTTGTCTGGAAAGGTTGAGAAATAGAAGGCATCTCTTCTTGGAAGTTTGTACAGTGACCATCTAGCGAAGAAGGGGCAGATGGCTGATGCTCAACCCAAATTCCACATGTATCAGTCCAAAATGTGGTTCGGGTTTATTAAATCTTTAAAGTCTCAGTACAACTCAAAGACACATCCCTCATGCCACCAAACTCCTTTATGGTATTAAAACCAGCATGTGACCAGTGTCAGAAAGTGCTCTCTGTGCCAGGGTGGAGCTCAGTGCTCCAGGGAAACAGGGTGGGACACCTTTCTCCCATGGGACCATGCAGGGGAAAGGAATAACCCCCATGTCCCTGTAGATCCCTTCCAGCTCAGGATATTCTATGATTCCATGATAACCACAGTCAGGATCCCTGTCAAATCTTCCCAGCACATTCTGGGTGGATTTTCCAAGCTGATCCCCCCACCCAGCACATGCCACATTCACAGGGTGCTCAGCTCCCTCAAAACATGGGGTGCTCAAGCCTTGTCACTGCAGCTGGGGTCAGGGACACTGAAAACACGAGTGTATAATCCTCTCACGAGTTAATTAAAGCACCCATCCACCCTTCACTCAAACCATTAGCCATGGATCTTTACAATTAATTATTTGGAACCAAATCAAACAAACAAAGAGAAGACCCAGGAAGAAGAGAGAAAGCCAAGCAGAGCCAGGGCACTCCTGCAGCAGGGCATTAGCAGGGCTCATCCCTGCCTTCCCAAAGTGAGGCACAACCCCTTTTAGCCAGCACAAGGGTTGCTGGAGGTGAGGACCCTGCTTGAAGTTTGGGTCTTACCTCAAGCTGCCTCTGTGACCTTGGGAAAACCTCCCTGTCCCTCCTTGCTTCCCTGCCAGCCCCTCATGCCATGACCCATCGCTGTGCTGTTCCCTGCACACCCTCCTCTGCCCTTCAAGTGTGAATAAATCACAAATAATTGATTTACACAGCACAAGAGCTCTTTGGTGAGGCGCTTGGGTGGGCAGGAGCTAGCACTTCCAGCCCTGACCTAGCCCCAGCCCCAGGACTTGCAAAACATCTGCAAGACCTCAGATGAGCAGAGAACAGACCTCTCCACCTGCACAGACAGCCTGGGAAGGGCTCCTGAATATTGCAGGGAGGGCAAGCAGCTCTGCTCCTGCTCCAGTGGAGGCTGTGTCCCCAGCTGAAGCTCTCTGCCCTAGTTTATCTCCTCTTTTCCATCATCCCTCTCCTCGCTGAAAGCTTCATTTCAGTGCAGGTACGCGAGGGGAGAAGGGGAGGTGGGGATCAGGGAACCATCCTTCCTTTTCTCTTCTGATTTCCCTTGCATTTCCTTCCCTCTCATTGCTGCCACAGCTACACTCCGTCTCTCATCCCCAACCTCTGTCTCCTCCATGCCCTCTCTGCTCCCCATCAAGGCAGGGTTTAATGTCTTTCCATCTTTTCCTGGGTAAATTGCAGCGAGTCTGCCGGCTGCTCGGGCGGAACACACTGTTTTATATGCGCCATAAAGGGAGAGAAGTCTGTAAACAATATTATTTTTAATAAAATCCAAGTCTTTGGCAGGCCAGCTGCTTTTGTGTCTGTCTTAATTTAATCAGACGATCAGCTCTCTCAAGCAGCAAGAGGGAATGAAAAGCATTAGCAAGGAATCAGGGAACTGGTGAGGAAGAGACACGATTTCCATCAAGAGCTTTCCAGCCCACTGTGTTGCTATGAGAGCAGGACCAAGTTTTTGGGAAACAGATTCCCAAAACAACTTTGTCAAGGTGCAGGAAGGACATGTGCACACCTGGGCGTAACGCTCATCCTGTAGGGCTTGAAAAGGAGCTGCTCTGGGCCGTAAGAGCTGAAATGAGGGATGTGGGACTCTAGGTGGTTCTCCAAAATGCAGTTTATTGTATACAAAATGCAGTTTATTGTATACAAAATGTAGTTTATTCCATCCAAGACATTACAGCAGTCCAGGGTCGTGGGTGACAGAGCTGTGCCTACAGCTGTCAGCTCCAGCTGCAGGCAGGCCTGGACCCTTTGGTTTTGGTTATAATGCATTTTATATTTTTTTTTTGGTTACAATGCATTCTATACTTTTCTTTGCTGAACATGTTAATACAGTAGAACCAATCTATACCTTAACTTTTATCTATAGCCTATCATAACTACTGTAATTACCATATTCATGTTACTGTTCTCCAATCACTAAAAGTCAGTACATTACAATTTAAGCTAGAAGTTGGAAATTCTGAGACCTTTTTTCTGCTTGCCACATTTGCTGACTTGTTTGCCTGTGTTATCTTTCTGCTTGGTAGAAACATCTTCTTGTTTGGGGTGGGTTTATCCTTTGCTCTAAGCCATAAAAACCCCTTCTAACTCACACACCCTTTGCCTTCTTGGTTACCCAGTAAGACTGGCTCAGGAATTCTTTTCTTCTATATCAAAACTTGCTTCCACCTCTATTCCTTCATCAGACTGTACATTTAAAATCTTTCTGCTAAGCATACATATGTGTGAGACTTCCTTGTCAAATTTTCACCCTTCCCAGCACTGGTCCATGAATAAACCCAGACTTAAAGACACTTCCAGTCAGAGCAGACCACTGTGACCTGAGAAGGTGTCTGACACAGCCCACACTCCCTAGGATGGGAATTCTGCCCAATTTGGTGACTCCCCAATGCTTGTATCCAGGTACAGCCACCCAAACCAGCATCCCTCAGATCCCTGTTCACAGCCAAAACCCAAACCAGCTCCATTTGACAGGTCAAAATCCAAAATCAAATCAATACAGTGATAGCACTAGGGATTAAATGCTAAATTCTGCAAATATATCCCCAAAATCCAGTCCAGGCTGGATCCAGGGTAAAAGCTGCCTCCAAAGAGGGGAGGGGAGGGGATGGTGTTGGCGGCTGGAGCAAGGGGAGAAGGAGAGCAGCCCTGAGCAACCCCTGACACAGCATCATGAGCAGCAGCTGAGTTTGAAAGGTGTCACTTACAGACAGCCAAAACCTGGCAGAAACAGCTGATTTTGTGACACTTCTGTTCTTCAAGACCAAGCAACAGCCAGCGAGCATCTGCCGTGGGCAGACAACTCCTCTCCCTGCTCCAAAGCCTCTGAGCCAGCAGGCTCCACACTTGGCCATGATGTCCTCTGAGCCTAAACCATTCCAGATGTGATTCCTGCCTCCTTCTCGCAATTCTTTGGGGGATTTTTGGCAGCTAGAGCAGCCCAGAGCACAGGGCAGGACTCCCCTGGTATGGGACTGATCAAGGGTTCCACTCTACCACTCAAAGCCACAAATCCTCCAGAAAAATCCTCCAAAATTTGAAATAATAAAAACTAATTACAGACACAAAGTAAACAAATTAATTGATGTTTACTTGTTTACCCAGTCACCACAAAATTCTTAATGAGTGAACATGTATTTTTAAGATCTTAAACTGTGCTAAGGCGCAGTCATAAATATCCCCAGGAAAGCAAACATGGTGCTCGGCACTGCAAAGAAACTAAAATTAGTATTTAATTACAAGAAATCGCTCGAAGTTCTTTTGCTACCATTAATCACTTTCAATTATGAATGTAATTATAAGTCATCTTTTCTCTTTGGGTGGTCGCTGCTGGGACCTGAAGCGGTGACCCTGTGCTCCAGAAGGGAGAACCCCACTTTGCTCACCAAATGACAGCTCCATGCTGGCTGTGCCAACAGGATGGATCAATTAGTGCCTGCACCAAGCTCCTGAGGAGCCAAGGGCATGCAAACAACACAAGGGTGAGGGGAAAACTGAGTTACTGCATCCCTGTGCCTACACTGATTGTGCACTACCCACCCGTGGTAGAATCAGAGCTGCCGAGGCAGGGAAATTGATGTGAAAAATCCTCAATGTCCTCAGATCATTAAAGGACGAGATGATAATGTTATGTCTTGCCACAAGGCAAATCAAAGCCTTGAGAGTTCCTTCCCTGCCACAGGGATGGCTGCAGAGGGGACACGTGCAGCTCACTCCCTGCAGGCAGTGGAGTGGAGCAGGGGACACAACCAAAAACTGATCCCTCCAATCCTGACTCTGCCCTCCCCCTGCACCTGGGCTGCTCCATGGTCAGCATCACCTCCTGGCAGCTAAAGATGGAGCATGCTCACTTGTTGAAGACTGCAATACAAGACATTTTCAGTTTCCATCTGTATGGCAGATTATCTTTGTCAAGTGGGCAGTTTTCCTTATCTCTCTCTTTGAGTGACCACAATCCCACCTCCCTTAGGAGGGGACATCTGCTGATAACAGCTATTGAATGTCCCTGCATGGCTGATAAGAACTATAACATCCCATTGGGAGATGTGAGCCCAGAGGGAGGAGCCAAGCATTGCTACCCAGATATAATCCAGAGGTTTTTGAGACACCAGCACGGCTTCTCCACTGGATTCCTCAGAGGAACAGCAGCTGCCACTCCTTCCACTGGATCTTCAGAAGAAGAATACATCCTTCTCTACAGACCCCCCTCGCTCCAACAGAACCACACCTGACACTGCAGGAGGGCTGAGCCACAATTCCAATGGCACTGCTGCCAACACCCTGACCCACAGGGTGTCAGGTTGGGTTCTGACTCTGTTGTTTTAGCTGTTTTAGTGTACTGCATAGTTTATTTTATCCTTTTATTTTTTTTCTTCCCTATTGAAGAACTGTTATTCCTGCTCCCATATTTTTGCCTGAGAGCCCCTTGATTTAAAATTTATAGCAATTCAGAGGGGTGGGGAGGGTTTACATTTTCCATTCCAGGGGAGGCTCCTGCCTTCCTTAGCAGACTCCTGGCTTTCCAAACCAAGACATCACTGCAGAGGGGGTTTTCAGCTATGGATCAGTTCTCAGGGGAATCTACATCAGGAATCTGAGAAACATAATTAAGAAAAGCAAATTCATTAGCCATAAGAGCTGATTTTTTTTTTTTTTTTTTTTTTCTGAAGGAGGTGGCACTTTTCTTCTGGGCAACTTGCAAATCAAAAAATAAAAAGCTGGAAACTCCCTCTCTGCTCAGTGCTCAGCCTCCTTCATCAGCTCAGGCTCCGCTCAAAGAGTTTGGGATGTGGAATTCCAGCCCTGACTGCAGGCGGGCACTGAAATAAATCCTGATGTGGAGGCAGCTGCTGGCAGAGCATCTCCAGCCTGGGACACCCCTGATAACCAGGACACTGCACCACGAACTGCTGCCTCGACTCCCCCAAATCCCCTCAGCCTCACAGCCTGCTCCTGGCACTGCTCAGCACCGAAGAGGACCAAAACACACAAGACAACGAGGAAGATCAAATGGAAATGTTCCCCTTTGGTTCCCCTGGTACTTCTTCACAGGGAATGTGATTAGACTGCCCTTATCTTGGTGGGAACAGTTGTTAGCAATAATGAAATCATCCAGTCCTTTTCTTTTTGAAATCCAGCCATATCCTTTGGCTCCAGGAAACAGGGGCAGTGACATGTGCTGTTTTCATAAAAAGCCACAAGACAACATATTCCATCACAGCAAATTCCCTTCCCTCAAGTGAAGAGAGAAGGAGAGAGATTTCAAGGACAAGAAAAGTTTCAGCCAAAAGAAGGGGCTCAGCTGAACTTCTGCCCATCTGACACTTCCCAAGAAGTTGGCTCTTCACAAGCTGAAGAAGTCTGGATGACGACAACCCTTGTTGCTTTTGTCTCTCTCCTTCTGCCTCAGCTCCTGCGAGGGGAACAGAATCATGCACTGAATTTCCACGCTGACACCAACTCCAAGAAGATGACTCTCTGTGAGGGAAAGCCCAGCCTCTGGAGGATGGACACTCCACTCCAAGTGTTGGCCAAGATTCCAAGGAGGAATCACGCCAAAACCTCCACATGTTTCTCCCAACAGCTACTCGTGACCTGCTCAGAATCAGGACTACTCTTGCCAGGTCGTAAATCAAGCCAGACTCATCCTCACCTCATCCCCTTGGACTCTTGCCCAGCCCAAGACCCAAATTCCCTGGTGGGCCTTCCTCTCAGCCCAGAGGATGACAAAGAGCCACGTTGCCACCCGAGTGGACAGCACACTGGGCTGTTGTGACTCAGCACCTGGATTACCCAGGCCCCATCCTGTGCTGCCTCCTAATTAGCAGGCAAGATTTCAGGATTTCAGCGTCCTCAGGTCCTTGGCTGAGTCCCCCCTTCCCTCTGCTCCTCACTTATTCTGTTCACTGAGCTAATTGCCAAGCGCCTGCACCCTGGGTGTCTGCTGCTGTTGGAGAAGATTAGTATTTTTACAGAGGGGGAAAAAAAAAGATTAAAAAAAAAGATTGTGTTTTTTAAAGCAGATGAAAGGAGAGCCCAAGGAGATGTGCATTTGACTCTCAAACATGCTCCTTCAAGTCTCCCTCAGCAGTACTTAAAGGCGTTTCCAAAGCAAGACTTTATGAATGCTAAATGAACTCGGCGCCTTGTTCCTCTGCCACAAGAAAAGAAAAAAAACTTATCTTTTATATACAACATTTCCTTTATGGCTGACACTGTGCATCACGCCTTGCTTCCACTTCAGACACCAATGCTGACCTTCACAAAGTTACAGGGACACCAGGGGCTGCCTGGGCTGGAGCAACATGCACTGGGCAGGGCTCAGGAAGCCTGGCTGGATCCAGGTAGGGTTCACCTGCTGCTTGCCAGGAAGGGAGAGGTGAGAGCACCACAAATGGGGAAACGTTCCAAGTCTTGCTTTCTGTCATTGTGATCTGTTGCAGTGTGATGTAATAGCCTGTCTCACCTATCCCAGTTCCTTCTCCAGGTGTGCCAATAACCTCTCCCTTCCCCTCCCTTGCACCCTGCTGAGTGCTGTCCATCAATCCTGGCATTCCAGCAAGGGCGTCGTGTGATTGGCAAAGTTCAAAAGATGCCTTTCAACCCTGGGGGGCACTGGGCCATCCAGGTGTCCTTTGTCCCTTTGTCCCTCCCCTCCTGTCCCTGCTTGGTGGCTCCCTGCCCCTTCCCTGTCCCTCTCCCGGGGTTCAAAGGAGCAGCAACCACGGGCTCAGGGAGTTCTGTTGGAGCTGGTGCTGCATTCAGAGGCCTGTGGGCCAGAATAAAGCTCTGCATCCAAACCCTCCATCAGAACTGACTCCTTTCCTTCACCATGGCCTTAAAGCTTCTCTGGCAGAGGGAAACCTGAGCTCCTGCAGGCCTGGACTTGTCCCAAGCACCCAGCTGCAGCACCCACCCAGCCAAAAGTGTCTCTGAGGTGAAACCACCACAGCTGCCACCTCTGGTCAAGCAGCAAGGCCAGAGGAGCCCAGGTACATTCCATCCGGCTATATTGGTATTAAATTCCAATAGTGATCTTGGATGGCCCAGCCAAACCAGGGATGCTGGTTGATGTGTCACCCTCCAGAAGGGTTTGTGAGGATGCAGCTTGCTCGAGATGGGATGGGGAATGATGAACCAAGAGGGAAAGAGCAGCAGCACAGCAAAGCAGGCACCGGAGAAAACACCCTCTGACTGTCCAGCCCTGAAAACCATCTGTACCAGCACCTCTGCATCACCAAGGGGTGCTGGTGGGGTCCTCATCTGGGTGTCCAGCACCCAAACTCTCCCCAATTCCAAAAAGGATGAGGAAAAGCACATCAACACATCCAAACACCTTTGGCCATCTGGGTGATCAAGTCAAGGCCACCCAACACCTCCTAATGGAGCAAACAGCCCAACACAGTGCCAGGACTGACCCCACCACCCTCACTGCATGGATTTCCAGCAGGACCACCCTTCCCTTCCTGTGAAATGCGGAAGAAGTGCCAGAACTTCTCACTAAATACTCTGAGAAGCTGGTCCATGCTCTAAGGAAATCACCCACCCAAAGGAAGTCTTGGGAGATTTAATTAGCTGCAGTCTGTGCTGTTTGAGCTTGTTACGTGCCATATAATTGCTAAATATTATTATCATCTCTGCAGGTACAGCAGTTTGTTAGGATAATGATAGTGATTGACATTTCCCTGGCATCTTTCATCCCAACCAGATCCCATTTTACTCTATTATAAGACGCTGTTCTGCCTTGACTCTCCATATGCCTCCAAACTGTCAACAGGATCATAACCAGCTCAGCTTTGCCAAAAGAAATGCAGGCAAAGTGGCTCATGGAAGTTCATGGGATGTACCACAAGCTGAGCAACTTCAACTTCATGCTCAAGAACTCAAGTTGTACAGGTAGGTGTGGTGTAGACAGAGATCTATGGGATCTACTTCAACTCAACACAGAGCAAAGATGTAAGAAATCATCCTGGAAGCCACCACAGCACCTAAAAACTTCTGTTGTCCATCCCCATCCCCTTTTCCTGGCAAGCAGCAGTGGGTACCATAACCCTACCACCACCACGAAAAATACATCCCAGGGACAGCAAAGCAGAGGGGCCACCAAGTGATTAATGGGAGACTATCAGTTTGGGATAGGTCTCTAAATTCTCATTAAGTCAGGTGCTGAGGCATTGCACATTAATCCAGAACATTTCCCCTTCGGCCCAAACAAATAAGTAATTCGGGTATAATTCAGGGAGAACTGGGTGGAGCCATCTCTCCCCCCCCCCTCCATCTCTTTCCAACTAACCAGTGAATAAAACATCGCCCACAAATCTATTAGGCTAATTTTAAATCCTGACAATTTAGCAGCACTTCAGCAAGATAAGAGCCATTTATTAAAAGCCACAGTTCATTAAGCCAAATGCTGCTGGCGTATTTACTCAGAGAAACGGGCCTGGGCTCGGCTCTCACCCAGACCAGAAGTCTCCAAAGGAGCAGGAGTGATCCTATTTCACCCAAACAGAGAGGCCAGCATGAATTTTTGCCCTCCTTGAGCACACATAGGGCTGTGCATGCTTCCCACCAAAGGAACTGGGTGTCCGTGTTGCCTTCTCCCCTCTTGGATGAGCACAGAGCAGAAATCATGGGACCCTCTGGAGCTTTGGCACCCAGAGCTGTGAGAAGTCCCCACAGCTCACATGGGGCCATGGGACTGTTCCCAAAAGGATCAACACCCCAATCTGGATCAGGATTGCACTGCCTTGGAGCCATTCCCATTGGTGGCAAGCACAGATTGACTTTGGAGAGGGATGATTGCTTCCAACCACGAGCCAGGAGGAGGCTACTGAAGAGGAACTGATGCCAAAGGTACCAGATTGCACCCGGAGTTTTCCTTCCACCAAGCTGCCTCTAGACATCACTGCTGATGCCTTGTGCTGTGACCATGGCAGGGGGTGCTTTGGGACACACAACAAGGGCTGGAGGCTCCCAGGGCACTGGCAGGAAAGAGATGGACTCGCCAATGGGAGCAGCCCTGCTCTCTGGGAATTGGGATTTTTGGGGATTTTTGTTAACTTTCGCAAGGGATGAGATGGATGCTCCACCCAAACCAAGACACCAGAACCCATAAAGCCAAACTGTGCATGAGCCCACTTCAGATCTAAAAACCTTCCCAGTAAAGGTGTGCCCAAACACAGCCTGGCAGAGCCAGCTCTGTGCCAGCATGGATAAGCTCATTCCACGTGGGGAATCACACCTGGCACTTCAGGAGGGCTGCAGCCACAATTCCAATGGGACTGCTGCCAACACCCTGACCCACAGGGAGTCAGGTTGAGTTCTGACTTTGTCAGTGTTGGTTTAATTTACTACATTGTTTATTTTATTTTTTTATTTTCTTCCCTATTAAAGAACCATTATTCCTTCACCCATATTTTTTTGCCTGAGAGCCCCTTAATTTCAAATTTATAACAATTTGGAGGGGGGGGGGGTGGTTTTACATTTTCCAGTTCAGGGGAGGCTCCTGCCTTCCTTAGCAGACTCGTGTCTTTCCAAACCATGACAGATTTTGGCATGTCCTGGAACTAGAGGATTGGAACATGGAACCAGAGGATTGGAACATGGAACCAGAGTATTGGACCATGGAACCAGAGGATTTTTAAGGTCCCTCGCCACCCAAGCCACCCCAGGATTCTGTGATCCTGTGGTTCAGGAGGGAGGAGTGGTGAGGGATGGAGCCGGCAGGGAGGGAGCGGCGCCAGCACCGTGCGAGGAGCCGGCGGCAGAGGGCAGTGCAGAAATCCCATCTGGCAGAGCTTGCGAGTGTGATTCATTCCAGCGGGAGACATCCAAGAGACTTTATCAAGTGCAATTGTCCCACTGAGCCTTTCACCTGCACACACTTGCAAGACAGTCTGGAGTGACTGCAGAGTATCCCTTTACAGTCAGAGCTGAAAGGAGCATTATAAAGGTGAATTAACATTTTAAAAGAACGTAAAAAACCCAGAACTGTTCTAATGGTGATTAATGGGAAGCTATAAGGGAGGCCGTGACCTCCTGGTGTCATTAAATGGATTGGCAGGTTTCTGAGCATTAATTATAAATAGCCACAGGAGTTTGAGTGCTTAGCAGAACGATGATAAATCCATGACACAGGGACAAGGAGCCAGGAGCGTGGGGGAACACGTGCCTGTGTGTGCACACAGCTCAGCGTGCAAGGACACATGGGTGTGCGCGTGTGTCACACATAGGAAAGGGGCACAAAGCCAAGAAAAGGTGGAAATGAGTCCGTCTGAGGATACTGCTGTGTTTGGGTGGAGGGAGAAATGGATAAATGACAAATTAGGCACTACCAGTCAATCACATTTTCTAAATGTTTTATATCCCAAAAGCTATAAAAGCAATATTCCTTTCTGGCCTTATTGGAGCCATTTCTGGAAGGCAATCACATCTGTTTCCTTGGGGATTTGAGCTGAACTGTGCCTTGGCTTTTTTTTCCCCTTGCCTTTTTTTTCCCCTCCCCTTCCTATTTACTCTCTAGCCTGTTACCAAAGCAGGGTCAGAGCATGCATACAAATAGGGAGGAGGAGTGAAAAACAAACAGCCCCGAACCAGTGATGAACAGACAAAAAGTGAATGCAAACTTCTCATGGCCGAGCTACAGCTCCAGTAATCGTGCCGCACAGATTCTGGGTCAGGCAGCTCCCACATTGGTATTTCCCTTGCTTTAATTGCATCATTCCACAATTCCATTGATATTGTGGAGATGTGCATCCTGGGGCACTGCTGTGCATCACCTCGCATGTGCTGAGCCACCCAGCCTGCCTGAGATTTGCACAGCTCTTCTCCTCCAAGGTCCCTTGGAGAGACACTCGTGGATTAAAGCCCAAATCCCTCTCTGCAGCCCACGGGGGCCCAGAGCCACAGCCACAAAGGTACATTTGCTCCCTAAAGCAGAAGGTGGGGTTTTTGCAGGAGTTCCTTGGGAAGAAAGGATCAGCAAACCATCAGAGCCTGCAGGTGGAGGAGGGAATAAATGGGCGATGAATGGAGGGAGGACCTGAGGCTCGTTAATGAGCTCTGCCAGTGAACCACAGCCACTGCAGAGAGGGAAAGCTCCTCTCGCTGCCAATGACGGGAACAAAAGGCTCTGGGTGAGGTGCCAAGGGGGCAGTGCCATCCCTGGGCATCCAGACACCCCCTTAGCATTCAGGAGAGAGGCTGAGCTGGCACAGCTCTGCACCAGCAGCCACATCCCAGCCCCAGCACCCAACCATGGAGCATTTCCACTGGGATTGGGATTCCCATTTCCTCCAGCACCTCTCTGAACTTCTCTTTTATTTCTTTTTATTTCTGCCCAATCTATGGGGAAGAAAAAGCACAAGCCAACTCCCCTCCATACACACTAAAATTTAAAATATTCCTGTTTAGATTTAAGTCTCATTACCATGCTGGGCCCTCCTGTATTATTTCAACTGATTGGAATATGGTGGCAAAGGAATAAGTTCTCCGTACAATTTTCTTCTGATCCTATTAGTTGCAATACAATTACAGTGAATACATCAATTCTTCGTCCCAGCAGCTCCTGGAAAGAGCCACCTATTAAAAGCTGGCTTATTAATGGAATTGTACTTCCAGGATTAATCGGGCCACGTTGGCCATTTCCATTTCTCACTCCACAAGTGCTTTTGTTTGCTTAATAGGCTGAAGTAACTTGAGAATGACACAACTTAGAGCTTCCCCATTTGCTCTGCATATCGCCAGCAAATTTAATATCACTTTCCTTGCCGGCATCTCCCTGGGATAAAACCTGGCAGTGCTGCCAAGGAAATCCACCCTGCAGGCTGGGGAGGGGTGTAAGGAGCTTTCTGCCTTTGGCAGAGCCAACAAGGGGAAATTCCTCATTGATCCAAGGCTTCAAACCCAAAGGGAAATGGGAACACCAAAACAATTGGCCAAAACCTGCTGGGTGAGAGCCACTGGGGTATCACCCCATGAGCAGCTCAAAAGCTTCCCAAAGCCCCTCAGAGCATCACCCCCTGCCCAGTTTGGTGTGGGGGGTCCCCTCTGGTCCTGCCCAATCCCAGCCACAGGAACCAGTCCCAGCATCATCCCTGCAGTGTTTCCCAGCAGAGATATTCCTGTGGCAGCAGAGCCACTGCATGTTGAAGCACAGTAATATAGTATGACTTTTCCCTTTAATAGAATTTTTCTAGCCCACTAGGAAAAAAAAGGCTCCATTAGCCATACTACAAAGGCTCCTACTTATTAGTATTTTAGAACAGCGGCAAAAACATTTCTTGAATCTAATTATTGCTGACAAATATGAAAATTGAAATCAAAGTTAAATTTTCAGCTACAGTGCCTCATTCGGCCGCGGCTCGCCCGCTCCCAACGATTGCATCAACACATTTATTCTGCTGAGCAGGCTCCCAGATTGGGCCCCCCCTTTCCCTGCAGCCCACCCCTCCATCTTCACAGGCATTAGCTCTGACATATTCATCTCCACAGCCAGGCCACGGAACCAACTTCATGTTTACCAGTTGTACATGGCCAGCGGATCGGAGCAAGGGGCTGCAGAGGAAGGGAGCAGAGGTTGCTGCTTGAAGAAGAACTTGCTGCTTTTTGTTTTTCTCTTTTTTTTTTTTTTAATTTATTGTTATTTATTTCCAACTTCGCTGTCTCTCATCCCCTCCCAACCCGATCTCTGAAAGGGTGATTTTGATTTCCACCAAGACAGAGGATGTGGAAGGGAGGGGAGAATGGAGAGAGGGGGGAAATAAGGCAAAAAAAAAGCCTTGTCAACATATTTCCTTTCTCCTACCTCCCCCCAACATACTGTAAAAATCAATCCCCTTTGTCATTTTGCTCTGCTTGTGTGAATGTTTAATGGCTGTCGAGGGAGATAATGATTGCTGCTAGGAAATTCATTTCAGATTTGCTATTTATAAAGTACTTGGTGCTCAGGTGGGAAATTAACATAAGGAAGGGGGAAAGGGACCAAACCAGGGGAAAAAAGGCAGCAGGAGAGGAGGGATGAGATGCTGCAGGGCTGGCTGGAACGGGATGGAGCCCAAAGAGAACCTGCATCTGGTCCCAGCTCTCCTGGGACAGAGGAAAAGGTTTGGATGGAGCAAGGATGGCACTGCCAGCCCCTTCCCACCCGTGGGTGCAAGAGATAATTCCGCAAGTGCTTGGGGGCTTCATCCCCCAAAACCCCGGCCAGCATCCCCAGCAGCACCAATGGTTTGTGCCCCAGCTCCCCCTGCAGCCCCTCATCCCTTTGGATTGACCCCAAACCTCCTCTGAGCCCCCTCTCCCCTCAAATCCCCCCAAACCTGCTGGATTTTTGAATCCCAAGGGAATTCCCATCTGTGGTCCAGCCAGACCCCGCAGCCCCAGCGCTGCCATTGAGTTGCTAATTCCTTGTCTCAGAAGTTGCTTTTCACTTTCTGATTTTTCAATAATAGGCTTGGTATGAATCCCTTAAGCTTCTGAAATAAGCTGAAAAACGCTTTTCCAGCCATTTACATAAACACAAGTGGATCAGAAGGAATAATCATAGTTTATGCATTATTTGGGGGCTTTGGAGATGGTTTCTAATGTGGTGTCAGGTTTTGAAGCCCAAAACATACAATGGGAAGCATTGACGTGCAGAAAAGCGGCACAAAAAGTAAACAATAAATAATACACTTTTTTTTTCATGTTGTCTCCAGTGACAAGGCAGTTTTGGCTCTGCCACTACCCCGGCCTCTAATGGATCACGGATCCTGCTCCTCGCCAGCTTTGTTCCAAAAAGAGCTTCATTAAGAGAGATGTCACTCATGTTAAATCCAAATTCACCCCGTGCCAGCCAGCCCTGCCGCTCTCCTGCACCTTGGCCCGCTATCAAAAACCCCAGTGCTGCCTTTGGGAATTGACTTTGGAAAAGTAAAAGTCTAACGGAGGCACCCTCTGATCTCTAAATACCATCTGTCCTGTGGAAAGGGAATAAAAGCTAAAAACACCCAAACCAAGCCAGGAACCAAGTGCTATTCACCAGATAACTCCTCTAAGAGAGGGAAAAAAGCCCCAAACACCAAAAAAAGAAAGAGAATATTATGGCACTAATGAACCTTGCTTTGCTCTGTGGGCCTGTCACGCTTCCAGTGAGGCAGGTCAGGTTTGGCTTTCAAACCAGTTCTTTAAATCAAGAATTCTGTTTCTAGTAAAATGGAAACATTAGCAAAGGATCTGTTTTGAAGAAATAACAATACAAAATGGAACAAGGCTGGAGACTCCAGGCTCTTTGATACTGCTGGAACACGGCCTTTGGAGCTCTTTTTTTTTTTTTTTCTAAATCACTTCACAACTTTGTATATAAAGCCACAGCGAGCTCCGAAGAAAATGCTTCAAAAATCAATCCTCACTCTTCCCAGAATTTGCTTTCACTGGGAATTTGGTGATTGTTCTTTTTTTAATTATTATTTCATTTTGGAATTAGAAAAACCTGAAACATTCTGCTTCGTTTCTAATATTACACAATTTCCTGTGGCATTTCCCACTCCTTAGCAGCTGCTCTCTCTCTCTCCCACCACGAGTCACTGGAGGACACGAACAAGCCCTGTGGACTGAGCATTTGTGGTTTTCCAAGCTCCTTTCCAAGCTAAATCAGGGTTTCCAGGATCAGCAGTTTGCAAGGAAAATACACCAGTCCCTCAAGGCTGGGTTGGATGGGGCTTGGAGCAGCCTGGGACAGTGGAAAGTGTTCCTGCCATGGTAGAGGGTGAAATGTGTCTCTAAAGGGATATCAGGGACAGCCAAAGGTGATACAGAGACTCCATCATCAGAAAGCATGAAAAACACTTTATTTAGAAATCCACAGTTCTTACAGAAACAATGGTGGACCTAAGACCTGATTGGCCTTTAGGAATCTTCTCTCTCCTGTTGGTGAACTATGAATAGCACACTCTGGAGAATCATATCTATAAACAACGTTTACAGAAAAAGAGATAATAATTGTTTTAATTCTTTCTCTGAACTTTCCCACAGCTTCTCACAGCTTCCCAGGAAAATCCTGGAACAGCTATGTCTCTTTGTGTTCAGAGGATATGTGATTACCACGGGAATGAGATGAGGTTTAAGCTCAAACCCAAACTGTTCTGGGATCTTTTTCTGTAATTTCCAAAAAATCCCTAATGAGAATTTGCCTTCATCCTTCCTCCAAGCCAGCCCCATGACCTGGTGTGAGTCACAGCTCACCCAGTGCATCGAGGTGCCCCTTCCATCCGCGTCCAGAGGGTCCTTGGGGCTGTGCTGGGACTTTCCAGTCTGGCAGCACCCCCATCCCCATTGTCCCCGTGGGAAGGCAGAGGGTTCCATGCAGAGCTTTAAAGAGAATACTCTGACCACCAGGAATTCAGGCACAGTGGATGCCCAGAACCCTGACCTGCCCATGCAGCTCCTCTGAAGCATTTCAGAGCCGAGGCTCCTTTTTCTGACTGCCCTGATTAGCAAGCAAAGCATTACTGGGAGGTGGAGGAGGGGGGCAAGAATGCCAAGAACCAACCACTGTCTTCAGTGGGAACAGTCAACAGGACAAGGGGGCCAAGAGGTCAATTAATTTACAACAGCTTTCAGCATTAGACATATTAACTGTTGAGCACATCAAAAATCCGTGCTCTGCCGCCTGGCAGCAGAGAGCAGAGCCTGGCAAGGCAGCACCTCTGATTTATTATTGACCACGAGCAAGGTGCCTGCCTGGGGAGGAGGAGGAGAAGAAGGGAGGTGGCAGCTCACCCCAGCTGCCAGCCACAGTTCCAGATATGCTGGGATGCAGTTCCTGCAGGATGCAGGGGTTGGGGTGCCCTAAGGGGCGCAGGGACAAAGGGGTTACTCTTTGTGATCCTGTTTTTTGTAGAATCACAGAATGGTTTGGGTTGGGAAGGGATCTTAAAGATCCTCTTATTCCAATCCCCTGCCATGGACAGGACACCTTCCACTATCCCAGGTGGCTCCCAGCCCCATCCAGCCTGGCTTTCAACGCTTCCAGGGATCCAGGGGCAGCCACAGCTGCTCTGGGCACCCTGTGACATCACCACCCTCACAGGGAACAATTCCCAATATCCCATCCATCCCTGCCCTCTGGCAGTGGGAGCCATTCCCTGTGTCCTGTCCCTCCATCCCTTGTCCCCAGTCCCTCTCCAGCTCTCCTGGAGCCCCTTCAGGCCCTGCCAGGGGCTCTGAGCTCTCCCTGGAGCTTCTCCTCTCCAGGTGAGCACCCCCAGCTCTCCCAGCCTGTTTTGTTTTTTCCTATAAAAAGCTTCTAAAGGCATGAAAAACCCATGTGTTGGTGCTGGCTGGCAACAGAAGACAGAAGCATGGCTTGGACTTCCTCTACAAAATCCCCAAACCTGGCACCTTGCTCATTTTGGCTCCTGTTTGAAACCAAGAGCTCAGCTCCAAGTCCGAGTCACAGCTCGAAGCTTTTGCCATGAACATCAGAGATGGATCAGGTTTGAGTCTAACGGGAGATTTGTCACTGCCCATCAAAGGAGAATGACAGGAATGCTCAAAAAATCCCATTTCCCCTCTTTAAAGCTCTTGTCCCTTCAAGTGGAGAACAAGCAAGGAAAGTTTTGCCCTTTCTTTCCACTACTGAAGTTGGCAAGCAAAGACAAACACAAATGAAGGTTTTTTTCTGATCCCCATGGACAAATATTTGCTCCTCAGGGGGTGTTTCCCAGGCTGAGGAAAGCTGAAATTCACCTGCACTGTCTGACTGGAGCTTCCTGGCAAGAGCTCTCCCCATCCACTCCTGGTTTACCACAGAAAACAGCAAGCCCTGCTCACTAACCTGACCTAAATCTGTCAACTGATCAATTCCTTCCCCATGGAGAAAAAACAAAATGGGGGAGGAAATCACAATATAGGTATTTTTAAGTGAAAACTGCAAGAAAAATACACAAAGCAGACACTTCTAATATCAAATGCACTCATCTCAGGAGTAAGTTAAAGGAAGATGGAAAAACCACAAGCCAGGGTTGTTGTGCTGATCAAAATTCCTATGTGGGGAAAGGAGAAGAAGCTTTTCTAAACATAAGCATATCCCAAAACTGGCTGCAGCCTCCAGAGCCCCAGTCCTGCACAGAGGGATGGTCCCTAGGGTGGCTCAGAAGCTCAGATTTAGCAGAGGAGGTTTTTTCCAAGCTCCCAGCTCCCACCTGATCCTCTCTGCTTATCAAACTGATATTTATCTTCTTCTGACCCATGAAGCTCATCCCAAATGTGAAGCATCTGGACACCAACCTGGGCTTCCATAGAATCCCCAAATCTGGCATTTTTGCTCATTTTTGCCCCTGTTGCTCAACTCCAAGGCAGCTCCAAACCCTTGCCATGAACACCTGGGATGGACAATCTTTTCCTCCTCACGTACCCACTTGTTCACATGTGCTTCATGCCAGGAAACAACTGCACATCCTGAAATTTGTGCCAGCACTTACAGGACCTCACACATCTCCAGTCCACCAGTGGGGCTCCTAAGCCTAGTGTAGCTACTACACAAACCTATTCCAGCACCTCCTCCTGTGCTCTAAGGTAATTTATTTCACACAATGGAGTTTCCATTTCACTTCGATTTTTTTTTATCATTTTGATCATGTTTTTTATCATTTTGATAATTTTATCATTGAGATCTCAGCATAGAGCAAATACAACAGCTTTACTCCTCCTTGTCTCCTGCCAATCCACTGCTGTGTAACCAGCTCAGCACAGGGAGGCTCCCAGGGAAGCAGCAGAAATCCACACTTGTGTAGGGGGATAGAATATAAGAAAATAAAGATAGTGTAGAAAGTATTCTTACCCCTAAGGAGTTGTAGCTGGGCCAATTATCAAAGATTAGGAGCTGGCCTGACTTTAACAGTAACCAATGAGAAGAAGATGCTATAAAGAGTGGGGTGGTATTGAGAAAGGAACTGGAGTCAGTTTGGGAAGAAGAAAGAGTCAGTGCTCTGAGGAGATGTCCATGAGAAACACTAGGAAGGTGTGAAACTTTTGTGATAAGGAGACAACAGCATGGAACCCCTGCAATAAGATGACAACACACTTAGAAACCCCACCTGCAGCTCCGCCACCCAAACCAAAATCCCTTCCCAGCATTTTGGGTGCCTCCAGCGTTTTGCACAGCTCAGCTGCTTTCCAAAGGTCTTCTCAGGTTTGCTGCTTGCTCTGATGAATTTTAAAAATGTGCCAATTAATGCCACGTGGTTCCTGATTTCCAGAGGTGCTGATACCTCCTCTGCCCTGCTGGGAATCAACAGCAATGACAGATGTTCAGCCACGCTCCAAATCCAGCTCCAAGCAGGCAGAGTGCATTCCCCTCCTTTTATGTACTGCATATAACTGGGTTATCTAATCATGTAGCTATTGATTATTACTGTTATTACCTATTAAAAAGCTATTTTCTGCTGTTGGGGTGAATATCATGTTTTATTGACCTGTGTGATAACTATTAACCACATCTAATATTTTTCCTGAGGACCAATAAATCCGAGCATTCACAAAAAGATGTCGATACACGTAATTTTTCTTATACACATTCATTAGTGCAATTACCTCCTGCACGAGCTGCCAGGAGGATTCCCCTCACCCCTCCACTGAGAGAAAATTCTACAGGATTCTGGGGGTAGAATATTTTGGGGGCAGCATTTTTTGGGGATAGAATTTTTGGGGGATAGAGTTTTTGGTAGTAGCAGGCGGTTTCCCCTCACCCCTCCACTGAGAGAAAATTCTCACAGGATTTTTGGGATGGCATTTTTTGGGGATAGAATTTTCTTGGGCCAACGTTTTTTGGTGATAGCATTTCTTGGGGGATAGGTGTTTTGGGGGGCAGCATTTTTGGGGGATAGAATCTTTGGGGAGTAGCAGAAGGTTTCTCCTTGTCCCTCTACTGACAGAAAATTCTCATAGGATTTTGGGCACAGCATTTTTTTGGGGACAGCATTTTTCAGGTGTAGCATTTTTGGGAGATGGTATTTTTGGGGGCAGCATTTTTTGGGGGGATAGCACTTTTTTGAGATAGCATATTTTGGGAGTAGCATTTTTTGGGGATAGTATTTTTGGGCACAGCATTTTTTGGGGATGACATTTTTTGGGTGTGGCATTTTTTGGGGACGGTATATTTGGAGGCAGCATTTTTTGAGGGGTGGCCATTTTTTGAGATAGCATTTTTGGGGGTAGTATTTTTGGGCACAGTACTTTTTGGGGATATCATTTTTGGGTGCAGCATTTTTTGGGCACAGCATTTTTTGGGGATGATATTTTTAGGGCGTAGCATTTTTTGGGGACAGTATTTTTGGGGGCAAAATTTTTTGGGGAGTGGCACTTTTTCGAGATAGCATTTTTGGGGGTAGTATTTTTGGGCACAGCATTTTTTAGGGATATCATTTTTGGGGGGCAGCATTTTTCAGGGATAACATTTTTTGGACACAGCATTTTCTGGATGTACCATTTTTTGGAGGCAGCATTTTTGGGGGGATGGCACTTTTTTGAGATAGCATTTTTTGGGCACAGCATTTTTTGGGGATAGCAAATTTTTCTTAGCCCCAAACCAGATCCCAAATCCTGCCCTTCCTGAGGGGAAGCACCCAGCCCCTCCTCCTTGTGGATGTGTCTCTGGGTCAGATCCAGCCTTTCCATCACACACCAGCACAGCCTGTCTCACTTTGGGAATTATCTGCATCCCAGCCACATCGAACGAGCGAATAATTCTTTCGGATGAGGAACGCTCTGTGTAGGATGTTGACACATGCTATTATTTTACATACCTATTTCAGCTTGTATGCTTATTAGAATAAGGTCTTTATGCTAATTTGTAAATCAAATTCCCATAATTCTTGGCTTACTGATGCTAAAGGCCCAGCTAAATCTTCTATGACCTTTTAGCCTGGTTAATCCTTTTACGCGTGGCTGAGTGAAGAGTTTTCTTGTCTCTTCCACTCCCAAGTGCTGGGTGAGATTTTTGCCTCTTCCTCAAGAAATCCAGGTGGGCTGTGGGTCAAGGACATGGGGAACATGTGAGGACACCCCTTTGCTTTGAGCCAGGAAAGGGGGAAGGGAAAATTCTGCTGCCTGGGCCCTGTGTGAGGATATTTTGGATTTTCATTGCTGCTATTTAAAAATCACACAGAAGACACAGAGCAAACACAATGAGAGCTGTGTTGCCAAATTGCCACTCACTTCCTGAAGCCTGGGGCTATCCCAGCCCTCTGCAACATCCCCTCTTCCCTTCTGATTCCCCAAGTTGTGGCTGGACATTTTCTGGCTCCGTCCTTCTTGTGAGTGGATGCAATGGACACCCACAACTCCTTCCCAAGGGGATGCAGCCTCCAAGAAATGCTCCAGCCTCTCTCTCCAGCTCCCTTGGTGTCCAAGCACCCTGGACATTCCAGGGCTCAGGAGGCTCCTTCCTGATGGACACAACCCTCAACAGCTCCCATTTTAGGGCCACAATTCCACAAATCCAACAAATCTACAGAATTTCCGCAAAAGTGAATCTGCAAAACCTTAGAGGACCCACAGATGTTTGCACCAATGCAGGTGGTCAAACGCCTCTGAATTATCCCACTTCATGCTCCACTTTCCTTTCAAGCACACTCACAAATCACTTTTCTTATTGTTTGTTTGGCTGGAAATAGGGAAATGACCCAGAGGAGGACGAGCTGCTGCAGAGGGCAGCACGCATCTCTGGAGATATTTGGAGGAGGTTTGTGCCAAACACAGTTTTCCTGCATGACAATTATTTTCATGTCTTCAAACACAAGCCAGCTCCACTTCAGGACACCAAACAAAGGGGAAAAGTTATGAATTCCAAAAACTGCTGGGATTAGCAGAAGAATTCATGAAGCAGAAGCACATTACTGCTGATTTTCAGCACTGCATACAAACCTAAATATCACCTTGGGCTTGAATGAACCCAATTTTCTCAAAACTCTCTTTAAAAGTTTGTGCTAAAATACAAAATCATTTGTAGGATGTGTTTGAGGGGTTTTTTAAATTACTCTTAAATAAAATTATGCAAGAAAAACTCCCAAGGGGACTTCTTCCCTCCAACAATGCAGCAACTCCCAGCCCTAAAAAGGCCCCAACTTTTTGTTGCTCTGGGCAATATTTCACCCAATTCCCCACAGCTCTGCCCTGTGTCCTCCCCAGACCATGGAGTAATGCGGTTCCCTTCTTTCCCTCAGTCCAAGAGTGACTCAGGGACTTCTGGCACCCACATCAGGTTCCTGAAGTGCAGGGAATTGGGGGATTTTGGGCTTAGGGAGTCAGCACATTCCTCCCCACTGCTCTGCTGCCCAGGAGAGTTATAAAAATAATAAATAAAGAAATAAAAAACCCAACTACTTTTTGATCTAGAAGCTTGGAGAGGAAGCAGGAAGGATAACCAGAGGCATGGAATAAGACTGCAAGGAAGCCAGGTGAGGAGCCCCAAAGCAAGCATTAAAAATGATAAAATAATGAAATAATAAAACAAATTAGGCACAAATTCCGAGCAGCAGAAGTGAGGAGGGAAAGGTGCAGCTCCATCCCTCTCCTGGGGAGCCCCGACCCTTCACACCCGCCCGGGTTCCCTGCAGGGCTGGGAGCCGGGGAAGCCCCAGGGATGCAGGAATGCCGGGCGGGCAGCAGCAGCAGCCCTGCGAGACGGAGAGCGGGAGGAAGGCGAAGAGGAGCGATGCCTCGGCACCGTGTGATGTGCATGTTAAGCAGCCTGTGCCGGTCGATACGGCACGGAGGGCTCTCCCCCCGCAGCAGCCGGCACGGTTTGCCCAGCAGAGAGAAGTTTGTGGTGGGAGACACGCAGTGAGCATCCCTGGGCACCCCGCAACCCCCAGCCCCACACCCCGAGCCCGCCCGGCTCCTGCTGCAGCGCTCCTCGGCACACGGGGGACGAGCCTGGGCTGCTTTGGACATCCCCAGCCTCCCGTGAGCAACGCAGAGGGAGCAGGATCCGGCTGTGGAGATGGAGGTGCATTCACCCCGCCGGGTGCATCCATCCTCAGGAGACCCCACATCCCCCGGGTGCGTCCCTCTCGCCCAGGAACACTCGCACCGCCCCGGGGGTGCATCCCTGCTCCAAGGAGCGCCTGCATCCCCCCACGGGGTGCATCCATGTCCCCGGCAAGTGCCCGCATCCCGCCCCGGAGCCCCGCTCCAGGCACAGCAGCATCCCCCGGCACATCCCCCTGCGCATCCCGAGCTCCCGCGGCGGCCCGGGGCAGGATGCGGCTCCATCCTCTCCTCCCGTGGAGGAAACCCCGCTCGCACAGCCCCTCCAGATGGCTGCGAGGAGCCTAACGCGAGCTGACAGGCTCGGCGCTCCCGGCCAGATGGGGCTGGCTCCTGCCGCCTCTTCCCCCCTCCTTTTCCCATCGCTTTTTGCTCTTTTTTTCCCCCCTTGCACAGCCCCCCCTCCCCTCCCAGCGCCGTCCCCCGGCTGGGGGGAGGCAGCCGTGCTGATTCGGGACAGGCTGGACCAGCGCTTCCCAACTCCCAGCCCGGCGGCAGCGGGGCTGCACCGAGTTTTTCGGACGACCTTGCTGGAAAAGCAAAGGCGCGGGGGGAGCACGGAGGAACCCCGACACCCCCGCAGCCTGTTGGCTCATTGATCCTGCCAGAACCGTGCTGGGATGGCAGAGTCCTTCTGCACCCGCAGAAATAACCAGGACGCCAGGAGAGGAGCGGTGTCCCCCCCGCCGCCAGCCCGGTGCGCCGAGAATTCCTGCGCCGCACCCGCATCCGCATCCCCCGCAACTTCACGGCGGGCTGGGGACCCTTCCCCAGCTCTGTCCCCGCTCTGGGGGGATCCTCACCCCGGCTCTGGGGGGTTTTCATCCCCCAGCCCCTCGGAGGGTGCTGCTGTGGGACCGCGCATCCTCCGCCCGCCCGGGCTGCGTCCCCCGCCGCGTTCCCTACCTTGGGGGAGGAGGAGCGCGGCCATCCCGGCGAAGATCACCCAAGAGACGGGGTGGTGCATTCTGGCCTGGGCCATGGTTTTCCTTTTCCTTCCCCACTCACTGCCGGGCGGGGAGAGGTTTAAAATCCAGCGTTTTCCCGGAGCAAAGCGCAGGAAGAGGGGCGGGAGGGGGGGGGGAAAGGAAAAAGGAAAGGGAAAAAAAAAAAAAAACAAAAAAGGGAAAAAAGCACCGAAGGGTGGGGGAGGGGGGAAAAAAACCCAAAAGAAAAAAAAAAAAGGGGGGGGAAGGGGGTCGGAAGGGGTTGCAGGTGCGAGGACAGGCGCTGCGTGCCCGCCGCTCCGGCCCGCACACGCCGCCCGGCTGCAACACGCCGCCGGCCGCGCACGCAGCCGCCCCCGCGCAGCACTCATTGGCTGCGGGGCCCCCCCGCGCCCGCACCCGCACCCTGCCGGCACCTGCACCCCCGCACCCCCGCGGCAAAGGCACCCCGAGAACCCCAGGGCATGTGCAAGCCACCATCTGCACCCCCAACATCTGCAACCCCGAACCCCACTAGCACCCGCACCCCCACGGCAAAGGAACCCCGAGAACCCCGCCGGCATCGGCGCCCCCAATATCTGCACCCAAAACATCTGCACTCCCAGCATCTGCACCGCCTAACCCCACCAGCATCCGGACCCCCAGCATCCCCATCATCCAAACCCCCGGCACCCCAGCGGCAAAGACACCCCGAGCACCCCGCCAGCATCTGCATCCCCGACATCTGCAGCCCTGAACCCCACCAGCACCCACACCCCCGCACCCCACTGGCAAAGATACCCCGAGCACCCCGCAGGCATCTGCAACCCCAATTTCTGCACCCCCAACATCTGCACCGCCTAGCCCCACCAGCATCTGGACCCCCGCACCCCCGCGGCATCCAGACCCCCAGCACCCGCACCACCGCGGCAAAGACACCCCGAGCATCCTGCCGGCATCTGCACCTCCAATTTCTGCACCCCCAACATCTGCACCCCCGGCATCTGCACCGTCTAACCCCACCAGCATCCGGACCCCCGGCACCCGCACCGCCGCACCTCCGGCAAAGACACCCCGAGAACTCCAGGGCATGTGCAACCCCCAATATCTGCACCCCCAACATCTGCAACCCCGAACCCCACTAGCACCCGCACCCCCGCCACCCGCACCCCCACGGCAAAGGCACCCCGAGAACCCCGCCGGCATCGGCGCCGCCAACATCTGCACCCCCGGCATCTGCACCACCTAACCCCACCAGCATCCGGACCCCCGGCACCCGCACCCCGGCACCGCAGCAGCAAAGACACCCCGAGCACCCCAGGGCATGTGCAACCCCAACATCTGCAGCCCCAAACCCCACCAGCACCCGGATCCCCAGAACCTGCACCCCCAGCACCTGCACCCCCAGCCCCCCCGTGGCAAAGACACCCCAAGTACCCCATCGGCATCTGCACCCCCATTTCTGCACCGTGAACATCTGCACCCCCAACATCTGCACCCCCAACATCTGCACCTCCTAACCCCACCAGCACCCGCGCCCCGGCACCCTCGCAGCAAAGCCACCCCGAGCACCACCCCCGGCATCTGCACCACCAATTTCTGCACCCCCCTAAGCCCACCAGCATCTGCACCCCCGGCACCATCGGCACCCGTAGTCCCCAACTTCCCCCCGGCATCCATAGCCCCCCAAACTGCCCCCCCCTCCGGGCATCTGCAGCCCCCTAACCCCATCAGGATCTGCACCCCCCCATCCCTCAGCACCCACATCCCCCTCAGTGTTGGCAGCTGCACCCCCAGAGTTCCCCCCTCCATCCTCACTCCCCCAACTCCAACATCCCCCCAAACTCCGCTGGCAGCCAGCACACACATCCCCTGGGCATCTGCACCCCCTCCATCTGGATCTGCATCCCCCCAGCTCCAGCATCCCACCAAACTCCCCTGGGCATCTGCACCCCCTAAATTCCCCCAGCATCTGCACCCCCCACATTTCCCCTTTAGCATTCACACCCCTGCTCCATCACCCACACACCCCACAGCACCCTTCCATCCCCTCCCAAAG
Source organism: Ammospiza nelsoni (assembly GCF_027579445.1). NCBI lineage: Eukaryota > Metazoa > Chordata > Aves > Passeriformes > Passerellidae > Ammospiza > Ammospiza nelsoni. The sequence continues at coordinate 2,973,903 of NC_080656.1, read as the reverse complement.
CTCTTCCTCTCTGGGAAAGGGGGTGAATCCCTCCTGGAGCAGCTGCAGCAATGCTGTGACTCAGTTTCCCCACCTGCACGGTGGTGGGAGGGATTCACACACACACACACACACACACACACGCACACACGCACACACACACACACACACACACACACACACACACACCCTGTGTCCCACCTGCCTGGCCCTAAAAGGAAGAGGGGCACCTGATTTCTGCGGGACAGCCCTACAAACCACTTCCCCTTGTGCACCTAAACCCACGTGGAAATGGCTCTAAAAGCAAATTTAATAAGGAAAAACTCTTCAGGTTGGAGCAGAAATCTCCTTTAGTCCAGATCAAGGGGGATTTCCCATGCTGCAACCACGCTCATCTGATTCCTCACACCAAGCCCACCTCCTGCTCTGAGCAGCATCTGGGCCCCTTGGTCCCAGCTCAGGATTTAACACACTCCTGTTACTTCAGCTCCTTGCCCATGCCAACTACTGGTCCCTATTTTACAACACCAGAAATAAAATAGGCTTCTCTCCACTTCAGGATTCCCAAACCAAACACAACTCTCCACACCACAACCCAGCATCAAGAGCATGACACCCACATGCCCACACAGAAAAGGTCCTTGAAACAAAAACTTTAAATTATTCCACCCTTTGTCCAATAAAAAGAATATCTGAGGCTCAGAACCCCCAGAGACCCCTTTAAAACAACCTAAATAAAAAATATCACATTGAATATTATTTTCATAAGTGATAAGGATGTCTGGTTTGATTGCTCGAGGTGACTCACAGCCCCTTCAAACAACATTATAGCCAGGAGGAAAAATGACAAAGAGGAAAAAAAATTAAAGATATTCTGGCTTTTTGTATTTATGCCTCCTCAGAGGCTTCCAAAAATCTGAGCTGTTCACTTTGCAATTCAGAAGAAGACTTGGCTGCGAACTCTTGGAAATCCAGCTGTGTTTCTCTCTATCACCCAGGGACTCTCTGAGTCAGACCTAGGCCAGTCCTTGTGCTGCATGAAGGTGACAAAGCACAGGTCCCTCTGCTCAAGCCCCATCCTCAGATCTGACAAGGATTCAAAAGTCAAACATTGGGAGCGATTGGCAGCTCGGGCTGGGTGTTCCCACCTGCCCTGTTTGATGCCTGCACGTCCCTGCCACCACCCGAAGGGTGATGCTGTCCCCAGCCACAGACAAGAGGCATTTACCCATCCTTGGGTGCTGCCCAGCACCTCCAGTGCTCTGATCCCACCAGTTTCCATGGGGGCTTGCCAAAAAGTGGCTCAGGCTGCTGCAGAGGGCTCTTGCTCTCCTTCCTTTCACCTCCCAAGGCTTGGTTCCATCCACAGACCCTGAGGAGCTCCAATGGATCCACCACCACGTCCTGGCACCACCGGGAGCACCCCACACCCTGCCAGGGCCTGCAGCACCTCCCAGCTCATTAGGACAGAGAGAGCTAATGAGCAAAGTAGCACTAAAGACCCAGTGGTGCAGCAGGACACTTCTGCAGAGCCAAATACTGGGTGTGGAGGATTTCATCCTGCCATGAAATCAGGGCTGGGAGCACAATCCCACTGCTGCCCCAGCGACCACCAGCTGATGGAAAACCCCTGGAGACGGGGAAAGATTCCTAATCCCATCCCATCTCACCCTCCACACCATTCCTTCTGCACAAATCGCCTTCCATGAGACGCCACACAGCAATTTTTACCACCCTTGGCAAAGCACCTTTGAGCCCCAGCTTGCCCAGCCAGCGACCGCGCTTGGAGCAGCTGGAAATGGTCAGTTAGGTTGGTTTGGTTTATTACCAACACATTATGCTTTAAAAAACACAACTTGCCTGCGTGTTTGCCTAAGCAGGGAGAGCAGTTTCTAAGTCAGCCCTACGCAGTCGCTGCTCTTCCTACAGATTTGCTCCATGCATTATTAATCCACACAGCGCCTGCTCTGAGCACGGATATTTACCAGTGCACCAGAACAGCTCTTAAGGAGCCTTTGGCTTGTGGCTTTGTGGAACATCAACTTTTCATGTTGAGCAGCAGGTGATGTTCAACAGAATGCCTTGCAATAAATGCCTAATATCTCCATTACACTCGTCCATATCTATGTGCTGGGATGATAGGAACATGCAGATAGCAGGGCTGCACTCCTGAGATAGGGATGGGGGGACAAGTTATTCATTGGAAATCTTATATAAATATATATTTATACCTGGTGTTAACAGGGACACCATCCCTCCATGCAGAAGGCTCCTCTCAGCAGAAACTCCTGCAAAATTTCTATGAAATTCAATTTTTTTTCTGCTCCCTAAATCTGAATAAAAGCCCAAAACACAACACCTTGGCTAAAAGTCTGCAGGGAAAGAAAAAAAAAACTGATGTGCTGCTTTGCAAGGAAACCTCTAACTGGCTCTAAAAGGAGCGCTGTGACCTTGCTGAGCAGCACTGCATAATTTTTAATAGACATTTTTTGCTGGAACTGACATACTCCCAGGCGTGGTTTTACTTCACTAACATTTTTTCCAGAGGGAAATGCTATGTTTCATTGGAGTTTTTTTCATCATCCCTCCATATACATCCCTATAATTACTGTATGCATTACAATAGCATTGGCGTGCCTTTGATAAGATCCTGGTTCCATTGTGCTCCACTCCGTGTGTACACCCGGTAAAAACAGTCCCTCCCTTGAGCTCTTCAAGTCAAAATAAAGAAAGCAGAGGAAGGTGTTGAGACAAGAGCAAATTACTTCTCATTTTAGGGCTGGAAAAATAAGACTTGGGAAGGCTAAGCCACCACATGAGGCCAGGGAGGGAATTTCCAGCTGTGTCACGAACAGAACCAAAACCTCCCAGATTTTAAGGCTTGCAGGGCTCACCTGCTTCCCCATCTGAAATGACTTCTCCTTGTGGCTCCCCAGTGCAAGGGGAGAGTTAAAACAACGCTTCCACCACTCTGCCAGAAACACCAGCGGCGAATTATGTGCAAAATGACCCTTTTTTTCTTGACAATGGGAAGAATTTGTAAAGCTCCACACATAGCCCTGCCCACGTGTCCACACAAAGGCATTCCAGCACCCCCGTGCCCTGGACACACGGAGCCAGGCAGACTCGTGCCCACGGGTGCCCAGCTCTGCTCCTTCAATTACACCTCCCACGGGTGAGAAAGATAAGCCCAAACGGAGCAGCTGCATGAAGGGAGGAAGCCTATAAGTTATTCATAAGTTCAGGCTCAAGCTCCTCTCTTGCTTTCACTCCATGACACCTTCAAAACATATTATTCATCTATTTTTTTTTCCCTCCTCTGGGAAGGGAGATGGTAATTGTAGTAAATATATCACTGCCAAGTCATCCCCGCAGCCTCCGAGGCGCGAGGGGCAGGGATCTGAGGCAGCAGATTTGGGATGCCTGGGATCCGTGAAGGGCATCCTCAGGCTGCTGAGCACTGGGGGGGAACCTCCACCCATCCCCATCCCCTCATCCATCCCATCCTTTGGGATAAAAACCCCACAATGCCCACTTGTCAGGGCCCAGGACATCCCTCTGGCTGTCCTGAGCAGCCCAGACCCTGCCAGAAGCATCAGAGACCCTGGCACAGAGCCCAGAATGCCCCTGTGGGTTTGATTATGACCCGTGCAGCAAGTTACCAACCTTAGATGAAGATCTGAACAGTTTAAGTAGAACATTAGTGAAGTTATCACAGGGTGGAAGAGTATATTTTGGGGTTTCTAGAATGGGGGTTCAGGAGGCAAGATGGAGGAATCTGGGTGTGTCCAGCCTTTCTGCTTCTTGGCCTCCATCTCCTGCTGTGATGGTGGCACTTTTAGATTGGTTTAGAGTAGAAGCTCACTGTCTAACACAGGTGATAGGTATTGGGAAGTAATTGTAAACATTGTACATGTAGTTTTTAGTATAAAGAGATAACACCACCCCAGGGGGAGGCAGAGTGCCTGGACGGACCTCAGCAGGGCAGGAGAAAGAAATTTATAGATAAGATACAATAAACAACCTTGAGACTGAGAAATGAAGAGCTCTGGCTCCTTCTTCAAGTGCTGGGCTGGGAAAAGAGACTTTGGAACTCTTCTTGGGGTCACTCTGAGAAGCGAGAGATCCCGACACCCACTGAGCACCTGCAAGTTGTTCACAAGACTTTCCCAGCAGAGTCAGACTGGGACACCAATTCCCTCAGAATGCTTCATGCCATTTTCATCCCATCCTGGTGGAATTTGTGTCAATTTTGGCTGTTTCTGGCTAACAAATAAAAAAAAGCCACTGAGCACTGGGGGCGAACCTCCACCAACCCCCATCACCTCCATCATCCCATCCTTCAGGAAAAAAACCCCACAATGCCCACTGAGCACCTGCAAGTTGTTCACATCCATCCCATCCCCTCCACCTTCCCATTCTTCGGGATAAAAACCCCACAATGCCCACTGAGCACCTGCAAGTTGTTAGTTTGTCAGAGTTTTCCCAGCAGAGCTCAGACTGGGACACCGACTCCCTCAGGATGCTGCACACCGTTTTCATCCCATCCTGGTGGCATTTGGGTCAATTTTTGGCTGTTTCTGGCTGACAAATAATAAAAAAAAGCCACTCTCACTAGCATCCCTGCCTGCAGAGAGCTTTTGGAAGCGAGAGCCACAGCTCAGAGGTTTTGTTTGCCCTCTCAAGGCTGCTCCAGACAGAATAATGCTCCTGCCAACTGAAGCAGCTCTCCTTGAGCTCGAGAGGTTGGTTTTTCTGAATGCAGCCACACGGATCCTCGTCTGGGCCCCATAGCACAGAGGATTTGTTGTATTCCAGTGCAAAAATAACCCTGAAAGCAACAGCTCTGGCCCCACCACAGAGGGGAGGGCTCCAGCATCAGCGCAAGGCGCCTGGGAGGGGAGGGAGACACGGGGCATGGATTTTATTTGTCCTCGATTCCCAGGGAGGTCATTTACTGCAGTGCCCCTGGCACTTCCCCAGCCCTTTTCTAGCACATTTGATTCTTGTGAGTTTTCTTAATCTCATCTCCTTCATTGGTTATTGCTCCTTCAGTGCTGAACTCAGCAAGATTGCTTGTGTTTAGAGAAAGATTAGCGCTGAGTACATTAAACACGGTAATGCCATGTACTGTAGGGCACCAGGTCACTGCCCCAGCTCCACAGCACCTTCCCAAGCCCCAGCCCTCTGCCTCAGGCTGCTTTCAGCTACGTCTGCAGCACCTCTGGCATCCCAGCAGCTTGGGAGATAAAACCCCAGCAGTTCCAGCACTGGGAACACCTTGTTTCCCCTTCAAATTGAAGCGGGAGCTGGATGTGATGGGATCACCCTACCCAATCTGAGACATTCTGTGGCTGTTTGATGGCAAAGTGCTGAGGGACAACGTGGCTTTTAGAGCAGAAGAAGCAGAAGGAAAGGGTGGATGGGCCCCATAGCACACCTTGTTTCCCCTTCAAATTGAAGCTGGAGTTGGAATTTATGGGATCTCCCCACCCAAGCTGGGAGATGGTAATTGTAGTAAATATATCAAATTGAAGCTGGAGTTGGACGTGATGGGATCCCCTACACACAAGCTGGGACATTCTGTGACTGTTTGATGGCAAAGTGCTGAGGGACAACGTGGTTTTCACAGCGGAAGAAGCAGAAAGAAAGGGTGGATGGAGAAGGGTTGGATCTCCCACCTGGACACAAGACCAGAACCACCCAGAGCCCTGCCAGGCTGAATGTCCCCAAACATCCCAAATCTGCAATCTCAGTGCCCTGCATTCCTGCAGGAAGGTGATGCCCACAGTGCCCTGACCTTATCCAGTGCACAAGGATGGGGCATCTGTATCACCCAGGGAAATGTTATTCTCTACATAAAATTCCAGATTTCCAGCAACACAGCAGCAACCCAAGGCGGTAAGAGCCTCTGGAGAGCTGCTCAGTGGCCATGCTCTGCTTGGTCTCACTGTTTCCTCCATTCATTCCCTTCCATCAAACAAACAATTTTTCTCTGTATTCCAAGGATGTTGCAGGGATGCTTCCCAGCACCCACCCCGAGCTGGGACTCATGCTGCCATCAGTCCCCATCCCAATTGGACTCTTATCGTGGCTCACCACCCCCTCTCCCTGCTTTCCAGCTGATTAAAAGTCTGTTTACCTATGGATTACAAGGAGGCAACAAGTCCACGTGGGAAGAGGCACCGTTGCATGGGCAAAGTCTCTGCAAACAGATGGCTGGAGGAGATAGCGGCTGTTTGCTGCCTGTGTGTGCTGCTGGCCTTGGGGATGACACAGCCCTGGCACATCCCTGCCTTCCTTTCCCTTTTGTTCCCCTCCTCAAGCTCCCTCTGTGGCTTGGGGAGTGAAGACAAAGGCTCAGCCAGCTGCCCAAGTCTGTCCTGGAAGGTGTTGGAAGATGTACTGCTCTTCAAATTTTTGCATTTCTAATTATCTCTTACAAATTGATAATGGGATATTAAATTTTCGGGGAGGGAAACTCTTTCACAGCTCTTTTCCAGCTCCTCTGGAGCTTGAGGTCACATTGAAGTGGCTCAGCAGTGACCCACCACACCAATAAAGAAACCTGCAGGCACCTTGATGTCTCAGACAATCCCACCTCGAGAGAGCTCTCTGGAAGCTGGGAATAGACAGAAACCCACCAGAAATTATTTATTGATGGATATTCTCAGCTCTGGAAGGTGCAGCAGTGAAAACACCTTTGCTGCAGTGCTCAAAGCCACCCAGCATCTGCTCTGCTCCCTGGAGCTGCAGTGACACCTCCAAATGCAGCCCAGCCTCCCAGCACCAGTCAGCCCCTGGCAGGTCTCAAACACCACATCCTTTGTACTCCAGATGAAGGGGAGAATAAACATGCACATTACAAAACACTGGCTGTGATGAAAGCACCATTTGAGACCCTGCAGACTGTCTAGGGATTTTTTTTTGCCATCTAATTCACATCTCCCACTCTCCATCTGCCAAAAGAGGAAGGCAGGTAAACCCTGGGAGGAAGGGGATTCGTATTCCCCAAATAACCCTCATTTGCAATTTTAGCTTCTCCCGCTCATCCTGCCACCCCAAACTAATTGCATTCCCCACACCCTCCTCCTCCTCCTCCTTCTCCCCCATCCCAAGCTTTAAAAGCCAGTGGTGTTATACAGCAGGCTCAAAGCACGTTCAAGATTAGTCTTGCAACCTGCCTGGCAGAGCTAGAAAATTGAATGTGGTAGGAAAAAAAAAGGAATAAAAAAAAAGAGGAAAAAAAAACCCCAGAAAAAAGAAAGAGTCAGCTCTTGTCAGGAGTGTGGTAGTACAAGGAAGTAATTTTTCTCTCCCCATTTCAGCTGGACGTTGCTGTTTATGTCTGCTGCATCCTTTCTTCTCCACTGTGCAGCTGTAGCATTGGGAAATTGGAGAGGGGAGGCACGGTGGCGAAGGCAATAGCAATTGAAATTGGATCCTATTGAATTTTCAATAGGACACCAAAATATATCCATATTTCAGCGTGAGATTGCATGGACGTGGAAGTCAACAGTGGAATCTGTGAATGGTCGTTTGGAATAATTACAGTGGGGGGAAATCATCAGAATAATGAGCAGTTGCTCCCAGAATATTCAGGGAAATGAAATGCTGACTGCTGTTTATTAAACAGGGCTTTATTTCCAGTTTAGGGTGTTTGGGATGGAATTAGATGGCAAACACACAGCATCACTGAATGACTGGGAAAACCTGGGATCACTGATGCTGCTCCAACTGCCTCATTCATTCCCTCCAGCCCTTCCAGTTTCCTGCCTTTCCCTGTGGTTTCCTCACCCTTCCATTCCCTCCCAGCCACTGCAGCCTCTGCAAGGGGCTGTCAGGCAGCTCTGATGCCACAGGAGATAAAAAGATGGTCCCTGCCCTCCAGTCCCCCCATGAACACCAAGGGACACCAGTGCAGCCAGCAGGAACAAAGCACAGTGAGGTGGGATGGCACTGACAAAGCCAGGAACCAGAGGGACACCCCTTAGCAGCCGGAATTTTCAAAATATTTCAAGTTTTGGGTTGTTTTTTTTTCCCCCACCAATATCCTCAGGAAGATGCTGCACAGCCCACCCACACGCCCATGCCTCCAACGCTGCCTGGCACACATTTAACTGATTGTTTTCTTTAACAAGACCATAAAAAGAAAAAAAATAAAAAACCTCTGCAGCACAGCAGAGAGCCCAAGCACAACTACCAGGTTTGAAATATCTACTTGAAAAATTAGCAGGAAGAACACACATTTATATGAAAACCAGGCAGATTCTGAAAACTTGCATTTAGGGAGAGACACTAATGTGTCACCTAACGGACATTTTGTGACACAAGAAATAGAAAATAAAGGATCAAAAAACCATGGAAGCCTCAGAAATGCAGAGCCCAGAGCTCGCTGGGGGTTGCTCCTGCTGTCCCCATGTGAAAAACGCCAATCACTTGGTTTGAAAATTTTAAATGTTTAATAGTAATAAAATGGTTATAAAAATAGTAATACAACTAGAGTAATAGTAATAGAGTAGTACAAATAGAGTAGTACAAATAGAGTAATAATAATTTGCACAATTTGAATTAGGACAATATGAGACAATAGAAACAAAGAGTTACGGATGTCCGGGTCCTTTTTCTGGGCAGAGCCCGAAAAAGGACCTACGTTAACAGAGGATTAACCCTTAAAAACAACAGCCTGTTGCATATTCACACACCTCATCCATGATGCATAAATTCCATTCAAACACAGGATTCTGTCTGGTCATCCTCAACTTCTTCCTCTGAATCCTGACAGCGCCTTCGAGGTGGAAAGAAGTTAATTTCTTCTGATAATAGAGCAATAAATTCTTTTTCTCTGAAAGATTCAGGTGTCCTGTGGCTGCTATCTCAGTGCAAGTCCTTTCATTAAAAAAAGTATCCTACATAGCATGGTTTCTATTTTAACAATTTTTATAACCTAAAACTCTATTTAACACACTATTTAAGAGAGTTAATACAGCATTACTTTCTAAGACAACACATATAACATTCATTTTAATATTTGCGAAAAGCCAATCATAAAATACATGCATTTTTCACACCCACATCCCAGAGGGGATTTGAATGAGGATGTTGCATTTGGAGAGCAAAAAGAGGAGCAGGAGGCCATGGGGATGGGAGTCCTCATCATTCTCCCCCTCCTCCCAGCTCTTTCCCAGCTGCTCATGCATCCTCCCAGCACCAGGATCAGCCGAGGAAGGAGACATGAAGTTTTAAGGAGATGCAAGTGCCTGTGTGTATATGCACATGATTTAGACATCTCAAAAGATTTCACACTGTATTTCACATAATTCACATTTCTAAGCTTCTCCCTTTGCAATGCAGGAGGTGAGCATAAATGAGACAGGTCAAAAGCCTCATAAGCTTTGAAACAGCTCCAGGTTTTCAAAATCATATTTAAAATCTTCCAGTTCTGGATGGAGCAGGGCTACCTAATGCCAGCCAGATGAAACCAGGCTCCCAAAGCCCCACTGTGCTGGCACTTCATACCTCACAGCCAGAGGATAAACCACCCTCGGTGCTTTGACAAGTGCTCTGTGCCCTCCAGGCATGCATCATCTTGCAAACAGAAAACCTCAAACCTGGAGAAAACCAAAAGCAAAAATAAGGAACCTCAGAGACGTCTCCTCCTCGAGGTGATGCAGCATCCAGCGTGGCCAGGAGAGCTGGGGTGGCTTCAAATCAGCCTGCAAGGAGAAAAGGATGTTCATCCCACACAAAATGCAGAGATTTTTACTGTTTCTTGCTATTTTAGTCACTGGGGGAACCAATAAAACTATTTTGAACAATTTTTTATGAGCATAACAGCGTGGCCTAAGGATTCACACAGGATCCTTCCCTGTTGCACAGAATCCAGAACTGGGAAATGCAAGAGGCTCCACAGGAATTTTGGGGGCTGATTTGGGGGTAACACTGTCCTCAAGCACTGAGCACCCTCAGCTCCCACCAGGATTTGTCCACAGGGATGCAGGAGAAGTGTCTGGTGTAAACCATAGGCAGAGCAGGGAATCCTGGCTGTGCCCCAGCAAAAACAGGGCCCAAAGCAATTCAATCCATTGGGGAAAAAAGACAGACTGATTATAAATGTATAGCCTATAAAATAACACCAGAGATCTTTGGGAGCTCTGCCACATCCCTCCATCCTCGCTGACAATATCTCTTCACACTCTGCAATTCACTGGCCTCTGTTTCTCTGCACCACCTCTGCTCTGCAGCAAAGCCAACTTCCGGCACTGGGAGAGAAAAAAAAACCTAAAAAACCCACAACAAAGCAAGGATCCAACACCATAAAAATAAATTAAAACCCCTAGAGGACACTGAGAAGAGTTGTGGCTTCTTTTACTGCATTTTCTAAGGTGCTGTTTAAACACAGACAGGGGAAGGTGCATAAATACATCAGCTCAGCCCTCTGGCCTGCAGAAGCATTGGCAGAGCACGGAGAGCACCAGGAGCTGGGATAATTGTGTTTTTTTCTCCTTTTTGTCTCCCTCCAGCCAGCACAGCCACAGCCCTGCCTGGGATCTGCTCCTCCAGCCCCACACAAGGGATCTCAGCACTGACCTGCTCCATGCTGGAGAGGGGGGGATGAGAAATAGCTGTTCAGGATGATATCAAACTGCCTTCCTAGATCACCCATTCCTGTGTAAAAAGGGTCAGGGTTGAGTTATCATGGTCCTCATGGCTCCAAGGTGTGGGTTTGTTTTAAAACCTTCACAGAATCACAGAATGACCGGGTTGGAAAAGACTTTCAAGATCATCGAGTCCAACCCAGCCCAAACACCTCAACTCAACCCTGGCACCCAGTGCCACATCCAGGCTTCGTTAAACACACCCAGGGATGGGGACTCCACCACCTCCCTGAGCAGCCATTCCAGAACTTTATCACCCTTTGTGTAAAAAACTTCTTCCTGCTATCCAGCCTGTATTTCCCTTGGCACAGCTCGAGGCTGTGTGCTCTGGTTGTGTCAGTGCTGCTGCAGACAGAGCCCAGCCCCAGCTGAGCACAGGCACCTTTCAGGAGCTGTGAGAGTGATGGGGACACCCCTGAGTCTCCTTTTCTCCAGGCTGAGCACCCCCAGCTCCTTCAGGGGCTCCTCACAGGGTTTGTGTTCCAAACTCCTCACCAACCTTGTTGCCTCCTCTGGACACATCCCATTCCAATGTTCTCCATGGCCAGGGACACCTTGCACTAGAGCAGCCTGCTCAGAGCCACATCCAGCCTCGAGCAGCTCCAGGGATCCACGGGCAGCCACAGCTTCTCAGCTGTGCCAGGGCCTCACCATCCCCAGAGGGAAGAATTGTTCCTGATAACCCATCCATCGCTGCCCTCTGGCAGTGGGAGCCATTCCCTGTGTCCTGTCCCTCCATTCCTTGTCCCCAGTCCCTCTCCAGCTCTCCTGGAGCCCCTTCAGGCCCTGGCAGGGGCTCTGAGGTCTCCTCACAACCTTCTCTTCTCCAGGATTTTCCTCTCCTTATCCTGGCCCTCCAGATCTGTGTCCCAAGTTCCTCTTCAGCTCTCCTGGAGGTGAAGCCAGCCCTAGCCCCTTCGGGCACTGGAAGAAGCAACACAAAATCCCAGAAAGGTTTGGGTTGGAAAGGACCTTAAAGCTCATCCAGTCCTACCTTCCAGTGTCCCAGGCTGCTCCCAGCCCTGTCCAGCCTGGCCTTGGGCACTGCCAGGGATCCAGGGGCAGCCACAGGTGCTCTGGGCACCCTGTGCCAGGGCCTCACCACCCTCACAAATGAGATTTTTTTTTTCAATATCTCATCTAACCCTGTCTCCTGTCAGTCCAAACCCATTTTCCTTCCCCAGTTTCCTCCCTGGATGGCCCACAGGAATCAGCCCAGCCCCAGCATGAGGGGTTTGGGCAGAGCCTCTGCTGTTCTGTGATGAGCCTGGTGCAAAGGGGAGCTTGGGAATTCCTGGAATAGTGGGAGGATAACCGAGGGCTTCCCTGGTGCTGCCCCTGACCCAGCCTCCCTCCTCCCTGATTGCTCCTAATGCCATAACACTCGGCATAATAAATATTGTTAAAAGCAAAATCCTCTCTGGAGACGTCGGCTCTCGGGCGCAGGTGTTCAGGCTGTGGTAATTGGGTGAGTCATTCATTAAAGGAAATGCAATTTAAAATCTATTACATTCTTTAAAACACAAAGCTTTTGATTTGTCCCACCCATTTCTGGCCCGAGCCCAGTATCCAGGGTTCTCCTGTGCCTGTCAGGCTATTTCTGCAGTGGAGCAGCACAACACAGACTTCACCCTCTCCCATCCCCTGAATCTTGTTGGCTTGCAAAATCTCCCCTCAGTTTTGCAAATAATTTCTAATTTTTATCAAATAATCAAAGAGGGGAAGCTGGAGAAACCTGGATACATCACCCCAGTGTGTGAGGATAAATTGGATGATAAAACACAGCTCAGCTGAAGGACACAGGGAAACTCTTCAGTCCTGGGGGGGAGAAGAAGGAGTTTGATCAAAGAAAATGCCAGGTGATTTCTCCCAGCAGGAAAAGACACTGCAATAACCAACAACCAAAAAGTTAAAGACAGACAAATTAAATACAGCACAAATGTTTAGCAGCAAAGGTGATTAACCTTTAAAAGACACTACCAATGGCAGCCCTGGGTTCAGCATCTCCTGAGATCCTTAAATCAACCCTGAACACCTTTTCAGAAGATTTATGTTCGACAAACACCAAATCCAAGGCTCAGGAAAGAGGTATCTAATGACTTTCCAGGGCCTGTTTGTGTGATCTAAAAGTCCCTTCTGGCCCTAAATTCATTGCAGTGCTGCAGCTGATCTTGGGAAGCAAAATCCTGCCTCACCAGCCCCGAAATCAAAACCCAAAGTCAGTCATTGAAGTTGCCACAATTGACTGAAATTCATGATAAACCAACCAGGAGAAACGTTCAATCAAACCTTCTCCCTCTGCCATATCCTCCTGTGCAATTGCTGGTGAATTTTGGGGAGAATAAAGCACAAAATTGTGGCTGGAGAGATTATCCTTCAGGATAATTCAGAATAAATTCAATTTGAGAATATGAATATTGAGAATAAGAAGAAGAAGAAGTAGAATAGTAACAAGAAGAAGAATAGCAAGAAGAATAACAGCAAGAAGAATAACAAGAGGGAGAAGGAGAAGGAGAAGAAGGAGAAGGAGAAGGAGAAGGAGAAGGAGAAGGAGAAGGAGAAGGAGAAGGAGAAGGAGAAGGAGAAGGAGAAGGAAAAAACTAGAACAAGCTTCTAGGTCTAATTTTACAAATCCAGACAAGAAATAAGTTGACCCAAGCAGCTGCCCTAGCTTTGCAGGTACCCAAATACTGGTGACAATGAGTGGCTCAGTGCCATTGGGGAGGAAGGCACCAGGACAGGCTGTCCTGCTCCTTGGGCAGAACAAGCAGTGACAGAAAAGCCACTTTAGAGCAGTGTAATTGCAACAGCAGCGCAAGTCCTGTGTACACAGACCTACTGGCAGAGGGAAAATCACACTTGCAGCCAGCAATATTCGAGTGGCAAACACTCCCAGTGCCAAGGTCTGCTGTGGCTCCTTCTCTCTGCCTTTCCTTTCCAGGAGGATGCCCTTCATTTGCTCTTGCCCCAAGCTCAGCGATCCTCAGGAGCCACTGGAGCTTTCTGGAGCTCTCCTTGTGCTTATTCTGCACCATCCCCAAATCCCCCAGGCTCCTGCACAGCCTAAAGACATCCCTGAGGAGGGGGAGGATGGTGCCCAAGACACTCCCATGGTCACAGCACTGTCCAAACACCCAAATTCAGCGTGAACAAGGCACATGGGTCTCGCCTGAGTGTTAAATCACCTCATACAGAGCTCAGCCCAGCATCACCTCCTGTTCAGATCACTGCTGATTTATGTCAGCAGCACAGACCTGGTCACAGCCCCATTCTCCCTCTCTGCTCCAAGATCATGGAATGGTTTTGGTTGGGAGGGACCCTAAAGCCCATCCCATTCCTGGGGCCATGGACAGGCACACCTTCCACTGCACCAGGTTGCTTTGAGAGTCTCAAACCATTGTAGTAGAGAACTTGCTGGACTCAGAACCCAGTGCCAGGGCCTTTCCACCCTCACAGAGAAGAATTTATTCCCAATATCCCATTCTTGGCCTCCATCTTCTGCTGTGATGTTGGCACTTACAGGTTGGTTTAGAGTAGAAGCTCAGTGTCTAACACAGGTGATGGGTATTGGGAAGTTATGGTAAACATTGTACAGGTAGTTTTTAGTATAATGCCATAACACCACCCTGGGGGCAGGCAGAGTGCCTGGAACTGTCCTGCTGGATGGACCTTGGCAGGGCAGGAGAAAGAATTTCATAGATAAGATACAATAAACAACCTTGAGACCGAGAAATGAAGAGCTCTGACTCCTTCTTCAAGCGCCGGGCTGGGATAAGAGATTTTCCAACTTTTCTCGGGGTCACTGTGAGCAGCAGAGATCCCGACACCCAGTGAGGCTCTGAGCCCCAGCCTGCATCCCCTGGCTGCCAACTCACCCTGTGCCCGGGGATGCAGCCCTGCTTGCTGTGGATCCCAGGGAAATCTGGAAGCAGCACCTGACTCTGGCCGGCTTGGAGCAGTTTCTGAGCCATTTTCTGGCTCTGGAAAAAAACCCAGTGAGGATTTGGCTGCTAGAACACTCTGTGAGGGAGCTGGGAAGAAACCCACACATCTCCTTGTCCTCTTTTTCCCTGTCTGGCCCTAGGGCAAGGGGACAAGATGCCCCTGTGAAGAAACAAAATCCCAGCATGGAAAAATCCCCCAGGGAGCTTGGCAGGGCTCTCCCAGGAGGAGGAGAGAGCCGAGAGCTGGTGCTGCTCATCAGCTGAACATTCTGAAGGGGTAAATTAAATTCATTCATCTCATCCCAACTCTCAATGGCAGCGTTTTCACCCAACACACACGTTCCTGACAATCAGCTTAATTTACTTCAATAATAAATGAAAAAGGGAAGTTTTCCTTTATAAGAGAAATCAGGACCTAGTGCCACGGCACTTTTTGTGTGGGTTTTTTTTAAAGCAAACTATTCAACTAGTTCTCTTTAAATAAAATGATTCCTTTATCTATTATTCATTTGAAATACAGAAGGAGGACACAAGAGACTGGAAGCGCATGGTTTGTTTCTGACACCTCTGGAATAGTTTTTAGGAAGACAAAATGCACAGAGATTAGGGGTTTGGTAGTTAGGAGCCCAAAACTTCCATTTCCTCTGGTTTATGATTTTATAATGTTGCCCATCACTCTGGTGTCTCCATGCAAATCTTAGCTGGCTGAGCCTGTGTTATTTGCTGGCTGGGATTGCTCAAGAGCAGCAGGTTTTGTCCTGTGCCCACACGTGTGAGATGCAGCAACACAGATTTACACCAAGCTGTGATACAGGTTACTCTAACAGCCAAAACACCTCCAGCTTCAGTCAGGGTATTCCTTAGTGTTCCAGATTGCAATGCAAGATGTATTCTATTACCATCTCTATGGCAGATTACCTTTGTCAAGTGGGCAGTTTGCCTTATCTCTCTCTTTGAGTGACCGAAGTCACTCCTCCCTCAGGAGGGGACCTCTGCTGATAACAGACTACTGAATGTCACTGCATGGCTGATAAGAACTACAGCATCCCATTGGGAGAGGTGAGCCCAGAGGGAGGAGCCAAGAATTCCTACCTGGATAGAATCTGGAGATTCTGGAACACCAGCACGGCTTTCTCCAGTGCATTCCCCAGAGGAACAGCAGCTGCCTCTTCTTCCCTTGGATCTTCAGAGGAAGAACACATCCTTCTCTGCAGGATCCCTGCTCCAGCAGAACCAGCCCTGACACTGCAGGAGGGCTGAGCCACAATTCCAGTGGCACTGCTGCCAACAGCCTGACCCACAGGGTGTCAGGTTGGGTTCTGACTCTGGCAGTGTTGTTCTAGTGTACTGCATTGTTTATTTTACCCTTTTATTTTCTTCCCTATTAAAGAACTGTTATTTCCTGCTCCCATATTTTTTTGCCTGAGAGCCCCTTAATTTAAAATTTATAGCAATTCGGAGGGTAGGGAAGGGTTTACATTCTCCATTTCGGAGGAGGCTCCTCCCTGCCTTAGCAGACTCCTGTCTTTCTGAACCAAGACACTTAGTGAAACACTCCTTGGGATTCAGCTCCTGAAATGTTGGTTATTCCCTTTTTTAGGGGTAGCCTTTCACCAGGTACCCAGTGCAGCTGCAGACCGGTCTCCTTTCCACCCCCACAGGCAGGACTCACCTTCATCCCCCTCCATATATATTCAATATAAATATATCAGATGTACTCAGGGCTCTCTATCAAGGGAGAGAGAGACCAGCACCTCCAGAGGGCAATCCATCCAGGCAGCCTGTCTGGAGGAGATGGATGGCCTCTGGAGATGCCCATTTCTCTCCACCGATGAGGAGGGAGCCCAAGGCGACAAACTCCAAACGTTGACATCCAACTTTTAGACAGTCAAGTCAGAGCAGATTAATCCAACCTATTACTGGGCCCTTTAATTTTTGCTGGCTTGATTTACAAGTGCTTGCTCAGCATGTTGAGTCCCAATGTCACAACAGGGAGGGGGGCCCTGAAGAGTTCTTTGTCCTCTTCCCACCTTGGATGTGACCATCTGTACTCTGCCACACACCTCACGGTATCAAATGCAGATAAAATAAGCATTATTCTCGCTGCAAACTTTCTCTTGGAACTCGAAAAAAGTGAAAATGTTCAATTAAGGTACATTGTTACCAGAGTTTGTAACACACTTGGAGACGACAGGCTCTTTGGAAAGGAAGAATGTATCATTATCCTCATCTTGTAGGTGGGGAGATGGCTGAGTCATGAATAAAACACAGCTTTAGAGCCAGAACCCACAGCTCTGTCCCTGTGCAAGCCAAGGGCACCCTGGACTCATCCCACAGAGGATTCTGCCTCTCTGCAGAGCTGAGTCCAGCTCAGGATTCCAGCAAAAGAAGGAGATGGAGCTGCTGGACAAAGTCCATGGATGCTCCAAGGGCTGGAGCCAGGCTGGGAGAGTTGGGGATGCTCACCTGGAGAGGAGAAGGCTCCAGGGAGAGCTCAGAGCCCCTGCCAGGGCCTGCAGGGGCTCCAGGAGAGCTGGAGAGGGGCTGGGGACAAGGGACGGAGGGACAGGACACAGGGAATGGCTCCCACTGCCAGAGGGCAGGGATGGATGGGATATTGGGAATTGGGAATTGTTCCCTGTGAGGGTGGGCAGGCCCTGGCACAGGGTGCCCAGAGCAGCTGTGGCTGCCCCTGGATCCCTGGCAGTGCCCAAGGCCAGGCTGGACAGGGCTGGGAGCAGCCTGGGACAGTGGAAGCTGTCCCTGCCCATGGCAGGGAGTTTTGGAATGAGATGAGCTTCAAGATCTCTTAAAGCCCAACCCATCCTGGGATTCTAAGATGAGACAAGCTCAGCTCAGAGGGCTGAATGTGAAGCCTTGCAGGTTTGAATCACTCTGCTTGTGATGGGAAGCAGAACAAACTTTTGAAACCGAGTTTTAGTGGGGCTGAGGTGAGGCTGAACACCTTTTGCTGGCCCCTGGATCCCTGCCAGCATCAAAGGCCAGGCTGGAGGGGGCTTGGAGCCACCTGGGACAGTGGGAGGTGTGCCTGCCCATGGCAGGGGGTGGAACAAGATGATTTTTAAGGTTCCTTCCAACTCACGCCCTGCTGGCATTGTCTGATTCCAGCAGCAGCAGCAGGACGGGGATGGCTTTGCCCAGCAGGGCAGAGGCTCTGGCACTGCCCACGTGCCCTCCCTGCTGTAGCTGCAGGGTGACAGCACCCCAAGGGCAGCTCCCAGCCCTTCTCACCGCAGCTCAGCACACTCCTGTGTGGGGCAGCCCTGCCTGGAGCCCACAGCACATCCATCTCACATCCTAACTGGGAGCCTCCCGGGGGCTAATTAGGCTCCAGACCCCAATCAGTGCTTGTGGGTACATTTCAAGCTGCCTCCCACCGCGTCTGTGAGATGAATCCAGCCCTTGGCTATTCAGATTTTGTTAATTGCAGCTATTCCAGAAGCACAATGGAGCATTTTTTATTCCTGCAGCACAGTGTACAAGCAGGTGGATCCCATTACTGTCAACTGGCAGCACCACATCCCTGCCCTCCTCACACCAGGGCTGCCACAGGTGGGAGGTGAGCTCCTGAATGTTATGAATAGAAAACCTGCCCATTTTTTAAAAAGGTTGCAGAGTTCACAGGTTGTGCCAGTTGCTGCCAGGATGGAGTTCTAACTGTTTGCTATTATAATCACCTGCCATTTTTGTTAACTTCCTGTCGTTGATGGTTAAGAATTCTCCCTTTTGTCGAGTAACACCCAGACAGTGAAGAGGAGGGGACATTAAGTCGGCACACAAATGACATCGGATCCAGCATGCAATGGGAGAGACCCCTCACCAAACCTGGCCAAAAACCCCTAAATCAACGAGCCAACACAAAATTGATTAATCAAAGCAATGGCTAGACATGAAGAATAGAATCTAGTATCCACCAAGACCCTTTTTACCCCTCACCCTAACCTAAAAGATGTTGGCTAGACAGAGGACCTCAAATGTTAAACCAGAAAATCAAGGGAATCTCCTGATAATCTCATGAGGATAGAACCCCCAGCTCTGCCCACAGACCAGTGGATGAAGCTCCACTCTTCCTCCTCCTCCAAGTCACTCCTGGGAGCAATGCTGGCATAAGCGTGGACCTGTTGGTTCTCCCTACCCCAGCTGATCACTTTTAATAAAGGCATTAAAAAGGAGAAAGATCTCCTGCCCTATTTATTTCAGTGATCACCCTGGGAAAGGAGCGCAAAGTTGGTTTTGGACACAGCTGCACTTTTCCTCCTCCTCCTCTGTGCCACTCCTGGGAGGAGCAGCAGTGTGAGCGCAGACCCGTCAGCTCTCCCCACTCGAACTGATCACTTTTAATAAAGGCATTAAAAAGGAGAAAAGTCTCTTGCCTGTGTTTATTTCATGAAGGAGTTGTCTTCCACAACAAGAAAAAGCCCTGATGTCTCCTGCTTAACACAGGAGGTCTTGCTGACACTCTGCCCGACCTGTTCACTCAGCTGAAAAGTGCAGACTCACCTCTCTCCGCCTGGGAATGCACTTCCCTGCTCTCAGGGTAATGAAGTCCAGGTCCATAAAGCAACACACGCAGAGCTGGCCCTGAGTGCACCCTTAGATCACCTTCCCAGGGTTTTTGTCCATCTACCCGCAGGCCACTTAATTAAAAGTTAATTTTTCCCTCAGCAGTCCTTGCTAGGCAGGGCAGAGGGGAGGATGGAGCAGCGGCTCCTCGGGGCAGCCTGGGGCAGGGCTTGCTCTTGGCCATGATTCCCCTGGGCTGGGCGCTTGAAGTGGCTCCTAGATGAAGCTGGGAGGGTTATGTCACAGACATCTTGCCATGAAAAATCCTTTCCTTAGGATTTTTCCTCCTGAGAAGCTAAGAGGCCTCAGGAACAAAATGCAAACAATGGTTATCTGCTGCTGTGGAATGCAACAGGTGCATCTGTGATTGGTCTCATGTGGTTGTTTCTAATTAATGGCCAATCACAGTCAGCTGGCTTGGACTCTGCCCAAGACAGACGCTTTTGTTATCATTCCATTCTATTCTTTGCTTAGCCAGCCTTCTGATGAAACCTTTTCTTCAATTATTTTAGTATAGTTTTAATGTAATATATATCATAAAATAATAAATCAAGCCTTCTGAAACATGGAGTCAACATTCTCGTCTCTTCCCTCACCAGAGTCCAACCTCCCCTTTGTACCCTGCAGATGTTTTGCAGGTGGATGCCAAAGGAACAGGGGAAAGGATTCAGTACCCAAAGGGGGCGTGGAGCTTCTGAAGCCAACACTCCACATTTAATCAAGACTAAACAATCCCTGCCACTCTTCTGAGAGTGGCAGCAAACATCCCCAGCCTCACAGGTGAGCAGTAATCTCAATAAAGTCACGCTCCAGTACATTCTCCTTAGCCCTGATGAAGAAACATCCCTTATTACAGAGCTCACACGCAGGATATCTGATCCCTCTCTCTCTTAGCCTCAATATTGCCCCAAAAATTAATATTTTCTGCAGACATTAAGTCCAGGTACTTGCAAGAGCACAAAAAATAAGAGAAAACAACAAAACAGCCCCCCAAAAAATTTAGAAACAGTACTCCCTCAAGGATGGGATTCAGTATTCCATATTGAAATATTCAAATATTCAAAATTCAAATATTCAAAATCCTCAAAATATTCAATATTCAATATTCAAATATTCAAAATATTCAACTCAGTATTCAAAAATATTTTAAATTATCAATATTCCCACAGCAAGAAGTCAACAATTTTTGAGGACAATTTTTGAGATTTCATCCAGTAGCACCACTGTGGATCCTCCTCTCCCAGCTCAAGGCTGCATTTCCCAAGGATCTAACAACTCCTTGGAAAAGGAGCCACCAACCCAGTCCAAGCCCAACCTAATATGAAGAAATTCAATCATTTTGCCTCCTATGATGTTGGAAGTTTTTAGGGAGGAGCAGATCTGAGACTCAAGAGCAGCCTCTAGTTTCAAAGGCCAGTACTGTGCTCTGCCCTGGGCCCTCCCCAGCTCCAGGAGCTTTGCTGACCTCGAAAGGTTCTGCTGCCACTCTCTTGGAAGCAAAGCTCCTTTTTGCAGCAGTCTTTCCACGTTATTTTAGCAGCTGCTGTCTTCCAGGCTGCTGGAGTAAGAGATTAATGCTTTAATTATCCCGTGTGAGAGCTGGAGGCTGAGCCTGTGGATGCTATACAGCTCTGGCTCCTGGCACTCGTGGATCTAGAGGGACTGCACACTAAAACCGTGCTGGAATCCAAGTGAGGAATAAAAGTGTGAAAAGAAGTAAGACAGCAATCAGAATAATGTGCTTTTAATGCCTAATATCTCACAACCAGCTGGGGTTAGAAATGAAAGCTTCCTGCTTGTTGCGAGTGGCGTTCCTGTCTCGCAAAGATTTTATCTCTCCCTTCTCCATCCCTGGTGGTGCAGGAGGCACCAGATGCTGAAGTTTCCTGCCTTTGTCCCATGCTCTGGAACGTCTGTAAGCTCCTGATCACCCTCCTCCCTCACCCAGACAGCTCAGGGCTGCATCCAGCTGTTCCTGCATCCCTTCCATGGACACAGAGCTCTGCTGCATCCCCAGCACGGACAAGGATCCAGGATAGGACAACCAAGCTGGATTCCTTCATTTTCCAGCAGCAACTCCTGCATCTCCTGTGGCAGCTCTGGGCTGGCTGGTGGCACAGCTGGAGCATCATCCCTGCTGGTTCTGCATCCCTGCCATTTTCCTGTTCTCCTGCTCTCCTCTTCCACTCCTTATTTTTCTCCCTCTGCCTTCGCTCTCTCACCACCTCAACCCATTTTTCTCTCCTCTCCCTGCTCCCCACCATCCCTCTCTCTGCTCCCCCTCCCTCCTACTTAGGAGGAGATCAATATACTGGGAATGCTGACTAGGGAATTAAATCCAGCCAGCCTGTCT
This sequence comes from Ammospiza nelsoni, assembly GCF_027579445.1. Classification (NCBI taxonomy): domain Eukaryota; kingdom Metazoa; phylum Chordata; class Aves; order Passeriformes; family Passerellidae; genus Ammospiza; species Ammospiza nelsoni. The sequence continues at coordinate 2,952,385 of NC_080656.1, read as the reverse complement.
CTTTGAGAGACCTCTCACTAATCAGCTTGGATGGATTCCTATTCCCCCCTCCACTCAAGGATGAATTCCTCCATACCCGGTTCCTGCCAGCCTGCACACAAGGAGGCAAATGTCTCTCTCATCTGCTCTGCACTCTGCTTTTCCTCTCCATGTCTGGATCAAGCAGGTTGGAGGCAACAGCAGCACTACCTTGCCTGCTTCTATTTTCTCTCTGAGCTGTGATCCTGACTGGAATGCTGTCCGTGAGTGCGTAATTCCATCCTCTCAGCTGTGGGCTCCGTCTGTAGCACGTGGGGCTTCTGTGCTTTGGCATGGCTCTTTTCAGAGCACAGCTGAGAAGGAGAATGGTGCAAATCAGGCTTTTCAGGGGCATGTTTGTTGTCCTCCGTGCCTGTCAAATGAGGAGTTCCACAGGAATTGTGTTTATGGATGTGCTGTCATGCTTGCCTTGCTCAGGGTTGTCCCCTGCCTCGCTCTGCTGGAGGGGATGTTCAGGTTTTTGTTCCCCAAAAAACCAAGGGCAGGGCAGGGGATGGAAATCAGGCAGCCCAGCTCACACAAAACTCTCTAAACCCAGCCTCAAATTGCAAAGGTTCTGCCATAATGGCTAAATCCTGTCTGGATTTGTCCCACAGTGATTTCTGCAGCTCTAAAATCTGCTTGTTTGACCCCAAACCACAGCTGACACATCCCACTGCCTTTTCCAGCTGTTTTTTTATCAGAGAGTTCTGAAAAGGACTAGTTGGGAAATGTCGAAATGTTTCTTTCTGACATTTCTGCTTCCTGACATTCCTGAACTGCAGTGTTTAACTTAGGCTTTTTGGGCTCAATCAAAGCACCACGTTGGGATTTGGTTCCTGCAACGCAGGAAAAACATGGATACACAACAAGGATTGAGATGGAAACCTGGCCCATGAGGGCCCTAATCCAAAATATGATCCCCAGGGTACAGCAAAGGGATTCACACGTCAGTATTCAACTAAAGGAAAATTTTGGTTTGCTTTGATGAAAAAAGATGTACCAATTTCAGTTGCCCAAAGCTGATCTCACTAGAGCCCTCAGAGCAAGATAATATGGAAGGGAGAGGAACACCGAGTCCTCATAAACATAATTAAAAACAAAAGTCAATTTTGTAGCCTCCCTGTGTTCCTCAAACAGGCAGTCCCATGAGCAGCCCAGCTAATGAAGCCTGGCTGCCTATGGATCGGTGTCTCACGGCTCAATTCTCTGATGTCTAATGAGGTGCAAGCTCTGATCAAAGTTTTCCCCCACCGTTGGGGAATTCATAACAATGCACTCATCTGGGAGCAGGCTCATCCTCTGAGCCTGCACAGGAGGAGCTGCTGCTGCTGCTGCTGCCTCTCCTCCCACGGCCGCTCTCACTGGGTGGCTCCTACACCCAACCCACAACCTGGGGGTGCAATCTGCTGGAAAACACTGGAAAACATCACAGAGAGTCCCAGGGAACCTGCTTCCCCAAAACTCCAGCTCTGAAGAATTTTCCAGAGACTTCCCAACTGAGGATGGTGCAAGGTGGGCACTTGAGCCCTTCGCATGAGAAGGGAATGTGCAAAGAGTGATAAGAAAATCATGCTAGAACAAGGGGCAATGGTTTAAAACTAAAAGAAGATGGATTTGGATTAGGTATTAGGAGGGAACTCTTCCTTGTGAGGTTGGGAAAAGCCCTGGCACAGGGTGCCCAGAGAAGCTGTGGCTGCCCCATCCCTGGAAGTGTCCAAGGCCAGGTTGGAGGAGGCTCAGAGCAGCCTGGGACAGTGGAAGGTGTCCCTGCCCATAGCATGGGTGGAACTGGATGAGTTTAAGGTCCCTTCCAATACAAACCCTGCTGGGATTCTATGTTGCAGCAGCAGGACAGAGCCCTCCTAATCAGAACCTGGTGTCTACCCACCATGGATCCAGCACTTGCATCACCCCCTTCTCTCCTAGAGCCACAGGAAAGCTGGAGAGAAGGACACCAAAAAAGAATTGAGGTGTGTGGGTGGAGAAGAGATGCTGCTTGGTCCGAGGGGAGGCAGGCAAGGAGCTGTAGGAGCTCACCAGCTGCTGGTCCTTTATTCTAGCAGAGGATCACGAGTGATGCAGAAGTAATTTCCGTGCATGGCTGCCTACGCAGGATGCAAGGGAAGTGAACCAAACTCTGCGCTGACATGTGTACGACTACGCCTGTGCGCTTAAACATGCATGCAAACAAGCTCTGCTCCTCCAAACCCTCCCATAGGCTCATCTCTGCATCCAAATGAAGCAAAATCAGTGTTTACCAGCATTTCTAGAGCTCACTGACAGCCAAAATACAAGATTTCAGCTGTTGAGGCCCTCCAAGGATTATCGTGTTTGTAGTGCTGGGTTTTTCATCAGCCTTTTCAGTGGCTGGCAGAGATGTCAGAGGCAAGCAGGACTGAGCAGGGCAGGACACACCGTGCCTTGATGTGTGCCCACTGTGCCCAGGACAGATGGGTTCAAACACACTAGCAGAGTCTGTGCAAGCCCCAGCAGCACAGGAGAACCTCACAGACCAAGGGAAGGCAGAAGGAGAATGGAAACAGAATTTTCCCCAGTCACAGCCCCCGGTTGTGTCACAGGTGAGAAGATGCACAAGGCAGTGGGAAGATGCAATTCCCTGCTCCATCATTCCCTTCAAACCCAGCTCACAGGGACATTGCTCTGGTATCATTTAAACAGTCCCAGGATGGTTTGGGTTGCAAGGGACCTTAAGGACCATCTCCTTCTACCCACCTGTCATGGGCAGGGACACTTTCCACTGGACCAAGTTGCTCCAAGCCCTGTCCAACCTGGCTTTGAACACTTCCAGAGATGAGGCAGCCTCAAGACAACCATTCTGAGATTGTTTGATGGCAAAGCCCTGGTGAGATGCCTTGAGCAGGAGCTCAGGAGCTCACTGCTGCAGGGGGCTTTGGGTCAATTCAAAACAAACTGAACCAAACTGCCCCAACCTGTGGCATCAGGGCAGGCTGGGAGGTCAGGGGGAAGCTGTCACTGCCAAGGCATGAAGGGATGTGCCAGCCCTTCCCGCCTCAGCCAGGGCCACAGATGTTGGTGGCTGGCAGTGCCCAGCCAGGGGGGCAGATGGCTCTGCCCTGATAGGAGATGGCTGCTCCTGCTCTTTGAGTTGGCAGCCTCTGCTCACTTCCATGGCTGCAGCTCTGTGTGAGCTGAGCCCAGAGCCCAGCCAGCACTCGGTGCCCCACACTCAGAGCCCTCACAGACCCCTCCTTGCAGCCAGGGCTGCTCCCTGTGCCAAGGAGTGGAGAAGGAGGCATTACTGCTGCCACCCCATCTGGGGACACCTCTGAAACAGGCATCACACTTGACCCTCATCCTCTTCTTAATTACCAGTGAGGGTATTAAATTACAGCCTTTTTATTCATGGACAGGTGTGTGTCTTTGTCAGAGGCCCCTGCTTAAATCATCCACCTCGTCTCCAATAACAATGTTAATGATGCTCAGAGCCAGCGCTGGACTGTAAAACATATTTCCCTGATGTTTGTTCAATAATTCTCTGAGAATTAAAAACATCTATTACCGGCTGCAGGATGCTGAGAGGCCCCTGGAGCAGAGACCAGGCTGTAACTCACGGAGGGGCTCATCTGATGCTGCAGATGCTGTTATCCCAGTCCCAGGCTCTGGCACTTCGGGGCTTTTGACTCAGTACCAAGGTGTGGGCACAGCAGCACAGTCACAGCACAGGATTGAAGGTTATCAGCCACATCCACATCCCTGATGTGTTCCAGGAGTGCTTATGGGACACGACATCTCCAGCTGCCCTTTACCATCCCACCACCATCGCTGGCACTGTTGTTATCTCAAACCACTGGGGCCTTATCAAGGCTGCATTTGGCAAAACTTCCCAAAACCATTGCTCTTGCTCTGCATGGCTCACAAACTCAATGGAAAAAAAGGGAGGAGGAAAGCTGCTGAGGGAAGGAAAGTGTGTAAGGAGGGAGGATGACAGTGTGCCACTCGGTGGCACTGCAGGAAAGAAGCCCAGGTGTCCCCAGCCACATTGCCACACTGCTAAAAACACCCAGGCATCACCCAAACCTTCAGCCACAGAGCATGTGAAAAAGCTGCCTCGACAGAGACCGTGCCACAGAGTAGTCCCCATGCCTGTCATGACTTCTGGCAGCTCGGAAATGTTGTTTCTGGAAAAATATTTATCCTGTTAATGAAGCCGAGGCAGCAGCAGAGGCCCCAGAAGGTCAGAGCAGCACTCGCTGCAATCAGCTCCCTTCACAGCTCCTGCTGAATGGGGCTCTGATTGCAGATGCCAATCAGAGCACTCAATTTTCCCTGCCTATTTGAGAATTAAAACATAAAGGCCCTTTCCCAGACACTGCATTTAGGGGTGGTTTATATAACATAATCTTGTGGGCAGAAAGCCAGATGGATTCGGAGGGTTGGATACTGGAGTTGAGAGACTCCACGAAGACAGAAAATACATCTTAGGACATGAACTCCAGGGAGAGTTGGAGAAGGAGTTGGATGATGCTGTCCATGGATATGCCCCCAGCATCACCCAGAACCTCCAGGACACAGGGTTTTCCTGCAGCTTCCTGACCGAGCTGTTTCCAGTGGCCACCAGCCAAGATGCAGACTGCTGGTTTGGTTCTGCTGCCTGTTATTTTTAATTATTATTGCTATTTCCGAGCATCTTTGCATCTCACCCAAACAATGAGACAGTTGGATGATCAGCAGGCAAGAGCAGAAATGAAAACAAACTAATCCAGTCCTGAAACAAACGCTTCCGATCGTAAAATTCACAATGCTCAACGGCTGCGGAGCGCCCGGGCTCGTCCCGCAGTAGGCGCTCACAATTTCCATTTAAATCATCAGAATTAAAGAGCAGCACGAGTCAGAGCATCTGTCTCAAGATTTCTGTGCCTTCCCATGCCCCCACGAGCACAGCTGTTTGGATCAGAGATGGAGGAGGGAGCTACAAATTCACCAAAGGCTGATGGAAATTAAAATGAGCTGGAGATTTTCTGCCCGTGCATCACCAAGCGCCAGGGGATGTGATGTCAACACACTGAGCTGGGTGCCAAGGGGTGACAGGGAAGTCACCTGTTGCCCAGGGAAGTGGCAGAATCACCATGCTGGGAGGTGGTCTAAAGGAATGTGGATGTGGCACTTGGGGACACGAGTTGGCAGCACTGGAGGAACGGTTGGACTCGGTCTTAAAGGGATTTTCCAACCGTGCTGATTCCATGACAGCACACAGAGGACCAAACTTTCACCTCCAGGTTTTTTAGCAGAATTCAAAGAAGAGTCGAGCAGGAAAAGGTGTCAGGTGGTATTCAGGAGATGGAAGGGAGACATTCCAGAGCTGGAAAGCCAACTTCAGCTGGACACTGGACCCATCCCCTCTGCTGGATCCTGGGCTGGGATCCCAGGGCAGTGTGTGTCAGCCCTTTGCTGAGGCTGTCCCTGCTCCTTGCATGCTCAGAGGATGTGTTGGTAAGCAGGCACTGATCAAATCACTTGGGACCATTTCCCTTTTGTGACTGTGTTCACAAAAGGGAAATGATCCGAGGATAAGGGAAGAGAGGGGTCCAAGGATAAGGGAAGAGACAAGGATCTGACTCCGTGTTTCAGAAGGCTTGATTTATTATTTTATTATATATATTACATTAAAACTATACTAAAAGAATAGAAGAAAGGATTTCCTCAGAAGGCTGGCTAAGAATAGAATAAGAAAGAAAGAAACAAAGGTTTGTGGCTCAGACTCTCTGTCTGAGCCAGCTGACTGTGATTGGCCATTAATTAGAAACAACAAACATGAGCCAATCACAGATGCACCTGTTGCATTGCACAGCAGCAGATAATCAATGTTTACATTTTGTTCCTGAGGCTTCTCAGCTTCTCAGGAGGAAAAATCCTAAGGAAAGGATTTTTCATAAAACATGTCTGTGACACCCTTTGGCTCAGGTATGGAATTTCCCCTCATTTTACTCTTAAATCAGCAAACTCCTCCAGCCCTTGTCACCCTGGGGAAGTGAGGAGCTGAAGGCAAAGCTTTTCCAGGGTGGACAAAGCCACCCAAACTTGGCTCTGATGTGGGATATGGGAGGGTCCAGCTGAGAGCCAGTGCTGAGACAAGAGCCACCTTGTTGGGAGGAGAAAGAATAGTAGTGTCCCAGGCAGTCCTTGGTCTGGGGACACCACAGGGCTGTCCCAGCAAGCCCCACATCCCAGCTGGGACATGGGAATGTGTGTGTAACCCTCAGGGACACATCCAACCCTCCCATCGTTTCCATCCCCTTCTTCACAGCCACAGGGAGGACAGAGAGGATGTGAGAAGGGAAAGAAAAAAAGAAAAATCCCAAGGAAATAATCCTGCTTCCTTCAGATTTCCCCTTTCCCCTATAAAGCCTCCCTGCTCAATCTCATGGGTTGTGCACCTCAGAGCTGCTCTTTGCAGCTCTGCTTTGGTGACAGCAAAACACAGAGATTTCAAACCCCCCATGGACCCTCCTGGTGTGTTTCTGCTCATTCATTCCCTTCCCTCACAGCCCACCAGAGAACACATCTGCTCCCTGATCTTGCCACCGCATGCAAACGCTGCTCTCGAGTGCCTCTACTGCAAAACAAGGCTTTAATTACAGGAGAAGAGAGCCCATCAGATCTCTTAATTTAGCATCTCTTCCTATTAATTAAACCACAAGACATTTAAAGTAGAAAAATGTTGGTGGGCAGCTGAAATCAGCCCCCCGGTGGTGTTTTGGGAAGGTAAAGGATCCCCACAGTCCCTGATTTCTGCCCCGGGGGTTGGAATGAGCAAAGTTTTAGCTCCAGCTATTTTTATGCAAATAAATGTCACCAATATGTGGCTGCCAGTAGGGAGCAGCACGGCAGCTCTTTAGAATACTCCAGGAGGCATGGAGCAGCACTGGGGAAGTGCCCCTCTGGATCCCGAATCCCGGTCCATGTCATAAGAAGAGAGGAATAGGAGATGTGAGATGATGCCTTTTTCTCCAGCATTAATGTTACAAAGTGAGGAATGGAGCATGCCTAGCAGGAGGCAGGATTGGCACGGAATGTTTCTGCCCAGGATCCTTTCCCACCTTCCAAGGCTCTGATGTTGGAGGCCTTTTGGACCTTGAGATAATATTTGGTACTGAAATGGCCATGGAGACCTTTGAGGTTATGAATATCTCCATCCAGAGACAGTTGGGTAGCAGTTGGTAGCAAGCAGACTGATGAACATTTTTGCTGCTTGGAGGTGGGATGGCAGCTCAGGGATGGCTCCAGAGGTGCTGTGACAGTCACATTGTGAGCTGACACAATTCCCAGTCTGGCAGGAGCAGTGTGGCATCGGGATCTCCGAGCCTCTGTTTGTGTGTGGGTATGGGAGCGTTTCTATCTGTGCTGGCTACTCATTCAACAAGCAAATATCCCCTGCCTGAAGCAGCCTCTGTGTGTGCAGATACCAGCGAGACCCACCAGAAGAAGGATAAAGAAAAAAATATTAAAAAAACCCAACCCGAAACCCAAAGCCTTCCTCCGGCATTCATCATTTTAATTAGCGGAGCTGTGCCTGGAATCTCAATGGGAGATTATACCATAAAGAGAGCCAGGCAGAATAGCACAAGTGGCTCCTCTCACTTCAGAAATGAGCGGAGCTGCCTGTGAAATTATTAGGAATATTATGTGTCCCATTTCCAGACCAACACGCTCATCCTGGGGGCTCACCAATGGTTTCAAGCAGGGTGACATTTCCAGCACTGGTGTCCTGCCAAATCATTCACCCTTAGGGCTTGGTTCTTCATCCCCATCTCCCTCTTCATCCACCCAGACTTTCCTTATGTGCCCCTGGCATGGGAATATAAACATTGGGAAGTGAAGGAGGCTTCAAGCACAGTCAGCCCCACAGCACTGAGTTGCCTACACATCACACACAACAGGCATCATCCATATGGATACACCAAGGAAATTAATAAATACACAGACACCAATCTTCTGTGCCCCAAATGTCCTCAGATAATCATAAAAACCATGGGAGTACATAAAACCTTGCTCCCTTTTCCCTGCAGCTGCCTTGTTCTCACTTACAAGGGTTAAAAACTTCCTCTGTGGAGATTAAAGCCATGATTTCACATTAAATACACCACGAGCTGGGAATGCACAGCCCTGGCTGTATTTGTGCATCTGCTCTGAGCACAGGCAATCCTCAGGGAACACTTCTGCTGGCCATGAGGGAGAGATAACGGGATGGCAGCACAACCCCACATTCAGCACTCCCTGTAAATTGTAATGACCCACCCAATTGCCTGAATAAATAGGTAGTGAACAGGAAGCTAAAGAATCACCCCAATTTGTCTCACCTAAAAGCCTCCTTGCTGTAATCTCATTTCTTTATTCAAGGCACCTTGGCTTGTTGTACAGAGCCACTGCTCTGCCTCAATGAGCAGTTTTGGAGCTCTTTCCGTATCACTGAGGGGAAGTCACTGGAGTGAGGAGCATTCCAGGCATGGGCATTTTTGTTCTGTGTAGCCATGATATTTTATGAAAAATCCTTTCCTTAGGATTTTTTCTCCTCAGAAGCTGGGAGGCCTCAGGAACAAAATGTAAACAATGGTTATCTGCTGCTGTGGAATGCAACAGGTGCATCTGTGATTGGTCTCATGTGGTTGTTTCTAATTAATGGCCAATCACAGTCTAGCTGTCCGGACTGTCTCAGTCATTCACAAACCTTTGTTATCATTCCTTCTTTTTCTATTCTTAGCCAGCCTTCTGATGAAATCCTTTCTTCTATTATTTTAGTATAGTTTTAATATAATATATATCATAAAAAAATAAATCAAGCCTTCTGAAACATGGAGTCAGATACTCGTCTCTTCCCTCATCCTCAGACCCCTGTGAACACGGTCACAGCTCTGTGCTGAATTGAAGCCTACAAACGTGTCCACATCCACTCAGCCTTCCCAGGATGAAACAGAAACGAGGCAGCACCGGCTGGAAAATCAGCCAAAAGCCCCTTGCTGAGGTTAAGAATTCCAAAGATGGCACTGGAAGGAGCTAAAGCTGCTCTGTGACGTTTCACACACGGCTTTTGGGAGCTTGGCTGGCACCTCCACAGAAGCGCCAACACGCCTCAAGGCAGCTTGGTGCTCCAGAAACATCCCAGATCTCCGGGAACGTCCCAGGGCTCCAGAACCATCCCAGGGCTCCAGAAACATCCCAGGGCTCTGGGATGGACAACCTGCTGCTCCAACAGCATCCTGGTGCCCAAGCAGCATCCCAAGTAGCCTGGTGCCCCAGGACCATCTCAGGTGTGCAGAACCAACCCAGGGCTCCAGGAACATCCCAGGGCTCCGGGAACATCCCAGGGCTCCAGGAACACCCCAGGGCTCCAGGAACATCCCAGGGCTCCAGGAACATCCCAGGGCTCCAGGAACACCCCAGGGCTCCAGAAACATCCCAGGGCTCCGGGAACATCCCAGGGGCTCTGGGATAGGCAACCTGGTGCTCCAACACCATCCTGGTGCCCCAGCAGCATCCTGGTCAGCCTGGTGCCCCAGGAGCATCCCAGGGCAGCTCCCACAGCCCCTCTGGCAGCCTGGAGCTCTGGCAGTGCCTCCACCCCCTTTGCAAGGCAATGGGGGTAAGCCCCCTACTCCCTAAAAAACCTCCAAACCTACTGGTGGAAATGCAAATCAGAGCTAGTTCTGCTTATTAAAGCAATTCCGTGGCGGAGAGGACATTCCAGGAAAAGCCGCTTTCGGAGATGATGAGTGCAATTTGTAGATCGCTATCGTTCGGATAAAATCAGAGGGCTTTAAAACAATTGGAAATGTTGAGTTTAGACCATCTCCCCTTGGGATATAATATCTGCTTTAATGCTGCTGCGTGTGAGCAACGCTGGAAGTGCCGGCAGTGATACATTCCCGGGGATCTGCGGCTGTGGGAACAAACCCTCCCAAACCAAAGGAAAGGAAAGACATCATTAGCCAGCGGCAACGGCGCTTTCATCCTCCCCTAGGGCGGAGAAAAGCCACCTCTGTCCCCTGCAGCCACTCTCCGGCAGCACCTAAGTGTTGTTCTGAGACTTGAAAAAACTTACGGGAGGAACCAGAGGTGGGAAAAGCCTCGGAGACCTCCCAGAGGGAAGGCAGGGGCTAAGTAAGGTAAGAGTGATGCCTTAGGAGTTTAGCTGTTATATTTTCCATCTATTTGTAACCCTGCAGTTCTTTAGCGCAGAACTCCAAACCCCACACACAGTGGGAGCTGCTGCTTCCCCATTCGGGGCAGACACAACAATTCCTCTCCAGGCCTGGCAATCAAGGACACCTCACTGCCTCAGGGCCCAGAGATGGAAACAAAAGGGAGTTGGGGGCAGCAAACTTGGGGTCAATGACTTCATCAGCTGAAGCTGGAATTGGCAGATTCACCCCCAATATGCAAATGGACCAAACTCATAAAAGTGTGAAAACCCGTGAGGACCATTTTTTGGGTGTAATCCCTGGGAGAGCTTTGTCTGCCCTAAATGTACCTGAAGGGCCTTCAATAAACATAACTGCTTTTTATTCTCTTAATTTTGTCTGGCCTCTGTTTTCCGGTTGTCCTGATAAGGCATCAAGACAGAGAGTTTGACTCTAAATTGAGAATTTATTCAGAGGCAGAAAAAGCCTCTCAGCATGGGATCCATATTGACAATGAACCGGCCACGCGGTGTGCACAAGGGGCAGTTCCCAGTGCGGCAGCTTCTTCCTTGTGTACTCCTTTGTTGTGTTTTTGTCAAGGTTTAATAAACCTTTTTAAATTTTCAAAGTGAGCAGTTGTCTCTCACAATATTCAGCACAGAAGAAGATTTATTGCATTGTAATGGGAACTTCCACCTCTTTGGGGCTCCTCTTTGGGCCTGCTCTGAGCTGTGGCTGGCAGCTCCCAGCAGGGCCCTGCACCCAGGCCCTTTGCAATAAACCCCAAATTCCAAGACCTGGCTTCAGAGATCTCTCGTCTGTGTCCCTCCCACCCTACCCCTGTCCCTGTCACTCCCACACGATGGTGGCTCTTGCATCATCTCATGAATATTTAACAGGAAGCACTCTGGAAAGAGGAATGTTATTAAGGCTGGTGTCATCTGTGGGCTCCAAATGTGGCCATACATCAGATGTTGCCAGTCTGGTGTGTAAAACCCTCTCAGAGCAGCCGCTGGCAAAGCAGTTTCTTCATGATGGGAATAAAAAAAAAAAAAAAAAAAAAGGAAAATAAAGTAAAATCACAAGTTGTGGAGCCCTGGGGAGCTGCATGTGAACGTTTGAGGGACACCCTACCAATAGATCAGACTTTCACAATCACCTACAGCCACACAGGCAGCTCCAAGAGGGAGAAAAGGGAGGGGGAAAGGCAAATCCCAGTCAAGCAGAATGCATTGGCTGAAAAGCAATCCTTGGCAGCAGTTTGGAGCATAAACACATTGTTGGCTGTTATTTTTTTCCCTCCTGCAATGGCAAATTAATACTTTTATTTATGCTGAAGATACTCTAATAACATTTATTCCAGCACTTTACTCTTTATTAAGATGCTTTTGACTTCTTTTAGGTTCTGGCTTTATTTTCCTTTGGACTATTGATATAATTTCTTTCCTCACCACCTTGACAACCCCAGAGGGATGGAAAAAGCCTGTTCCAGCTGAGAGCAAATCCATCTAAGGCCCTCTCCTGCAGGTTAAGAGCCAGATTGGGTTCCCACTCACCTTTTGGAGCATCCAGGAATCCTGGAGCAAACCAAGCTCCTGCTTGTTGAAGCCAGTAAGTTTTTCCAGTATTGGGGATCAATCCCAAGGGCGCAGAGTAGGGTCCTGCCTCAAAATATGAATTTGAATTCATTTCTTTGGAGCTCTCAAGCTTCTCCCTGCTTGCTCTGGGTTCCCTGGTGCTCCAGCAGGGATAAAAGGAATAAAAACAAGTGATCCAAGGACATGCAGCCTGGAGGAGCCCAATTTTGTTTGCATCCTGATGTTAACGTATCACCTCAACCCCATAATATCCTTCTGAACTACACAGACCTTGCCAGGTGTTCCTTTCCATTCCAAAACACCGATAATTCCTTTCATTAGGCTTACACAACCTGGTTCCTCGCTCTCACTGCAGAATCAGGCATAGTTACAGAGGCTGTTGCTCATTGACCATCTGAGCAATGACTTATGAAGTGTATTTGGATAGGAAATAGGACTATTAAGGCACTTGGCAATATGGCAGCAGCAAAAGCATCTCATCAGTTCATCATTCAGTTTAAAAAAAAATTGAAATTTTTTTTCATTCCCTAATCACCATAATGAAAACCTGGGGAAGGGATGTGAGTGTGTGGAAAGGACAGAGCATTGCCAGGATGGGCAGGGAAAGGGGCTTAGAAATCCTCCCCAAAAAAGAAGCGAGACAACCCTGAGTGCAAAGGCCAGGGGGATGGATCCTGCTTCTTCCTACCCCACATACCCTCAACATCTGCAGAAGGCAGCTGGGGAGTCCCTGCGTGGCATTCACATTTTCTGGAAAAATCCCTTTGCCCAGGATTTTCTCCTGGGAAGCTGAGAAGCCTCAGAGAAAAAGGAACCAATATTATCTCATTTGCTTCTCCTGTGTTTTGCTGCTTTGGAATGTGGTTGGACACTGTTTACCCACAGGTGATTGTTTCATTGGCTTCATGTGAATTGTTTTGACTCGTTGGCCAATCAGGGCCAAGCTGTGTGAGGGCTCTGGAGAGAGTCACGAGTTTTCATTGTTATCTTTCCAGCCTTCTGTAAGTATCCTTTCTGTATTTTTTAGTATAGTTTAGTATAGCATTCTTTAATATAAAATAGTATTTTAAAATAATTAATTAGCCTTCAAGAACATGGAGTCAGATTCATCATTCCTTCCTGCCACAGGGGACCCTGCAAACACAATATCCCTGTTTCACACGGAAACCTCTGAAATATCCAAGAAACCCCAGGAAGAATCATGGAATGATGAGGATGGCATGGAGTGCAAAGACCAGGGAGATGGATTCTGCTTCTCCCTACCCCACATACCCTCAACATGTGCAGGAGGCAGCTGGGGAGTCCCCGTTTCACATGGAAGCCTCTGAAACACCCAAGAAACCCCAGGAAGCATCATGGAATGATGAGGATGGTGTGAACGAAGGCTTGCTCCCTCCTCACCCATTTTCCACCCATTTTGCACCCCAAAGCACCACTGCTGCCCTCATGATCACAAGCCAGGCTCAGGCAACGCCAGTCCTGCTTGTCAGTCCCGAGCTCATTTAATCCGTGCATGTGTTTAATTCCCTGCACCCTGGCATTTCCCTCCTCTATCACTTTTCACAGCCTGTCAGTCCCCAAATCCTTTCCCAAGCAGCCACATGCCACAGCTAGTTAGGAATTACGCCAGCTGCAGCAGTCATTAGGCACTTCCCATGTCCTGCAGGCAGCTGTGAACATTCCCAGTGCCGACAGACACACATGAGCCATGGGATGGGGAGCAGGATGGCACCCGCCACGCTCCTGCCTTCAAAGCTTTCAGCTTGTCAATGCTTTCCTTAATATTTCAGAAGTTTCCATTGGTTTTCTCTGCTTGAGGAGTTTCAGCACCCAAGCAGAGAGTTGTCATTGCCTGTTTATCTCACCGTGGCTCCTGCTGAAGGTGATTCACCCCTTACCCTTGTTGGAACCCTGGAAATTCCTCTGGCTGCCCTGCAGGAGGCCTCTCAGCTTCTCAGGAGGAAAAATCCTAAGGAAAGGATTTTTCATAAAAGATGTCTGTGACAGTCTGGGGCTACTACTGTGTTCACAAATCACCTGTTTGACTTTGGATGGTACCACAAGAGAAAATCATCTTTCCTTCCTTTTGCCCAACATGTGTTGCCAGTAAATCTCTGCAATTTAATTTGGGTTTGTTTTGTTTTTTAAATCCCTGAATGGCTTGAGTGGGGAAGGACCTCAAAGTTCATATTGTTCCAAGGGATACCTTCCACTAGACTGATTGTATAGAGGAGAAACTGAGGCACACCAAGAACGCAGGATCTGCTCACACATCACTCCAGAAAGAGCCACATCCCTAGATGGGAATGTAACCATGAAAGACAACAGAGGGGTGGTGTGAACACAGAGCTGAGACTGTCACCTCCTCAACAAACCCAGTCCCATGGCAATTCCACCCTGACAAGCTGTTTCCCCCTCTGGAGTCATTAGAAAAACCCACAAGGGCAGCGAGGGGAAGTCAGCACTCGCCCTTCGCAAGGTCAACAAAAATCCCTCAAAATGTCATCGAGTTTTGCGAGTCCTAAATGAAGCAATTGCTTAATCTACCTGGGGGATTGCAGCTATTATATCCAGTGCCGTAAACAAGCCTCAGCTCCAGCTCCCAAGGATTGCACTGGCGGAGAGGAGCCCAGGCTAAATTGACAAGTTGTCTCTGCTGCCCTTGAAACTCAATTTGCCATCGCTCACCTCATTTCAAATTAGCACAGAGAGAAACCTTGTCGGCCGAGCTGCTCTTTTGGGGCTCTTACACAAGAGCCCTGCTCCACACGCTGGTTTGTTCTGCTGCAACAGGAATTGGGAAAAACCGGAGATTAAATGCAGACCCTTGAATGTGGCCAAAGTGTCCAAGGCCATGTTGGACAGGGCTTGGACAATGTGGGATAGTGGAAAGTGCTGCTGGCCATGGCAGGGGGTGGAATGAGATGAGCTTTAAGGTCCCTTCCAGCCCAAAATATTCCGTGATTCTATGAAATTAGGGAGAAATTCAGCCTTTTACCAACAAACCTTCAAAAGGTATGTGCATCCCTAAAATCCTTCCCTGAAGACTTAAAAGGGATGAGTACAGGAGCAGAGCTCTGCACAGAGGTGGAGTTTAAACTGCTCCAAGGCATCATCTGGGACTGTGCTGAATCCTCACAGTGGGTTGGGATGGCTCAAGGAAGAAGAGATCCTCCAGATTTGTGGGCAAAATTTTTGAAAAGGGCCCTGAATAGAAATGGGCTTGAACCACATTTGCAACAAATGTGTTCAGCATCCAGGGAATTTGCTTTGTATTTTCAAAAGAGGAGTTTTCAATAGCTGTGATTTCAGGTGAAATTTTCGTATCAGTGCTGGATGGATGGTATATTAAAAAAAAAAATCAAAGGCAGTATTATTAACCTGGAGCCTGAAATGGTCTTGTTTTCATACCTCAACCTGGATCTGGTAGAAGCTGCTGCTGCCACTTGTACACTTGCACCAGAACTTAATGCCAACAGCCCCTGCCTTCAGAGGGAAACTGAGGGTTTTATTCATGTGCTGGAACAGACCCCATGGTTTCTGGGAGGTCTGTTCCAGCAGACAGATTCTGCTGGTGCTCTGGGGACACCCTCTGCCATGGGATGGGGGATGCAGCAGGGTAACACAGCCATGCAGCCACCAGAGGGGCTGCAAATGCCTCACATTGCAACCACAGCCAGGAGGGACCTGCTCCAAAGCCTCTCCTGCTGCCACTCACGTAGGCTGGCACTTATCCATCTCTTCCTCAAGGGGTAAAACCTTGCTGTGGTCTCCCTGGTTGCTCTCAGGGGAAGCACCAGCTTCTCTCACCTCCAGGAAGCTCCTGAGGTGCCCAAACCTCGCTCTGCAGCCCTCAGAAAGGAACACATGCACAGATCCTCCTGAGCTGCAAAGGCAGCTCCTGAGCCTCAGGGAAGGCTGAGTACCAAGCAAAGGAGGATAAAAGCATTACTGGGGAGATCTGGAGGGTGAGGATGCTGCTCCCTGCCCTTCCCAGCTCACTGAGCACAGCCAGGCCTTGGGGCGCTCAGTGTGAGCGAATCCCCACAGAGCCAACGCTGCAGGGGGATGATGTGACAAAGCCACGGCACCCACAGCAGCAGAGGGACAGTGGGCCCGATGTGGCAGCCATCTGCCCTGGCTGCCTGCACAAAGGGCCCCTTGACAGCTGGGCAAGCCATGGCCTTCGGCCCCAGCGCTGCAGCCTGCGCTGCTGTGGGCAGCACAAGGGGCCTTGTGTTCCCTGGTGTTCCTAGTGCTCCCTTGTGTTCCTTTGTGTTCCCTGGGGCTCCCTGATGCTCCCTTGTGCTCCCTGGTCTCCCCGGATGTTCCTTTGTGCTCCCTGATGTTCCTTTGTGTTCTCTGGTGCTTCTTTGTGTTCCCTGGTTCTCCCTGATGTTCTCTTGTGTTCCCATGTGCTCCCTGGTGTTCCTTGATGCTCCCTTGATGCTCCCTTGGTGCTCCCTTGTGCTCATTTGTGTTCCATGATGTTCCCTGGTGTTCCCTGATGTCCCCTTGTGTTCCCTGGTGCTCCCTTGTGCTCTCTGATGTTCCCTGATCCCCCCTGATGTTCCCTGGTGTTCCCTGGTGCTCCCCAGTGCTCCCTGGTGCTCCCTAATGTTTCCTGATGTTCCCCTATGCTCCCTTGTGCTCCCTGGTGTTCCTTGATGTTCCTTGGTGCTCCTTTGTTTTCCCTGGGGCTCCCTGGTGCTCCCTAGTGTTCCTTGATATCCCTGGGGTGGGAGGGGGATAAAGAGCCACTGTTGGATGTTGCCAGCTGACCCGTGCCCACCAACAGCCGCCTGCGTTTCCCACCCCCAGATCTGTGCCTGCCATGACCCCCCAGCCCTGCTGAGAGGGGACACCAAGGGTCTCATGGTGCTGGAAGGAGGCAGGTACCAAGCTCAGATCCATGATCCATCCCCAGGATAGCAGGACAGCAGCACAAGCACTTCCCTCGAACATCACAGCTTTGATGATTGTCCTCACCTCGACAGCTGCAATAGCTCGGAGGTCGAAGAGCATCAGGTGTTAGAACAGCACGTGTTAAGAAATTTCTGGTTGGTTTTGGTTTCTCAGCACCAAATCTTTCACAGAACTAGCATTTGCTTTCCAAAATAAACAACAGAGCAAGGACAAGGAGGGAAAGCAAAAATGGAACTAAGAGCTCCCAGTAAATCCCAAGCAATTTGGAGGTGGGTACCAGCATCTGGAAGGGATTCAGCATGGGGGCACGGCAGAAAGTTGAGGCCAGTTGGTATCACCCCATGTTGATTTAAACCAGAGCCTCTGTGCTATGCTCACTCAAAGCCCATGTTCTCAGCCCCATGTTCTCAGCCCCATGTTCTCAGCCCCATGTTCCTGCTCAGCTCCCAATTTTCCTATGCCTTGCATGAACTGCTTCCTTTGGATGAGCTGTGACTGCAGCACAGCCCAGCTCTTTGGCATAAAAACTTTTCCCCTCCACTCACCGTGTCTAATTTATCCCCCATGCCTGGCACACAGCCTTGCCCTCACCCTGCAGCTTCTGGTGTGCCAGTGGCCTTTGCTCCCAGCCTGCAGGGTGTTATCTGTGCTATCTACACCAGACACTGCAGGGGAAGGCAAAACTGTGCCTGCTCTCATGGATGACACTCCTCACCTTCTGCCACCGTATCTACTGACAAGATTCAAACCAAGTGAGCAGATGGAGACCCGAGAGTGAAATTTTTCCCCCCCACTGCTCCCATTTGAATCAGCCACAGGTGATTCCCATGCCCTGCCAGACACAGGGGATGCTGAGCTTGTGGGGCAATGGGAGCAAGCAGGGAGGGGGCATTATGTCCTGGAATAACAGAGCTATCCACTGCAGAGCACTGAGCACACCACTCAGAATATCCTGACTAGCTGGAGAACACTGACATTAGGAAACATTTGCCTGAGCAAATTCCCTTGAAGAGTCATGATCTGAGTGCTGCTGGCATAGGCTGCAGCTTGGCTGGGCAGGGAGGTTACAGCAGGGCACTGACACCCAGAGAAAACCTGAGCTCTGCCAAAATACATTGCTCCTGACCCCCTGCCTCCTCCTGGGGCTTCTGGCCCTGATCCCACAGCAAAACCACCAAAATCCTACCTGGAAAATGCTCTGTGCTCTCATACCCCATGGCAGCCCCATGGCTGCCTTTCCCCATCACAAAATATCCAGGGCCAAATCCATCAGCAGCATCCCAATCCCCTACACTGAAACCCCTGCTGATTTATGTCACTGAGGATCCTCCTACAAAGCAAACCTGAATCAAAGCACTCCTGGGAGAAGCCCTGCGCCTCCCCACCAGCAAAAAGAGCTTTTGACCACAGTGTGTGGTGTAGAATTTGACTTTGAGTGACTACCATAAAGTGTTTTTATTTTTGAGCTGTTTTATGCCGTTTCCCCAGCTCATGAGGAGAGCACCTTGGTGTCAACAGGACTCTTTTGTCTTTGTAAGCTATTTTGAGGCAAAATATCTGTAAATTACTTCCCCAAACCTCCGCACAAGCAGATCATGCAGAGAAAATAGGCTTTGCAGGAATGCAGTAAATTGTTTCTGTCACACAAGGAAATATAACCAATGGAAATCGTTATGGATGAGTCATTATGAGAGGGACTGAAAAAATTAACCTTCATCCATTTCCTTCATCTCGCAGCGTGTGCACAGGAGAAGGAAGGTGGAGAGCACCTGCTAAGTGGGGGCACAGAGCTGGGGGAAAGGTGGGATGTGCAAGCAGCTCCAGGCAGGAAAATCCTGACTGGGAGAGGGGGCAGGATTGGGGTGCTGCAGGAGGAGAAGTGCATCAGCCCACCCCTGAGATGGAAAGGGGTGGGAGATGTTTCTGCTCAATCCCATTACACAGGAGGGGGATGCTCTTTTCCAGCTATTATTACACATTGATTTTGTCTATCCCTGCCCTCAAATCCCATGAAAACCTCAGGGGGTGAGCTTGTTTAAGGAGGAAGGTGAAGCCAAATCTTGGTCAGCATGAGCTCCCTCCCTGCTGCCACCACAGCACATCCCAGCACACCTTTTCTTGCCTGATCCTCTGTGACTCCAGAGTAAACACGCAGTTTTCTACTTGACAGAGGTTTTTTTTTTTTTGTTGTTAAATGCAGAGAAAACAGAGCAGGAATGCAGCAGTGTGGGCCAACGAGCTCTGCTTGCGTGGGAGAGGTGGCTCCAGGAGACAGAAGCATCAGCCAGAGGAGTACGTGTGAACCCAGCAGAGGAAAACATCTATTCCCACACATTTGGGATAAAACCCATCAGTAGTAACTCCAGCTCAGCACCACCAGCTCTGCTCGAGCCCCTCACCATTAACCAAGCACTGTGCATGTGTCTCACTCTGTACCTGCACACATCCCCTGCAGAGGTTACAAAAAACAAGAAGCAAATCCATTTCCAGAGTGGCAGATAACGATTCCTCCGGCCACGGCTCGCAAACAAGGCAGCGGAAAAGGCTCAAGTGTTAAATGTTCCCTAATGTGCAGTAATTGATTTCCATGTGTGCAGTAATGGATTTGGTCACATCATGCAACAATGGATTTGACATGGGTTCTCGCTGATATTATAAACATAGTTAAGTTGTTAGCACAGTGCCTGGGAATTAGGCCTTTAATAGCACTGACCCCGTGGCCTGAGCCAGCTGGCCAGCACCAGCAGCCACCAAAATCTTCAGGGCTGCCTCATGCTCAAGGACGCAGGCAGCAATTTAACAGCTAAAAGCTGCTCAGAGCTGAGCAAAGCACATCCCGAGTTCTGCTCCATCCATTTGCTCACATCCTGCCCAATCCATCTCCTTCCCCATCTTTTTGCACACCACAAGGTGTTGAACTCCCACCCCAGGGATGGCAGGAGCAGTGGAACATGGCACAGAAACTCAGGCTGGGTTGGGTTGGAAGGCATCTTGAAATTCATCCAGGTCCAGCCTCCCAGCTTGCTCCAAGCCCCGTCAATAACAGCCAGCAAAAGGTGTTCAGCATCACCTCAGTCCCAATAAAACTTGGTTTCAAAAGTTTGTTCTGCTTCCCATCACAAGCAGAGTGATTAAAACCTGCAAGGCTTCACATTCAGCCCTCTGAGCCCAGCTTGTCTCATCTTAGAATCCTAGGATGCGTTTGGCTTGAAGGGATCTTGAAGCTCATCTCATTCCAAACCTCCCTGCCGTAGGCAGAGACATCTTCCACTGTCTCAGGGTGCTCCCAGCCCTGTCCAGCCTGGCCTTGGACATTCCAGGGATCCAGGGGCAGCCACAGCTGCTCTGGGCACCCTGTGACATCACCACCCTCACAGGGAACAATTCCCAATTCCCAATATCCCATCCATCCCTGCCCTCTGGCAGTGGGAGCCATTCCCTGTGTCCTGTCCCTCCATCCCTTGTCTCCAGTCCCTCTCCAGCTCTCCTGGAGCCCCTTCAGGCCCTGGCAGGGGCTCTGAGCTCTCCCTGGAGCCTTCTCCTCTCCAGATGAGCATCCCCAACTCTCCCAGCCTGGCTCCAGAGCAGAGGGGCTCCAGCCCTGGAGCAGCTCCATGGGCTCCTCTGGACTTGCTCTAGCAGCTCCACATCCTACCAGGTCTTTGCCCCCTCTCAAAAACATCTTCCACATCCCACAGGCCAGCCATTTACAGGTTCCTACACCCGTTGCAAGCACTGGTGGGAGAAACCATGAAACTTCAAAAATTAATGGAATCATGGAATGGTTTGGGTTTCCAACTAAGCTTAAAAATCATCTTATCCCAACCCCCATCACCAGCACTGTGTCTCCTGTTCAGCTAGAGCCCAACACCATCTCCTGTCAGCTCGGAGGGACCACAAGGCAGTGGTGGAGGGCTGGAACTGACTCCCACTGGGTATTTACAAGCCTTGCAGCAATGTTAAAAATCTATTATTTTCACTTGGGCACTGCAGCAGCACTCGCCTTCTGCCGAGAAGTGATTGGGCTCCTGTCCGTCAGGGACACCGAGTGATTGTACAGAGAAAATTGCATCCAGCAATGGGGGATTTAAGAGGGTGCTTGTTCTCAAACAGGGCTCCAATTAATTAACTCAGAGGAAGGGGCTGTTTGGAGTTTGCTTAGTGTTTTCTGTGTTTTCCTTGGTGCATTGAATTTATGGGCGGGTGCCTTGGTTTGTTTCTTTCTTGCTTTTCTGTTTGTCTTCAAGACTCTTTGTGAGATGATAAAGCACAGGGAAGGCATTTGCTCTTCAGGGGATTAATTGGCAAGCAGGCAGGAGAAATGGTTGGGCCAATCCCCAAATTCCAACCCTTCCACTGCACCTGCCAGCACTGGGATTGGAAAACCTTCCTGGCCAGCCCAGTGCTCACGGGATTTTGTACCACAAGGGTGTCAAGGTCCACCAGAAACTGCAGTAGGAAAGGTTCTCAGGGATGGGGCTCTCACTTCAACTTTTCCAACCCCGCATCTTGCAAAAAATGGGGGAAATTAGCAAACATCAATGTGTGGGCATGAGAAGGGTACCAGAACTGGGCGTGCAACAAGTGGGAGCAGCGCTGAGCTCTGAAGAAACCAGGAAAGCCTTTATTGGGATTGTGGCTTCTGCCTGAGGCAGCTCAGAGCTGTTTTATGGAGTATGGTAGAGGCTGCAATACCCTCCACTCCTCCATCTAGGCTTTAGTCACCTACAAGGACAAGAAATTCCTCAAGACATGGATAATTTCATTTTTTTTGACAACCAACACAGGAGGATTTGATGTCAGGTGGAGTCCCGCCACACAGACTATACCCCAGGACAGAATATTCTGTGTTTAAAGAGAATCAGAGATTGGTGTTGCACACAGAGACTGTGGTGCATGACTGGTGGAACCACATGGATGTGTTCCACAGGACACCTGGAGAAGCATCACTGGGATGTGTGTGACTGCTGAGGGAAGCTGGTGTCCCCCCGTGGGGATGGGATTAGGAGGAGCACATCCCCTTGCTTGTAATTCCCAAATTTCCAGCGGAATCATGTTCCTCAAGAGCAGATGGAGATGAGGAAGGCAGAGATTCATGGCCTATGGTGACCCAGAACACAGCACCACCTCTTCTTTTTGGAGACCTGGGGCCCCACTGTTCCAGGGGTGCCATCCCCAAACACAACCACAGCCACGTCCCCAACCACTCAGCCCTGACTTCTCCTTCAGACCGAGACATTTCACAGCACTGCTGCCATTTCCTGGGCTGAGAAAGGTCCCCTTCTTGCCCTCAGCCCTAATCTTTCAAAGGAATTAATCTTCAAAGCAATCTCACCCCAGCAGAACAAGTTTTGATTTATGAGTTGAGGCAACAGCTGACCTCCTCTGACACAGGAGGTGGGAAGCTTTGGTTGGATGGGGTCAGTGCCAGGAGGAACCTCCACAGAACCCACAGCTGGAGCAACCACCACCTCTTTGTCATTGGGACATTCCAACCTGCCTTATCTTCTTCATTAACCAGGGAAAGCAAGTTTCCCACCTCCAATAAATTTTTTTAACAAAGAGTTGACCACTTTGACAAGAGCCTCATCAAAAGCTTTGTTTTCCTCTCCTAACACCGCTCCCTACAACAAATTGCAGCATAACCCACACGCAAAACTGAACCAAGGGGATTTGGCTTCATTGAAATAAAACATTTTGATGAAATTTTAAATGAGAAAATGGTGATAGCCCCCACAAAATGATTTGATTTCGGTGAATCTGTGTTTCCATTTTGAAAAACTGATTCATTAGAATTTTTTTTTCCAACCAGCTCTAATCAAAGTGCTCTAGGCATTTTTGAAAATTTCAGTCCCGAGCTTCAAAACAATTTAATTTGTGTTATAAAGCAGCGAAGTTTATGACACAGAGATACAGCGAATGGAAGCACTTTTTGACTTTGCAAACACTTCAACTTTAAGAAATTAAATTAATAGTAATGTGGGAGAGTAATTTCAAAAGTTTCTTTCCCGAAGTACAGAAAGTATTTTCCAACTCATCTGAAGGCAGACTTTATAAATATAATATAAGGTTGTCATCTCCACGCTTACAGCTTGCTTTTCACTACCACCAGCTCCATTTAAAGTTTCTTCAGGTCGTGAGCAAATGAAATAAAAGAACTCATTTCTGTTCGTGAAAACTCCGGTGACGGGATCATTATAGAGAGCATCTCCAAAGGGAAAAGGAAAAAGGGGAGAGAAAGCAGAGGATATATGGCAAAAATGGAAAGAGAATGAGAACATCATGGGAAATGCTCATTGCAACAAGGGCCCCATTCACACGCTCTTGTCTTTCCTTCAGGGTTAGTTCACATTTCATTACAGATTAACACAGCATTGCTTCTCTCCAGCCTCTCGCTGGAGATCGCTCCATCCATTTAAACAGATTTCAAAAGCCAAGACTGATCTATGCCAAGCTGTAATTTGGGATGGTGGCGTGGCAGTTAATGCACTGCAGCCCTTGCAGAGATGAGGAGGAGGAGGTGTGTGGATTGCTTCCTCAATATGATAAATTCATTAGATAAAGGAACCCGAGATAACAGGAGCAGCACTTGGAATGCATCTGGTGGCACGGATGTGCAGGGAAGGGGGTCACAGCTTGGCTCTCATGGTTTGCATCAGAGCAGAGAACTGAACAAAAGAGACTTGTACAGGGGACTGGAAGGGACCTCTGGGTCAAGCACTCCTGCTTTTTCCTCTCTGAGATAACCACATCATAATTCAACAGCTGCTTGAACCTGTGAATGCCATCCCATGGAAAGCATCTCTAAATGCCAACCAGGAAGACTGTGGGAAAAATGAAATATCATGGCCCTGAGTAGAGGAGAACCCCAGATCCTGTCTGCAGAGCTGCTGGTAGAGATGCAAATCTGCAAAATCTGCTGTGCTGTGCAGGCTGGGTGCAGAGGATGGGGCACTGGGAGTAACAGAGACACAGGGTGGGTGATCTCTGCTGTCCCACCAGATCCTGGCACTCCCACCAAGCACTGGGAGTGCTGGCACTGGGATCTGGTAGCTCGTTGAGCCAGCCCTATCCGGCATGCTTAAATTCAGCTCCACTGCCACAGGGAAAGGAGCACAGCAGGCTCCAAGGATCTGCTCTGATGGTTTGGCTCACACACAACCAGGACAAAGAAATGGGAGGATGCTCTGGCAGCCACACAAAGGAGACTAATAAACATTGGAGAGGGGAGCAAAGCAATGGGGATCAACAAGGCATCACAAAGCAGGAGAGTGAAAAATAGGAGGAATGGAGAGTAAAAAAGGGAAGGAGCATGGAAAGCCAGCAAGAGATCAGGGATGCTACGAACTGGAGGGTTTAGAACATCCAGCACCATCTCCAAAGGCATTACAGGAAGCCCACAGAAAAGAGAAGCCTCAGAGCAGGGCCCTGGAGCTGAGTGAGCTCTGTGATCAGAGAGCAGCAGGACAAGCTCAAGCTTTTCCAGAGCCTCTGCCAGGATACAGCCAGGAACACCTGTACCCTCCCAGCTCTGCCAGGAACACCTGTGCCCTCCCAGCTCTGCCATCCCCAGGTTTCCTGATCCAAACCAAACCTGATCAATGCAGGGAGGAGGAACTCAGCATGAGGAGATTACCTGATCCAAACTAAACCTGATTAATACAGGGAGGAGATTAAAAAAAAAAGAGGAGATTACCTGATCCAAACCAAACCAAACGTAATCAATACAGGGAGGAGGAACTCAGCATGAGGAGTTCACCTGGTCCAAACCAAACCTGATCAATACAGGGAGGAGAGACTCAGCCTGAGGAGATTACCTGATCCAAACCAAACCTGATCAATACTGGGAGGAGGAATTGAGGAGATTACCTGATCCAAACCTGATCAACACAGGGAGGAGGAACTCAGCATGAGGAGTTTAACTGATCCAAACCAAACCTAATCAATACAGGGAGGAAAACCTAATCAATACAGGAACTCAGTATGAGGTGATTACCTGATCCAAACCAAACCTATCAATACAGGGAGGAGATTAAAAAATATGAGGAGATTACCTGATCCAAACCAAACCTGATCAATAGAGGGAGAAGGAACCCAGCCTGAGGAGATTACCTGATCCAAACCAAACCTGATCAATACAGGGAGGAGAAACTCAGCATGAGGAGATTACCATGGCAGGAGAGCTGCTCACAACCAAGGAGCTGCCAAAGCCCTCCCACAACAGCGAGTGAGCTGCCAGATGGATTTTGATCTCATTAATCTGTTTTGGGGCCAGCCAGCAGCACAGGGCTGCCGTGGGTGAAGCGGCACGCGACACCTTCCTGCAGAGCCTTGGAAAAAGGGAAAGATTCCACACAGAAATGTTCACTTCAGGCACCCAGGTGCTGGGCATGGGGGTCATACATGGCCAGAGGAGTGCCTGTCCCACCCCTGGAGGTTACAAGGCCAGGCTGGACAGAACTTGGAGCAATGCAGGCTGCTGGGAGGCATCCCTGACATGGGAAGGGAGTGGAACATGATGGGCTTTAGGGTCACTTCCAACCCAAATAATTCCTGACTGCACAATTCTGTATCTGAGCTATTAATTCATTTATCAGTTCTGCAGCTCAGAGCTGATTTGGATTTCACATGAGGTAATGAGGATACTGCAATCTCTATCCAGGGATAAGCCTTTCCTGCACTCACTTGAGGCTGTATAAATTAAATATTCTCTTTGGTGCAAGGGGTCAGTGCTGTCCAAAGGATAATGCACTGGGCTGGACCTAGGGTCCCTGCTCTGCTGCTGGTTCAGTAGAAAATCTTGAGGGTTTTAAACCCCTCAGTTCATCCTCTCTGCTTTCTCCTAAGTGAAATAGGGATACCAACAAGAATTGAGGTCTCCTAGTCAAAAGCATCCCATAATCATTATTTTAGGGATTGAGGAACATATAGAAGGTTCTGTAGCAAAGCCTGAGACACCACAAGGGAGGGGATAACTAACCTGGAGCTACAGGCACCAATAAATCAGCTACAGTGCAGGAGCAGCCTCAGCTTAGGGTGGAATCAGAATGGTTTGGGTTGGAAAGGATGAGAAGCTCACCTCAGTGCAACCCCCTTGCCATGGACAGGGACAATTTCCACTAGACCAGGCTAAGACTTGACATTTTAAACACTTCCAGGGATCCAGGGGCAGCCACAGCTTCTCTGGGCAGCCTGTGCCACCCTCACAGGGAACGATTCTTTCCCAATATCTAATCTAAACATACCTCGTGTGAGATTGAAGCCATTCCCTGTTGTTCTTTGCCACTGGACCAGGCCAAGAGTGCAGCACGGAGAGGCCACTTCCAGCTGTCAGCAGCTGGAAAAGGACCCTCACTGAGGCTCCTCCTGCTCCTTCCACCCCTGTGCTACACTCCTGACTGCCCAGTGCTGCCCACCCACCCCTGCCAAGCACAAGTTCAGCTTCAGAGCAATGCAAAACCATGGGTGTGAGGGGCTGCTCACACTCAGAGCACTCCAAGTCCAGGGCAGCTTGGTCCATGTCAATTAGGGATAAATTTAAGTTAATGAGAAGGAAGTGTCCAGGCAGGGCTTTGTATCGATTTGGTTCAACCAATGTAAGAGAGCAAGTGCACGTGTGGATCTGGGGATGTGTGTGTGGGGATGCTGCACTGCTCTTTGCCAGTTTGCCCCCAGACCTTCCTTGGTTCATTCTGGAGGTTTTTCAGATGAAAGCCCCAGATTTGCAGTGTTTTGCTTTGTTTTCAAGTAACAAAGCTCACATTGCACTTCCAAACCCTCTGTGAAACAGAGCCACTGTTTTCTTTTGTACAGAAAAGTTAGGAGATAAATTGCAGATGATTCAGTAAATAACTCAGCCTATGACCTTGATGCTTATTGATTCCTCAAGCTGTTTATCTTTCTTGTGTGCTCCCCAGCAAAAACAATTATCACTTAATTATAAAGCAGCTTGGCTTGAGGGAACCACCAATTGGCTGGCACAGGATGAGTTCATCCCTGCACACCACAGAGCCCCGACCAGAGCGACTGCTTAAGATTCAGAGCCACAAACTTCATTATTTTCTTCCCAGCTCATGTTTTTCCCCTCGTTTTAAAATCACTTAAGGATGTTTAGCCAAGCCGGGTGTTTGACTGCCCGAATATTCGCGATGGATGGGATCGAAACAGCAACTGGAAAAGGGGGGAAAAAAAGAACTAGAATGACAAAAAGAAGCACAAGGAGAGGTTATTGGTCCTGGAAATAAAATACCTGGGCTGTTCTCTCCTTCTGTGACCTTGGGTGAGGCGTTTTCTCTGTTTTCTCCCCTCCTCTCTGTGCAGAATCTAGCACAAAGAATCTTCCTGCTCCTGACCCAACTTTCCCTATGCCACTGGGATGGGGGAATGACAGCTTGGCACCGCTGCAGCCATGCATGCATTTGGAAAGCACTTAGAGACATCCATTAGCATGGGAAAGGGAATTATCATCCCCACTCCAAGGCAGGAGGAGGGAAAGGAGCCTCCCCTTTCACTAGAAATGAAGGATTTGTCATTTTCATGCACTTTTGAGCTGCGCCATCCTCCAGTGAAAGGGGGTGATGGAGTCCACAGAGGGAGCTGGACACGCTGGATACTGCGGTTTTAAACCCCCCATTTCATCCTCTCTGCTTTCTCCTACGTGAAATAGGGATACCAACCACAAGGGAGGGTCCAAGGAAGGGGCTGGAGCCCCAGGAGCAGATCAGGGGCTCAGCCTGGAGAAAAGGAGGCTCAGGAGGGACCTTCTGGCTCTGCACAACTCCTGACAGGAGGGGACGCCCGTGTGGGCATCGAACTCTGCTCCCAGGGAACAGGGACAGGAGGAGAGGGAACAACCTCTCAAGTTGTGCCAGAGGAAGTTTATATTGGATATTGGGGAAAATTTCTCCATGGAGAGGGCTGCCCAGCCCTGGCACATGATGTCACACTCACCATCCCCGGAGGCATCTAAAACCCACATGGATGTGGCACTTGAGGACGTGGTTTAGGGATGGCCTTGCCAGTTCTGGCTTAACAGTTGGGCTCAATGATCTTGGAAGTTTTTCCAGCCCAAACGATTCCATGAGTCACATCCAGACTCCCTAAACATTCCTGTGCCCTGGACGTGCAGCAGAGACACTTCATTTCCCAGCTAGATGCTCTTTGGCTGCCAGATCCCCCAAACCTGCCCTCCCCTCCCTCTCTCCTCCCACACAAACCCTCAGCAGCAGCAAACTCACTTAGGGAGCTCTGATGTGATCAGATCAGGGATCCGATGCAATGAGGAGCAGCAGCAGCCAAACCCACTAAAGAGACAAACATCATTACACCTCCTAAAGAGATCAGGGACAGGCAGCACCTCCCTGCCCGGCTGCTGGGGACACCAGGGCTCTGTCCCTCTGTCACCAAAGCCACACGATGGCACTGTGTTTGCCAGAACTCGCCAATTCTTGCAGGTTTGTCTGGACCTGCCGGAGCCGGGGCAGCGTTTCCCTGTGCACAACAGCTCAAGTTCTACAGGAAAACTGCAAAGACCTCACCAGGCACCGCCAGTTCAGCACTGAGGGCTCAGGAGATGGACTTTAAGCATCAGGAAAGGCTTTGCAGAGCATCCCTGCCCCAGTGCTGGGGTCACCTCTCAGCAGCTCTGATGATCCCAGCTCCAGCCCTGGTTTTAACTGCACCAAATAAATTCAGTTTCAGCCCAGGGCAGAGGGGCTCTCCATCACACTGTGGGCAGGGCACTGAACCCCAGAACCCCAGAATGGTTTTGACTTAAAGCCCATCTTGTTTCACCCCCTGCCGTGGACGGAGACACCTTCCTTGCCCCCAGGCTGCTCCAAGCCCTGTGCAACCTCACCTTGGACATTCCAGGGATCCAGGGGCAGCCACAGCTGCTCTGGAGAACCAGATCCTGTGTCTCACCAAGAACTCAGCATAGTTGCAAGAGCATTTCCTATTGTCTCTATTTGGGACCAAAATCTCCTTTTATTCATCTGGGGGCACTCCAAGAACTTTGATGCTGTTAAGGAGCTCCCAGTAAAACCCAGCACATGGATCCAGCTTGTCTGCAGTGCCCAGGCTATTGGTCTTAATTAATTCCTGACTTAGAATTGGAGTAGAAAGGATTACAAAGAGATCAGACCACAGGTTGACATCCCTATATCCCTTTGATATATATCCCTATTGATAACAAGCACAGCTGCCCATAATGACCCCCATTCCTCACATTCTCCAGCCAGCTATCACAAAAAAAAACATTCCTACACATTTTGTGGTGATTTTTTAACATCTTTTAAAGCAGTTTAAGGAGTGAAAACAAGCAATACCTCCTTCCTCCCCATCCCAGTGGCATTCAGCACACCCACGTTATGCTCAGCACAGCTGGATCCAGCTGTGCACCTTTCCAAAGGTAAAAACATCCTCTGCATCTCTTCAGCTCCTCAGGCACATGGCAGGAGGATATTCCACCTCCTCACGTTGCCACTGACAGGAGTTTTATGGCCCTGTGCTGCCCAGGGAGCAGCCAGGAGCAATCCAGGATATCCTGTGCCCTTGCAGGAGGGGAATTGTCACATTAAAAAAACCTCTAAATGCTTAAAAGGGCTCTCGTTTAGAGTCTCCTGCCGTGAAGTGTCTTCGAGGGCCCCAGATTTATTATTTCATCAGAAGATCAGAGAGGAGAAGTTTGTAGGAGATCAAACAAACAGGAATACATTAGGAGAGACAGTGGGAGAGGCTGGAGAAGCTGCTGGGTTCAATAAAGTGGGACAGGATCCCTGCTGACCAGGGGTGGCTTTCCCTCACAGCTCCCACCCCACGCACCTGCCCAGGCATCACCGACCATGGAGAGGGCAGCAGGGGCCAGGGGTGGGGAATAAAGCCCCTGCTGCCTGCAGGAGCCACTTTCCACCCCTGTGTTTCTAAATCCCTTGATTTCTAAAGCAAAGGGGAATATTTTCCCTTCTGGATTGCATTACAGATCAAAGATGTGGAACACATGCCAAAGGAGATGGTGCAAGGGGAAGAGATGGATCTTCTGGAACAAAATCCCTTAAGATGGGCCTGAATTTGCTTCCTCACTCTGCTGCAGAATCCACGGGCTCATTCTTGCTCTGTGCCTCAGTTTCCCCACCACATGAGCAAGCCTCATAACCTTCTTTTCCCACGCTAAGAATCATAAAAGTTGGAGTTGAGCTCTTGGATCCCTGAGCCCAGCCATTAACCCAAGGCCACCACTAACCCACGTCTCTGAACACCACATCCACACACTTCACTAAAATGGAATTAATTTAATCATTACCTCATTTCCAGGGATGCTGATTCCACCGCCCCTGGACTTGAGCAGCCTTTCAGTGAAGAAATGTTTTCTAATTTCCAGTTTGCCCCACGGGATGCAGATGGAGCTGTTCAGAGCTGGGGGAAGGACCAGAGCAGCCCTCCAGAAGGACCTGGGCAGGCTGGAGAGGTGGCAGGAATGGTCAGCGAGGACAAATGCAGGTCCTGCTCGTGGGGAAGGTAATTCTGGACACCAGAACTGGCTGGAGTGACCTGGAGAGCAGCTCTGCAGAGAAGGGAGAACGGAGCTGTCACCCTGTGCCCTGGGGGTGAGGAGGCCAAAGGGATGCAGGGATGCATTAGGAAGAGTGTGAAAAATGCGTATTTTATGATTGGCTTTTTGCAAATATTCAAATGAATATTATATGTGTTGTCTTAGAAAGTGATGCTGTATTAATTTTCTTAAGAAGCGTGTTAAATATAGTTAAATATAGTTTAAGTTATAAAAAAATAGGAATTGTTTTAGGTTATAAAAAATATAAAAAAAACAGAGATAGCAGCCACAGGACACCTGAATCTTTCAGAGAAAAAGAATTTATTGTTCTCTTATCAGAAGAAACGAACTTCTTCCTGCCTTGAAGGCGCTGTTAGGATTCAGAGGAAGAAGTTGACACTGACCAGACAGAATCCTGTGTTTGAATGGAATTTATGCATCATGTATGAGGTGTATGAATATGCAACAGGCTGTTGCTTTTAAGGGTTAATCCTCTGTTAATGTGGGTCCTTTTTTGAGCTGGTGCTGCCCAGAAAAGGCACCTGGACTGTCCATAACTCTTTGTATTTGTTGTCTCATAGTGTCCTAATCCAAACTGTCCAAATGATTATTACTCTAATTGTATTACTATTTTTATAACCATTTTATTATCATCAAACTTTTAAAATTTTACAACCAAGTGATCGGCGTTTTTCACAAAGAGCATTCCCAGCAGGTCAGGGTGATCCTGTCCCTGTGCCCAGCCCTGGGGACATGCTGGGTGCTGTGCCCCGCCCTGGGGACACCTCTGGCTGCTGTGTCCAACCCTGGATCCCCAGCACAGCAGGGACAGGAGCTCCTGGAGCGGAGCAAGGGCCTGGAGCAGCTCTGTGCCCAGGGAAGGCTGAGGGAGCTGGGGCTGCTCAGCCTAGAGAGGAGCCCCAAGGAGAGGGGCCACAGCCCTGGGTGCCCTGAGTGTCACTGGGTGTCCCTGTCTGAGTGTTCCCATGTGTCCCTGAGTGTCACTAGGTGTCCCTGGGTTTCTCTGTTCTATCCCTGGGTGTCCCTGAGTGTCCCCATGTGTCCCTGGGAGTCTTTGGGTGTCCCTTGGTGTCCCTGTCTGTCCCTGTGCATCCCTGGCTGTCCCTAAGTATCATTGTGTGTCTGTAGGTATTCCTGTGTCCCCCTGTCTGTCCCTGTGTGTCCCTGTCTGTCTGTCCCTGTCTGTCTCTGGGCATCCCTGTCTGTCTGTCCCTGGGTGTCCCTGGGTGTCTCTGTGTGTCCCTGTGTGCCCCTGTCTGTCCCTGTCTGTCCTGTGTGTTCCTGTCTGTCTGTCCCTTTCTGTCCCTGGGTGTCCATGTCTGTTCCTGTCCATTCCTGTCTGTTCCTGTCTGTCCCTATCTGTCCCTGTGTGTCCCAGTCTGTCCCAGTCTGTCCCAGTCTGTCCCTGTCTGTCTGTCCCTGTGTGCAGAGGCCAGAGCAGGCCCAGGCCCTGCTCCAGGCCCAGCAATGGCCCCAGAGCCACGGGCAGATATTGACCTGGGAATTCCTCTCACAGGAGGCAGAACTGCTGCCCTGAGCAGTGACTGAGCACTGAACAGATCATCCAGGGACAGTGTGGGTATCCCTCACTGGGGATGTTCCAGAACATTCTGAACACACTCCTGTGTACTCTGGGACAGCCCTGCTGGAGCAGGGAGCTGGACCAGATCAGCCTCAATGATCCCTTCCCTGACCAATTCTGGGATTCTGCAACATCAGCTGCTGCTGCTTTTGGCCCATTTGGGGTTTGCTGCAGAAAAAACAGCAATTATCCCCCCAGTGCTCCAGAGACTGGGCTCAGGCCTGTGCTGTGGGTGTCACAGAAGACATCTTTTATGAAAACATTTCCTTAGGATTTTTCCTCCTGAGAAGCCTCAGGAACAAAATGTAAACAATGGTTATCTGCTGCTGTGGAATGCAACAGGTGCATCTGTGATTGGTCTCGTGTGGTTGTTTCTAATTAATTGCCAATCACAGTCAGCTGGCTCAGACAGAGAGTCTGAGACACAAGTCTTTGTTATCATTCTTTCTTTTTCTATTCTTAGCTAGCCTTCTGATGAAATCCTTTCTTCCATTCTTTTAGTATAGTTTTAACGTAATATATATAATAAAATAATAAATTAAGCCTTCTGAAACACGGAGTCAGATCCTCGTCTCTTCCCTCATCCTCAGACCCCTATGAACACTGTCACACTGGTGGGAGCTGCTATGTGGTGCCACTTTTCCTGCAGCATTTGTGAGTTGAAACACGTCAGCCTTTCTGTTTGCCTGCCCCCCTCCCCAGCCCGTGGCAGCTGAACAGCCTTTGGAGCCTTCTGTTCCCTCCCACCCCCAGCACCCCTCAGCTCCTCAGCAGCTGTCAGCTCACACGGCTCCTTCTCAGCAGATCAGTGGGAGGACATGAACACACACCAAATATATATGGAAATATATATAGAAATGTGCACAGGAGGGCTCTGCTTCTGCTCACACGTCTCGTGGGAGCGGGTCGGGGCTGGGCTGCCAGCACGTCTCCTCCCTTAAATCCTCATTCACAAGAGGAACGTCACACCTCCGAGGTCAAGCCATGCTTGAGTTTTAATTCATTAAGCTAACTTCTGTGCTGGCTGAGTCTGCAGTCTTGAGGAAATTGCTATTTTATTAGGGTGGAAATGGGAAAGCTTGGCTTGCTGCTGCAGGAGTCTGGGTTCTCACAGCACCTCCTGTGCCAGTCTGGGCTGGGAGGCTTCACCCAGGGGTGACAAGCCCGACTGTCACTAAATCTCTACACCCACAGCACCAGCTCTGCCAAAAATCACCCCTTGAACAAGCAGCTGTATCCTCATCCCGAGTGATCTGGGGGGATGTGTGATGGTGTTCACAGGGGTCTTAGGATGAGGGAAGAGATGAGGATCTGACTCCATGTTTCAGAAGGCTTGATTTATTATTTTATTATATATATGATATTAAAACTATACTAAAATAATAGAAGAAAGGATTTCATCAGAAGGCTATCTAAGAATAGAAAAAAAAGAAATGATAACAAAGGCTTGTGGCTTGGACTCTCTGTCTAAGCCAGCTCACTTTGATTGGCCATTAATTAGAAACAACCCAACATGGGCCAATCACAGATGCACCTGTTGCATTCCACAGCAGCAGATAATCATTGTTTCCATTTTGTTCCTGAGGCCTTTCAGCTTCTCGGGAGGAAAAATCCTAAGGAAAGGATTTTTCATAAAAGACGTCTGTGACACGGATGGACGGTGATGCTGCCCCCCAAAACCAGCCAGGAGCCTTCCTTTCCTTTTGGGAAGGGAAACAAAATCTTGCAAAACAGGAAAGAAAGACTCACAAACACTCTGGAAAGGAGACATGATCAAATGAAATGCAATTGAAAAAAAAAGCCAAAAACCAGAAAATTGACACATTTAGTGACTACAAAAAATGGTCAGGAGGAAATGAGGTGCAGTGCAAAGGACCAAAACATGCAAAAACTAACCTCAAAGATGTTGCAATATCAGGGGAAAAAATCAAGGAGGAAGACACAACTTTAAGGGGAAGATATGAGTGATATGGCATGGATAGTGAAAAAAAAAAAAGAATCTTTGCCAAAGTGAAAGGCACCAAAAGGCACGGAGTGCCATGAAGTGCAGGGACATGGACCAAAGCTTGTTCAATTGATCCCCATTGAAATCACAAAAACAGAAGCTTTAAATGACCTGGGACAGGCTGTGACATCCTGGGCAGAGCTGGAAGACACAGGGATGCTCCAGAAAATTCCAGTGAGGGCAACCAGTCTGTGACATCCTGGGAAGGGCTGGGAGACACAGGAATGCTCCAGGACATTCCAATAAGGACAGAAAGGCAGCACCATCCCTGGGAAGAGACACAGGGATGCTCCAGAACATTCCAATGAGAACAGACAGGCAGCAACATCCCTGGGAAGGGCTGGGGGACACAGGGATGCTCCAGGACATTCCAATGAGGGGATACAGGCAGTGACATCCCTGGGCAGAGCTGGGAGACACAGAGATGCTCCAGAACATTCCAATGAGGACAGACAGGCAGCGACATCCCTGTGAAGAGCTGGGAGACACAGGAATGGTCCACAGGGTGATGGAGAGCAGCAGAGCAGGAGGCAGGGAGGTGCTGTCACCAAAATACCAAGCACAGTGTCTCTGAGTGACCTCCACCTCCAGCTGCCACGCAGAAAATGTAGAGAAAAAGGAGGAAAAATAATGTTTTCACTCCTGGCAGCTCAACAGAGACAACACCTGCTTCTGCCTGCTCCAGACTCAGCAAAACTTGGCTTCCATCACCTGATCGTGTGCACGGCGAGCCCACGCAGACACACAAAAATCAATGCACATCGATCCCTAAGCCAGGAATTCATAAACTCCTTTAAAGGTCAAGGATTGATTTTTCACTTTCTGTAAAAAGAAGAGACTCCTGCCATCAGCCTCCTGCCCCCATCAGCCCCCTCATCCCGTGCCTCCCTCCCCGGCAGCTCCGCACCAAGGAGGCACCGACACCTTCCCCATGTGCACAGTCAGCGTGGAAAACATAAGTGGCACATATAGAAAAATATGTTGCACTTGTAGCTGGCATCTTGCAGTAACAATGTGTTTGTAGTAGGCATCTTGAAGGAATTCCTATGTTTGTTTAACTCCTGGCTTGCTGGAGGTGCTGGTTTTAAGGGTCATGAAGGGAGAGGAGCTCTTGCAGGCTGGAGCAGCATCCCTTCCTGTCAGAACCCAGGACATCCCTCTGTCTGTCCTGAGCAGCCAAGACCCTGCCAGGGGGCTCAGAGACCCTGGCACAGAGCCCAAAATGCCCCTGTGGGTTTGATTATGACCCGTGCAGCAAGTTACCAACCTTAGATGAAGATCTGCAGGCCACAACAGTTAAGTAGAATGAGAGTGAATTTATTATGGGGTGAAAAGCAGATTTTGGTGTTTTTTAGAATGGAGGTTCAGGGGCCAAGGTGGAGGGAACTGGGCATGTCCAGCCTTTCTCCTTCTTCTTGGCCTCCATCTTCTGCTGTGATGGCGGCACTTTGAGATTGGTTTAGAGTAGAAGCTCACTGTCTAACACAGGTGATAGGTATTGGAAAGTTATTGTAAATATTGTACATGTAGTTTTTAGTATAAAGACATAACACCACCCTGGAGGCAGGCAGAGTGCCTGGAAATGTCCTGCTGGATGGACCTCGGCAGGGCAGGAGAAAGAATTTTATAGATAAGATACAATAAACAACCTTCAGACAGAGAACTGAAGAGCTTTGACTCCTTCAAGTGCCAGGTTGGGAAAAGAGACTTTCTAACATTTCTTGGGGTCACTCTGAGCAGCAAGAGGCCCCAAGACACCTTCCCTCACTGATGCCCAGGATCTCACCAAGCAGGCTCTGATTTATGAATTTGAGGGCCCCCATGCCTGGCTCCTGTCCCTCTGCAGGCCCACAGAGACCTCAAATCATCTCATCCAGCATCCTGTGGCAGTTCCTCCCTTTGGAGGACAGTGACAGCTCCTCCTCTCCAAAGGCTGTGAACACTGGGTCTCACACAACATGCATCCTCTCCACAAAGACATCCTCATCTGATGGACATTCCCAACAAACCAGCAAGGGGTTCAAGCACCCCACCCCAAACCAAGCCAGGCCCTCTTCTCCCCTGCCCCTCAATTTGCCCTTTTAAATCACAGTGGGCAGTGACCCCCAATTGCTGTCACAGAGCTGGTCTCCATTTCATGGTCTCCATTTCAGGGTCCTGCTGTCCTTTGCTAGGAGCTGGCAAATCAATCCTCCAGGGAATTATAAGCACCCTGCCCTGGTCCTGTTCCCTGGAATTCTGTCTCTTTTCCCTGGCACACCTCCTCACCAGGCTGGAAGTCCCTCTGCCCAAATTCTCCTCTACCTCCTCACATCATCACCTCCATTCCTTTAGGTCCCAAGCAGATAATTCCAGGAGTAACAACATTCCAGAAGCCTTTCCATCACCCCTGTCCCTGTCTAACCCTGGTCCATCTCCACAACACTTTCCAGCCTGCTGCTATCCACAATTCCCACTCCAGCCAGTGCAGGATGCAAAGCTTCAAAATGCAAAGAGCTTTCCCCAGCCACGCCGTGACTTATTGCTCTTTGGAGGAACAAGAAAACAAATTCAAACAGTGCTGGATTTAATTGATTTCTCCACATTTCCTCAATGGAAGCTCAGCAGGGAATGTCAGGAGCACAATGGATGCAGAGGAGCAGCTGTGGGGGGGCTGTCCCACACCTTGGCACACAGGCAAGGGTTTACATTATTTTAGCAAGCATTAAGGCATCCTTAGAAACCAGAAAAGTCAAGTTTCCCTGTTTCTGGAGGAAGTTTCTCTCACTGCAAAGCTTCAGGAAGCACTAAAAAAGCAGAATTTAGATGTTTCTCTGTGAAATAAATGGTTTGGCATCACATGTCTAGAGTTGCCAAAAACTTCTTACTGAAGCTTTCCTCCACAAAGAGGAGTTTGGGGCAAAAGAAAACTCACAAAATAATCTGGTTTATAGCAAAAAAAAAAAATATCCATATTTGAATAAAAACAACAAGTGCTTCTTTCTGGCCAGTGCCAACAGGCTCTGCCAGTCCTTGGCTGCTGCTCAGGGCCCCAGCTTGGCTCCACATGTCCCTCCAAACATGGCCACAGCATCACAGCCATGCTGGGAGATGATTGTGTGTCAGAGAATGAAAAGGACCAGCAGCTCTCCCCACCTGCTCTGGGAGGGATTTTTAATGCAGAAGGATGCTCAGAAATTGAGGGGGGCATAATGAGTGTAATTAAAATTCCGCAGCTGCTGCTGCTGAGCAAAGCACAGGAAAGGTGAAGGGGCCAGAATTTGTGTGCTGCTCCGTGCCCATTGCAGATCCCAAAATTGATCCCCAGATCCCAAACCCTGATGGATCCCAGATCCCAAACAATGATGGATCCCCTGATCCCAAACATCAATTGATCCCCAAATCCCAAACACCAATGGATCCCCAAATCCCAAACAATGATGGATTCACTGATCCCAAACTCTGATGGATTCCCTGATCCCAAGCACTGATGGATCTCTGGATCTCAAGCCTCAATGGATCCCAGATCCCAAACACTGATGGAACCTCAGATCTCAAAACACTGATGGATCCCCAGACTCCAAACACTGATGGATCCCCAGACCCCAAACACTGATGGATCCCCAGATCCCAAATACCAATGGATCCCCAGACCCCAAACACTGATGGAATTTGGGGGAAGGTGGCAGGAGGATGTTCAGGTGCACAAAGGGCAGATCCAGATGGATTCAAGCCCTGTCCCAGCTGCTCAGTGACATTCCCAATGTCCCTGGAAAGAGGGAAGGAAAGATCAGCAAGACATTTGAGCCAAGGCACAGCAGATTATGTTAAGAAAGCCTTTCTGAGCACCACGATGCTGACAGAGCAGCACAGCTTGATGAGGGGAATCACAAAATCCCAGAAGGGTTTGGGTTGGAAACGACCTTAAAGATCCACACCATTCCATGGCAGGGACAGCTTTCACTGTCCCAGGCTGCTCCCAGTCCCATCCAGCCTGGCCTTGGGCACTGCCAGGGATCCAGGGGCAGCCACAGCTGCTCTGGGCACCTGTGCCAGGGCCTGCCCACCCTCACAGGGAACAATTCCCAATTCCCAATATCCCATCCATCCCTGCCCTCCCTCAGCCTCAGGGCACCCCCTTGTCCCTGGCTGTGAGGGATGCTGCAGAGGAAGGACAGCCACAGGAAAAGGCAGCACAGTTCCCAACTCCAGCATGTCTTCCCACATGACCTTGGGCAAGACATTTAATCCTTCTCTGCCTCATTTTCTTGGTGTTTTGCCTCAGAGGACTTTGGGGCCCGACTTTTGTCTTACAAGGGGTTTGGCTACACTTGAATGCTTATTTCAAATTCAGTAATTGCCAATTAAATCAACATGCTTAGCATACTTTTATGGACTGCGTTCTTTTTTTTTCCCCAGCTAAACATGTTCACCTTAATTAAAGGAGTCTGCAAGTCATTGCAAAGCCATCATGTCCTGCCAGTTCAGTCTCAGCACTGAAGCATTTGTATGCCCACGAAACCAATTTTGTATGATTGGCACTAAGGGATGGGACCTTCTGTTCATTAGGGGCTTCTAAGTGGCACTAGGCAAGAAAATTAAATCTGATTCAGATGGGAGGAGAAGGATGGATGACAAAGACAAGAGTTTTCAGGGAACGGAACAGACTGTTTTACACTGCATTTAGAGAAGATAAAACATATGGGGCCTATTCTGAGGCAAAAGGCCGAGGTCTGGGCAAAGCTGGCCACAGAAGTTACATTTGCAGGTCTATTTATAGCTTTTGTGCTTTTTAGCAAGAGGATGTGATTGCTGCATTTGTGGTTTATGAGGCATTTGCTGTGTTTGGGGTGAGATTCTCAAGCCCTGCTCCCCAAGCACAGGAGGGACCCATGGGGAGGTCACTGACACTCAAACTGATTTCAGCTCCAAGTCTTCTGTCACATTGAAGGGCTGAAATCTGGCCTCAGAAGAGGATAAAGCAAACTACAGATTCACCTGGTTTTCCATGAAAAACAGCTCACCAGCCCATCCAGGCCCCGGGCAAGGCTCACACCTGCACATGGCCCATCCCATGGCAGTCAGGATCCAGGAATGTGCCCCTCGTTCTGAATGATGCACCTTTGATATCTATGTGTGCTTGGAATCCCTGCAAGGAGCGTCCAGGGGGAACTGGGCTGGACTGGGGAAAGGCCAGACCCCAACCAGGCAGAGCAGTGAGGCAAAGGGACCCAGAGGTGGGAGCAAGGGATGGGGAAAGGACCTTCAGCTACGTGATGAGTTGTTACCTGGGTGTCACAGACATCTTCTATGAAAAATCCTTTCCTTAGGATTTTTCCTCCTGAGAAGCTGAGAAGCCTCAGGAACAAAATGTAAACATTGATTATCTGCTGCTGTGGGATGCAACAGGTGCATCTGGGATTGGTCTCATGTGGTTGTTTCTAATTAATGACCAATCCAGTCAGCTGGCTTGGACAGAGAGCCTGAGCCACAAACCTTTGTTATCAGTCCTTCCTTTTCTATTCTCAGTTAGCTTTCTGATGAAATCCTTTCTTCTATTCTTTTAGTATAGTTTTAATATAATATAATATATATAATAAAATAATAAATCAAGCCTTCTGAAACATGGAGTCAGATCCTCATCCTCAGACCCCTGTGAACACCGTCACACCTGGGTGCTTCTGGGGGAGGAGAGAAGCAGAAACCAAACATCCTGCAAAGAACCTGGCTGGGACACAGGGACACACCTGGCACCTGCACTTCCATCCCAACCTCCTCCAGCCTTTCCTGCCAGGAGCTCTCACAAGCATTGAGTAGAATTCTCTTAAGAGCAACAGTGACAACCTGCAGGCTGTGCCCCACACCATCCAAAGCTGTCCCAAAATCCTTCTGGGGTCACCTTCACCATAAGGCTGCTTGAGTCTTTTAAGGTAAAGCCACAAAAACTTTGTGGGAAAGCAAAGATTAATTTTTTTTAATTATTTTTACTTTTTTTTTTAAGATTTGTTTCAGAAAAGCTGTCAAAAATGTTTAATTGATGAAAAGCTGGATTTCCAAGGAAAGACATGTTTGAGAAGTGACACTGATAGCCATGTGAGTAGAGAGTCTGGGGTTGAGTGTGAGGAGTGGGTGGGAGCACAGGGGAGGAACACATTAGAGTTGCAAATGCAGAATGAAACAAAGCTCTCCATCATCTTAAAATCTCTCCTAAAAGGGAGTTTTACTTTTTGACCTGATCAAGAGTTCACACAGAGCCAAAATGCCAGGCCTAGCTGAGAGCAGCAGAGAGGTAATTTAGTCCCTGAAACACCCATTTTTGAGGTCCCAGGTAGGGGTGATCTGACATTTCCCAACAGGAATCAGGACTGTAAAATTACCTCTGTCCCAATGCTGGCTGAGATCTGGGTTTCAGCTACCCCATTCTCTAAACACCCTAGAGCTCTCACTGCCACCGAGCTCAAAAAGGGACTCCTTGTTCCTGTACCACCTCTTTGAACAGGAGGTGTTCATTTACAGAATTCCAGAGGGATGTGGGATGAATTCCTGCCATACAACTGGTGAGAGCCAGCAGCCAGACGTGGTAAGATACTGAATCCTGCAAACTGGTACCAGGAGAGCTCAACTCTAGCTTTGATGTTGTAAAACTGAAGTTAAAATGAGCCAGGGAACGCAACAAGGATAGAAATGTTCCCTGGTATTTTCAGAGAAAAACTTCTTTTTTACCCCTGTGGCTTATAAATCATGCAACAAAACTACAAAGCCAAAGATTGCTGTGTTTGACTAATGGGGCTGTGCTTTCCTTGGGGGGAATGGTTTGACCTCAGGATGTCAGCATTAAATAAGACAAAACTATCAGCCACCCTCCCCTTCTTTCATCAGAGCCGTTGTCGCCGTGTTTCACCCATTTCAAAGCGCCTCATCTCTGCAGTTGTGTCTCTCAGGGGAGCCTGTTTGCTGTAGGACACCCAGAAAATTCCAGGAGCAGCTGCAAGTGCTGCTTAGGCAGCCCCTCCATGCTGAGGAGCATCCCCCAAAGTCCCACAGATAAATTCCAGGAGCAGCAGGTGAAGCATGGCCACAGAACTGGGAGCAGTGCTTGGGACAGAATGACAGCCTGTGGCATGGGAAGAGCCTCCACTGCCAGCTGTGGCCCTGGGATGTGCCTGAGCAGCCCTTCTTGGAGGAAACATCAGTAAAAGAATTCCAGAGCTGCCTGTAAATAATCAGGGTCAGCACGAAACCGTGCCCAGCACAAAACCATGCGTCAAAAATCCTGCAGCTACACCAGAAAAGGAGCAGTAAAGTCACTCTGCCATCAAGAAATGAAGTCACTGTGTCACTACAAATTTGCAAGGAATAAAAGCATGTGGGAAATAGTAAAGGTAAGATTTTTAGCTTAATAATGGTGTATTCTGTGTTGTTAATAGAAAGATAAGCAAGAATTGTGTGAAGCAGGTGTATGTGTACTTTTAATAATTGGCTAAAACAATTGTCTGTAAGCTTTATCAATGTGCTATTGGCTAGAAAGTTTTTTTAATGTTCTGTAACAAAGAAATCTTTGGCTGCTGCTGGCTGTACATGAGCTTTGCCACCTTCCTATTGTCTCAGCCATGTACTGAGGCTGCAAATAAAGCTCAAGGAATGTACCCAGCAGTCCTGTCCTGTTCATGAATGGAAGAGGAAAAAAATAACCACACCAACACAAGGCACTCTGCCACTGAGCAATGCAGTCACTCTGCCATATACCACAACCCCAGTAATCCACATTCCCAGGTCCTTTCCCATAAGGATCTGCCAGTTCCCTATCGAAGAAACAGGCCAGGGAATAATGTGCTCTGACTCCATGATTCAGAAGGCTGAACAATTGCTTTATTAACACGACA
This sequence comes from Ammospiza nelsoni, assembly GCF_027579445.1. Lineage (NCBI taxonomy): Eukaryota > Metazoa > Chordata > Aves > Passeriformes > Passerellidae > Ammospiza > Ammospiza nelsoni. Next base: position 2,910,664 of record NC_080656.1, on the reverse strand, counting down.
CTATATGACATTAATACCATATTATAACTATACTATACTAAAGAGATACTATACTGTACTGTACTGTACTATATTGCACAAAAGACACTAAAGAAAAACCCCTGACTCTCTGAGACAGTCAGGACACAGTTTTGACCCAACTGGCCAAGAAAACAAAACAATCCTCAGCAGAATCCAACTGAAAAATCACTTTGGGTGAACAATCCCCATAACACATTCCACATGTGCCAAACAACAGGAGCAGTGAATAGAGGTAAGAATTGTCTTCTCTTCTTCTCTCTGTGCTTCTCACTGCCTTCCCCAGGAAAAATCCTGGGAAAGAGAATTATATCTCTGTCTGTTCAGAGAATGTGAATGCCACAGTTCCCCATCTCCCAGACAGCCCAGATGGTGTGGTATGAGCCTGAAGGGCTGTGGGGAGAAGACAGGGATGTCCTCCACCTTTACATGGCCAAACACCCACCCAAGGGTGGCTCCTGGGGAGGCCAAGTGTTCAGCGCCACCCCTGTGACAGTCAAGGCTGGTTCTGGTCTGGCAAACAGCTGGAAAACAGCAGGAGAAGGAATGAACCTCAATCTTTTCAGCTGAAGGGAAAGGGTTAAGCTATTCCTTGAAAGTAGGTGGGTCTTCATGTGGAGAAGAAAACAAGGTGGTGTCTGGAGACCTGCAACACCCAGGTCTTAGTATAAAGTTGGTCTTAGGAATTCTCCAATAGCACAAAATCAGATAGTTCCTATTTAAAATTTTTCCCATCAATTTTCCTATGCAGGGAAGACATCCAGGATGTTTGTCCTCCTGATGAAACTCCAAAGAACAAGCACCCAGCACAACAGGTCAGTTAAAAACACGCACCTGTGTTCCTAGTGCTGAAAACATGAGCAGAACAGTTGAACCAGATGAAACACCCCCCTTTCAGATGGCTTTTTTCTTCCACCATCCCTTTAAAAACACCCTGTATAGCTGCCTTTATAGAAAACACGCAGCATTTGGAAACAATTTGCCTCCTTTTTTTAATTTCTTTTTTCCTGGCTGAAAACATGTGCTGAGTCGACCGCTTGGGTCAGCACAAAACCACATTTTGGATGAATAAAGTAGTTGCTGGGAGCAATTTGCCCAGCACTGCTGCAGGCCAAATTGGAGAGTTAAACTCACAGGCTCTGCAAGCTGGCCCAAAATTACTCCATGGACTCCGAGGCCATTTGCTCCGAGTGAAAAACTAAAATATTATTTACCAGGAATAATCCAAGAGGATGGTTGTGTAGCCCAGGCAACCTGGCTGCTGCTCCAGCACAGCCACTGCAGGGTGAAGTTTGAAGGAGGTTTGAAAATTCCTGCCTGATTTTGGTGGGTGTTTGGAGCTCAGGGATGCTCAGATGCTTGTGGTGAGGGAGAGTTTGGATGGTGTGAAGTGGAGGAATCACCCTTGAAATCACCTCTTCCCATCCCTGTTCCTTGCTCAGCCCCTCTATGCCACGAGCACCCACAGCAGGACTCAGTGGCAGCTGCTCCAGCTGTTCCTATTAAAAAACCATGAAGAAACTCCTCTGAGGACACAATTTGCCCATTTTTAAAGCAAATATAAGCGTTCAAAGTGCATCAAAGCTCAGGCAGGGCAGCAGGGATGGAGAGGGAAGATCTCCTAGGAACTTCAAGGAGAAGGGATGGGTTTCTTCCCTGCTTTTAAGAGTTAAACCCAAATTCAGGAGGAGGGCAAGAACACCCCCTCCTCTCCAGCTGATTATCAGCCCTTATTTGTGATACAAGAAACCCAAATAGGATGTGCTGAATTACCTAGGGCTGGGGAGAAAATATCATTTTTAAGCAAAAAGGAGTGAACACAAGCACAGCTCCAATCACTGTCTGCAGGTCATTCAGTTTAGGTCTTTTTCCCCCATTTGTATAAATTATAGAGGGAAAAAATATTACAGAAAACAGTTTGCTCAAGACTAAGTTGCTGGTGGAATAATTGAATATTTAGCAAACCTGCAGCCAAAAGTGATGGGTAATTTTGAAATAGTCTCTTACAAGAATCAATCTTCAATCAGGGCCCTTCTGAAAATCAGGTCCACTCAGAAGTACCTTAAATAAAACCTTGCAAAAAAGTCACTGACACAATCTGAAATTCTCAGTGTGGGATCTCAGCACCTCAGGACGGAGGTGCAGAGTGACCGAGACCACCCTTGGGGGGCTCAGGAGTCCTGGAATGTTGCCAGAAGTGTCTGGTGGCTGCACTTTGATCCTACACGGGAGATGACACCTGTATGAGGATGGGAGGATTTCACTGGGTAAATGGTGAAGGGATAAGTTAATTAGAGTGAAACACAGGGTTTAAGATTTCTGTACAGGGGGGTCTAAAGAAGTAAGATGGAGGAATTGGGGCGTGTCCTCTTCTTCTTCTTCTTCTTCTTCTTCTTTTTGGCCTCCATCTTCTGTGGTGATGTTGGCACTTTGCGATTGGTTATTACTAAAAGTGCACTGGTTAATAAGGGTAAAAGGTATTGGGGAAAATTGATAAATATTGTATATGTAATTTTGAGTATAAAGATAGGTGACCGCCCTGGGGGCTCTCAGTGTGCTCATGGCTGGCTTGCTGTGCAGACCTCTGTTGGGCTGAGAGAAAATCTTTTAGATAAACAACTAATAAACACTGAAGACCGAGAAAAAACCTGAAGCCTCTTCTCGTCCTTTGAAGCGCGGGCTGTCCAAGGCCACCCCGGGCCTTTCCAGGTCATTTAAACAGCCGAGAAACCGACATCTCAGCCTCTTGTCAGCCGTGATCCTTTATTTTCTGAGTTTGCCATGGTCAACTGGAGGCATTTGGGATCAATTCTACTTCCTGATTTTTAGATAACCATAGAGGACAATTTCCAGTACAGGCATGGAGATGGCAGTAATGGAAATTTTCTGATTTTTAAATAACCAGAGAGGACACTTTCCAGTACAGACATGGAGATGACAGTCTCCCAGGTGCTGGCCCTTTGGAGAGGAGCCAAACACAGAGCCATGAGGAGGAAAACCCAGCTCAGCACAGAGCCTGCACTGGGTTTGGTGTGTCTTGCAATGAAGCAAAGGAGCTGCATGCTTTAATCGAGATCAAGCCAGCCAGATTGGGAAGGAGGGAGCGAAACCCCCTGAAAATGAATTCTCTGCGAGACGCAGCTTGCCAGGATCTCTGCTGGGTGACACCTCCTGCGAACTCCAAAATGCAAATCGCAGCCACCTCTGCGGAGAGGCAACGAGCAGGATGGCACCAAGCAGTGCCCAGAATGCCAATGAGCTCCCCAGGCACTGCTCCTGCAGCCCTGGCTGATGGCTGGGGTGCAGGGATGGCTCACACTGGGTGGGGAATGTATCTGAGCAGCCTGGGCCTCAGGGTGCACCAGCCATCCCGCTTGGAACTGTTCTTAGCAGGATTTTTTCAGGGCACTGTGGAATTCATCGAGGTTTCTAAGATATAAACTGTGCTAAAAGAAGAAAGAGAAGCAGAGAAACAGAATTCCAAGACCACAAGAACTCGATAATGGGGGATAGCAAAGCACCTGGACTGTGACCAATCACATATTGTGAGAGGTGCATGCAGGACATGTGGACAGGACAAAGGCACCAATAAAGAAGAGTGTGATCAGCGTGTGCAGAAAGTTAGAATGTATAAATAAGTGCATAAAAACAATAAACAGCTTCTGCTTAATCATATTGGTCAGTTGGCCAGGAGTCCTGTTTCCTGCACGGGTGTGCTGGTGGTGCCCTGTGGGAGAAGGATTGTGCTAAAGGATGCCCTGTGCTAAAGGATTCTAATGCCTGGTTGCGGCATCCAAAATCCTGCAGAGTTGGGGGTGTGAAGAACACCTGCAAGGGGCCGCTTGGGACCTCCTAAGGCTGGTAGGGAAAAAACAGATTTGAGAACAGCAATTCAGGACCTCCACATGGCCCTTCCCTTCTCCAAGCCTCAGCTTCCCACTGAAGCAAGGGTAATTCTCACCCACAGAGGAACCCCTGGGCTGTTTGCACCCACCAAGCTCCTGGAAAGCCCAATATCCTGGGAAGTATCCTCAGGATATTCTGAGGGCACAGCTCAAGCTAATTACACAACTCACCCTGACACCCTTCTCCTTCTAGTCCCACCTAACAACATCCAGACCCAGCAGATCTCCAGCACCTGGGTGTCAATTCTTTATCTTCTGTTCTGCCTGGGTCAGGGTCAGGATTGAAAGTGCTCAAGACAGAATTTTGTGTTTGGACTCAGATGTCTATTATTTATTATCTATATCACAGTCTTACAAGCTGTGAGTTCTACAGCATTCTACTAACAAGCTACAAAGTGGCTCTCTATCTATGTCTACATGGTTTAGTGAACACACCAGTGCTGGATTAATGGTTGGACTCAATTTTCCAACCTTAATAATTCTGTGATCTCCTAAGCCTCTCCATCAGCCACACAATGGGAGCACAGGGCTGTGGTGCTGCCCCTCACCAAAGCCCCAACAGCTCCTGCCTGGCACAGTGAATCCCATCACTGCCTCCCCAAAACCATCCCCATTGCTGGGTCCAGCTGGATTCCAACACCACCACATGCCCACCAAGCCATGCTGAAACACAGGAGGCCAAGAAAGTGTTAAATATTGCAGCAGCACAGAGCCAGGTGGGAGCCCAACCACTCCATTGCTCCCACACCGGCCCCAAGGAGACCAAAACCTGACTGAATGACTCTGGCAATTAACTTCCTGAGTCTCTAACCCAATTCCTTTTAAGGTAAATTTGCTCACATTAATGGAAAAGGGTATTTTGGTTTTCCATCACCTGCCAAGTCATTTAAAAAATTGTTTTCCCCCTTCTCCCCTCTGCATTCACGACTTAATTGCAACAGCTCTTTGACAGCAGATAGGTTCCAGTGGGCTGCCACTCCAGATGTCAGGAACATGTTAGCAGGAAGGGGCCCTGTAGGATATTTATGGCTTTAATTCCTCGGTAGAGGGTTTTGTTCTGTCATGCAGTGACACACGAATTGCTACTCATTTGATCCTGTATTTCCACATCAGTGACACTTTATGAAGGGCTCCTGGTTCTCTGTGCTCTCTCCAGAGCTGCCGGTCCCTCTTCTGCCAGGGCTGGCCTGGACAAGCTGGGTGATGGGATTGCCAAAAGGGTGTTAGGCAGCCCTCTGGGCAGCACTGGCTGAGGATAACTGAGAACTCAGGAAAGACCAAAAAGCAGCTGAAAAGCAGCAGCAGAGGTCATTTATTCCTCCTCTCCTCTGTAGGAGAGTTGGGGGTAGGACGGTGGGGACAGACAGAGACGAGAGATCTCTGCAGCCAGGGCTGGGAATTTGGGGTTTATTGCAAAGGGCCTGGGTGCAGGGCCCTACTGGGGGCTGCCAGCCACAGCTCAGAGCAGGGCTGAGAAAAGAGAGGGGGAGAGAGGATTTGAGGGTAAGAGAGTAAGGGAGTTAAAAAGGTAAGAGAGCGAGGTTCCCATTACAATACCATAAATCTTCTTCTGTGTTGAATATTCTGATTCTCACTAACCAATCTAGTACAAGATACAAATCCTATAGAATTTATATACAGGCTGTAAGAATCATTACATTACCACACTGTGTTACATTTTAAACCCTAAAAACTCCTCTTTGGGCCCCTTCTACCAAGCTGGCAGGGTCTGCTCTGATCCTTGGGCCTGTCTGCAAGCAGAGGGTGTTGTTCCATCAAAAGGGGATCACCTTCAGCCGGCCACACCATTGTTTTCCAGTTGTTCAGTAACTAAGGTATCTCAAAGCTTGCTTTCATTTCAATCTCACTTATAATTTCTATATTCTCAAAATCTTCTGCCAGGCAATCATATTTATAAAGCTTTCCCGTTTCATCTTCCCCAACACTCCTCTCCATCCCCTCATCCACAAAGCTCAGGCATTCACAGTGACCCCCTTGTTCAAGGGCCTGCAAGGCCTTTCCTCATCTCATCCACAGCCAGGAGTCTCCAGTCAGGATTCCACAGCCCTGAATGAGCCAAAACAACCAAGCCCTCCCCATGGAGCTACACCTGCAGCTCTGGTAACAAACAGCAAGTGATGCACATCCCTAAACAGACCATAAATAGCTGCAGGATCAAGCCCTAGCTCCAAAGTGCTGGAATATTGGCAGCTTGCTCCCAGATGTGGGATCAGCAGGCACGTTAAACAATTACTTTTCAGCAGCGCTGCTCTCCATCATCTCACTCACACACGAGCAGGTGATGAACCACTCCATAAAGCAGGGGAAGCTAAAGGGCAGGGATTCCAGAGAAGCCGTGGCTGCTGCATCCCTGGAAGTGGTCAAGGGTTGGATGGGGCTTGGAGCAGCCTGGGATGGTGGAAGGTGTCCCTGTCCCGGGGTGTCTGCTGCTCAGAGTGACCCCCAGATGTGTTAGAAAGTCTCTATTCCCAGCTCGACACTTGAAGAAGGAGTCAGGGCTCTTCATTTCTCGGTCTCAAGGTTGTTTATTGTTCCTTATCTATAAAATTCTTTCTTCTGTCCAGCTGAGGTCCACTCAGCAGGACAGACAGAGGCACTCTGCCTGCCCTAGGGTGGTGTAATCTTTTTATATTAAAAACTACATGTACAATGCTTACAATTACTTCCCAATACCTATCAGCTATGTTAGACAGTGAGCTTCTACTCTAAACCAATCTAAAAGTGCCATCATCACAGCAGAAGATGGAGGCCAAGAAGAAGAAGGAGAAAGGCTGGACATGCCCATATCCCTCCATCTTACCACCTGAACCCCCGTTCCAAAAACCCAAAAAAATCTATCTTTCACCCCGTGATAAATTCACCATGATTCTACTTAAACTGTCATGGCTTGTTGTCCTTCATATAAAGGTTGGTAATTGTTTTTTCAAGGGCTAAATCAAAGGCACAGGGGTCTGGAGCTCTGTGCCAAGGTCTCTGAGACCCCTGGGCAGGGGCTCAAGGCCTCCAGGGCAGCCAGAAGAATTTCCTGGGTTCCCACATCCCTGCCCATGGCAGATGTGCAAGGACACAAGCATTAAGGTCCCCTCCTGTCCCTATAGGACACAAAATAACATGACATGGACACACAGTTTATCTTAAGGTAAAAAAGAGAACTTTTAATTTTTGACTTTAACATTTATAGATTTCCAAAAGTGACCCTGGATTGGAGGGTGACAGTGTCACCTCTCCAATGACACTGGACAAACCAACAGTTTATCAAATTTCTCCTACTCCATAAAAGAATGCAAAACAATTATTTATTTACAGAAAATGGGTGAGAAAATGCAAAGAATGTAAACATCAGAAGGCTTAGAAAAACTTTTAAAAAAAACCAACAGGGCGACATCCTCCAACCCAAAGCAGTCTGGCATTCTATGATTTCAATTTGAACTGGAAATGGGTTAAAGCAACAGATTTGCCAAAAAAGAAGAAAAACCACCTAAAAACATCCCACTGTAGTTTGGGCTCAGCAGAAGTCGGCAGGTGTGACCGTGTTCACAGGGGTCTGAGGATGAGGGAAGAGACGAGGATCTGACTCCATGTTTCAGAAGGCAGATTTATTATTTTATGATATATATAATATTAAAACTATACTGAAAGAATAGAAGAAAGGATTTCATTAGAAGGCTAGCTAAGAATAGATAAAGAAAGAATGATAACAAAGGCTTGTGTCTCCGACAGTGTCTAAGCTAGCTGACTGTGATTGGCCATTAATTAGAAACAACCAACATGAGACCAATCACAGATGCACCTGTTGCATTCCACAGCAGCAGATAACCATTGTTTACATTTTGCTCCTGAGGCTTCTCAGCTTCTCAGGAGGAAAAATCCCCAGGAAAGGATTTTTCAGAAAATATCATGGCTACAGCCAGGTTTCCTGACAGAAGGAATGTCACAGCTGCTGGAGGGGGGCTGTGTGGTTTGGGATGAGGTGTCCTGCAGCTCTGCTGGAAACCCTGCAGCCCCAGATCCCACAGGCTTGGGAAGCTGCTCCCAGCACACCGGGACTGCCTGGCAGCCAACACATCCCCCAGCTCTGCTCGTTAGTCAAAAGCCACCCTTTAAATTAAGGAGCAGCTCAGGAGACAGCAGATGGTGTGTGAGCTGTGGCTCAGGCAGGACTGAACCCCATCCCTCCCTCCCTGGGCATCAGGGGCAGGAGTAGGGTGGGACATGGAGCCACACTGACCTGCCAGTGCAGTGAATTCCCATCATTTCCCAGCTCTGAACTGCCTGAGAACAGCAATACCAAAAAAAAAAAAAAAAAAAAAAAAATGTGGATTTCTATTTGCTGCAGTTTATACACAACAAGAACAAGTGCATACAAATACTTTCATTATTTTGTCAATACAATTAGCTCGGGAAGCACCAATCTGAGGCAGCACTTCCCTCGCCCTGTTCCTGGAGGAAATTGGCTCTGCTGAACGCCAGGGTTTGATTTTCCCCCTCTCCAACAGCACATTTGCAGGCAGATTGGGCTCTCCCCTCCCCTCCCCGGAAAAGCAATCTTGCAGGAGCATTGAGATTTCTCTGGCTGATGGAGACACCCTCCTGGGAAGCACACCGGGGGTCCTTCCCTCCATCAGTGCAGCATCCCTGCTATTTGCTTCCACCAGGCAGCTTGCCAGCAAGCAGAGGAAAATGGGAAGGGGAGCAGGGAAAAAAAGGGCAGAGAGGATGGGGGATGACAGCACAAGGCAGCCTCGCTCTAGGGCTCCTTGTAGCACATCAAAAATCCTGCAGTTACACCATAAAAGCCAGGAAGGAGCAGTAAAGTCACTCTGCCATCGAGGAATAAAGTCAGTGTGCCATCACAAATTTGCAAGGAATAAAGGCACTCTGCCACTGAGGAATAAAGTCACTCTGCCATCACAAATGTGCTCTCTGGTTTCTGACACGTTGACTTTGTCACAGCCCGGATCAAATGCTGTCCGTGGCTGTGGCTGCAGGGGGAGGCAGATCTCACCTGCTTCCCCAGGGGCAGCATCTTCACACAGCTCAGCACCCTGGGGGCATCAAGGATACTGAATAAACCCGGGGAAAACAGCTGCAAGTGGACATCACCCCCTTGCAGGGGAGAAGGAGTGATGGCAAATGAAATTGTTTCCAAAAAGGGTTTTGCAAAGAGCCCCAAGCTTGGGCACAAGGAGTTTTTGGGCTCTCACAGGGATTTCTTGTGCCACAGACCTGAGATGGTATCAGCATTGCTGCTCAGTCTGTGGAGCAGTGGCATCAGGACAGGACAAGGGGGAAGAATGGCTTTAAGCTGAAGAAGGAAGATTTGAATTAGATACCTGAAAAAATTCCTCACTGTGAAGGTGGGCAGGCCCTGACACAGGGTGCCCAGAGCAGCTGTGGCTGTCCCTGTGTCTTGGTTTGGAAAGCCAGGAGTCTGCTGAGGAAGGCAGGAGCCTCCCCTGAAATGGAGAATGTAAACCCTCCCCACCCCTCTGAATTGCTATAAATTTGAAATTAAGGGACTCTCAGGCAAAAAATATGGGAGCAGGAAATAACAGTTCTTTAACAGGGAAGAAAATAAAAGGACAAAATAAACAATGCAGTAAACTAAACCAACACTGACAGAGTCAGAACCCAACCTGACACCCTGTGGGTCAGGCTGTTGGCAGCAGTGCCATTGGAATTGTGGCTCAGCCCTCCTGCAGTGTCAGGGCTGGTTCTGCTGGAGCAGGGATCCTGGAGAAAGGTGCAGTCTCTTCCTCTGAAGATCCAGGGGCAGAGGCAGCTGCTGTTCCTCTGGAAATCCAGTGCAGAAGCCGTGCTGGTGTTCCAGAATCTCCAGATTATATCCGGGCAGGAATGCTTGGCTGGTGTTCCAGAATCTCCAGATTATATCTGGGTAGCAATGCTTGGCTCCTCCCTCTGGGCTCACATCTCCCAATGGGATGCTGCAGTTCTTATCAGCCATGCAGGGACATTCAATAGCCTTTTATCAGCAGATGTCTCCCCAGAGGGAGGAGTGATTGTGATCACTCAGAGAGAGATAAGGCAAACTGCCCACTTGACAAAAGATAATCTGCCCTACAGATGGTAATAGAAAACATCTTGCCTTGCAATCTGGAACACCCTGGATCCCTGGAAGTGCCCAAGGCCAGGCTGGACAGGACTTGGAGCAGCCTGGGACAGTGGAAAGTGTCCCTGCCATGGCAGGGGTGGGATGAGATGAGCTTTAAGCTTCCTTCCAAAAAATTCTGGGATTCCACGACAGCACAGCTGCCCCATTGCTCCCCTCAGCATGGGCTGGCCCCACACACTCCCTGCACCACTCGACCCCTCCAGACTTGGAGCCTTTTCAGGTCTCTCTGACCTCCTTCTCCCACTCTGCTCCCATTCACACAAACAGTCACGCAGCCATTCCTCCTTCACAGGACGTGGAAGAGCCATTCAGGCTTGGGCTATTAATTAAAACCCAGTAATGCTAATTTTACTGCCAACCTGGAAGATCCTTACTGCATTTTATTAGGTAATTGCCACTTGTAAGGGGTTTAAATTGATGTCTTTATTAGACGATGCAATACAGGATAGTTATGATAATAGTTGAAATCATATCCTATAAATGTTCAGCCACCTCCAGACGTAGCTCCAGCCTTTTCCTCTGAGCTGAATGAGGAATTGCCTTGCCCTCAGAGACCCTGATCCCAGGGCAGACATAACCCAAACCAGACAAATCCTGTGAAAATGATACATTTCTGGCACGTGTCTAAGTGGGGAGAAAGGGAAAACCACAGGGCAGCCAGGAGTAGCCTCTGATCACCCCAAAATGTCCCATTTCCACCACCTTTTTGTGTCCTCTTTTGATCTCTTCTCCAGCAAGGAAAAACCAGACATCTGCTCTGCTGAGTCATTTCAAATCTGAGCTATAAAGCCAATGCATTTTGTCTTTTTAGAAGCTTTTTGTTCATTTGGGGAGTTAATTTGTGTCAATCTGCATCTCGTGGGTCTCCTATGTAGGGATAACTTATCCCTCCAGCAGATCTTGCTGGGAAAGACCTCCCCCTTAACAGAGACTCTGGGAACGTGGTTATCCGTGACACATCCCAGTGCCTTTCAGCCATGCCTTGGACATAGGGGACATCCAACAGAAATTCACAGAATCGCAGAATGACCAGGTTGGAAGAGACTTTAAAGATCATTGAGTCCAACCCAGCCCCAACACCTCAGTGCCACATCCAGGTGTGTTTTGGTTTTCCAATCCTTTCCCTGGGGAGAGGCACATGGGAATCATGTTTACTTTTCCTTGAACAGGTTTGTGGAAGAAGGGATGAGAGGGAGCAGCTCTGCAGGACCACCCTGAGGGCTGAGGGCAATGCAAGATTGTCCCATCACAGCAGAGATGAAGAGAACAAAGTTTCAAAACCCACAACTTCCCTCCCAGTAGGAATACCAGGACATCAATTTCCCCACTCCTTTTTTCAGCTTGACCAGGGAATGTGGAATAAATAACTCCAGCTTTATCCCAGGGATTTTAGGAATGACACTCTGGAAGTCACCAGAATTCAGAGGCAGCTATGACCACAGGGTTTGGGTCCTGTCAGTGCTGGGGAGGAGCTCTTGAGGTGATGTCTGTGTGGGTGGGACAGAGCTCCCCCAAAATGAGAGATCCCAGGAGGCTCCTGCTTGAAGCTTTGCCTCCCCACACACCATCAGTGTCTGCCTTCAGCCCTTTGTCCTCCTCCTCACATTCCTGCCCACGAAAGCTGCCTTTTCCATCTGATCTCTCCACACACCAGCTTCCCTCCACAGCCTCTTGTCCACCCTTTTCTTCCCTTGCTTTCCCCATTGCTTTGTTCCCTCACCTGCTCTCCCTTCTCAAAGATTAAAGCTGAGGATTTTTTTCCCCTCTCTTTGGCAGGCTGGAATTGCTGGCCTGCACTTCTTGGGAGGAAAAAGCAACTGCAAATGGCATTGGAATTCCTCTTTGGAAAAGGGAAATGGTGGCTTCAGGAAGGGGGGACCAGCACTGCCCCAACCTCTGGTCAAAAATGAGGCAGTGAAATAACCTGGTGAGACTTGGTTTGTATTTAAATGAGAGAACTTTAATTCCCAGGTTAAAGCAGGAGAAGGAGATTTAGTAGTAAATGTAGGGGTTGGGGGGATGCTGAGCCTTGGTGTGCCAGACACCCTGAGCCAAGGGATCTCACCTGCCAGGCACAGGGAGGAGAGAGCAGGGAACAGAGGGGGCAGGAGAGCAGGGAACAGGAAATCAGGGATTCCAGGGTGAAGGAGAGCAGGGATCCCAGGGAATGGGAGCAAGGACTGCAGGGTGAAGGAGAACAGGGAACAGGAATGTTAGGGACTCCAGGGAAGAGGGGAGCAGGAGAGCAGGGAGAAGAAGAGCAAGGATTCCAGGGAACAGGAGAGCAGGAATTCCAGGGAATGAGAGCAGGGACTGCAGGGAATAGGGGAGCAGGAGAGCAGGGAACAGAAAATCAGGGATTCCTGATTTTCTGTTCTCATTCCAGGGAATGAGAGCAGGAAAGCAGGGAACAGGGGAGCAGGGATTCCAGGGAACATGAGAACAGGAATCCAAGAGTAGTAGAGCTGGGATTCCAGGAAGCAGGAGAGCAGGGACTGCAGGGAGAAGGAGAGCAGGGACTGCAGGGAGAAGAACAGCAGGGATTCTGGGGAACAGCAGAGCAGGGATTCCAGGACCAGCAATGCCAAGGAGCAGAAGTGCCCATGCTCACCAGGCAGTGATGACTAAGTTTAAAAAGCAAACTCAGATTAACCCAGGAGGGTTTGAAAGCTGAGAAATTACAGGTTCCCTGCACTAACGAGGACCCAGGGCTTTCGTTTCCCATCAGGCTCCTCACAGCTTGCAGCAGACTCGACCCCAACTGATAAATTTACAGCAAAGGAGAAAATAAACGCTGGAAATAAGAGGATTCACCTTCTTAGAAGTTTAAAGCCTATTACCAAAATAGGTGCACGGTGTTGCCATTATGAATGTCATCCCTAACACCTCCTGATTTCCCCCTTCCCGCCTCCTCCACTTTCACACCGAATTGTTCAAACTATTAGGGAACAAAAGGAAGCTGCCTTTTAAATCTCATTCACTCGGGCTCCTTGCCTGATAGATGGCTTCCCTTCTGAAGCTCTGTTTCACATAAAAGCATCTCAGCACGGCGCTGTAAATCTGGTCTGCACCAGCTTTTATGGGAGGCTGGGTTGGGTCCACGATTAAATTACCATTTATTTATTTGTTTGCTTCCAATATTTTTATAAAACGCCACTGCTGCTCAGACTGGAGGGCTGGCATCCCTAGATGTGTGTTCAGAGTGGGCTGGATGGAGCAGAGGCACTGCAGGTCCCACCTCTGTCAGGGGGAGGCTGAGCTGAGCTGATCCGTCAGTGGGATCCATCCTCTGCAGCCCAGAGCCTGTGAGGGATGAGGAGATGTCTCAGTTTGGAAAGGCAGGTGCCTGATAAGGAAGGCAGGAGCCTCCCCTGAAATGGAGGATGTGAACCTCCCCCTCTATGAATTGCTATAAATTTGAAATTAAGGGGCTCTCAGGCAAAAAAATTTGGGAGCAGGAATAACAGTTCTTTATTAGGGAAGAAAATAAAAGGACAAAATAAACAATGCAGTAAACCAAAACAACACTGCCAGAGTCAGAACCCAACCTGACACCCTGTGGGTCAGGCTGTTGGCAGCAGTGCCATTGGAATTGTGGCTCAGCCCTCCTGCAGTGTCAGGGCTGGTTCTGCTGGAGCAGGGATCCTGGAGAAAGGTGCAGTCTCTTCCTCTGAAGATCCAGGAGAAGAGACAGCTGCTGTTCCTCTGGGAAATCCAGTGCAGAAGCCGTGCTGGTGTTCCAGAATCTCCAGATTATATCCAGGTAGGAATGCTTGGCTCCTCCCTCTGGGCTCACATCTCCCAATGGGATGCTGCAGTTCTTATCAGCCATGCAGGGACATTCAATAGCCTCTTATCAGCAGATGTCTCCCCAGAGGGAGGAGTGGGTGTGGAAGAGATAAGGATATTTGCCCACTGAGCAGAAGATAACTGCCCTACAGATGGTGATAGAATACATCTTGCCTTGCAATCTGGGGCAGGAGGATGTGGAGCCAGCAGCTTCATCCCTGCAGCTCCAGAGTGCCCATCCAGCTGCTCTGCCTGCTCTGTGCTCCCACACTCTCTGAATAACTACATATGAAATAATTAGCACCAGTCTCTGAATAATTAGGTGTTCAATAACTGCCTCCAAGGCAGGGAAACTGCCAAAATCCTCAATCACCGAAATCCTTATAGTAAGGGAGGAGTAGACTTGCCCTTATCTCTACCCCACCCCTTTGAGGCAGCCCATTCACATCCACAAAGAGGGGAACCAGGTTTGGGATTTTACCAAGTGTTTTGCTTCCCTCTCAAGCTTTTATCCTTTCCAATTGTTGGAAAAGGCAAAAGCAATGTTTCAAACAAAAGGTCACTTGAACCAAAGACTGCTTCCATTAATAATAGAGGTGGGTTTTTTTTTTTCATTTTTAGACCGATTTTCCCCAGACAAACCAAGAAAACCAGACAAATATTTGAGATTTTCCTCTGAAAATCCTCACCTGATTCCTGTCTCCATCCAAGGGTTAACACTGGAAAAGTGGGGATATCCCAAACCAGCTGTGAACCTCCTGGATCAAACACAGCCCCTCCTTCTCCTCACTCTCATTTTTTACATCCTTTACACCCTTCCATCTCCCAGATTTGCCCCGAACCAGCACAACAGATTCCTGCAAAGATGCCAGTGAAGAGCCAAGCCCTGCGTGCCCCAGGAAAATCCCTCCCTCATCCCCACCCTCCTGTCCTCCCTTACCCAGCTGCTCTCCCTCCACAAAACCCTTCCCTTTGCCTCACAGGCAGTTTTACAACCTCCTGCCCCCCTCTCTCCTAATAATCAATATTGATTTTACTGCCTGTGCTATTATCCCAGCCTAAAGATTTATTTCCTCGCTTTGCAGCATGTGGTTTGGAGCAGGAGCCCTTATTTTCCTGCTCCTCAGGATCATTACCTTGCCCCATTGACAGGCCAGGGAGCTCATTCCATATTGGAAAATAATCATCAGCTTTTAGGAGGAGGCACTCAGGTTACGATCAGGGGACACGAGAGCACGAGCTCATGGCAAGCCCTTGCACTTGCTCTCCCTCCACTTTATTTTATATTTATTTTTTAAATCAGTTTATTTCCAACTCCTGCATTTTAGGCTTTTCCTCTGGTCCTGGTGCCAGCTAACCCCATGGCACCACGGGTCTGCCAACCCCTGCACCCAATTAGCAGAACAGACCATGTGAAACACACGCTTGACGTTGATATGATTTAACATTAATAACCAGGTTTCAAATATTTATTACAATGGCTGTTTTTAATAAATATTTCATGAACACCAATTTTTATCAATTTTTTTCCACCTCTCTCCCCATCCATTGCCAGCTTTGTGGGCTTAATTTGCCTTAATGAGAGTAAAAATCACTCTGATAAATTGCTCCTTTGCAAATGCACACGACGTGAGAGCAACACTTGGCTGAAATATTTGTGGTGAGGAGCTGAGTGCTGCAAACAGACTCTGGCAGTGAGGAGCCCCCAGGATGGGGCTTGGGCTCATGCAAAGTGCTCCTGCCCATGGCAGGGGTGGAAGGAGAACTTCAAGGTCCCTTCCAACACAAACCATTCTGGGTTTATGCTGTTTTTAGGGACCATAAAAAGTCCAAGATTTAATCTGGAGCAAAAAGGCAGCTTCCCTACACAATATCCAGAAGAAGATAAGGTATCTCCTACTATCTCCCACTTTTATCACATGATTTTCCTCGCAGGAAGAGCTCCTGTATGTTTATGCCCCGATCCCAGGGAAGTCCTGAGTTAATACACTGAGGCTCAGCATTAAGAGGTATTGAACTAAAAGCTTTATTGAGCACATGCAGCTAAAGCTGAGGCTTTTCCCAAAACCAACCCAAGCAGAAATCCTTTCCCTGCAGGCACCAGGCTGGGAGGATCCTCAGCATCACCCCCAGCCCATCCTCAGTACCCCACTCTCCCCTCCCAAAAGCACCAGGGGTTGATTTTAGGAGCTTGGCTGGCTCAGCAAACAGGATCTGGGTTTCTCCCTGCTCCAGAATTCCAGGCATGGCAGACAATTAGAGCTGTCTAATCAGCAGTGCCAGGGGCAGGGCTTTCATGTGAGGACTCTCAGGAGGGGTTATTACCATATGAAGCATCCTTGGCTCGGCTTTGCTCAGCATCAGCTTTCTGCCCCCTCCTGCAGCCCCAAACCAAGAGGAAATCCAAGCAGGGATGTGGAGGCAGAGCCACAAAAGGTGTTTCAGGAGCAGAGTTTCACTTTGGCTTTTGCTGCCGTTTCATTTCTTTTGATGTTTCGTTTTCCTTCCCTCCTTAGCTTTATTTATTCTGTTATATTTATTTTATAAGGCACATTTTGGTGCATATTATAGCCCTCCAGCTTTTTTTCCATGCACATTCCCTTCTTTAGGATGCAAAAGTGGGGAGACAAACCCCATCCCATAGCCAAGAATTCACCGCAGAGGCAATGTGGATAAAATCCAAACAAAGCCAGCTTGGAAAGGGCTTGGAGCAACCTGGTCTACTGGAAGGTGTCCCTGTCTCAACTGCAGCAGCTATTCCCAGCAAGAACAGCAACTTTACTATCCAAAGTGAATTATATGGAATGAAAAATAAATATATCAAGGTTTCTTCTAGAAATCCTTCTCTCAGCAAGCCCAGAGGGAGACAATATTTATTTATACCAGCTTAAAAAAAAAAATATATATATATATATATATATAGGAACTATCTCATGAAGCCTCCCCTTCTTAGGAGCTCATTTCAATAATCACGAAATTCTGAGATTAATGGAACAAAAAGCATCATATTGAAGAAAGCCCTCCCCAATAGGTCAGAAATGCTAATCACAAAGGGATCTTTGCCACACTGAATACAAATCATCCCCCAAAAAACAAGGTAATGGGCATTTGGGATCATAAATAGGAATAGATGAAGTGGAAGCTGACCACATTGGTTTTAATGAGAATTATCTACAAAAAGGTATTTTTTTTACCCCTTCAGCAATTCAGTATTTTAATGCCTTGAACTTTTCCCCCCCAATCTCACTTTTACCAGGTGTGCAGAAAGTTACCAAAAACATCAATTGGGAGATGTCAGAATGAAAAATCTCAGCATTTCACTTCAAAGCAAAGTGTTCTGCTTCAAAATGTCGGTGGTTTATAATTCAATAAGCCGATTTGAAGCATCTTATCTGGCAGGCCTCTGTCAAAAATGGGAAAATCGACTTTTTCTTCCAACAGTTTTGGTAAAACCCTCTATTTCTTAGGCCCATTTTCAGACACTTTCAATCACCTTTTGTTTTCATGTTATATTTGCTAAGACTCTTTGTAGAAAATCTTTTTCTTCTTAGGAAACAGGAGTTTGTCTGCAGTCAAATCCTACAATACTTTGACCTAAAACACTAATAAACAAGATTCCTGGAAAAACACACCCAGGGCAGGAATATAATTTATTGCTTATGCAGGTGATGCCATGCAGGAAATATCAGCCACATATTTAGGGTAAAGTTTATATCTCGTGTTCATTGTTCTGCACAATTGGATTCTTGGCCAACCCCAAGGCACTGGGAGGATTAAAGCCAACCAGTAAAACCAGTTTGATGGTTTTTAACAACAACACACCACTTCCCATTGGAAAAAAAATCACTTAGAGACACAAACTTGCAGCAGGAATTAATGTGGGGATGATAATTGGGATGTTCAGTCCCTTCACGGAGGGAAAATCTGTTTTAAAAGCCTTTACAAAGCCCAGCTTGAATTCTAGCAGCCAAAATCTTCCCTGGACAGGATAAAATGTACAAGAAAATGACAGCAGCATCCCTGAGCAGCATCCCAGTTGCAGGGAATCTCTCTCCACATATTAATGCAGAGCAAAGTGACCAAAATGGATATTTGCTGCAGCTGCAGAGCATGACTCCAATTTTATTTTTTTTCCCCAGCAGATAATCATCTTCCCAGGGTGTTTTCTGCATATGCACACGTGCAGGGACATGAGGAAAAACTGTGCTCTATTTTATAAGTTGATGGAGATTCTAATCTTCCAGCAAATAAGGCATGGCATGGAGATGGACGGGATTACAGGAAAATCAATATTGATTATTAGCAGCGAAGATGCGGGATGGAGCTGACAGTTAAAAATCCTTTTAAGATCTTGGGAGAAAAATGACAGCTCCACACAACAAATACAGCAGTGCTGATTCAACAGCTTCATCACCCAGGGGATCAATGGGGCTTTGGGCAGAGGCTGGGCAGGTGCAGGAGCCTCAGCCTGGGGGAAGGCAGGACAAAGGTGCATTATTTTACACAGGGGGAGCACCACAGGATTATTAAAATCTGTAAAATCAGGTGCAACCATTCCCCCAGCACTGCCCAGCTCACCACTGACCCTCCTCAGGTGCCACATCCACGTGGCTTTTAAATCCCTCCAGGTATGGGGACTCCACTGCCACCCTGGGCAGCTTTTTTCAGTATTAAACAACTCTTTCCATGAAGAAACATTCCCAATTTCCAAGCTAAACCTCCCCTGGTGCAACTTGAGGCCATTTTCTTTCATCCTGTCACTGTTCCCTGGGAGCAGAGCCCAATCCCCACCTGGTCCCAGAGGGAGGAGATCCCCTCTGAGCCTCCTCTTGTCCAGGCTGCTCCCCCCAGCTCCCTCAGCCACTCCTCACCAGATCTGCACTCCAAAAGGGATGTGGGGGGGTTGGGATTTTTCAGTTTCAGCTGCCTGGACACACAAGTCTGTAGGAGCTCCAGGTTGAAGGAACAGCCAGCAGGAGCAGCAGCAGGCAGGTGAGGTTCAGGAGGAGTGCTGGTGCTGCCCTGCAGGGTCAGCTGGTGGCTGTGTATCCATATAAAACACACCAGTGCATGGAAATCCAGGCATTTCCTCTCCCTGGCCAGGTTCAAATTCGCCCTGTGTGAAGAAAAGGACTTTTACTGCTGAGTGCCTGTTGCACAGGGAGCAGAGAGGCTTCTCCTCCCTTCACTTGTTTTCCATTCTGGCCAGGGCACAATCCAGCCAGGAATGCAGGGGCAGCCACAGCTGCTCTGGGCACCCTGTGCCACCCTCACAGGGAAGAATTCCCTCCCAATATCCCATCCATCCCTGCCCTCTGTCCACTTGAAGCCATTCCCTGTGTCCTGTCCCTCCATCCCTTGTCCCCAGTCCCTCTCCAGCTCTCCTGGAGCCCCTTTGGGCACTGGCAGGGGCTCTGAGCTCTCCCTCCAGCCCTCTCTTCTCCAGGATGAACACCCCACACCACAGAAAGGCTCCTCCTTAGCCCAGTCTGTGGTGCCACCCTCCCCTAGCAGAGCTGTGGGGTCACTCAGGACCACAGTGCTGCACACAAAGCCCTTCAGAGTTTGTGCCTCTGGTGCCAAAGGCAATAAAACCAGCAGGAATGAGCCCCATGAGGAGCCAGACTGGGCACATCGAGACCTTCAGTGCTTTTGGTCACACATCATGTCCCAGTGGGAGCCAGTTATGTTCCCTGGGAAGCCCAGGGGGTGCCAGATTCCCAGCCTTCCTTCCTTCCTTCCTTCCTTCCTTCCTTCCTTCCTTCCTTCCTTCCTTCCTTCCTTCCTTCCTTCCTTCCTTCCTTCCTTCCTTCCTTCCTTCCTTCCTTCCTTCCTTCCTTCCTTCCTTCCTTCCTTCCTTCCTTCCTTCCTTCCTTCCTTCCTTCCTTCCTTCCTTCCTTCCTTCCTTCCTTCCTTCCTTCCTTCCTTCCTTCCTTCCTTCCTTCCTTCCTTCCTTCCCTACCCTCCCTCCCTCCCTCCATCCCACCTGTTTGTAAAAAGAGGTTCCCTACCAAAGATGTTATTTTCAAGCAATAAAGGAACAAATTAGGGAATTTGGGTTTTTCCTGCCTCTCAGAATTCTCCAGCAGGGACTCACCTTGCTCAGAGCCCTGCAGGAACAAGGACCTGCCTGCTCACAACATTTGATCCCAGCTGATCCAGCACCACCTTGATCCTGACTCCCACAAAACACTGAGGAGAAAGCAGCAGCTGAGCTGGGAAAACAACAGGGATCAAGTGGCTCTAAGGCAGGGCACTGAGCTGATGAGTTCATCGCTAATTGGGATGGATGTTTGAAATAAAATAATGCTGCCTAATCACCCTGAGAGCCTCCCAGGCGCAGCCATGGCATCCTCTGGGAGACTGATACCTCAAAAGTCACCTTAAAGGAAGCAGCAAGAGGATCATCCTCTGCCTAGTGAATATTTGGGCTTTTTAGCTGATTATTATAAATAATTAATAACAATCAGCTAAAAATAATAATTTATAATAATCAGCTAAAATTATTATAATAATTTATATAAGTAAATGTATATAAATTTATTTATGTATTATTATAAATAATCAGCTTTTTAGCTGATTATTTAGAGGCAGAAAACACAAAGCACTCCCTGCAGACACCCAGTTTGCTGCAACAACTGGTTTTTTTGGGACTGCTGGGACACAGCCCTGCTCCCTAAGGCTGCAGCTTCACATGCCAGAGCCAGGGATAACTGGGATAACTGGGAAGCTGCAGGGACATGGAGGGACAGGCTGCTCACACCGTGGCTCCATCGATCCCACCCATCCCTGCTCAGGGACACACTGATGGCACAGCGCAGCCCTGAGAGCAGCTGGATGGACCAGAGCCAGCCCTCAGAGGAGGATTTGCCCTTTGGGCTTTGGGTGAAGACCAAAGGAGCTTCCTGCCATCAAGGACCACAGGACAGGAATCCCTTCAGGGGAAAACGCTGCCCAGGGATACCTGGCTCATCTCTCCTGATGGCTTGGAAAGGCTGATCTAGAACAGAGGCTGGGCAGAGTTACAAGATAAAGCAGGGATTTATTAAAATGATCTCCTCCATGGATGCACCTTGGGCAGCACAAGAGCCCAGCCAGGGCTGCACCCAGACTGAGCCAAAATGGTCCCAAAATGCACGAGCGCTCCCAGGGTCTCTCCCTGGGATCAGCTCTGCTCCATTTGCACCTTGCAGTTCATTGTCCCATTCCAGCTTTAGCCCAGGCAGTCCCACCCTGCTTGTTTTTCTCTCTGCAGCCCACGATGTTTGTGCTCCTGGGCTGAGATTTGGGTCATTTGTCCTTGGTGCCCAGCTGGAGCAGGAATTGTTTTGTGTCCCTGCTCTGTGCACAGAGCTCAGCATCCCCTGATGTGAACCCAGACCCACACACTAAAGCAGCACAGAAGCTGAAAAGTAGAAAATCTGAAACCTGAGGCATCATTAGACCCCCCACCACGATCCCAACCACTGTTCAAGCCATCCCAGTGCCTCCACATCCCCTCCCAGCCTCACCACATTAACTCCACACCCTTGATGCCCTCCAGCTGCCATGATTGCCATCCCAGCTCTATTTCCAGCAAGGAACAACCTGAACCTTAATCTTACCCTAATGAAACCCCATCACAAACCCCACCAGCAACCCCACCCCAGAGCAACCTCCATCCCCTACTCCTGTCTCTCACACAGCCCTGCTAGAAGCTATTGAAGCATCACCAATATTGCAGACAGGACGTGCCTTGGCTTGTCTGGCCCTTGGTGCTGAACCAAACAGCAGCACTGTGGTGTTTCACCCCACAGACAATTTTGGCTGGCTGGGTGTGTGGTGTTTCACCCCACAGACACTTTGGGCTGCCTGGGTGTGTGGTGTTTCACCCCACAGACACTTTGGGCTGGCTGGGTGTGTGGTGTTTCACCCCACAGACACTTTGGGCTGTGGGTGTGTGGTGTTTCACCCCACAGACACTTTGGGCTGGCTGGGTGCTGCAGCTGGGCCCATGGGGACAAGTCCAGGCCTGCAGGAGCTCTGGTGGTGCTGGGATGGAGCTTCCCCCCAGAACAGGGGCTGCTCCTCAGGTTTCCCTCTGCCAGAGAAGCTTTAAGGTGATGGTGAAGGAAAGGAGTCGGTTCTGATGGAGGGTTTGGATGCAGAGCTTTATTCTGGCCCACAGGCCTCTGAATGCAGCACCAGCTCCAACAGAACTCCCTGAGCCCGTGGTTGCTGCTCCTTTGAACCCGGGGAGAGGGGCAGGGAAGGGGCAGGGAGCCACCAAGCAGGGACAGGAGGGGAGGGACAAAGGGACAAAGGACACCTGGATGGCCCAGTGTCCCCAGGGGCAGAGGGCATCCTCTGAATCTGCCAATCACTCGAGGCCCTTCTGCAATTCCAGGACTGACAGACAGTGCTGGGAGGGGTCAGGGTGGGGAAAGGAGAGGGGACTGACACACCTGGGAGGGAATCTTCAGAGGAGGAACCCGAGGTTCTGAGGTAAACCCTGAAATCACAGCTCAACAAGAAGCAGCCCCAATGATGAAGTTGCAGCCAAGTTTTGCACAGTTTAAGCAGAGCCAGCTGCCCTCAGTGCCGCCGGCACGATCCACCTGCGGCTGCCGGCTCAGTGGGCGTGAAGGGGCCGTGTGGAATACAAATGGACTCTCTCACTTAGCAGGAGGCAGGTAATTTCTTTTGTCCCCGCTGATGCATTATTGATTGTGATGAATGTCAGAGCAGGAGCCTGTTCCAAAAGCCATTAAACAATAATTTCATCTCCGGAGGGTAATTGATTGTCAGAGGGAGCAGCTCTGCCAGGCGCAAGGTGGTGGTGACGGGGAATGTTTGTATTTGGGTGGGGACGGAGGGAGTCTTGGGCAAACTGCATGATTTATTAATCAAACATGGAAAAAAGAGTTGGGAGAGGGAGTGCACTGGAAAGAAGGAGCCAACTCCTTCCGAGCTGCTGGGCAAGGCTGAGAGGCAGCCTGACCCCAGGCCGGCTCTGTCACGCTTTGGAGAGCATCCCTAATGGCACAGTGCTGGGGCTGCTGGGCTCCAGTGACACATCCCAACGCTGGCCTGTCACCTCCCCGTTATTCCAGCCCCTGACCCACACAATAAAGTGCTTTTCTGACGCACCTCAACTCCTTCCCTGCCTCTCCATCAATGCACTGCCTGCAAAGCCAGAGTGGTGAGCAATCTGCACCCCAAGGCCCCCAGCTCTCCCCCTCCAACGCTGCTCCAACCCAGCAGGGCCCTTCCACTGATCTCAGAAACCTCATCCCCATGGAGGGAGCATGGGGAGAAGCAGGAAGAAGGGTCTGGATCTGGGAGTTGGGATTGGAGCTGTGTTACAGACACATTTTATGAAAAATCCTTTCCTTAGGACTTTTCCTCCTGAGAACCTAAAAGGCCTCAGGAACAAAATATAAACAATGGTTATCTGCTGCTGTGGAATGCAACAGGTGCATCTGGGATTGGTCTCATGTGGTTGTTTCTAATTAATGGCCAAGCACAGTCAGCTGGCTCAGACTCTCTGTCCAAGACACAAGCCTTTGTTATCCATTCATTTTTTTTTTATTCTTGGCTAGCCTTCTGATGAAGTCCTTTCTTCTTTTAGTATAGTTTTAATATAATATTTATCATAAAATAATAAATCAAGCCTTCTGAAACATGAAGTCAACATTCTTGTCTCTTCCCTCATCCTCAGACCCCTGTGAACACCATTACAGTTTGTGACATTGAGCTGGAATGCAATGAGGAGAGGGGGGAAGGACTCTCCCATCCCAGAGGAGACGGACTAGACCCATGGCCCCAGGATTAATCCTTGCTGGTTTCCAGTCATTTACCAGCATTTAGAGCCCTACAAAGGGGCATGGGAACACATCCCCAGCCATGCCCAGCCTCCCAGGAGGACACAATGCATCACCCCTGAGTCTGTCTGTCTGTCCACTAGCAGCAGAGGAGGACAGGGATGGAGCAGCATCCTCACGACATCTCCAGCAGCAGCCACAGAAGAGACAAATCCCTCTGTCAGGAGAGGAGAGGGAGTTTATCCGTCTCCTCTGCGGCACATGAGAGGTGGATTTATCATGGATTTCCCTTTCTCCCATGCTTTATTTAGTAGTTCATTATCTTGTCAGCTGGAACCGGCCAGCTCCCACAGCACACTCTATCACTCCCAAATCCCTGCAGGAGCCTCTCGAGGTAAAATGACCACCTGGACCACCTGAAGGCCACATCTGATCTGGGAGAGGACAGTTCCCAATGGTGGGGGACAGGCTGGAGTCCAGAATGAGAAAGGAATTGCTGTCCTTTGGGTGTGAGGACAGAGAACTGTGTAAGTAACTCATCATTAAACACTCTCCCTTTGTCAGGCTAGTTAAAAAAAACAAAACAAAACAAAACAATAAAAGACCAAAACCATGAGCAAGTTGAAAATTAAAGTCCTTCCAACAGCATCAGGCAATGCCTTCTGCCTTCATATCAATCACAAGGCCTGAAAATGTCTCTAATAAAAAAGGAGATTCTGTCCCCACCACAAAACTCTCAAAGGAGCAAGAAACAGCAGTGAAATGTCATTTCTAGGGAAGCAGGAGTAATGCAGCCTTCCACGGCCTTTTCGTGAGCTGAACTTTTGCAATACACAATTTTCCAGGCATATTTGCCAGTTATCTCTATATGAGGTGGTTGTGATCAGAATCTACAGGTAGGTGCCAGCCCAGCAACAGAATCCCAGGGTGGTTTGAGCTGGAAAGGACCTTAAAGGTCTTCCCTGTCCCACCTTCCACTGTCCCATGGTGCTCCAAGCCCCGTTCAGCCTGGCCTTGGTTGCTTCTAGGGATGGAAGCCACAGTTTCCCTGGGCACCCTGTGCCAGGGCCTCCTCACCCTCCCATGTAAGGACTATTTGCATATTTAAACCCCTCCCACTGCCGTAATCATAGCATAGTGCCAGGGCCTCCTCACCCTCCCAGGGAAGGACTATTTGCATATTTAAACCCCTCCGACTGCCATAATCATCCTCCACTTCCAGGCTACCAGAGGAGCTGCATCACTCTACAGAGGACACAGATGCTTCCTTGACTTTCAGGGCCAGACCTTGAAGAAGTTCAGCACAAATCTTCTGTGTTTATTTGTTTCCATTTATTTTCCCCATTATTTCTCCCGCGATCAATACCATTATTTGAATAAAAATGCACTATGTACAAGACAAATGCCATACAGAGAATACCAATTGAAGAGGCTGCCTTGTAGTGAAGCCATGGAGAGGGGAGGTAATTCTCCCAGGGAGCAGGAGGCCATCAAACCCTGATACCAGCACGGCTCCTCACAGAGCGCTGACGGGAACAAAGGAAAAAGGAAAGCAAAGAAGCAAATCCCCACTTCAAAAGCCTCCCCTCTTCAAAGCCTGGCACAAACATTAACTGGCTTGTCTCCCCAATGTGAAAAGTGCATATTATATGGCTCTACACA
This sequence comes from Ammospiza nelsoni, assembly GCF_027579445.1. Lineage (NCBI taxonomy): Eukaryota > Metazoa > Chordata > Aves > Passeriformes > Passerellidae > Ammospiza > Ammospiza nelsoni. The sequence continues at coordinate 2,885,333 of NC_080656.1, read as the reverse complement.
GATATTTACTATATGTATTGTGTTGTATTGATTAGTAGTGCTGTATTCACATTTTAATAGTATGGTAAACGTAGTTTTGTAGTTAAAAAGTAACTTTTGGTGTTAAAATAGGACCTATGAATGTGGGATATTTTTTTAAGAAAGAAATGAGGTACTTGCACCAGATAGCAGCCACAGGACACCTAAATCATTCAGAAAAAGAGAATTTATTGCTCCATTATCAGAAGAAACGAACTTCTTCCTGCCTTGCTCAGCCCTGAAGAAGAGGAAGAAGTTGACACTGACCAGACAGAATCCTGTGTTTGAATGGAATTTATGCATCATGTATGAGGTGTATGAATATGCAACAGGTTATTGCTTTTAAGAGTTAATCCTCTGTTAATGTGGGGCCTTTTTTAGGCTTATTTTCCCCAGAAAAGGTACCCAGATTGTCCATAACTCTTTACTTTTATTGTCTCATATTGTCTTAATCCAAATTGTCCAAATTATTATCACTCTAATTATATTGCTAAGTTTATAACCATTTTATTGCTATTAAACTTTTAAAATTTTAAAAACAAGTGATTGGCATTTTTCACACCAACACCCCTTTCTGGTGGTACTGTTGTTTCTGTGCTGCAGGAGCAGCTCAGTTCAGGCCCCACCCCGAAGCTTTGTGGGCTCTGTCGTTTGAGTTTTGTGGCAGCCAAGTGAGCCCCTGGGTGCCATCCTGGGTATGAATGTCCTCCCTGTTGATAGAGTGAAAAAAATATTCTTTGTCTCCTTAAAAAGGAAAAAAGCCCAGAATTAGGTAAAAAGAAATCTCATAGGACCTTGGAGACTTCACCTGAAACTTAAGGATAGCTAATTGGACAGAAGCCAAGAAGTCCCACCTAAGCAATTTACTTGAAAAGTAAGAGAACAAAGGAACTAATGGCTTTCGTGAGGTATTTTACCTGGAGCAAGAACCTCTTGCCCTGGTTCAGTTTTTCTCTGTAGAGAGCTTTGTTATTTTGCCTTTTATTAAAACTTTTTTGTTTCCAACACTGCCACAGAAGCCATCCTGCTGATTTTATGCCAGCTGAGGGGGCTGAGCTATCTCAGGTGTGATATGGATCTGCAAGAGTTTATAAGACCTGGCTTGGGGAGACCTTTATATCAATCCTGCCCTGTCCTGGGAGCTGATGGGCAATGCCAGGCTGGAAAAGGGCAGTACAAGCTGTTTCCTCCTCCATCTAAACCCTTGAGTTTATTAATTATTTTATAGCACTTTCCCCATACCTAAAGGGGCTTCAGGAGACCTGGAGAGAAACTTCGGACCAGGGCATGGACGGACAGCACAAGGGGGAATGGTGTTTCACCCCACAGACACTTTTGGCTGTGGGTGTGTGGTGTTTTCCCCCACAGACACCTTTGGCTGGCTGGGTGTGTGGTGTTTCCCCCCACAGACACCTTTGGCTGGCTGGGTGTGTGGTGTTTCACCCCACAGACACTTTGGGCTGTGGGTGTGTGGTGTTTCACCCCACAGACACTTTGGGCCGGCTGGGTGTGTGGTGTTTCACCCCACAGACACTTTGGGCTGCCTGGGTGTGTGGTGTTTCACCCCACAGACACTTTGGGCTGGCTGGGTGTGTGGTGTTTCACCCCACAGACACTTTTGGCTGCCTGGGTGTGTGGTGTTTCACCCCACAGACACTTTGGGCTGGCTGGGTGCTGCAGCTGGGCCCATGGGGACAAGTCCAGGCCTGCAGGAGCTCTGGTGGTGCTGGGATGGAGCTTCCCCCCATAACAGGGGCTGCTCCTCAGGTTTCCCTCTGTGGAGAAGCTTTTAAGGGGATGGTGAAGGAAAGGAGTCAGTTCTGATGGAGGGTTTGGATGCAGAGCTTTATTCTGGCCCACCAGAATGCTCTGAATGCAGCACCAGCTCCAACAGAACTCCCTGAGCCCGTGGTTGCTGTTCCTCTGAACCCAGGGAGAGGGGCAGGGAAGGGGCAGGGAGCCACCAAGCAGGGACAGGAGGGGAGGGACAAAGGGACAAAGGACACCTGGATGGCCCAATGCCCCCAGGGGTAGAGGGCATCCTTTGGATCTGCCAATCACTCGAGGCCCTTCTGCAATTCCAGGACTGACAGACAGTGCTGGGAGGGGTCAGGGTGGGGAAAGGAGAGGGGACTGACACACCTGGGAGGGAAACTGCAGGGGAGGGACCCGGGGTTCTGAGGTCAACCATGAAATCACACTGCAGCACTCCCCAGCTGTTCCAACCCGCTGCTCAGTTTAGGAAAGCAAAGCACAGCCACTCAAGGGCTGCTTCCAACTTGGCTCTCGCTGCTGCTCTTAACCCCAGCGACCTCTCCAGCTCTGCCCTGCCAACACAGAGGAAAACAAGCCACTTGACAGGCTCCCTTCTGCTCCAGAGGAACATTTCCTCAGGAAAGGAAGATCAAGGAAAGCACCAGCTCTCAGTCTAAAAGATGAGGAGATATATTCCAGCTGACATTCAGCACTATCAACATTTTATGAGCTTTGGAATCCAGTTAGTTAGCCAATATTTTACTTAACTCCAGTTTAGATTTAAAAACTTGACCTTCTCTGAGCGTGTGTCTGTGTCACATTTCACTCGGCTGTGTGCAGCTCTGTGTGTAAAGTACCAGGTTATTTATCCCCCCTTTTTATTGCTGCACTGTTATTTGTTCATTTGTAGTGGTCAAAAATCAATAAAAAGATGGGGGTCCCTGAACATGCGCATGGGGCACCCACATGGCTCTCCAAGGTGCTTATCACACGTAGCAAAGGGCAAATCACCCAGAGCAGCTCTTCTCCTGGCCAGAGGGCTGTAAATCAGGGCACAAAGCAGCCCTGCTCCTCTTGGTGAGGGAGCAGCAAATTGCTTTCTAGCTCAGTGTAGGGGAGCAGTTTGGTGTTGGAGCGTCAGGGGTAGGACGGTGGGGATGGACAGAGACGAGAGATCTCTGCAGCCAGGTCTGGAACTTGGGGTTTATTGCAAAGGGCCTGGGTGCAGGGCCCTGCTGGGAGCTGCCAGCCACAGCTCAGAGCAGGGCTGAGAGAAGAGAGGGGGAGAGAGGATGAGAGGGTGAGAGAGTAAGAGAATAAAAGGGGTAAGAGAGTAAAAGCATAAGAGAGTAAAAGACAATAGCTAAGAGAATGAAGTTCTCATTACAATACAATAAATCTTCTTCTGTGTTGAATATTCTGATTCTCACTAACCAGTCTAGTACAAGATTCAAATCCTATAGCATTTACATACAGCCTGTAAGAATCACTACATTACCATACTGTGTTATATTTTAAACCCTAAAAACTCCTCTTTGGGCCCCTTCTGCCAAGCTGGCAGGGTCTGCTCTGACCCTTGGGCCTGTCTGCAAGCAGAGGGTGTTGTTCCATCAAAAGGGGATCACCTTCAGCCAGCCACACCATTGTTTTCCAGTTGTTCAGTAACTGAGGGATCTCAAAGCTTGCTTTCATTTCATCCTCACTTATAGTTCCCATATTCTCAAAATCTTTTGCCAGGCAATCACATTGATAAGGCTTTCCGGTTTCATCTTCCCCAACAGTTTGGATGTTCACACACACACCAGAGCCCCTTTGTGCCTGGAACTGCGAGGAAAAATCACCAGTGTTTGGTCATGGAAAAGGTCTGAGCACAGGGCAAGGCACCAATTTCAGCTCTAGATGAAACAAAGCACATGGAGCAAGGAGGGAAAGGGAGCAGTGGAACACCCATCCAAAATATCAGAGCTGGAGGATCAAAAGTGTCAAAGGTGGAAGATCACCCCAGGAGTGTGAGGAATGGGTGACAACAGCAGTGACAGGGCAGCAGCACAGGCACCTGGATCCTTTGCCTCCTCCTTGCAGACAGAAACATTGCACTAATGAGGCTAATTAACACCCCAACACCTGGCTGGACATGCAGCTTCCCAGAACATGCTCCTCACTCCACCTGCCTGTCTGGGATCACACACCATACCCAGCACTTCCCTGATCACATCTCAGCACAAGCAGCTTGTGGTAGGCAAATGACCCCATCCCCCTCCTCACACCACCTGCCTAAAGTAATACTGGATGAAAGAAATGTGTTTTAATAAAGAAAATTGATTTAGTTTGGTTTATTCATTAACACGTCGATCAGGAATGATTTATGGCCACAATTTGCCAAATTATTCCTCTATTGATCAGCCCAGGGTTGTTTTGTTGTAGGTTCAGTCAATTAGGAGTACCACTCAGGTGGGTAAATTAATCAGCCTTAAGTAGAGCCTGCCCATGGAGAGGGGCTTGGCAAGCCCTGGTGCCAATGCAAAGCCTCACTGAGCAACCCTGCTGAGGTGAGATTTCTCCTCACAAAACAGCCAGCAAAAAGTGTTCAGCACCTCCTACTTCCCAACAAACTCAGGCTTCAAAACTTTGTTCTGCTTCCCATCACAAGCAGAGTGATTCCAGCCTGCAAAGCTTCAGCCTCTCTGAGCCCAGCTTATCTCAGAATCCCAGATTGGTTTGGGTTGGGAAGGGACCTTCAAGCTCAACTTGTTCCAGCCCCATCCCTTTCCTTTTACCAGGCTGCTCCCAGCCCTGTCCAGCCTGGCCTTGGGCACTGCCAGGGATCCAGGGGCAGCCCCAGCTGCTCTGGGCACCCTGTGCCAGGGCCTGCCCACCCTCACAGGGAACAATTCCCAATTCCCAATATCCCATCCAGCCCTGCCCTCTGGCAGTGGGAGCCATTCCCTGTGTCCTGTCCCTCCATCCTTGTCCCCAGCCCCTCTCCAGCTCCCCTGGAGCCCCCCTTAGGCACTGGCAGGGACTCCGAGTGCTCCCTGGAGCTTCTCCAGATAATCACTCCTATCTCTCCCAGGCTGGCTCCAGAGCAGAGGAGCTCCATTCCTTGCAGCATCTCCGTGGCCTCCTCTGGGCTCCTCCAGCAGCTCCAGCTCCTCCCTGTGCTGGGAGCCCCGAGCTGGAGGCAGCTCTGCAGGTGGGGTCTCACCTGGGGGGCAGAGGGGCAGAATCCCCCCCTGCCCTGCTGCCCAGGTGTTGGGGTCTCTGCTGCTCAGAGTGACCCCGAGAAGAGTTCAAAATTCTCTTTTCCCAGCCCAGCCCATGAAGGAGGAGTCAGAGCTCTTCATTTCTTGGTCTCAAGGTTGTTTATTGTTTCTTATCTATAAAATTCTTTCTCCTGCCCTGCCAAGGTCCATCCAGCAGGAGTTCCAGGCACTCTGCCTGCCCCCAGGGCACTGTTATGTCTTTATACTAAAAACTACCTGTACAATGTTTACAATTACTTCCCAATACCTATCACCTGTGTTAGACAGTGAGCTTCTACTCTAAACCATCTAAAAGTGCCACCATCACAGCAGAAGATGGAGGCCAAGAAGAAGAAGGAGAAAGGCTTGACACACACAGATTCCTCCATCTTGCCTCCTGAACCCACGTTCCAAAAACCCCAAAATCTACTTTTCCACCCCGTGATAACTTCACTATCATTCTACCTAAAATGTTGTGGCTTGCGAGTCTTCATATAAGGTTGGTAACTTGCTCCATGGACATAATCAAAACCACAGGGGCATTTTGGGCTCTGTGCCAGGGTCTCTGAGACCCCTGGGAGGGGTCCTGGCCATTCTGGACAGCCAGAGAGATGTCCTGGGTCCTGACACCCACGCTGGAGTTCAGCCAGGTCACAGTTGGATTTCTGGGCTGCCAGTGCCCATCCCCAGGCCTGGCCCAGCCTTTCCTCCACAGCACCTCCAATTCCTCCTCAGCAGGGCTGGACTCCACCCGGAGTCATTGGCACCCCTTGCTTGCAGCCAGCAGCTCCTGCTCTGGACAGACCCTCCCTGGATGCTGCCACCAGGAATCAGCAGAATAAAGGAAAAAATCCAGGGAAAGCAGCATCCCCATGGATCTGCATGGGCAGGGAGCAGCACAGAGCAGATGGACACATCCATGGCAGAGCAGCCCAGCCCCTCTGCTGGGGACAGGGGACAGGCACACAGTGCCAGCAAACCTCTGAGCATGGCTTGATGCTGTCCTGGCCCTGCTGTGCCCTCTCCTTATCTGCTCCAGCTCCAGGCAGCCCTGGGGCTGGGGAAGCCCAGGCTGAGGCACGCAGGGTACAATCACAGGGGCTCATCTCTGCTCCCAAACCCAGCTCTTAAGGACCATTTAAGGCACTTTCCTTAATCTCAGTTTGCAGCACAGCCCAATAAATCACAGCTCAAGTCCCCACAACACTGCTCCCTGCAAATGCTGCTCATCCCAGGTTTTTTCCTCATGCCAGAGGGAAGCATCCCTTCAAATGCTGCTCTTCCCAGGTTTTTCCTCATGCCAGAGGGAAGCATCCCTTCAAATGCTGCTCTTCCGAGGTTACTTCCTCATGCCAGAGGGAAGCATCCCTTCAAATGCTGCTCTTCCCAGTTTTTTTCCTCCTGCCAGAGGGAAGCATCCCTTCAAATGCTGCTCTTCCCAGGTTTTCCTGGATGCATCCCTGCAAATGCTGCTCTTTCCAGGTTTTTCCCTAATGCTATAGGAAAGCATCCCTGCATACGCTGCCCTTCCCAGCCTTTTCCCCCATTCCAGAAGGAAGGATCCCTGCAAGTGCAACTCTTCCCAGGTTTTCCTTAATGCCAGAGAGATGCATCCCTGCAAATGCTGCTCTTTCCAGGTTTTCCTGGATGCATGCCTACAAACTCTGCTCTTCCCAGGTCTTTCCCCCCATGCCAGAAGGAAGCATCCCTGCAAATGTTGCTCTTCCCAGGTTTATCCCTAATGCCAGAGCGATGCATCCCTGCAAATTCTGTTCTTCCCAGGACTTTCCCCTCATTCCAGAGTGATGCATCCCTGAAAATCATGCTCTTCCCAGGTTTCCCCCATTCCAGAAGGAAGCATCCCTGCTGCTGTGCTGAACCTTACAGGTACCACATGCTCAGGGCACAGAGTCCCTGGCCGAGCTCCCCGAGCGATGCTCAGCGCGGCTCAGGGCTCGTCTCTGTCTTTGCAAATGTCAGGGCTTATTCTTTCCTGAATGAGATATGGATGTGGCAGCATGATATTAAATTACAAGTCAAATAGTACAAAGGCTTTTAATTACACGCCAAACACAAGCTGCTGTCAGAGAGGAGACAGGGGCTCGATGGCCCATCAGGCTGTTCCGCTCTGGCAATTCCCATCTAGCCGGGAAAAGTCCAGGAAATTGGATCAGTAATGGGAACGGGGGCCTTTCACCTCCAGCCCAGCCATTCACATCCAGCCCAGGAGGGAGAAGGAAAGTCATTACCAACCTGATGGCCGGGCTGGAGTGACTTGGTGGGGCTGCAAAGCATGAGGAAAATGAGGAGTGGTGTTATGGTGTTCACAGGGGTCCCAGGAGTGAGGGAAGAGATGAGGATCTGACTCCATGTTTCAGAAGGCTTGATTTATTATTTTATGATATATATTATATTAAAACTATACTAAAAGAATAGAAGAAAGGATTTCATCAGAAGGCTGGCTAAGAATAGAAAAAGAAAGAAGAACAAAGGTTTGTGTCTCGGACAGAGTCCAAGCCAGCTGACTGTGATTGGCCATTAATTAGAAACAACCAACATGGGCCAATCACAGATCCACCTGTTGCATTCCACAGCAGCAGATAATCAATGTTCACATTTTGTTCCTGAGGCCTGTCAGCTTCTCAGGAGAGATAATTCTAAGGAAAGGATTTTTCATAAAATGTGTCCATGACAGAGTGGGTGTCACTGTTGAGTTAAGGACAGGTGAGTGAGCAACTCACAGACTCTAGGTCTCTTCAGCAGGCTAATACCAAATTTATTAGAAATTAATTCTTTTACACACTGTTCTGATAGAGGTGGACCTGACTGGTCATTTAATCAACACCCTTCACACTATTGGCTAATTAAGGAGACACCCTTTGGTAAACATCTTATCAGATATTAGGAAGAATTTTTTCACCGAAAGCATGATAAAGCACTGGAATGATTTTCCCTGGGAGGTGGATTCACCATCTCTGGATGTGTTTAAAAAAAGATTGGACATGGCACTTGGTGCTATGGTCTAGTTGAGGGGTCAGGGCACAGGTTGGACTCAATGATCTTAGAAGTCTCTTCCAACCTCATTATTCCGTGATTCTTTAAAAACAGCTGGTTAAAACACCAGCTGCAAATTGTTTTAATTCTTTCTCTCAGCCTTCTCAAAACTCCCCAGAACAGTTCCTGGGGAAGTTTATCTGGTTTCTCTCTCTAACCAGGCTGTTGTAGGTGGGTTGTAGCCCCTCTGAACAGCAGTTTGGGGTGACAAAGTCATTGGGAGCTGGAGAGAGCAGCCCCTCAGCTCCAGCACTCTCTGCCAGCGGGGATCTGCAGAGCACCTCATCCCCATCCTGGCTACAGCCTGAGGATATTCCCTCCTATTTATGGAAAACACTGGAATATTTACACTCCTCTCTCAGCAAGGGTGCTGCCTCGCTCTGGTCCTGCAGAGATGAAGGACACACTTTGATGCTGGCTGTTTTTAACAAAACCTCTCACTGCAAAGCCCTCCCCTCCTCAAGTGATGTGCTCGCACCCTCTCAGCACCCTGGGAGGTGGAAAAGCTCTGAATTCATCAAGGACAAGGAACCACAGCAGCAAGGGATGAGGGACCTCAGAGCCATCAGAGAACAGCCACGTTTCATCCTGCTCCATGAACAACTTTCCTCCTCCTTCCAACTCCCCAGGGATGCTGAGGCAAGGAAGGACTGAGCTGCCTTGCCAGCATGATTTAGCCAAGGTGTAAATTGCAAAAAAAAAAAAGGGGGGGAAAGGCCTCTGAGTGTCATTTTTTTTGGCATTTCGCAGGAATTCCCATGCTTTGGTACCCAGGCTGTCACATCTGCAAGCTCTGCCTCCAATCTGTAAGGCTAATTTGTTCAACAGCTTTGTTCCCCCTTGGGAATGGGGGTTGCTGGTCACAGAAGATTGATTAAGCTTTTGGTGCATCACCATTAATGAAAATCAACACTAATGAGTGTTTTTTATGGCAGCCCCATAAAAAGCATTAGGACAGGTAAACACAGGAACAGCCAGGCAGATCAACAAGGTCCTGTGCTCCTACAAGCTGGGCTTGCCTTTGCCAGCTCCTCACATTCCTTGCAGATTTATCCACAGGATTATTCAGATTTACCTCCCAGTGAGCCCCTGGTGAGAGGCACAGTGAATTTATAATCCTGGAAAGGTTTGGGTTGGAAGGATCATAAAGATAATTTAGTTCCACATCCCAAAAGGGGCAGGGACACCTTCCACTAGACCAGGCTGCTCCAATCCCTCCTAAAAGGGCCCTGCACACTCCTGGGGGTGGAGCAGCCACAGTTTCTCTGGGTTTCATCTCTGCACATTTAGGATGCTTTCATCCTTACATACCCCCTTTCTGTCCTCAGGGATAAATTTGACTAAACTGGCGCAAGGTTGGGGTTTATTTTTTTTTCACTCCCCACAAAACAGGCAAAAAGCAGAATAAAAGACCACCCTGAGTCAAGGATTTGGTTCCTGAGACCAGCCAGCCTCCAAGAATGGAGACAAAGGTGTTTTAGGGCAAACAGCACCAGACAAAAAACCTTCCTGGCTGCCCTCTGGCCCCCGAAACGATGCTCAGTTGGAGAAATCATAGATAACCAAATTGTTTCCCCCTTCCAGACTTCAACTGTGGCGTCAGGGCTTCAGAACCAGCACAGCCATAGCCTGGCAGGAATTTTTTATTCCTTCCCAAGGTGCTTCAGCCCTTCAGATTTTGCAAGCCATCCTTTAGAGGTTCCAGATCTAAATGGGATGATTGCAGGAGGCTTCTTGTTACAGGACATCATTAAAAATAATGTATGTGCTTGAACTGCAGTCAGCAGGGCCGTGCCAGGGATGAGCGAGGGGAAAGGAGAGTTCTCTGATCTTGGAAAGAGAGAACAACCTATTAAAGAGGAATTTAGTTCTCATGTAGAGCTATCAAACCCTGCTCTCTGCCTCGAGCTCTTGTCCCTTTCAAGGACAGCAAAACTCCCAGTTTAAGCCCTTCTGCTGTATTTGAATATTTAATTTTTTTTAAAAGTCAGCTCTTGTAGTGCTTTGGCACCAACTCATTTGACCAGGAGAGCTGAGGCCCGGGCAGCTCCTGCAGCTTTAGTCAGTGATAGTATCTTCCCCTTGAAGCGCCAGCCCCAGTCACTCCAGTGGAACAGAAATAATCTCTTTTGTTAAATATACCCAAAAAAACCCTTCTAAGGCTGAAATTCTCACTGAGGTTTGACAGAGGAGAGATGTACACGGCGCCCAGCTGGGAATTCCCTCCTTGTCACGGGGATGACAGCGAGGAGGCAGCTCAGGGATTCCTCTCTCAGCCTCCCTCCCTCAGCGCCCCCAGCCCCAGCAGGAGCAGCCCCAGCACCTCCTGCCTCTGAAAAGGCTCCTGCAGACACCACTGCAGGTGAATGAGGAACACACAGACTCTGGGGCTCTTCAGATGTTGGAACTCAGTACATCCCTTCAGGTGTCCAGAGTTGCCAGGGGGCTCAGAGACCCTGGCACACAGCCCAGAGCACCTGGGGATTTGATTTTGACCCCTGAAGCAAATTACCAGCTTTGTATGAGGACCTGAAACCACAGAAGTTTAAATATTTATAATAATAAAATTATCACAGGGTGAAAATGTAGATTTTAGGACTTTTGGTATGGGGGTTATGGGGACAAGATGGAGGAACTTGGGCGTGTCCAGCCTTTCTTCTTCTTCTTCTTCTTCTTCTTCTTGGCCTCCATCTTCTGCTGTGATGGTGGCACTTTGGGATTGGTTTAGAACAGAAGTGCACTGTCTAACATAGGTGATGGGTATTGGGAATTAAGTGTAAATATGTTATACGTAGTTTGTAGTATAAAAGGACAACACAGAGTGCCTGTGGCTGCCGTGCTGAGCAGATCTCAGCTGGGCAGAAAGAAAATTTTATAGATAATAATTAATAAACAACCTCAAGACCGAAAATTGAAGAGCTCTGACTCGTTCTTCAGACATGCGGGCCAAAGCAGAGACACCCTGCACATCTCGGGGCAGCAATAACAACCAAAACCCAAGATTCAGCAGGCTAATCTGAGTTTATTAGAAACCCATTCTTCTAGACACCATTCTGATAGAGATGGACCTGACTGGTCATTTAATCAACACCCCTCACACCATTGGCTAATTCAGGAGACACCCTTTGGTAAACATCTTATGAGAAAACAACTGCCCAAAAACCAGCTGCAAGATTGTTTTAATTCTTTCTCTCAGCCTTCTCAAAACTCCCCAGAACAATTCCTAGAGAAGTTTATCTGGCTTCTCTCTCCGACCAGACTGTCACGTCCACAAGTAGGGTTGAAGCCCCTTTAAACAGCAGTTTGGGGTGACAAAGTTGTTGGGAGCTGGAGAGAGTCCCAAATCCTTGGGACTGCTGTAAGAGCTGCTGTGAATCTTCACTAACAGAAAAAAAACAAATTTTTCACTGCTCAGAGAAGCTGTGGCTTCCCCATCCCCAGGAGTGTTCCAGGCCAGGCTGGACAGGGCTGGGACAGCCTGGGACAGTGGGAGGTGTGGGATGACCTCACAGGATGGGTGAGATGAGCTTTTAGCTCCTTTCCAACCCAAACCATATTGGGTTCCTGTGATTTTTGATAGGGACAAACGAGCTCCTGCACAGCCTTGCACCCAGCCCCTCATTGCTCCAATCCTCTGTGGCATTCACATTTTCTGAAAAATCCCATTGCCCAGGATTCTTCTCCTGGAAAGCTGGAAGCCTCAGAGAAAAAGGAAAACAATAATTATCTCATGTGTTTCTCCTCTGTTTTGCTGCTTTGGAATGTGTCTGGAAATTATTTTGATGGTTTTCTCTGAATTGTTTTGACTCTTTGGCCAATCAGGGCCAAGCTGTGTCAGGGCTCTGGAGAGAGTCACGAGTTTTCATTATTATCTTTTTAGCCTTCTGTCAGAATCCTTTCTGTATTCTTTAGTATAGTTTAGTATTCTTTA